>NW_025964035.1:4164217-5631717 GCF_023055435.1 Haliotis rufescens | reverse complement strand
CACACATACACTCATACGACACACATACACTCTAACGACACACATACACTCATACGACACACATACACTCATACAACACACATACACTCATACGACACACATACACTCATAAGACACACATACACTAATACGACACACATACACTCATACGACACACATACACTCATACGACACACATACACTCATAAGACAAACATACACTTATACGACACACATACACTCATACGACACACATACACTCATACGACACACACACACTTATACGACACACATACACTCATACGACCCACATACACTCATATGACACACATACACTCACTCGACACACATACACTCATACGACACACATACACTCATAAGACAAACATACACTTATACGACACACATACACTCATACGACACACATACACTCATACGACACACATACACTCATACGACACACATACACTCATACGACACACACATACACTCGCACGACACACATACACTTATAAGACGCACATACACTCATACGACACACATACACTCACACGACACACATACACTTATACGACACACATACACTCATAAGACACACATACTCTCTTAAGACACACATACACTCATACGACACACATACACTCTAACGACACACATACACTCATACGACACACATACACTCATACGACACTCATACACTCAGACGACACACATACACTCATACCACACACACATACGCTCATACGACACACATACACTCATACGACACACGTACACTCTAACGACACACATACACTCATACGACACACATACACTCATACGACACACATACAATCATACGACACACATACACTCATACGACACACATACACTCACACGACACACATACACTCATACGACACACATACACTCATACGAAACATATGGCCTCGAATGAAACATATACATTTCAACGACTCAGACCATTCATACGAAACAAATACATTTCTACAACTCAGACCATTCATAAGAAACACATATATTTCTACGACTCAGACCACTGATCGAAACACATATATTTCTACGACTCAGACCACTCATATGAAACACATATATTTCTACGACTCAGACCATTCATATGAAACACATATATTTCTACGACTCAGACCACTCATATGAAACACATATATTTCTACGACTCAGACCACTCATATGAAACACATACATTTCTACGACTCAGACCACTCATACGAAACACATACATTTCTACGACTCAGACCGCTCATACGAAACACATACATTCATACGACTTACTCATGCACTCATGTACGGCTCACATACGCTGACATGTATTGCACTTATACTTAGAGACAGTGTAACTGACTATCAGACCAGCCAGGTCCAAATCAGGCGTTATCTGACTGCATCCATTTGCAGTGCAACGTACAGTCCCGACGTGTAGCCTGCTCTCGCCATCACATGGTCATATCGGCGACCTTTAGACAATCACCATCTCAGGGGTGTGACGAACCAAGATGGCTAACAATAGGAGACACACCGCCAGGTAAGAAAGTGCACCTGTTTTACCTGTCCATCATTGACTGCTGTGGTGAAGGAAAAACAGCAGTTTAAAGGTAACAAGTTAAGAACGGAGTATCCATCTTGTGAATGGTGGGATGAGCATTAAACAGCCATCGTCCACAGAGCAACGTATCTGATGCTTGGAGTCGTTTCACAGCATTGCTTCTTACACAGATTCGTCGTCCAGATTCGATCCGTGTATGTTTCCAAGTTTTCCAGAATACCCGTGTTCGAGGGTAGACGTGGTAACAGTGTAGGGCTTGCAACACTCTGGCGTTATACCGAACCAAGCTGACACGCCGTGACAAAACTGAAGTTTGTGTTCAAAGTAGCGTTGAGTCCATCTCACTCACTCACGAGCACACACATCAACGTGCTTGGTGGGTGTGTTCTAACATAATACGTCGTCAAACATAAGTTGTAAAACACGTATAGCTCACCATGTAAAATATTACTAAGAATTAATCGGGCGGGATTATGTGACAGTGAGTGAGTGAGATATTATGGTTTTACGCCGCTTTTAGCTATATTCCAGCAATATCTCGGCGGGGGACACCAGAAATGGGATTCACACACTGTGCCCATGTCGGGAATCGAACCCGGGTCTTCGACGTGACGAGAGAACGCTTTTACCACTAGGCTACCCGACCGCCCCGGTTTACGTAACAGGTCATGTCAATATTTATGTTACAGACCGTTCTAGGAGTTCTGTCACAGGCAATTGTAAGTAAGCTTGTCCTAAGCTGAGCATCCTTATATATCAGGTTTGTACACGACTTCTTGACTAAAGTCACGTCGTGTGTTGTTTGTGTGTCGTACATTTATAGTCCAATCTTGAAATCAGTTAGTTTATGTCGGAAGTACTCCAACACAGACCACGCGCCCAAACCTTGTACTGAAGATCTTTGGGCTTAACGACGTGCTACCGATAATAACGGTATACAATGACCCGGTTAGCCAAGGAACTGATTAGTGCTACGCGTCCATATGTCTTGATATCGTGACTCTATTCGTGACATTTTAGAAGCTGTAATATCAGTGGATACAGAGCTGCTGTGTACCAACAGATACATGGCCTGCCCATGGGATCCCCAATTGCTTCATTAATCTCTGGTAGCTACATGATCCACTTTGAACGAACCGCCTTACCGTTAGCCTCCATGTGTTGGTACAGAAAAGTACGTGAGTGAGTTGGATCTAACGAGGCTATTAATTCCGTCACGTATATCACGGGGAGACTGTGAGTTTTAGAGAGGGGCGATATACATTGAGTTTCTCTAAATGGTTTCCTTGTATGTGAGAAGTATGACCCAAAACAATCCTATGTTTTCAGAACACATATACCCCCTCTAAAGACAAGATCAGAACAAACAACAACAAAATATAAACTAAGGAAAAAACAAGAACAAGAGCCCGAAGCAAAACACGTATATGCACGCACACACATGCTCACGCACGCACACGCACACGCACACGCACACACACACACACACACACACACACAGGGGCGTAAACACAAACGCACGAACGCAAGCACACACGCGTACCAAGCACGCTCCCACACACTAATTGTTGCACACACACATGCGCCCACAGACACACACACGCAGAGGCATACACATACTGAAGCATGCGCACAGCTACCCACGCGCGCGCACACACACATACACACACACGCTTACACAGAGAGTGAAAGAGAAAAGAGAGAGAGACACAAACACACACAAACATACACACACAAACACACGCATACACACAAACACACTCACACAAACACACACACACAAACACACACACACAAACACACACAAACACACAAACACACACACACACATTATTGCTATCCACTCACAGAAGTGTTCTGTTGCAGGTCACTCACAATGAGATTCTCCATCATTGTCGTCGTGGCGATGTATGCAGTCGCTGTAGCAGCTGTGGGAGAAGATACAAGTGTTTGTTCTCAAGCTAATTTTTCAGCGAGGGCACAACAAATTCCTCAAGGTGAACATTCGTTTTATTATCCACACCTCTGGGAATCGGTCCCATGGAATATGGTTATGGCATGGATTGTTGCCGTAGGATCTGATTTGGCGAATGTGTGTCATCGTTTCCCAACAGCTCCTGACATCACTCAGAGGTTTATCTGGACCAATTATTAACAGACTGCCCTGACATAGATGAGATTTTGCTGAATGCCGTGTAGAGGTTTCATTTCCTCGTATTTTTCATTGAGCCTTTTTTCGAAATTAATGTTCAAGGAATTATATTTGAAGAAACATCGTTTCGAAACTTCATGACATAAAAATATGTAGCAATTGTCTAAAAATAAGACAGTACTTGAAAGAAATCAAAACACGTGTGACTGAGGGAGTTTCTTTGAAAGATATCATTACGAGTTACGCCCTTTTGCAAAGTATTTTGATGAGATACAGAAATGATCCGTAATAAAACTTGGTATCTTTTGCTTTCTCAATCCCAAATTTCGAAAAAGCATGCCATTCGGAAACCGCTTTAAGAGTATATCTCATGCTTGGTCAGTACTTGACAGAACAATTCAACTTGTTTTGCTTCACATTTTACTAGCCTCAGGTGACCTTACTTGACCCTTAGCTCTTCAGGCAGGCTGCCACCCTCCTTCACAAAGCCATTTTAGTTTCCGTTACCTTGGAAGCAATCCTTTGATGACGTCACAGCATTACGTCACAATCACGACGTCACAGCATTACAGAGTGCACGTATGTTTATCTCCTTAAAGAATTATCTCACGCAGGTGAATAATTGCCCAGATTTGTGTCAGTGTGATGACGAACTTTATCTTGTAGGCCCCAAGAAGCCGACGTTGCCACCACAATACAGAGTGCGTATCGAGGGTAACATCATCGAATCCAACTACACCCAGGACATTCATGAATATTTTGATTCCGTCAACAACATGGGCGCGGCCCACGAGTGGATCAATGGCGTCGAAACGAACATGCTGTTCCTGTATCCGACGGGGGAACTCATCACATTACAGTATGACGGTTCAGGTAATATTGTTATCAGTTATCTCCCTTGAGTCCTGTATGCATCATGACAATACAGGAATAGTTATTTCCCTTTAGCCATGTATACATCATGACAATACCGGAGTAGCTATCTCCCTTGAGTCTTGTTTACATAATGACAATGCAGGAAGAGTTATCTCCCTTGAGTCCTGTATACAACATGGCAATTCAGGAATAATTATCTCCCTTGAGTCCTGTAGACAACATGGCAATACAGGAATAGTTATCTCCCTTGAGTCCTGTATACAACATGTCAATATAGGAATAGTTATCCCCCTTGAGTCCTGTATACAACATGGCAATATAGGAATAGTTATCTCCCTTGAGTCCTGTATACAACATGGCAATATAGGAATAGTTATCTCCCTTGATTCCTGTATACAACATGGCAATATAGGAATAGTTATCTCCCTTGAGTCCTGTACAACATGGCAATACAGGAATAGTTATCTCCCTTGAGTCCTGTATACAACATAGCAATACGGGAATAGTTATTTCCCTTGAGTCTTGTATACAACATGACAATACAGGAATAGTTATCTCCCTTGAGTCCTGCATGCAACATGGCAATACGGGAATAGTTATGTCCCTTGAGTCTTGTATACAACATGGCAATACAGGAATATTTATCACCCTTGAGTCTTGTATATAATATGGCAATACAGGAATTAATATCTCCCTTGAGTCTCGTATACAACATGGCAATACAGGAATATTTATCTCCCTTGAGTCCTGTATACAACATGGCAATACAGGAATAGTTATCTCCCTTGAGTCCTGTTTACAACATGACAATACAGGAATAGTTATCTCCCTTGAGTCTTGTATACAACATGGCAATACAGGAATAGTTATCTCCCTTGAGTCTTGTATGCAACATAGTCATACATCTGTGTTCACCTTCATCTACCTGCAGGTGACCCTCCGAGATGCCACGTGGACATTCTCGACAAGAGCTCCGCAAAAACCTTATTTGGCCTGACCCAGTACAGTAATGGATCGGACCACATCTTTTCCGCTAATCAGGCACTGCGGTTTGCTGGAGGTATACCGGAAGTGTATATAGGTCGCGGGACAGCGCGAGACGGGATCGTGGTTGATATGTGGGAGTCCTGCATCTACTCGGAACCTAACAATGCAACGCTCAAGCTGACCTGGTATTTTAGTAAGTTTTCAAAGTATAATTCATCCTTATCAGACACAGTGGCTGGTGATTTCGTGCGTACGTGGACCGCCTGAGTGGTGTAGTGGACACAGTGTCTGCACGGAGAGCGGAATACTACTGAAAACAGTGTCTGAATGGGGTATTCATGTTAAACTGTGGCATGATATCTCAGTGGGCTAGCACTATCAAATCGGCATTTGTCAGGGTTAGTACAAGCAGACATACACACACGCATACGCAACGCTTAACACACACACACACACACACACACACACACACTCACTCACACGTTACTATAGGTGCAATAATCTTGAACGCGACATGCCGGGTTTACAACCACATCTTGGGTACACTACAGGATAAAGAGCTCGCTCCATTGGAGACGCACAGACGAGGGGAGGAAGAAAAGTTATGTGTGTTTGTTTGTTTGCTTGTTGTTTAACGCCGCACTCAGCAATATGACGGCGGTCTGTAAATGATCGAGTCTGGGCAGGAAAATCAAGTGATTGATATCATGAGTATCGATCTATGCAATTGGGAAACGGGTACATGCACCAACCAAGTCAGCGAGCCTGACCACCCGATCCCGTTTGTAGCCTCTTTCGACAACCCTGGGTTGCTGAAGACCTATTCTACCTCGGATCTTCACGCTTGGGTAGGAATATGTACGGACTGATCACAGCATACCTCCTTCTATCATCACGTGTTATTGTTGAAGTGGTTAATCAGACGTTGGCGCTACCTCCTTTTATCACCACGTGACATTGTTGCTGGGTTAGTCAGACGTTGACGCTACCTCCTTCTATCATCACGTGACATTATTGCTGTGGTTAATCAGACGTTGGCGCAACCTCCTTCTATCATCACGTGACATTGTTGCTGTGGTTAATCAGACGTTGGCGCCACCTCCTTCTATCATTGCGTGACATTGTTGCTATGGTTCATCAGACGCTGGCGCTACCTCCTTCTAGCATCACCTGACATTGTTGCTGTGGTTAATCAGGCGTTGGCGCGACCTCGTTCTATCATCACGTGACATTGTTGCTGTGGTTCATCAGACGTTGGCGCCACCTCGTTGTATCATCACGTGACATTGTTGCTGTGGTTAATCAGACGTTGGCGCTACCTCCTTCCATCATTGCCTGACATTGTTGCTGTGGTTAATCAGACGTTGGCGCCACCTCGTTCTATCATCACGTGACATTGTTGCTGTGGTTAATCAGATGTTGGCGCTACCTCCTTCTATCATTGCCTGACATTGTTGCTGTGGTTAATCAGACGTTGGCGCTACCTCCTTCTATCATTGCCTGACATTGTTGCTGTGGTTAATCAGACGTTGGCGCTACCTCCTTCTATCATTGCCTGACATTGTTGCTGTGGTTAATCAGGCGTTGGCGCTACCTCCTTCTATCATTGCCTGACATTGTTGCTGTGGTTAATCAGACGCTGGCGCCACCTCCTTCTTTCATTGCCTGACATTGTTGCTGCGGTTAAACAGACTTTGGCGCCACCTCCTTCTATTATTGCCTGACATTGTTGCTGTGGTTAATCAGACGTTGGCGCCACCTCCTTCTTTCATTGCCTGACATTGTTGCTGTGGTTAAACAGACTTTGGCGCCACCTCCTTCTATCATTGTCTGACATTGTTGCTGTGGTTAATCACATGTTGGCGCTACCTCCTTCTATCATTGCCTGACATTGTTGCTGTGGTTAGTCAGACGTTGGCGCTATCTCCTTCTATCATTGCCTGACATTGTTGCTGTGGTTAATCAGACGTTCGCGCGACCTTCTTCTATCATCACGTGACATTGTTGCTGTGGTTAATCAGACGTTGGCGCGACCTCGTTCTATCATCACGTGACATTGTTGCTGTGGTTAATCAGATGTTGGCGCTACCTCCTTCTATCATCACGTGACATTGTTGCTGTGGTTAATCAGACGGTGGCGCTACCTCCTTCTTTCATCACGTGACATTGTTGCTGTGGTTAATCAGACAATTGGCGCTACCTCCTTCTATCATTGCGTGACATTGTTGCTATGGTTCATCAGACACTGGCGCTACCTCCTTCTAGCATCACCTGACATTGTTGCTGTGGTTAATCAGGCGTTGGCGCGACCTCGTTCTATCATCACGTGACATTGTTGCTGTGGTTAATCAGACGTTGGCGCCACCCCCTTCTATCATTGCCTGACATTGTTGCTGTGGTTAATCAGACGTTGGCGCTACCTCCTTCTATCATTGCCAGACATTGTTGCTGTGGTTAATCAGGCGTTGGCGCCACCTCCTTCTATCATCACGTGACATTGTTGCTGTGGTTAATCAGATGTTGGCGCTACCTCCTTCTATCATTGCCTGACATTGTTGCTATTGTTAATCAGGCGTTGGCGCCACCTCGTTCTATCATCACGTGACATTGTTGCTGTGGTTAATCAGACGTTGGCGCTACCTCCTTCCATCATTGCCTGACATTGTGTTGCTGTGGTTAATCAGATGTTGGCGCTACCTCCTTCTATCATTGCCTGACATTGTTGCTGTGGTTAATCAGGCGTTGGCGCTACCTCCTTCTATCATTGCCTGACATTGTTGCTGTGGTTAATCAGACGCTGGCGCCACCTCCTTCTTTCATTGCCTGACATTGTTGCTGCGGTTAAACAGACTTTGGCGCCACCTCCTTCTATTATTGCCTGACATTGTTGCTGTGGTTAATCAGACGTTGGCGCCACCTCCTTCTTTCATTGCCTGACATTGTTGCTGTGGTTAAACAGACTTTGGCGCCACCTCCTTCTATCATTGTCTGACATTGTTGCTGTGGTTAGTCAGACGTTGGCGCTATCTCCTTCTATCATTGCCTGACATTGTTGCTGTGGTTAGTCAGACGTTGGCGCTACCTCCTTCTATCATTGCCTGACATTCTTGCTGTGGTTAATCAGACGTTGGCGCTACCTCCTTCTAGCATCACCTGACATTGTTGCTGTGGTTAATCAGACGTTCGCGCGACCTTCTTCTATCATCACGTGACATTGTTGCTGTGGTTAATCAGACGTTGGCGCGACCTCGTTCTATCATCACGTGACATTGTTGCTGTGGTTAATCAGATGTTGGCGCTACCTCCTTCTATCATCACGTGACATTGTTGCTGTGGTTAATCAGACGGTTGCGCTACCTCCTTCTTTCATCACGTGACATTGTTGCTGTGGTTAATCAGACAATTGGCGCTACCTCCTTCTATCATTGCGTGACATTGTTGCTATGGTTCATCAGACGCTGGCGCTACCTCCTTCTATCATCACGTGACATTGTTGCTGTGGTTAATCAGGCGTTGGCGCGACCTCGTTCTATCATCACGTGACATTGTTGCTGTGGTTAATCAGACGTTGGCGCCACCTCGTTCTATCATCACCTGACATTGTTGCTGTGGTTAATCAGACGTTGGCGCCACCTCGTTCTATCATCACGTGACATTGTTGCTGTGGTTAATCAGACGTTGGCGCCACCTCGTTCTATCATCACCTGACATTGTTGCTGTGGTTAATCAGACGTTGGCGCTACCTCCTTCTATCATTGCCTGACATTGTTGCTGTGGTTAATCAGACGTTGGCGCTACCTCCTTCTATCATTGCCTGACATTGTTGCTGTGGTTAATCAGATGTTGGCGCTACCTCCTTCTATCATTGCCAGACATTGTTGCTGTGGTTAGTCAGACGTTGGCGCTACCTCCTTCTATCATTGCCTGACATTGTCGCTGTGGTTAATCAGACGTTGGCGCGACCTCGTTCTATCATTGCCTGACATTGTTGCTGCGGTTAATCAGACGTTGGCGCGACCTCGTTCTATCATCACGTGACATTGTTGCTGTGGTTAGTCAGACGTTGGCGCGACCTCGTTCTATCATCACGTGACATTGTTGCTGTGGTTAATCAGATGTTGGCGCTACCTCCTTCTATCATCACGTGACATTGTTGCTGTGGTTAATCAGACGTTGGCGCGACTTCGTTCTATCATTGCCTGACATTGTTGCTGTGGTTCATCAGACAATTGGCGCTACCTCCTTCTATCATTGCGTGACATTGTTGCTATGGTTAATCAGACGTTGGCGCTACCTCCTTCTAGCATCACCTGACATTGTTGCTGTGGTTAATCAGGCGTTGGCGCGACCTCGTTCTATCATCACGTGACATTGTTGCTGTGGTTAATCAGACGTTGGCGCGACCTCGTTCTATCATCACGTGACATTGTTGCTGTGGTTAATCAGATGTTGGCGCTACCTCCTTCTATCATCACGTGACATTGTTGCTGTGGTTAATCAGACGTTGGCGCGACTTCGTTCTATCATTGCCTGACATTGTTGCTGTGGTTCATCAGACAATTGGCGCTACCTCCTTCTATCATTGCGTGACATTGTTGCTATGGTTAATCAGACGTTGGCGCTACCTCCTTCTAGCATCACCTGACATTGTTGCTGTGGTTAATCAGGCGTTGGCGCGACCTCGTTCTATCATCACGTGACATTGTTGCTGTGGTTAATCAGACGTTGGCGCCACCTCCTTCTATCATTGCCTGACATTGTTGCTGTGGTTAATCAGACGTTGGCGCTACCTCCTTCTATCATAACGTGACATTGTTGCTATGGTTAATCAGACGCTGGCGCTACCTCCTTCTAGCATCACGTGACATTGTTGCTGTGGTTAATCAGGCGTTGGCGCAACCTCGTTCTATCATCACGTGACATCGTTGCTGTGGTTAATCAGACGCTGGCGCTACCTCCTTCTAGCATCACCTGACATTGTTGCTGTGGTTAATCAGGCGTTGGCGCGACCTCGTTCTAGCATCACCTGACATTGTTGCTGTGGTTAATCAGACGTTGGCGCCACCTCCTTCTATCATTGCCTGATATTGTTGCTGTGGTTAATCAGACGTTGGCGCGTCTTCGTTCTATCATTGCCTGACATTGTTGCTGTGGTTAATCAGATGTTGGCGCTACCTCCTTCTATCATTGCCTGACATTGTTGCTGTGGTTAATCAGACGTTGGCGCCACCTCCTTCTTTCATTGCCTGACATTGTTGCTGTGGTTAATCAGACGTTGGCGCTATCTCCTTCTATCATTGCCTGACATTGTTGCTGTGGTTAATCAGACGTTGGCGCCACCTCCTTCTTTCATTGCCTGACATTGTTGCTGTGGTTAATCAGATGTTGGCGCTACCTCCTTCTATCATTGCCTGACATTGTTGCTGTGGTTAATCAGATGTTGGCGCCACCTCGTTCTATCATTGCCTGACATTGTTGCTGCGGTTAATCAGACGTTGGCGCGACCTCGTTCTATCATCACGTGACATTGTTGCTGTGGTTAATCAGACGTTGGCGCGACCTCGTTCTATCATCACGTGACATTGTTGCTGTGGTTAATCAGGCGTTGGCGCTACCTCCTTCTATCATCACGTGACATTGTTGCTGTGGTTAATCAGACGTTGGCGCTACCTCCTTCTATCATCACCTGACATTGTTGCTGTGGTTAATCAGACAATTGGCGCTACCTCCTTCTATCATTGCGTGACATTGTTGCTATGGTTCATCAGACGCTGGCGCTACCTCGTTCTATCATCACGTGACATTGTTGCTGTGGTTAATCAGACGTTGGCGCTACCTCCTTCCATCATTGCCTGACATTGTTGCTGTGGTTAATCAGATGTTGGCGCTACCTCCTTCTATCATTGCCAGACATTGTTGCTGTGGTTAGTCAGACGTTGGCGCTATCTCCTTCTATCATTGCCTGACATTGTTGCTGTGGTTAATCAGACGTTGGCGCGACCTCGTTCTATCATTGCCTGACATTGTTGCTGCGGTTAAAAAGACGTTGGCGCGACCTCGTTCTATCATCACGTGACATTGTTGCTGTGGTTAATCAGACGTTGGCGCGACCTCGTTCTATCATCACGTGACATTGTTGCTGTGGTTAATCAGATGTTGGCGCTACCTCCTTCTATCATCACGTGACATTGTTGCTGTGGTTAATCAGACGTTGGCGCTACCTCCTTCTATCATCACGTGACATTGTTGCTGTGGTTAATCAGACAATTGGCGCTACCTCCTTCTATCATTGCGTGACATTGTTGCTATGGTTCATCAGACGCTGGCGCTACCTCCTTCTAGCATCACCTGACATTGTTGCTGTGGTTAATCAGGCGTTGGCGCGACCTCGTTCTATCATCACGTGACATTGTTGCTGTGGTTAATCAGACGTTGGCGCCACCTCGTTCTATCATTGCCTGACATTGTTGCTGTGGTTAATCAGACGTTGGCGCGACCTCGTTCTATCATCACGTGACATTGTTGCTGTGGTTAATCAGACGTTGGCGCCACCTCGTTCTATCATCACGTGACATTGTTGCTGTGGTTAATCAGGCGTTGGCGCCACCTCCTTCTATCATCACGTGACATTGTTGCTGTGGTTAATCAGACGTTGACGCTACCTCCTTCTATCATCACGTGACATTATTGCTGTGGTTAGTCAGACGTTGGCGCTACCTCGTTCTATCATCACGTGACATTGTTGCTGTGGTTAATCAGACGTTGGCGCGACCTCGTTCTAACATCACGTGACATTGTTGCTGTGGTTCATCAGACGTTGGCGCTACCTCCTTCTATCATCACGTGACATTGTTGCTATGGTTAATCAGGCGTTGGCGCCACCTCCTTCTATCAGCACGTGACATTGTTGCTGTGGTTAATCAGGCGTTGGCGCCACCTCGTTCTATCATCACGTGACATTGTTGCTGTGGTTAATCAGACGTTGGCGCTACCTCCTTCTATCATTGCCTGACATTGTTGCTGTGGTTAATCAGACGTTGGCGCTACCTCCTTCTATCATTGCCTGACATTGTTGCTGTGGTTAATCAGACGTTGGCGCCACCTCCTTCTATCATTGCCTGACATTGTTGCTGTGGTTAATCAGACGTTGGCGCTACCTCCTTCTATCATTGCCTGACATTGTTGCTGTGGTTAATCAGACGTTGGCGCTACCTCCTTCTATCATTGCCTGACATTGTTGCTGTGGTTAATCAGACGTTGGCGCTACCTCCTTCTATCATTGCCTGACATTGTTGCTGTGGTTAATCAGGCGTTGGCGCTACCTCGTTCTATCATTGCCTGACATTGTTGCTGTGGTTAATCAGACGTTGGCGCTACCTCCTTCTATCATTGCCTGACATTGTTGCTGTGGTTAATCAGACGTTGGCGCCACCTCGTTCTATCATTGCCTGACATTGTTGCTGTGATTAGTCAGACGTTGGCGCGACCTCGTTCTATCATTGCCTGACATTGTTGCTGTGGTTAATCAGACGTTGGCGCCACCTCGTTCTATCATCACGTGACATTGTTGCTGTGGTTAATCAGACGTTGGCGCTACCTCCTTCTATCATTGCCTGACATTGTTGCTGTGGTTAATCAGACGTTGGCGCCACCTCCTTCTATCATTGCCTGACATTGTTGCTATTGTTAATCAGACGTTGGCGCTACCTCCTTCTAGCATCACCTGACATTGTTGCTATGGTTACAGGTGCCAACAATACGTGGGTGACAGCTGAGAATGTAGTTGCCCCAGAGCAGGTGGACGTGGAGGGAATTATGCACGTCAACAGCTCTTTATCGCTCCGCGTCCTGAGGGAGTACGTGTTTACAGACTTTCAACCAGTTGACGGCCCAGTCGCGGATTTTGAGGTAAGTGGTTCTATAAGCATTTCAACACGTGTCGGGAGTTTCAGTCTATCAGTAGACACGTGGTCGTATGTATATTCGTATTATTACGAAGGGCGCGGTTCCAACGCATTGACAGATCTGTTTGGACAAATAGTGTGGCGTGAACAGATTCAAAGGCATAGGTTTTTTACGTTCAAATTAATAACATCGTCTTTTTGTTACACTGTTACGAACAATACTGAAGGGCGCCATCATTAATGTAAATGTATGCATCACACTCCATCCTCAAACACATATGTTGAATAAAGCGTTACTTTTACAGATTTCAAAATTATCACATTTTCTTGTCACTTTAACATTAATTATCGAATAAACTGTAATCATATTTTTGCACTTCCCCCTTACAGCGTTGATTCGCACTGGGTAGTATGAACATCTCAGTGTAATTCCCCGCAGTTCTGTTGTTGTTTTCTAATGAGTGAGTGAGTGAGTATCTTTTTACGCCGCTTTTGGCAATATTCCAGCAATATCACGGCGGGGAACACCAGAAATGGGCTTTACACATTGTAACCCTGTCGGGAATCGAGCCCTGGTCTTCGGCGTGACGAGTGAACGCTCTAACCACTTGGTCTCCCGACCGCCCGGTTTTCTGATGATAAAAGACAAACGGTAGACCTTTCCACACTTACGTTGTGTTGTTGTTTTCCAGGGGTACGTTGTGTTGTTGTCTTCCTCGTGTATATTGTGTTGTTGTGTTCGTCGTGTACCTTGTATGGTTGTGTCCCTTGAGTTCGTTGTGTTGTGGTGTTCGTCGTGTTCGTGTACGTTGTGTTGTTGTGGTCCACGTGTATATTGTGTTGTTCCGTCCCTCGTGTACGTTGTGTTGTTATGGTCCACGTGTATATTGTGTTGTTGTGTCCCTCGTGTATATTGTGTTGTTGTGTCCATCATGTTCGTTGTGTTGTTGTGTCCCTCGTGTTCGTTGTGTTGTTCTGTCCCTCGTGTACGTTGTGTTGTTGTGTCCCTCGTGTATATTGTGTTGTTTTGTTCCTCGTGCTCGTTGTGTTGTTGTGTTCCCCGCGTACGTTGTGTTGTGTCCCACGTGTACGTTGTTTTTTGGTTCACGTGTACGTTGTGTTGTTGTGGTCCACGTGTACGTTGTGTTGTTGTGTTCCTCGTGTACGTTGTGTTGTGTTCCACGTGTACGTTGTGCTTTGATTCACGTGTACGTTGTGCTCTGGTTCACGTGTACGCTGTGTTGTTGTGGTCCACGTGTGAACTGTGTTGTTGTGTTCCTCGTGTACGTTGTGTTGTTGTGTTCCTCGTGTACGTTGTGTTGTGTCCCACGTGTACGTTGTGCTTTGGTTCACGTGTACGCTGTGTTGTTGTGGTCCACGTGTGACCTGTGTTGTTGTGTTTCTCGTGTACGTTGTGTTGTTGTGTTCGTCGTGTACGTTGTGTTACTGTGGTCCATCTGTATATTGTGTTGTTGTGGTCCACATGTTTATTCTGTTGTTTTGTTCCACGTGTTCGTTGTGTTGTTGTGTTCCACGTGTTCGTTGTGTTGTTGTGTTCCTCGTGTTCGTTGTGTTGTTGTCTTCCTCGTGTACGTTGTGTTGTTGTCTTCCTCGTGTACGTTGTGTTGTTGTCTTCCTCGTGTACGTTGTGTTACTGTGGCCCATCTGTATAGTGTGTTGTTGTGGTCCACATGTTTATTCTGTTGTTTTGTTCCACGTGTTCGTTGTGTTGTTGGGTTCCACGCGTACTTTGTGTTGCTATGTCCCTTGTGTACGTTGTGTTATTGTGGTCCATCTGTATATTGTTTTGTTGTGTTCCACGTGCTCGTTGTGTTGTTGGGTTCCACGCGTACGTTGTGTGGTGTGTTCCTTGTGTACGTTGTGTTATTGTGGTCCATCTGTATATTGTTTTGTTGTGTTCCTCGTGTTCATTGTGTTGTTGTGTTCTGTTCTGTTCCTCGTGTTCCACGTTTATATTGTGTTGTGGTGTCCCTCGAGTATTTTGTGTTGTGGTTTCCTCTTGTACGTTGTGTTGTTGTGTTCCACGTGTATAGTGTGTTGTTGTGTCAAATGTGTACGCTGCGTTGTTGTGTTCCACGTGTATATTGTGCTGCTGTGTTCAACGGGCACCTTGTGTCGTTGTTTTCCAGGCGTACGTTGTGTTGTTATTTTCCAAGTTTACGTTGTGTTGTTAATTTCCAGGCGTACGTTGTGTTGTTATTTTCCAAGTGTACGTTGTGTTGTTATTTTCCAAGTGTACGTTGTGTTGTTAACTTCCAAGTGTACGTTGTGTTGCAGACTCCTCCCGGCACGTACTGCCAGAACAGAGTGTCGACCCGACCTATGCCCAACGTCACCAACACATTCACATTCACAGCGGAAATATTTGAACCAATGAACTACTACCTCAACTGGATAAAGGTTGTCTTATTACATCGCCTACAGTGGATACATGACTTTACTCCTGTTTCAGTTTTGTGTTCAAGAGTATATGCAATAGATTGCAAAAACGGTAATTGTATTTTTCAGGGCATTATCAATTGCAGAAGCATGTGGTCATCCATTAACTGCCCCGCGAAGGAGTGCAGTTGAACAGACCGAGAGGTTCTGCAAATGATAATCCCCTGAAAAATACCGTTACCGTTATTATAGCTTAAATGGAAAGAATTTGTAACTCATCCCAAAATGAAGAAAATAACAAACAGCAGCATAAGTTTAGCGTCTGCTTGGAAAACCTCACCGGAGGTCATTGATTAAAACTAGCAATATGATAGAATAGAATAGGATGACGTCACGAACAAGACACTTGACACCAATGACGTCACATAACAGTAGACAAGACAGCAGCCCGTCATTAGTGAAATACGGGATACTATCAAGTTTCAGTTACCCGCAGATTTCTGATATCATGCTGGCGCTTTTATAATAGTTCTATCCATTTTAGTTATAACGTCGGTTTAACGCTACAGACAGCGATAAAGTGATGTTATTCTGCCACATGAAGGTTCAACTGAAAATGTTTATAAAACGTAAGACGCCTCCGTGATTTAGTTGACAGCGCATGTGTCTGGTAAGCGGCAGGTCCGGTGTTCGATCCACTGCCGCGTCATAACCAACAATATAGCACTTGATGTTACCCTGCCTTGCGTTCGCCATTAAGTGGATGAAAGAAGCACTGGTTGGCTCGGAGTAAAGATGCTTTGCCTGAGTGTGGCACTACGAGACCGACATTATCCCGGATAAGTACAAGCAACCAAACACACACACACACACACACACACACACACACACACACACACACACACACACACACACACACACACACACACACACACACACACACACACACACACACACACACACACACACACACACACAAACAGAGAGACACAGACACGCACGCACGCACGCACGCACACACACACACAAACAGAGAGACACAGACACGCACGCACGCACGCACGCACACACACACACACACACAAAGAGAGAGAGACACACACACACACACGCACGCACGCACGCACACACACACACAAACAGAGAGAGAGAGACACACACACACGCACGCACGCACGCACACACACACAAACAGAGAGAGAGACACACACACACACACACGCACCCACGCACGCACGCACGCACACACGCACGCACGCATGCACACACACACATACATACGCAAACACACGATTGTTTTAGGAATGTCTTCAAGAGGGTAATGTGTACATGTGCTGTTGTCAGGAGTATTACGACTGGGACCTGAACCTCGTTCGCTACGATTACAGCGTCGACCCAGGCACCCCCAGCCCCTACGGCAACGGCAAGCTGATAAGGGTGCACGACTTCAACACAGGTCGGTAGCAGTTGTCTAACGTCAAGCCTCCTACGTACCTACCCTAACGTCATACATCCTACCAACCTACTCTAACGTCAAGCCTCCTACGTACCTACCCTAACGTCATACATCCTACCAACCTACTCTAACGTCAAGCCTCCTACGCACCTACCCTAACGTCATACATCCTACCAACCTACTCTAACGTCAAGCCTCCTACGTACCTACCCTAACGTCATACATCCTACCAACCTACTCTAACGTCAAGCCTCCTACGTACCTACCCTAACGTCATACATCCTACCAACCTACTCTAACGTCAAGTCTCCTACGTACCTACCCTAACGTCATACATCCTACCAACCTACTCTAACGTCAAGCCTCCTACGTACCTACCCTAACGTCATACATCCTACCAACCTACCCTAACGTCAAGCCTCCTACGTACCTACCCTAACGTCATACATCCTACCAACCTACTCTAACGTCAAGTCCCCTACCTACCTGCACTCACGTCAAGTCTTCTGCCTACTCTAACGTCAACCCCATACTTACCTACTCTAACGTCAAGCCCCCAACCTACCTGACCTTACGCCAAGCCCACTATCTACTTAACCTTATGTCAAGTCCCCTAACTACATTGTACACTGACGTAAAACCCACTATCTACCTAATCTTATGTCAGGTCCCCTACTTACACTGACGTAAAGCCCACTATCTACCTAATCTTACGTCAAGCCCACTATCTACCTACCTAACGTCAAGCCTACGATCTACCTACACCTAACGTCAAGCCCACTATCTACCTACACTCACGTCAAGCCCACTATCTACCTACCCTAACGTCAAGCTCACAATCTACCTACACACACGTCAAGCCCACTATCTACATAACGTTACGTCAAGTCTCCCTCACACACACACGTCAAGCCCACTATCTACCTAAGCTTACGTCAAACCCACTATCAACCTAACCTTACGTCAAGTTTCCTATCTACACTCACGTCAAGCCTATTATCTACCCTCCCTAACGTCAAGGCCACGATCTACCTACACACACGTCAAGCCCACTATCTACCTACACTGACGTCAAGCCCACTATCTACCTACCCTTAAGTCAAGCTCACGATCTACTCACACACACGTCAAGCCCACTATCTACCTACCCTTAAGTCAAGCCCACTATCTACCTGACCTTACGTCAAGCCAACTATCTACCTAACCTTATGTCAAGCCCACTTTCTACCTAATCTAACGTCGTCTACTACCTACACTCACGTCAAGCCTACTATCTACCTAACCTTACGTCAAGCCCACTTTCTACCTAACCTAACCTAACGTCGTCAACTACCTACTCTATCACCAACCCCCTACCTACCCTAACGTCAAGCCTTCTACCTACCCACCCTACGATCTACCTACACCCACGTCAAGCCCACTATCTACCTACCCGAAAGCCAAGCTAACAATCTACCTACACACACGTCAAGCCCACTATCTACATAACGTTACGTCAAGTCTCCCTCCCACACACGCGTCAAGCCCACTATCTACCTAAGCTTACGTCAAACCCACTATCTACCTAACCTTACGTCAAGTTTCCTACCTACACTCACGTCAAGCCCACTATCTACCCACCCTAACGTCAAGCTCACGATCTACCTACACACACGTCAAGCCCACTATCTACCTACACTGACGTCAAGCCCACTATCTACCTAGCCTAACGTCAAGCTCACGATCTACTCACACACACGTCAAGCCCACTATATACTTAATCTTAAGTCAAGCCCACTATCTACCTAGCCTTATGTCAGGTCCCCTACTTACACTGACGTAAAGCGCACTATCTACCTAATCTTGCGTCAAGCCCACTATCTACCTAACCTTACGTCAAGTCTCCTACCTACACTCACGTCAAGCCCACTATCTACCTACCTAACGTCAAGCCTACGATCTACCTACACCCACGTCAAGCCCACTATCTTCCTACACTCACGTCAAGCCCACTATCTACCTACCCTAACGTCAAGCTCACAATCTACCAACACACACGTCAAGCCCACTATCTACATAACGTTACGTCAAGTCTCCCTCCCACACACACGTCAACCCCACTATCTACCTAAGCTTACGTCAAACCCACTATCTACCTAACCTTACGTCAAGTTTCCTACCTACACTCACGTCAAGCCTTCTATCTACCCACCCTAACGTCAAGCTCACGATCTACCTACACACACGTCAAGCCCACTATCTACCTTCCCTAACGTCAAGCTCACGATCTACTCACACACACGTCAAGCCCACTATCTACCTACCCTTAAGTCAAGCCCACTATCTACCTGACCTTACGTCAAGCCAACTATCTACCTAACCTTATGTCAAGCCCACTTTCTACCTAACCTAACGTCGTCTACTACCTACACTCACGTCAAGCCTACTATCTACCTAACCTTACGTCAAGCCCACTTTCTACCTAACCTAACCTAACGTCGTCACCTACCTACTCTATCATCAACCCCCTACCTTCCCTAACGTCAAGCCTTCTACCTACCCACCCTAACCTCAAGTCTCCTACCTACCCACCCTAATGTCAAGCCTTCTACCTACCCACCCTTACGTCAAGCCTTCTACCTACCCACCCTTGCGTCAAGCCTTCTACCTACCCACCCAAACGTCAAGCCTTCTACCTACCCACCCTAACCTCAAGCCTCCTACCTACCCACCCTAATGTCAAGCCTCCTACCTACCCACCCTTACGTCAAGCCTTCTACCTACCCACCCTTATTTCAAGCCTTCTACCTACCCACCCTAACGTCAAGCCTCCTACCTACCTAACGCAAAGCCTCCTGACAAATACTTTAAGCGTTCGCTTGACACGCCGAGGGCCCGGGTTCGATTCCCTTAAGGGTACAAAATACATTAACTCTACTTTGATATTACTTGAATATTGCTAAAAGGGGCGTAAAACCATACTCACTCACTCACTAGTAGGGACGGAGGAGGACCAATCATGAAAGACGACGTGTGACGTCATGATCGGTCCTACATGCAGCTCGGATATTCAGACTATCCAGACAATTTGTACCTCGTGAAACATGGTTGTTCGTTCGCTCGCCATGGCTCAGCATTATTTCACGAGAATCCGATAATCCGTAAATCTTCGTAGGTAGATAATTACATCTATTGTCCTTTCCTCGTGTCTAGGCGTGGCTTACGTCATGGACGCCATGGTTGGCAACTGCTCCGTGACTCCCATCAACGCCACAGGCTTCGACGCCAAGTCCCTGGACGCCGGGAAAGTTCGGATCAGGACAGACAAGGAGTTCTTCTACTTCAGCAATGTCCCTTATGAATATGCTGGGCAGGTATGAGTACATGTGTGCTTAACAACTACAGTCCACGGACAATGGGATGGGCTGCATTAGTAATATTTGTAAAATGTTGAGGTAGCCATGTGACTAATGCATGTCCTCGACACGCCTAAGACCTTGATGGGAAATCCCTAACAGTGTGAATCGTATTGCTATCCCTCACAGTGATCCTGTTGGAATATTGCAAAGAGCGACGTAGATTCTTTTCATTCAGTTAAACTTCATATCAAATATCAAATAAATATATCAATTTGTCTCATGCAGCCGTTTTAACACTTCTTCTATCAGAAACGTCCACAGCTGGGGTGAATACTTCACGTCACTTACTCTCACTGTACTGTTAGTCACAGAAGGTTATGGATGCTACTACTGAAACCAAAAAGAAATGGTTATTTGATCGAGGAATATAGGCGATATTTCATGCCTCATACCACAAAAAGAAATGGTTATTTGATCGAGGAATATAGGCAATATTCCATGCCTCATACCACAAAAAGAAATGGTTATTTGATAGAGGAATATAGGCGATATTCCATGCCTCATACCACAAAAAGAAATGGTTATTTGATAGAGGAATATAGGCGATATTCCATGCCTCATACCACAAAAAGAAATGGTTATTTGATAGAGGAATATAGGCGATATTCCATGCCTCATACCACAAAAAGAAATGTTTTTTTGATGGAGGAATATAGGCAATATTCCATGCCTCATACCACAAAAAGAAATGGTTATTCGATGGAGGAATATAGGCGATATTCAATGCCTCATACTACAAAAAGAAATGGTAATTTGATAGAGGAATACAGGCAATATGTCATGCCTTATACCACAAAAAGAAATGGTTATTTGATACAGGAATACAGGCAATATTTCATGCCTCATACCACAAAAAGAAATGATTATTTGATAGAGGAATAAAGGCGATATTCAATGCCTCATACCACAAAAAGAATGTTTATTTGATAGAGGAATATAGGCAATATTCCATGCCTCATACCACAAAAAGACAGCCTCGTAACGTTAATTACGATTGTAGTATTTTGGTCAAATCTGATTTCCATGCGTATACTTTCTATTCCCCGGCAGTGTATCTGAGGAAGACAACCATAACGGAGTGCCCTGGTGGATAAATGCCAAGATTAATAGCAATACAAAATGGATTGGCATGCGTCTCGTTTTTAATAACCCAACACTCAAACATACATCTAATTAAAGGGCTCATTAATAACTGATTACAGTAAACTACGGTTATAACGAACTCAAAGGGACCACTGATACAAACGTAGTTCGTAATGAGCGTATATACAGCATACTGTATACACAGCAAATGGCCGGGACCAAAAATATGTTCGTTATATCCGTCAGTTCGTTAAAAGCGTATATACAGCATACTGTATGCACAGCAAATGGCCGGGACCAAAAATATGTTCGTTATATCCGTCAGTTCGTTATAAGCGTATATACAGCATACTGTATACACATCAAATGGCCGGGACCAAAAAATATTTTCGTTATATCCGTCAGTTCGTTATAAGCGTGCTCGTTATAAACGTAGTTTACCGTATATGAATTTGAAATCTTAATCCTGATTGGCCCATCGCTGAATTGTTAATATGGACGTCATCGAACTTCTCCAAAATGTTGGAAGACCAAAATTAACACCTGAACTAATTATGGCACACAGGATTACTAATTACGCCCTTTCTGCAATAAACACCTGTGTACAAACTAGCACGTAGGATTTGTGTGTAGAAGAAAGCAGCTGCTTGAAATAGCATGATAATGTAAGCCTCAATTGGAGATTTTGCAGCGCTTGGTATATAGCTTGATAGCAACCCTTGAGGCAAGTATGCAGGTCTCGGTGTGACGTCATCAGAATCTGTTGACAGCGAGTGGTACGTGGCATCAACTGTGACGTATGGACCGCCCGGAGAGTCGGCTACCCCGCTGGTTACCCCAACGCCATCAGCATCTGGGAGTGGTACTTCGCCAGCGTATGTACCTCACACTTTTTGCATAGCCTATGCTACTCAAAAAAGTTTAAACAACACCCGCAATTGGATGGCTGTGCGTTGCTATACCCACCAACCATGACAGATTAACTTTAGTCACATGAACAAAACTTTAACTTTTTGAGTGGTTTATACAGAATACAATCTACGAGTGACGAGGAATGACGGATTATCTGTCCCGAGTGAAATTACAGTTGTAAGAAAGTTGTAAGGACTTTGATCATTAGTTTCACGAGGGACAAATAAGCCACCATTCCTCGTCACGAGAAGTGTATTGTTTTAGTTTGCCCATCGTCAAGTTTTAAATAAGAAGCCAAAAGACAAGACACAGGCGAAGTCGCATTTCATGACATTCATACGCGTGTGAAACGGCATCGAATTCGTGGAAGGTTACCTGATCACACACACAGACTATATCAATACTCGTTTGAGCGGCATCAGTTCATAATAGTTAGGCTCAGAACTTTGCAGCCACACTGAATTTTTTATCTGGTTTCTGAGAGGCGAGATCGCGAGAACTTGAGTTTTTTGTTTCCTTTTTCTCCCGCTTGGGTCTGTTATACTCCGGAGATGCCCTACAATGAAACAAAGTCCCCATCATTACCAAGTCGCTGTTGTATGCTATACTTTGCCGTACTTAACCCATCTTCATCATGTTCTGGTTTTGTTCCACATCGGCCCAGGCGGAAGAATACATGCCAAACTTTACAGGCAATACAAGTCTTTATCACAATGTTGGGAATCACATGCATACCTTAAACAAAACACTGGTATTTCGCATTTCACAATTGTTATTGTCTTTAATTTTGAACATTTTCTGTTTACGTTTAACAAAGAAATGAGCAGTTATTGCATTTCTTTCAAAATCTCAAACAGATCTATTTATAGACGTATCAAGTTCAATCAGAAAGTAGTTCTTATTTCCGTCAAAACTAGCATTTATCGAAGTCTGAATGCAGATTTGTGTTATTATGTATTTGTATTTGTGTACTTATTGCATGATGCTGTGTGTTGCAACAGAGCGAATGGATGGAGAACACGGGGATATCCAACTACTTCTACCTTCCCGTCATGCTGCAGGTGACGTCACAGGCGGTAAGACAGCTGGGGCTTCACGCTACACAATTGTCAGTGAGTGAGTGAGTGAGTTGGGTTTAACGCCATATTGAACAGTATTTCAGTTAAACCATGGCGTGTCAGATTAATGTTTAAACCCATGAGCGTGGCCTGGGTGCTGACAAATCCAAGACAACAATCACAGCCTACTATCCTGGCCCTGACCCTGAAGGTACCCACTGCTGCACTACTAGCGATACGAGTGTCGTAAGTCTATGTTAAAGTATGGGAGATACGATCGTCTTAGAATGGCGACTGCCATAAGTATGTGTGAACGTATGGGACTTACGATCGTCTCAGCATTACAGCTGTCGTAAGTCAATATTAAATTATGGGAGATACGACACTAAGCGATACGACTTTCGTGTGTCCATGTTAAAGTATGGGAGATTCGATCGCCCCAGCGACTGTCCTCAATATTAAGGTGGGGGAGATACGATTGTCTTAGCGATATGACTTGCGTGAGTCAATATTAACGTATGGGAGTGACTAATGTCTTAGCACTAGCGTTGCCTTAAATGTATGTTAAAGAATGTAAGCTACGTTACGTTCGTCCTAGCACTACAACCGTCCAAGGTCTACTATCGTCTTACCTCTGTAACTGTCCTTAGCGGGAAGATCGCTTTGTGGAAAGGCCCCTGGGATTGAACACGAGACGAAATGTTTCAGCTACTGTAGGAATTATGTCAGCTGTCGGAATGTATTTGATAATATTAGTGATCTCATTATATAAAGATGCTGTCAGATTATCTGTATATTATGTTTATGTACATAGATTGATATCAGTAGTCTTATTATATGCAGATTATGCCTATTCTAGATTACAAAAAGGTTCTGTCCATACATGTTTTCATTAAATCTCACATTGGACCTCACACTGAGCATCATGAGCCAAACACAGAGTCTCACAATTACTCTGAGATTATACATGCGATGATAGTCACATTCATCTTCACTGTGAACAAGCTATGAACATCCTTCTTACAATCCCGCGCAGCCTGTGATGAACGTCATCTACAACATCTACGACTACAGCGAGGGCAACCCTAACATCTGGCAGACTGACATCTCCGCTTGCTTCAACTACACCAACAGAAAGGCCTTCCAGTTGGCCTTCCCAGGTGAGCCTCATTACCAGACACCACTGACACCTCCCACCTCCACCCGTATGTCCAGGTGAACCCCATTACCAGACACCATTGACACCTCCCACCACCACCTGTATATCCAGGTGAACCCCATTACCAGACACCATTGACACCTCCCACCTCCACCTGTATGTCCAGGTGAGCCTCATTACCAGACACCACTGACACCTCCCACCTCCACCTGTATGTCCAGGTGAGCTCCATTGCCAGACACCATTGACACCTCCCACCTCCACCTGTATATCCAGGTGAGCCCCATTACCAGACACCATTGACACCTCCCACCACCGCCTGTATGTCCAGGTGAGCCCCATTACCAGACACCATTACACCTCCCAACACCACCTGTATGTCCAGGTGAACCTCATTACCAGACACCATTACACCTCCCAACACCACCTGTATGTCCAGGTGAACCCCATTACCAGACACCATTGACACCTCCCACCACCACCTGTATGTCCAGGTGAGCCTCATTACCAGACACCATTACACCTCCCAACACCACCTGTATGTCCAGGTAAGCCCCATTACCAGACACCATTGACACCTCCCACCACCACCTGTATGTCCAGGTGAGCTCCATTACCAGACACCATTGACACCTCCCACCACCACCTGTATGTCCAGGTGAGCCTCATTACCAGACACCATTGACACCTCCCAACACCACCTGTATGTCCAGGTAAGCCCCATTACCAGACACCATTGACACCTCCCAACACCACCTGTATGTCCAGGTGAGCCTCATTACCAGACACCATTGACACCTCCCAACACCACCTGTATGTCCAGGTAAGCCCCATTACCAGACACCATTACACCTCCCAACACCACCTGTATGTCCAGGTAAGCCCCATTACCAGACACCATTGACACCTCCCACCACCGCCTGTATGTCCAGGTGAGCCCCATTACCAGACACAATTACAAGACACCATTGACACCTCCCACCACTACCTGTATGTCCAGGTGAGCCTCATTACCAGACACCATTGACACCTCCCACCTCCACCTGTATGTCCAGGTGAGCCTCATTACCAGATACCATTGACACCTCCCACCACTACCTGTATGTCCAGGTGAGCCCCATTACCAGACACCATTGACACCTCCCACCACCACCTGTATGTCCAGGTGAGCCCCATTACCAGACACCATTGACACCTCCCACCACCACCTGTATGTCCAGGTAAGCCCCATTACCAGACACCATTGACACCTCCTAACACCACCTGTATGTCCAGGTGAGCTCCATTACCAGACACCATTGACACCTCCCACCACCACCTGTATGTCCAGGTAAGCCCCATTACCAGACACCATTGACACCTCCCAACACCACCTGTATGTCCAGGTGAGCCCCATTACCAGACACCATTGACACCTCCCACCACCACCTGTATGTCCAGGTGAGCTCCATTACCAGACACCATTGACACCTCCTAACACCACCTGTATGTCCAGGTGAGCTCCATTACCAGACACCATTGACACCTCCCACCACCACCTGTATGTCCAGGTAAGCCCCATTACCAGACACCATTGACAACTCCCACCACCACCTGTATGTCCAGGTGAGCTCCATTACCAGACACCATTGACACCTCCTAACACCACCTGTATGTCCAGGTGAGCCCCATTACCAGACACCATTGTCACCTCCCACCACCACCTGTATGTCCAGGTGAGCTCCATTACCAGACACCATTGACACCTCCTAACACCACCTGTATGTCCAGGTGAGCCCCATTACCAGACACCATTGTCACCTCCCACCACCACCTGTATGTCCAGGTGAGCTCCATTACCAGACACCATTGACACCTCCTAACACCACCTGTATGTCCAGGTGAGCCCCATTACCAGACACCATTGTCACCTCCCACCACCACCTGTATGTCCAGGTGAGCCCCATTACCAGACACCATTGACAACTCCCACCACCACCTGTATGTCCAGGTGAGCCCCATTACCAGACACCATTGACACCTCCTAACACCACCTGTATGTCCAGGTGAGCCCCATTACCAGACACCATTGTCACCTCCCACCACCACCTGTATGTCCAGGTGAGCTCCATTACCAGACATCATTGACACCTCCTAACACCACCTGTATGTCCAGGTAAGCCCCATTACCAGACACCATTGACACCTCCCACCAACACCTGTATGTGCAGGTGAGCTCCATTACCAGACACCATTACACCTCCCACCAACACCTGTATGTCCAGGTGAGCCCCATTACCAGACACCATTGACACCTCCCACCACCGCCTGTATGTCCAGGTGAGCTCCATTACCAGACATCATTGACACCTCCCACCAACACCTGTATGTCCAGGTGAGCCCCATTACCAGACATCATTGACACCTCCCAACACCACCTGTATGTCCAGGTGAGCTCCATTACCAGACATCATTGACACCTCCCACCAACACCTGTATGTGCAGGTGAGCTCCATTACCAGACACCATTGACACCTCCCACCACCGCCTGTATGTCCAGGTGAGCCCCATTACCAGACACAATTACCAGACACCATTGACATCTCCCACCACCACCTGTATGTCCAGGTGAGCCTCATTACCAGACACCATTGACACCTCCCACCACCGCCTGTATGTCCAGGTGAGCTCCATTACCAGACACAATTACCAGACAACATTGACACCTCCCACCACCACCTGTATGTCCAGGTGAGCTCCATTACCAGACACAATTACCAGACACCATTGACACCTCCCACCACCACCTGTTTGTCCAGGTGAGCCCCATTACCAGACACCATTGACACCTCCCACCACCACCTGTATGTCCAGGTGAGCCTCATTACCAGACACCATTGACACCTCCCACCACCACCTGTATGTCCAGGTGAGCCCCAGCCCAAACACCATGTCAACGCCGAGTCCGTATGTCTCACATTGTTCCCGTTATTCTTCTACAGGAACCTACAGTAAGGATGTGGCCGCCAACCTTAGCAAGTTCAAATTTGCCGTCGTTTCATCCATAGTTGCGCTGGGCGGCATCTCACCCCTCAGGATAAGCAACACACAGGTAATGGGGGAAGTACACAGGTAATGGAGGCATTACACAGATAGTCCAGGCGACTCACAGGTAGTGGGGTCAGCACACAGGTAGCGGGGTCAATACACAGGTAGCGGGGTCAATACACAGGTCATGGGGTCAGTACACAGGTAGTGGAGGTAGTACATAGGTAGTGGGGTCAGTACACAGGAGGTAGGGTCAGTACACAGGTAGTGGGGTCAGTACACAGGTAGTGGAGGCAGTACACAGGCAGTGGGGTCAGTACACATGAAGTAGAGGCAGTACACAGGTAGTGGGGTATGTACACAGGTAGTGGGGTCAGTACACAGGTAGTGGGGTATGTACACAGGTAGTGGGGTCAGTACACAGGTAGTGGGGTATGTACACAGGTAGTGGGGTATGTACACAGGTAGTGGGGTCAGTACACAGGTAGTGGGGTATGTACACAGGTAGTGGGGTCAGTACACAGGTAGTGGGGTCAGTACACAGGTAGTAGGGTCAGTACACAGGTAGTGGGGTATGTACACAGGTAGTGGGGTCAGTACACAGGTAGTGGGGTATGTACACAGGTAGTGGGGTATGTACACAGGTAGTGGGGTCAGTACACAGGTAGTTTGGTCTCTACACAGATAGTGGGTGTGTACACAGGTAGTTGGGTCAGTACACAGGTAGTGGGGTATGTACACAGGTAGTGGGGTCAGTACACAGGTAGTAGGGTCAGTACACAGGTAGTAGGGTCAGTACACAGGTAGTTTGGTCTCTACACAGATAGTGGGTGTGTACACAGGTAGTAGGGTCAGTACACAGGTAGTGGGGTATGTACACAGGTAGTGGGGTATGTACACAGGTAGTGGGGTCAGTACACAGGTAGTGGGGTCAGTACACAGGTAGTAGGGTCAGTAAACAGGTAGTGGGGTCAGTACACATGTATTCAAGGTGACACACAGTTATTCGAGGCGCCACTCAGGTAGTGGGGACATCACAAAGATAGTGGGATCAACACACAGTGGGGACAACAGACATGTTTCAGTTGTTGAGTATACGCTGTATCTCACCTGTAGGTGGACTTCAGTTCCGGTGACGTCCTGGTGAGCTTCACCATCCTGGACAAGGCCCCTATTGCAGGGGACGCCAATACAGGCTTCATCGACATCCCCCTCGCCGACGCCGTCAGCGCCATCACCACCAGCGTTAACACTGGCCAGTTTCAGATCCTCCTCGACCACGCATCGTTTCCGTCTGCCCCGGTACGTGTATCATGTCGATGCTGTCAAGTGTTCCAACAACACGATGACCAAACACATATCTTTGGTAAAGTGGGTGCAGGGAAATTTGTAATTTGGCAATTAATCTGTCACGGCCGACGGGTGTTCTACTTCTTTTGAGTAGTACAGTTTTGTCTTTCATCACGTCCACATCATTTGTTCCCACGCTTCTAGCTACCATGGGGACCGCCTCACCTCACTTCTCGTTACCATGGCTGTAGAAGCACATGGTAATGATTCCAACCTCTGATTGGTTGAGTGTGTTCTCTCGTCAACGAAAGTATATATACTGAACCGCAAAAGAAACGTCACCCCAAGTAACATTGCATGAAACATTATCATATAAATATCTGGGTAATTTTTTTGTAAAAGTTTCTAAAATTTAACATTACCTTCTCCGGAAAAATGAAATTTGATGATAAAAAAACAAAGCAGATGACAATAAAACCGATCGTCCAAACGCATCACGGCAACGACCATGGTAACCAGATGCACGTGAGTTCCGTGTATACTGAAATGCACATGCGTTCCCCCATTTCTTGCCCTATAAAAATCCACCCAGGTCGGATAACATTTATTATTTATTGAATGGCTACCACATACCAAGTTTGACAATTATCAGCGACACAAAAGCCTAGGATGATTGCAAGCTGGACAAACCGCCCGGCAAGGAGCCAATGCATTTCAAGTCCACGTAAGGACCATATACAGGCTCCAGCAACGGTACCAAACCACCAACACGACAGATGACCGATCACGTAGTGGAAGACCATGGGGCACCACCCGACGTCAGGATCGTCAGATGGTGCGACAGCATCTTCAAGATCGCTTGGTTACTGCTGAAACGTTTCGACAGACCATGGGGACACACAAGCGACACGTAAGTACGGACACCGTGCGTAGACGATTGACAAGCAGACACCTCCACTGACACAGGCCACAACGAAGACCCATTCTGAAACCACGTCATCGCCGGGACCATCTTCAGTGGGCAACACAGCACCAGCATTGGCGCCACTAGCAGTGGAGAAGAGTTACTGTATCTTAACAGCAGATGGCAGAGAGAGAGTCTGTCGACGCCGCGGGGAACGTTATTCGGATGATTGTGTTGTTGAGAGAGACTCGTGGGGTGGTCCGAGCATCATGGTGTGGGGTGGAATTGGTCTTGCACAGAGGGTCAGCCCTGTGGTCTTCCAGAACATCGGTTCGGGAGAGACAATGGCGTCACAGCAGCTCGGTACATTGATCAGCAAGATACTTCCTCCAGCAGAATGGCATCAGAACCATGCAGTAGCCTGCCCTCAGTCCCGATTTAAATCCCATTGAGCACCTGGTTCAAAAACGGCTGAATGACGTCCGTCCAAGGCCGACAACTGCAGCTGAACTGCGTCAGGCGTTCCTCAGAGTGTGGGCTTAAGTGTCTATGGCCTTCATCAACCGCCTCATCCATTCCATGTATCGACGCTGCACGGCCGTCATCAATGCACATGGCGGACACACGAGATACTGACTTGTGATGCCATTTTCTCAGAAACTGTGTTGTGTTTCACTTCAAGAACATTTGACATTTAAATTTCAACCTTGATGATCAGTTTTGCCAAGTTTCATCTTAATAATATGTCCCAAAGTATGTTCACAGTGTTTGGACAAAGAAGGTTTCTCATATAATTTAACCATGATGACGTTTCTTTTGCGGTTCAGAAAACATTAGAATCAATTGAAGACATAAATTGCATAAGTTGAGGGTATTGATGCTTTTAAGTTTATTTAAAGAGTTTTGGTAAGTACGGAATATTGTTTTCACAGGGCCGGCCCCCGACTTTCTCCGACATCCTCTCCCCCTCCCCCTCCCCTTCCCCCAGCCCACTCCCACCGTACGTTACTTGCTCCGAATGTCCCCCAGCTTACACAATCCTCTACATTCACAGGGCCGACCCCCGACATCCTCTGCCCCTCCCCTCCCCCAGCCCACTCCCCCCGTATGTTACTTACTCCGAATGTCCCCCAGCTTACACAATCCTCTACATTCACAGGGCACACTGACAGCGAAGAAGTACTCGGCCAGCTCATGGGACGTCGTTGTCAACGAATATTTCGGGACTCCTTCAAAACAGGGCTACAGTGGAGGTACGGGCAGAACATCAGTGTCCTCGGGTTAAACTAGCAGTAGGCCGGGTATCCCGCAACCTGTGCCGGTCACAAGGCCCACTTACTGGTCCGGGGTTTTGTGACTTGGTGGTTGTGTGTCTTTGTACCCCGACGGCGAGGATCGTTACTCACAGCATATCAATCATGTCATGTCAGGTCCACACTCGATTATTTACAGGTCACAGTCATATAATATTTGATCTAGTGGTAGAGCGTCTACCCGGAGAGCGGAAGGTCCGGGGTTCGATCCCCGGCCGCTTCATATCAAAAGACGTTAAAAGATGGTACTTGTTGTTACCCTACCTGGTCGGCTCGGAATCAGACACACAGGTGCAGGCGCGTGACGTTACTCTATCTCCGAGGATGCAGACCCAGACACATGTTACTGTATCTACTACAGACACGTCCTCATACTTCCACAAAGACAACAAGGTTTTCCGTACACGGCCACGTGGTCTTATATGTTGTGTCTGTTCTCATTCCAGGTGCAATGGCCGGACTTGGTGTTGCCATGGTGATTATTGGACTCTGTATAGGCTTTGGTATCCTATTCGGCATATACAAGATAAGAGGTGGTACCTTCACCAACAGCTTCTCGCCGAAAACATTTACAGAGAAGGAGATGGAGTGATGGATGCTTGGGCTTCTGTCGAACAGTTTACTTTGTGTTAGGAATAGAAACAGTAGGCGTCCACCGTCGGTCACACGTACATCCGGGCACACATACATGGGTTAGGGTGTGTTCCATTTCATGCGGGGACGTTAAACACTACATATGTCATAATGGTATAGGAAATAAAACTTAATACTTTATATTTTTTTCAGACAGAAAGACCTAAATGTTTTTTTGTTTTTTTTGTGAGATCCATAGATTGCTCCAACCAAACATATGTTTTCTCTCTTGCATATAAGGATCACATCCCTAATGTTTAACGATGTTCGGGGTAATGTAGATACCTTGACGTCTCTGTCTCAGTGGGCGACGTGTTTATGTACTATATTTAAAAAAATAAAAATTATAAACAATAAGTAGTATACGTATTGTTATATGCTCAACGGCAAAGGTAACCGAGATCATAATATTATGCATAGCCATCATTCCAAGAAGCCCCTGTCTTCAAGATTCAGAGGCTGCAGGTGTTTTAGAATTTCCGAATGCATGTACTATTAATCTCATCAATAAAGAAAATCAGTCAGTCAATGTTTGTGTGTATCATTTAAACACGTGGTGAAATGACTGTTTACATTCCGGCATGGTTAGATAAGTGGAAACATTGTAGGTGTGGCTTTCGTGTTATGCGTATTTCGACATATCAAGCTGCCTGGCCAGTTTCACTACGTGATTCATGTGTGCACAGTTTCAGAACTGATATAGCTACAAAACTATGTCTTATGTATCGCCATCCTATGTGATCACGGTTACTTTCACCTTTCATAATACAGTAAACTACGGTTATAACGAACTCAAATGGACCACTGATTTAAGTTCGTTATAACCGTTGTTCGTTATAAGCACACATACAACATCTATAGAGCAAATGGCGGGGACCAAAAACTAAGTTCGTAATGTCCGTCATTCGTTATAAGCGTGTTCGTTATAAATGTATTTTACTGTAGATAGATTGGCCATGCTTGACTCGCCTACGCGTGGTGGCAGTGTGCCTGCTGCCTTCATCACCGTGATAGAGCATCCATTACATTAGAGGTGTGGCATGTTAGAGGTGTATGTAGAGCTTATCATGTTCAACTGTCTCTCTGATCTTAGTATTAATCTTAGTCCTCATCGTAATCGTAGGCGACTAATTAGCAGGTACAGCATTGTCAAAGGCTTCGTCGTCATCTTGTGGATAGAAATCAAGACACAATGTCCATTGTTCCTAATGCCAATCTTCTATGGTTGTAAAAAATATGATTTAAAAAAAAATCTTTTACATATTTTACCAATTTTCTTGATGATTTTGATGATATATATACGTCACTGTATGTGATATGTTGTTAAATGTGTTCTGCTTTTCTACTTTGAACGGTTTCCAGACAAACAGTATTTATCAGTAATTATGTTACTGTAAGTGTTTTTATTTTTCAAAAAAGGCCATTCAGGATCACTACTCGTTTTATTACCACTTCAAAAAAGGCCATTCAGGATCACTACTCGTTTTATTATCTTTTCTAAAAAGGCCATTCAGGATCACTAATCGTTTTATTATCGCTTCAAAAATGGACATCCAGAATCACTACTCGTTTTATTACCGCTTCAAAAAAGGCCATTCAGAATCACTACTCGTTTTATTACCGCTTCAATAAAGACCATTCAGGATCACTTCTCGTTTTATTACCGCTTCAAAAAAGGCCATTCAGGATCACTACAGCACACCTATCCGGCATAACGGTATTTATCATCTAATGACCAGTGTTATCGGTGCGATAAACTAGTTTGATAAACTTGGTGTCACGATCCGATAAATATGCAAATGAGGACATCAAGGAGAAATTATTTCTGATAAGTCATTCATCGATGCGATGTCCCTTGCTCAATGGTGTATTGTCTAGCGTTTAATTCAGACAACCGTTCCTTAATGGTTAGATGTTTTCGTTAACAAAATTGACAGCAGATCACGTGGTACTATGAACAATATAACTGTATAGGCGTAATGATCACTTTCTGAAGTTTATTCAGTGAAATTATTTCTTTAATTTTGATTATTTCAAGAATGATTTAATATGATGTATTTGTGTCATAGTGTGACAAATAAGCAGTAACAAATATGTAAAAGGCGAGCTGTATGCACATGTCCTAATTCCGAACATAGGCTATTTACGTCACGGAAACAACCGCTCCCTCATATATCCACACGTATGTAGTAAACATGATAGGACATGCGTCCTATGGTTATGATAATCATAATATATCTAAATATACCGCTTTAAAATTGTAAATTGTATCTGTTGTTTCTTATTGTTGGACAAGTGGTGGTCTTAGCTGCATATTCCGGTAGCGATATTAAGTTCAGTTTTCTTCGATATATAATGTTGTTCAATTACCATACATATTTATTTCAATCGTTTTGAAATAAACTTGTGCTTTGAAAATGGGCGTTGTGAGTTCTTTGTCATTGTGGTATTTAGGCGGTATGATAACCAAGTGGCGAAAGTGTATGCTCGTCACACATAAGGGCTGGGTTCGATTCCCGAAAATGATATTATGGTAATCTCCGCCATGATAAAACCTTACTAATTTACTCACTGTGGTTTTGTTCACGGAGCCGTATATCACAGCGTGTCAGCCAGATATGACAGGAAAGCCCAAAGTGGTGCTGACAAACCAAGAATCATTATCAGGGCAAATCTGGGATTCGAACCCTCGATCATAGATTTCTGGCACACCTAAGGGACTTAACCCTGCAGAGCAAATTACGGCGCCTTACACGACTTGGCCAACCGTGCCTGCCTCCCAAGTCGCTTTGAACAGTATTTCAGTTATATCACGGCGTGTGATATTCATAAAAGATTAATTGGATTCTGATGCGACAAAGGGAGGCAATTCTACATGGTGCGGCCCTTGACGCGTTAGCAATACGCACAATCTATTCAGCGGAGAAGGATGTTACTGATCCATAATTTTGATCATATGGCCAAAGGGACGAAACGGCGAAAACCAAGCGAATTCCTTCCCGACGCATGTTGGTTGGTTGGTTTGTTGTTTAACGCCGCACTCAGCAATATCCCAGCTATATGACGGCGGTCTGTAAATAATCGAGTCTGGACCAGACAATCCAGTGATTGCTTATATGAGCATCGATCCACGCAATTGGGATCGATGACATGTATCAACCAAGTCAGCGAGCCTGACCACCCGATCTCGTTAGTCGCCTTTTACGACAAGCATAGTCACCCCGACGCATGTATCGATACTAGCGCCATGCCACGGGTTACGGAGAATCAGAGAAACCAGGCTTTAGGACCACTGCGTGCTGGCCAGGCTGAATGGATGGCTGCCAATGTTTTTAATGTCAACGTAAGAACCATCGACAGATTACAGTATGATACCAGGCCACCAACAGCATGCGACCCGTGAAGATCCGGGGTAGAATTGGTCTTCAGCAACCCATGCTTCCCGTAAAAGGCGACTATGCTTGTCGTAAAAAGGCGACTAACGGGATCGGATGGTCAGGCTCGCTGACTTGGTTGATGCATTTCATCCATCCCAATTGCGTGGATCGATGCTCATGATATCAATTACTGGAATGTCTGGTCCAGACTCGATTATTTACAGACCGCCGTCATATAACTGGAATATTGCTGAGTGCGGCGTTAAACAACAAACCAACAACAACAAGCAACAGCATGCAGTCTTCCTAAAGCCGGTTTTTCTGATTCTTCGTAAGTCTTGGCGTGCGCTAGTATCGATACAAGAATGTTGGATCCACTTATTGGGGTGGCTTTTTTTTCAGAAAAAAAATCAGGGAAACACAAGTGCATTTTGATTTTCATGGAAAGCATTCGGGACTTGGTAGTTTGTTAAGCTGCGTTTTGGAGACCCATCATATTTGTAGCACTTCTTGGTCGTTGACATTAAATTTTCACACAGACCATTGTCAAAAACGAGATACCTCAAAAGGAAACGTTCGTGAATCGCAGCGAGTTAGACGACTCGGCCACCTGTGCCCCCCGAGTAGAGAATATAATGCCTTATGCTGAAGCAACTCATCCGGTTAAAGTCCACCCAAAGCTGTTCTGCTCAGAATTCAGAATCCAAATCTTTACAAACCACTTAAACTATATTTGAATCACTAGGCTATCCCACCTCCCCAAATTGGATTTGAGTGAGTGAGTGAGTGAGTGAGTATGGTTTTACGTCGCTTTTAGCAATATTCCTGCAATATCACGGCGGGGGACACCAGAAATGGGCTTCGCACATTGTACCCATGTCGGGAATCGAACCCGCGTGAATTGGTTGAGCATATAGAGATCAGCTGCGCAGCATGGTTTTTACAACAGTAACTTAGTTGATCCTTCCGCCAGCATGTCACGCCCCCGTGGCTCATGCTCAAACATGATCGAGTTCTGAACTCAATTTAATTTTAAATAGGAAAACGGACCAAAACATATTAAAAGTAATAACTCACGACTTTCCAATTTCACACACAAAGACACTGATGGAGCAAGACTCATCCCGGCATGGTACTGATGGGGCGTATTGGAAACCCGGTTTCGCCATCTCCAACGTGTGAATACACAATGCCATTTAGAAAGTGGTCAAATGTAACACATGTTATATTTGGGATAACAATGTCTTAGTAAAGCACAGATTCTCGTACTTTTGGGGGGTTAAGTCCCGTCCGGGATTCGAACCCACACTTGCCAAGGTGAGGCACCTAATCGCCAGCACACAAGGTCAGCGATCCAACCCACTGAGCCACCGAGGCTTCCACAAAAATGAAAGTCCGACAACTAGACTACGAGAATCTGTTCTTTACTATGAAAGTGTTATCCCAAATATAACATTTGTTACATCTCCAGCGTGGTTAGATTCCCTCATCATCTTCCTGTTTTTGCAGCTGAACATTTGTCCATTTTGCACGCCCCGAGGACGGTAGATAAACATGACCACGAAGCGGTTATCGTTGCAGATTCCAAGGCAACAATTAAAGCTATAGTGAGTGAGTTAGTATGGTTTTACGCCGCTTTTAGCAATATTCCAGCAACATCACGGCGGGGGCACCAGAAATGGGCTTCACACATTGTACCCATGTCGGGAATCGAACCAGGGTCTTCAGCGTGACGAGCGAACGCTTTAACCACTAGGCTACCCGACCGCCCCATTAAAGCTATAGAAGCTGGTGCAATGGACTCGTGGATGATGGTTTTGTATGAAATATTAACATAAGACATTTTGTTAGGACAAACAACATTGCATGGGATAGTGTTTGGATTACAGCACATGTTGGAATACGTGGAAAGATATCGCAGATTTTTTAACCAAATCTAGATTACAAACTCACGTAGATGTATTAGGAAATTCGACCAAGCGCTGAAGATTTTGAAACTGTTTACTCAAAGTCTATTTCAAAAAGTTGTCAGCAAGTGTGGGATGCTGGCACGACCCGCCGAAATAAGTACAAACTTTGGCCATCTTTAAAATCTGGTCATAAATGTTGCCGTCGTAGAAGGCGTGATGAGGTCTCTCTGACCCGGCCCCGCCTGTGGACTGAATGCCTACAGGAGTATCACCGATAAGCGATCTCTTCTATAAGTAAAATGTGGCCATTGAAATTTGGAGACGCCTGAAAATGTGGAACACTACCTAATTAAAAGCTCTGGGCGTAATAATATAAGAGAAAAACTCACAAGTGCTGTGCTTGAAGTCGGCGATACATTTCTATAGCTACAGTTTTGTCTTTTCATCGTGAAAAATATTATGTAATTTAGCTTAAATATTAGCTAAACATGGCTTAGTTCGATTATTTTGAATCATTTTAACATTTTATTCTCTCTCTTCTACTTGTTTTATCGAACGAGTATTTAATGTTTCAGAAATGAAAGTGTCTGTTTAAGGTTTTCATTCATATCAAGTAGCAGAGGTTTTTCTTCTGTCTTTTATTTTTTCCCATCATTAATGTTCATCTATACGCGCATCCAAATGATAATAACTTATGCTGACGTCTCATTGATGTTATCTAAACGATTTGGCGATGGCTTTTTTGCGCTATAATACTTTATGATTCTTATTAAGTAAAGCCAATGTATTGGGCGCAAATACGCCTTCTGTGGGCCCGCGTCGCACTTACACTAAAACACCACCGGCAACAACGATTCTGCAAGGACAAAGGGACACAACTCTAGATCTGTATGGTGGATTCGGGCCACAGGACGCCGTGGTTGGTCACGAAAAAAGCCCGAAGGTGATGTTGCCCACTAGATAATCCAAGAGGGCAGAATGTTTCTCTGTCGTGTAATCTAAATGTTAAACTGATCCCCGTCACATGTGGAGACTCACTACTTTAAACAACCAAAGCACAGAAGGATGACAGCAGCACCACGTGCACATATCAGCTGCCACACAGAGTCACACTCATGGTGTTCATTCACATTTATAAATAGATAATTGCCAATCAAGGTGAATAGTTGGTAAATAGCAATACATTAATACATGATTAACTAAAAAAGCAAGTTAGTAAGGAATTAAGTAGCCATGACCCCAGTCGTATGTAAAGTTTTGAAGGAGCTCTGAATGATTTTTGTGCTGTTTTTTTATAATTTCTTCATTTTTCTAATCCATTCATAAGATAAAAAATGTATAATTTGTTAATTTCTAACATTCAGTGAGCTCCTTTTGTATAAATTGCAATTTAGGTGGATATTTCTTATTTCTAAATGTGAAAATTATTCATTTTGAGAACAATAACCATACGTTTTAAAGGACTTTTATTTTTCGATAATTAATCCAAAAGATTGGGATATTGTTATCGAGCTTGGCCTATGCGGGATTTCAGTTATATTAGCTTAAAGAAAAGTTACATATGATGCAGTGACGTTTCGAAATTGTGTATGGAGACTTGATATGTTTAAAACTAGATATATGTTCATATAAAACTATCAGCCTTAATATTTAAGAAAAACATCATATTTTTCTTTTTCATGCCTTAAGCAGAATCTTTTTTCACAATCGGTTTCCTGGGACAGTATATTTATTTCGAAAACATCCCTGCTCAAGAGCATATGTTTGGGCTAACAAATCTGGAAACACAATACCTTTTGATCAGAGCCCAAGATCATAGATTCCTGGCACGCCTAAGGGACGTAACCCTCACAAATAGTTTATAATTGATCAGCAGTAAGTTTTAATTTTATAATGTGTTTCACAACTGTCGATAGTGTAGGGCGGTTTCGATGTTAAAACACGTTAGAAGTGACTTGTTGTTACCCTGCGTAGTGCTTGGCATTAAGGGGGAAGAAACGACTGGTCGGCTCGGAGTCAATACATTGTGTCTGAGTGGGGTATCCATGTTTAATTGCGGCATAGTATCTCAGTAGAACTATAGAACCGATATTAGTCCGGACTACTACAAGCACGCACTCACGTACATACACGCACGTGGCTATATAAGTGCAATTCCTCTGAACATTTCAACTCACCTTCGAACACGGGTATGGTGCTGACAAACCTAGAAACATAATCAGGGCGAACCAGGATTCGAACCCACAATCATAGGTTTCTAGCGTGCCGAAGGGACGCAATTCTGCACAGGGAATCGCGGCGCCAAATACGACTGGGCCACCCGTGCCGCCTCTTAACATACGATAGTGATAGACAATGTTCATAAACTACCTGGCAAAACAAAGTGTACACTCCTGTATGATAGTGGCTAAATATTAAACAAAAGAAGAAATGGTTGTTTGAAGGAGTGAGTGAGTGAGTGAGTGAGTGAGTATGGTTTTACGCCGCCTTTAGCAATATTCCAGCAATATCACGGCGGGGGACACCAGACATAGGCTTCACACGTTGTACCCATGTCGGGAATCGAACCCGGGTCTTATGCGTGACGAGCGAACGCTTTAACCACTAGACTACCCGACCGCCCCTTGTTTGAAGGATGAATACGGGAATTATAGTTGTATTTGGGGCCTAAAATGTGCAATGGCCGACCGACTGTTTTCAGCCTGGTAACGTTTTGATAATGTTTGTATTTTACCGGTCAGTTGTCGAATAGCCTCCATTTTCCTTTCAGGTAACACTGTTTTTATCAAACTAAAAGTAAATCACATAATATAGAGTGGCACCTCATTAGTCCGAGCCTCGTTAATCCGGAAACCCCTCATTCCGGACGGTAGGTTTTGGGAACGTATATACAGCATTAAAGGGACAATACGAGGGTTTGTTTGTTAGTTTGCTTGTGTGTTTAAGGTCGCGCTCAGCAATATTCCAGCAATATGGCGACGGCCTGTTAATAATCAAGTCTGGACCAGAGAATCCAATGGTTGATATTGTAAGCACCAATCCACTCCATCGGGGTAGGATGACACGCTATTAACCAAGCCTGACCACCCGATCCATTTGGTTTACGGCCAGCACAGGTTGTTATGGATCTATGCTAACCTGGAATATACACGGGGAGAAAATACAAGGTACCCAGATTAATTATCTGGGTATTTGTTAATCCACATGATTCTCCAGGACAGGCACAGTCCGGGTTAACGAGGTTCCTGTCTTCCACCAGACCGCTTCAGTGCCGTCTCGTCATGGCTGTACGTACCTTTTGCGATGATTGCAGAAGTTGAGCACACGCGTGATAACGAGATCAATGTTATCAGTCGTACCAAGGCAATGTACAACCTTCTATTGTCAATCTCACACTGACCTACTTATCTGGACTGTCCGATCAACAGGTACGTTACTTTGACGTGATGTTAGTTTCAGTACAAAACGAATTATGGTTGCTATTCCATACATTATTATGAAGCTTATATACCATCTTAAGTAACGTAATTTAATCCTTAACCTTGGATGTTTTCACGCATTGTGCTCAGAGGCAAGTATATATGTGTTCAAAACTGTGCGTGTGACACCAGGTAGACACGTTCAAGTCGATTGTGAGTTTGTGGTCCATATATTATATATTTTCCAATGAGCATTCATATCTAACTTGATGAGGTGATATGGGTTTAACGTCGCGTCCAAGATTATTGCACTTATATAGCGACGTGCATGTACGTGTGTGGCTGCTTGTGCTAGTCCGGACTGATGCCGATTTATAGTGCTAGCTCACTGAGAAACCATGCCACAGTTTAACATGAATACCTCACTCAGACACAGTACACTGACTCCGAGCCGACCAGTCCTTGTTTTAGCCCCTAATGCCGAGCGCCAGACACGGTTACAACAAGTACCATCTTTTAACGTCTTTTGGTATGACGCGGCCGGGGATCGAACCCCGGACCTTCCGCTCTCCGGGCGGACCCTCTACCTACATATATAGGATGTAGATATATTATATAGCCAACTTACATATTTATATATATTTATATATATTTATATATGTGTGTGTGTGTGTGTGTGTGTGTGTGTGTGTGTGTGTGTGTGTGTGTGTGTGTGTGTGTGTGTGTGTGATGTTATACATTGTACAATGTACTGTGAATGTTTACTTTGTATCTGCATGTATGTATAGTAATTTAAGGGGCGTTGTGGTAGCCTAGTTGTTAAATTGTTCGTCACACAAAAGGCCCGGGTTCAATTCCCCTCATGGGTACAATATGTGAAGCCCATTTTGGTGTCTCCTGCACTGATATTGCTATTCCATTGCTAAAATCATACTCACTCACTATGTAATATAATATATATAAGTTTATGCGTACCCAAATAGGTGTATATTACGCAAATATTATTAATATTACTACTATTCATTTTACATCAGTATATAAGGGAATTTCTCCATTTATTCAAATATGTGAGAGAGAAAGCGCGTTTGTGTGTGTGAATGACTGTCTCTGTGTGGATAGGTGCTTGTGGGTGCCTCTGTGTCAGTGAGTGTGTATGTTTGTGTGACTGTGTGAATGCGTTTGTGTGTGTGCGTGTGTGTTTGCGGGTGTTCCTGTGTCTGTGAGTATGTTTGTGTGACTGTGTGAATGTGCTTGTGTTTGCGTGTATGTGTGTGTGTGTGTGACTGTGTGCTTCTGTATGTGTAAGTGTGTGTGTCTGTCTATCTGTGTGTGTTTGTGGCTGTCCCTGTGTCTGTGAGAGTGTATGTTTGTGTGACTGTGTGTGAGTGTGTGTGAGTGTGCTTGCGTGTGTGCTTGCGTGTGTGGTGACTGTGTGCCTCTGTGTGAGTGAGTGAGTGTGTGTTTATGTATGTCGGTGTGTGCGTGTGTAAGTTTGTACATGTGTTTGTGTGCTAATGTGTGTGAGCGAGAGTGTGTGGGTCTCTGCGTGTGTGTGAGTGTGTACTGTGTGTGTGCTGTGTTCGTGTGCTTATGTGTGTGAGTGTATTCGTCATTGTGTTGGTAAGTGTGTGTGTGTGTGTGTGTGTGTGTGTGTGTGTGTGTGTGTGTGTGTGTGTGTGTGTGTGTGTGTATTAGTGTGTGTGTGTGTGAGAGAGAGAGAGAGAGAGACAGACAGACAGACAGAGAGACAGAGACAGAGAGAGTGAGAGTTGGGTTTAACGCCGCTTTTAACAGTATTCCAGTTATATCGCGGCGTGTCAGCTTAATGTGGGAGGAAAGCCCGAAGTGATGCAGGTCTTAGACGTTTACCACTTCGGTGAAACCCACGAGCACGGGTATGGTGCTTACAAACCTAGAAACACCATTGGGGCGAACCGGGATTCGAACCCACAATCAAAGGTTTCTGGTGTGCCAAAGGGACGCAACTCTGCACAGCGAATCGAGGAGCCTTAGACGACTGGACCACCCGTGCACCCCTGTGGAATGAAAAATACGTGTTGCGCAGTGGAATGTTAACTATTAACCAAAGTGACAGATGTACGTCCTATCGCGACGACATCTCAAGCCAAAAGTGACGTTAACTCAAGCAAGTCCGATCTCCTCGCTCCGCACGTGCTCGAACAGCCCGTGCCATGCAATACTTTTTTCCGCGAAGCAAGATGCGTTTCCGCTATCTGTTCCCTCTTTGGCATGTCTTCAAACCAATACGTTTCGTACAGTGGTTCTCCGATCATCATGCTGAATGTATACAGACAATTCGTTAAAAAATCATTGTTCGGTTGTAGAATGTTGAGTCTCCTGATCGTGTGTCTTCTCTGTGTGCCGGCTGTGTCCGTACTACATGGGAGGGATAACGGCGTGTGTACTGTGCCCCAAAACACCAACACAGGTAAGTGTGTGTGTGAGTGTATGTATATGTGTGATAGCGTGTGTGTATGTGTGTGTATGTGTATGTGTGTATGTGAGTGTATATGGGTGTGTGAGCATAGTTCATAGAGAGTGTGTGAATGTGTGAATGTGAATGTGAATGTCAGTGTGAGTATGTGTATATGTGAGCGTGTGTGTATGTGTGTATGTGTGTATGTGTGTATGTGAGTGTATATGTATATGTGTGAGCATAGGTCATGGCGAGTATGTGAGTGAGTGTAGCCCCTTGTGTATGTGTGGCTAAATGTGCGTCATGTGCGGTAGATGCATCCCATCGATCCCAATTACGTGAATCGATGAACATGATTTAATCACCGGATTGTCTGGTCCAGACTCGATAATTTACCGACCGTCCTTATATAGCTGGAATACTGCTGAGTGCGGCGTTAAACAAACAAACAAACAAACTTGTGAGGGTAACTCATTGTAAGAGTATGTACTGCGTGTTCGAGTTCAGCCCATTGTGTGAGTAGTTTAGTCTGTGTAGCCCATTGTGTGTGTGTGTGTGTGTGTGTGTGTGTGTGTGTGTGTGTGAGAGAGAGAGAGAGAGTGTATCCCGTTGTGTGTGTGTTTGTGTGAGTATATCCCATTGTGTGTCTGAGTGTATCCCATTGTGTGTCTGAGTGTATCCCATTGTGTGTCTGAGGTATCCCATTGTGTGTCTGAGTGTATCCCATTGTGTGTCTGAGTGTATCCCATTGTGTGTCTCAGTGAGTATATCCCACTGTGTGTCTGAGTATATCCCATTATGTGTCTGAGTGTATCCCATTGTGTGTCTGAGTATATCCCATTGTGTGTCTGAGTGTATCCCATTGTGTGTCTGAGTGTATCCCATTGTGTGTCTGAGTGTATCCCATTGTGTGTCCGAGTTCATCCCATTGTGTGTCTGAGTGTATCCCATTGTGTGTCTGAGTGTATCCCATTGTGTGTCTGAGTGTATCCCACTGTGTGTCTGAGTATATCCCATTATGTGTCTGAGTGTATCCCATTGTGTTTGAGTATATCCCATTGTGTGTCTGAGTGTATCCCATTGTGTGTCTGAGTGTATCCCATTGTGTGTCTGAGTGTATCCCATTGTGTGTCTGAGTGTATCCCATTGTGTGTCTGAGTGTATCCCACTTTGTGTCCGAGTGTATCCCATTGTGTGTCTGAGTGTATCCTACTGTGTGTCCGAGTGTATCCCATTGTGTGTCTGAGTATATCCCATTGTGTCTGAGTCATTTTAACGCTATAAGATTGTCTTCAATACTGTCCTGCAAGGATCTTCTGATACAACATCAACTGGCTTTGTACGTACATCATTTTTGTTACGAAGTGAATTGTTACTTTGACTTTGTATGTTATGTAACTCCGTTGTTTACGGGCCTAAGGCCTTTCATACAATATTGAGTTGAGTTGAGCTGAGCTGAGCTGAGCTGAGTCATAACGTCACTTCCGGGTGTATCAGTTTTATTGATGTAAGTCAATATATACCTGCCCAGGCCCGACTCGCCCTAAGCTTCCGCCCGTCTACTCCGTGCACACTGAGTGCAACATCTTGAACAACGACTACACCATCGACACTCAGGAATGGTACGACGGCAGCAACAACAGGGCCCTGCTGTCACAGACGTCCGATGGCCAGAGGGCTCTGGGCTACTACGACTATAACCACAATGAGCTGCTTGTCGTCAACCCCCAACCTGGTAAGGCGAGAGGCATGACGGGCGATGGAAGGGGTTTGAGAGTGGGGTAGTGGTGGAGAGGGGGCTGGGGAGAGGCATGACGGGCGATGGAAGGGGTTTGAGAGTGGGGTGGTGGTGGAGAGACGGGCGATGGAAGGGGTTTGAGAGTGGGATGGTGGTGGAGAGACGGGCGATGGAAGGGGTTTGAGAGTGGGGTGGTGGTGGAGAGGGGGCTGGGGAGAGGCATGACGGGCGATGGAAGGGGTTTGAGAGTGGGGTAGCGGTGGAGAGACGGGCGATGGAAGGGGTTTGGGAGTGGGGTAGTGGTGGAGAGGGGGCTGGGGAGAGGCATGACGGGCGATGGAAGGGGTTTGAGAGTGGGGTAGTGGTGGAGAGGGGGCTGGGGAGAGGCATGACGGGCGATGGAAGGGGTTTGAGAGTGGGGTAGCGGTGGAGAGACGGGCGATGGAAGGGGTTTGGGAGTGGGGTAGTGGTGGAGAGGGGGCTGGGGAGAGGCATGACGGGCGATGGAAGGGGTTTGAGAGTGGGGTAGTGGTGGAGAGGGGGCTGGGGAGACGTATGGCGGGGACGGAAGGGGTTTGAGAGTGGGGTAGTGGTGGAGAGGGGGCTGGGGAGAGGCATGACGGGCGATGGAAGGGGTTTGAGAGTGGGGTAGTGGTGGAGAGGGGGCTGGGGAGAGGTATGACGGGCGATGGAAGGGGTTTGAGAGTAGGGTAGTGGTGGAGAGGAGGACTTGTCATCGGCGGTAATGTCATGATGCTTGAGATCTACAGAAACACTAGACAGAAACCCTATACTGAAACACTACACTGAAACACTATGCAGAAACACTGTAGTGAAACACTACACAGAAACACTACACAGAAACATTGTACAGAAACGCCATACAGAAACACTATACAGAAACACCATACAGAAACACCATACAGAAACACCATACAGAAACGCTATACAGAATCACAATATAGAAACACTATACAGAAACACCATACAGAAACACCATACAGAAACACGATACAGAAACGCTATACAGAATCACAATATAGAAACACTATACAGAAACACCATACAGAAACACCATACAGAAACGCTATACAGAATCACAATATAGAAACACTATACAGAAACACCATACAGAAACACCATACAGAAACGCTATACAGAATCACAATATAGAAACACTATACAGAAACACTACACAGAAACACCATACAGAAACGCTATACAGAAACGCTATACAGAAACGCTATACAGAAACACCATACAGAAACGCTATACAGAAACGCTATACAGAAACACAATATAGAAACACTATACAGAAACACTATACAGAAACACTATACAGAAACACTATACAGAAACACAATAAAGAAACACTACACAGAAACGCTATACAGAAACACTATACAGAAACACTACACAGAAACACGATACAGAAACACTATACAAAAACACTACACAAAAACACGATACAGAAACGCTACACAGAAACACTATACAGAAACACGATACAGAAACACGATACAGAAACACTATACAAAAACACGATACAGAAACACCATACACAAACACGATACAGAAACAATATACAAAAACACGATACAGAAACACTATACAAAAACACGATGCAGAAACACCATACAGAAACACGATACAGAAACACCATACAGAAACACGATACAGAAACACTATACAAAAACACGATACAGAAACACTATACAAAAACACGATACAGAAACACTTTACAAAAACACGATACAGAAACGCTATACAGAAACACGATACAGAAACACTATACAAAAACACGAAACAGAAACACGATACAGAAACACTATACAAAAACACTACACAGAGACACAATACAGAAACACTATACAAAAACACCATACATAAACACGATACAGAAACACTATACAAAAACACTTTACAGAAACGCGATACAGAAACACCATACAGAAACACGATACAAAAACACTATACAGAAACGCTATACAAAAACACGATACAGAAACACTATACAGAAACACTATACAAAAACACGATACAGAAACACCATACAGAAACACGATACAGAAACACTATACAAAAACATGATACAGAAACACTTTACAAAAACATGATACAGAAACACCATACAAAAACACGATACAGAAACACTATACAAAAACACGATACAGAAACACTATACAAAAACACTATACAGAAACGCTATACAGAAACACGATACAGAAACACTATACAAAAACACGATACAGAAACACGATACAGAAACACTATACAAAAACACTACACAGAAACACGATACAGAAACACCATACAGAAACACTATACAGAAACACTATACAAAAACACTACACAGAAACACGATACAGAAACACTATACAAAAACACTATACAGAAACACGATACAGAAACACTATACAAAAACACTATACAGAAACACGATACAGAAACACTATACAAAAACACTACACAGAAACACGATACAGAAACACTATACAGAAACACTATACAAAAACACTACACAGAAACACGATACAGAAACACTATACAAAAACACTATACAGAAACACGATACAGAAACACTATACAAAAACGCTATACAGAAACGCTATACAGAAACACGATACAGAAACACTATACAAAAACACTATACAGAAACGCTATACAAAAACACGATATAGAAACACTATACAGAAACACTACACAGAAACACGATACAGAAACACTATACAAAAACACTACACAGAAACACGATACAGAAACGCTATACAGAAACACGATACAGAAACACGATACAAAAAACACTATACAAAAACACTACACAGAAACACGATACAGAAACACGATACAGAAACACTATACAAAAACACTACACAGAAACACGATACAGAAACGCTATACAGAAACATGATACAGAAACACTACACAAAACACGATACAGAAACGCTATACAGAAACACTACACACAAACACTACACAGAAACACTACACAGAAACACTACACAGAAACACTATACAGAAACACTACACAGAAACACTACACAGAAACACTATACAAAAACACTACACAGAAACACGATACAGAAACGCTATACAGAAACACTATACAGAAACACTACACAAAACACGATACAGAAACGCTATACAGAAACGCTATACAGAAACACTACACAGAAACACAATGACGTCGGATCACCTGATGACAACTCGTTAATATTCGATAGTTTCCGGAATAGGAGTGGGTTTAAACGTTGTTGTCACTAACATTGCCTTTAGAATGTCTTTTTTCGAGATACTCGATGTCATATGCTTTATACATTTTTTAATCCCATGTTTGTAGTTTACTGTACCTCTCCTTCATCACTTTGTTCCCCAGCTTCCGGATACCCAACGTGCAAAGTCCAGAATCTCGCCACATCCGACAACAACTTCTTGTTTGGGTTGCAGAGGTTCCGAAATGGATCGGATGGGACATATCCGGCAGGTAGCGCTTTTGAGTTTGGCGGGAATATCCCCGAGCAGTACCTGGGTCACGTGACGGTGAGAGGCATCCAGACTGACGCGTGGAAGTCCTGTGTGTACTGGAAGTCACTGGACGCCACCATGAACGTCACGTGGTACTACACAGGTCAGTGGAGGCGATTCAGTGGTCAATTAAATGTACAATGCGTTTGCGAAATTAGAATACAATGTACAAAACATTTTTTCTCTTCATATCCTGTATGAAGGCCACATAGCCAAAAGAACAGTGAGTGAGTGGTTGGGTGGGTGGTTGGGTGGGTGGGTGAGTGAGTGAGTGTTTGTGTACATGGGTGGGTGAGTGAGTGAGTGAGTGCATGTGTGATCGAGTGAGTGCTTGTGTGAGTGAGTGAGTGAGTGTTTGTGTGCATGGGTGGGTGAGTGAGTGAGTGAGTGCATGTGTGATCGAGTGAGTGCTTGTGTGAGTGAGTGAGTGAGTGGGTGGGTGAGTGAGTGAGTGAGTGAGTGAGTGAGTGAGTGAGTGAGAAAGGCAATGTCTCTGTCATATTGTGACTTGAACAAATATTATACTGAAAACCTGCCGTCGAAGGACAGTAAACAACTAGAAATATTTGAAAAAAGAAAATATTAAAAGGTTTCGATTATTAAACACAGTCAACGAAAAGAAATACGATATTGATTCCCAGTTTGGCCACCATACTGGGGACCGTGGGGACTGATAGTACATCTGCTACCTACATGATACGACAGGGGGATTTATGCTACACCTTTACTTGGGATGGCCAGTGAAGAATTTGGAAGTAGATGACTTCGGCTATGTCAAAATTCGGAGTGAAGAGATAGTCATTCTTAAAATCTATTACTGTTGGGGAGTTATTTCAAACCAAGTGGTACATGAGAACAACTTCAGACTAACTAAAAAACTCTACTAATATATTTTTTGCCACTATTTCGATAACCTGCTACCCCATACAATGGAACCTGTCGTGTTGATTTCCAAGAAATAAATTGGTTGCCTCTAAGCAGTGCCATATGCAACAGGTTGCGATGAAATAAAACACGGATCTATGCGGTATTATATATTTCATCAAGTTTTTTTAGACTATTATTTGTCAAGAGATAAATAATTAATCTTGAATTTAAGTAATAAGTTTAATGTTTGTCACTACCGCTTTTCGGAACGTTCAAAGACAGCGGACCTCTTTGCCGATGTATAAGTACGCCTTCCACGATAGCGGACCTCTTTGCCGATGTATAAGTAGGGCCTTCCACGATAGCGGACCTCTTTGCCGATGTGTAAGTACGCCTTCCACGATAGCGGACCTCTTTGCCGATGTATAAGTACGCCTTCCAAGATAGCTGACCTCTTTGCCGATGTATAAGTACGCCTTCCAAGATAGCGGACCTCTTTGCCGATGTATAAGTACGCCTTCCAGGATAGCGGACCTCTTTGCCGATGTGTAAGCACGCGTTCCAAGATAGCGGACCTCTTTGCCGATGTGTAAGCACGCGTTCCAAGATAGCGGACCTCTTTGCCGATGTGTGAGTACCCGTTCCACGATAGCGGACCTCTTTGCCGATGTGTAAGTACCCGTTCCACGATAGCGGACCTCTTTGCCGATGTGTAAGCACGCGTTCCAAGATAGCGGACCTCTCTACCGATGTGTAAGTACGCGTTCCAAGATAGCGGACCTCTCTACCGATGTGTAAGTACGCGTTCCACGATAGCGGACCTCTTTGCCGATGTGTAAGTACGCGTTCCACGATAGCGGACCTCTTTGCCGATGTGTAAGTACGCGTTCCAAGATAGCGGACCTCTTTGCCGATGTGTAAGTACGCGTTCAAAGATAGCGGAACTCTTTGCCGATGTGTAAGTACGCCTTCCACGATAGCGGACCTCTTTGCCGATGTGTAAGTACGCGTTCCAAGATAGCGGACCTCTTTGCCGATGTGTAAGCACGCGTTCAAAGACAGCGGACCTCTTTGCCGATGTGTAAGTACGCGTTCCAAGACAGCGGACCTCTTTGCCGATGTGTAAGTACGCCTTCCACGATAGCGGACCTCTTTGCCGATGTGTAAGTACGCGTTCCAAGATAGCGGACCTCTTTGCCGATGTGTAAGCACGCGTTCAAAGACAGCGGACCTCTTTGCCGATGTGTAAGTATGCGTTCCAAGACAGCGGACCTCTTTGCCGATGTGTAAGTACGCCTTCCAAAATAGCGGACCTCTTTGCCGATGTATAAGCACGCGTTCCAAGACAGCGGACCTCTTTGCCGATGTGTAAGTACGCCTTCCAAAATAGCGGACCTCTTTGCCGATGTGTAAGTACGCGTTCCAATACAGCGGACCTCTTTGCCGATGTATAAGTACGCGTTCCAATACAGCGGACCTCTTTGCCGATGTATAAGTACGTCTTCAAAAATAGCGGACCTCTTTGCCGATGTGTAAGTACGCCTTCCAAAATAGCGGACCTCTTTGCCGATGTGTAAGTACGCGTTCCAAGACAGCGGACCTCTTTGCCGATGTATAAGCACATGTTCCAAAATAGCGGACCTCTTTGCCGATGTGTAAGTACGCGGTCCAAGATAGCGGACCTCTTTGCCGATGTGTAAGCACGCGTTCCATGAGAGCGCCATTTCTAAAGCGCCCTGTCGTTCTGGTAGATAAACCCTCTGTGTTTTCAATTGTGAGGTAGTTTCTGTATGTTAGCTGCCGCGTATTTATACATTAAAAACCGCTAACGCGCTCGCTTAACAAATACAATTCAGATGCATCTAATTTACAGTTAGACAACCTCATATTTCTATTCCTAAACACAGAAGGTTTATCTCCTTATTTTATAAGAAAGTTAAAGTAGCATCAGATAAAAAACTGTTTGTGTGGTTTTGTATACGTAACATTAACGGGTCAAAGACTGAACAGCCAATTTATTCCATAAGCTCAGAACAACTGGCAGACGGCCTCGAACACCAAACAGGTTCCGGTGCGATGTCATGTGACCGGAAGACGCTACACAGATGCGACAACATCTTATAACTTCGACCACATATACGAATTCTCGGATTATCTCCCCTACATTGACCTTGGTCCAACAGTTTTCGAGGTAAAGCTGTCTCCATCATTACAACGTGTGGTGTCCACTGTCATTGCAGCATTCACCCCCCCAGGCCCTGATACATACAGACAGACACATACACACACACACAAACATACACGTATATGCATTTACCCTGTATGCTGTATCAATGAGTGAGTGAGTATGGTTTTACGCCACTTTTAGCAATATTCCAGCAATATCATGGCGGGGGACACAGAAATGGGCTTCACACTTTGTACCCATGTCAGGAATCGAACCCGGGTCTTCGGCGTGACGAGCGAACGCGCTAACCACTAGGCTACCCGACCGCCCCGCTGTATCAATAAGTTTCGTTAAGAGTATACAGAAGCCAAAGACTACCAACACAAGATGATAAACTTTATATCAGAAGCAAAATAAAGGAAAATGAAAAAAAAGTATATAATTGTATTATGAACAGCTGTACATTTCCCATTTGTCATGATATCAAAGAAACATTAACAGTAATGTGTTCCATTATCCGAGATGTACCAACCAGAATAGTCATTTCTTGACGCCGGCAGACACCACAACATTCAAAGTGTGAAATAGGATGCACATTTTGTAACCTAATCAATATCGATGTATCGTTTCACCTTCATATGTCCATCCTCAGTAAACTTTCAAAAGCAAAACATACCTAATCAGACCTGCCATCCAACAATGTCCTCGCAATGTGACATCCACAAATTATCAACATTTAATATCTGTCATGTCATATTTCAAGAATGACTTCAAGAGCAGAAGTGGACTCAAATGAAACATTTGAATCTATTTGTAAACGAACCTACACTGTATTGTATACACTTTATGTAGTTGAGCATATGGCCTTCGGGCAATACGATCTGAAATGAACTTAACTTGTATTACCTCCTTGACAGGTGCCCGACAACACGATCTGTCCGGGGCGGAATAACACGAAGCCCTTCCCCAAGTACAGTGGTTACTTCAAGATGAAGTCGGAGATGGTAGTGCCGACATCCAACTTCGTCAGCTTTCTATGGGTAAGAGTGTACAGACGCGGGCCCAGAGAGGGTGTGTGTGCGCGCATGCTATGTATGTTAAACTTTGGTTTACACGACCAACAAAAGCAATGTTCCTACTACTTATATGCAAGTTGTATGGTAAATGCACCATCCCCTCCACCAAAACAACTACCCACCCCTGAAAGAACCTTTCCGCAAGAACTGTATCCACGGTCGGAATATTCAAGTATTCTTTTCGATATATGACATCATGATGATGTGAAGGTGTGACGGACACGTCATGCAAATGACATCTACAGTCCGTACATCCTGAGAGACTGAAATGTCCTGGTGATCAACGACGAAAGAGACGAAGTAAAAGAGGTTTGGCGACCGTAAAATTCTCTTAATCGATGTATCGAGGTTATAAATTTTACGTTAATGACGACGTTTCCCTGTATTGATCATAATGACATACGTTAATGACAATGCTTCTCTGTATCTATCATAATGACATACGTTAGTGACTACGTTTCTCTGTATTTATCATAATGACATACGTTAATGACGACGTTTCTCTGTATCTATCATAATGACATACGTTAATGACGATGTGTCTCTGTATTTATCATAATGACATACGTTAATGACGACGTTTCTCTGTATCTATCATAATGACATACGTTAATGACGATGTGTCTCTGTATCTATCATAATGACATACGTTAATGACGATGTGTCTCTGTATTTATCATAATGACATACGTTAATGACGACGTTTCTCTGTATCTATCATAATGACATACGTTAATGACGATGTGTCTCTGTATTTATCATAATGACATACGTTAATGACGACGTTTCTCTGTATCTATCATAATGACATACGTTAATGACGATGTGTCTCTGTATTTATCATAATGACATACGTCCACCGGTAACTCTTGCTGATGGGTTTCACCAAAGTGTAAAAACGTTTTCTCCCGAGACTTTCCTCTCCACTACCCCAGGAAAGCTGAGGTGCCCGACACGAATCGCCCCTGATGCACCCCGACACGACCGAGACACCTCCTTGACATTCCCTGACACGTTTTTGACTCACCCCTGATACGCCCCGACACGCCCCAGACATTACATGGTACGTTTATGGCACGCCCCGACACGAAACTGGCACCTCCCTGACATTCCCTGACAAGTTTATGGGACGCCCCAACACGCCCCGGGTACCTCCCTGACTTTCCCTGACACGTTTATGGCACGCCCCTGACAAGACCTGGATACGCCACTACACGCCCCAGACAACTCCCTGACATTCCGTGGCACCTTTATGGCACGCCCCCATTACGCACTCGATACTACCTGACTTTCCCTGACACGTTTATGGCACGCCCGACACGCACTTGATACGCCCCGACACGCCCCAGGTACCTCTCTGACTTTGCCTGACACGTTTATGGTACGCCCCTGACACGCCCTGGATACGCCACGACACGCCCCAGGCACCTCCCTGACTTTCCCTGACACGTTTATGGCACGCCCCTGACACGCCCAAACATGAAACTGACACGCCCCTCACATTTACCAATATTTGCCGTGTTAAACCCATTCGCTCACTGATTCAAGGAATGGTACGACTTCTCCACGAAGATGTCCAAGTTTCAGTACCGGCCGGCGCCCACAGCAGCCGTCTACAGCACCCACATGGTGTCCGAGATACACGACTACAACACAGGTAACCCTTCTTCCAAGGTGAAATGCAGCAAAACAGCTTCAGTGGCATGGGAGTGATTTGATTGTGACGCCATAGTAGCGATGACGCCACAATGGCCTGCAAAGCATTGCAAAGCAAAGATGTCACTCGATCTCCTTGCGCTCTGGTAAGGTTACCTTTCTTGAGACCTTACGCTCTGAACTGTTATAACGTCTTGTTACAGGTACAGCCTATGTGATTGACTCTGTGGGCGGCAACTGTACTGTCAGCGCCGTCAATGGTTTGGACGCCGTCAACGTGGACCCAACTCACGTCAAGATGGTGTCAACACAATACTATAAGAACTCCATATCTGGAACTCTAGCTTACGATGGGGTGGTGTGTATTTGGGCTTTTGTTTCCCACAGGAGAAGTACCCGTAAACATCCGGGGTAGAATAAGTCTTCAGCAACCCATGCTTGCCGTAAAAGGAGACTATGCTTGTCGTAAAAGGCGACTAACCGGATCGGGTGGTCAGGCTCGATGCCTTGGTTGATGCATGTCATCGATCCCAATTGCGTGGATCGATGTTCATGATATTAATCATTGGATTGTCTGGTCCAGACTCGATTATTTACAGACCGCCGTCATATAGCTGGAATATTGCTGAGTGCGGCGTAAAACAACCAACCGACCAACCAACTTTTTTTATCAAATTAGAGGACTGTATACGACATACGTTAGTCTTAACGAACTTTCTACAATTAATATTTTGAATAAGCCGTTAATAAGCCAGTTGTGACAGGGATGATGGTATGGTAGCTGTAGCAGACAGACTGACAGTCGTTGTTACGTGCGTCACTAGGTTATTAGTACGGCATTGACCTTGACATGTGTCCTTTGGCAAACATCGTCCTCACCAGAAGTGCTGAATTCTAAAGATGCACTTGGGTGTAAACTGACTGGGGAAAAGATAGGAACCACATTATTGATATATTGATGACACGAAGCTCGCAGATGTCACTGCATGCAAGAAGCCATGCAATACAATACACGTTTATGTATACAGCAGCTGTTCAGTTTGGGAAACGCCTTTGTTCATGTTCACAATTCATGTCAAAGATTTTAGATGAAGTTTCAGAATTAATTGGGGTGTAACGTTGCACTTCTATAGCGACGTGCTTGTACGTGTGTGTGTGTTTGTGTGTATGTGTGTGTGTGTGTGTGTGTGTGTGAGCTTGTACTAGCCCGGACTGATGCCGATTTATAGTGCTAGCTCACTGAGGTGAATCTGAAGATTGTGACAAGTTCAAATTTTGAATCTACTGTCATCACTCCACAGGTTTCTGAGTGCGGTGACAAACGTTGCCTTACTTGCAGCACTATAATTGAAGGCTGTTCAGTCCAAATTACAAAAGACACTAAATTTACTGTAAAAAAAAATATGACTTGTGATACTAGAAATGATATTTACTTGATTGTTTGTAGTGGATGCAATGAAAAGTATATCGGGAAGACAGAACATAAATTAAAAAGAAGAATGAATCTTCACCGTTCACAAATAAAGCAGCCACAAAACCGCACGATTCCACTAGTGAACATTTAGATACATGTGGAAGCGGCAACATGTTTAGTTTTCCCGCTTTAACCCTCTGGATGCCGAGGTTACTTTTATGGCGCGCATTTTCCTAAGATCGGAAAAGTGAAGGTTGTGCGAGAATTGCGCTCACGCGACACTGGATCTTCCTCTGGCTATAAAATTACGCAGCGGTGGGAAATATCAGATTTCCTATTTGATGGTGTAAATTTAAGCGCAAATATTAAACCTGTTTTTTTTTAAAAGAGACATTTCTAAGTGTTGTCCGAGAATTTATTCTGCAAGGAAAAACAGTAAATTTCTCCGCTTTTTATCGTACACCGATAAAAGTACTGTGCGACGATTTTTTTTATTTAGAAGCTTTACGGAATCTGTGAGCGAACAAAATACTGCCTAATATCTGAACGACATAGCTACATATCAAATAGAGTTATATGCGTATGTATAACGACATACATTCAATGCCAAAAATAGCGTAAATAACGAAAAGTAAATTATATTAAATTGTATATATTCATATTTGCCGATATTCATGATATATTTATTTTACCATCATTGTTTAAAACTACTCTGCACGACTTGTATGTATAGATCTTCTTATTTGTAAACAGATGGCACACTTATTATTTATATTATTGATATAACTGTCTGCTCAAGTTCTATATTATGTAAAATGCTGTCAACATAAACAAATACAAATTATTTCATAACACTCCAAATAGAGTTGTCATAATTGACAATAGTATACACTTGTCACATACAATAATACTGCCCGGTAAAATTGTATATTTTGTATATATTGGAATTTCGCCTTGTGGGTGGCCCATAAGGGACATGGAGTCTGTTTTTCAATATTTTTATATTTCACTTACTTTAATCATAACCTTTTGCAAATAAACACAATTTGGCATACAAATATGTGATAAATCATGTATAAAAACAACCGAAAATATACTTTCAAGTAACTATTGAATCGCCGAAATGTGAAGCGAAAATGTCAAAAATAAAATGGAAATGTCAAAAACAAATACGAAAAGGTCAAAAACTAAAATGAAAATGTCATAAACAAAAAGGAAAATGTCAAAAAAAAGCGAAAATGTCAAAAAATAAAATAATAAAACAAAAATATTTTCACCGCTGTGGAAATATTATCACCTCGTTGGAAATAGTTAGCACCGCGGTAGAAATAGTTTTCTGCATTTTCATTTTAGTGTTTAACATTTTCGCTTCACATTTCAGCAATTCAATATCTTCTTTATACATGATTTATCACATATTTGTATGACAAATCGTGTTAATTTGCAAAAGGTTACGATAACAGTAAGTGAAATATCAAAATATTGAAAAACAGACTCCACGTCCCTTATGGGCCACCGTATAATACAAATGGCGACATCTTGTTCCGAAAGGGTGCACCTGGGAATTGAAAATCGTCCTACAGTGACGTTACGTGTAACATCCTGAAAACAGATCACCCTGAAGAATGTACCTACTCGCTGTTACAGAGGTCAGTGCGTGGGATTGACTGCGACGTATGGGTGGAGGAACGGAACGACTGGCCGGCCCGGGGGTCAGGCGTTAACTCAACGTGGGAGTTTCTGTTCGCCACGGTAAGCACCAACCCAACGTCGTGAATCTTCATATTTGATGCGATATCTCACTTGATGTTGGCGGACGAACAGGCTGCGATTTTGGCATGGAAACGGCAGATTTTGGCATGGAAACGGCAGCATGTTATTTTAATTTTAAATAACAATAACAACGATTAACATGGGAGCGATATAGCTATTGGTGCCGCGTAGTTTAAACAACGGGTGTTTGTGTTAAGACACTGAATGGGACGAAGTTAATCCTTGTGGCACACATGCTTCACTTCTCTCCCAAAAGGGCGACTAAATTAGCCCTATGTGTGATTCTGAACAAAACTGATCTCAGGATAGGGTAACTGTGCGAGCTCACTCTCTCGCAGACAAAAAAGCACATGAAATTTTACTTTTGTAAATTATAGAATTAAGCTCCACACACTTCAGATCCAGGCCAAATCTCATTCTATTCGTACAACCTCTCAAAGATCCGCACACATGTATCCCCTCCTACGGCTCATTTATGACGTCCCCCGCCATGATGTTGCTGGAATATTGATAAAAACGGCGTAAAACAATACTCACTCACAATCCCCTCCTAGGTACATAACTTCATATCGCGTTTGCAGTCTTTAAGTTCTCAAAACGATCGAAAACAACATTTTATATGTATTCTTCTTCTCGTCAAGAACATGGTATTTTTGTGTTCACCAAAAATACGTTTATTCATTGAACGTGAGATCAGGCCCATGGCCATTAAAACGTTACATTTCAACATTTCAACTTCATTTTAAGTTCTTCAAATAATATGAAAGAAGTCATGATTTCTAGAATGCTCAACCGGAAGTTGCAGTGAGTAGTTTCTAATGATCCCGTTTCAGCCACTCTGGTTGTTTCAACATGGCTTCGGAAACAACTCTATACTTCCGGTCCAGCTGTCAATCGCCGCGGCATCGGTAATGTTTCGTTAATAAGTTAATAAGTGTGTGTGTGTGTGTGTGTGTGTGTGTGTGTGTGTGTGTGTGTGTGTGTGTGTGTGTGTGTGTGTGTGTGTGGTGTGTTTGCGTGTGTGTGGTGTGTCTGTGAGTGTTTGGCGTGTGTGTGTGTGGTTTGTCTCTGTGTGTGTGTGTGTGTGTGTGTGTGGTGCGTGTGTGTGTGGTGCGTGTGTGTGTGGTGCGTGCGTGCGTGCTTGCGTGTGTGTGTTGAATGTGTGCGGTGTGTTTGGCGTGTGTGTGTGGTTTGTTTCTGTGTGTGTAGTGCGTGTCAGTGGTGCATGCGTGTGTGTGTGTTGAGTGTGTGCGTGTGTGTTGAGTGTGTGTGTGTTGAGTGTGTGCGTGTGTGGTTGCAAAATATTATCTTTGTAGTTTGTTTATTTTCTGCAAACCCACTGGCACTGGTATGGTTCTGACAAACCTGGAAAGATAATTCGGGAGAAGCAGCATCGAAACCCACTATCTTTATTTTCTGCAGAGCTAATTGCTACCCCTCAATCCGTGCCCCCTCCCCCTCACCCCTCCCCCTCCCCCCTCCCCCCTCGGTTAAAGCTGCAGGCCACATGAATACAACGATCTTCGCCAGACAAGGTAAATCATATCCTCATTCCATAGCAGGAACGTGTTTAGGAGATTAATTTCATCCAGTGCCTCCTCCAACAGGTGAATTTCTACACCACCTTCAACATCTACGAGTACGACGACGACGAGCCGTCTCTCCTTGACTTTGACATCACACCTTGCTTCGGCCCCAACCACAAGAAGGATATAAAGTTTATTTTACCAGGTAGCTTTGACCGTGTACAACTCCAGTAGTGGTACCCCCCTCCCTCAACTCACAAGCTTCCGTTTATCAACTCTATCCCTCTGGGAAAAATACAAATTTAATAAAAGAAAGTTAAATTTTAAAAATACACAACTTACACAACTTTCAAATAAAGCCCAATTTCACTGATATAAATGCTGCATCGTTAATAGATTTTTAAAAGATACGAACCATAGTGGTAAACTGAAAAGGTTCTGATACTGGTTGATAGATGGAAGAAAGATGAAAGGAACGTTTTAATCTCATTCTCAGAATGTCTTTCAGGACATCCCACTTACCGAACGATTACTCACAGGAATGCCTGAACTTGGTCATCCGTTACATTGTGGTAGTTGTTGTTGATGTCCAAGGACTTGTAGTAATGTAGTAGCAGTTGTGGTAGCCGCAGTAGCATTTGTGGTAGTTGTTGTTGCAACTGTTGTTATGGTAGTTGTCGTAGATGTAGTAGTAGATGTTGCAGTAGAAGATGTGCTCACATCATTATCAGTAGTAGTAGTACAAGAAGTGTTAGTAGTAGTGTTAATAGTAGTAGTAGTAGTAGTAGTAGGACTTATAGTAGTAGTAGTTGTAGTAGAAGTAGTAATAGTTGTAGTAGTAGTGGTGGTGGTTGTAGTAAATATATCAGCTCTAGGAGAGTGGTAGTGGCAGTAGTGGTGGTTGCAGTAAATATATCAGCTCTAGGAGAGTGGTAGTGGCAGTAGTGGTGGTTGTAGTAAATATATCAGCTCTAGGAGAGTGGTAGTGGCAGTAGTGGTGGTTGTAGTAAATATATCAGCTCTAGGAGAGTGGTAGTTGTAGTAGTGGTGGTTGTAGTAAATATATCAGCTCTAGGAGAGTTGTAGTGGTGGTTGTAGTTAATATATCAGCTCTAGGAGAGTGGTAGTGGCAGTAGTGGTGGTTGTAGTAAATATATCAGCTCTAGGAGAGTGGTAGTGGTGGTTGCAGTAAATATATCAGCTCTAGGAGAGTGGTAGTGGCAGTAGTGGTGGTTGTAGGAAATATATCAGCTCTAGGAGAGTTGTAGTGGTGGTTGTAGTTAATATATCAGCTCTAGGAGAGTGGTAGTGGCAGTAGTGGTGGTTGTAGTAAATATATCAGCTCTAGGAGAGTGGTAGTGGCAGTAGTGGTGGTTGTAGTAAATATATCAGCTCTAGGAGAGTGGTAGTGGCAGTGGTGGTGGTTGTAGGAAATATATCAGCTCCAGGAGAGTGGTAGTGGCAGTAGTGGTGGTTGTAGTAAATATATCAGCTCCAGGAGAGTGGTAGTGGTAGTAGTGGTGGTTGTAGTAAATATATCAGCTCCAGGAGAGTGGTAGTGGCAGTAGTGGTGGGTGTAGTAAAGATATCAGCTCTAGGAGAGTGGAAGTGGTAGAAGAGGTGGTTGTAGTAAATATATCAGCTCTAGGAGAGTGGTAGTGGCAGTAGTGGTGGTTGTAGTAAATATATCAGCTCCAGGAGAGTGGTAGTGGTGGCAGGGGTGGTTGTAGTAAACATATCAGCTCTAGGAGAGTGGTAGTGGCAGTAGTGGTGGTTGTAGTTAATATATCAGCTCTAGGAGTGTGGTAGTGGTATTGGTGGTGGTTGTAGTAAATATATCAGCTCCAGGAGTGTGGTAGTGGCAGTAGTGGTGGTTGTAGTAAATATATCAGCTCTAGGAGAGTGGTAGTGGTAGTGGTGGTGGTTGTAGTAAATATATCAGCTCCAGGAGTGTGGTAGTGGTAGTGGTGGTGGTTGTAGTAAATATATCAGCTCTAGGAGAGTGGTAGTGGTATTAGTGGTAGTTGTAGTAAATATATCAGCTCTAGGAGTGTGGTAGTGGTAGTGGTAGTCATCCATCGTTTAATATCCATCCTGTCTCTCTTTCAGCTCAGTATAGTAAGCTCGTGGCAGATGAACTGACGATGTTCCGTTATTTCATCTTGGTGACAGTGGCAGGCTACACCACTATCTCTCCCATCAGAATAACAAACATCCAGGTACTCTCCAACTCAAGTCTTCCCTATTAGTGTGATAATCATCAAGGTACTCACCAACCCCCGTCGTCTCTATTAGAGTAACATTCAGCTATTCTCCAAATCTCGGGTTCTCCATAGGTGTAACAAACATTATGTTCTCTCCAATCCCCGTCTTTCCTATTAGTGTAAAAAAAATTCAGGTACTCTCCAACCCCCGTCGTCCCTATTTGTGTAAGAAACTCTCCAACGCCCGTCTTCCCTATTTGTGTAAGAAACTCTCCAACTCCCGTCTTCCCTATTTGTGTAAGAAACTCTCCAACTCCCGTCTTCCCTATTCGTGTAAGAAACTCTCCAATCCCCGTCTTCCCTATTCGTGTAAGAAACTCTCCAGCTCCCGTCTTCCCTATTCGTGTAAGAAACATTATGTACTCTCCAAACTCCGTCTTCCCCATCAGACTAACAAACGTAATTGTACTCTCTAACCTCAGTCTCCCCTTCAGTAAACAAACATTTAGTTTCTCTGCAACCATCTTAATTCAAGTTTGTGTAACACAATCAATATGGATTATGGTTCGAGAGTGCCGTGATGGAATGATGTGACCGCGGTTACAGGTGGATTTTCTGGACAGCAAGGATGTCCTGGTGTCGTTCCGACTGCTGGACAAGGCCCCCCTCCCCGGCGATGTCGCTAACCCCGTATCTCAGCTGCCATTGCAGGACGCAGTGGACATTCTCAAATACGGCATCAACTCCGGAAACTTCACCATCAACATCAACGTAAGAATTTCCCAGACAAGGCAATACTGATTTGTCATTCTCATACTGGACCCACGTGGGTACAATGTGTGAAGCCCATTTCTGATGTCCCCCGCCGTGATATTGCTGGAATATTGCTAAAAGCAGCATAAAGCCATACTCACTCACTCATACTGGGCTTGATACAGACTATAGTAGCCACGCAAATACGTCCTGGTGAACGCGTGATCGAGTGAGTTAGTGAGTGAGTTGAGTTTAACGCCGTTTTGAACAGTATTCCAGTTTTACCACGGCGTCTCAGCTTAATATGGATGGAAGCTTTTAGTGATGCAGGTCCTAGACGTTTACCACTTCGGTGAAACCCACGAGCACGGGCACTGTGCTGACAAACCTAGAAACATAATCGGGGCGAACCGGGATTCCAACCGACGATCATAGGTTTCTGGTGTGCACACGGGCCGCCACCCTGCGAACTGCGGCACCTCAGACGACTGTGCCACCCGTGCACCCTAGATTAATGGAATCATACACAAAATACAAATATTTCCTTTGTCTAAATTGCGAGTATTGTTTTACGCCGCTTTAAGCAATATTCAATGACTTTCACGGTGGAAGAGACCAGATATTGGCTTCACATATTGTACCAAAGTTGGATGAAAAGAACCCGTGCCTTCGGCGTGACGGGTGAACGCTTGACCTCAAGGCTACACCGCCGCCCCTCCAAATTAGACATTATCTCATTAAAGTGAATCGAGATCATAGGTATATTTATTTAATATATTTACGATGTCAAATCATAGTCTGTCACCAATACCCAGGACCACCTCCCAGGTGGGACCGGGGAGCGGAAGGTCGGTGGTGCTATCCTAGTCTGCGGCAAACACCAAAGACGTTATATGATGGTACTTGTTGTTGCCCTGCCTCACGCTCGGCATTATGAACGAGAGAGTATTTCTTACCTGTTGTTTCTGAGACAGTCTTCATTAGGGAGTGAATGAGTATTGTTTTACGCCGCTTTTAGCAAATTTCCAGTAATATCGCGGCGGGGGACACCAGACATGGGCTTCACACATTGTATCCATGTCGGGAATCGAACCCTGGTCTTTGGTGTGACGAGCCAACACTTTCATCACTACACTACCCCACCACCCCCTGTCTTCTGTAAAGTGGATGTATAGTTACGCTATGACTGTTGAGGAGAGACAATATTAATAATGATGCACGTCTCTGCAGGGAGTTATAATGAAGCCACGCCCCTACTCTGTGAGTGCTAAGGACACGGTGATAGTGGAGCATCCCTGGAAGAACGTCAAGCTGGAGTATACGGGAGGTGAGATATAAGCTGTAAACAGAAATGGTATCTACCGACGTCACATACAACAAACAGACGCTTTTTACAGGCAGCTGCCATATAGCTGGATCATTGCTGAGTGCGGCGATAAACAATAAACAAACAGACGGCTGTACAAGCCACCGTCATATAGCTTTGTTATTGCGGAGTGCTGCGATAAACAACAAACAGACGGCTTTACAGGCAGCTGCCATATAGCCGGATCATTGCTGAGTGCGGCGATTAACAACAAACAGACGCTTTACAGCCCACCGTCATATAGCCGGATCGTTGCTGAGTGCGGCGATAAACAACAAACAAACAGACGGCTTTACAGCCCACCGTCATAAAGCTTGATCATTGCTGAGTGCGGCGATAAACAACAAACAAACAGACGGCTGTACAAGCCACCGTCATATAGCTGGAATATTGCTGAGTGCGGCGATAAACAACAAACAAACAGACGGCTGTACAAGCCACCGTCATACAGCTTGAATGTTGCTGAGTGCGGCGATAAACAATAAACACAAATAACGTGAACATCAAAGGCCATACATATGACTGTTCACAGGGAGCGTGGTCGGCCTGGGGATAGGGATGCTGGTGGCGTCGTCTGTCGCCGGCTTCATCATCTACATGGTCATCAGGAAGAAGACGGTCATGAAACAGCAGCTGTGTGCGGTGAACTGTATCAATAAATGCATCGGGTGTCCACACTTCCTGGGACGAACAAGGAAGACACTGGTGATGGCCTGACGGCGTCCACATAAAACTGTTGTTTGAAAGTAGACATATCATTGTTGTTTTCATTACCACCAGAGACGTATATAATGTAAATATTCTCTTGAATAGATTCTGTTTAACGCATGAAGGACATGTTTGGTTATTTGAATATACTGCAAGTCAAAAGAAAGTATACACTTATGTTAGAGGGTGGTTAAAATGAAACAAGAAATGGTTGTTCTAAGGTATTCCATGTGATACGGGTATAAATGTTGTCTTGGATCTCAAGTTTGCAGTGTTTCGGTGACTGTTTTCAGCCCAGTAACGTTATGGTAATTGTTGTATCAAATCCTGTTTTCAAGCGTATACTTTCTTTTGCCCGTCAGTTTAGATGCAATGTATCATCGTGTAACATTATTCTTTATAAATGATACTTTTAATCAAAATTAGAGGGTTGTTCTTTAGAAGAACCTGCGTCCGTGTGGAATGGAGATGCATATCATTTTGTTTGTTTGTTGTTTAACGCCTCGTTATGCAATATTCCAGCTATATGACGGCGGTCTATAAATAGTCGAGTCTGGACCAGACAATCCAGTAATTGATATTGTAAGCATCGATCCATGCATTTGGAATACGATGACATGCACCAACCGAGTAAGCGAGTCTGACCACACGATCCCGTTCGTCGCCTCTTACGACAAGCATGGTCGCCTTTTAGGGCAAGCATGGGTTGCTGAAGACCTATTCTGCCCCGGAGTGATGCATCTCAGTGCGTATAGATCTGATACCTTCGACCTTCACCTTTACATCGTATGCAATGGTTGGTGTTTCCAAGTGAACATGCAATGACAGATGGAAACCCATGTCGTAGGCCCCGCCGGATGGGATGATCTCCATAAATTGGGGAGCAATGGCAAATTGTACGTTTTCACAAGGGATTGTTATGAACACTAAACCTGACTTCATGAGGACAGGGTGTCGGTACGACATTCCAGCCAAGTTTCTCCATATCCATCCAAGCACAAGCGGGGTCATGATTTGGCTGACAAGGCAGAGGCAGAGTAGTCCAGGCTAAGGAGGCCAGTTTTTCACTCAACTTGGAACAAATTGCAACAGAATTTATTACACCACAATTCATTTCTACAAGGTCCCGAAAACAACATACTAAAACTCCAAAGCAATCCCAGTTTGGGAAATATGTCGTATTTGCATAATCCAATATGGCCACCAATTATCAATATATCTTCCATATTACAGATGAGGTTCAATGTTTTGATGAAAAAAGCACGTGAAGATTGTGTTTAGAGATGTGATTAAAGATGTTGTGATTAGATGTTTTGTGATTAGAGATGTTGATATAACAGCTGTTTAACAGCTGGGGGGCATCACAGTGGAAGTGCAGTTGATTAGGTATCTTGTTATAACATGTGGAAACCCATCTAAATTAGGAATAGCGACTTTTACTTCCAGGGAATGGGAAGAAACTGCGTTGTTGGAACCATCCTACTGCTGACTGTGGCCCGTTTGACCAGCATGTATCTGAATATACACCATGGTACATGCGTATCTTCTATTAATAACCTTCGTTGGATCAATAACCCCAAAGTTACTGACTTGTACAACACACATGTCCAGACACATACAGCAGATGGAAGTGAGACGGAATACCTTGAAGATAGCCATGACGCACAGCGGAGTAAGACAGATGAAGCTTGTCCCTGGAACAATATGTCACCACCACTTGACGACAACACAAAGAAGAAATATAAAATCCACGATCTATTTCGAGTGGTAGGTTTTGGATTTTTTTCATCATTAGATTAATGTATAAGGACACTTTCCTGTATTCACAATAGATCCAGATTGTACAGCATGTTCAGAAAGGCGACACAACTCGTTCCATAATCATGAGAAGTCCTCACTAAAGGCAACAGCAATTTAAGATTCCCGATCCACTGGAAGAAATATATGTTCATCAACACGATCTATTAACGTTGACTGTCATGTATATCATTGCCCCCATATATACCGTAGATATAGCAATACATTTACGGGACATGGGTAATACATACGGCCATGGTACCACACTCTAAGCCTTCATATGTGCAGACCAATCCTTAAATTGCGCTGTGGAGTACATAGAGCAATGAATGTAAATGTCTTATAGAGTTTACACAGTCATGGTACAAGCATCAACGCTGAATATGCCTTATTATTTAGTTTGGGAGATTGTCATCCGTTGTGCCCCAGTCTTAGAACATAGCCGATGGATTAAGGAGTTCATCATACCATTCCGTGAAAAGTTATTTTCAAAATACATGTGTGCGTTTTAAACCTAATAATTACACAACGAGACTGAAGGTGATGTGATGATGGATATGTATTATCTATAAACATTGTGTGGAACACATTGACAAAAATGTAATAGCAGAGAAAACCGCAAAATATTTGCACAACGGAATGCAATACTATGAACGTCTTTATCTCATGAGTGAGTGAGTGAGTATGGTTTTACGCCGCTTTTAGCAATATTCCAGCAATATCACGGCGGGGGACACCAGAAATGGGCTTCACACATTGTACCCATGTCGGGAATCGAACCCGGGTCTTCGGCGTGACGAGCCAACGCTTTAACCACTAGGCTACCCGACCGCCCTTATCTCATGATAATTACCACAAGCTGAACCTTCAACATACGTATGTATTGCTTTTCATTGCACAGTTCGACGTGTTGTGTGTTCTCTCTCATTACCTATTGTCAAAAAAGTCCCGAACAATGCCACCTGGGTTATATAATGCAACCCTGGTAACAATGCCTGGTTACAATGCCACCTGGGTTATATAATGCAACCCTGGTTACAATGTCTGGTTACAATGCCACCTGGGTTATATAATGCAACCCTGGTTACAATGCCTGGTTACAATGCCACCCGGGTTATATAATTCAACCCTGCTTACAATCCCTGGTTACAATGCCACCTGGGTTATATAATGCAACCCTGGTTACAATGCCTGGTTACAATGCCACCCGGGTTATATAATGCAACCCTGGTTACAATGCCTGGTTACAATGCCACCCGGGGTATATAATGCAACCCTGGTTACAATGCCTGGTTACAATGCCACCTGGGTTATATAATGCAACCCTGGTTACAATGTCTGGTTACAATGCCACCTGGGTTATATAATGCAACCCTGGTTACAATGCCTGGTTACAATGCCACCTGGGTTATATAATGCAACCCTGGTTACAATGCCTGGTTACAATGCCACCTGGGTTATATAATGCAACCCTGGTTACAATGCCTGGTTACAATGCCACCTGGGTTATATAATGCAACCCTGGTTACAATGCCTGGTTACAATGCCACCCGGGTTATATAATGCAACCCTGGATACAATGCCTAGTTACAATGCCACCCGGGTTATATAATGCAACCCTGGTTATAATGCCAATTCCAATATTTTCAGTCCGAACGTTCCAACTCCCTGGTTGCAAAGACAATTTTTATATCAATTTCCAAACAGTTGAGATCATTCCTTCTTCTAAATCAACAAACTAACTGCATTGATGTCAGGCGGTTTTACAGCTAACCCCTGGTCAGTTCATTTATGCCTTCAGTCCCTTAGAGTAATTATCACCGGATCATTCAAGTCCCAATACAGTAAACCCGATGTAATAGACTGTATTGACAATCAACAGCCCCCAATGACGATGATGTAGTGACTATAACCTCACCCTGTTTATAATGTCAACATGATTATAATGCCTCCCTGTTATAACGCCACCCTGTTTATAATGCCACCTTGATTATAATGCTACCCTATTACAATGTCACCCTGTTATAATGCCACCTTGTGTATAATGCCACCCTGATTATAATGCCACACTGTGTATAATGCCACCCGGTTTATAATGCCACCCGGTTTATAATGCCACATGTTCTGCTGTACGAAAGGTGGCAACACAACCAGGGAGGACTGTAGATCATTTGTTTTGCTGTCTGGATTAACGTATATCATATAATGCTAGAATCTATAACATACACGCCCTTTTTACTACTGTGTCGATTACCGTCAGATATGATGCCAGAATCTATGAACATTTATATCCTTTGAAATGCCGTGTGGAATATAATATGCTATATAATGCTAGAGAATCTATTAACATATGTAACACATGTTATATTTGTGATAACACTTTCTTAGTAAAGTTCAGATTCTAGTATTCTTTTGGGTTTAGTCCCATCCGGTATTCGAACCTACACTCCCAGAGTAAGGCACGTAATCGCCAGCACACAAAGTCAGAGATCTAAACCACTCAGCCACCAAGGTTCCCACAAAATGAAAGTCCGGCAACTGGTAGCCTAGGTCACGTACTTTGTGTACCCCTCTGATAAGTGTAAATTCACATTACACGGTGACTCACGTAGACATTTGTCAAGTCACGCCAAACACGTGTAACAAACAAAATAGCCGCTCTTCCCAGAGAGTACTGGATTGTCGATTATTTACAGACCGCCGTGTTACAGCGGGACTATTGCTGACAAACAAACAACATTGTATCCCAATTCCGTGGATCGATGCTCATGATATCATCACTGGATTGTCTGTTCCAGACTCGATTATTTCCAGACCACCGTCATGTGGTTGAAATATTGCTGATTGCGGCGATAAACAACAAACAATCAATTAAAATCAGTCTTCCTAAAGCCTAACTATTTCGTGCTAGTTTCGCAGCTGGTCAATCCCTCTGATTTGGCGTTTTTCCATATTTCAGAAGAAACCTGCCTTCTTGTCAGACTACAAAAATCCATGTTGGAGGAAAAGCAACACCAGAAGACTAGTATGTCTCCCGTACTTTTATCTTGTCGGGTTTCCCAAATGCGGATCGACCTTCACCTTCAGTACCATAGTCGCTCATCCGGAAGTGGCCAAGCCTAAGAAAAAGGAAACTCATTGGCTTGCCAGAGGTAGATATAACGGTAAGTCCAGTTATTTCCTTTATGAAACCTAACCTGAAATAAAAGTGCTGCTAAAAAACATAAATAATTTTGTAAACATGTTTCAGCTGAGAGATGTGAAAAGATAAAGTGTGAAAAATGTAAAGGTATTACAAGAGGTAATGTAAAAAATATAATAGTGAGTGAGTGAGTTAAAATTAAACGTCGCATCGGCATTATTCCAGCCATATAGCGACGAGACCAAGTTAACATATTTACAATTCAGTCATTTATGCAAAAGAAATTATAATAGTTTATGCAGCACAATATTAGCAGCAATTTTTATTGGCAGTAAACAGTTTGGAACCATATAACAGCCAAATAGAAGCAAATTGTGGTATAAGACTTCACTTTATTACCCACGGGGTTATAAGTAACCGAGTACATAAAAGTCGCACTCGTGTAAATATCACTTCTCGGGCACCAGTGCATTGTTTCCGTCACCCGGACGGCATTGTTGACGTCATTCAAATCTCATTGTGACGTAAAGACGGAATGACGTCACACTAGAAATGACGTCATAGCTGCTGACGTCATTCGACAAATTGTGGTTTTCTATTACAGCGGTGGTGATCAGTGCATTTTTTTTTAAAAGGGGAGCTCATAAAGGATTAAGAAGCAATCGGTAAAAAAAGAAACTGCTACACTCACATGTGCGTCATACTGATGTTACACAATTCGTGCAAGAATTCATGTATAAATACAAGAATTCTGACATTCGTTTCCTAAAACCAGCATGACACACATGCTCGCATAATAAACCCTAATTACATTATATGCTTTCATTTTCAGTGAACTCAAATTTGAACAGATTCTTGGGCATGTTCTCAACAGTTGCAAAAGTGATAGAAGAGAATGTGATTGCTGATTCCCATACAGACAGAACATTCCACCCATTGATCACAGGTACGGCACAAGTCAAATTCCAGTCAGTTATGAATGTATAGTTAATTATTAATAAACCCTGACAGAATACAACAAAATTGGCCTTGGATCTTTGATTCCCAAGTGGCCAACATATAACTACATATGTCAAACATACACAGTGGCTTGTCACCGTGGATAATATAGTGACAGATGTCAAATACACATATATGGTTGTCTCCACGTGGATATGCAAAATAATGATCCAATAGAAAATAGTAACCTTCAATTCTCTTTTGTACTGGATTTTAAAGCTCCATAAATAGAAAAATATATTGCTGGGTCCAGCAAATCCCTCTCTCAAAGATTAGTCATAGTTTTTCTTAAAATCAAGAAATGTATTGAGACTAGATATGTTTTACAGCTGCATCCGCAAAAACAGATACTTATTTTAACTAAAACTGAGCGAAAAAGACCAATTGATTTTTTTGTGGCAGACATTTGTTTTTTATACTTCAACAGTCTGAAGTATGGATCACGTGGTCGGTCCCTCGGTGATCTTATTTCGTGCAATAATGGTCAAATAGACAAGTTCCTTCCGTTAAAGATCAAGACTGTATGATCAGAGTGATGACTTTGAAAGTCACATTTGATGTCGAGCAGTATTCTAACATCTACAGCCTTTGGCATCTACATTTCACAACTTTTGATGTACCGTCTAACATGCTCTTTCTTCGAAACACTCAACGTGTGTCATGCTCAAAAGTTATTTGATCAGGGTTATAACATTCGAGACCTCAGTAAGGATTTCAGAAAATCTATATGTTACATGCGTGCACCAAACCTATGTCCGATACAAATCCCTAGTTTGACTTAACCGTTTGTTCCCGTGATTTTTAAATGAAGAACACTTGACTTGCCTTTGTATGTTTTTGTAACGATTGCCATCGGTGGGGTAGGATACGCTTACCTTTTTGCGATCGCGAATTATAGTAATTTATAAAACACATGCTTTCGAAATATTTGGAATCGCACAATCGAATGTATAAGAGTTTATTCATATATATGTTATAGGAAATATGTATAATCAGTGAACATGTGGATTCCCTGAAATTTTCAGGGGTTATATTTAATGTCTGATTCACTCAAGGGACATACATAATCCCTTAAATTTTCAGTTATACACATTCCAAGATTTAACATCAAGTTGTTTTTTTCCCTGACTTATTCCCTGAAATTACTTTTGAGGCTCTCATATGCTCAAACTTGATGAAAGACATCGGGAAGACAAATTTATTTTGCATGATAACAAACACTTTTCACTTAACTTAAGAATTAGTCTTAACTGTAATCAAAACATAGGATAGAAATGAGATTAAAATACTGTAAATCGTGAAATGTATGCGTCTCCAGAAGAATGCGACCGATATGAATGTAACTCAATGCCACTCAAACACTAAATTGTTCTTGTTTGGTAGGGGTATATCCTAAGTTTGATGTAGCATTGTTTTGATTACAGTGAAGAAAAATTGTAAGTTAAGTTAAGTGAAAGGTATTTGTCATCATGTCAAATAAATTTGTCTTCTCATAAATAATTTGTTTGTTTTTTATCAAGTTTGACCATATAAGAGTCTCAAAAGTAATTTCAGGGAATATGTCTAAAAAACTTGATGTTAATCAGGGAATGTGTTTAATACCTGAAAAGTTTAGGGACAATGTGTATTCCCTGAGTGAATCAGACATTAAATATATTCCATGATTATACATAGTCCCTGTAACATATATATGCCAAGCATACAAGCTGAACCTATTATTATACATATTTATGTCAAGTAAACATATATGGTTGTCACACCCTTTCTGTAATCCAATCTAGCATAACCATCAACTTACCCTTTTGTCACAAGGTGATGGCTCCCCTTCTACAGTGTGGAACAACCCCAACTGGCGTTACCTCCCGGGCAACTACAACTGCACCGAGCCTCGTGTCCTCACCCCGCACTATATCCATCATCTCAACCCCTCCACTAACATCATCATCGTCATCAGGAACCCTACTGATATGTAGGTCTGCTACCTCCAGTACACATAACGATCTTCTCAACTGTCTTCATTTACATATTGGGGGCACGGGGCACGGGTGGCCCAATCGTCTAAGGCGCCGCGATTCGCCGTGTAGAGTTGCGTCTCTTGGGCACGCCAGAAACCTATCATCATGGGTTTGAATCCCGGTTCGTTCCGTTTATGTTTCTAGGGTTGTCAGCGTCATACCCGTGCTTTAGGGTTTCACCGAAGTGGTAAATGTCTGAGACCTGCATCATTTCGGGCTTTCCTCCAACATTAGGCTGACACGTCGCGATATAACTGGAATACTATTTGAGTCAAACCCAACTCACTCACTCACTCGCTCATTTACCTATTAGTCAGCACAGTTACAGTAATGGCTGATGCTACAAGAATGTATTACATTGGAATATATCACATTTATTCATGCTTATATTACGTTATATTAAATTATGTAATGCATCATGCAGTATGTGGGCTGGTGACGTAGGCTAGTGGTTAAGGTGTTCGTTCATCAAACCGCAGGCCCAGGATCGATTCCTCCCATGTAGGTAAACTTCTCAGTTCTAGAGTCTCCCGCCATGATATTGCTGGAATATTGCTAAAAGCGGCGCAAAACCATACTCACTCACTTACTTCGACCAGCATATGTTGTTCATATTCTAAAACGGAATTCCCACCATGTGAGATTTCTATGCGATGAACTATGCAACGTGAATGTATCTTACTAAATTTAAGTGTCATACATGTAAAGGGTGTAAAGTCTTTACTTTGCATCAACTAAATGTCCATATCTATTTCTTACTAACTAGGGGCACGGGTGGCCCAGTTGTCTAAGGCGCCGCGATTCGCTGTGCAGAGTTGCGTCCCTTGGGCACGCCAGAAATCTATGGTTGTGGGTTCGAACCCCGGTTCGCCCCGATTATGGTTCTAGGTTTGTCAGCACCATACCCGTGCTCGTGGGTTTCACCGAAGTGGTAAACGTCTGAGACCTGCTCACTTCAGGCTTTCCTCCCACATTAAGCTGACACGCCGTGATATAACTGGATAAACTGTTAAAAGCAGCGTTAAACCAAACTCACTCACACACTCTCACTAATTGCAGGAGGATATCCGACTACAACTACTTCTACAAAGGTCATATAACGGCAGAAAGCTTCCATGACAAAGTGGTTGATGACTTAAGAATGTTTAAAGATTGTTGTTCCAAGTTTCCCATGAGGACCTGTGCATACAACAGCAGCTTTAAGGAAAGAGTGAGTGGTTGGGGTGCAAGCTCTTTTTCTCCTGACAGGTGCGACCATGTAATATGATTTATAAATATGTTCCGTGTCCCTCCAGGGTTTAGATAAGGACATATATCTTTATATAAATGATAAATCGCAAAGAACAATGAGAAACGAAGCTTGGTTTATTACACGATAAAACATCATGGCGCCATTTCTGGAGATTCAAACATCCGCTCGCATCTTGATGACGTCGTAAATGTGGACGACCTTATGTTTCATGAGTTTAGTGAATTGATCCCTATAGATGTAGCTGGAAAACGTAGAGGAGCACATTGGCCGAACGAACGCATTCAAAAGTGGGAGAGATATGACAAACGGTATTGGGAGAAAGGGTGCAGACAATCGACGTGTGAATTGTGAGAATATTAAATAACAAACATAACTCTCCTGTTCATAGAATTGGCTTGTCCGACATTGCAGAGGTGGGGCTGTATTCAGGCAATCATCATTATTCAAATACGTGTAAATGTTTTAAAATTTGAACATGTTATTGGTATCAATAAAGAGGCTGCATCCCCCATGGCAGTGTTTTATTGTACGATAAACAACTCCCAATTGTCGTTTATTATTTTAATTGAACTTTTAGTTACCTTCATTAATTAAAGTCGATTGTATTGAACGATAAACAACTTCCACTTGTCGTTTAGTTACCTTCATGAATAACAGGAGATTCTATTGTACGAATATATATAGTGCCAAATCAAGACTGTTTATCAAATTGATCATGAATTGAACATGTGCTTAATTGCCCAGTTCAACAATTTGAAAACCAGGGGAGATAGTCCTACAGTATACGTCTTCTGTATTACCATGCATATCCACAGGATTATCTCCCTTGTCCAGCATACCACCCTCTAAATGCCAATTGATCAAGCAACTTAATCACCAAAGGGTTTCTGCAGGAGAGTGTTCCGATGACTACACGCGATGGGTCGAGTGTTTTGTTCTTAACAGGTATGGGGTTGAACACAGCTAATGCATTCTTAAAGTGAATTAATATTAATAATGACGTTGATGGATGTGTCACGTGCATGTTTACGTCTTCTCATTGTCAGATGTTGATCGGCCTGTACCACGTGTTCATCAGCGACTGGATGAAAGTTTTCCCTCGAGATCACATCTTGATTGCCAGACTGGAAGACATGCGCGATGATCCTTACGCGTCTTACTCAAAAATATTTGAGTTCCTCGGCCTGAGTATGATATAGTTTTCAGTACTTTGAAATGTTTGGTTAAACTTTGAATGGTAGTTATAAGTCAACATTAAATATCTGGTTCATTGTGAGTGAGTGAGTGAGTGAGTTTGGTTTTACGCCGCTTTAAGCAATATTCCAGCAATATCACGGCGGGGGACACCAGAAATGGGCTTCACACATTGTACCCATGTCGGGATTCGAACCCGGGTCTTCGGCGTGACGAACGAACGCTTTAACCACTAGGCTACCCGACCGCCCCTGGTTCATTGTGACCTCCTGAACAAAGGGTTATGAGGTGTAAAATTATGTTTCATGTTTAATGTTCATTAAGCCTCATAGTTACCGTGCATGTTAATACTTGACGTAAATATAGGGACACAACCATTTCCATAGCCACACGATTGTACGCTTCCGACCATGTCGTGAGCATCTGATGTCATTGGTGTGAGTGACGTAGTCTTTGTTTAAACTGCTCTTGCTTTATTTTTATTGCTTCCACATTAATCATTTGTGATTAAGGAGACTGACATGGTTGTTTATTTTGTGTGTAAACACGTGGCTTCATGATCGTTCTGGGGGCAGTCGGGTAGCCTTGTGGTTAAAGCGTTCGCTCGTCACGCCGAAGACCCGGTTTCGATTCCCAATATGGGTACAATGTGTTAAGCCCATTTCTGGTGCCCCCCGCCGTGATATTGCTGGAATATTGCTAAAAGCGGCGTAAAACCATACTCACTCACTCACTCATGATCTTTCTCCATCAGGTCAAGTGTCTCGATCAGAGCTACATCAGATCCTGAGCAAAAGCAACATGAATCAAAGCAGAAAGCGATTTCAGGTGAAGAACGAGACACGCCGTCTACTAGAGGACTTTTTTAGACCTCACAACATTGAGCTTGCAAAATTGATGAAAAATACGATTCCCATATACATTTAAACATGTACATTAGTAAATTGGTATAAAATTATGTTAATTTACAACTAATGCTTGATGTGTCATTGATATTATCTCCACGTGCTGCATGTATCATCACTACTTGTTTGGTGATGTGAAACTTATACAGTGACGACGATGCACGTGTGTGTCGGACTCCGTGCACAAACAAGTGCGGTTTCAGAGTGACATGGGGGGCGGTCGGGTAGCCTAGTGGTTAAAGCGTTCGCTCGTCACGCCGAAGACACGGGTTCGATTCCCGACATGGGTACAATGTGTGAAGCCCATTTCTGGTGTCCCCCGCCGTGATATTGCTGGAATATTGCTAAAAGCGGCGTAAAACCATACTCACTCACTCACTCAGAGTGACATGGATACCCCACGCAGACACAGCAGATTCACTCCGAGCCGACCAGTTAGTGTTTTACCCATTTAATCTCGCACGCCAGGCGGGGTAACAACTAGCCCACTTAGGATCGAACCACCGACCTCGGATTCTCAGGGCAGATGCTCTATCCACTAGACTACGGAGGCGGTCTCTGGTTCATAGTGATTTCACAGCGCATTCTTAGACGGTTGTAATCGAAAAATGAACTAAGTTTCATATGTTTTCCCGATTTAGCGAGGGACCGAGAAGAAATGTTTCGCGAGGATATATACTGAACCGCAAAAGAAACGTCACCATGGATAGATGTATGAGCAACCTTATTTGTCCAAACACTGTAAACATACTTTGAGACACATTAAAAAGATGAAACTTGCAAAACTGATCATCAAGGTTGAAATTAAAGTGTCAAATGTTCTTAAAGTGAAACACAACACCAGTCTCTGAGAAAATGGCATCACAAGTCAGTATCTCGTGTGTCCGCCATGTGCATTGATGACTGCCGTGCAATGTCGATACATGGAATGGATAAGGCGGCTGATGAAGGCCATAGGCACTTGAGCCCTCACTCTTGAAGAACGCCTGACGCAGTTCAGGTGCAGTTGTCGGCCTTTGTCGGACGTCATTCAGCCGTCTTTGAATCTCGTCCAACAGGTGCTCAATAGGATTTAAATCGGGACTGAAGACGGTGCAGGCGATAACGTGGTGTCAGAATGGGTCCTCGGTGTGGCCTGTGACAGTGGAGGTGTCTGCTCGTCAGTCGTCGACGCACGGTGTCCGCACTAATGTGTCGCTGGTGTGTCCCATGGTCTGTCGAGCAGTTTCCGCAGCAGTAACAAAGCGATCTTGAAGATGCTGTCGCACAATCTGACGATCCTGACGTCGGGTGGTGACCCTTCAACTACGTGGACGGCCATCTGTAGTATTGATGGTCTGGTACCGTTGCTGGAGCCTGTATATGGTCCTTACGTAGACTTGAAATGCATTGGCTACTAGCCGGGTGGCTTGTCTAGCTTGCAATCGTCGCTTTCTTCTCAATCTTGGCATGTGGTAGCAATTCAATAACGAATGGATGTTTTTCGATCTGGGTGGATTTTTATAGGGCAAGAAATGGGTGAACGCTTGTGCATATCAATTTGCACGGAACTCATGTGCATCGGGTTACCATGGCCGTTGCCGTGATGCTTTTGGGCGATCGGTTTTATTGTCATCTGCTTTGTTTTTTCATCATCAAATTTCATTTTTCCGGACAAGGTAATGTTAAATTTTAGAAACTTTGACAAAAATTACCTAGATATTTCAATGACAACCTTTCGTGCAATGTTACTTGGGTGACGTTTCTTTTGCGGTTCAGTATATTTGAATTGGAACGAGTTTTCACCTGTCATGAGCTTTACATATCATGACAGCAACATAGGTAAAACAAGAAAGAAGTGAGCAAAGCTCACATACCCCCGTTATCCCCGCTGGTCAACATCAAATAGTTAATAGTTTGTAAATTAATTAAATATTACATATTTCTAATTGATTTTAACTTCAATGTGTTAAAAACTACGATTGAGTTCCAGTGACAATTCACCCCCTCCCCCCCCCCCCCCCCCCCCCAATCTCCCATGTTACCAGTGTTCACTACGAGGAAGTAGATCAATTTTTGAAATTATATTAGCTATACAAAACCAGTCATCAAAATTTCTAAATTCCATCATGTTTCCATGAAAACAGCAAAAGAGAAAACTTTCAGAATCTTATAAAAAGATAAAAAAAACAATCATAGCGGTTAATGTAGCAAGTTTACTGAAGCTAGGATACATAATATTGTAAACATGGATCGTACAAAAACTCTACCCCAAATTTATGTTTCACCATGATTCCATGGAAACGGCAAAAATAAAAAAATTCAGAATCTTCAAACTAGCAAATAGCACAACTACTCATTGTGGTAAATGTGTGTAGAATGTTTGGTGAAGCTAGGGTGCATAGTTAAAAAGATATAGGCCGTACAAAACACCCACCCTAAAAATTTAAGTTTTTTAATGTTTCCATGGAAACGGCAAAAATTAAAAACTTCAGAATCTTCAAACTAGCCAAAGGCACAAGTACTCATTGTGGTAAATGTGTGTAGCAAGTTTGGTGAAGCTAGGGTGCATGGTTAAACAGTTATGTGCTGTACAATATTACAGTGTAGACATAAAACAAACATGAGCAATATTAAACAAAGATGTTTTCAGTCAATTAGTTATTAGAAAATAAAACCAGGCTATAGACCACAGGCCCTCAAAGCTAGACCACCTAACTGGGGATCATGGGGACTTACAGTGCTTTTGCTTCTGATTCCCAGCAGGATTTAGGCCATCACTTTGGACACGAATGGTTGTACGCAATGTTAACCAATATTAAAAAATCAAAGCACAATCAAGGAATTAAAACACTATGGATATTTAATAGTTCAATATAGATGGACTCACGTGCCACTGTTAGGGGAACAATAAATTTACACTACTTTAATCCCCTCAGTGGCACCGCCATCATACATCTCATTTGAGAATAATATCCCACTATTCTAAAACAATTCAAAATTATCAAATAATACTTCTTTTTTTAAAAATACGAGAATTAAATGAGCACTGATATTATATAAAATAAAATATCCTAGATGTTGAATGATAATAGTTATCCCTTATGAGCGAAAAATCAACGCAGTCAAGCAAAACATGCTTGACTGTGATTCTCTCATCACAAGGGACACAGAATGGAGTATCCTCGCCTTTTAATAGATACTCTTAGGCATATCGACTGTGTCCAATACGACATCGTCGCAAAACTACTTCGTCATGTCTCAAATGACAACCCAGTAAGTATATCCTATGGTTGTATTTTTAGCATGAAATTTGTTTATACCTTCTTGAGTGTTTCACTTCTTTTGCATTAGATCTTTGATGTGGCATCTAATTATTGGCTTGTAATCACTGTATGGTAACAGAATTGGTGTTACTGATTTTTTTTTAGTGCTGCCTTTGCAGCAATATCAGCCATAGTGTTGCCGGCGATTCCAAACCAGCAAAAGACGATGTCGTATTGGGCAGTAGCGAAAAAATTATGCAATTCTAAAATATTAAGTATCAACGGTATGACAAGGAATCAGAAAAGATGATGAACGGTTGAGATGATTGGTTAAACCAGGAAATAATATTTAATTAATGTACAAATTTTCAGTTGTGTCCTGTACTTGACACGACTGATAGGGAAATATGTTTATGACGTTGTAATATTGTTTTCATTTCAGTGGAATCGTAACTACTTCACCTGGAATCACATTTTATTACTTAAAACAGTTTAATTTCACATGCTGTTACGTGTCGATTCCCAAATTGAAGCATAACGTTAATCCTGAAGTCTTGCTGAAAATAAACGCTGTCTATAGTCATCAGAAATCCTTACTGAAAGCAGTCAGCTGAACGACGTATAAGCATGTGTTTACGAATCACTATCTGATAGTGAGGATACCTGAGGCGAAAAGGTGGGCGTATCCTGCCCAACCAGTGGCACAGGTCACAAACGCAGGCAAAGGCAAGTCTAGTGTTCAGTTGAACAGACACGGGCACATGGTGAACAAGTCGAAATAGGGAATTGCATCGAACCATTACATTCTCGTCACAACTTTTAAATATATATGGGGTTGGCAATTTGATCCAATATGTGCCTATGGTGGAAAATGCATCATCTTCCCGAGGCAAGTGAGTTAACTGACTATAAAAGTCCAGTTTCCACCCTTGCCGAACTAGGCTGGTATTATGGAGTTACATTTTTGCTGGGCTAACGAGTCTATCCATAGTCGAAATCCGGTTTGTAAAATGTCGTGCAGATTTCTGTCGATTGCAGGATTTGCAAAGCATGTGCACCGCCAACTCGTTGTCAACAAATATTTTCCAAGTCTTTTCATGTTTTTAATCAAGGTGATTTGATGCACTTCGCTATGTAAGACCCGTTTTATCACAATATAGATCTTGATTATCAATCAGATCGTTTTGACTGGGCGCCACCATTTTGTTTGAAACAAATGCAAGTGATTCGAGAGGTGGAATCTGATTGGTCCATAAAAGAGGCTTAGAAGAAACATAACTCGTAATAACCACTGGTGGCGCTACGGTCGAGCCCGGAAATTCCAGCCTAGTTCGGCAAGGGTGGAAACTGGACTTTTATAGTCAGTTAACTCCCTTGCCTCGGGAAGATGAAAATGCATATGGACAGCAATATGTATATAAGTAAGACCATACATATAAGTGTGAAACCCTATCGTTGATACGCGTTGCATGCTACACGTGAACTGAAGCAAGGCACTAAATCGCAAAACAGCAATATCGTTGCGCATTTGTAGATGGATGAATGTAAATATCTGATAATGATTTCTTGGTTATTAAATAAACTGCAACACTCTCATCGAAATGAAAATTTGTTTGAGAGATGATCTATATTATTTTAAGAGGCGTACCAACCAGTGACGTGGTCCTGAAATTCATAGTATTTGAATTTAAGGTATACATCGGATTATAAATATGATTTCACCTTCGTTTCTCTACAATTGCATCGATCAACGCAAGTGGGATACGATAACATGCCTCAACCAAGTCAGCTAGTCTGACCACCCGATCCCGTAAGTCGCCTCTTACGACAAGCATAATCGCCTTTTACGGCAGCATGGGTTGCTGAAGATCTATTCTATCCCGGATCTTCACGGGTCGGGATCTTTTCTTGAGGCCTTTGAGACGATGTTTTGGTGTCTGCATCTTATGCGTGACAACGGTATAAGGATCTATATCGAAACGTCGGCTTAACAGTAATTGCAGACGTTGTTATCCATAAAGTGGGTCTACTTTGTCATCCGTGAACTTCTAAGAAATGCCTATCAAACAATTCAGCTTTAATCGGGCCTTGTAATGTTGTAACGTTGATCAAACAGCCTCTGAGTCGTATGACGCTATTTAAAAGCTTGAGAAATATATTAACACCCGTCAACACTCTTGTGATATTATATATTCTCACAACATCGGCGGTTGTTTCAATAGCTACCATTGAGCTAGCATGTCCAAATATCACACCATGGAGACTGAATAGGCCATGTACATTATACGGAACACATTCATTGACAAAGACAAAGTACCAGTATATACAAATCATAGAATGTTCAAGCTGGGAGGGGGAGGCCAGAGTTGCGTCCCTTGGACCAGCCAGAAACCAAGGATCGCTGTTCTAGGTCCATCAGTACTCCAACCGTACTCGTTGGTTTCACCAAGGTGGTAAATATTTGAGACCTGCATCATATCGGCCCTTCCTCCCAGTGTAGCCGTGACATAACTGGAATACTGTTCAAATCAGCATTAAAACCAACTCACTCAATCACTCATTCACTCACGCAAGCTGTGAAAGGAAAATACATATTTCACTTTTCCGGTCAAACAGTAGGTGCTTTCAAATGTACAAACTGCGTGCTTCAAAATAATTTGATTATTCATTGATACCGATTTCTATGTTAACCTTTGCATTTCTAATTTGGAAATCCCCTCGTAACAGTTGGTTCATTGATACATAACACTCGTTATATTAGTAACAAGCATAACGTTGTTTGGAAGTATCATATTAAGGATACATCACCTCTTCTTTATACACAGTATACACGTGGCCAAGCGAACCAAAGGATCTTTATGACATCCTTTTCAGTATGAAATATGTACGAACACATTGTCACATAAATCACATCAAACATGTAACATAGAATTATGATGAAGATACACACTGACATAGACAGGCAGTGTATTGATGCCTTGGGAACACAGGGAATACACAGGTATCAACCAATAGCTGGAATATTGACCAGAAAGTTATTACCATTGTTAAGAGCAGGTATGCACATGTGATAGCATTTGTCTGTATATTCCAGAGGTCATCTGGACCTTTGGTTCAGATGAGGTAAGACCAAAATAATGATTTGAAATATTCATCAGGGAAGCTTCATGTTTAAGAACGGCACTGCACTGGAAAATGTTATAACTTCAGCGAAACATCATGTCGGCTCATCACTATGGCATCTTTTGCGCAGATTTGCCCATATCTTTAAAGTGAAAATTGTTTAGTTGCCGGGTTATCTGTGGTTTGTCTATTGTTATCTTTCTGAGAAAATCGTCTTTTTGAATGTCCCCACAACTGCCAGCGAACATCAGTCTCTCCACCACAGTGTCATGTGAGCCGAGAACCGCAAGATGCAAAGCTGTTCTGTTCTTAAGAGTACGCAGGTTGACATCACTACGGTCAGCAAGTAGTACCTCCACAACCTCCGTATGGCCATACAGTGCAGCCAGGTGAAGGGCACTGATACATTCGCTGTCATACTCTGACGTGCATGTGTCCTTTGTAATGTAATTTTGCCATATGTTTATGGACGCATCTAAGTAGTTATGTGATTCTCCTCCAGGTGATCTTGCACTCGTGAGTCCTGCATCTTCTCTATATCTTGTGGATCTCGGTTGTACCTTTCCTGTTGGTTCTGAGGGTATCTGTTGCATATATTGAGGTAGTGCATGGTACTTTTGTTGTACCGCCTCTGTTGACCATGAATTTATTTGTGTGCTGCTATCGGGGTCTGTTGAGTTGACTTGTACTGTAGGATCTGGACTCAGTGCAGAGTCCGACACTGCAATAATTTTACCATTGTTCCATGTCTGTGGCATCACCGTGGGAAATGTTTTAACGTTAGTCTCATCATCAAGGTGAAGTTTCTCATTTTCCGCGGAAACAGACAATTGTAGACTGTGTGGTGGATCATATGGCTGATTCTGTACGTTACCTTTCCTCAATTCAGATGCTTTATTGGACCTATGCATTCTCGTATCAGATACCCCTGCTGTCAGCAGTGCCTTGACTACACATGCGTATCCCCCTTTTGCTGCTAAGCGTAGAGCAAGTGGGAGCGGGGAGCATTCAGTCGTCCCACTCTTGACTTCATTTTCCTTGTCAATGAGAGTCATAGCCAAATCAACACGTCCACGTTCAAGTGCTGTGATGAGTGGATTCGTTGAACATGTTTTGGCACAGCTGTGATAGTCACACTTTTCAATAAAGAGGTTAACGATACCCAGGTGTCCGTTCATGCAACCAACTTCAAACAGTCTCAATCCTCTATGATCTCTTTCATTAATAGCTTCTTGTGCTGTGTAATATTTTAGCAGAAGCCCAGCAATGCCAGTATGTCCCTTCTCTATTGCAAGATGCAGAGGAGATTTCTCTTCGAAATCTTGTACTTTTCTATTGGGCATGTACCTTAATGTTTTTTCCAGGAATTCTTTATTTCCAGATAAGGCTGCCAAGTGGATAAATTGTTGGCCATTCTGTAGACACATTTTCACATCAGCCCCATTCCTCCTGAGTATGTCAAATATTTCATAGCTCTTCGTTTTAGCTGTTAAGTGTAGAGGAGTGAAGCCGCTTTTGTTTGATTGGTCAATTAAGAACCCATCTGTTCCTAAGACCTTATTGATTAAATATTCCACAGAATCACTGTTGTTGCTCTCCACAGCTAAATGTAGGGCTGAGTTTCCATCATTGTCTACTTCTCTGACGTCACAGTTGGTTCTCAAAATGTGTTTAATTATATCACAGTTGCCTGTAGCACATGCCAAAAGAAACTGAGTTTTCCCTTGTTTGTCCTCTATCTCATCACTGCAGCATGGAAGAAGTATATCAACTATTTCCAGATGTCCATTTTCAATTGCCAAATGAAGTGCAGTTTTGCCATTTTCATTTTGACAATTTACATCTGCACCATCATCTAACAATACCTGAACACATGGTGCGTGTCCAGCTTCTGCGGAAATATGCAGTGCAGTGTTGGATTCATTATCAAATACATTTGAATCTGCAGAATTACGCAAGAGCAGTTCTACGATGCCGGTGTGCCCAAACCGACAACACACATGCAAAGGTGTTTCCCCAAACTGACTACAATCCACAATTAGTATTTCTGCCCATTTGGCTAATATGCCTTGTAATCCTTGTATATTCCCAAACTCACAGCAACCATACATAGCATTTATTAACAACTCACTCGACAGTTCTGTGGTTGACAGAACGTTATAAAGAATGACGTTGGATCCACCGTGTGATATCAGATAAACGTTCATTTTCATAGATGGTGGATCTCTCCCGAGCAGGAACGTTTTATCAACAAACACAGGCATCATTCTCTGCATGAGTTCCGTTTTTCTCAGCAGCCTGCTCTTCAATGCACCAAGAAGATCACTTTTTGCCAAGTTAGTTAATCTTTGCAGAACAACATCCAGTAAAAAGTCTGGCACAGAAATATCCATGTCAGATTGCGAATTAGCTTCCATGGTAATATGTTCTTTGAGAAAGCTATCATCTCCATGATGCACAATGAACTCAGGATCTTCCTGTCCAATGGCCAATGCTGTGCTGTCATACACATGTCGGTGACAAAAAGTGGCAAAGTTACCATTTACTTCTATTATGGTTTCTGACAGGTTGTCCAGGCACCTTGCAACTGTCCTCAGTGGCGTTTGTAAGTCCACGTCTGCCAAAATATCTTCATATTCCTTTCTCTGTAACTTAGAATTTGATTTTAGTTTTACAACATCTAAGCGGCCACCTTCAGACAACATCAAATAGAAAAGACTTTTCTTCACCTCGTCTCTTGTCAGCGATTGCATCAGTGGTAAGAAGAATTTCATAGAGAAGGTGTTAGCATTCTCTAGGGTGTCAAGCATTTTGAATATCCATGGATATCCAAGCTGCGGGACAATGGCACACGCTGTGCTAATGTCCACACTTCTCTGTAGAAAATGTTTTGCAAATTCGGATTTCCTCAGTTTTCGTTCTGCATGATCATCATACAACTTGAAAACAGTAAATCTGCTTATCAGCTGTACAGTTCTTTCACGTGTGTCTCCCCTTGATTCTTTCAAAATATAATCCCTGCTGAGCAGTAGTATTCTTATATCGGTTGAGCTGGTGTCTAATTGGTGGAGAGCAGAAGCCCATTCCTTTGCTATTTGCCTGTCAAAATTGTGGTGACCAAAAACATCATCAATCATGATAACAACTTTCTGTCTCAAGCGTATTTGTAATATTTCGTTAGGTACTTTACATATGAATGGCGTAAACCCATCGCTACACATCCTGTTCAGGACTTGATACCCTATGGTTGTTTTGCCCTCGCCGGCCGGCCCCGTGAGCATGACAATTGGATTCTCAGCTAGGCAAGTTGATAGTTTCTGAACGACCTCTGTGTCCTTAAACAATTCCTCGAGACCTATCATCTCCTTTCCGGTTCTCTCTGAAATGTAGATATAAAAAACATTAGATACAACGGCATGTATTACACCTTGTCATGAGCACCTGGTACCACAACTATTTGATAGTGATACAGTCGGGATCGTTCAACAGTCTGCTCTCAGCCCAGATATACTATGATTAAGTGAAATGTATATATAGAAAAACATTACAAGTTCATTGAAACAACGTCATGTAATACACATTTTCGTGAGCACCTGGTATCACAACTATTTGATAGTGATACAGTTGAAATCGTACAACAGAGATATACTATGATTATGGAATAGGTTTTGTCGCATTTAGTATTGTGATAAAGTCGAAATCATACAATGGTCTCTGATTTTAGCAGACAAGTCTTATATTTATTGATAGGGTTTTGTCACTGTCTTGCATATTTCATGACATCAGTATCATTGTACTTAACACAGCCCATGGCTGGGACAAAAATAATTGTGTAATATCCATCAGTACATTATAAGCGTGTTCGTTATAAACGTAGTGTACTGCACGTGGGTACAACCACTAACAACGAGCTTTACGCTACTTGTTGTATTTTTTAAATATCACAGTGGGACGCACAAGAACTGAACTTCACACATTCCGGATAACTAAGTCCACGACGTTGGCATGACGAGCAAACGTTTAAATCACAGGGGATACTCAAAAAGATAAAGCAAGAATCATCACAATTAGTCTTACCTTGTAATTGTCGACTGATATTGGCATCTGATGGCTCGTCATTGCGACTGGGATCTTGCTTACCGGATGGTAGGTTGTCTCCAATATATGATCTTCCCACCCCTGTTGGTAAGATGATAAGTTAATAGATACACCTGTTTGGTGATTTTACAAAGGTAATGACAAACGTGGTTTGGTTGAATGATTTTTTAAAGGAAGTAATAATCAATTATGTAAAGTAATTATTGTTTACACACTATTGCTATTTACTTATGAGAGGAACACTTCATCAGATATTTCTCATGATTCATTCACACCGTTTTCAATTGACTTAGTTCGGTGAATTCAGGCTTGTCGTCCTTACCGTCACAATTGGCCACTGTGTATCTCGGTCTTTCAAGTATCCAATCGTTCGGCTCGATTGCTATAGCAAATCAAGTAAACATCATTTAAATTGACATCGCTATATGTGACATAGATCTACTATTATGTAAATTAAATATTTTTGCTAATTTAAATTGCGCACCACGGTTATATCTTTTTTATTCATATTAATTTTCAAGTATCATCTACACATGCCCTTAAATCTCAAATTAGCAACTACCAAATTCAAGTGATGATTCTTTGAATTTACGCTGATTATTTCCAGACTTTCGTGACAAAATCCAAGGCGCTATCTGTATTTAACGGATTACGACTGGATACAACGAACTGTGTTTTCAAATAGCTCACTTTCAAGAAAAATAACTTTTATCATCCCTCATAGGGTTTTGTAATATTCGCATACAAGTTGCTATGTTCTTTATCTAAGCAGGTTGCTATGTTCTTTATCTAAGCAGGTTGCTATGTTCTTCATCTAAGCCGGTTGCTATGTTCTTTGTCTAAGCAGGTTTTTATGTTCTTTATCTAAGCAGGTTGCTATGTTCTTTGTCTAAGCAGGTTGCTATGTTCTTTATCTAAGCAGGTTGCTGTGTTCTTTGTCTAAGCAGGTTGCTATGTTCTTTATCTAAGCAGGTTGCTATGTACTTTATCTAAGCAGGTTGCTATGTTCTTTATCTAAGCTGTTGCTTTGTTCTTTATCTAAGCAGGTTGCTATGTTCTTTGTCTAAGCAGGTTGCTATGTTCTTTATCTAAGCAGGTTGCTGTGTTCTTTTCTAAGCAGGTTGCTATGTTCTTTATCTAAGCAGGTTGCTATGTTCTTTATCTAAGCAGGTTGCTGTGTTCTTTTCTAAGCAGGTTGCTATGTACTTTATCTAGGTGTTTGTTATTAATACGTACGTATCCTGTGTTTGCTTGATAACAAATCTGAAACAGCAGAGAAAATGTATATATGCAGCAAAGGATGTAGGGTTAATAGGACACTTGTTGGCGACTTTAGTTGAACACCGCCTTGAACAGTTTTCCAGTTACGTAACGGCGTGTGAGCTTAATTTTGGATGAAAGCCTGAAATGATGCTCGATTGCAATTTGGTGACATCCCCGAGCACGGGTATGGTGCTGAAAAACCTTAAAACATAATCGGGGCGAACTGGGATTCGACCCCACGATCATTTTTGGCACAAATTGTTGACTGGGCTACTTGTGGTAAAGATAAAGATTACAATTATTTTGACATGTTTTCATAGCTTTATTACGCGATTAAAGATACTTGCGTTGCATCGATAGTTTGATCAATACATCCAAACTATCAAACATCAACTGCATAGGACATATTTTTTTGGTTGGGTTACACAATGCAAACATACAAGATGTTTCGGTCATACATGTATTTGTGTCAACAAGGTATGAAAACATATATACCTGACTCTGTATACAATGTATCCAGTGGGCCATGGAAGATCTACGAAAAGAGCAATGTGAATGAAAACATTTATTATTGTGTATATGTATTTTTCATAGCAATATAATTACAGTAAACTAAGGTTATAACGAACTCAAATGAACCACTAATTTTAGTTCGCTATAACCGTAGTTCGTTATAAGCGTATAACGAACATCTATACAGCAAATGGCTGGGACCAAAATTTAAGTTAGTAATATCCGTCAGTTCGTTATAAACGTGTTCGTTATAAACCCTTTTTACTGTATTGATAATATTCACTATGAGAAACTAAATTGGATATGCAGTAGAAGCCCATTGTCTCAAACCAAGCGTGAACGTGATGTAACTTCGAGATACCCGGACATGCCAGATAACGAGACATGAATATTGAGACAGATCAAGTGACAGTATTATAGATACGCAGCAATACGATTACATGCACAAGAAGTTAGAAACACAATACGTGGGTGTGAGGACATATTGAAATCTATTTCACCAGCAATAATTAATAACAACTGTGACAAAGTATGTACAGAGTACATGTACCTCATTAGGCATAGCAACCGACACTATATTAGTCTGGTCACCTGATAAAATAACAAAACCATTCTTGCCTCAAGCTTGTTAATTCACACCTTGAATATTGTGAGTAGCGTCAAACCTGTGAATGTGGCAAAGCCAACTTCGAGATAAAGGTACAAAACTCAATTCAATACTAGAAAACTAGAAAACTAGAAAACTAGTAAATATATATTGTCAATGCAAGACAAAGTAAGGACCTACTACAAGGTTCGACTTAATGCATTTTCTATCTAGAATTCGAGATAAGCCGGAACATTTATATGGTGTGACGGTCGGGTAGGGAGAATAGGTTCGACTGTAGTCAACACAATTACATTGATCTAATAACACATTACGTTATGTTGAAGATACGTCAATGTATATATTTCTAAATACACTTCTTATTCCTTCTTTTACTTTACTTTTCAAATCATACCAACCTCATTTTTCTTTTCATACAGTGAAGATGCATCCACGTTCTTCAATAAATCATCTTCATCTATGAATGTAAACATAATACAACCCTTTGTGAAAATACTTCCATAATTTGGATGCTGGCAAATAATAATAAATTAAAGCAAGGAAACACTGTCCTGATTCAAAAGAAAGCTCTGCCAACGGCAGAGTCGATTGTACGATTTTAACTTTATCCGGAGCATGCGTTTATGAATCATGTTCAAGTAGTGATGATACCAGGTGTTCGCGAAAAGTTGAGGGTATCCAGCCCCACCAGTGGCACCCGTCACAAATCCATGCAAGGCAAGTCATTTGTTCACACGAAAAAACACAAGATAAAAGGTACAAGTAATCTTTGTCACCGATGCGTCAAATTTGGAAATGTCCTCCACATGTCTACCATAAAACCTTATGAAAGCTCTACTGCATCTTCCTGAGACAAGGGAGTTAATTGACTTTAAAAGTCCAGTTTTCACCCTAGATGAACCAGGCAAAAATTGTGGTTTTACATGGCATAGTCTTATAAGGTGTATAATATAATTTCGTGTAACGAAATCGACAACAGGTTCATAAAGAACATGACAACTGCAGTGCAGATTTCGGTCGATTGCACAATTTGCAGAGCATGTGTGCCGTCTACAGGACGTCGACAGATATCTTCCATTTTTTTTCATGCTTTTAATCAAGGTGCTCAAATGATTTGATGCACATCGGGAGGTAAGACCTATTATAGTACAAGAGAGATCTTGATTATCTTGACTTCGGTGCCGCCATTTTGTTTGAAGCAAAAGCAGATAATTTGAGAGGCGGAATCTGATTGGTCAATAGGAGGGACATACTACGGACATAACTCGTAATAGCCACTTGTGGCACTACAATCACGCCACGAAATTCCAATCTTGTTCGGCGAGGGAGGAAACTGGACTTTTATAGTCAGTTAACTGACTGAGGCCTTGAATATTGTAACCTTGATCAAACAACTTCGGCGCAAGAGTCGTGTGAATTCTTGGTAGAAAGTACACGCTTGATTGTACCTCAAAAGTTGTGAAATGTAAACCAAAAAGTATGAAGCTGCAGAAATGTTAAAGGGATTCATAACTAATATAATGTGTATTATAACTAGCGATTTTACTGACGCCTCAATAATTGTACTAATCACCTAGATTGCATGTGTTGTTCGCCAAACAACGTCGTGTCTCAAGAAACATGGGTTATATAGTGTTGACAGAACTGTGGTCGTGTATGACGAGACAGACAGTATTACAGTGGGTAATCAATTATTTAAAAAAATGTATGTCTTCTTGTTCTTCGATCTTGTAAATACTTCAAAAACATGATCAACAATAGTCTTTAGTCGGTATGACTTTTGTGTATTTGAGAGGGAAAGTCAAAGACAATCAATTAAATAACATTGAAGGGGGATATCAAGCAGCTCTCACTATGGAGACAAGCAGCTATCATCTTTATGTGTCTAGAAAATATGAAAGTATAAATACCTGATTTTGTATTCAGTGAAGGAGCCAGTTTGTTGTTTCGGAGATTGTGATCACTGCCACATAACACTGAAAAAAATAAATAATAATAATAATAATAATCTGTACATAATTAGTTTAATCTGTACATAATAATGATAATAATCTTCACATTCTCCGAAGTCATCGGATAATCATGTACAACGCTCAATGACAACGTGTAAGAGCTTATTTGAAGTAAACCTAGGATGGGTGGGTTTGACTAGGCAGCGCTGCCTGGAAGAAGTCCCATTCGCTGTCTGGGATGCATGTAGAGTAGGGGGGCAAGGGCCCTGAGCTGATGATGAGCCTAACCAATATGACTGTGCCAGAATCAACCAAACCCTCTTTGCTGCATTTTCTTTTATTTTAGTCTGAACAAAATATCAATAAGAAGAAGAATGATGGATGAAGTCGTCTGGCCTGAAAGGTGAAACATCACTTTCGAAACGTCACCCTTACATCCCAAGTACCAAGTTGTCCGACTCCCCGTTGTTCGGGGTGCCTGAGGTTTTGAACCTCCCAATCTGTTGACTGACATTGGGAGAGTACCCGGGTTTGCTAGCAGGAATACAGCCCTGCTCACAATCTGGGCAATGCAGAAGTCTGCAGTGTTGGGGGGTCTTCACATGTGACAATATATGCCCAATTTCATCAGTGGAAAGCCAGTGATTTCAAAGAATTTGTAAAAATGATAAATACTTGAATTTAAACGTCACTTTCAAACACAAGAAAACGCTAACAAATGTCGGCACACCCCTTATCATAGGATGGAACCCCTGCCACAAGATCTAAATTACATTGTTTATAAAGCTTTAAGCAAGATACTAATTGAGTAGAACTAACCTTGTTCTGTAACTTCCACCACTTCCCTACTGGGATGATGTCTTTGCGTCGCTACAAAATACCATGCTCATTTCAGGATATTTAGGTAATTCATGTTCATATACATTAGTCTTCTTGGGCTTACATATTGTACCTCCTGATCAATAGTTCGAATTAAAGGCATTATAAACAGTTACGACATATATCCATTTCTATCCTTCTTGCAATGAAGTAATTGGTTATCGCTAATCACCGCATATACATGAGTTGAGTCGTTGCACGCAATAGTTGGGCCTAATCAGGATGACTTGTATGTAACTGTGCTTGGACAGGCAAATCGCATGTAACAAGAGGGATGGTTTAAATGCCAGGGTAACATTCAGGTAACAGATGTACCACATGTCCCCATGGTCCCCATTGTAGTGGCCAAACTTTTGTTGCTGATGACATATAGCCTGGTAGTTATGGCTTCGTTGTCTGATTGTCTAAATGAAAGTAAATATGTAATGTTCAATGCGAGACACAATCGAAAACCAACTTATATCAGCGAGCTTCTTGAAGAGTACGTGCCTGGGAGATCTCTCAGATCAAGCTGCCAGTCCCTACTCTCTGTGCCTAGTGCACTTTGTTTTACCTGTTAGAAATTAAGGGAATGGTAATGAAACTTACAATTGTCATGGTTGAAAAACCAGGTATTAGAAATATGACGGCGACTTTTGGAGGTCGGTGTTTCGCCAAAATTGCCCCTGAGCTATGGAATAGGCTGCCATTGGATATCAGGAACATTGACACTCCTACTTTGTTCCGATCAAGACTCAAAACCTTTTCACCAAATCGTTCTTAGAGTATTGAGGCTTTGTGTTTTTCTAGCTGTGTAATGTCTCTTTTTTTGTGTAGACTCAAATGACGCGCTTTTGAGCAATTTGAGCAGCGCTTTATAAATCTGTAGTTATGAATATATTACTCAGGATTGTCCTTGACTTCAGCTATTATAAGATACTGTTTTGTGTAAACTTGTTCACTATTGTAACATATTTCGGATTAGTTTTATCAATCCATAATTTATATAATAACCAGAGGAATTCAATGGTGTAACATGTGCGAGGGATCTACAATTAATTCTAAAATGTCATCTGGGCCAAATGTTGATATGTAATGCCCATCAAAAGATGGCAACCCTGTAGCGGAAATGTGGCCAAGATTACAGTAATTTGAACTCACGCACTTTCTTTTACCTGTTAGAAATCAAGGGAATGGTAATGAAACTTACAATTGTCATGGTTGAAAAACCAGGCATTAGAAATATGACGCTGATGTATGATGTCAGTCATCATCTCTTCTTCAATATCCAATGCTACAATATTCACAAAGTCTTCTTGTGGTTGTTTGTGAAACTCTGAGACCTCTGACACTTTAGAACACACCTTCCAACTGGAGAAGAACATCATGTTATCATTCATATAGCTCTTGCCACCATCACGTAGAACTGGAACTTCCTGACTATTATTGAACCTTCAACCATTTCTATCAATTTGATATTTTACATTATATGATCCAGGTCTGTGTGCTACAGATAATTCCCTCATATACTGTAAATATATTAGATTTTACTCAATTTAGAATAGAAACGAAAGTTTATCGAAATAATCTAACCAGTTATAATTGAGAACAGATGATGCAAACAAATCATTTTCGAAACAATATAACTTTCAATAATTTAGCAAAAGAAATAATCACCTTTGAATCTGGGCCATGTGCCTCTTGGTTGTTACTACAAGAGTTTTCCCCAAAGTTGTCAATCTATTGATTATCTCCCTTGTAATATCTAGCATAGAATGTTCACTTCTGCCAATAACTAAAACCCGGCTGTGATCAATGTTCTCTGAAATGACACAAAAATGTTCTTTACAAAGGAGTGACAAACCATCGTTTGCATTTGAACTCTTGACATGAGCAGTCCTGGTTGCTGCAGATGCTATGAGCGCTTCAGTCAAATGTCTGCACTTTTTATCTCCCATGCTCAGAGACTCTGGGATTGCGAACTTCGAGCCCTTCTCCTCTATGCACCGTATAGCATTTTGAAAGAGTTCTTCTGACTCTAAGTCAGATTCACTGATGACACCAGACAATAGAGTGAAATGTTCATCTGTGAATCCCTTCATTGTTGTGATTAATTCTTTGGTGAGAAACAAGTTGTAAGCTTTGGTATCCTTTGATATCAGGATACTTTTGCTGAGCGTCAGCACCAGTCCAGTCTGTCCTGGGACAAGCATACAAACATCGAGTACAGCATCCTCTGTGATAGCTTTGTTTGTGTTTAATCCAAAGGAGACTTTCAGTGATCGCCCAATATACACCAAACCGTTCTGACCAATATTTGGCAGTGCAGCTATTCGTCTCAGAAGGGATGCTTCTGTCTCTTTTAGGTATTGAGGTATTGTCCGTGGAAATGTCCTAAATGGAACTGCAAGGAAATAACAAGCATGTACACAAGTAAGATCGTCTAATTCATGGAAATAGTGGTAAGTACAATAAACATATTACCCATTTTGGGTAGCTAAAGGGTGTAAGATTTCTGTTTGATGTTTGTATTTTGATTTATACACTTAATGAATTATATATAAACCAAATACATCCTTTGAGTTAATGTACCAGTCCTAGGGAGAAATGTGCTTTACCGAGCTTGACAACCCATGGTTTATACAGTTAAGATATATATATATATATATGTGTGTGTGTGTGTGTGTGTGTGTGTGTGTGTGTGTGTGTGTGTGTGTGTGTGTGTGTGTGTGTCATTAGTGTCATTTGGGGGTTATCATCGTTACGTACAAGTACAATTGGATCCGCGCTTTATAGGCTATGCACTGGCTTTCAGATCTTAAAGTACTTGCCCTTGTGTGTAAGGTTCTGCATGGACTGCCACTAGAGAGCCTGGCTGACCTTACAGAACCAAAGAAATCCTTCATGTCCATCCATCATTCTACTCGCAGTGCAGAAAGCACACGCCAATCTGATGGCGATCGGGAATTGCTCACAGACGAACACCTTTGGTACGTTCCAGCTCAGATCACAGTGGGAAGCCGAGTACATCTTAGTGTATACTGAAGACCCACTGTTTTAGTGTGGAATATATTATCTTCAGCAACAGTGAACGTTTCAGGTCTGTATCATAGCGCTCACTCACTCACTCACTCACCCAACTAGAGTGAGGCACATGCTAACAAATTCACAAGCTATACTTACACTCCTGCCCATCGTTCATGAGAACATAGTTTACAATTTGATTCTTCGCATCCTTTGGTTCTTTGACAGAGGATGTAAAAGGGTATGAGGTCGGCATGCCCAATTCCACCAGATTACCATAGGTAGTGCAGTCTGGAATACGGATTTTACTTTAAAGCGTACTGCTGCAAAAATGTTAGCAAGCTTATATGCTCATGCTATATAATGAATTTACTTTTGTCACATATTTGCGTCAATCATGATGGAAAGTGATACAGGAAGCAGGGTATTTTACATCCCTATGATCCCCAATAAGCTGCTCTAGATATCTGAATTTGCACCTGGTTTATTTGATAACACTTGATGTACTGATTAATAATGTGCTTTAATTTTGACATGGATTGTTTTGTCCCAAAGTGTCATACCCGAATAAACTCATTTAATATCCTTTGTCTTTTCTATGTTCTCACCGCGTTATGGCTGAAATATTGCAGATGTGATGTAACATTTTAAGACACTCAATCACTGGATTCACTAAGTCTTTCCTGTCTGGCTCTGAATATGCTAATGTCTCACCTGATAACTGAACTCTACGGATCCCTTCTCGTCGGCTGGTATCTGATAACAAAAGTCATATTTTAAACCTGCCCAAGAGTTTACTCGTTTATCCCGTCTAAGAATTATGCGATGTCTTTAGTTTAAAAAGAAGTTGTATGACCTGTTCATAACACTATGTAGGGCGTTAACAGATTAAGTGTGTTTGTTTAATACATTCAGCATTCAGAATTCCAGAAATATGACGGCCTGTATATAATCAAGTCTGGACCAGACAATCCAGTGCTTGATGTCATGAGCAACGGTACACGTCATCAGAGCACGATTAGTATATATCAAACAAATCACCACGCGATCTGTTTGGTCGCCTCTTACGACCAGCGTAGGTTGTTGGGGACTGTTCTAACCTAGACCCCCCATGAAGCTGTATAAACATTACGCGGAGGCCTACCAGCTGCCGGAAATTCGTTCACTGGATCAGAGAAACCAGTGATTGATATTACGAGAGACACCCCATGCCATCGGACTACAATGGTAAAGTAAGTGCAGTTGTCATCAAATACTTTCTGAATAGACAATGAAAATTGAAAAGATATTGGAATTCTAATGAATATATTGTATATCGTTACCGTCTTTGTCCATAGTTTCGCTTGAAGTAAACGATATTGAGATGGCACAGGCGACTGAAACAGAAATATGTATTTAAATGTGATACAGGTGTCATTCCACTACAGGGTATTGTCAAGGTCACAAACTTACATGACAACAATGAAAAAAATGATTTAATTCGGACATTAATTTATTACCACACTGTAACCCATTAAATTATGTCTATTTGTAAAATACGTGTGTATACTTGTCCAATTATGCTTACTTGTATATACTTGTCCAATTATGCTTAGTTGTATATACTTGTCCAATTATGCTTACTTGTATAGTATCTGACCAATCATTGATGTCTTTTGGTGTGAAAACATGTCCATCCAATGCTCTCCATTGATATATTATTTGTCCATCCAATAATATCTATTTGTATAATGCGTGTCCATCTAATTACGTATACTTTCAAAACCAATAAGCAATATTCGAAAAAGCTGATCATTATAGAAATACACAGAGGTATCGAGGGATGTCAGTGTGGATGGGACAAAGGAAAGACTAGAAACAACCAATAAAGACCACAGGGATCTGTCGTCTGAAAATATGAACGTCAATGACGGGTCCAACACGTGAACGCCGAGTATGCAGATTAGCTGCAGGCAGACGAGTTACATTCTTCTGGTCAGTAAACTTGAACTAAACTGGTCTGCTGCAACTAAACAGCAAGTTGATTGGCTGTTTGGGCTTGATTTCTGAAAGCATGGTTAATGATTATTCGATGCTGGACTTGTGTTGTTGACCTAGGGCGCCGCGTTCTCGCGCCTTATTGATTTGGTGAATTTTAAACGTCCATATTTGAAACAGATATGTTTAACTTTCATGTGAAGAAAGGTATTGTTTCATTCTGTTTATACTTGTCTCTGGCTAAGTACATGTGTGTATGTTTTAACATGTTGATAGGGACTTCTTTACCACATTGAATATATAAATATTTTATGTTGCAGGTTTATTTGCAATTGGACATGCTGTAATTCTATGAATGTTAAAATCCATCGTCACCCGTGACGTTCACAGATAAACACGGATTCTAGACAAGTTTGGTCGTCATTGACATAGAATATATGAACTGGTTGAGTGGTTTCCCACGAAGAATGAAAGGATTAAAAATCCTTCGCACATCCTATCTGAATGGTGTTCACAAGTATTCACTGCCAATTTCTTCCAATAATAAACTGTTACCTTTGGTATTCCCAAGCACCAATACTCGGTATGGTCATTAAGCAATTGGAAAAAAACACAAACACACATGAAATCCTGTCTACATGGTCACATTCGATGATTGTTAAAATCACAATATAGAATACTAAACGAGCTCCCGTGTCATACCAATTTTATGAAATGAGTGAATAGTTCTGGTATTTGACGAGCGAAAAATTGGTATTACACGGGAGCAAGTTTAGTATTTTATTTATTACTTGCCATTTATAACTATTTTTAGAATGTCATTGTCGTGTATGAATTAGGCAGACACCTACACGATCCACAACGTGATCCAATTGAGTTTAACAGAATAATACTTCAAACACGTCAAACATTGATAGATATTGATTTAATGAAATACAGCGGCCCGCCTTTAGAATCCAGGCGTCCGTTCCACAAAGTTATGGTGGCGCTAATGTTATCGTTACTCACATGCTTTAACAGAAACTTACGACTGTCGTTGCGCTACAATCCGATCGCCTTGTGGAACGAGACCTCCACCACAAAGTTTACAATCACTTCACAATACTCTATGACGTGATTTGAATAATTTTGTTGCATGATCCATCGGCGAAACAATGTCATGTGACATCAGCCTAGCAACGGGGTTGCTGGGGTCATTGAGTGTGCATAAGCTCCTCTCAGTGTTCTATCATCTCCTCGCGCAATGTGGTTGAATAATCCAAGAGATGTTGAGAGCTTTCAATGTTTGTCAGTGGAACTGGTTCCCGCAGTACATGAGCACGAGCTTTGGTATTACACAATGTGTAATACAGCTGTATGTTGATTAAACAGGTGATCTCTTCACGGGCAAGTAATAAAATCCTATCTACAACACGGCAGTCTATATTCATTTTCAATATCATGTTATAATTAGTGGGGTTCACTCACAAAACGCAGGCCATAGGTTGATTTCTATTACAAAATGAATGCCGATCATATCTAATTAATGAATGAATCATTCCAAAATTCTACATACTTTATGAAGTTTAAATATCTTGTATTTAGAATAAAGATCAATGGGTCACTATACTAAGTTTTGATAACAAGACCTAGAGCAGATGGCTTATCCCTCAACATCTGTTTCATTTCAATTAATCAACACATATTTTATTGACACTAGACCATGGGCGGATACAGCTTTTTTGAAAAGGGGGGGTGCACAAATAAGATCTATTTATTGTCTTTGGTGGTAATTCATACAGAAATAAAAAAAAAAATTCGAAATAAAAAGAGGGAGGTGCGCAAATTCGCCATTGCTAGACTATTCAGTTTATGACGACCCATGTGCAACAGATACTCAACAAATCTTTGGAGGATACCAGTAGTGGCATATATTAGAAATACGCATTCTGAAAAGATATCCAGAGTCTCCGACCAAATTTCACCTTAAATATTCTTACAAAAAAAACACAAATGGGATAACTACAAAGTCACACCATTTTTTTCCTGAGATACCATTTGCCCCTCAACACGATAATATTTTGGTTATTCATATTTCAGTTTATTTTATTTGTCGTTAATTATTCACCTGCCTCCCTTATGTTTTAAGAAAAGTTTATTACCACTAGCCATAGAGGTAAGCCTAAAAAACTATAGACAAATGCATTTCCTTCATTGTAAGTGTGTATCTAACAAACTCCTTGACCACATTCTTTACCACAATTTTTATAACATATATGGCAGTGTATATTTCACCATTACGATGGAATATATTTACAATTCATTTGATCAATTGCGAAAATTAAATGCTGCACTAAACTTAAGTGATTTATGATTGTGTATCTCTTATAATCACGATGAAAAGAGGGACGGTCGGGTAGACTAGTGGTTAAAGCGTTCGCTCGTCACGCCGAAGACCCGGGTTCGATTCCCGACATGGGTGCAATGTGTGAAGGCCATTTCTGATGTCCCCCGCCGTGATATTGCTGGAATATTGCTAAAAGCGGCGTAAAACCATACTCACTCACTCACTCACTCACGATGAAAAGATACTATTTCAAATGATATGCAACTGACACTGAGTAATTTTAAGTTGGCATTGGTCGTTGTGCATGGCTGGCTTTTCCTGGTATTTCACTAGTTTCTTGCAGTTTCTCTTTTTTTTCGAGTGATTGATGTTGGTATGGATAATTTTGTATGTTTCAAGGAAATATTGTTGTCAGGGGGGTCATAATATCGAACCAACTTTTTGTACACATATACCCGTAACTCAATACTAATGAAGTCGACGTAAACAATAAAGTGGTTGTTATTCATGAACAAGTGTCACATATTCATCATGTGTCATACTTTGTTTTGACAATACGCGCCGAAAGTTTTTCTTTGGGGATTTCAGTATACCCATGGGCACCATCTATTGATAGACAACATATGGTGCAGGGATATGTCACAATGTCCTATTGGCTGCGTTGAAATGTTATCACTATGATATATCCACAAACAGGGCCGTTCAATTGACTTAATTGAATACTATTGGACATTAATTCCCCTAGGAAAATATGCCGCGAAAAAACGCCACCAATCGCTTTAAAAAAAAAGATTAAAACCAGGTCGGTCGAAACCAAGGCGTTTCAATTGTCCATAAACATCATAACGAGACTCTGGAACACCAAGGGAAAACAATGATCAAGGACCGCTCCATCCACGCTCTTCACATGTGATTGAGTGGCACCACAGCAGGACCACAATATAAAAGGAACAATGTTTCATGCTCAGAATGTTAGATATTATCTAAAGTACATATGACAAAACGTATCAATAGCCGCTAAATGTGGGTATATTAACGCAGGTCATAAACTAAAAGCGTATTCGAGTCATTATGAACACAAACCATAGATGTATATAAATATGGTATTCGGTTCATGTATTTTCTTATTTATGTAATAATCGTAAATGCCGTTCGTATATGGCACGGAGTTTAAAACCCTTGAAATCTAGTATGACCTGTTTTAGGTGTAGGCGTCAGTTTGTAACATCAACATTAGACATGAGGTCATTGGTAACACATATCGTGTTGATCCACATTGCTGTGCACCATTACCACATACAGACCACTGAAGTTTCCTGTGTACACTGCGTATATATTAATCAAGCCTTTTTCGACGCACTGCCTTTGTAGTTTGAGAATGGCTTAGAGCGACTAAGGTTTTTCTTAAGTTGAACTTTTTTATAGTTTCAAATGTCTAAAGGTGCGTTACACATCACTTGTGTGCACGTGTTAAAGAAAATTATTCAAATACATATTAAGGATAAGATATGTGGATGAACGACTTCTTATCACAATTAGGAGCGACGTTTGGGTGTCTTTGAGAAAATGTATCTTGAAGATTGGAAGAAATAAGATGATTCAAATACAAATCCCATACAAAGAAGTATGTGAATGTATACACAAAGAAAAAGGTTAAGCACATCCCTATTTCTAAACCATGACAAGTGACAAAAATCATGGCTTGGGATGACTGACCACAGGGGCTGGGCGATACCAATGTCATCGGATAGAACAAACATTTGACTTGTGATTGAAATTTACTGACAAAAAACATCATGGTAACACTGGTGCTGTTTTTGACCTTAGACAATACCTAAAAAAGGTATGGAGCTGCAGAATTAAGTAAACGAGTTACATTTGATGTTTCATGTGAAAATGTTCCTTAAAGTTTCTATTTGACTTGCAACATGAAACAGATGAGTAGCAGGTATAACCGCCACGTGCCCAGATGACGCATTCCACCCTACGTCTCATGCCTCCAGTCAGACGTTGGATCTGTTGATGGGTCAACAACAACCACGCCTGATGCAATGCTGCTTCCAATTGGCGTAAATCTTGTACAGGGGGATCTCATGCCTGTATGCGCTGCCCCAGAATATCCCAAACATGCGATTGCCCGTTCACGGAGCCCTATATACTATCGCTGCTTCCAGTCAAAGCTCCCCAGTGTAATATGTAGCCACAACAATGCTTGGAGTTGAACTCACAACCGCCTGACCATCATGTTTACAAACAGGTGATGACTGCCGTGACACCTAAATTGTCTCTACCGACTAAATTACTTTCTTCGTTTGTCAGTTTGATTTTCCAATCCATTTCAAATATCATGTAATTGGTAAGTAAGGGTTACGTTACCGAGAGTGATGCAAAGGTGTCACGCGCTGGGAAGGAGCTTGCCTAGAGAAAGAGAATTTAAGTTTAACTTTAAAGGGTTTGCAGGACTTTAACTTTTGTTTAACTGTACTAAAGTTCTTTAGCTACATAAAAGTCCATTTTCAGTCAATATTGGCCATGAAATACCAAGCGTACATACTTTTTGTTCGAAAGTTTCATATTCCAAAAACGATTTTTTGTAGGATACTGATGAGGTTCTATTATTATGTTAAAGTTGTACCATCATGTTAAGGTTGTAGTATCATGTTAAGGTTGTAGTATACCGTTAAGGTTGTAGTATCATGTTAACGATGTAGTATCCTGTTAAGGTTGTAGTATCATGTTCAGGTTGTAGAATACTGTTAAGGTTGTAGTATCATGTTACGTTGTAGTACACTGTTAAGTTTGTAGTATACTGTTAATGTTGTGGTATCATGTTGAGGTTGTAGTATCATGTTCACGTTGTAGCATACTGTTAAGGTTGTAGTATCATGTTAAGGTTGTAGTATCCTGTTAAGGTTGTGGGATACTGTTAAGGTTGTAGTATACTGTTAAGGTTGTAGTATACTGTTAAGGTTGTAGTTCACTGTTAAGTTTGTAGTATACTGTTAAGGTTGTAGTATACTGTTAAGGTTGTAGTATCCTGTTAAGGTTGTAGTATCATGTTACGTTGTAGTACACTGTTAAGTTTGTAGTATACTGTTAATGTTGTGGTATCATGTTGAGGTTGTAGTATCATGTTCACGTTGTAGCATACTGTTAAGGTTGTAGTATCATGTTAAGGTTGTAGTATCCTGTTAAGGTTGTGGGATACTGTTAAGGTTGTAGTATACTGTTAAGGTTGTAGTATACTGTTAAGGTTGTAGTTCACTGTTAAGTTTGTAGTATACTGTTAAGTTTGTAGTATACTGTTAAGGTTGTAGTATCCTGTTAAGGTTGTAGTATACTGTTAAGGTTGTAGTATCCTGTTAAGGTTGTAGTATACTGGTACGGTTGTAGCATACTGTTAAGGTTGTAGTATACTGTTAAGATTGTAGTATTACGTTAATGTTGTAGTATCCTGTTAAGGTTCTAGTATACTGTTAACGTTCTAGTATACTGTTAACGTTGCAGTATCATATTGATGTTGTAGTATATTCTTAAGGTTATAGTATCATCTTAAGGTTGTAGTATACTGTTAAGGTTGTAGCATCCTGTTAAGGTTGTAGTATCATGTTAAGGTTGTAGTACACTGTTAAGTTTGTAGTATACTGTTAAGGTTGTAGTATACTGTTAAGGTTGTAGTATACTGTTAAGTTTGTAGTATACTGTTAAGGTTGTAGTTCACTGTTAAGTTTGTAGTATACTGTTAAGGTTGTTGTATCCTGTTAAGGTTGTAGCATCAAGTTTATGTTGTAGTATAATGTTAAGGTGGTAGTATACCATTAAGGTTGTAGTATCCTGTTAAGGTTGTAGTATACTGTTAAGGTTGTAGTATACCGTTAAGGTTGTAGTAAATTGTTAAGGTTAAAGTATCACGTGAATGCTGTAGTATCATGTTCAGGTTGTTGTTAATGTTAAGGTTCTGGCATCATCTTAAGGTTTTGGCATACTGATAAGGTTGTACTATACTGTTAAGGTTGTAGTATACCGTTAAGGTTGTAGTACACTCTTAAGTTAGTAGTATACTGTTAAGTTTGTAGTATACTGTTAAGTTTGTAATATACTGTTAAGTTTGTAGTATACTGTTAAGTTTGTAGTATACTGTTAAGGTTGTAGTACACTGTTAAGTTTGTAGTATACTGTTAAGGTTGTAGCATCAAGTTAATGTTGTAGTATAATGTTAAGGTGGTAGTATACCATTAGGGTTGTAGTATCCTGTTAAGGTTGTAGTATACTGTTAAGGTTGTAGTATACTGTTAAGGTTGTAGTATCCTGTTAAGGTTGTAGCATAAAGTTAATGTTGTAGTATAATCTTAAGGTGGTAGTATACCATTAAGGTTGTAGTATCCTGTTAAGGTTGTAGTATCCTGTTAAGGTTGTAGTATCAAGTTAATGTTGTAGTATCATGGTGAGGTTGTAGTATCATGTTAAAGTTGTAGTATAATGTTAAGGTTGTAGTATACTGTTAAGGTTGTAGTATCATGTTAAGGTTGTAGTATACTGTTAAGGTTGTAGTATACTTTTAAGGTTGTAGTATACTGTTAAGGTTGTAGTATCCTGTTAAGGTTATAGGATCATGTTAAGGTTGTAGCATAAAGTTAATGTTGTAGTATAATGTTAAGGTGGTAGTATACCATTAAGGTTGTAGTATCCTGTTAAGGTTGTAGTATACTGTTAAGGTTGTAGTATACTGTTAAGATTGTAGCATACTGTTAAGGTTGTAGTATCATGTTAAGGTTGTAGCATAAAGTTAATGTTATAGTATCATGTTAAGGTTGTAGCATACTGTTAAGGTTGTAGTATCATGTTAAGGTTGTAGTATCCTGTTAAGGTTGTGGGATACTGTTAAGGTTGTAGTATACTGTTAAGGTTGTAGTATACTGTTAAGGTTGTAGTTCACTGTTAAGTTTGTAGTATACTGTTAAGGTTGTAGTATACTGTTAAGGTTGTAGTATCCTGTTAAGGTTGTAGTATCATGTTACGTTGTAGTACACTGTTAAGTTTGTAGTATACTGTTAATGTTGTGGTATCATGTTGAGGTTGTAGTATCATGTTCACGTTGTAGCATACTGTTAAGGTTGTAGTATCATGTTAAGGTTGTAGTATCCTGTTAAGGTTGTGGGATACTGTTAAGGTTGTAGTATACTGATAAGGTTGTAGTATACTGTTAAGATTGTAGTTCACTGTTAAGTTTGTAGTATAGTGTTAAGGTTGTAGTATACTGTTAAGGTTGTAGTATCCTGTTAAGGTTGTAGTATACTGTTAAGGTTGTAGTATCCTGTTAAGGTTGTAGTATACTGGTAAGGTTGTAGCATATTGTTAAGGTTGTAGTATACTGTTAAGATTGTAGTATTACGTTAATGTTGTAGTATCCTGTTAAGGTTCTAGTATACTGTTAAGGTTCTAGTATACTGTTAACGTTGCAGTATCATATTGATGTTGTAGTATATTGTTAAGGTTATAGTATCATCTTAAGGTTGTAGTATACTGTTAAGGTTGTAGTACACTGTTAAGTTTGTAGTATACTGTTAAGGTTGTAGCATCAAGTTAATGTTGTAGTATAATGTTAAGGTGGTAGTATACCATTAGGGTTGTAGTATCCTGTTAAGGTTGTAGTATACTGTTAAGGTTGTAGTATACTGTTAAGGTTGTAGTATCCTGTTAAGGTTGTAGCATAAAGTTAATGTTGTAGTATAATGTTAAGGTTGTAGTATACCATTAAGGTTGTAGTATCCTGTTAAGGTTGTAGTATCCTGTTAAGGTTGTAGTATCAAGTTAATGTTGTAGTATCATGGTGAGGTTGTAGTATCATGTTAAAGTTGTAGTATAATGTTAAGGTTGTAGTATACTGTTAAGGTTGTAGTATCCTGTTAAGGTTGTAGTATACTGTTAAGGTTGTAGTATTACGTTAATCCTGTAGTATCATGTTAAGGTTGTAGTATCATGTTATGGTTGTAGTATCATGTTAAGGTTGTAGTATCATGTTAAGGTTGTAGTATCATGTTAAGGTTTTAGTATCATGTTAAGGTTGTAGTATCATGTTAAGATTGTAGTATCATGTTAAGGTTGTAGTATCATGTTAAGGTTGTAGTATCATGTTAAGGTTGTAGTATCATGTTAAGGTTGTAGTATCATGTTAAGGTTGTACTATCATGTTAAGGTTCTAGTATCATGTTAAGGTTGTAGTATTATGTTAAGGTTGTAGTATCATGTTAAGGTTGTAGTATCATGTTCAGGTTGTAGTATCATGTTCAGGTTGTAGTATCATGTTAAGGTTTTAGTATCAGGTTAAGGTTGTAGTATCATGTTAAGGTTGTAGTATCATGTTAAGGTTGTAGTATTATGTTAAGGTTGTAGTATCACGTTAAGGTTGTAGTATCATGTTCAGGTTGTAGTATCATGTTCAGGTTGTAGTATCATGTTAAGGTTTTAGTATCATGTTAAGGTTGTAGTATCATGTTAAGGTTGTAGTATCATGTTAAGATTGTAGTATCATGTTCAGGTTCTAGTATCATGTTAAGGTTGTAGTATCATGTTCAGGTTGTAGTATTATGTTAAGGTTGTAGTATTATGTTAAGGTTGTAGTATCATGTTCAGGTTGTAGTATCATGTTCAGGTTGTAGTATCATGTTCAGGTTTTAGTATCATGTTAAGGTTGTAGTATCATGTTAAGGTTGTAGTATCATGTTAATGTTGTAGTATCATGTGAAGGATGTAGTATCATGTTAAGGTTGTAGTATTATGTTAAGGTTGTAGTATCATGTTAAGGTTGTAGTTTCATGTGAAGGCTGTAGTATCATGTGAAGGCTGTAGTATCATGTTAAGTCTGTAGTATACTGTTCAGGTTGTAGTATCATGTTAAGGTTGTAGTATCATTTTAAGGTTGTAGTATTATGTTAAGGTTGTAGTATCACGTTAAGGTTGTAGTATTATGTTAAGGTTGTACTATACTGTTCAGGTTGTAGTATCATGTTAAGGTTGTAGTATTATGTTAAGATTGTAGTATCATGTTAAGGTTGTAGTATCATGTTAAGGTTGTAGTATCATGTTCAGGTTGTAGTATCATGTTCAGGTTGTAGTATCATGTTAAGGTTTTAGTATCATGTTAAGGTTGTAGTATCATGTTAAGGTTGTAGTATCATGTTAAGGTTGTAGTATTATGTTAAGGTTGTAGTATCACGTTAAGGTTGTAGTATCATGTTCAGGTTGTAGTATCATGTTCAGGTTGTAGTATCATGTTAAGGTTTTAGTATCATGTTAAGGTTGTAGTATCATGTTAAGGTTGTAGTATCATGTTAAGATTGTAGTATCATGTTCAGGTTGTAGTATCATGTTAAGGTTGTAGTATCATGTTCAGGTTGTAGTATTATGTTAAGGTTGTAGTATTATGTTAAGGTTGTAGTATCATGTTCAGGTTGTAGTATCATGTTCAGGTTGTAGTATCATGTTCAGGTTGTAGTATCATGTTCAGGTTTTAGTATCATGTTAAGGTTGTAGTATCATGTTAAGGTTGTAGTATCATGTTAATGTTGTAGTATCATGTGAAGGCTGTAGTATCATGTTAAGGTTGTAGTATTATGTTAAGGTTGTAGTATCATGTTAAGGTTGTAGTTTCATGTGAAGGCTGTAGTATCATGTGAAGGCTGTAGTATCATGTTAAGTCTGTAGTATACTGTTCACGTTGTAGTATCATGTTAAGGTTGTAGTATCATTTTAAGGTTGTAGTATTATGTTAAGGTTGTAGTATCACGTTAAGGTTGTAGTATTATGTTAAGGTTGTACTATACTGTTCAGGTTGTACTATCATGTGAAGGTTGTACTATTATGTTAAGGTTGTAGTATCATGTTAAGGTTGTAGTATTATGTTAAGGTTGTAGTATCACGTTAAGATTGTAGTATCATGTTAAGGTTGTAGTATCATGTTAAGGTTGTAGTATCATGTTAAGATTGTAGTATCATGTTAAGGTTGTACTATCATGTTAAGGTTGTAGTATCATGTTAAGGTTGTAGTATCATGTTAAGGTTCTTGTATCATGTTAAGGCTGTAGTTGTGTAGTATCATGTTTAGGTTGTAGTATCATGTTGAGGTTGTAGTATTATGTTATGGTTGTAGTATTATGTTACGGTTGTAGTATCATGTTAAGGTTGTAGTATCATGTTAAGGTTGTAGTATCATGTTAAGGTTGTAGTATCATGTTAAGGTTGTAGTATACTGTTATGTTTGTAGTATACTTTTAAGGCTGTATTATTATGTTACGGTTGTACTATCATGTTAAGGTTGTAGTATCATGTTAAGGTTGTAGTTTCATGTTAAGGTTGTAGTATCATGTAAAGGTTGTAGTATCATGTTAAGGTTGTAGTATCATGTTCAGGTTGTAGTATCATGTTCAGGTTGTAGTATCATGTTAAGGTTGTAGTATCATGTTAAGGTTGTAGTATCATGTTAAGGTTGTAGTATCATGTTAAGGTTGTAGTATTATGTTAAGGTTGTAGTATTATGTTAGGGTTGTAGTATTATGTTAAGGTTGTAGTATCATGTTCAGGTTGTAGTATCATGTTCAGGTTGTAGTATCATGTTAAGGTTTTAGTATCATGTTAAGGTTGTAGTATCATGTTAAGGTTGTAGTATCATGTTAAGGTTGTAGTATTATGTTAAGGTTGTAGTATCACGTTAAGGTTGTAGTATCATGTTCAGGTTGTAGTATCATGTTCATGTTGTAGTATCATGTTAAGGTTTTAGTATCATGTTAAGGTTGTAGTATCATGTTAAAGTTGTAGTATCATGTTAAGGTTGTAGTATCATGTTCAGGTTGTAGTATCATGTTAAGGTTGTAGTATCATGTTCAGGTTGTAGTATTATGTTAAGGTTGTAGTATTATGTTAAGGTTGTAGTATCATGTTAAGGTTGTAGTATCATGTTCAGGTTGTAGTATCATGTTCAGGTTTTAGTATCATGTTAAGGTTGTAGTATCATGTTCAGGTTGTAGTATCATGTTCAGGTTGTAGTATCCTGTTAAGGTTGTAGTATCATGTTAAGGTTGTAGTATCATGTTAAGGTTGTACTATCATGTTAAGGTTGTAGTATCATGTTAATGTTGTAGTATCATGTTAAGGTTTTAGTATCATGTTAAGGTTGTAGTATCATATTAAGATTGTAGTATCATGTTAAGGTTGTAGTATTACGTTAATCCTGTAGTATCATGTTAAGGTTGTAGTATCATGTTATGTATGTAGTATCATGTTAAGGTTGTAGTATCATGTTAAGGTTTTAGTATCATGTTAAGGTTGTAGTGTCATGTTAAGATTGTAGTATCATGTTCAGGTTGTAGTATCATGTTCAGGTTGTAGTATCATGTTAAGGTTGTAGTATCATGTTAAGGTTGTAGTATCATGTTAAGGTTGTACTATCATGTTAAGGTTGTAGTATCATGTTAAGGTTGTAGTATTATGTTAGGTTATAGTATCATGTTAAGGTTGTAGTATCATGTTCAGGTTGTAGTATCATGTTCAGGTTGTAGTATCATGTTAAGGTTTTAGTATCATGTTAAGGTTTTAGTATCATGTTAAGGTTTTAGTATCATGTTAAGGTTGTAGTATCATGTTAAGGTTGTAGTATCATGTTCAGGTTGTAGTATCATGTTAAGGTTGTAGTATCATGTTCAGGTTGTAGTATTATGTTAAGGTTGTAGTATCATGTTCAGGTTGTAGTATCATGTTCAGGTTGTAGTATCATGTTCAGGTTGTAGTATCATGTTCAGGTTTTAGTATCATGTTAAGGTTGTAGTATCATGTTAAGGTTGTAGTATTATGTTAAGGTTGTAGTATCATGTTAAGGTTGTAGTTTCATGTGAAGGCTGTAGTATCATGTGAAGGCTGTAGTATCATGTTAAGTCTGTAGTATACTGTTCAGGTTGTAGTATCATGTTAAGGTTGTAGTATCATTTTAAGGTTGTAGTATTATGTTAAGGTTGTAGTATCACGTTAAGGTTGTAGTATTATGTTAAGGTTGTACTATACTGTTCAGGTTGTACTATCATGTGAAGGTTGTAGTATTATGTTAAGGTTGTAGTATCATGTTAAGGTTGTAGTATTATGTTAAGGTTGTAGTATCACGTTAAGGTTGTAGTATCATGTTAAGGTTGTAGTATCATGTTAAGGTTGTAGTATCATGTTAAGATTGTAGTATCATGTTAAGGTTGTACTATCATGTTAAGGTTGTAGTATCATGTTAAGGTTGTAGTATTATCTTAAGGTTGTAGTATCATGTTAAGGTTGTAGTATCATGTTCAGGTTGTAGTATCATGTTCAGGTTGTAGTATCATGTTAAGGTTTTAGTATCATGTTAAGGTTGTAGTATCAAGTTAAGGTTGTAGTATCATGTTAAGGTTGTAGTATCACGTTAATGCTGTAGTATCATGTTAAGGTTGTAGTATCATGTTAAGGTTGTAGTATCATGTTAAGGTTGTGGGATACTGTTAAGGTTGTAGTATCATGTTAATGTTGTAGTATCATGTTAAGGTTTTAGTATCATGTTAAGGTTGTAGTATCATGTTAAGATTGTAGTATCATGTTAAGGTTGTAGTATTACGTTAATCCTGTAGTATCATGTTAAGGTTGTAGTATCATGTTATGGTTGTAGTATCATGTTAAGGTTGTAGTATCACGTTAATGTTGTAGTATCATGTTAAGGTTTTAGTATCATGTTAAGGTTGTAGTATCATGTTAAGGTTGTAGTATCATGTTAAGGTTGTAGTATTACGTTAATCCTGTAGTATCATGTTAAGGTTGTAGTATCATGTTATGGTTGTACTATCATGTTAAGGTTGTAGTATCATGTTAAGGTTGTAGTATTATGTTAAGGTTGTAGTATCACGTTAAGGTTGTAGTATCATGTTCAGGTTGTAGTATCATGTTCAGGTTGTAGTATCATGTTCAGGTTGTAGTATTATGTTAAGGTTCTAGTATTATGTTAAGGTTGTAGTATCATCTTCAGGTTGTAGTATCATGTTCAGGTTGTAGTATCATGTTAAGGTTGTAGTATCATGTTCAGGTTTTAGTATCATGTTAAGGTTGTAGTATCATGTTAAGGTTGTAGTATCATGTTAATGTTGTAGTATCATGTGAAGGCTGTAATATCATGTTAAGGTTGTAGTATTATGTTAAGGTTGTAGTATCATGTTAAGGTTGTAGTTTCATGTGAAGGCTGTAGTATCATGTGAAGGCTGTAGTATCATGTTAAGTCTGTAGTATACTGTTCAGGTTGTAGTATCATGTTAAGGTTGTAGTATCAATTTAAGGTTGTAGTATTATGTTAAGGTTGTAGTATCACGTTAAGGTTGTAGTATTATGTTAAGGTTGTACTATACTGTTCAGGTTGTACTATCATGTGAAGGTTGTAGTATTATGTTAAGTTTGTAGTATCATGTTAAGGTTGTAGTATTATGTTAAGGTTGTAGTATCACGTTAAGGTTGTAGTATCATGTTAAGGTTGTAGTATCATGTTAAGGTTGTAGTATCATGTTAAGATTGTAGTATCATGTTAAGGTTGTACTATCATGTTAAGGTTGTAGTATCATGTTAAGGTTGTAGTATTATGTTAAGGTTGTAGTATCATGTTAAGGTTGTAGTATCATGTTCAGGTTGTAGTATCATGTTCAGGTTGTAGTATCATGTTAAGGTTTTAGTATCATGTTAAGGTTGTAGTATCAAGTTAAGGTTGTAGTATCATGTTAAGGTTGTAGTATCACGTTAATGCTGTAGTATCATGTTAAGGTTGTAGTATCATGTTCAGGTTTTAGTATCATGTTAAGGTTGTGGGATACTGTTCAGGTTGTAGTATCATGTTAATGTTGTAGTATCATGTTAAGGTTTTAGTATCATGTTAAGGTTGTAGTATCATGTTAAGATTGTAGTATCATGTTAAGGTTGTACTATCATGTTAAGGTTGTAGTATCATGTTAAGGTTGTAGTATCATGTTAAGGTTCTTGTATCATGTTAAGGCTGTAGTTGTGTAGTATCATGTTTAGGTTGTAGTATCATGTTGAGGTTGTAGTATTATGTTATGGTTGTAGTATTATGTTACGGTTGTAGTATCATGTTAAGGTTGTAGTATCATGTTAAGGTTGTAGTATCATGTTAAGGTTGTAGTATCATGTTAAGGTTGTAGTATACTGTTATGTTTGTAGTATACTTTTAAGGCTGTATTATTATGTTACGGTTGTACTATCATGTTAAGGTTGTAGTATCATGTTAAGGTTGTAGTTTCATGTTAAGGTTGTAGTATCATGTTAAGGTTGTAGTATCATGTTAAGGTTGTAGTATCATGTTAAGGTTGTAGTATCATGTTCAGGTTGTAGTATCATGTTCAGGTTGTAGTATCATGTTAAGGTTGTAGTATCATGTTAAGGTTGTAGTATCATGTTCAGGTTGTAGTATCATGTTCAGGTTGTAGTATCATGTTAAGGTTTTAGTATCATGTTAAGGTTGTAGTATCAAGTTAAGGTTGTAGTATCATGTTAAGGTTGTAGTATCACGTTAATGCTGTAGTATCATGTTAAGGTTGTAGTATCATGTTCAGGTTTTAGTATCATGTTAAGGTTGTGGGATACTGTTCAGGTTGTAGTATCATGTTAATGTTGTAGTATCATGTTAAGGTTTTAGTATCATGTTAAGGTTGTAGTATCATGTTAAGATTGTAGTATCATGTTAAGGTTGTACTATCATGTTAAGGTTGTAGTATCATGTTAAGGTTGTAGTATCATGTTAAGGTTCTTGTATCATGTTAAGGCTGTAGTTGTGTAGTATCATGTTTAGGTTGTAGTATCATGTTGAGGTTGTAGTATTATGTTATGGTTGTAGTATTATGTTACGGTTGTAGTATCATGTTAAGGTTGTAGTATCATGTTAAGGTTGTAGTATCATGTTAAGGTTGTAGTATCATGTTAAGGTTGTAGTATACTGTTATGTTTGTAGTATACTTTTAAGGCTGTATTATTATGTTACGGTTGTACTATCATGTTAAGGTTGTAGTATCATGTTAAGGTTGTAGTTTCATGTTAAGGTTGTAGTATCATGTTAAGGTTGTAGTATCATGTTAAGGTTGTAGTATCATGTTCAGGTTGTAGTATCATGTTCAGGGTGTAGTATCATGTTAAGGTTGTAGTATCATGTTAAGGTTGTAGTATCATGTTAAGGTTGTAGTATCATGTTAAGGTTGTAGTATCATGTTAAGGTTGTAGTATTATGTTAGGGTTGTAGTATTATGTTAAGGTTGTAGTATCATGTTCAGGTTGTAGTATCATGTTCAGGTTGTAGTATCATGTTAAGGTTTTAGTATCATGTTAAGGTTGTAGTATCATGTTAAGGTTGTAGTATCATGTTAAGGTTGTAGTATTATGTTAAGGTTGTAGTATCACGTTAAGGTTGTAGTATCATGTTCAGGTTGTAGTATCATGTTCAGGTTGTAGTATCATGTTAAGGTTTTAGTATCATGTTAAGGTTGTAGTATCATGTTAAAGTTGTAGTATCATGTTAAGGTTGTAGTATCATGTTCAGGTTGTAGTATCATGTTAAGGTTGTAGTATCATGTTCAGGTTGTAGTATTATGTTAAGGTTGTAGTATTATGTTAAGGTTGTAGTATCATGTTAAGGTTGTAGTATCATGTTCAGGTTGTAGTATCATGTTCAGGTTTTAGTATCATGTTAAGGTTGTAGTATCATGTTCAGGTTGTAGTATCATGTTCAGGTTGTAGTATCCTGTTAAGGTTGTAGTATCATGTTAAGGTTGTAGTATCATGTTAAGGTTGTACTATCATGTTAAGGTTGTAGTATCATGTTAATGTTGTAGTATCATGTTAAGGTTTTAGTATCATGTTAAGGTTGTAGTATCATATTAAGATTGTAGTATCATGTTAAGGTTGTAGTATTACGTTAATCCTGTAGTATCATGTTAAGGTTGTAGTATCATGTTATGTATGTAGTATCATGTTAAGGTTGTAGTATCATCTTAAGGTTTTAGTATCATGTTAAGGTTGTAGTGTCATGTTAAGATTCTAGTATCATGTTCAGGTTGTAGTATCATGTTCAGGTTGTAGTATCATGTTAAGGTTGTAGTATCATGTTAAGGTTGTAGTATCATGTTAAGGTTGTACTATCATGTTAAGGTTGTAGTATCATGTTAAGGTTGTAGTATTATGTTAAGGTTATAGTATCATGTTAAGGTTGTAGTATCATGTTCAGGTTGTAGTATCATGTTCAGGTTGTAGTATCATGTTAAGGTTTTAGTATCATGTTAAGGTTTTAGTATCATGTTAAGGTTTTAGTATCATGTTAAGGTTGTAGTATCATGTTAAGGTTGTAGTATCATGTTCAGGTTGTAGTATCATGTTAAGGTTGTAGTATCATGTTCAGGTTGTAGTATTATGTTTAGGTTGTAGTATTATGTTAAGGTTGTAGTATCATGTTCAGGTTGTAGTATCATGTTCAGGTTGTAGTATCATGTTCAGGTTGTAGTATCATGTTCAGGTTTTAGTATCATGTTAAGGTTGTAGTATCATGTTAAGGTTGTAGTATTATGTTAAGGTTGTAGTATCATGTTAAGGTTGTAGTTTCATGTGAAGGCTGTAGTATCATGTGAAGGCTGTAGTATCATGTTAAGTCTGTAGTATACTGTTCAGGTTGTAGTATCATGTTAAGGTTGTAGTATCATTTTAAGGTTGTAGTATTATGTTAAGGTTGTAGTATCACGTTAAGGTTGTAGTATTATGTTAAGGTTGTACTATACTGTTCAGGTTGTACTATCATGTGAAGGTTGTAGTATTATGTTAAGGTTGTAGTATCATGTTAAGGTTGTAGTATTATGTTAAGGTTGTAGTATCACGTTAAGGTTGTAGTATCATGTTAAGGTTGTAGTATCATGTTAAGGTTGTAGTATCATGTTAAGATTGTAGTATCATGTTAAGGTTGTACTATCATGTTAAGGTTGTAGTATCATGTTAAGGTTGTAGTATTATCTTAAGGTTGTAGTATCATGTTAAGGTTGTAGTATCATGTTCAGGTTGTAGTATCATGTTCAGGTTGTAGTATCATGTTAAGGTTTTAGTATCATGTTAAGGTTGTAGTATCAAGTTAAGGTTGTAGTATCATGTTAAGGTTGTAGTATCACGTTAATGCTGTAGTATCATGTTAAGGTTGTAGTATCATGTTAAGGTTGTAGTATCATGTTAAGGTTGTGGGATACTGTTAAGGTTGTAGTATCATGTTAATGTTGTAGTATCATGTTAAGGTTTTAGTATCATGTTAAGGTTGTAGTATCATGTTAAGATTGTAGTATCATGTTAAGGTTGTAGTATTACGTTAATCCTGTAGTATCATGTTAAGGTTGTAGTATCATGTTATGGTTGTAGTATCATGTTAAGGTTGTAGTATCACGTTAATGTTGTAGTATCATGTTAAGGTTTTAGTATCATGTTAAGGTTGTAGTATCATGTTAAGGTTGTAGTATCATGTTAAGGTTGTAGTATTACGTTAATCCTGTAGTATCATGTTAAGGTTGTAGTATCATGTTATGGTTGTACTATCATGTTAAGGTTGTAGTATCATGTTAAGGTTGTAGTATTATGTTAAGGTTGTAGTATCACGTTAAGGTTGTAGTATCATGTTCAGGTTGTAGTATCATGTTCAGGTTGTAGTATCATGTTCAGGTTGTAGTATTATGTTAAGGTTCTAGTATTATGTTAAGGTTGTAGTATCATCTTCAGGTTGTAGTATCATGTTAAGGTTGTAGTATCATGTTAAGGTTGTAGTATCATGTTCAGGTTTTAGTATCATGTTAAGGTTGTAGTATCATGTTAAGGTTGTAGTATCATGTTAATGTTGTAGTATCATGTGAAGGCTGTAATATCATGTTAAGGTTGTAGTATTATGTTAAGGTTGTAGTATCATGTTAAGGTTGTAGTTTCATGTGAAGGCTGTAGTATCATGTGAAGGCTGTAGTATCATGTTAAGTCTGTAGTATACTGTTCAGGTTGTAGTATCATGTTAAGGTTGTAGTATCAATTTAAGGTTGTAGTATTATGTTAAGGTTGTAGTATCACGTTAAGGTTGTAGTATTATGTTAAGGTTGTACTATACTGTTCAGGTTGTACTATCATGTGAAGGTTGTAGTATTATGTTAAGGTTGTAGTATCATGTTAAGGTTGTAGTATTATGTTAAGGTTGTAGTATCACGTTAAGGTTGTAGTATCATGTTAAGGTTGTAGTATCATGTTAAGGTTGTAGTATCATGTTAAGATTGTAGTATCATGTTAAGGTTGTACTATCATGTTAAGGTTGTAGTATCATGTTAAGGTTGTAGTATTATGTTAAGGTTGTAGTATCATGTTAAGGTTGTAGTATCATGTTCAGGTTGTAGTATCATGTTCAGGTTGTAGTATCATGTTAAGGTTTTAGTATCATGTTAAGGTTGTAGTATCAAGTTAAGGTTGTAGTATCATGTTAAGGTTGTAGTATCACGTTAATGCTGTAGTATCATGTTAAGGTTGTAGTATCATGTTCAGGTTTTAGTATCATGTTAAGGTTGTGGGATACTGTTCAGGTTGTAGTATCATGTTAATGTTGTAGTATCATGTTAAGGTTTTAGTATCATGTTAAGGTTGTAGTATCATGTTAAGATTGTAGTATCATGTTAAGGTTGTAGTATTACGTTAATCCTGTAGTATCATGTTAAGGTTGTAGTATCATGTTATGGTTGTAGTATCATGTTAAGGTTGTAGTATCACGTTAATGTTGTAGTATCATGTTAAGGTTTTAGTATCATGTTAAGGTTGTAGTATCATGTTAAGATTGTAGTATCATGTTAAGGTTGTAGTATTACGTTAATCCTGTAGTATCATGTTAAGGTTGTAGTATCATGTTATGGTTATACTATCATGTTAAGGTTGTAGTATCATGTTAAGGTTGTAGTATCATGTTAAGGTTGTAGTATTATGTTAAGGTTGTAGTATCATGTTAAGGTTGTAGTATCATGTTCAGGTTGTAGTATCATGTTCAGGTTGTAGTATCATGTTAAGGTTTTAGTATCATGTTAAGGTTGTAGTTTCATGTTAAGGTTGTAGTATCATGTTAAGGTTGTAGTATTATGTTAAGGTTGTAGTATCACGTTAAGGTTGTAGTATCATGTTCAGGTTGTAGTATCATGTTCAGGTTGTAGTATCATGTTAAGGTTTTAGTATCATGTTAAGGTTGTAGTATCATGTTAAGGTTGTAGTATCATGTTAAGGTTGTAGTATCATGTTCAGGTTGTAGTATCATGTTAAGGTTGTAGTATCATGTTCAGGTTGTAGTATTATGTTAAGGTTGTAGTATTATCTTAAGGTTGTAGTATCATGTTCAGGTTGTAGTATCATGTTAAGATTGTAGTATCATGTTCAGGTTTTAGTATCATGTTAAGGTTGTAGTATCATGTTCAGGTTGTAGTATCATGTTCAGGTTGTAGTATCATGTTAAGGTTGTAGTATCATGTTAAGGTTGTAGTATCATGTTAAGGTTGTACTATCATGTTAAGGTTGTAGTTTCATGTTAAGGTTGTAGTATTATGTTAAGGTTGTAGTATCATGTTAAGGTTGTAGTATGATGTTCAGGTTGTAGTATCATGTTCAGGTTGTAGTATCATGTTAAGGTTGTAGTATCATGTTAAGGTTGTAGTATCATGTTAAGGTTGTAGTATCATGTTAAGGTTGTAGTATTATGTTAAGGTTGTAGTATCATGTTCAGGTTGTACTATCATGTTCAGGTTGTAGTATCATGTTAAGGTTTTAGTATCATGTTAAGGTTGTAGTATCATGTTAAGGTTGTAGTATACTGTTAAGGTTGTAGTACACTGTTAAGGTTGTAGTATCCTGTTAAGGTTGTAGCATAAAGTTAATGTTGTAGTATCATGTTAAGGTTGTAGCATACTGTTAAGGTTGTAGTATCATGTTAAGGTTGTAGTATCCTGTTAAGGTTGTGGGATACTGTTAAGGTTGTAGTATACTGTTAAGGTTGTAGTATACTGTTAAGGTTGTAGTTCACTGTTAAGTTTGTACTATACTGTTAAGGTTGTAGTATACTGTTAAGGTTGTAGTATCCTGTTAAGGTTGTAGTATCATGTTACGTTGTAGTACACTGTTAAGTTTGTAGTATACTGTTAATGTTGTGGTATCATGTTGAGGTTGTAGTATCATGTTCACGTTGTAGCATACTGTTAAGGTTGTAGTATCATGTTAAGGTTGTAGTATCCTGTTAAGGTTGTGGGATACTGTTAAGGTTGTAGCATACTGTTAAGGTTGTAGTATACTGTTAAGGTTGTAGTTCACTGTTAAGTTTGTAGTATACTGTTAAGGTTTTAGTATCATGTTAAGGTTGTAGTATCCTGTTAAGGTTGTAGTATACTGTTAAGGTTGTAGTATCACGTTAATGCTGTAGTATCATGTTAAGGTTGTAGTATCATGTTAAGGTTGTAGTATCATGTTAAGGTTGTGGGATACTGTTAAGGTTGTAGTATCATGTTAATGTTGTAGTATCATGTTAAGGTTTTAGTATCATGTTAAGGTTGTAGTATCATGTTAAGATTGTAGTATCATGTTAAGGTTGTAGTATTACGTTAATCCTGTAGTATCATGTTAAGGTTGTAGTATCATGTTATGGTTGTAGTATCATGTTAAGGTTGTAGTATCACGTTAATGTTGTAGTATCATGTTAAGGTTTTAGTATCATGTTAAGGTTGTAGTATCATGTTAAGATTGTAGTATCATGTTAAGGTTGTAGTATTACGTTAATCCTGTAGTATCATGTTAAGGTTGTAGTATCATGTTATGGTTGTACTATCATGTTAAGGTTGTAGTATCATGTTAAGGTTGTAGTATCATGTTAAGGTTGTAGTATTATGTTAAGGTTGTAGTATCATGTTAAGGTTGTAGTATCATGTTCAGGTTGTAGTATCATGTTCAGGTTGTAGTATCATGTTAAGGTTTTAGTATCATGTTAAGGTTGTAGTATCATGTTAAGGTTGTAGTATCATGTTAGGTTGTAGTATTATGTTAAGGTTGTAGTATCACGTTAAGGTTGTAGTATCATGTTCAGGTTGTAGTATCATGTTCAGGTTGTAATATCATGTTAAGGTTTTAGTATCATGTTAAGGTTGTAGTATCATGTTAAGGTTGTAGTATCATGTTAAGGTTGTAGTATCATGTTCAGGTTGTAGTATCATGTTAAGGTTGTAGTATCATGTTCAGGTTGTAGTATTATGTTAAGGTTGTAGTATTATGTTAAGGTTGTAGTATCATGTTCAGGTTGTAGTATCATGTTAAGGTTGTAGTATCATGTTCAGGTTTTAGTATCATGTTAAGGTTGTAGTATCATGTTCAGGTTGTAGTATCATGTTCAGGTTGTAGTATCATGTGAAGGTTGTAGTATCATGTTAAGGTTGTAGTATCATGTGAAGGTTGTACTATCATGTTAAGGTTGTAGTATCATGTTAAGGTTGTAGTATTATGTTAAGGTTGTAGTATCATGTTAAGGTTGTAGTATCATGTTCAGGTTGTAGTATCATGTTCAGGTTGTAGTATCATGTTAAGGTTTTAGTATCATGTTAAGGTTGTAGTATCATGTTAAGGTTGTAGTATCATGTTAACGTTGTAGTATTATGTTAAGGTTGTAGTATCACGTTAAGGTTGTAGTATCATGTTCAGGTTGTACTATCATGTTCAGGTTGTAGTATCATGTTAAGGTTTTAGTATCATGTTAAGGTTGTAGTATCATGTTAAGGTTGTAGTATCATGTTAAGGTTGTAGTATCATGTTCAGGTTGTAGTATCATGTTAAGGTTGTAGTATCATGTTCAGGTTGTAGTATTATGTTAAGGTTGTAGTATCATGTTAAGGTTGTAGTATCATGTTAAGGTTGTAGTATCATGTTCACGTTGTAGTATTATGTTAAGGTTGTAGTATCATGTTAAGGTTGTAGTATCATGTTAAGGTTGAAGTATCATGTTAAGGTTGTAGTATCACATTAATGCTGTAGTATCATGTTAAGGTTGTAGTATCATGTTAAGGTTGTAGTATCATGTTAAGGTTGTAGTATCATGTTAAGGTTGTAGTATCATGTTAAGGTTGTAGTATCACGTTAATGCTGTAGTATCATGTTAAGGTTGAAGTATCATGTTAAGGTTGTAGTATCATGTTAAGGTTGTAGTATCATGTTAAGGTTGTAGTATCATGTTAAGGTTGTAGTATCATGTTAAGGTTGTAGTATCACGTTAATGCTGTAGTATCATGTTAAGGTTGTAGTATCATGTTCAGGTTGTAGTATCATGTTAAGGTTGTAGTATCATGTTCAGGTTGTAGTATTATGTTAAGGTTGTAGTATCATGTTAAGGTTGTAGTATCATGTTAAGGTTGTAGTATCATGTTTAGGTTGTAGTATCACGTTAATGCTGTAGTATCATGTTAAGGTTGTAGTATCATGCTATGGTTGTAGTATCATGTTAAGGTTGTAGTATCACGTTAATGTTGTAGTATCATGTTATGGTTGTAGTATCATGTTAAGGTTGTAGTATCATGTGAAGGCTGTAGTCTCATGTTAAGGCTGTAGTATCATGTTAGGCTGTAGTATCACGTTAATGTTGTAGTATACTGTTAAGGCTATAGTATCATGTTAAGGTTGTAGTGTCACGTTAATGTTGTAGTATACTGTTAAGGTTGTAGTATCATCTTTAGTTTGTAGTATCATGTTAAGGCTGTAGTATCATGTTAAGGTTCTAGTATCATGTTAAGGCTGTAGTTGTGTAGTATCATGTTTAGGTTGTAGTATCATGTTAAGGTTGTAGTATCACGTTAAGGTTGTAGTATACCGTTAAGGATGTAGTATCATGTTAAGGCTGTAGTATTATGTTAAGGTTGTAGTATCATGTTAAGGTTGTAGTATTATGTTAAGGTTTTAGTATCATGTTAAGGTTGTAGTATCATGTTAAGGTTGTAGTGTCACGTTAATGTTGCAGTATACTGTTAAGGCTATAGCATCATGTTAAGGTTGTAGTATCACGTTAATGTTGTAGTATACTGTTAAGGTTGTAGTATCATGTTAAGGTTGTAGTATCTCGTTAATGTTGTAGTATACTGTTAAGGCTGTAATATCATGTTAAGGTTGTAGTATCATTTTAAGGCTGTAGTATCATGTTAAGGTTGTAGTATCATGTTAAGGTTGTAGTATCATGTTAAGGTTGTAGTATCATGTTAAGGTTGTAGTATCATGTTAAGGTTGTAGTATACTGTTAAGGCTGAATTATACCGTTAAGGTTGTATTATCATGTTAAGGTTGTAGTATCATGTTATGTTTGTAGAATACTGTTAAGGTTGTAGTAACCTGTTAAGGTTGTAGTATCATGTTAAGGCTGTAGTATACTGTTAAGGCTGTAGTATCATGTTAAGGTTGTAGTATACTGTTAAGGCTGAATTATACCGTTAAGGTTGTATTATCATGTTAAGGTTGTAGTATACTGTTATGTTTGTAGAATACTGTTAAGGTTGTAGTATCATGTTAAGGTTGTAGTATCATGTTAAGTCTGTAGTATACTGTTAAGGTTGTAGTATCATGTTAAGGTTGTAGTATCATGTTAAGTTTGTAGTATCATGTTAAGGTTGTAGTATCATGTTAAGGCTGTAGTATCATGTTAAGGTTGTAGTATTATGTTAAGGTTGTAGTATCATGTTAAGGTTGTAGTATCATGTTAATGTTGTAGTGTCACGTTAATGTTGCAGTATACTGTTAAGGTTGTAGTATACTGTTAAGGCTGTAATATCATGTTAAGGTTGTAGTATCATGTTAAGGCTGTAGTATACTGTTAAGGTTGTAGTATCATGTTAAGGTTGTAGTATCATGTTAAGGCTGTAGTATCATGTTAAGGCTGTAGTATCATGGTAAGGTTGTAGTATACTGTTAAGGCTGAATTATACCGTTAAGGTTGTATTATCATGTTAAGGTTGTAGTATACTGTTATGTTTGTAGAATACTGTTAAGGTTGTAGTATCATGTTAAGGTTGTAGTATCATGTTAAGTCTGTAGTATACTGTTAAGGCTGTAGTATCGTGTTAAGGTTGTAGTATACTGTTAAGGTTGTAGTATCATGTTAAGGCTGCAGTATACTGTTAAGGTGGTAGTATCATGTTAAGGCTGTAGTATCATGTTAAGGCTGTAGTATCATGTTAAGGCTGTAGTATCATGTTAAGGCTGTAGTATCATGTTAAGGTTGTAGTGTCATGGTAAGGTTGTAGTATCATGTTAAGGTTGTAGTATCATGTTAAGGTTGCAGTATCACGTTAAGGTTGTAGTATCATGGTAAGGTTGTAGTATATGGTAAGGTTGTAGTATCATGTTAAGGTGGTAGTTTCATGTTAAGGGTGTATTATACTGTTAAGGTTGGAGTATCATGTTAAGGTTGTGGTATCATTTTAAGGCTGTAGTATACTGTTAAGTTTGCAGTATACTGTTAAGGTTGTAGTATACTGTTAAGGTTGTAGTATCATATTAAGGTTGTATTATACCGTTAAGGTTGTAGTATCATGTTAAGTTTGTAGTGTCATGTTAAGGTTGTAGTATCACGTTAAGATTATGGTATCATGTTATGTTTGTAGTATACTGTTAAGGTTGTAGTATCATGTTAAGATTGTTTTGTCATGTGAAGGTGGTAGTATACTTTTAAGGTTATAGTGTCATGTTTAGGTTGTAGTATACTTTTAATGTTGTAGTATGCCGTTAATGTTGTTACTGTCATTTTGCTGTTCACTTTTGGACCAATCATATCAACGATGGCACACATCACGCCTTTATTGTTCACATTTGGACCAATCATACCGACGGTGGCAGACATCGCCTTTTTATTGTTCACTTTTGGACCAATCATACCGACGGTGGCAGACATCGCCTTTTTATTGTTCACTTTTGGACCAATCATACCGACGGTGGCATACATCGCCTTTTTATTGTTCACATTTGGACCAATCACTTTCAACAATGGCGCACATCACGCTTCTGTTGTTCACTTTTGGACCAACCATATCAATATATTATTGTGTGGGTTCACTCGCTGTCCTGACAACGTACTCCATTAACACCGGCGTGTCGTTGTACGTGTCGTTATAGTTATAGATTATTGGGGGATTACAACTATTCATTGTGGTCAATATTTCTCACTTGGGTTATCAAAAACAAATCTTCACTGAAGGCTAAAGGCAACATGAAATAATACACGCTATTGGTGTATTAAGAAAACATTGAAGGTTCATTATGCTCTAGCATAATTTGACATATATACGATAAATATACATACAGAGAAAGCGTGAGCGAGAGAGAGAGAGAGAGAGCAATGAAATTCTATGTATATATATATGTGTGTGTGTGAAATGTATATGTATATATATTACACATATTTCGTGTGTGTGCATATATATATATGAAAGTTCATTTACCTACATAATTTTATTCTACTTACTTAATTCCCCAGAATCCTTCGGTACCACTCTTCTTCGGTAATCCTTTTGGGTGTATTGCTTTGGAGGTCCCAGTAATAAGCTCCTGGTCCCTTGGGGTCATAAAACAGGATGCCCGGCAAGAAACACACTGCAACTTCCAAGATGTACCTTGAATTTCCCAGGTCACGAAAACTTATGTGAAAGGATGTTTCTTTCGGGCGTTCAAAGTGTCCTTCATATGTACAGAAGAGCATTTCGTCCACACACCGACGTTTCAGTTGGTCCTTGCAGATATCTATTTGTTGCGGGGTTGCTAGGAACGAAGTGTCAATGCCCTTTTCAGACAAGACCTTCGTTTTATAACCGTCACTCTCGGTTTCTTGTTCCTCAATTCCCACATAAAATGATCCTCCGTCACTGCATTTGGCAAAGGCACTCAGATATTCTCTAAGGCGTAAAGTGTGCCATATGTAATCAGTGAGGGCCGATGTTTCAGGCAATGGGATGTTTGGTTGGAACCGCTTTGTCTGGATATTAAACGTTTCGTTGTCAGGTTTGGGGCGACTTAAGTTTAGTCTACTGGCAAATTCGTTTTTATTCTGTAAAATAGTCCTTACAACTGTTCCTGTGGCTTGTAGTATTCTGTCGTCAAGGGTGATTGCCGTATTAAGATTTGCAGTGACAAAGGGCTGGCCTTGCGCTACAACTAACAACAAATATCCCCAATAAGTGCTATCAAGGCTTTCAAGCCAAATCTTTTTGTATGCATTTGAAAACAAGGTGCCATTTTCAATAAGCCCATGTAGTTTTTCGTCAACCATTTCATCAAAGAAGCCATGGTATTTATCTTTCGTGGACACCCCGCCAATGTGAACCAACACAGCACCTCCCCCGGAGTTTCCAACAGCAGACACGAGGACTGCAAGGTTATCGGTAGCAGTGCGGCGTTGTTGACGACGTTCCTTTGGTGTAGGTTGCAACTGTTTGGTGGCAGGGGGGTTCACTAAAGTCACATCAAAATGTATGCAGAAAGGTATTGGGTATGTCAGTCCTTCATCTATATATACATCCGACTCCGGTAATGACGCTCGAACACTTTCACATCCATGACAAGTATGACCTTAAAGTAAAATAAGTACTGGAGTTCTTTAACTTGCAAAAAACAAGTTGTCATTATTGACAATTATTGGAATTGATTATGACTTATGTAAAACTTTTCATTGATAGAAAAATACCTACCCTCGAATTGTGACATATTTTGGAGTTTCGACCATGTTCACAGTTCATTTCACTGTTTAGGCCAGTCACAGATGGGAAATATACAGGAGGTCGGTATGACCCGTTTCATTGATGCGTGTCCTTTTAGCGGGAGTGATTCTGAAACGAAATGTTCACATGTTTATAATCTTAACACGAAATCCTGTGTCGCTTCAGAGAACGTGAAACTTATTTCACCCCCGATTGTCCAGAGTGAGTGAGTGAGTATGGTTTTACGCCGCTTTTAGCAATATTCCAGCAATATCACGGCGGGGGACACCAGAAATGGGCTTCACACATTGTACCCATGTCGGGAATCGAACCCGGGTCTTCGGCGTGACGAGCGAACGCTTTAACCACTAGGCTACCCGACCGCCCCCCGATTGTCCAGACCCGTGGGAATGCCGGGTACGAACATAGAACCTGTTGCTCCTCCTGCGCCGTATATACATTGAATAAGTCTTCGGCAACCCGTGCTTCTCGTAAGAGACGACTAACGGGATCGGATGGTCAGATTCGCTGACTTGGCTGATTCCATGCCTTCGTTTCCTCATTGCGTGGATTGATGCTTATGGTGTCAATGACTGTTGGTTCAGACTGATTTATATATAAAAAGCCTTTAAATGGATGGACTATTGCCGAGAGCGGCGCCGAACAACAAACACACTCTCTGCACGTCCTAAGCTATATCTCGGCGGCCAGGACACCCAGTAGCTGAATGCACGAGGGCCGACGATCCATGCCATGGAGGGGTAACCTCCCGTTTGTTAGACAGCCAGTTGTCAGACACCTTATAACAACAACGTTTCTGGTTGAGTGCACAGCACAGCATCATACTGGTATCATACTGGTGTCATACTGGCATCATACTGGCATCATACTGGCATCATACTGGTGTCATACTGGCATCATACTGGTATCATACTGGCATCATACTGGCATCATACTGGCATCATACTGGTGTCATACTGGCATCATACTGGTATCATACTGGTATCATACTGGCATCATACTGGTATCATAATGGTATCATACTGGAATCATACTGGCATCATACTGGTATCATACTGGTATCATACTGGTATCATACTGGCATCATACTGGTATCATACTGGCATCGTACTGGCATCATACTGGTATCGTAATGGTATCATACTGGCATCATACTGGTCTCATACTGGCATCATACTGGTACTTACAGGCATCATACTGGCATCATACTGGTATCATACTGGCATCATACTGGTATCATACTGGTATCATACTGGCATCATACTGGTATCATAATGGTATCATACTGGAATCATACTGGCATCATACTGGTATCATACTGGTATCATACTGGTATCATACTGGCATCATACTGGCATCGTACTGGCATCATACTGGTATCGTAATGGTATCATACTGGCATCATACTGGTCTCATACTGGCATCATACTGGTATCATACTGGTACCATACAGGCATCATACTGGCATCATACTGGTCTCATACTGGCATCATACTGGCATCATACTGGTATCATACTGGTACCATACTGGCATCATACTGGCATCATACTGGTATCATACTGGCATCATACTGGTCTCATACTGGCATCGTACTGGCATCATACTGGTATCATACTGGCATCATAATGGTATCATACTGGCATCATACTGGCATCATACTGGTATCGTACTGGCATCGTACTGGCATTGTACTGGTATCATACTGGTATCATACTGGTATCATACTGGCATCATACTGGTATCATAATGGTATCATACTGGAATCATACTGGCATCATACTGGTATCATACTGGTATCATACTGGTATCATACTGGCATCATACTGGCATCGTACTGGCATCATACTGGTATCGTAATGGTATCATACTGGCATCATACTGGTCTCATACTGGCATCATACTGGTATCATACTGGTACCATACATGCATCATACTGGCATCATACTGGTCTCATACTGGCATCATACTGGCATCATACTGGTATCATACTGGTACCATACTGGCATCATACTGGCATCATACTGGTATCATACTGGCATCATACTGGTCTCATACTGGCATCGTACTGGCATCATACTGGTATCATACTGGCATCATAATGGTATCATACTGGCATCATACTGGCATCATACTGGTATCGTACTGGCATCGTACTGGCATTGTACTGGTATCATACTGGTATCATACTGGCATCATACTGGCATCATACTAGTATCATACTGGCATCATACTGGTACCTCAGATGAATAATATGGATTGACCGATAGGCCTATACTCAACAAAGTGTTATGCGTTAAACATTCTTTATATTTGACAACATCTCATAGACAATGTTAGTATCATTCATAGCACTACAAAATGTAAATGATTATGAATATTAATTTTTTTTTATTTTATCAGTGCTGGGCAGGACTGTTCCATCATAGCTGTGGGTTTTGCCCCAATTAACCCTCTACTCCACTGTCCAACAACTGTCTGCCTAACGAAAGGGAGATAACCCATGACGGCACTGTAACATGCATCAACACCCGATAATCTATCATTGTCACCTCTTCAGCTATATCCTCGATACGACCATTAAATGGCAAAACAATCTTATACAACTAGCCGATACTTGATTCTTTGCAAATGCTAATTACAGGGGAATCACCTAACCCAAATGGAGGTTAAGATTCATGTGACAATCTCACACACACACCACATCTGCCTGTCTCTGTCTGAACAAGATACGACACAGTGGGTTACTGTAATCTAGATAATACAGGCGTCAAACCGGGCTTCGGCGGCGTGATGAGCGAACACAGAGCCAAGCCCCTATTAGCCTATGTCTGTCTCCGTGTGTCTCTCTCTCCGTCTCTCTCTCTCTCTCTCTCTCTCTCTCTCTCTCTCTCTCACACACACACACACACACACACACACACACACACTCAACTATTATAAGTGAACAATTTAAAACACTCACAATTTAGTTTAAAATCCTTGAACTGCCCGTAATTGAATTCTAGAAAATGATCCTACTAAGTAATTTGATAGTGCTCAGATTCTATGTTAACAACCAAGGTGGATTTTTATTCGTCACATTTCAATCCAAATGTGTAGCAAAGATGGCGGATACTACAATGTACATCTGGTTTCGGTTTAATCTGACATGGTGGAGATCACTCTAAATATAGACAACACTACATACATGTATTTAGATGCCCATTAACTTTTAAAGTCGATTGTTTTCATTAACGCAGGAAGTCTTGAGGCTTGACAGAAATCTGATTGTACTTACATGTAGGAGTAGATCACCCGATCGACAGTGTAGGTGTTCAGTGCATACAACAACCACAGCGAGGCTTGTGTTTATGTATTTCCTTGTTGTATTGACTTGTAGTTATGTGACACTAGGCTATGCAACTACCACAACAAATTACCTCCCTTAGAGTGGTGTATGCTCGACTAGCATTCCCCGTGATGTTATGGTATGTTACAAGCCTTAATTAAGACAATACTCTTATTGTAAGAAGAAATAAATTATATTAAGAGTGACAACCCGCAACCCTTAATGTAAAAAAATCATATTTTTTTTACATTAAGGTTTAATATCGTACATATCGCCCCTTACTGTAAAAGATTCTTATCAACAAAGTTTGATTGGAAATATAGGGTAAGTTTTACTATTTTCCCATTTTCAATTGCTTTTGTTCGGTTTCGTAATAAGCGACAGCGTTAGAAACTGACTTTGCTCAGATCAGAGAACATGAGTGAGTATTGTTTTACGCCGCTTTTAGCAATATTCCAGCAATATCACGGCGGGGGACACCAGAAATGGACTTCACACAATGTACCCATGTCGGGAATCGAACCCGGGTCTTCGGCGTGACGAGCGAACGCTTTAACCACTAGGCTACCCGACCGCCCCTCTGAGAACAAGAGGGGCTTTTATAAGAATGACAAGCTCGTTATTAAGGACATGCCAGCGTCTATACTCTCGAAGGTGATGAGCATCAGATCGCGACTCACGTGGAGCGGGTGCGGGTGCTGCGGTCAAGGTCGAAGGTTAACTCAGCCTCTGGGAAATAACAGGGTGGCCAGGGCTGTTACAGCTAGTCAACAGGCAAAAGCATATCTTACATCGCTTGGAATATAGAAGTCTTAAGCAACAAAGTGTCCGATATTGGCTTTGCTTCTTTTGTATCTTAACAGGACATTGTTGCTTAATATGAAATATAGTCAATAGAAAATGACTTTATTTGTTTACCAGCCACACAATTTGTCCCAGTTCGGGAGGTACCCGGGAGGAATACTGGTTTTGATGAAATATTCACTTGTAATACATGTTGTTGATGTTCGACACGGAGAAAATGCTATCACTATTCTGTTTATTAAAAGAGTGTTTGGTTTCAGAAGAGATACATTATGTGTGTTTACATATATCCATGCTGATAGATCGACCAGGTGAAGAAAGACAAACCGGGGTAGAGAATTTCCTGTAAATTTTATTGAGTACACTGGAAGTGTACCTAGCGGTTTCTATTATTGATCTTGGATTTGTTTATTTGTTTGTTGTTTTATCGCCGCACTCAGCAATATTCCAGCTATATGACAGCGGTCAGTAAATAATCGAGTCGGGACCAGATAATCCAGTGATTGGCATCATGTGCATCGATCTACGCAATTGCGATACGATGACATGCATCAACCGAATCAGTGAGCCTGACCACCCGATCGCGTTAGTCGCCTCTTACAAGCGTAGTCGGCTTTTATGGCAAGCATGGGTTGCTGAAGACCTATTCTCCCCCGGATCTTCACGGGTATAGTATTTGAAAAGGTTTTAATCATTCTGACATCTAATTGTCCTTTGTGACAGGTGTTTACCTATGTGAGTACTCTCGTCGCTATACGGCCGATGTGACGTTTAATTATAAACTCAGAGCACACACTGGCGTTTCACAGCTGTCATTCACACGCTGGCCCAATAGGTTAATCACGAATTTCTAATACAGTCGTAAGGTAAAGTTACTGTTTTTAGAACAATTACAGTTGATTTCAATCTCATTAAAAAGTCCCGTTACGGCTAATCAAATATCTGAGGAGATCGGGTCACATGACAACGGCCTTTCATCCGACCAATCAGTTGGAGCGACACTTGCCAAACTGAGTGAGTGAGTATGGTTTTACGCCGCTTTTAGCAATATTCCAGCAATATCACGGCGGGGGACACCAGAAAAGGGCTTCACACATTGTACCCATGTCGGGAATCGAACCCGTGTCTTCGGCGTGACGAGCGAACGCTTTAACCACTAGGCTACCCGACCGCCCCCTTGCCAAACTGAGAAAGTCGGAATGTGTTTTCTAATGACGTAACCTCGAAGTGGCTAAGACGGGGAATTCCAAACGACAGTTACGGGCTGTAGGACTGATTAAGTCTAAATCATTCTCAAGACTTTCCGTAGGCCGTGGGAAGTGTATGTACTGCAATAAAGTCCCGGTCATTGTTCTTAATTTTCGTGTGTACGGTTTTCAAATTTTGTCTAGAGAGCTTTAGAAAAAATATTTTTCAAAGTGTTGTCTGGTATGGTCGCCGCCAGTGCTTGTGTCGTACTGTATTTAGCTCAAGAAAGGTGTCAACATCTCGTTACATTCGTGACCAACTCGTGTTATTCCTGGACAAGCCGAATGCATCTCGTTAGACATTTCATTGGTCGGTCAAAGTTCGGAAAAGGTCGTTCTGACGTGAGCCTTAAACATTATTGAAATATGGATCGCCGTTTTCTTCGCGGACTCAAAATTTGATAATTTAGGCCTAAATTGTTTCGACTGGTTCAACTTGTCTTCGGTGATAATCTAGGTGCGCTGCTCGATGCAACACCAATTAGAGGAGCGAAGAAGGAGAAGCCGTGTATCACCAGGTAATGGATGAAGAGCTACATGCAAACTATCACTTTGCCGGCATTGCGGGCTAATTGAAACGGCACCGATAAGAACACTGAGAGTTGAAGTGTTGTTTCTTGATGCTATTTTGGCATGTGCATCAAGGGGTATTTTGGGTGTTCTACCGACTGGTTACGGCAAAACTGTTGTGATACAGTGCCTACCGTATTTGAACGATTCCGCCAGCACTGTCGTGGTTGTGAATCCACTAAATGCGATTCTCGAAGAGCAGCACAATCGCCTCCGTAGCCACAGTGTAATAATTAATCATGAAGATGTTGATTATTTATCTTATGGGTGTTCGGGATCTGCAGAGTCGGAGAAGAAAATGAAGCGAGTAAAGAGTGGCCAGGTTAACTTTATTTTGGGTCACCAAGAGCACCTGTGTAGTGTCTCTGTTAAACGATTTCTAATGTCAAAAGACATATCATTACAGGTAAGTTAGAAGTCAGCTCAAAACTCAAAGCAGATATTGTTAGATAAATGTCACCTACAGAAATCTAGGTCGATTTCATTTTGTTGTATGTTGTTAGTGTTTTCATATAACCATGGACACATAATACGAGTTAGGGTCCATTATATAACCTGAACATGCTGATTGAACACTTGATGAATTACTGAAACATGATCCAAAACATGTGACAATTATGCAAAGAATCACATTGAAATAAAGAAAATGTGTTGCATAGCCTATTGATATGGTCATGGTATTGTCTTCGTGAATTCTAAGAAAATTGTTATTATTATCATTATTATAATTGTTCATCAAACAAGATATTGGTGGAAAATAAATGTATGTTTCATGTTCGGAAAATAGTGCTATTTAATATTTAAACCTCCTGAAAGGGCGATACCTTGACGTGGTCAGGAGGCTTAATTCTCTTTGACTTTGATATGGTCGTAAGGGAAGACCAAAATCGCCTTGTTGTAGTGATTATTTTATGGCACATTTTGTTAAACGTTTTCTATAAATAAACATGTCTTAGTGTACTGTGTCCCATTATCCTCACCCCATATTCAAATTTCAGATCAGTCACATTATTGTTGATGAGGCACATTGTGTCATATCATGGGGGAAATCTAACTTTCGACCAGCCTTTCTCAAAGTAGGGGATTTACATACAATCCTTAAAGCCCAGCATGAAATTCAGCAGGCTTTGTACTGTCTTCCATCCGTTTGTATTATCATACCCTTATCATAGAACAACAGGAATCCATAACGAGCATAATTCATGTTAAAAGTTGGTTTATTCAATGTTTGAAATTAGCATACATCTTCTAGTCTAGGACTACTGACATTTCCTTTTGGACTACCACTTCATCCAAGTTAGATGCATGATAACTCTGAAGAAGATTATTTGTAGACTAGTGAAAATACCCCAATTATTTGCAATCAAAATAGATTTATAAACAAAACAGTATACAGAGACATGGCACGTCTGTGAGCGTATAGCAGGTGTGGCTGGTTCACTGATTGTATGTGTGTGTGAGTTGGGTTTAACGCTGCTTTTAACATTATTCCAGTTATATCACAGCGTGTCAGCTTAATGTGGGATGAAAGCCCGAAGTGATGCATGTCTCAGACGTTTACCACTTCGGTGAAACCCACGAGCACGGGTATGGTGCTGACAAACCTAGAAACATAATTGGGGCGAACTGGGATTCGAACCCACAATCATAGGTTTCTGGCGTTTCCAGGGGACGCAACTCTGCACAGCGAATCGCGGCGCCTGAGACGACTGGGCCACCCGTGCCCCCTCACTGACTGTAAGTGGTTGCGAGTAGGTTTGTTCGGGCACCAATAGGGAAGTGGCATCAGTTGACGGTATGTCAGAGACATGGCAGGTCTGTGAGCATATAGCAGGTGAGGCTGAGTATATATCTAATTAAGGATATGCGAATGAGTGGTATAAAGTGCATGACTGCTACATGCCCAGGTCACTTCAATCATAGGCCCAAAAGTTACATCAGTCTGTACACCCGTTTCTCTGGTCTTCGGCACAGTCCTTCCAATCTTTGTATTTGATATTTTCCACCACCCCCCTGCTCTCCACAAACTGTCAAAAAATTCTCCTCATCTCTAGTCCATCTCCCATTATGGCATGGTTCCTGCAAAATAATATATATTATTTTTTTTCAAATATTCTAAATTTAGGCAAATGGTGCAACATCAGTATGTTTATACAAAATTTGTGTCAACAGCTTAAAACAAATAAAATAATGTAGGGAGTCTCATATAAAACTTACTGTTTGCTTTGTCTTAATCTTTACCACCTAAACTTTGTATCAACGATTATGTTATGGTACGGTCAGTCACATCTTCCCGAGGTAACTGACTATAAAAGTCCAGTGTCCACCCTTGCCGAACTAGGCTGGTATTATGGAGTTACATTTTGGCTGTACTAACGAGTCTATGCATAGTCCAATCAAAATCGCGCACCGAAATCGAAATCCGGTTCGTAAAGTGTCATGCAGATTTCGGTCGCCTGCAGGATTTGCAAAGCATGTGTACCGCTAACTCGTTGTCAACAGATATTTTCTAAATCTTTTCATGTTTTTAATCAAGGTGCTCACGTGATTTGATGCCCTTCGCGATGTAAGACTCGTTTTATCACAATATAGATCTTGATTATCGATCAGATCGTCTTGACTGGTCGCCACCGTTTCGTTTGAAGCAAATGCAAGTGATACGAGAGGTTGAATCTGATTGGTCAATAGGAGAGGCATAGAAACGACATAACTCGGGTCAGATGGGTCAGTCATGACTTCATTCTTATAAAGTTCCTACAAACAAACATGTATGTGTATGCAGTTTGAATACAACTAATAATTACATGGTAATGAATGATTAAATATTAATAAATGAAGTATTGTCACGATAAAGTATTTGCAGCTAAATATTTACTCGTGCTTTCATTGCCTTTAATTTTTTTGATGCGGGAATCATCAAAACTATTCACAAAATATTTCTAGATTTTATTTCGGTCAAAATTCAGTTTCATGTGTCATCGTTGACATTTTGGCCGTGTCATGTTGTTGCCTAGAAATGACAATTTCGTATTACCAGACACAATGAAAAGCATATGAATTATGAATATAAGTGCACATGTAATAGTCTATGCAACTGATAGTTGATAACACGGCAGTTTCATACAGAATATCTCAGAAACTTAAATTTTCTTGCGTAAGAACTTCATGATAATCTGTTCAGAAGGTAAATTCATAAGAATAACATCGTCCTCCATTTAAAACAAAAACACTGCCGTGTCAATATTTGCACGAAATTAGCCAAAGAATACATTGACATCCCTTAGCCCTTATGTTGGTACCAATACTCACCTCTATGACTGGGAAAACAACAATTTTCCAGAGCTCACCAGCTTCGCCCAATGCATTTTGACAGCCGCCATCTTGTTGTAGCAGACGATGTTTCATGGTGGGCGATACCGGTCCATTGATTGGAAAGCGGAACGAGTGCAGCGATACCACGCGGGGGATCCGGGAACTAGTCTACATTATCCCAAGCTCTTTCCCAGCGCATGGCACGTTCGTTTACACTCTCGGAAACATCGCGATCGTACAGAGAGCTCCGCGAACGGGTTATCGCTGTGAGGAACTATGCTCACAATCCCTTCTAAGCTCCTCACAGCGATAACACCTTACCGAGAGGGTAACGAAGGTGTCACGCGCTGGGAAGGAGCTTGTCCCGTCAACTCAAGAGCAGATAACTCTATATCATTACACGTCTCCGTTTACAAACAAGTCCAGAACGCCGAGAGACGGTTGTCAGCTGATTGCGTGTTACATTCGACCCGTATCGCCATGGCATAGACGGTATGTGGCCTCAGCGAGATATTGCTTTGGTTTTTCGTAACTTGATATTCTGGGGTGGGAAACAAACACTTGTTTCTGTCAGTAAAGTAGGCCAGTTCTCAACTTTGACGTCACCTATTTTCGTGAGACATCTATTTTAGTCGTTATTTCTGTCTGTTAGTGTTAGACCTAATGATATTTCAATTTATCGTGTTTTAAAAACTGCAAAAATGATGCTGATTTGGCATATTTAAGTTGTATTTATATAAAATGGACTTAATAATTGTGTTTTGGTTTGCAATAGTTTAACATACAGCAGAGACTAGGGCTGGGACGGGTAACTCGGGTCCTCGGGTCGGGTGGGTCCTGAGTACGACTCGGGTACCCACAGGATGTAAGGTCACGTCTTGACAGTCAGACCCCATCTTTGCTCACATGATGTAGGGTCATGTCTTGACAGTCAGGCCCCATCGTTGCTCACATAATGTAGGGTCATGTCTTGACAGTCGGACCCCATCGTTGCTCACATAATGTAGGATCATGTCTTGACAGTCGGACACCATCGTTGCTCATATAATGTAGGATCATGTCTTGACAGTCAGACCCAATCGTTGCTCACATGGTGTATGGTCATTTCTTGACAATCAGACCCCATCTTTGCTCACATGATGTAGGGTCATGTCTTGACAGTCAGGCCCCATTGTTGCTCACATAATGTAGGGTCATGTCTTGACAGTCGGACCCCATCGTTGCTCACATAATGTAGGATCATGTCTTGACAGTCGGACACCATCGTTGCTCATATAATGTAGGATCATGTCTTGACAGTCAGACCCAATCGTTGCTCACATGGTGTATGGTCATTTCTTGACAGTCAGACCCCATCGTTGCTCACATGATGTAGGGTCACGTCTTCACAGTCTGATCTCATTGTTGCTCACATGATGTAGGGTCATGTCTTGACAGTCAGACCCCATTGTTGCTCACATGGTGTTGGGTCATGTCTTGACACTCTGACCCCATAGTTGCTCACATGGTAAAGGGTCATGTCTTGAAAGTCGGACCCCATCGTCGTCACATGGTGTAGGGTCATGTCTTGACAGTCTGAAACCATCGTTGCTCACATGGTGTAGGATCATATCTTGACAGTCAGACCCCATCGTTGCTCATATGATGTAGGGTCACGTCTTGACAGTCGGACCCCATCGTTGCTCACATGATGTAGGGTCACGTCTTGACAGTCGGACCCCATTGTTGCTCACATGATGTAGGGTCATGTCTTGACAGTCAGACCCCATTGTTGCTCACATAATGTAGGATCATGTCTTGACAGTCAGACCCCATTGCTGCTGTAGGGTCATTTCTTGACTAGGGGTGACTATTGGTCTGGAAATCACTATTGCAATAACTATTGATATTGAAAGAAACTATTGCGATAACTATTGGTATTGGAAGCAACTATTGTGATAAATATCGATAGTTTTCAGTGTATCATTTTAGATGGATTTTAGAGTTGAATTAAATCTTGGAACTGAAGTTTCCTTTGAATGTGATAACAATAACAACAAATAAAAAGTAAAGTTTGAGATGTGACTGATTTGTTGTTTATTTACCCTAATAATTTAAGAAAAAGAAAATTCATGTGTAAATTACTACCACTCATGATCAAAAGAAAAACAAATTTGTACAGCATTGCATGTAATTAATTGATGTATTTAATACAATCGAAACTATCAATATTCCTAACTGAAATTGATACTGTTGATCGGAAACTGATTTAACAATCGATTTATTGACTTTAAGTGCTTCCCAATAGCAATATATCGATATTTCGATTTATCATGACACCCCTAGTCTTGACAGTCGGACCCCATCGCTGCTGTAGGGTCATGTCTTGACAGTCTGACCCCATCGCTGCTGTAGGGTCATGTCTTGACAGGCGGAAGCCATCGTCGCTTTTGGTTGGCATAAATATCGTCCACAGCAACCTATGCTTGTCTTAAGGGGTTACAAACTCACTTGGGTCACGCTTTGTCAAACTGTTCAGTAGGTAGCCAGTATTAATCATAGTTGAACATTGCTCATAATGCCAGTCCCAGAGAGTCAAGTTCAGACTTGATTATTTACAGACCGCTGTCATATAGCTGGAATATTGCTGAGTGCGGCGTTAAGCAACAGAAAAGACAAACTACGACTCCTTTTTTTAAAACCAACAACAAATTTACACTTTGTTACAACAGTGAGCTGACTGCTGTGTGGTCGGTCGCCGATGTGGTCTTTTGTCGATGTGGTCACTTCCTGATGTTCCACCATGGACAGATTCAAACTGCGATGTCGTCGGTGTCGCTATGTCCTCCTTGTCAGTGACAACATCATCAATACCCACGGTCAACCGGTGAAAGGTCAGAAGTGTCAACATAAATCAAGTTTGCATTGATCAAATTGACATACATATTCCACACATTTACATGTAATTCAATACATTGACATATTACTCAACACAATTACAGAGCCACATCAATCACTGTATTGGGTTTTTCCTAAAATGAGTAAACATGTACGCAACTTACCTGTAGCTCTGCCACGTTTTCGAGCCCCTAAACAATACATGACCACACACTTAGTGACAAAATCAAAGTAGGCTCTTCAAAGCCCATTGCAAACATCATAGTATTTGCCCCTTGCAGTTAAAGGTTATGTTACGAGTTAAGCTACATGAGGTAAGATATTCAATAAGTAATGAAAACATAACTTGAAATTTACTTTTTTTTAAAAAGCACATTTTAATTAAACTTGATCTGATGATAATTTTGCATCAGAACAAGCCTATGCTCCAATGATGTATCAGTTGCTGTTTGTAAACTTCCTGTCTGGAATGTCATGTGACTGATCATGCTGTGCATCTATTTTTAACCTGACTGTTATGGAGGGGCTTGAAATCATGTGATGGTGACAAGACGGCGCCTGACTGACACATCTCACTCAGAGAGGCAATATCACAGTAAAATTAACAAGACATGGTATTTTGACCATCCAAGTGCTAACTAATAAATTTACATTAGTTTGGGTGAAATAGTGTCTGCACTGACTGCAGCACGTCACTTGAATTTACATTTCAGCTTTGTCCTTTAGTGGCTTTGACTGATGGATGGCCCAGCTGTCTCTTCACGGCTTTGTTGTCCTTTACGAAAGCCTTTCAACGCAAGTGTAAATGTCTTTGGAAATTCCATTCGGAGAGGGTGTGATCCAGGGATCCGGAAACTGGTCTGTGCGCCGGACTTGCCTGTTTGTATAGTGCAAACAGGACATTTTACAATTTGCCAACAGAACATTTTCGAAAAAGTATAAGCAGCACATCACAACTTGAGACCTGGATATCATAACAAAGGACACAAAATGTCAACCAACTGTGGTTTCTCATAGGGATTGTTTCAAATTTGGGGTCGTCGACTCTCATCCCAGTCAACATTTCCGGTGGGAAAATTCTACTCTGTAACAATTTTGAAATATTTTATATATCTCTAAAAACTAGCTTGTATGATAACCAGTTAATGAAACATTGTTCTAGAAGTAGAATTTGTACTTTACTACGAAAGTGTAATCCCAAATATGACATGTGTTATCTGTGACTACTTTCTGAAAGACAGTGTGTTTTCATAGCTTTTGGCCATGGGAGCTGTGCCAATTCCACAAGTTACATGATCTTGACTACCAGTTGTCGGACTTTCATTTTTGTGGAAGCCTCGGTGGCTGAGTGGGTTAGATCACTGACTTTGTGTGCTGGCGATTAGGTGCCTCACTCTGGCAGTGTGGGTTCGAATCCCGGATGGGACTCAACCCAAGAATTTGTACTTGTACTTTGTAATTTGAATTTGAGAAAGTGAAATCCCAAATATGACATTTCTTACTTTTGACCACTTTCCAAAAGGCAATGTGTATTCAAAAAGAAACCTAGTTTTTTTTTCTCTGAGATACTTTGCTCTGTTATATGATGTGAAACATCCAACATATTAGGAACGCCTTCCCCACTTAACAAACTCTACCTCACAGCCAACTAAACAAATAGCAAAAATTCCATCAAAAGAAAAATGCTTAACTTTGTACAGCGTTAGAAATTGGCACTAGTCCTGTAGTCCTTGCAAAACTGCACAACAGTTAAGTTGTCGTAAGGACAAGTACAAATTTGCCATTTTTGAGGGTTTTGCAGTATGTGGTGTAGTGGACTAAAACTGTTAGTCTCTACCACTGCTGTTTCCTTAACTATGCTTGTCGTAAGAGGTGATTATGCTTGTCGTAAGAGGAGACTATGCTTGTCGTAAGTAGGCGATTATGCTTGTCGTAAGAGGCGACTATGCTTGTCGTAAGAGGAGACTATGCTTGTCGTAAGAGGAGATTATGCTTGTCGTAAGAGGAGATTATGCCTGTCGTAAGAGGAGACTATGCTTGTCGTAAGAGGAGACTATGCTGGTCGTAAGAGGAGACTATGCTTGTCGTAAGAGGAGATTATGCTTGTCGTAAGAGGAGATTATGCCTGTCGTAAGAGGAGACTATGCTTGTCGTAAGAGGAGACTATGCTGGTCGTAAGAGGAGACTATGCTTGTCGTAAGAGGAGACTATGCTTGTCGTAAGAGGAGACTATGCTTGTCGTAAGAGGAGATCTAGACTATGCTTGACATAAGAGGAGACTATGCTTGTTGTAAGAGGCGACTTTGCTTGTCATAAGAAGAGACTCTGCTTGTCGTAAGAGGAGACTATGCTTGTCGTAAGAGGAGACTATGCTTGTCATAAGAAGAGACTATGCTTGTCATAAGACGCAACTAATGGGATCGGGTGGTCAGGTTGTGCTGACTTGGTTGATGCATGTCATCGTATCCCAATTGCGTGGATTGATGCTCATGATGTCAATCACTGGATTATCTGGTCCAGACTTGTCTATTTACAGACGCCACCACATAGCTCATTTCAGGGTTAAGAAACAAAATAAACCAAAAAGAACATACATCAGGGGCGATGGAGTAGCCCAGTGGTTAACATGGTTAAAGCATTTGCTCGTCAAGTTGATGACCCGGGTTCGACTCGTGACATGGGTACAGAGTGTGGTGTCCCCCCACTGCCTTGATATTACTAGAATATTGCTCAAAGCGGCGTAAAACCAAACTAACTCACTCTCTCACTCACTCATTCTGTCCACAGAATCATCATGTTCAAGTTCCTCCACCTTGTCAGTTTGGTACATCTCTATGGAGAATGAAGAGTTGTCATGGATACGGGAAGCTATCAATCAGGTGTAGTTGTGATACAATCTGGCTGAAATGTTTTTTCATTTCTTTGAGCATCTTGTGTATGTGATAAGTTTATGACCACTATAACCATGGTAACTGTGATGAACTTGACTGACGTTGCTATCTTGGCAGCCTGTAAGTTTGTTTGTCTGTATACTCTTTCATACCAGCAATATTCCAGCTATATGTCAAGTCTGGATCAGACAATCCAGTAATTGACATCATGAGCATCGATCCAAGCAATTGGGATACGATGACATGCATCAACCAAGTCAGCAAGCTTGACCACCTGATCTGGTTAGTCCGAATAGTCACCTCTTTTGACAAGCATGGGTTGCTGAAGACCAATTCTTCACCAGGATGTGAAGGAGCCTAGACTTGGCACGTCAACAAATGATATCCTGAGTATCGAATCCTTCCAGAATCAGCAAGGCCACACACTGGGACCACTCGATCCTTATGTTGGTCAGATACACCTGTGAAAATCCGGGGTAGAATAGTGCCTCAGCAATCCATGCTTGCAGTTAAAGGTGACTGACTATGTTTGTCAGAAGAGGTAACTGAAGGTCAGGTCTCTCGGACTTGGTTGATGCTTGTCATCATATCCCAATTGCGTGGATCAATGCTCATGATGTCAGTCACTATATTGTCTGGTCCAAACTTGATTACTTACAGACTGCCGTGTTATAGCTTGAATATTGCTGAGGGTGGCGTTAAACAACAAACAATCCAACAAATGTTTGTCAGCTATTACCATGAATATGGGATGCTAGGATTGGGGACGTATTTTGCCCATGAAACTTTATTAGGGTCTCATGTATTATAGGGATGGGGCACGAGAGACCCCACCCCTACCTAAATCCTATCTTTCTGATTTAATAATTTTTTATTTACATACACACCCACACCAACTGCTGTTGTGTTTGAAAAAAGATCCAGCTGTAATATGTTTCTGTTTCAGTCCCTGTGGATCAAGATCCAGCTGTGGCATGTTTCTCTCAATGTTTCAGTCCCTGTGGATCAAGATCCAGCTGTGACATGTTTCTCTCAATGTTTCAGGCCCTGTGGATCAAGATCCAGTTTTTACATGTTTCTCTCAATGTTTCAGGCCCTGTGGATCAAGATCCAGCTGTGACATGTTTCTGTTTCAGTCCCTGTGGATCAAGATCCAGCTGTGACATGTTTCTATTTCAGTCCCTGTGGATCAAGATCCAGCTGTGGCATGTTTCTCTCAATGTTTCAGTCCCTGTGGATCAAGATCCAGCTGTGACATGTTTCTCTCAATGTTTCAGGCCCTGTGGATCAAGGTCCAACAGTGATATAATTCTCTCAATGTTTCAGGCCCTGTGGATCAAGGTCCAACAGTGATATAATTCTCTCAATGTTTCAGGCCCTGTGGATCAAGGTCCAGCTGTGACATGTTTCTCTCAATGTTTCAGGCCCTGTGGACCAAGGGCAAGCTGTGATATAATTCTCTCAATGTTTCAGTCCCTCTGGATCAAGATCCAGCTGTGACATGTTTCTCTTAATGTTTCAGGCCCTGTGGATCAAGGTCCAGCTGTGACATGTTTCTCTCAATGTTTCAGGCCCTGTGGACCAAGGGCAAGCTGTGATATAATTCTCTCAATGTTTCAGGCCCTGTGGATCAAGATCCAGCTGTGGCATGTTTCTCTCAATGTTTCAGGCCCTGTGGATCAAGATCCAGCTGTGACATGTTTCTCTCAATGTTTCAGGCCCTCTGGATCAAGGTCCAACAGTGATATAATTCTCTCAATGTTTCAGGCCCTGTGGATCAAGGTCCAGCAGTGACATGTTTCACTCAATGTTTCAGGCCCTGTGTATCAAGGTCAAGCTGTGACATGTTTCTCTTAATGTTTCAGGCTCTGTGGATCAAGGGGAAGCTAAACTGCCCAAAGTGTAATGGCAGACTTGGGTCTTTTGATTTTGTGAACACCACACACTGCCCTTGTGGTGAACAGACCCTGCCAGGAGTTCACATACTTCGCGACCGAGTGGATAAAATGTTGCTGAAACAGGCAGCACAGCAGCAACATTTCAGCAGCAGGATGGCAAGATCAAATAGTCGTCTCATCAAAGGAACTTCCATTGATCTAAAACTGACTTCTTGTCAGGAGAGTACTGAGGGCAGCAGAAGTGTGGTGGGGGCCTCACAAAACCAGGGGACACTACCCCGGGGCTGTGATCCAGTGGGATGGTTAGATGAATCAGGAGATGACACCCAGGGACTGGTGTCCAGGACTGGGGGGCTCGTGTGTGGTGAGGATGAAGCAGACCAGCCACCCAGGTGGGATGTCATTACTGCAAATGCTGCTGACGAACATCCCTCCTTCACTCCGAGTGCTGTTGAGATAGATCGTTTGTTCAGTCTTGATGTTGGAGTGAACTCTGATTGGATGTGTGAGGGGTTTGGTGATTCTCTGCATAAACAGTCAGTAATTAATCCAGCTTGTGCTTCATTGAAACAAATCAATGTCAGTCAGACAGTTGTCCGACATGGGTGTGACCATGTTCACAGAACCACAAAGCAAGGCATTGGTGTTGGTGACAGATCGTCCAGCGTCAGTCAGACGACCCTATGCCAGGGTGGAAGTGAGAATGGCTGTAGTGTGCAACCATGCCAAACAAAGAAGATGTTGCGGTCCAGGCGGAGGGGAGCACAGTTTGTTGACGACGACAAGAGGGAGAGTTTTGTCATGGGGACTCTAAACCGGCTCCAGCAGCTGGAGGAGGAGCAGGTAGGGAGGTTCTGTCATGAGGAAGACTTGTAACCATTGAAACATTCTTTAGGGAATAGGAATATATACTTATCAACATTTGAGGACCACGCCTTTGACTAAAATTTCAACTTTTTGTCCTGTATAGCAAATGCTGAGAAGTATATGAATTTCTTTAAATTTGTGCTTGTCCGAGATAAAATAGTGCTGAAGACAAGGAAACATCTGATAATGGTATTCCTTATTGACGAGTAGTATTTGTGAGCTACAATTCTGAACCAGTTCTCATTGCACTTGTGAAGATCCGGGTTAGAAGAGGCGACAAATGGGATCAGATGGTCAGGCTTGCTGACTTGGTTGATGCATTCCATGGATCGATGCTCATGAAGTCAATCACTGGATTGTCTGGTCTAGACTTGATTATTTCCAGACCGCCATCATAGAGCTCGAATATTGCTGTGAATGGCGTAACAGCAAACAAACTAACTTCAATACAAGAGTATTAATGTTAAGATTTCACCTTTCGACCTCCACTGACTCTGAACCATTTTGGACATTACAGACTTCCTCTGATGACAGCGTCCTTGGGGAGGACATTCTGGAGGAACACACATGTCCCGTGTGTCTGGACATGTTTCTGCACCCCCACGCCTGCCTCCCATGCCATCATGTGTTCTGTGAGACGTGTCTGCGACAGCTGGCACAGAAATCCAACAACAGTACCACGTTCCCCTGTCCCATGTGTCGCATCCTCATCAAGTCTTGCTGTCTGGACATAGGTCAGTCAACATTCCCATAAAGCTGCATAAAACCATACTGACTTGTACTTTTCAGCTGAAACTTCTTTGTAATGGAGCGTGGTCCATAATTTTGGGGTATTTAGGGGGAAGCCATGAGATTTAAACAAATTTGTGGTCACTGAGATCTGCGGAAAATTGCGGATCCTCGGAAGATTCTCACCCCTGAACATTGTACAACTCCATCCTTATTTTGCAGTGAAGATTGAAACAAGAACTCTTCATGAAAAAATGTGCAACTTAGTACAACGGATTTTGCAGAAGAGCAGCAAGGCCGTTATTTTTTCACCAAACCATCTTTGTTTGTTTCACAGGTTAATGGAGATTATTATACAGCATGTCTCTCATACTGATTTTGCGAAACGAGTGTCAGAATTCTTTTTTTCGCGAGCAAGAGCAAGGGTAATCATGAATTTTTGCAAGAGTTTCGTAAAATCTGTATGACACACATATAAGTGTTATAATTTCTTTATTACCCATTTGACCGCCTCCCTCCGTGGTCTAGTGGTAGAGCGTGCCAGCACTATCAATCGGCATCAGTCCGGACTAGTACAAGCAGACACACGCACACACATGCGTGCATGCACGTCGTGATATAAGTGCAATAATCTTGGACACCACGTTAAACCCAGTTTGAGCTCCCCTTAAGAAAAATACACTGATCACCACTGCTTTCATAGAAAACCACAATTTGCCGAATGACGTCAACAATCTTCAGCTATGACGTCTTTTCTAGTGTAATATCATTCAGACCTTACGTCACAATTAAGAATTGACCTTCACTTTGTTTGAGTTCATTGGAGTATCAACCTTTATAGAGTGAGGGCCAAACTGTATGAACGTCCGAGCTTTCACACAAAGTGAAAGTCAATTCTTATAATTTTTTATCACAATTTCTTACCTCAAAGAATGTATGCCTAGATCTAAACACAATTTTATTTAGTACGTGTGACTTCATGTTTACACTGACAGCCATACAACAACCAGCTGTATCGCGGAGTAAAATAGTTCCTCAAAAAGAGAGGTGACATGGGCGTATGGATGCACAACTTGCTCTTCAGAAACATCTTCCACAGCACATGTGTTCAAATCATATCCTCATTAGATGAGAAAGGTCTGTAAAGAACTACTTCAGTAAGTCAGTCACAATGACAGCGTGTCGTAATACATTTACATCAAGTACAAGACGTCAAAATGGCCGACACGATAAACGTGACGGGAGAGATTTCCGAAGTTGTTAATGAACCTGTATCGGTTACATGTGTTAGTCATCATTGATCAACTGGCCGATCCTTGAAAGGTGAATAAACATGCGTCAAACAGACACAAAGGTAAATTCATAGATTGCTGGAGACGGTCAATGTCAGCCTGGGCACGGATCGAGTCGATACTACGATAGTTTAGATGTGCATTTCTTCGTTTGTTCATTAGGATGGGCCGTAGCGAGGATATTCGTGAACAATCATGCAGTCACGCTCTCTGACATTTCTCAAAGTATACTGAAACGCTGAGACCAAGAATAAATTGAGGTTCTTAATGATCAGAAAGAACGCTTATTCATGTTTTCGTGCTAGGGAATTCCCAGGGGTTTCCCCAGGAATGTGGAAGTCGTCCGTCAGTGTCATACACTTATGAACGTCAATTTCGCGGTCATGTGACCGACCTCGCGTCCAATGGAAAAGCCGTATATCGTGTAAACTTCAAATTAAAAAAAATATTAAGATTTGAATTATGCAACAATGCTGTCCTGGTGACGGAAACAATACACAGGTGTGCGAGAAGTCATATTTGCACTAGTGCACATACGATTTTTTTTTACTGGGTTATTTCTAACAGTATGGATAATAAATGGTACGATTAACCTCAGAATCCTTTTAAAAAGAGCATCACAAATTCTCGGAGGTTGACAGAAAAATCGTCATACACCCTGGATCCTCTGGTGAGAACCCATCAGTCAGTGCCCACTGGAAGACTGGACTTCTGGATGCTCTGGTGAGAACCCATCAGTCAGTGCCCACTGGAAGACTGGACTTCTGGATGCTCTGGTGAGAACCCATCAGTCAGTGCCCACTGGAAGACTGGACTTCTGGATCCTCTGGTGAGGACCCATCAGTCAGTGCCCACTGGAAGACTGGACTTCCAGCTGTGTAAGTCAGGGCTGTTGGTGCTTTGCTGCAGTGTTTTCGACCTGGCTTTGACCATAGGAACTTGCATGGGTTCATTTAAAACTGCATCATTCTAGCTCTTATTTATTCTTTCAGACTTGAATGCCACAATAAAGCTGAACTATCCCGTCTCCTACAAGTACCGTCGTACGACAGAGAGCAAGTACCTGTCACACCGCTACCCGCTCCCCCGGTCTATAGGGACTGCACACCCTCATACCATCAATCAACGCATTGCCTATGCCTTCGGAGGCCATGAGAACATATACGGCGTCATGTCTCGACTATGGCTAAAGTGTTTCACATTCCTTGGAGCTGTCATTCTAGTTTTGTTGGTGCTGTGTGTGTCTTTCGCTCTGTGATATTAAAGAGTCTTATTATCATCTTGAAAGTGTAAAATTATGTTATGTTTGGACCCACTGGGGATGCGGGCAGAATGTGTTGCCAGCACCCTGTTGCTAGTTGTTTGAGGCAACGAATTCATCGTTTCAATGACTGGATTGTCGGGTCCAGGGTCGATTATCCATAGATCGCTGTCATGTAACTGAAATATTGCTTAATGTATCGTTAAACAACAAACTTCCCGTGATTAGCATAGTGAGTGTATGCGACTTTCATCAACTAACACATACACAGTTGAAAGAAGTGGCTTAAGCAACTCCGCGATCTCATGACCATTTTGGTTCTGTCATGACCTACTTGGAGAGTTTTGTCAAACTGTGACTGTGTCCGTGTCTTAGTATGGCTGTCAGCAACTGACAGATTGATATGCATAGTACAATCTGATTTATCAGACAAACAATCTGTGTTTTTACTGACTTGCATTAACACGATCAAGTCAGCTGAGACTGTCAGTGGGCCCGAGCTTCACCCAACTGTAATCAGCCTGTGAAAATCCGGGGTAGAATAGGTCTTCTGCAACCCTTGTCGTAAGAGGCGACTAACGGGATCAGGTGGTCAGGCTCGATGCATGTCATCGTACCCCAATTGAGTGGATCGATGCTCATGATGTCAATCAAGGGATTGTCTGGTCCAGACTCTATTATTTACAGACCGCCGTCATATAGCTGGACTATTGCTGAGTGTTGCGTTAAACAACAAACAAACTCATATTATCAATCACTGGTTTGTCTGAGCCAAACATGCTTATGTACACATAAAGTTGGAATACTGCGGCGTGAAAACGACAAGAAAAAATGTAACCTGATACATTTTAAATAAAACAAACTATGAATAATGAGCGCAATGTAGCAAGGTCGCCGATTGGTTGCACCTTTCGCAGGACGGGCAACAGATTAATTACAGCGCAAATAACTTAATGAAGGATGAACCTGAACATGTTGGCTGTCAGTTTCTCGTCTCATGTTGGGGGTGGGGGTGGGGGTGGGGTTGGGGGTATGGATGACCCAGTCGTCTAAGGCGCAACAGAGATGATTTCGTTGGGCACGCCAGAAACCTATGATTGTGGGTTCATCAAAGCGGTAAACGCCAGAGACCTGCATCACCTTGGGCTTCCCTCCCACCTTAAGCTGACACTCCGTGATTTAGCTGTAATACTGTTCAAAGCGGCGTTAAACCCACCTCACTCACTCCTCCCACACTAAGTTCACACCTCCCTATATAACTGGAAAATTGTTCAAAGTGGCGTTAAACCCACCTCATTCACTCACTCCTCCCACACTTAGTTCACACGTCCCGATGTAACTGGAATACTGTTCAAAGTGGCGTTAAGCCCGGCTCACTCACTCATTCATTATTGGGATGCATGATATAACAGAGGTCGGGTATGGTTAATGAGCAGTTAATATCAGCTTATCAAACGGGGAATATGTTAGACATACATTTGTGTACAGAACTAGTACATTATGGTACTTTTTTACAACATATGTGAACCGTTTTCAAAGTTTTATGAATAATTAGCATCAATCCTCGTTTTGCTAAGTATCATCTTTTTTCTAATAAGAACTGGATAATCTGTAAGTTTTTTTACAAACTGTTTTATTAACACTATGTAATAACCGGTAAATGATCGTCGAACTTTTTGGGCGTGAACGCTCCCCCGCGAACACGGTAAACGACGTAGAGAACGATGAACCCGATGATGAAGCTGACCAGAATGAGGCCGACTGCCGTGCCGCCCATGACCCCTGCAACAGAACAAGTGAGTGAGTGAGTTGGGTTTAACGCCGCTTTTAACAGTATTCCAGTTATATCACGGCGTGTCAGCTTAATGTGGGAGGAAAGCCCGAAGTGATGCAGTGTCTCAGACGTTTACCACTTCGGTGAAACCCACGAGCATGGTGCTGACAAACCTAGAAACATAATTGGGGCGAACCGGGATTCGAACCCACAATCATAGGTTTCTGGCGTGTCCAAGGGACGCAACTCTGCACAGCGAATCGCGGCGCCTTAGACGACTGGGCCACCCGCGCCCCCTGCAACAGAACAAGGTCATGTTCTTAACTACACTGTAGAACGGAAATAATCGGGTACACTGGGGCCCAGTCGTTGAAGCCGCCGGGATATCGCTGTGGATATCTGTGATACTGCTGGTGTTGCATTTTAGAGCAGAATCATCGTGAATATCGGTGCTCGTGCTGATGTGGCCTTAAGCACAATCGCCGTGAGTATTTGTAATAGTGCAGATAGGATGTTAAACAAAATCGCCCTGTTTTGTTTTTGTTTGTTTGTTGTTTTACGCGGTCACTCAGCAATATTCAAGCTATATGACGGCGGACTTTGAATAATCAAGTCTGGACCAGACAATCCAGTGATAAATATGATGAGCGTTGATCCACGCAATTAGGATACGATGACATGCATCAAACAAGTCAGCGAGCCTGACTCCCTGATCCCGTTAGTCGCCTCTAACGACAAGCAAAGTCGCCTGGTATGGCAAGCTTGGGTTTCTAAAGACCAATTCTAACCCGGGTGGCGTCGCCGTGAACATCGGTGATAGTGCTGATGGGGTGTATAGGATACAACCCCGGGGCTTGGGTTAAAATTGTAAAGCCACGAGCTTGCTTTTCGCGAGATTAAGATTAAACAGTTTAACCAAAACCGAGAAGAAGTGTTTTATCCAACTTACGAACCGTCTAAATGCAAGAAATACCAGAAAAAATAACCTTCGAGATGCCTTGTAGTGAAACAATACAGCGTGTCGCAGTATAAAGGGAATTCGATCAAAGCCTGCGAGAGAAAAACCGCGTGCAACATGGACCAGCTGGAGTTATGACATGTAAAATTGAACAAGTTTTCTTCAGCTGCCCCAGTGGGAAAACGGTGGGTTAAAAAGCTTAATACAATATGTGAGGTTGAGGGTTCGATTCAAGTCATGGCACTTTCATGTACATGTACAAAAACGTTACTTTCTGTTCATATCAAGAGGCCAGTTTATAAAACGTCAATTGTAAGTTTGGAAGATGATCTGATTACCAGTTTTACCCGAGGTTGTCAGGAACCTAATGCAATGCAGGTAACACTGTGCTAAGTTTATAAGCAGAATGTCGGTGATATATATATGTGTGTGTGTGTGTGTGTGTGTGTGTGTGTGTGTGTGTGTGTGATAGTGCTGATGTGTTAAGCAGTATCGCTGTTAATATCGGTGATAGAGCCCATGTGGCGTTAAACAGAATCGCCGTGAAGAACTGTTATTTGTTGACGCAGCGTTAAGCAATATTCGTAGGAAAAGATATCCAGGTCTCAATGTTTATGCACTACTTGTGACCTGCTTGAAACAGACTGTCACAACATTTACACATGCACGGACAGAGGGATATGGTGACATTAGTTTTTCTTCGATACAAAAGAACACTAAATTAAAACGCCACCAAACGTTCTTACATTTCTCTTCTTCTCTGACTTAGGGGGTGGCCATTTGGTCATCTGAAAAAATATTGTTCTCAGATTCTACCCCCACCCCCACCCCCCCCCCCCCCCCCACCCCAACCCCCACCCCTCACCCCCCAAAAAAATTATTAACCCCCGGGGCCGGCGCCCTATTGTTCTACTCTGGATTTTCCTCTCCTAACATATACTCAATCACGTTGAAAGCCGTAGGCGACTAAGAAGTTATACTCACGGAACTGTGCTTCATAAGAGCGTTGTAAATGTTACGTGGTGGGTAGGGTTTGGGTGTGATAGTGATAAAGGTGCGGTCTTTGGTACCCACCTGCACTAAAGCCTACTCCAGGGTTGTAAACCGCTAGGGTGGGGGCATGGTAGAGGGGGATCAGCGGTACCCACCTTCACTATAGCCCACTCCAGGGTTGTAACCCGCTAGGGTGGGGCGTGGTAGAGGTGGATCAGCGGTACCCACCTGCACTATAGCCCACCCCAGGGTTGTAACCCGCTAGGTTGGGGGCATGGTAGAGGTGGATCTGCGGTACCCACCTTCACTATAGCCCACTCCAGGGTTGTACCCGCTAAGGTGGGGCATGGTAGAGGTGGATCAGCGGTACCCACCTTCACTATAGCCCACTCCAGGGTTGTACCCGCTAAGGTGGGGCATGGTAGAGGTAGATCAGCGGTACCCACCTTCACTATAGCCCACCCCAGGGTTGTAACCCGCTAGGGTGGGGCATGGTAGAGGTGGATCTGCGGTACCCACCTTCACTATAGCCCACTCCAGGGTTGTACCCACTAAGGTGGGGCATGGTAGAGGTGGATCAGCGGTACCCACCTGCACTATAGCCCACTCCAGGGTTGTAACCCGCTGGGGTGGGGGCATGGTAGAGGTAGATCAGCGGTACCCACCTGCTCTATAGCCCACTCCAGGGTTGTAAACCGCTGGGACGGGGCATGGTAGAGGTAGATCAGCGGTACCCACCTGCTCTATAGCCCACTCCAGGGTTGTAAACCGCTAGGACGGGGCATGGTAGAGGTAGATCAGCGGTACCCACCTGCTCTATAGCCAACTCCAGGGTTGTAAACCGCTGGGACGGGGCATGGTAGAGGTAGATCAGCGGTACCCACCTGCACTATAGCCCACGCCGGGTGTGGCTGTGTCCTCGTTGACCGTCACGTCCCAGCTGGAGGAGCTGTAGGCCTTGGCTGTCATCTGCACCGGCTGGAAAACAGCGAATGAATGAATGAATGAATGAATGAATGAATGAATTGTTTATATAAGTGTCACGCATAAAAAAAAGTTGTATAATTAAAACATGTTTTTAGTTTATGCAAGGCCAGTACAGGCCGAGGAGACACTATACACTAAAACATGTATTACTTATTTTCTATATTTTTAGCATAATTATAAAATGTACAGCAAGTGTATTAAATTTGAAAAAATGGAACTTTGATAAAATTAATTTGGTTAAACAACGTTTAAAAAGCGTTTTCGCCGGGGATACAGTATAAAACACATTTTGCCAAAGCCGGCGACATCTGGGGCATTTTACATTAATATCATTATTTTGCATCTTGTGTATTATTGACAAAAGCAGGGTTTTAAAATATATTGGGTAATTTATTAAGAGTCTGACGAATATCATTATCAAATGGACATGGTAGTAGAAAATTATTTTCGGAAAAAACTACGTTGGTAACGCTGGCAAGGGTGGCGGTGATGGTGGTGGTGGTAGGGGTGGTGGTTGTGGTAGTAGTAGTGGTACTTGATGTTAAATTTTGTTTATTTGTTGTTTAACGCCGCACTCTGCAATATTCCAGCCTGTAAATAATCGAGTCTAGACCTGACAATCCAGTGATTGACATCACGAGCATCGATCTATGCTATTTGGATACGATGTGATGTTGAAGTTGCAGTAGCAAAAGATGATAGAACTTGTATAGCAACGTGCATGTGCGTGTTTGTGTGCCGGACTCTAGTACTTGTATAGCAACGTGCTTGTGCGTGTTTGTGTGCCGGATTCTAGTACTTTAATGGGTTTGGTCCCATCCGATATTCGAACCCACACTGACAGATTGAGGCACCTATTCGCGAGCACACACAGTCAGGGCTCTAACCCACTCAGTCACCGAGGTTTCCACAAAAATGAAAGTCAGATAACTGGTAGAGGGGTACACAAAGTACGTGATCTAGAATACCAGTTGTCTGACATTCATTTTTTTCGGTGACTGAGTGGGTTAGATCGCTGATTTTGTGTACTGGCGACTTTGTCGGATGGGACTCAACCCCCAAAAGAACTAGAATCTGTAGTTTACTAAGAAAGTGTTATCCCAAATATGACATTTGTTACATGGGAAGGAGTAGTTGTGACATAAGCAGTCGTTGTAGTAGTTGTAGCTGTAGTAGCTGTAGCAGTAGTGGTTGGGTTTGTTAAAATAGCAGTAGTTGCAGCGGAAGCTCGCAGTAACATTATTATACTCCAAGTCAAAGCTTCGTTTAGTTTCGCACATTATTCTGTGAACAGTGTAAGAAATCAGCTTACGCCATTTAAACTTGGAGACACAATCCGCAATTTGAATTTCCCCTGGTTGACGGCCGTAGTCAGTTTCGTGACTGCAGCCGCCAGAGTTACTTCGATCACGTGGCTTGTGACGTCACCAGAGAGCGGCGGAACGTCTAGCAAGGTGAAGGACACAATGAGATCGGTTTGATCGTAGTCTACCTGTGACGAGGAAACAACGAGCATCACGCCTTGCAATAATAGGAACACATCGTAGTAACATTATTTTATCTACTTGGGGTATGGGTGGCCCAGTCGTCTAAGGTGCCGCAAGTCATCGTGCACTGTTTCGTTGCTTGGGCGCGTACATATGATTGTGGGTTCGATTCCCGTTTCTCCCCGATTATGTTTCCTGGTTTGACAGCACCATGCTCGGGAGTCGGGAGACCTGCATTAATTCGGGATTTCCTCCCACGTTAAGCTGACACGCCCTGATATAACTGGAATGCAGTTAAAAGAGGCGTGAAACCCAACGTACACACTCGCTTATCTACTTAGTCCTGTCCCTGAAACTTCGCTCTCGACAAAAGTTTCTCCTGTTCAAAATTTCTTCAATTCTCAAAAGTGTCGCCATATAAGGCGCTGACTTAGGATGTCGAAGGCTAATTACATGTGGACCTAACCTATCGTAGGTTAGGAGGTTGTTTACGATAAGGTGTAAAGTTAGGACATTTTGTGAAGCGGCACGCATATTTAAGTGTCGGTTCACGACGTGGTTTAAAACGTCGTAGCGCTTAGAGGCTTTTTGGACACCTTTGTTTGTTTATTTGTTGCCTAGCGCCGCACTCGGCAATATTCCAGCAGTATGACGGCGGTCTGTAAATAATCGAGTCTGGACCAGACAATCCAGTGATCGACATCATGAGCATCGATCCACGCAATTGGGATACGATGACATGCATCAACCAAGTCATCGTGTCTGACCACCCGATCCCGTTAGTCGCCTCTTACGACAAGCATATAGTCGCCTTTTACGGCAAGCATGGGTTGCTGAATTCTACCCCGGATCTTCACGAGTCTCCAACCTTTGTACCTGTTTGTAGCCTACCTTACCCTGATGTTGTTGATCCTGAGAGGGGTGACGTCTGTAACAGCCTGTACCTCCATTATAAGGTAATACTTGAACAAGTCCTCATCAACCTTCACGACCTGACGGAAGCTGCCTGGAATATTCCAAGCGAGAAGTAAGAGTGTGAGTTCGGTTTTACGCCGCTTTTAGCAGTATTCCAAAAATATCACAGCGGGGGCACCAGAAGTTAGAAGTAAGAGAATTGATGGTTGTGAAGATGTTCTTGTTAAACTTAACACGTGTATAACTGCGTCTATCATACCTCCTTGTCAGAATGGCAGGTGATTTTGATAAAATACTTTGTTACCGGCCTTGGATTTTAATAAATTTCTCAGCGGGGGAAATAAATCTTTTCTACCCTGCCACGAGCACTATAGGCTGCACGTGCATTTCCGAGAGACAGAATAAATCCTTTATACCCCGCTTCAAAGCAAAAAGCCAGACTCTTTTTCCGAGCCAATGGACGTCACGTGACATAGCGGAAGCTCACCTCTGTTCAATCGAACATCTGTTTTCTATCAATTTGGAATTTATTTGAATTACTTTACAATGTCATATTATAACTTGTCGGTAAGATAAATTCGATGAAGCAGGATCACGAGGGGTACATGGGGTTTATTGCGTCTGGCGTTAGTTTTTATACCACGAGCCGGGGGCATAAAACCGTCTGTACCCCTCGTGCTCCAGGCTGTCGGGCACTGACCGGGGAGGGCGAACTTGAAGGACTTTCTGTGAAGGTAGTTGAAACACGGGCTGATGTCGAAATTCCAAATCATAGGCTGGTCCTCGTCGTAGTCGTAGAAGTTGTACACGAAGTGGGCGTTCTGTTGAGTCTGCATCACACGTGGCACATTTATAGCGTTTGGGTTTCATCGCACATATTTTTAGTTGCCGGCTCCCCGTTTACCAATGTGTCCGATTCATCTGAGGGACCGGGGGCACGGGTGGCCCAGTCGTCTAAGGGGGCCGCGAGTTGCGTCCCTTGGGCATACCAGAAACCTATGATTGTGGGTTCCAATCCCAGTTCGCCCCAATTATGTTTCTAGGTTTGTCAGCACCATACCCGTGCTCGTGGGTTTCAACGAAGTAGTAAACGTTTGAGACCTGCATCACTTCGGGCTTTCCTCCCACATTATGCTGACACGCCGTGATATAACTGGAATACTGTTAAAAGAGGCGTTAAACCAAACTCACTATTAAAAAATCACATGCTAAATTTATCTAAAAAAATCAGCTTCCGCTGAGGACATCCCATTACAGGTCACGTCAGGATGATCTTTCGCGAACTTTGACCGACCAATGAGATAACAGGAAGTACACATCCATTCCAGACAGTTCTTTCAAAAGTATTTTGAATCAGTCAACAGTAATATTGTGTTAAGCTTTAGAGGTTGCATGCCTAGAAAACTTATTCCGCTAACACTGTAACAACAATTTGATTATTTCATATTTCATTTTTTATTACGTGTTTGCAGGAGTTATCTATCGTGTAGTTGTCCGATTTTCGATCACGAATATACATACCACTTAATTTCATTTATCCGACATACTCGTTAATCAGACATACTCATGTGCAACCAACCATGTCGGATTAACGGGACTTGACTGTATTTTCAAACTGAAGCAGACTGTCGGTCAGAGCTTCAATACGCTGCATGATGTTAACTTTGTTGTATTGTTGCCATGGCAATGAATGTGATAAAGGCAAGAACTGTTCTGTGAAGCCCGTATGTTCCACAGTTTAATATAAAAACAAAGATCCAGCAGTGTATGTGAAATCAGAGGACGTTTAGGTAAAAACACAATAACTTACCATGGCGACTGTGACCTCAAGCATGACGGGCACCTTGGTCTCCGCGTTATTGTAGCCGATCTCCTCCGTCACCTGGGGCTGCAGCAGCGTATAGCACCCGTCAGACACACTGCTACTACTGCTACTACTACTACTACTACTACCAAAAATACTACTACTACTACTGCTACTACTAAAACTACTACTACCACTACTTCTGCAACTGCTGCTACTACTATTACTACAACTACTACTGCTACCTCTACTGCCACTACAAAAAATACCTCTACTTCTACTACCCCTTCTGCTACTACTATTACTGCTACTACTACTTCTATTATTACCACTAATACTACTACTACCAAAAATACTACTATTACTACTACTGCTGCTGCTACTACCTCTACTACTACTACTAAAACTACTACTACTACTACTACTAAAACTACTACTACTACTACTACTACTGAAGATCCGGATTAGAAAAGGCCTTCAACAACCAATGCTTGGAAGAGGCGGCTAACGGGATCGGGTGGTTGATGCATGTCATCGTATTCCAGCTGATATCAATCACTGGATTGTCTGGTCCAGATTTGATTATTTACAGACCGAGCGGTCGGGTAGCCTAGTGGTTAAAGCGTTAACTCGTCACGCCGAAGACCCGGGTTCGATTCCCGACATGGGTACAATGTGTGAAGCCCATTTCTGGTGTCCCCCGCCGTGATCTTGCTGGAATATTGCTAAAAGCGGCGTAAAACCATACTCACTCACTCACTCACTATTTACAGACCGCCGTCATATAGTTGGAATATTGCTGAATGCATCGTTAAACAAGAAACAAAAACAGTGTAGTCTTATGTACAATAAGAAAACATCCAGTGAATAAAATTGTTAGTGTGGCTTTAATCATAAAATTATTCATATTAATCATTAGTTTTGGTGACAACAAGTTACATGAACATACGACAGCTTTTATTTCAAAGAGCGAGGATGCTAAAATTGGCGTCATGCAAGGGAAGGAATTCGTGCACACACCTTACTGTACTTGCGGAAGGTGTTTGGTAATAATTCCACTACTACATCTACAACTAGTGCTGCTGCTACAACTACCACCACCACCAGTACCACTACTACTACAACTACTGCTGCTACAACTACCACCACCACCAGTACCACTACTACTACAACTACTGCTACTACAACTACCACCACCACCAGTATCACTACTACTACAACTACTGCTACTACAACTACCACCACCACCAGTATCACTACTACTACAACTACTGCTACTACAACTACCACCACCACCAGTACCACTACTACTACAACTACTGCTCCTACAACTACCACCACCACCAGTACCACTACTACTACAACTACTGCTACTACAACTACCACCACCACCAGTATCACTACTACTACAACTACTGCTACTACAACTACCACCACCACCAGTACCACTACTACTACAACTACTGCTCCTACAACTACCACCACCACCACTATTACTACTAGCGACCCGTTCAGATCCGGGTTAGAATACGTCTTCAGCAACAAGTGCTTGTCATAAAAGGCGAGCATGCTTGTTGTAAGAGGCGAATAACGGGATCGGGTGGTCAGACTCTCTGACTTGGTTGATGCACGTCATCATATCCCAATTGCGTAGATCGATGCTCATGATGTCAATCATTGGGTTGTCTGGTCCAGACTCGATTATTTACAGACCACGGTCATATAGCTGGAATATTGCTAAGTGCGGCGTTAAACAACGATCAACATCAACCAGCGCTAATTGGAACAGCTACAACACTGCTGATGCGGCTTTGGATAATCCCTACACAGTGTTGCAGCTGCCAGTGCTACCTTGACATTTAGCTATTTCTTATCCTTTTCCGTGAGTTATGCATTGAGTTATGCCTTGTGGTTAAAGCGTTCTCCCGTCACACCGAAGACCCGGGTTCGATTTACTGCATGGGTACAATGTGTGACGCCTATTTCTGGTGCTCCCCGCCGTGATATTGCTGGAATATTGCTAAAAGCGGCGTAAAACAACACTCACTCACTCTCAAATATATCGCTATACATATATTGAGTCACCTGTGGTCAGTCAGTACCTGAGCAAAGTACCACTCAAACGTGGAGTTGACCCCCGTGACCCCTGCCGGCCAGTCATGCCGCAACGCAGTCCACACGTCGCACTTCACGTTCCGCACGGTCCGCTGCGGACGAGAACGTATACATAGAAACATAAGATACGCAACGTTTCCTGTCATCTCTGGGCAGATGGGTAGCCTAGTGGCTACATCTACTTACCCTAATGCTGACACGTTCCTTACTTAGGTTAAACGGGTCTTCTGACTATGAAACGACTATGCTTATCGTAAGAGGCAACTAACGGGATCGGGTTGTCAGGCTCGCTGACTTGGTTGATGCATGGAATCGTATCCCATTTGCGTAGATCGATGCTCATGACATCAGTCACTGGATTGTCTCGTCCAGACTCGATTATTTACAGACAGCCGTCATATAGCTGTAATGTTGCTGAGTGCGGTGTTAAACAACAAACAAACAAACAAAACTGATTTCAATAGACGATCATTTAACACAGACTTACCTCTCCGATGTAGTGGTAACTTGCGTTGTTGAAGTTGAAAAATTCCTGCGATGTTCGGATGCGGACGTCGTTGCCGTTGATGACATGGGCGTCCAAACTGGTACTTTCAATACGCCTGGCGGAACAGTTGCCCAGCATAGGGTCAGTTATATAGGCCACACCTGGAGCGGAGGAACAGACTAGCACCAGACTAGCAGCAGACTAGCCGCAGACTAGTTGACTCAATGTGACAACATGTTATCGATACTTGTATATCCTCGAATGCGTTTTAGGCTCGCTGTATACATCTACACAAGTACCTCACTAGTTTGTTTTATCATATACCTATCAATGCTATGATGCAGTTTGCATGAGCGATAGAGCCAACATAGAGACGGTCATATCACAGGGGGTGTCATAACCAGACCCGTATTACACCCACCGCCGGGTTCAAATGGCTTGTCAATGCATTTTGAATGGCCGTTTGATATCAGCCCGGGTGGTAAGAAATTAGAGTTACGTCCCTTAGTGCGTCGTCTGCTCGCCTGCCCAGCTGGGCTTCCCGTGACAATGACTTCTAAACAAGTTATGAGATATGGTGTATAACTCGCATGTGTTGTAGGCTTATATGGTGTATAACTCGCCGTTGTTGTAGGGAGATATGGTGTATTACTCACCTGTGTTGTAGGGAGATATGGTGTATGACTTACCTGTGTTGTAGGGAGATATGGTGTATAACTTACCTGTACTGTAGGGAGATATGGTGTATGACTTACCTGTGTTGTAGGGAGATATGGTGTATGACTTACCTGTGTTGTAGGGAGATATCGTGTATGACTTACCTGTGTTGTAGGGAGATATGGTGTATAACTTACCTGTACTGTAGGGAGATATGGTGTATAACTTGCCTGTGTTGTAGGGAGATATGGTGCATAACTCACCTGTACTGTAGGGAGATATGGTGTATAACTTGCCTGAGTTGTAGGGAGATATGGTGCATAACTTGCCTGTGTTGTTGGGGGAGGTATGATGTATAACTCGACTGTGTTGTAAGGAGATATGGTGTATAACTCGCCTGTGTTGTAGGGAGATATGGTGTATAACTTGCCTGTGTTGTAGGGAGATATGGTGTATAACTCGCCTGTGTTGTAAGGAGATATGGTGTATAACTCGCCTGAGTTGTAGTGGGAGATATGGTGTATAACTCGACTGTGTTGTAGAGGGAGATATGGTGTATAACTCCCTTGTGTTGTAGAGGGAGATATGGTGTATAACTCCCTTGTGTTGTAGAGGGAGATATGGTGTATAACTTGCCTGTGTTGTAAGGAGATATGGTGTATAACTCGCCTGAGTTGTAGTGGGAGATATGGTGTATAACTCGACTGTGTTGTAGAGGGAGATATGGTGTATAACTCCCTTGTGTTGTAGAGGGAGATATGGTGTATAACTCCCTTGTGTTGTAGAGGGAGATATGGTGTATAACTCGCCTGTGTTGTAGTGGGAGATATGGTGTATAACTCGACTGTGTTGTAGTGGGAGATATGGTGTATAACTCGACTGTGTTGTAGAGGGATATATGGTGTATAACTCGCCTGTGTTGTAGGGGGAGATATGGTGTATAACTCCCCTGTGTTGTAGAGGGAGATATGATGTATAACTCGCCTGTGTTGTAGAGGGAGATATGGTGTATAACTCCCCTGTGTTGTAGGGGGAGATATGGTGTATAATTCGCCTGTGTTGTAGGGGGAGATATGATGTATAACACGTCTGCCCTGTAGAGGGAGATATGATGTATAACTTGCCTCTGTTGTAGGGGGAGATATGGTGTATAACTCGCCTTTGCTGTCGAGGGAGATATGGTGTATAACTCGCCTGTGTTGAGGGGGAGATATGGTGTATAATTCGCCCCTGTTGTGTAGGGAGATTTGGTGTATCACTCGACTGTGTTGTAGAGGGAAATAGGGTGTATAACCCCTCTGTGTTGTAGGGGGAGATATGGTGTATAATACGCCTGTGTTGTAGAGGGAGATTTGCTGTATCACTCGACTGTGTTGTAGAGGGAAATATGGTGTATAACTCCCCTGTATTGTAGGAATGTATTGTACGTAACCCACTTGTGTTGTGGGGCGATATACTGCATAGCTCACCTGTGTTGTAGTCGTGCACCTCCACGAGGACGTCGGTGCCGTATGGGGAGTGGGCCGGGGGATAGTACTTGTAGCTCACCAGGTTGATTGTGTAGTCGTAACTCTCCTGCAAATGAAAAGAAACTAGATAACATTTAATCATTTAATGTCAGGACGTGACCATTATTTCATTTGGTCTCTCGGGGTGTCAGCTTAATGTGGGAGGAAGTGATGCAGGTCTTCGATGTTAACCACTTTGGTGAAACCCACGAGCAGGGTATGGTGCCGACAAACCTAGAAGCATAATCGGGGCGCACCGGGATTCGTAGTAACATCAAAATATATCCCTCCTTATAAACGTGACGCAGTAATAGAATCAGGCGGACCTCAGGCATGTGCATGCTGTGACGACACATGACCCTGTGTATGCTGTGACGACACATGACCCTGTGCATGATGTGACTACACATGACCCTGTCCATGCTGTGACTACACATGACCCTGTCAATGCTGTGACTACACATGACCCTGTGTATGCTGTTCTTGTTTATATGTTGCTAACAAACATTGTAGAATACCAGATGAGGCTGATATATCAAGGTTTGTCAGCCCCCCAACCAAAGTAGTAAACGTTCAATATTTGCATGAGTAATATTGGTTTAATTACATGTTGGTGTTTAATTTGTTTATCTATTGACATTTTTCCCATGGGTCCAATAAAACAAACATACTTTCCCAAAACGGAAACGCACAGGTGATTTTCTTTAAAAACATTCCTGATATTTCGCCTACAATGATTGATGATGTTACTTATTTCATAAATGTCACTTTACAGTGAGTTTGGATTGCATTTCATGGCCCAAACATACTATTTGGTAATTAATTATTTTAGAATAAATTTAAACCGATTTTTCGAAATTGTCACGAAATATGAGTGGAATAACATCTGAATGCCGATGGTAGAGGTGTTGAGTATAAAAGGGTGGTACTGCCCGATTTAAGCCCAATTGATTTGTTTGTTTATTTGTTTGTTGTTAAACGCCGCACTCAGCAATATTCCAGCTATATGATGGCGGTCTGTATATAATCGAGTCAGACAATCCAGTGATTGACATCATGAACATCGATCCACGCAATTGGGATTAATGACATGCATCAACCAAGTCAGCGAGCCCGACCACCCAATCCCGTTAGTCGCCTCATACGACAAGCATAGTCGCCTCTTACGGCAAGCATGGGTTAGTGAAGATCTATTCTCCCCCGGATCGTCACGGGTCCAATTGCAGCGGTATACCCAATTGAACATCTATCGAATGAACCCGATCGTCGTATCCGAAGACGTCAACCGCCGACTCAAACGCTTCCGCAGCCTCGCCGGGCATTGCAGGAAACATGGCCACGAATACCACAGGATCTAATTCAGCGACTCATTCAGTCAAAGAGTAGCGTTGTAGAACTGTGATACAGGTCAATGGTGACCATGACAGGTACTGACGTTACCGCTGCCATATCACGCTGTCTATATCAACACCTGCATCTCTGTGTGAACCTTTGTATGACATTTATTTCAGTCATATTTGACAACAGCTTTTCATCATGCCAAGTTTTACGTTCAGTTTGACATTTGCCTCGGTTCAGACACATCATTTAAAGTGAAGGCGACGCATGTAAATATTTTCACCCGAGCGTTTCTTTTTGGGGGAGTATCGGTTAGGAAAAGGAGACATGCATCATACTACACTACCGTGTCTGTGTCTGTGCCTCCCTCACGCATGGTAGAAACCTATGATAATAGCAGAGCTCCAGATAACTGTGTGGGCAATTGAGTTCTTACTCTGGAGTTTCTATTTTATTTGGGTTATTACATGTTTCATTGGGTAACCATTTTTTTACTCATCTATTCATCACACTAATGGGTTGTTTTCCCAAAACTAGAAAACATTTTAAGATTTCAAAAAAGTGAAATAATGTTTTAGATGTATATAACTGTTCTAGATATATAGGCTTGACTCGGAAAGTAAATTAGCTCGTAATTGTGCTCCGGAAAGTGGCTCCGTTGTTCGTGTGCTGCAAAAGTTTAATTGGGAGATTACGTGAGCTGTTTTTATACACATGTGTTCTCATTTAATGCATGCGTTGCTATACGCAAGTTAAGTGAAGGTAATTGGGTTTTGTATATTTTTGGGGTATATACTGCACAAATACGCTGCTTAACTGAAGCTCTGTAATGGGTTTAAATCTTTGCCCTGATAATGTTTCAAGGTATGTCACGTGCTCGGTGGTTTCACCGAAGTGACAATCGTGGAATACTTGTATCACTTCCGCCTTTCCTCCAACCTCAGGTTGACACGCTGCGATACAACCGACATACTGTTCAAGGAGGCGTCACACGAAACACACTCTCATCATGACCAACGCATTGGGGTTTTAAATCATGTCCTAATATGGTTTAAACGGGGCGTTCGGGTAGCCTGGTGGTTAAAGCTTTCGCTCGTCACGCCGAAGACCCTGGTTCGATTCCCGACATGGGTACAATGTGTGAAGCCCATTTCTGGTGTCCCCGCCGTGATATTGCTGGAATATTGCTAAAAGCGGCGTAAAACCATACTCGCTCACTTTAAACACCTGTTAATCTCACCTTGATAAAGCCGATGCTCTTTTCCTCGGGGATTACAATCTCGGCATAATAGTGGAAGAAATCGTTCAAAGATGGCAGCGACTTTGTATTCTTGCGGTGTGGGCAGTAGGCACCTTTTGGGATCTGTAGATATAGGAGACCAGTTTAACTTGTTTGTTTGTTTGTTGTTTAACGCCGCACTCAGTTATATTCCAGCTATATGACGGCGGTACGTATATAATCGAGTCTCGACCAGTGATTGACATCATGAGCATCGATCCACACAATCTAAATACGATGACATGCATCAAACCAAGTCAGCGAGCCTGACCACCCGATCCCGAGTGAGTGAGTGAGTGAGTGAGTGAGTGAGTGAGTGAGTGAGTGAGTGGAGTGAGTGAGGGGCGGTGGACGGTTTTTTTAGGGTTTTTTAAAAAAAGAAGAAGATATTTTGTGGCAGAAGCATCAGAATAAAATCACTGAATCTCAGGTTTGCAAAATTCAAACATGTTGTTCTCTGAGTGTTCGACTCCTCCGTACAGAGAAAAAGACAGTATGTCCTGAGGCAGCGACCGAAATCGTGTATTAAATGGCGAGACTGCCGAGTAGGTCATAAATACACAATGCGGTCAGGTGTAGCAAATGTTATGTCTAGGAAAACACTTTCTTAGTAAGGTAATGTAAGGCCACATCATTCAAAGTACATTATTCATACCTCAGTTTTAAACGTAGAATATTTGTTTATTTTAACTAATGGCTTCATTGCGTACCATCAGCAGCAGCTGAAGGGATGGTGTAAATCTTGCTGTGGAACCGTGCAGGTAGCAAAAGTATTGTAAGTCCCCACGGTTCCTAGCTAGTAAGGTGGCCCATCACACAAAGTCAGCGTGTTGAGCGATCTGACTTTGTTGAAATTGGCGACTAGGTGGCAGTGTGGATAGGACTCAACTCCAAAAAAGTACTAGAATCTGTACTTTACTAAGAAAGTGTTTTCTTACACACCTGTGGGTAAGAAACCCATTTGAATTAACTGGAATCAAACATATGTGTGAGATCGAATTCCAGGTCCGTGATGACCTGATATAAGATTATGACGGACTACTTTCCTGATTGTAAGTCATTATAAGTTGCTCGTGCTTCGGTCGAATGTTCACCTACGTCTGTGTTGAACATTACGTTATTTAGATTGTAAACCCACAACAACATATACTACTCAAAAGAAGTTAAGGATCACCTGATTCTTTCATATTACAATAGTTAATCTCTCATGCCATGACAGATTAACCTTCCCATTATGAAAGAATCTGGTGATCCTTAACTTCTTTTGAGTAGTATATATGTCTCTCCTCTTCAGCCCCGGGGCGGTCGGGTAGCCTCGTGGTTAAAGCGTTAGCTCGTCACGCAGAAGACCCGGGTTCGATTCCCGACATGGGTACAATGTGTGAAGCCCATTTCTGGTGTCCCCCGCGGTGATATTGCTGGAATATTGCTAAAAGTGGCGTAAAACCTAACTCACTAACTCACTCACTCCTCTTCAACCCTCATTTCGAAGTCGAATACAATTCAAAATACACTACGCACACTCATTCACTTCTTCTTCTGTGATATTACTCACTGTCATTTCAGGCAAAGCAAAATTACTGAAAATGACCCCTGAAAATTAGGTACGTATCGTAAATCTCGCCATTTTTGACAAATTACAAAATCAAATCACCATTCACGGCGTTATTTACTGAGTGTTTAGAAATCTAAATGTCGGATATTTACTCGAAGAAATGAATTTCAAAAATATGATATTAATGGTTTATATCCAATCACTAATGAGTTGAGGTGAGGTGAAATTGGGTTTAACGTCGCGTCCAAGATTATTGCACTTATATAGCGACGTGCATGCACGTGTATGTGTGTGGCTGCTTGTACTAGTCCGGACTGATGCCGATTTATAGTGCTAGCTCACTGAGATACCATGCCGCAGTTTAACATGAATACTCCACTCAGACACAGTATACTGACTCCGACCAGTCCTTGTTTTAGCCCCTTAATGCCGAGCGCCAGACAGGGTAACAACAAGTACAATCTTTTAACGTCTTTTTGTATGACGCGGCCCGGGATCGAACCCTGGACCTTCCGCTCTCCGGGCGGACGCTCTACCACAAGACCACGGAGGCGGTCTAAATCACTAATGATAATTCTGCAACGTCACTGATATGTCTAGAACCGTTTGTGCGATTTTAGGGTGGGTAAGAAAGAGATTACTGCACTCGTGTCTGTCAGATACTATTGATCATGCAACTCGTTGTTTCAAAGCGCGTCTAACTCGCTTTCTCTCGTTAGAGACTTTTTGAAGCAACTCGTTGCAAGATAAATGGTGTCTGACAGACACTCGTGTAGTAATCTCTATATCCCAAATATAACTTTTTTTTACATCTGACCTCTTTCTAAATGGCATCGTGTGTTAATAACTTTCTTAGTAAAGTTCATATTCTAGTGCCTATTGGGGTTGACTCCCACCCGGGATGTTATATTTGGGATAACAAAAGTACAAGAGTTTAGGATACATTTTGTATTCCTGGCATTCGGCCAAGTGCTAATTTACACTTGTCAAAGGGGTACACAAAGTACGTGATCTAGGCTACCAGTTTCATTTTGAGGAAGCCTCGGTGGCTGAGTGGGTTAGATCGCTGACTTTGTGTGCTGGGCGATTAGGTGTGTGGGTTCGAATCCCGCATGGGACTCAACCTAAAAGAACCTAAGAAAGTATTATCCCAAATATAACATTTCTTACATTAGTGAGTGAGATGGGTTTAACGCCGCTTTTAACAGTATTCCAGTTACATATTACGGCATGTCAGCTTGAAAGCCCGACTTTATGCAGGTCTTAGACATTTACCACTTCGGTGAGACCCAGGAGTACGGGTATGGTGCTGACAAACCTTAAAACATGATCAGGAAGAACCGGTATTCGAACCCACAACCATGGGTTTCTGGCGTGCCCAAGTGACGCAAATCTGCACAGCGAACCGCGGCGCCTTAGACGACTGGACCACCCGTGTCCCCATTTGTGACAATAGTTCATTGACGAACCTCATACTTGTCATCCTCGACGCTGGTCTGGAAGTCGGTGAAGTCGTAGATGTGGTGGAAGGGTGAGCTGGTGCCGGCGTTCACCGTCTTCTTGCCCACGATCTCGCAGCGGACAGGCACCTGCGTCCTGGCTATAGCAGTGTTCCAGGAGTCCTTGGCTGCGACGGACAGAGTCAAGTTCTTGTTTAACGCCGCACTCAGCAATATGCCAGTGGTTTGTAAGTGATCGAGTCTGGATCAGACAATCCAGTAATATCATGAGCATCGATCCACGCAATTGGGATTAATGACATACATCAACCGAGTCAGCCTGACCACCCGATCCCGTTAGTCGCCTCTTACGGCCAGCGTAGTCGTCTTTTACGGCAAGCATGGGTTGCTGAAGACCTATTCTACCCCAGACCTTCACGGGTAGACATAGTAAAGAGAAGATAGGATCGGACACACTGGCACCTGGATTTAAATCTTTCAGTTATCGCCTCCTTTGTCTGCGTACTTAGTTTATGGTGTAGACCAATTATACAGACCCCTGTGACGTATTCCGACGTCAACATGATTTAAGCTCTGTCCCAACGGCATGTACAGAATCAGCTTCACTTGCTCAGCCACTAACTCTCTCAACCATTCATTATCAACTTCTTCATCACTCAACAACATCCAACAATTCACTCAACCACTCTCTCAACCAGTCACTCAACCACCCACTCACCCACTCACTCAGCCACTCACTCAACCACTCACTCAACCACTCACTCAGCCACTCGCTCAACCACTCACTCACCCACTCACTCAACCAGTCATTCAACCACTCACTCAACCACTCACTCAACCACTCGCTCAACCACTCATCCAACATTTCACTCAACAATTCACTCAACAATTCACTCAACCACTCACTCAACCACCCGCTCAACCACTCATCCAACATTTCACTCAACAATTCACTCAACCACTTACTCAACCACTCACTCAACCACTCATCCAACCACTCACTCAATCATTCCCTCAACATCACATCCGACCCCTCACCCTACCATTCACTCACAAACCACCTACCCAATCAGAACCAAATTCTCCATTATTCACTAACTTCCACTCATCACGGCAGCCAGTTGACATATCTCCCCACTCACTCACCCAACCACTCACTCAACACTACACCCGACCACTCACCCAACCATTCACCAAAGCACTCACCCAACCACTCACTCAACCGCTCACTCAACACCACACCCGACCACTCACCCAACAACTCACCAAAGCACTCACCCAACCACTCACCCAACCACTCACCCAACCACTCACTCAACCGCTCACTCAACACCACACCCGACCACTCACCCAACCACTCACCAAACCACCCACCAAACCACTCACCAAAGCACTCACCCAACCACTCACCAAAGCACTCACCCAACCATTCACCAAAGCACTCACCCAACCATTCACCAAAGCACTCACCCAACCATTCACCAAAGCACTCACCCAACCACTCACCAAAGCACTCACCCAACCACTCACCAAAGCACTCACCCAACCATTCACCAAAGCACTCACCCAACCACTCACCAAAGCACTCACCCAACCATTCACCAAAGCACTCACCCAACCACTCACCAAAGCACTCACCCAACCATTCACCAAAGCACTCACCCAACCACTCACCATAGCACTCACCAACCACTAACCAAAGCACTCACCCAACTACTAACCAAAGCACTCACCCAACCACTCACCAAAGCACTCACCCAACCACTCACCAAAGCACTCACCCAACCACTCACCAAAGCACTTATGTATCCACTTGACAAGACATTCCTTTATTCAATCATCAAACCACCCATCCAATCTGTACTCAACCAAATTGTGTACAGTCAATCACTCACCTACTCACCAATTCATCCGCTCATTACGGCAGACAGTCGACACATCTCACCTGTGAATGACCAGAGGATCTTGGCTGAGGCATTGAAGTCTTGCAGATACGCACAGGACTCAAACTGGTCCACCAGGATCCCCCTAACGCGCTTCACCCCTAAGTACGTCTCCTTCAGAGTCCTCCCAAATCTCATCGCCCCTCCAACGGAATAAATACTCTCAGACCCATTCGGACTTTTCGTCATCCCAAACAGGTACTTGTTGCTTGTCTGTGAGAGAGGCTGGACGACACATCCCTCGAACGTGCCATCTGAAACAGGAACAGATGGTATGATGTTTGTTTATGTGCAATATTCGAGTAATATGGCAGCGGTTTAAAAATGGTCGAGTCCATCCAGTGATTGACACGATAAGCATTGATCTACGCATTTGGGACAGGATGATACAATTGACTTGCCTTTGCATGTGTTTGTGACGGGTCCCACCAGTGTGTCAGGACGCGCTTACCTTTTCGCGAACACCTGGTATCATACCAGACGCGTTCGAACATGTGATGTACCCTGATTCCACCACGTGTCCAGCTCACCGACACCCTCCAACATGTGATGTACCCTGATTCCACCACCTGCTCATCTTACCGACGCTCTCCAACATGTGATGTACCCTGTTTCCACCACGTGTCCATCTTACCGACACCCTCCAACATGTGATGTACCCCGATTCCACCACATGTCCATCTTACCGACACCCTCCAACACACTGATGTACCCTGATTCAACCACGTGTCCATCTTACCGACACCCTCCAACATGTGATGTACCCCGATTCCACCACCTGCCCATCTTACCGACACCCTCCAACATATGATGTACCCTGATTCCACCCCCTGTCCATCTTACCGACTCCCTCCAACATGTCATGTACCCTGATTCCACCACGTGTCCATCTTACCGACACCCTCCAACATGTGAAGTACCCTGATTCCACCACCTGCCCATCTTACCGACACCCTCCAACATGTCATGTACCCTGATTCCACCACCTGCCCATCTTACCGACACCCTCCAACATGTGATGTACCCTGATTCCACCCCCTGTCCATCTTACCGACTCCCTCCAACATGTCATGTACCCTGATTCCACCACGTGTCGATCTTACCGACACCCTCCAACATATGATGTACCCTGATTCCACCCCCTGTCCATCTTACCGACTCCCTCCAACATGTCATGTACCCTGATTCCACCACGTGTCCATCTTACCGACACCCTCCAACATGTGAAGTACCCTGATTCCACCACCTGCCCATCTTACCGACACCCTCCAACATGTCATGTACCCTGATTCCACCACGTGTCGATCTTACCGACACCCTCCAACATATGATGTACCCTGATTCCACCCCCTGTCCATCTTTCCGATGCCCTCCAACATGTGATGTACCCTGATTCCACCACGTGTCCATCTTACCGACACCCTCCAACATGTGATGTACCCCGATTCCACCACGCGTCCATCTTACCGACACCCTCCAACATGTCATGTACCCCGATTCCACCACATGTCCATCTTACCGACACCCTCCAACATGTCATGTACCCCGATTCCACCACATGTCCATCTTACCGACGCCCTCCAACATGTGATGTACCCCGATTCCACCACATGTCCATCTTACCGACTCCCTCCAACATGTGATGTACCCTGATTCCACCACCTGCCCATCTTACCGACACCCTCCAACATGTGATATACCCTGATTCCACCACATGTCCATCTTACCGACTCCCTCCAACATGTCATGTACCCTGATTCCACCACATGTCCATCTTACCGACGCCCTCCAACATGTGATGTACCCCGATTCCACCACATGTCCATCTTACCGACACCCTCCAACATGTGATGTACCCTGATTCCACCACCTGCCCATCTTACCGACACCCTCCAACATGTGATGTACCCTGATTCCACCACATGTCCATCTTACCGACACCCTCCAACATGTGATGTACCCTGATTCCACCACATGTCCATCTTACCGACGCCCTCCAACATGTGATGTACCCCGATTCCACCACATGTCCATCTTACCGACTCCCTCCAACATGTGATGTACCCTGATTCCACCACCTGCCCATCTTACCGACACCCTCCAACATGTGATGTACCCTGATTCCACCACCTGCCCATCTTACCGACACCCTCCAACATGTGATGTACCCTGATTCAACCACATGTCCATCTTACCGACACCCTCCAACACACTGATGTACCCTGATTCCACCACATGTCCATCCTACCGACACCCTCCAATCTGTGATGTACCCCGATTCCACCACATGTCCATCTTACCGACACCCTCCAACATATGATGTACCCTGATTCCACCACCTGCCCATCTTACCGACGCCCTGCAATATGTGATGTACCCCGATTCCACCACATGTCCATCTTACCGATGGCCTCCAACACCATGATGTATTCGCCGGCCGTGTAGTCATAGATGATGTTTGCCTTGACGCCCATCTCCCACTGTTGTACGGCGCCCCTGTTGCCGACCTGGTCGTACCATTCTTCCACGTCCGTCGTGTAGTTCTTGTCGAGGATGTTGCACTCCACTCGAGCGCTGAACGTGTCGGGCAGCTTGGGCGTCGGTCCTTAACACAATGGTCATATAAACTCATCTTATAATTCAGAAATGATCAGGCCGCGATATAACTGGAATAATGTTAAAAGCGGCGTTAAACCCTACTCACTCACTAGAAATGATCAACTACATTAATCAAGGCGTGGAGTCTTCCGCATATATAAATATTTACCAAAAAATGAATTTACCTTAGGTGCCACGATTTTACGACAGACCCCACAGGGCCGCGTGGCGGGCCTCACGGGTCGTAGTATGTGCCGGCTTAGTGGACATTACTAGATATTCGTTCTGTCATGACACGGTCCATTTTCTGATGATGTATATTATATCAATGACTTGCGCATGATGTACAGTCTGTACAGGCTGGTATGGACGTGTATACTCTTGCAATGGTACTGAATGGGGACCTAACGCCATGATACTGCAGGACGAACGCAGAACATCAACCGCGACTATTGTGGCGCGGAAAACAGCTATGTCAACGCCAACACAGGGTAAACATGATGTACTGCTGCTGCCGTTCCAACGTCTCCTGACACCGCATCTCAACATCCACCACTACCACTACCCCAGCGAGGACGTTCTTTAGAGACTGGCCGCTGCCTCAACCGCATTCCCGCCCCTTCCACAATGTCCGCCCCAACATCCACCCATATGATTTTCCCTACACCCACCGCCACGTCATTCCCCCGTGTGACCCCCCACAAGTACTACGAAAGTTGGTCAAAATGTTCTAGGTTTAACAAACAAAACCAACAATTGTGAAAGTGTTTTTAATCTTATTTTTCAACACAGTCGCCCTGCTTTTCAATGCACTTCTCATATCGATAGTGAAGTTTTTCAATTCCAGTCAGGAGGACAGGAGGAAGTTTTCTGAAGCCACTTGGAAAATAACATCCACGGGAGCTTTGAGTTCTTCGTTTTTGTCATAGTGCTTGCCACGAAGGTGTTTCTTCAGTTCAGGAAACAGGCGGAAATCACTTGGTGCAGGGTCTGGCGAGTATGGAGGGTGAAAAAGCTCTTCGAACCCACATTGCCGCAGAGCAGCCCTTCCACGTCGAGAGGTGTCAGAAGAGGTGGGGGTAGAACTCCAGCAGTCAACATTCCTCGCCGCTTTTCTTTGACAAAATTATCAGGCGATGACGCAAATCAGCATGGTAGGCACCGGTAATCGTCTTTTTGACTTTGTAAGTAATCAACAAGGATCACACCCTTTGCATCCCAGAATCCAGTGGTCATAACTTTCTTCACTTATCTTGAAGATTTGAATTTCTTTGGAGAAGGGCCGGACAAGTGGAATGGTGTCATTCCATGGATTGACGTTGTCACTCGGGATCATAGTGGAAGACCCATGGTTCACCACCCGTTACTAATTATCTCTTTTTGAATTTGACGAAATCCTCCCCGATTTGCCCTAAATTTACTGGCATTGTCAGTTCACATTTCCTTAAAATCAGAATATAGAACCTTTGGCACCCAACGAGCAGATATGTTATCTATCTGTAAATGTTCATGAATAATATCTGATACGAGTCTGCGGTTTATTCAAGTAATTATTTGTTAATTTTTCAAGTAATGTGATAAAAATAACTTTCATATTTATAGAAAATAGGATTAGATTTTTCAAATGGTCTATGCCATGTAATTGCAAAGATGTTTCACAAGCTGATAATTTCCTGATAAATGCAGCCTTTATCTATCACCGCCGAGTCTCCTGGAACTCGGGGTGAAAGCAGTAAAAGCTTCTGGTTGACTGGTTGTGTTTTGGAATTTATATGGTGAAAGTATGTCTACCTGTTTTAGCAAAAAAATGTTTGGGCCTACATTTTTTTTCACTGGGCCTACAGTTTTTAAGATGTCTTGGCCCTTAAGGCCAACTCTGCTGAGTTTCAGAAATTGTACAACATTGCCTTGTTCACTTTGTTGTGGCCCATAGTTGAAAGTTAGGCTCAGATCTTACTGACCAGCTCTCGTAGTAGCTCCATCCCACACCAACCCTCACCACTACATTCCACCCACCCCCACCAGTACTACTAGCTCCGTCCCACACCCACCCTCACCACTACATTCCACCCCAACCCCACCAGTACTACTAGCTCCATCCCACCCCCACCAGTACTACTAGCTCCGTCCCACACCCACCCTCACCACTACATTCCACCCACCCCCACCAGTACTACTAGCTCCGTCCCACCCCCACCAGTACTACTAGCTCCATCCCACCCCCACCAGTACTACTAGCTCCGTCCCACACCCACCCTCACCACTACATTCCACCCATCCCCACCAGTACTACTAGCTCCATCCCACCCCCACCAGTACTACTAGCTCCATCCCACCCCCACCAGTACTACTAGCTCCGTCCCACACCCACCCTCACCACTACATTCCACCCATCCCCACCAGTACTACTAGCTCCGTCCTACACCCACCCTCACCACTACATTCCACCCCACCCCCACCAGTACTACTAGCTCCGTCCCACATCCACCCTCACCACTACATTCCACCCACTCCCACCAGTACTACTAGCTCCGTCCCACACCCACCCTCACCACTACATTCCACCCACTCCCACCAGTACTACTAGCTCCGTCCCACACCCACCCTCACCACTACATTCCACCCCACCCCCACCAGTACTACTAGCTCCGTCCCACACCCACCCTCACCACTACATTCCACCCCACCCCCACCAGTACTACTAGCTCCGTCCCACATCCACCCTCACCACTACATTCCACCCCACCCCCACCAGTACTACTAGCTCCGTCCTACACCAACCCTCACCACTACATTCCACCCCAACCCCACCAGTACTACTAGCTCCGTCCCACACCCACCCTCACCACTACATTCCACCCCACCCCCACCAGTACTACTACATTCCACCCACCCCCACCAGTACTACTAGCTCCATCCCACCCCCACCAGTACTACTAGCTCCATCCCACCCCCACCAGTACTACTAGCTCCGTCCCACACCCACCCTCACCACTACATTCCACCCCACACCCACCCTCACCACTACATTCCACCCACCCCCACCAGTACTACTAGCTCCATCCCACCCCCACCAGTACTACTAGCTCCATCCCACCCCCAACAGTACTACTAGCTCCGTCCCACACCCACCCTCACCACTACATTCCACCCATCCCCACCAGTACTACTAGCTCCGTCCTACACCCACCCTCACCACTACATTCCACCCCACCCCCACCAGTACTACTAGCTCCGTCCGACACCCACCCTCACCACTACATTCCACCCCAGCCCCACCAGTACTACTAGCTCCGTCACTCACCCACCCTCACCACTACATTCCACCCCACCCCCACCAGTACTACTAGCTCCGTCCCACACCCACCCTCACCACTACATTCCACCCCTACCCCACCAGTACTACTAGCTCCGTCCCACACCCACCCTCACCACTACATTCCACCCACTCCCACCAGTACTACTAGCTCCGTCCCACACCCACCCTCACCACTACATTCCACCCCACCCCCACCAGTACTACTAGCTCCGTCCCACACCCACCCTCACCACTACATTCCACCCCACCCCCACCAGTACTACTAGCTCCGTCCCACATCCACCCTCACCACTACATTCCACCCCACCCCCACCAGTACTACTAGCTCCGTCCTACACCAACCCTCACCACTACATTCCACCCCAACCCCACCAGTACTACTAGCTCCGTCCCACACCCACCCTCACCACTACATTCCACCCCACCCCCACCAGTACTACTAGCTCCGTCCCACATCCACCCTCACCACTACATTCCACCCCACCCCCACCAGTACTACTAGCTCCGTCCTACACCAACCCTCACCACTACATTCCACCCCAACCCCACCAGTACTACTAGCTCCGTTCCACACCAACCCTCACCACTACATTCCACCCCACCCCCACTAGTACTACTAGCTCCGTCCCACATCTACCCTCACCAATACATTCCATCCCACCCCCACCAATACTACTAGCACCGTCCACCGCCTGCCCTCACCAGTACATTCCACCCCACCCCGAACAGTACTACTAGCTCCGTCCCACACCTACCCTCACCACCACATTCCACGCCAACACCACCCCCACCAGTACTACTAGCTCCGTCCACCGCCTGCCCTCACCACTACATTCCACCCCACCCCGAACAGTACTACTAGCTCCGTCCACCGCCTGCCCTCACCACTACATTCCACCCCACCCCCACCAATACTACTAGCTCCGCCCACCGCCTGCCCTCACCAGTACATTCCACCCCACCCCCACCAATACTACTAGCTCCGTCCCACATCTACCCTCACCACTACATTCCACCCCACCCCCACCAATACTACTAGCTCCGCCCACCGCCTGCCCTCACCAGTACATTCCACCCCACCCCCACTAGTACTACTAGCTCCGTCCCACATCTACCCTCACCACTACATTCCACCCCACCCCCACCAGTACTACTAGCTCCGCCCACCGCCTGCCCTCACCAGTACATTCCACCCCACCCCCACCAGTACTACTACCTCCGCCCACCGCCTGCCCTCACCAGTACATTCCACCCCACCCCCACCAGTACTACTACCTCCGCCCACCCCCTGCCCTCACCACTACATTCCACCCCACCCCCACCAGTACTACTACCTCCGCCCACCCCCTGCCCTCACCACTACATTCCACCCCACCCCCACCAGTACTACTAGCTCCGCCCACCGCCTGCCCTCACCAGTACATTCCACCCCAACCCCACCAGTACTACTAGCTCCGCCCACCGCCTGCCCTCACCACCACACCCACCTGGGTTGCTGCCGTCGGAGGGAGTGCACACGCTGGGATCCGGGGCCTGGATAGTCTGGGACGACGTCAGCGTGAGCAACGACAACATCCAAAGGTAGATCGAGAATCCCCACATCCTTGGATGGAGAAACACATAAAACCTTAGTCTGGATAAACAACATGATGGCATGGGCACCATGAGGGTTGCTGATCTGATCATTCAATACTGCACCTAGAACAATACACATGACATTCCCTTTGTTTTTCAATGTGTGATATATTCTTTCCGTAACTTCTAGAATTAAATGTGGCGGCCTAGTAGCCCAGTTCGCTCGTCACGCTGAAGACCCGGGTTCGATTCCCGACATTGGTACAATGTGTGAAGCCCATTTCTGGTGTCCCCCTAAAAGCGGCGTAAAACCATATTCACTCACTCACCCAAGAATAAAATACTTAGAGAATAACCTATTCACGCACTCACCCACCCAAGAATAGAATACTTAGAGAATAACCTATTCACGCACTCACCCGCCCAAGAATAAAGTACTTAGAGAATAACCTATTCACTCACTCACCCACCCAAGAATAAAATACTTAGAGAATAACCTATTCACTCACCCACCCACCAAAGAATAAAATACTTAGAGAATAACCTATTCACTACTCACCCACCCAAGAATAAAATACTTAGAGAATAACCTATTCACTCACTCACCCACCCAAGAATAAAATACTTAGAGAATAACCTATTCACTACTCACCCACCCAAGAATAAAATACTTAGAGAATAACCTATTCACTACTCACCCACCCAAGAATAAAATACTTAGAGAATAACCTATTCACTCACTCATCCACATTATGAGCATCGATCCACGCAATTGGCACACGATTACATGCATCAACAAAGCCAGCGAGTCTGACCACCCGACCCCGTTACTCGCCTCTTGGGTTGCTGAAGACTTATTTATTCTACCCCGGATCTTCATGGGTCGAACAATGTATGAAGGCATCTTCAAATATTACTGTAATTATTAGTATATTACCAACAGGGAAAATATATCGGTGCATTTTTTCTAGCCATTCTCATAGAGCATCATTAATTTTGCTTTAACACCTATTGGTCCATTGTTTTCATGTTTTGGATTTATGTGACGTCGTACAGTCATATGATTGACCGACCTGTTTCTCGTAGTGATCCTGAAACCCATACATTTTCTCAGTAAAATGCCTATAACATAAGCTACTCTCAGCTACAAATTACGGAAGGTTAGTCACCCGCCAATGTGCGGGGCTTAATTCACACACAGAGTAAACCATAATTCCTCGTTGCTCGCAGGTTGAAACCTGAGAAACACGTTCCTGAACATTTCAAATAGGAAAACATTCTGATGCACCGACTCGTGTTGCACTAGACAGTGGTAAGTACACGAGGACACAATGTGTTGATAACTCACAATCAGGGCGCCATTCTTCAATGTGGTGTCAGCGTGGCGATTGTCGCAAGTCAGTGTTAAACTAAGATCAGGTTTAGTGCTAATATCGCTTTGTTGAATGGGGCCCAGATCACAACCTTGTAAATAGCAGTACTCTACCACGCAACATCAAAACAATGCTTTACACATTCGTTAAATGTACCAAATTTATGTTAACATCAGGATCACATTCATTATGTATTCTAGCAGACTTTCACTAAGCGTATATTGAATGGAAATCTTACTTCAAGACACCGCCAGTTCAATACCGTATAAGAACGATGTATATATAAATGCAGTATATTTACCTGTGTTGCTGTGATGACGAAGTGATAGCGGCCATATTTCAGTCCACGCCCCTCACCTATTATCTCCTATCGTCCTGCCACCCTGCAGATATCTCCAGTAAACACAAGGACGTCACATAGTCCCCGCGGTAGATACAGATAGCTACATCCATACTGTCATACTGACGTTATGAAACGACTGTATTGTATCACTTAGTATTCACCCCGTAGGGATTACAGATTATAATTAGTCTCTACCAACCTATGGATGTTTGTTTTTTTGTTTTTGTAGATCGCACTCAGCAATATGACGGCTGTCTGTAATTAGTCGAGTCTGGATCAAACAGTCCAGTGATTGACATTATGAGCATCGATCCACGCATTTGGGATACAATGACATGCATCAACCAAGTCAGCGAACCTGACGATCTGGTCCCATTAGTAGCCTCTTACGACGAGCAAAGTCGCTTTTTGCGGCAAGCATGGGTTGCTTAAGACCTATTCTACCCCGGATCTTCACGGGTCTCACGGCAAGCATGAGTTGCTGAAGACCTATTCTACCCCGGATCTTCACGGGTCTCACGGCAAGCATGGGTTGCTTAAGACCTATTCTACCCCGGATCTTCACGGGTCTCACGGCAAGCATGGGTTGCTGAAGACCTATTCTACCCCGGATCTTCACGGGTCTCACGGCAAGCATGGGTTGCTGAAGATCTATTCTACCCCGGATCTTCACGGGTCTCACGGCAAGCATGAGTTGCTGAAGACCTATTCTACCCCGGATCTTCACGGGGGACCCATGGATGTAATTAAAGGGCTACTAAATGGATCGGATGGTCAGGCTCCATGACTTGGTGAAAGTCTGTCACCGACGGCGTGGGCAGGTGCCCAACATATTAATCACTGACGTCTCTGGTCCGAATGCGATTATTTACAGGCGGCTGTCACAGCTTTTCTGTTGTTGATTGCGGCGTAAAACAAATAAAAAAAGCATTAGCTGTATTTTCGAGCGAGTGTCGTAAAATGCCTTTGATACAAGCATGAACACATACATAATATGTTTTGAATGTTACCCCTTCAGGTAAACTAGGGGCGGTCGGGTAACCTAGTGGTTGAAGCGTTCGCTCGTCACGCTGAAGACCCGGGTTCGATTCCCGACATGGGTACAATGTGTGAAGCCCATTTCTGGTGTTCCCCGCCGTGATATTGCTGGAATATTGCTAAAAGCGGCGTAAAATCATACTCACTCACTCACTCAGGTAAACTAAAGCGACTACTTTGTGAGAAATTGAAACAGATGAGACAGCTACCGATACATCGAAAAGAACAACGGATAACGAGGTGGGTTTTATTTAATGACAATACATTGTTCTATCATGACGTCATTTCTGGAGATTCGAACATGCCTTCGCAACTAAATGATGCCGTAAATGGCGGGGGTAGTGAGATATTCTCATTAGATGTAGCTATAGCTTGGCAAAACAGATGCACGCAATGCCAGGACGATGGCATCCAAGCGTAGGCGACAGTGGGAGAAAAGGTAGAGTTATGGCCGTCAATTGTTTGTGTTTGTGAGAATATTCAGGAGATACCAAACTTTTATACCTCTGTTCATAAAATAGACGTGTCCGACATTCCCGAGATCAGATTGTCTTGCATGACATTTTCTCTCTCTTTTATTACTGGATAACAACCATCGGTGGTATATGAGTTGTACAACAACAAAAAACACAGTAATAGATGTACAGCTAGATAGCATACATGGTAGAATACGTCACAGTATAGCATTCAAATGTCTGAGGAACTTTGACAGTTTAGGATATGTAATCATGTTTGGCCAGTGTGTGTAGTATTCATTGACACATCCAGTACGTAATGTTAAAGGTGAATTACAGCTGAATAAATAGTGGAACTCGTCACCAATTACTTGGGAGTCACACAATGAACATATCCTTCTCGTTCTCGTGATATAGTTTCCCATCATATTATTAGGATAAGTTAATACTTACTTACACCAGTATGGTATGACACGTTTAGCAATATTAATGCTTAGTGGTGGTACTAGTGTGTGTGTGTGTGTGTGTGTGTGTGTGTGCGCGTGTGTGTGTGTGTGTGTGTGTGTGTGTGTGTGTGTGTGTGTGTGTGTGTGTGTGTGTGTGTGTGTGTGTGTGTGTGTGTGTGTATATTATATAAATAACTTTTTGGCTTTCAACAGTCACTACATTTCCACGTGTGCAAGTCTGGACTTAAAGCTACAATAAAGACACAAATTTTGGCTAGCTCAGCCAGTTCCTTTTACGAGTACAGGAAAAGAAACACACCAATCAGGTTTAGTCATCCTGTTTAAAAAGACAAAACTTAATATTGAAAAATCGTGGTCACTTTTAATTGACTCAATAGATGTACATTTGAAAACATCAACAAATCTCACACAAGTTCATCCAATCACAGCTGCCACATTTCTCAATCTACATTAAATCGTCCTCTACGAAAGCTGCTGGCCGAACAACTGATTCTGATTTGGTGTGGTAGGAGTAGAAATCCTGTAGACTGGCACCAGCACTCTCAGAGTTGCAGATTTGTTTTTTTCTGAAACCAGTTCAGACTTTAGATAATATACGTCGAGCCGGCGAAACCCGTCTTCGTCCGGAACAGGCGCACCCGTGGTTTGGGGTTAAGCGAAACGCAAATGTTTTCGCATGGACTTCTTTTTTTCTATCCTTCTTTCATTACACGATATAACCCTCCGTGGTACATGAGTTGAACAACAACAACAACAACAAAAACAGACACCGGAATATATGGTACAGGTCGATATAAGGAATTGCATCCGACGTCATGTTTGTCACTGAAATTTGGCAATTGTCTCCACGTGTCTACCATAAAACTTGTTCACAGCTTTACCGAGGCCTTGAACGCTGTAACCATTATCAACCAACTTCAAAGCATGTGTGGTTTAGCGTTTAATAACATGTAGCGAGTGTTTTAAACGTTACAGCTTTACAAAAGACATTAAAAAGTTACACAATCAGTGAAAAACAGTTTTCGTACATTTTTTTTATATTATTGTCTTTCCCCAGCCCGCTCTCTTGTTTTCAGTTTTCTAACACGAATATTTCAACAAGAGAGAAACCTGCAGTGAGTGAGAAATTGGCTTCACACATTGTACCAATGTCGGGAATCGAACCCGGGTCTTTGGTGTAAGCAGCGAACGCTTTAACCACTTGGCTACCCGACCGCCCCTCTAGAATGAATGAAAACCGTAAAAAATAGTTATAAAATACTAAAACGTTACTGACAAGGGACAAGTACACTTAACATTTTTGCAAGCAGCTGTTATATTTAACCCGCTGGATGCCGAGTTTTGTTCTGACGCACATTTTCCTAAGATCGAAAAAGTGAAGGTTGAACGTGAATTGCGATCACGCGGCACTGGATCTACCTCCGGCTATACACTTACGCAGAGATGTAGAATATTAAATTTCCTAGCTGATGGTGTAAATTTAACTGCAAATGTTTAAACGGTTTGAAAAAAATGACACTGCTAAGTGTTGTCCGATAATTTATTCTGCGTTGAAAAACAGGAATTTCCTCCGCTTTTTATCGTATACCGATAAAAATACTGTGCGACGAATTATTTTTATTTAGCAGCTTTACGGAATTGTGAGCGAACAAAACACTGCCTAATATCTGAACGACAAAACGGAATGACTGCTTTTACAATTTCAATGATGTCTTGAATAGTTAAACAATTAGACAGTTTACGGTGTATCGATCTTAAGTGGACAACACATTCACCTGTTTCGCATCAGTTTTACTTAATCAAATACTCAAAAGAATATTTCAAAACATACAAAATTATATTCACCAATGGATGTATTTGTTTATTATTATATCATTATTTCTCTTCATCTGATGTCTGAATTACACAATAAAAGATGCGGGAAAAGCTCTAATAGTACAGAATTTTCAGGATAATCGTATGAGGCTCCACCAACGGGATACATGGCACGGGTTACAGTTTCAAACTTTTTTTCAATTCCTGGAGAAACAAAGTGAAACAGTTTAATATCCTGTGGTCACACTATTTAACAAAGGATGAGCCCATTGAATATATTATGCAAAACGAGAGGAATAATGCGTAGATCGTTTAATTGTGACCAACACACACCTGGCGAATTGTTAGACTGTTCTGTATCTCAAATGACATAAAAAAAATAATTCTTCTAGAAATGTGTGTATATATTTAACGAAACATATTATCCATTTTGTTGGACGTTTCAATGTCAACATCAACTTTGAGATATGAATGAATTAAACCATTGTTCTATAAAAATAGCTGTAAATAAACTAAACTTTACATAAATAAACGTTCAATGATTTGATAATATTGAGATATTTGAATATGCTGATTTAGAACTGTGTCCCGTTTTGCTGTTTCTGGTCGTTGAAGACATCGGCAGCTGGGTTGTTAACTCCGGTATTGGTTTCGTTGTTCTCTTTATATGATAGTCCATACACAGGCATAGGTCCCGACCCGTCCAGGGGTAACTTCTCCCTGCTGGAGCTGCTGACAAGATCACCAGACGCTGGTATCACAATCTCCCCATCCTTTTCAGATGCTATTTCCTGATAGGAACAAAATAACACAGTGAGAAAGTGAATAATTTTGTTTAAAATGATTATAAATTATTAAAGATTTACGACTTTGAAATTGACCCTATTCCCGTCAGTAGATAACTTTGAGAATCAGGAACTCTTTCACAAGACAACCTTCGCAATTCCACCAAACCTGAAACGTCTCGCTACATCCGTTTCACAAACAACGTGTCGCTCAAGTCGACCTTCATCTAAACTGGGCTACATTTCTTTTCAACCCGCAGCTTCCGCAATTACAGCACAGGTAGCCTTTGCGAAATATTGAGGCACGTGCGTTTCAGAAAGCAGCCTCAGCTGCCTTGCCTCAATCTTGATTGGTTTACTGAAACAATTATGTGAGACGGGCAGGCTTCAACCTACATCTGGGTCTCTGAACTCCTGGTTACAGCGGAGACACCTACCTCCGGGTTCCTGAACTCCTGGTTACAGCGGAGACACCTACCTCCGGGTCTCTGAACTCCTGGTTACAGCGGAGACACCTACCTCCGGGTCTCTGAACTCCTGGTTACAGCGGAGACACCTGCCTCCGGGTCTCTGAACTCCTGGTTACAGGGGAGACACCTACCTCCGGGTCTCTGAACTCCTGGTTACAGCGGAGACATCTACCTCCGGGTCTCTGAACTCCTGGTTACAGCGGAGACACCTACATCTGGGTCTCTGAACTCCTGGTTACAGCGGAGACACCTACCTCCGGGTTTCTGAACTCCTGGTTACAGCAGAGACACCTACCTCCGGGTCTCTGAACTCCTGGTTACAGGGGAGACACCTACCTCCGGGTCTCTGAACTCCTGGTTACAGTGGAGACACCTACCTCCGGGTCTCTGAACTCCTGGTTACAGCAGAGACACCTGCCTCCGGGCCTCTGAACTCCTGGTTACAGTGTAGACACCTACCTCCGAGTCTCTGTACTCCTGGTTACAGTGGAGACACCTACCTCTGGGTCTCTGAACTCCTGGTTACAGTGTAGACACCTACCTCCGGGTCTCTGAACTCCTGGTTACAGCAGAGACACCTGCCTCCGGGCCTCTGAACTCCTGGTTACAGTGTAGACACCTACCTCCGGGTCTCTGTACTCCTGGTTACAGTGGAGACACCTACCTCTGGGTCTCTGAACTCCTGGTTACAGCAGAGACACCTACCTCTGGGTCTCTGAACTCCTGGTTACAGCAGAGACACCTACCTCCGGGTCTCTGAACTCCTGGTTACAGCAGAGACACCTAACCCCGGGTCCCTGAACTCCTGGTTACAGCGGAGACACCTACCTCCGGGTCTCTGAACTCCTGGTTACAGCGGAGACACCTACCTCCGGGTCTCTGAACTCCTGGTTACAGTGGAGACACCTACCTCCGGGTCTCTGAACTCCTGGTTACAGCAGAGACACCTGCCTCCGGGCCTCTGAACTCCTGGTTACAGTGTAGACACCTACCTCCGAGTCTCTGTACTCCTGGTTACAGTGGAGACACCTACCTCTGGGTCTCTGAACTCCTGGTTACAGTGTAGACACCTACCTCCGGGTCTCTGAACTCCTGGTTACAGCAGAGACACCTGCCTCCGGGCCTCTGAACTCCTGGTTACAGTGTAGACACCTACCTCCGGGTCTCTGTACTCCTGGTTACAGCGGAGACACCTACCTCTGGGTCTCTGAACTCCTGGTTACAGCAGAGACACCTACCTCTGGGTCTCTGAACTCCTGGTTACAGCAGAGACACCTACCTCCGGGTCTCTGAACTCCTGGTTACAGCAGAGACACCTAACCCCGGGTCCCTGAACTCCTGGTTACAGCGGAGACACCTACCTCCGGGTCTCTGAACTCCTGGTTACAGCGGAGACACCTACCTCCGGGTCTCTGAACTACTGGTTACGATGGAAATACCTACCTCCGGGTCTCTGTACTTCTGGTTATAGCAGAGACACCTACCTCCGGGTCCCTGAACTCCTGGTTACAGTGAAGACACCTACCCCCGGGTCCCTGAACTCCTGGTTACAGCGGAGACACCTACCTCCGGGTCTCTGAACTCCTGGTTACAGCAGAGACACCTACCTCCGGGTCCCTGAACTCCTGGTTACAGCGGAGACACCTGCTGATTGGGCCGGGAAGGCAACAGAAGAGTCGGTCGAAGAAAGGTACCAGATACTTTGTGTCCACATCACCCAGTCGATTCATACCTGCGAGTACAGGGAACGAGTGAATGGATCTTGGTGAAATCGATTTTCTGCAGAATATACCTGGGACAAGGAGACTGTCAATACAATATACCTGGGATAGAGAGGTTTTCAAGACAATATACCTGGGATAGAGGGGTTTTCAATACAATATACCTGGGATAGAGGGGTTTTCAAGACAATATATCTGGGATAGAGGGGTTTTCAAGACAATATACCTGGGATAGAGGGGTTTTCAATACAATATATCTTGGATAGAGGGGTTTTCAAGACAATATACCTGGGATAGAGGGGTTTTCAATACATTATACTTGGGATAGAGGGGTTTTCAATACAATATACCTGGATAGAGGGGCTGTCAATACAATATACCTGGGATAGAGGGGTTTTCAAGACAATGTACCTGGTATAGAGGGGTTTTCAATACAATATACCTGGATAGAGGGGCTGTCAATACAATATACCTGGGATAGAGGGGTTTTCAAGACAATATACCTGGGATAGAGGGGTTTTCAATACAATATACCTGGGATAGAGGGGCTGGCAATACAATATACCTGGGATAGAGGGGCTGGCAATACAATATACCATGGATAGAGGGGCGTTCAATAGAATATACTTGGGACAGAGGGGCTGGCAAAACAATATACCTGGGATAGAGGGCGTTCAATACAATATACCATGGATAGAAGGGCGTTCAATAGAATATACCTGGGATAGAGGGGTTTTCAATACAATATACCTTGATAGAGGGGCTGGCAATACAATATACCTGGGATAGAGGGGCGTTCAATACAAAATACCTTGGAAAGAGGGGTTTTCAATAGAATCTACCTGGGATAGAGGGGTTTTCAATACAATATACCTTGGATAGAGGGGCGTTCAATACCATATACCTGGGATAGAGGGGCTGTCAATACACTATACCTGGGAAAGAGGGGCTGTCAATACAATATACCTGGGAAAGAGGGGTTTCCAATACAATATACCTGGATAGAGGGGATGTCAATACAATATACCTGGATAGAGGGGATGTCAATACAATTTACCTGGATAGAGGGGATGTCACTACAATATACCTGGGATAGAGGGGTTTCCAATACAATTTACCTGGATAGAGGGTTTCCAATATAATTTACCTGGATAGAGGGTTTAAAATACAATATACCTAGATAGAGGGTTTCCAATACAATTTACCTGGATAGAGGATTTACAATACAATATACCTTGATAGAGGGTTTACAATACAATTTACCTGGATATAGGGTTTACAATACAATATACCTGGATAGAGGGGATGTCAATACAATATACCTGGATAGAGGGGATGTCAATACAATATACCTGGATAGCGGGGATGTCAATACAATATACCTGGGATAGAGGGGTTTTCAATACAATATACCTGGATAGAGGGGATGTCAATACAATATACCTGGGATAGAGGGGATGTCAATACAATATACCTCGATAGATGGGATGTCAATACAATATACCTGGGATAGAGGGGATGTCAATACAATATACCTGGATAGAGGGTTTCCAATACAATTTACCTGGATAGAGGGTTTAAAATACAATATACCTGGATAGAGGATTTACAATACAATTTACCTGGATAGAGGGTTTCCAATATAATTTACCTGGATAGAGGGTTTAAAATACAATATACCTAGATAGAGGGTTTCCAATACAATTTACCTGGATATAGGATTTACAATACAATATACCTTGATAGAGGGTTTACAATACAATTTACCTGGATATAGGGTTTACAATACAATATACCTGGATAGAGGGGATGTCAATACAATATACCTGGATAGAGGGGATGTCAATACAATATACCTGGATAGCGGGGATGTCAATACAATATACCTGGGATAGAGGGGTTTTCAATACAATATACCTGGATAGAGGGGATGTCAATACAATATACCTGGGATAGAGGGGATGTCAATACAACATACCTCGATAGATGGGATGTCAATACAATATACCTGGGATAGAGGGGATGTCAATACAATATACCTGGATAGAGGGTTTCCAATACAATTTACCTGGATAGAGGGTTTAAAATACAATATACCTGGATAGAGGGTTTACAATACAATTTACCTGGATAGAGGATTAACAATACAATATACCATGATAGAGGGTTTACAATACAATTTACCTGGATATAGGGTTTACAATACAATATACCTGGATAGAGGGGATGTCAATACAATATACCTGGATAGAGGGGATGTCAATACAATATACCTGGATAGAGGGGATGTCAATACAATATACCTGGATAGAGGGGATGTCAATACAATATACCTTGATAGCGGGGATGTCAATACAATATACCTGGGATAGAGGGGTTTTCAATACAATATACCTGGACAGAGGGGATGTCAATACAATATACCTTGATAGAGGGGATGTCAATACACTATACCTTGATAGAGGGGATGTCAATACAATATACCTGGGATAGAGGGGATGTCAATACAATATACCTGGATAGAGGGGATGTCAATACAATATACCTGGGATAAAGGGGATGTCAATACAATATACCTGGATAGAGGGGATGTCAATACAATATACTTCGATAGAGGGGATGTCAATACAATATACCTGGGATAGAGCGGATGTCAATACAATATACCTGGATAGAGGGTTTCCAATACAATTTACCTGGATAGAGGGTTTACAATACAATTTACCTGGATAGAGGGTTTACAATTCAATATACCTGGATAGAGGGGATGTCAATACAATATACCTGGGTAGAGGGGTTTTCAATACAATATACCCGGGGTAGTCTGCATAAAGCGCCTGGTGAAAGGCTACTTAACGAAAAAAATTAATAGGATGACGTCACAAGAGGTTTATAACCATCACGACACGAAAAAGTCTATTTCGTGACGTTTGGAATAGTGTAGGTATTAATTTTAATGCACATATTTCAAAGTATTCACAATGATTCGGTTATATTTACATGCATGCTTAGTTTGGAAATTACTTGACTGTTGAAGCGATACACATAGTTACATCCATATCCACAATCGTCACTGTCCTGGCCGGTGTGTTATGTCAATACTTTTGATGTCTTGGAACCAAATTCTCTCTTGTCATTTCAGCTACCTGAAAGTTTGTGAAGTGTCCAGTTATGTTTTCTACAGTTGCTCTTAACACAGCTGTGATAACTGTTAATATCAAACATTATTTGTCCACATTATAGATATAGTCAGAATATTCTGGTCCGATCGTCTCTGTGCCTGACATATCAGTATTGTCTGTTGAGAAATGAGAAAACCAAGATTCACAAGCCCGAATGACCGTGGATACTCGTTTTTACATGTTCATGTAGGGGCTGTGGGGTAGCCTAGTGGTTAAAGCGTTCGCCCGTCACGCCGAAGACCCGGGTTCGATTCAAGACATTGGTACAATGTGTGAAGTCCATTTCGGGTGCCCCCTGCTGTGATATTGCAGGAATATTGCTAAAAGCGGATACACTCACATGTTAATGTCGTCATTGTATGTCAAATAGGCCCCATTTTGGTATCAACAATCGTGTTTCTGCTAAAACAGTTTTTGTCATCACATTGTCAATTCAAAGTAAAAGACAATTATCACAGCCACAGACGTGACCGTTCACACCTGCCCCCTAAGATTGTATAATCAATCAGGTTGTGTTGGATGGATGGTGTTGTTTTGTGTACTCTAAGTTGCGAGAATAATTAAAGAAAACTACAGTAAACATATTCAAAGGTCGCTGATCCTTTGTATGTCGTTGTACTTATGACTAGGTGACCGCCTCCGTGGTCTAGTGGTAGAGCGTCCGCCCGGAGAGCGGAAGGTCCGGGGCTCCATTCCCGGCCGCGTCATACAAAAAGACGTTAAAAGATGGTACTTGTTGTTACCCTGTTTGACCCTCGGCATTACGGGGCCCAAACAAGGACTGGTCGGCTCGGAGTCAGTATACTGTGTCTGAGTGGGGTATTAATGTTAAACTGCGGCGTGCTATCTCTGTGAGCTAGCACTATAAATCGGCATCAGTCCGGACTAGTACGAGCAGCCACACACACACACGTGCATGCACGTCGCATATAAGTGCAATAATCTTGGACGTGACGTTAAACCCAATTTCACCTAACCTACATGTATGACTATGTTTCACGGACTGTGGGGGTCAAAAGATAACAATAGCCACTGTGCCACTGCCACACAGAGACTGACAACATGTAGTGATATATCGAACGAGAACTGAACTCAACAACAAATGAGGTGACTGACCTGTGATAGCGCTCACAATGAGACCAACCACTATCACTGTCGATGCTCCAATAGCCGGGTACCACAAATATGACACGGTGTACAGGGCCGAGATACCAGTACTGAAACATGATAGAGTAGAGATGAGGTAGAGAGGACACTGTGTACAGGGCAGAGACACCAGTACTGAAACATGATGGAGTAGAGATTAGGTAGAGAGGACACTGTGTACAGGGCGGAGACACCAGTACTGAAACATGATGGAGTAGAGATTAGGTAGAGAGGACACTGTGTACAGGGCGGAGATACCAGTACTGAAACATGATAGAGTAGAGATGAGGTAGAGAGGACACTGTGTACAGGGCGGAGACACCAGTACTGAAACATGATAGAGTAGAGATGAGGTAGAGAGGACACTGTGTACAGGGCGGAGACACCAGTACTGAAACATGACAGAGTAGAGATGAGGTAGAGAGGACACTGTGTAGAGGGCGGAGATACCAGTACTGAAACATGACAGAGTAGAGATGAGGTAGAGAGGACACTGTGTAGAGGGCGGAGATACCAGTACTGAAACATGATAGAGTAGAGATGAGGTAGGGAGGGCACTGTGTAGAGGGCCGAGAAACCAGTACTGAAACATGATAGAGTAGAAATGAGGTAGAGAGGACACTGTGTACAGGGCGGAGACACCAGTACTGAAACATGACAGAGTAGAGATGAGGTAGAGAGGACACTGTGTAGAGGGCCGACACACCCGTACTGAAACATGATAGAGTAGAGATGAGGTAGAGAGGACACTGTGTACAGGTCGGAGACAATACTACTGAAACATGATAGAATAGAGATGAGGTAGAGAGGACACTGTGTACAGGGCGGAGACACCAGTACTGAAACATGATAGAGTAGAGATGAGGTAGAGAGGACACTGTGTACAGGGCGGAGACACCAGTACTGAAACATGACAGACTATACATTAACTCCACACGTGTACACCCTAACCAACTCACTGACATTGACATCACCACACGTGTACACGCTAACCCACTCACTGACATTAACACCACTACACGTGTACATGCTAACCCACTCACTGACATTGACACCACTACACGTGTACACGTAACCCACTCACTGACATTAACACCACTACACGTGTACACGCTAACCCACTCACTGACATTGACACCACTACACGTGTACACGCTAACCCACTCACTGACATTGACACCACTACACGTGTACATGCTAACCCACTCACTGACATTAACACCACTACACGTGTACACGCTAACCCACTCACTGACATTAACACCACTACACGTGTACACGCTAACCCACTCACTGACATTGACACCACTACACGTGTACACGTAACCCACTCACTGACATTGACACCACTACACGTGTAGACGCTAACCCACTCACTGACATTAACACCACTACACGTGTAGACGCTAACCCACTCACTGACATTGACACCACTACACGTGTACACGCTAACCCACTCACTGACATTAACACCACTACACGTGTACATGCTAACCCACGCACTGACATTAACATCACTACACGTGTACACGCTAACCCACTCACTACTCGACAGTTCCTCCAGCTGTGGTCATGATGGAGGACATTGTTGTTGTCATGGAGTCGGTGATGTTGGGGACGCTGCAGTTGTATGTGGGGAACTCAAGGCTAGTTGGGGCTCCCACAACCGTATAGGCTCCTATGCTGATCCACAAGGGAAACGCCAACCCCAGAATACCGCCGACCACTGCTCCCTAAAAGACATATAGTGAGTGAGTGAGTGAGTGAGTGAGTGCGTGCGTGCGTGCGTGCGTGCGTGCGTGCGTGCGTGCGTGCGTGCGTGCGTGCGTGCGTGCGTGCGTGCGTGAGTGAGTGAGTGAGTGAGTTTTGAGGCTGCTTATAGCAATATTCGCGTGGGTTGCTAGAAATGATATTCACACAATGTGGAATATCAAACCCGGTCATTCTTCACGCCAATTGTTTTAAGAAAGGCAGATTCGACTATGTACAATACAAAAATATATCTATAATTGAGATATGTGACCATGAAGTAAGAAAACTCTCCGATATTTGGCAACCTGTTTTTCATATTACAACCTTGGTTACTTATGCGCATAAAGGGGCGACGATATATTTGTAAGTGAGAGTAGAAATTACCCTTGAAATATGCCTTTTTACATACACCTCAATTACTATGGAAGACATACAGTATCGATAACGACTAAATCTAAAGGTGTCCGCTATATCTGACTGAACTTACAATCCAGTTGGCCCACGGGAAGAAGGCGCCGAGAGCAAACATCCCCAGCAGAGGCCCCGAGGCAGCCCCAGTGAAGCTCAACGATGCCTTAGTGACGACATAGAACAAAGGTGTCATCTCAACACTCGATCAAAATGTTTTGAAAAAACCCATCAGATCAAACTACGTCAGCAAACACAGTTTTGTGCCCGGGGAACTGTCACACGAATTTGCCTACTCAATATGTTTACACTTTTATTATTAATATTGAACTGATGTAGATCCGGTAACGCTGTTTAATATAATACAACAACTCACCTGTAAAACTGTTCAGAATGCTGTAGATCCGGTAACGCTGTTTAACATAATACAACATCTCACCTGTAAAACTGTTCCTCCCAACGTCATTGCCATAAAAGACATCCCGATACCAGTGCCACCGAAGAACAGCACTACAAGATGGAAATATTATTTGATTTTGTTGTGCAAAGTTAAATAAACGACAATTGGACAAGACAAATTCTAAGGGTTCTCCGGGTAACCTTGCTTTACACTGTACAAATGCGATCTACATCTCATTCAAAGAAAATAAAATAGCGCTGTTTATACTTTGATATTGATCTGAAGACCTCTACCTCTGTTGTAATCATTATGAATAACTTAGAAAAACTAACCCAAAAATTTTGTGACGAGTGTTTTCTGTCTTTCGTTGAGTCTTTCCCCGAGGACTGGCTTCAGGAAGTCCTCCCAGCACACAGCAGCCAGGGCGTTCAGACAGGAGGACATCGTGCTGCAAGAAGTTACAAGATTGCCGATTAAAATATGGTGATGTTCCCGGTAAGGCTATGTAAGACGACAAAGACGGATAACGTTAAGAAGTCCTCACCTGTTGCTAGGCCCACCTACATGGTATTATTAAAAGACGGTGATGTTTGAGGGTTACGGTATATGAGCAGACACCAAGACATAAACACTGATAATTTTGGCACACACGCAATAATTACACATCCGAGGGGACAGTTCTCGTCAAAAGGGATCGGTTCCTACCTGAGTGTTCCACCAATCAGAACAGTTCCTACCTGAGTGTTCCACCAATCAGAACAGTTCCTACCTGAGTGCTCGACCAATCAGAACGGTTTCTACCTGAGTGCTCCACCAATCAGAACAGTTTCTACCTGAGTGCTCCATCACTCAGAACAGTTCCTACCTGAGTGCTCCACCAATCAGAACGGTGTCTACCTGAGTGCTCCACCAATCAGAACAGTTCCTACCTGAGTGTTCCACCAATCAGAACAGTTCCTACCTGAGTGTTCCACCAATCAGAACAGTTCCTACCTGAGTGCTCCATCAATCAGAACAGGTCCTACCTGAGTGCTCCATCAATCAGAACAGTTCCTACCTGAGTGCTCCACTAAAGAGACATGAGATGAACAATCCTGGGAGACCGGGATATCCGAGCACCTCCATCACGAAGTAGGGTATCAGCTGGAAAGAAAAGAGTGCGCGAGGATACTTCTAAACCGTTTCAGCAGTATTCCAGAAACATCCCGTCGAGGGACATCAGAACTTAGCTTTATATGATAGAGTAGTGGCCAGACCCTCAAACTGCCGACATACACCTCCCCATATATAATAGAACAAAGCAAACTTAGATTTACTTATGTTTTTGTACACGGACTAGAAAATAATAGTTGTGATCAAATGTTTTGGTGGCAGATACTGTTTAAGTGCACTTTCATTTTGTGAAAATACAGAAAATGAAATAAAGTCTCCTTAAATGGTAATGTATGCATTAAAGAAGTCCGTGTTTCTATCATGTATGGTTAACAACCAAGCCATTTGATATCTCAAAATTATTTCGTTTATAATAGATTATACAACACATACATGTCACCGTTTGAAAATATCATGTCTATATTGGATATTATTAAAGGTTTTGCCCAAAGTCAATGATTATTTTAAATACCGAGGAGGTACATTTGAAGGCCAATGTCACTTTAAAGGACAAGTTCTAAATTAATACATAGATAGTATTAAAAAATGCACATACAACTTTCGTTACTGGTTCTGGATATGCGTGGTTAAGCCCCATAGATTATACGAGGAAACAAACAAAAAATGTGCACAAAAAGATCAAAATAGCTGCTCCCCCTATAAATGGACAAGCAGATGACACTGTGGACTCAATCTCAAGACACAGAGGTATATAAGGTATAGATTTATGTTTGTCAATTTCTTTATTATGAGGAACAAAACGTTTAGGAGTTTATACCCCTCTATGAAGCAGAGAACGTATATTTTCCTGTGTGAACAACAAAAGTAATAAGATAACAAAGATGTAAACATCACAAGGGAAGCCAACAGTTAATTGGCGCTGATAGCAATGGACGAAGGTCTCCGAGCCAATGGCAGAGGCACCAGCAGCGCAAGTCCCAGTCCCAGAGGATGTATATACCAGATCCCCTGCAACTGTGGCCACCAATACATTGGAGAAACCCTCAGATTCCTCATCACCAGACTCAAAGAACATCAGTCCTGTGTCAACAAACTGGACCTGAAATCCGCGATTAAATCAGCCGTTGGCTTCCCTTGCTTAGTTTCCACCTTTGTTATCTTATTACTTTTTTGTTCTTACAGGTACATATATATATATATATATATATATACAAAAATGAGGTAAATGTTCACTCGGTGTACATGTAATATATAATAAAATAATAAAGTCCACGTTAGTCCATCATCTTTTTTATATCAGTTTCATACATAGTACTTTCGCTGTCTCATGACAGCAAAGACTACATTAAGGTACCGAAACCTCATAATCTGATGGGCGGTCGTGTAGCCTAGTGGTTAAAGCGTTCGCTCGTCACGCCGAAGACTCGGGTTAGATATATATATGTTCTGTGCTTCATAGCATTTGGGCGGTCGGGTAGCCTAGCGGTTAAAGCGTTCGCTCGTCACGCATAAGACCCGGGTTCGATTCCCGACATGGGTACAATGTATGAAGCCCTTTTCTGGTGTCCCCTGCCGTGATATTGCTGGAATATTGCTAAAAGCGGAGTAAAACCTTACTCACTCACTTATAGCATTTATTCATCTGATGAAGGAGTAAGTATATTCTTCGAAATGTTTGCTCATAATAAAGAAGTCTTCCTTATGTGTATCACTTCTAAATGTCATTCAAAGACTACATAAAGGTACCGAAACCTCATAATCTGATGGGCGGTCGTGTAGCCTAGTGGTTAAAGCGTTCGCTCGTCACGCCGAAGACTCGGGTTAGATTCCCGACATGGATGCAATGTGTGAAGCCCATTTCTGGTGTCCCTCGACGTGATATTGCTGGAATATTGCTAAAAGCGGCGTAAAACCATACTCACACACTCATAATCTGACATATATCAGAATATTTATAAATATACTGTTGCTCTCAACACCCAAGGAGTGAACTATATGAATATATTTGTAATTATATACATGATTCTTCATAACAGGACGTTACTTAAACCGCGTACAGTTCGGAATGACTAGACTGTCAAGTGTAACAACAAATTAATATGACCGAGATATAACCGACAAATATCTTTACTTATGGCATAAAAACAATAGTGTGGCTATGTAGCCATGCTGCGTTCCAAACACACTTCTCTTGTACACAGCAGACGGAATTCAAAATAAACATGTAAGTTTTTAGTTTCCACAGTTAATACATTATCGTGTCACAGGATATTCTGTCTGGTCCATTTCTTGATTCTATGGTCTTTTTAAACACTGCCGTCGCATGGAACGCATACAACGCTAAGGTTAAGGCAAATTTTGTGAGTGCAGGTGTTACCGGTAGGGCAGTATATGATAACCATTCTGAATGATTTTCAGTGATCTACTCCTATAATTGTCACGGCTATTTTGCTGTTTTCCCACTAGAATCTGTATTGGCGGATATTCGAGACTGGTTATCCTCTGGTGTTGACGTTCAATTATTCAACAATATTTTGTGATGTTATCTGCTGCAGTACTGAATGTTACCATGTTTGTAGACCGTCATAATGTGTTGTGGTATAAGAAAGTTTTAAACATACTTAGCTGTAAACATGTTTGGGATTTATGTAGCTGAAAGTCTTTGTGTGTTGACATTACGTTTACATACATCTACTGTCGTAACAATCGTTCTATCAAGAGTCAAGAAGAGTCAAGAAGAGATATGTCAACCGTCTGCGATGTCAGTCAGCCCAAGCTTCAATAGCCTAATTGCACTGAGCTGAGATAATGAAGATTGGAAATTCTCTGGATCTAGAACATTGTGAAACGTGATATTCTTATGGTGATGTCTGGTTATAAATTCAAAGAAGACAGCTTCTCAATATTGCTGACACATGTTGAAATGTTGAAGAACTTGTCAAGTTGGATTGCGCCAGCTGGAAGTGTCCCTAAACTCGGCTAGATCAGTTGTCCTCCTGCCACACCCTGGATGACCAAGGCTAAGTCCAGGCTTCCAACACTGACAAGGCAGCTACTGTGTTCCCACCTTCAGCAGATGCCTTCAAGCAACACATGGTGAGTGCCATGTTTCAGAAGACAATATGGCTGCAGACATATCTGTCATCTCATCTGCAGCAACAGATCTGGACTGCCACATACTGAACACTGCACCTGCTCTGGTAGCCAAAACTCGGCCTACGATGATGAATCTGAAGGCTTGAGTGACAGTGACAGTGGCGGCACTGACTAAATGTTTCTTACTGTATTGGAGAAAAATAATGGATTCATTAATGAGTTACTGACAATGTTGAAGCAATTGTATAGAAGTGCTTCACATTGACACTTCAAAGTAAGTCAATATCATCAGCAACTGTAGCACAAAACATAGGTGAATTATCTTAAAAAGGACAATAACACGATAGATGGAGTTCCTGGTCGAAACCTAAATTTTGACATTTACATTTATCACGCAGTCCGATGTGAAGACGAAATATTGTCATTTTCCTGTATTTGTGGCCCTCTTGGAGGCCATTTTGTCCGCCATATTGGATAAATCAAATTTCTCAAGCTCATATATGGAAGATACCTAAACGATTCATGTGTTCAAATAAAACAATTTGGTGTACAAGAATGCTATTTTTTATTTGTGGGTTTTAAACAGGATGTTTGGTGGGATCACATATAGTAAACTGTCATACATTATATTATACCTATATTAATTGTTGATTTTTTTATAAGATCTTGAAGCATTCAAGCAGATTGTGAGATATCACACGACATGATTGTCACTATGAAGGTTACATTATCTTTAGTTTTGTAATAATTTGAAATTGAAAATTGAGTGATTTTTCCTGTTTTTGGCACATTTTGGTCGATAACTCGACATAAACCATTTTGCAACTTGTTTATTTGTTCTATGTTAATTTTCCTAAGTCAGCTTACTGAATTTGATTATAAAATGAGCATTGCAATATGCAAACTGATTTGTTATTTTATTTGAGCCATTTATTTGATTTACTAAATTCTGTCATACAAATGTGCATTTCACCACCAAAAACCATGTCTGCCACCAAAGGGAATCACCACAACCATCATTTTCTAACGCATAAATGATATCTGGTGACGAAAATGTGGTTGTGCTTTGTTCTACTGTGGGAGGGGTTACTCCTTAGATAAGTCCTCTTTTTAAGGCTTGGCCGCTACTCTATAATGTACCCATGTGGGAATTCGAACATGGGCCTTGAAAACTTGAAGACCTCAGATCACACACACACACACACACACACACACACACACACACACACACACACACACACACACACACACACACACACACACACACGCACGCACACACGCACACACAAACACACACACGCAAACACGCACGCACGCACGCAAACACACACACACACAAACACACACAAACACACGCACAAATACGCACGCACGCACGCACGCACGCACACACACCATAAAGAAAACAAACACACACACACACACGCACGCACGCACGCACGCACACGCACACGCACACGCACACGCACACACCATAAAGAAAACACACACACAGCTATCTTCCAGTATAGTGTACACCTTTGCAGACATATGGATGTACTCTTTCTGTATGGTGCTAATATCTGAATGGCTGTTACTTTGCTTTCTGCCAGATAAAACATGCCTTATGGGATTTTTCCACTCAATAAATGGTACCCGTTCTATCAGGTCTTACTTGGTTTGAGTTACTGATGTATTTTGCAGACAGTGGATCACATCCTTTCTGTGTGTAATAGGCGAAGGTAATGATTCCGGCTAGACACACGATGGTCAATAGAATGAGGACACCAAGGACATTCAGCATCACCGACCTGAATAAAATGTTTTGAATTAGTGGTAAAAATATTACCACAACAAATAAACATATAAATGATATATGACAAACAAAGATGAATGTATATCAGGGTCGTTGGTCAGGCTATAGCTTTTAGCTTTCCCGGGCAGGAGGAGAGCAAACAATATTTTAACTTGCGTTAATGAAAGGTGCCACGGATCTGTTGCTTTATATCGCCATGTGCGTATTCGAAATCCTCAGGTAGTCCTAGTAAAATACTTTTACACAAACGTTTTAAAGTGTGCGCGGTTAATTTTGTCAGTGTAGCCTGGATATAAACTAGTATACATCCTAGCCATACACACACCCTGTGGTATCATTCAGATATCAGCTGTGTCACATTGCATCTTACAGTTTGGCCTTCTGCAGTGTTGGCAGTGCACAGTAGCGCTGGACACTGGCCTGGTTGACCCCGAAAGTCGCCGTCCAAGATATCATCCCACCAATGACCAGTGACCAGAAGGAATGGCGGACAGTCGGATCTGGATCAAAGCTGAAACGGGAACGTAAACGTGCATGTCAGAGTGATTGAGCAGTTGTCCAGTAATGGCACGGCTTATGTAGAAGAAAGGGACACGTTCACGCCCGGGGATTTATGTGGATGACGAAGGTCGGCTATTAAATTTGTAAGTAAACAGAACGATAGACAAAATGGGTATGATTTTATTGATGAACATGAGGGTGTACACACTTTAACAATGGGAGCGATCGTCATGTTTCCAACTTCCCAAATGAAAAAACTGATGTAGCGACGCCATGTGTTGGTGCATCGATATCAGCGTCGACAATATTAGCATCAGACAATAGACTTCCGCGGTCCATCTGAATGAAATCTTTATTTATTATGTTTTATTCAGTGTCTTTTCGTATTAAAATATGATGGCAGTTGACTCAAAAGAAAGGATCTCTGAAAATCATTGATGAGAAAATCATTGACAGCGACATGCAGTTGGTCGACAGCGTTCCGCCGCACAGTGGTAGGATCACGCTATCATCATTTTGTGACTGCCACCACACACAGAAATGATCTGCGGAACGCCAGCGGTAATATATTTCTACTCAGACAGTGCGTTATCATCACCGTGAGGCTGGCATCCCACTGACCCGACATCAGACACGTTTTAATTGGACAGACGATTAACTGATGAATCGAGATACTGTCTAGACTTCACAGATCATCGTGCCCGAGTGTGGCGAGGACAATTGAAATATTTCAGGATTCCAACGTAGTCGAACAGGACCGGTATGGAGGGGGCTCAATCGCTAAGTGTAGTGTGTTTCCTGAACAGCGTAAATAAACCTCTGTGTGCATGTGATTTTCTCTTTTAACAAAAAAATGAATGTTTGGTAAATATCATATGTAAACCTACAAAGCATGCTTCACTAACATCCCCTGAAAGAACATTTCGTAGAGGCTCAGTAGAAAGTATATTCTTATACACACACATGAACATAATTGGGGCCAGACTAACAAACAGCGAATGAGAAGAATGTGATGCATACTTAAAGAAATTAATTCTTCCCCATTCTTCGTTTATTCTCCAAACTTCTCCCATGCCGCCAACCACGATGGATCCCTGAAATCATGGAATGGAACATTGATTATAAGGTCAACCCAGTCACTTTTATACGTTTTGAAGCATGTATTCAACCAGTCTATCCATTATTTCACTTTAAATCTGATGAACGATGTATTACAAGGTCTGCCAATTTACCCATTATTTTACCGCAAACACAATGAGCCACACATTGAAGGGTCAACCACTTTACCCATTATTTTACCGCAAACACAACGAGCCACACATTGAAGGGTCAACCACTTTACCCATTATTTTACCGCAAATACAACGAGCCACACATTGAAGGGTCAACCACTTTACCCATTATTTTACCGCAAACACAACGAGCCACACATTGAAGGGTCAACCACTTTACCCATCCTTATTACTATTATTGCCACTATAAGGCCAGCCACTTTACCCATTTCTAACTTTAAACGCGAAAAACTATTTATTATAAGATCAACTGACGCACCTATTGTTTCTTTCTCTAAACGCGATGAACCATCAATAATAAGGTCCGACTATTTGCCTATTTCGTTTTACTTTGAACGTGAAGAACCATATATTATAAGGTCAACTGAAGAAGCCATTATATTTACCTGACACGCTGGGAACCATATTTTGTTGGGTCAACCAATATACCCATATGCGCCCCTCATGGTTTATTCTCCCTGCAGTGTTTTATTGAGCGATAAACAACGAGCATGAGTCGTTTATTTCTTATATATAATATTGGTATTCTCATAATTTCTACGTCGATTATCTGCACCTTTTCTCCCAATATTGATCGTCATATCTCTCCTACTGCTGGGAACGATCGTTTGGCCATTGCGTTCATCTGCGCTGTCCAGCTTCTCTCTCAAAAATAACGTTGTCCAATTTACGACGTAATCAAGTTGCGAGCGAATGTTCGAATCTCCAGAAATGACGTCATGCTAGAACAGTGTTGTATAGTGAAATATACTACGCTTCGTTCTTCATTGTTAGTTGCGATTATTTTGCGAAGGGGTCTTATATTTTACTCCAAACGAGAGGAATCATTTACTATAGGGGGAACCATTTTACCCATTCTGTTTACTTTCAACGTGATAAACCATGTATTATAAAGTCTACCAATGTACCAATTACTTTTACTTCAAACGAGATGAACATATACTGTAGGGTCAACCAATTCATCCATTTGTTTTACTTTTAACGCGATGAACCATGCATTATCAGGTCAGCCACTTTCCAATTTTTGCACTGTAAACCTGAACAATTATGCATTACAAGGTCAAGCAATGTATCCGTTGTTTAAACTTTAAACGCTATGAACTATGCATTATAATGTCTACAAATTCTGTTTACTTGAAACTTGATATAGCATTAGCATACTGTCTACCAATTTTAATGTCTACCAATATTATTTCGAAATGTAAATATTGTATTTTAATGTGTCGAAACCTCTTCAGAAATTACATTTGTTTTAATAATGCGTCCTGATAAAAAAGGGAGACTTTAATTATGTTTAATGACGGCTTCAGTAACTGTAACTGTGCATTCTGACATTATTCTCCACGATCATACCTGAATGACTATTGCTAGAAGTCCGGCAAACATCACCACTGACTGAAACATGTCTGTCCACACAACTGCTTTCATTCCACCCTAAAATAAATTGAAATACCCCACATATAATACACAGAGACGTGAGTGAAATGACGTTAAGTTACTGTACCATCCGTGTGGAAGTGTTGTTTGAGCCGAGAGGCAACACAGAGGGTGGCCGAGCAATTATCATACAACGAATTTATCTAACCGCCATGTTTATCATTTTTCACCATTAAAAACAAATGGAGATTGAGATGCGAAGCCCATGTTTGTCACCATTTCCATATTGCCATTAGAGCTCCACATCGCCACGCCTGAAGTCGACTATAACACACACTACGCAACGCTGTTTTGTTGGAAGGAGCTTGAATTATTATGTCTGTTGCCAGGATGGCGGGTCATATATGCAGTTGTACTCACTGTAGCGGTTAAATGAACTGTATGAAAACGTTATTAATCACCAAAATGGACGTATTTGAGTTCTAGTGAGTGAGTATGGTTTTACGCCGCTTTAAGCAATATTCCAGCAAGATCAGAAATGGGCTTCACACATTGTACACAATTCGGGAATCGACCTCGGGTTTTAGGCCTGACGAGCGAACGCTTTAACCACTAGGCTACCTAAAGGTAAGGATACAGGCAAACCCTCAAAAACATTCAGGCGACTCTATGATTGGGGGGCGGTCGGGTAGCCTAGTGGTTAAAGCGTTCGCTCGTCACGCAGAAGACCCGGGTTCGATTCCCGACATTGGTACAGTGTGCGAAGCCCATTTCTGGTGTCCCCTGCCGTGATATTGCTGGAATATTGCTAAAAGCGGCGTAAAACCATACTCACTCACTCACTATGATTGGACTCAACGATCTGCGGATCCAGACGTGACGCAGCTTTGGGACATGTGGCGCTTACCTTAATAATCCAACTATAATGACTGAAGATCTTACTGCGTGTTATGTTAAACGCCGTATTCACTCCAACTATTGCAGAGTGCGCTGTACCCACCAGTGAGGTGTAGAACGTTGACACCAGCCCGACAGTGATGATGGTGGCCCATGTCGGAAACCCAGTCACTGAAATGTATAGAACAACTTCAACCAGTCACCATACGTTATACTGAGCGCCCAACAGTGGTTTAGTAACAAAACGGACATTGTATGATAAAGATTTTTTTCACAGAAGTTCTGTAGTCATCATACGTCTTTACCTTTCGTATAGTTTTTTTTATTAAAAAGGGATCTTTTTCGGCATGTTTAAGACAACTGGCTTTGGTAGCTGTAACTATGGTTACTGTGATGAAGGTGAAATCCATATGTTAATTACAGGAACAATATCGACAAGTTTCATTACTGGTATTCAAGTTGGTAAATCTATGGACGGCCCCCACGGGGTGTCTCGCACTTTGTAAAATTAAATTAAATTCGAGAAACACTAAAGACTTTCTTAAACAGAATATAGACATTTTCTGAAGCCATTTTTGGTCAAATAAAATAGTTAATATACATACCCGCTTCTAAAGCCGTTGATGGAGCAAACGATGCAACTCCCATGTACAACACCTTGAAGTGAAATTATAATTGAACGTCATATTACAAAGCACTGGTATAAATGGATGTAGCGATGGAAAGAAAGCAATTTACAGACGCACTCACTCACTCACTCACCTGCTGAACTATCATGATACATGTCCCTGTCAGTTTGGCGGCACGGGAGTCGAACCGCTTCTCCAGATACTGAAACATAGCTACACATATCATGATAAGGTACGCGTCAGTTAAGCAATGCGTTAGTCGGCGCTCGGGTAGCCTAGTGGTTAAAGCGTTCGCTCGTCACGCTGAAGACCCGGGTTCTATTTCCGGGTTCTGTCGGGTACGACATAGGTACAATGATATTGCTGGAATATTGCTAAAAGCGGCTCACTTACTCACTCATTCAAGCAAGTGTACGTCACTGGTGAAGTGTGTTTGGGAGGGAAGCGTACGTCACTGGTGCAGTGTGTTTGGTAGGGAAGCGTACGTCACTGGTGCAGTGTGTTTGGTAGGGAAGCGTACGTCACTGATGCAGTGTGTTTGGTAGGGAAGCGTACGTCACGGGTACAGTTTGTTTGGTAGGGAAGCGTACGTCACCGGTGCAGTGTGTTTGGTAGGGAAGCGTACGTCACTGGTGCAGTGTGTTTGGTAGGGAAGTGTACGTCACGGGTGCAGTGCGTTTGGTAGGGAAGCGTACGTCACTGAGCGGTGTGTTTAGTAGGGATGAGTACGTCACTGAGCGGTGTGTTTGGTAGGGAAGTGTACGTCACTGGTGCAGTGTTTTTGGTAGGGAAGTGTACGTCACTGGTGCAGTGTGTTTGGTAGGGAAGCGTACGTCACTGGTGCAGTGTGTTTGGTAGGGAAGCGTACGTCACCGGTGCAGTTTGTTTGGTAGGGAAGCGTACGTCACTGAGCGGTGTGTTTAGTAGGGGTGAGTACGTCACTGAGCGGTGTGTTTGGTAGGGAAGCGTACATCACCGGTGCAGTGTGTTTGGTAGGGAAGCGTACGTCACCGGTGCAGTTTGTTTGGTAGGGAAGCGTACGTCACTGGTGCAGTGTGTTTGGTAGGGAAGCGTACGTCATTGGTGCAGTGTGTTTGGTAGTGAAGCGTACGTCACCGATGCAGTCTGTTTGGTAGTGAAGCGTACGTCACCGGTGCAGTGTGTTTGGTAGTGAAGCGTACGCCACTGGTGCAGTGTGTTTGGTAGTGAAGCGTACGTCACTGGTGCAGTGTGTTTGGTAGGGAAGCGTACGTCATTGGTGCAGTGTGTTTGGTAGGGAAGCGTACGTCACCGGTGCAGTGTGTTTGGTAGTGAAGCGTACGTCACCGGTGCAGTGTGTTTGGTAGTGAAGCGTACGCCACTGGTGCAGTGAGTTTGCTACATGATAATGCTCCATATGCATCTGCTGCGTGTTCGTCATAACTGAGACAGTGTGTACGATACGAGAATGTTTACTACAGTTGCCGTTACATGCTTGTGTATGTCTGCTACATGTGTCTTTGTGCAGGATATACGTCTGCTACATGCGTGTGTATGTCTGCTACATGTGCCTTTGTGCACGATATATGTCTCCTACATGCGTGTGTATGTCTGCTGCATGCGTGTGTATGTCTGCTAGATGTGCCTTTGTGCATGATATATGTCTGCTACATGCGTGTGTATGTCTGCTACATGTGCCTTTGTGCAGGATATACGTCTGCTACATGCGTGTGTATGTCTGCTACATGTGCCTTTGTGCATGATATATGTCTGCTACATGCATGTGTATGTCTGCTACATGTGCCTTTGTGCAGGATATATGTCTGCTACATGCGCGTGTATGTCTGCTACATGTGTCTTTGTGCATGATATATGTCTGCTACATGCGTGTGTATGTCTGCTACATGTGCCTTTGTGCAGGATATATGTCTGTTACATGCGTGTGTATGTCTGCTACATGTGCCTTTGTGCAGGATATATGTCTCCTACATGCGTGTGTATGTCTGCTACATGTGTCTTTGTGCATGATATATGTCTGCTACATGCGTGTGTATGTCTGCTACATGTGTCTTTGTGCAGCATATACGTCTGCTACATGCATGTGTATGTCTGCTACATGTGCCTTTGAGCAGGATATACGTCTGCTACATGCATGTGTATGTCTGCTACATGCGCCTTTGTGCAGGACGTACGTCTGCTACATGCGTGTGTATGTCTGCTACATGTGCCTTTGTGCAGGATATACGTCTGCTACATGCGTGTGTATGTCTGCTACATGTGCCTTTGTGCAGGATATATGTCTGCTGCTGGCGTGTGTATGTCTGCTACATGTGCCTTTGTGCAGGATATATGTCTGCTGCAGGCGTGTGTATGTCTGCTACATGTGCCTTTGTGCAGCATATACTTCTGCTACATGCGTGTTTTTGTCTGCTACATGTGCCTTTGCGCAGGATATACGTCTGCTGCAGGCGTGTGTATGTCTGCTACATGTGCCTTTTTGCAGGATATACGTCTGCTGCATGCTTGTGTATGTCTGCTACATGTGCCTTTGTACAGGATATATGTCTCCTACATGCGTGTGTATGTCTGCTACATCTGTCTTTGTGCAGGATATATGTCTGCTACATGCTTGTGTATGTCTGCTACATGTGTCTTTGTGCAGGATATACGTCTGCTGCAGGTTTGTGTATGTCTGCTTCATGTGCCTTTGTGCAGGATATACGTCTGCTACATGCGTGTGTATGTCTGCTACATGTGCCTTTGTGCAGGATATACGTCTCCTACATGCGTGTGTATGTCTGCTAGATGTGCCTTTGTGCAGGAAATACGTCTGCCTCACGCGTGTGTATGTCTGCTACATGTGCCTTTGTGCAGGATAAACGTCTGTTACAGTTGTCCGTGAGTTCAACATGTGTGCCTGATAAGTGTGTCTTTGTGTGCATCACATGTGTCTGCTGCAGGCTTCTTATATTCCACTCCGAATTCCTCAAACCCACGTGCACAACACGATAGGCCAAGGATCATAATCAGTGCGAATTCAAACCCGCGGAAAGGGAATCCTGACAAAAGAAGCATGTCTGCACCCCGACATGAGATAGATTCGGCAACTCATAACATGTGTAGTACATGTATCTACAACCCAATGATTTCCCATAGTATGGGTGGACACTCTCGCTAACACTACCTGACTCATGATCAGTTTTGTATGGGTGGACGCTCAGGCAGACACTAAAATTTGAGTTAGTTTGTTACTCGAGGGACACTCTAGCTAACTCTCCCTGAGTTTGTTTGGTACACGCCGGACGTATTGTACGGGGTGGACGTACATGTACATATTGTGATGTAATCAGAGAAATTATTGACATTCAAAACCATGATTTTGTACGCCACTTTCAAACATTGTGGTTCATTCCTTCAAGTGTTTCACTTACCGAAAATGTGCTTGTTAATTTCTGAGGGTAAAGCATGGGGACAAACAGGAGCGCTGCTAAAGCACAGCCAAGCATGTTGCCGAGCACCTGCAGGTAAAACTGGGTTCCTGCTGTGTACATCTCTGCAGGGAAACCAAGGATGAAGATGGCGGACATGAAGGAGAGAAGCAGCGACATAGCCACAGGTACAACGCCCATATTTCCAGAAGCCTTCAGAAATTCTTGAATTGTACTTTCATTCCTTGATTTGATGGCGTAGTAAACACCTATAGCAGCAGAGAGTAGTAACGTCAGTGAAAACACCACATAGTCCCACACTCCAAGATATGCTGTCGCCATGTCAAAGAGTGTACAACTTCAAGCGGATTTATTCTCTGCTTTCAAGATTTCTTGATGCCGTATAATATTCAACGCTGTATGTAGAGATATGACGCAACATTTGGTTCAAGAGCCTTATACTTCCTCGCAAGGGCAAAAGAAATATACACTCGAAAATTGGATGCACCAAACAATTACACACGTTACCAGAACGTAAATAGTCTGAAACAGTCGCCGAAACACTGCAAACGTGATGTTCCAAACACAACTATGATAGCCGTGTCAAATACATCACCATCGAATGGCTATTTCTTGTGTGGTTCATTTTTAGCCACAATATAACATGGCCACATATGTTCTTTCGCGCGTCAGTTCAGTCTGATAAACCGCCCTAATACAGTGAATAGATACTGAACTTAGCAACGCAACACTTCTCAATGACAAAGCAACAATGTGCGTGTGTGCACTATTTACTTTCCAGTTGGAACTGTGCCTCCTCATCGAGACATTACTAGACATTTTGGAATAGTCGCTTGATTCCTTTGTATTTTGCGAAGCAAGCGGTATGAGTAATATCCAGTAGTTTTAATCTCAGGGTATGAAATAACCCTTCATTAAAATCAGATAAGCACGCGTGCAAATATCACTTCGATCACGCGCACCAGTGTTCAGTTTACGTCATCTAGATGGCATTGTTGGCGTCATTCAAATCTTATTGTCGGAATGTCGTCACAATAGAAACGACGTCAAAGCTGAATATTGATGAATTTATTCGTCAATTATCTATTTTTATGACAGCAGTCGTGATTAGTGAATTTCCCTTAAAGGAAGCTCAAGATGATAAGATCTAATGGGTAATAAGGAAATTGATGCACTCGCATGTGTGTTTTACGAAACTCGTGTAGGAATTGATGCATTGCCCTCACACTCGGATCGTGAAATACAAGAATTCTGACACTCGTTTCGGAAAATCAGTTGAACACATATGCTCGTATAATGATCTCTATTATATTGTTTGTCGAGGTATGATTAGTCATATAGCAATCTCTCTATAGCAATTGCTAATTGTTGGAAGCACACCTGTATTCTGCCACAATTATCAGATGGCTTAAGTCAAAAACCTTTTTTTCACCGAAGTGGTAAACGTCTAAAACCCGCATTACTTCGGGCTTTCCTCCCACATTAAGCTGACTCACCGTGATATAACTGGAATACTGTTAAAAGCGGCGTTAAACACAACGTACTCACTCACTCAGTGAATAAATAGCTTGGATTGAATGGAAATGTCTTGGTTCTTATTTTGGTTACAAGCTACATGCCACCTACGATTGTTCTCGGAATCGCTTTGCACTGAACTCGTCATGATCAGAATGAAGATTCACCTTCTAATGAAAGATTACCTTTCTTTGTGTTACCGCACAGAGCCTGAAACTTGAGATTTATTTCTTTACGAAGAATATACCCGGGGACCTATTCGAACCCAGACTCACTGGTCTTTCACGCATGGTAAAAGTACACGCACAGTTATAATAATGTTGTATTTTCCTTTGCACTAAACTGGTATGGTTGGTAAAAAAATATGTATCAAGATAGATCATCTCCTATCTTGGCATAGCATTGCTGCTATGTACACTACAGTGTCATGGCGTCCTGTGTGTGATAACATGTTGCAGTCAGTATGTGGAACGCATTTGGACTCGATGTTGACTGTGATGTGTTTGTTGTTTGAAGATGCACAATAATACAGATAAATGACGGTGGCGTGTAATCGAGCATGGACAATCCAGTGACTGATATCCTGAGCATCGAATTGGGATACGATGAAATGCATCAACCAAGTCAGTGAGCCTGACCAGGGCCAGTCCATCCTGTTTGTCGTCACTGTCGACGAGCATGGTTTGCTGAAGACTAACTCAAACCAGGGGATCTGAAACAAGCGACTCAGAATGAACGTTATTTTGAACTCACCCCTCCAATATGTGAAGTGAGGTGAAAATAGCGACGTGCATGCACGTGTGTGTGGCTGCTTGTACTAGTCCGGACTAATGCCGATTTATAGTGCTAGCCCACTGAGATACCATGCGGCAGTTTAACATGAATACCCCACTCAGACACAGTACACTGACTCCGAGACGACCATTACTTGTTTTAGCCCCCTAATGCCGAGCGCCAGACAGGGTAACAACAAGTACCATTTTGTAACGTCTTTTGGTATGACGCGGCCGGGGATCGAACCCCGGAGCTTCCGCTCTCCGGGCGGACGCTCTACCAGTAGACCACTTCAAAGGGACTGTCCAAAACATGAGCGAAATACTTTTATAACGCCACAATTTAGTTAAATTAGATTTAAATGAGTTGAATCACGTGTCACGATGATTGTAGAAAACCTTTATGTATTTGCCAAAGAAAAACATATTTTAATAAAGCCACAAATTAGATGAATTAAGTTAAAATGAGTTGAATCATGTGTCATGATGCTTGTAGACAAACCTTTATGTATTTGCCAGAGTTTTGAGCAAAAGCCCATGGGCGACATAGTTTGAATTTTAAGTATTCAAAAGATATTTTTTACATTTTTTTCTTCCTTTTTATGTACCCATGAGAACAGCACGTTCATTTTTGTAAATACCTTTGACAGAGACTGGCCACAGCATGGAGAGTTTCCGGACAAATGGGTTTCCAGAATTAAAATGGGACGTGTTATATATAACAATGCCTTATACTTCTCTATAAAGGTTACCTTTCTAATGAGTGAGTAAGTGAGTTTGCTTTAACGCTGCTTTTAACAGTATTCCGGTTATATCACGGCGTGTCAGCTTAATGTGGGAGGAAAGCCGGAAGTGATGCATGTCTCAGACGTTTACCACTTCGGCGAAACCCACGAGCACGGGTATGGTGCTGACAAACCTAGAAACATAATCAGGGCGAAACGGGATTCGAACTCACAGTCATAGGTTTCTGGCGTCTCCAAGGGACGCAACTCTGGACAGCGCCTTAGACGGTATTGGTTTACATTGTAAAACCAGCGGGATGCAGTCACTGAGGTAGTAAAACTGAGAGCGTTAGGAGTGTTTTATCCGACTTATGAACCGTCGACACACCATTTATAAATATGTCCTTAATATTATGTTTTAGGTGAGTTACCGCAGTCTAAACACACGATCGTAAACTGTACCTCGACTCCCTCTGATCCTTGTTGCCGACACAAACGTTTCCAGTGTAATAACTGTATGGATGTTATAAAAGCTAGTTTCATAATGATTTATTATTTCGCATGTACACATATCATTATACATATGTGATGCACAGATAAAGTTTCTTTTCAAAGTCTGTTAACATCTGTCCAACTATTTCTTGTATCATATTACCCATACATCTTTCTAAAATCAAAAACAAACAAAGCAAAATGGCGCCGTGCAGTAACCTTTAGAAATAGAAAATACAAACGATATGCTAAACTTGAATTACATACAAGTGGGAGATTCGGCTGCTTATAAGTATGGGAAAACATTTAAGAAATACGTTGGCAGCATGAACAGTTCTTTTGAAATTGATAAATGCTGCAGAGCTTATGATGAAACGTGGGGACTTCAGTCCACGTGCAGAAACATCAACCCAGTTCCAGCCATCATGAAACGTCACCGCCATTCGAAATCCAAATTCGAAATCTCAGTGTGTCTCATATCTTTGTGTAAGTCAACAGTTGTGGCATGTAGGATGGAAATATCCAATAGACACAAAGCGGACTGTGTGTTGTGATACTTATATCACGTATGTAGGCAGATCTGCAGGTTTCTCTCTTGTTGAAACATCCGTGTTGAAAACTGTTGCTGCATTGCTACATGTCTCACTGCGCTTCTTATACTGGATACAATGGTTATGAACATAATCATTATTTTCTGAATATCTAAAACTACGACGATGAATGATTCCTGATGACTGAAGATGCTGACATGATAGGTAAAATGACAGTTTCTGATTGTATTCATAGCCTTGAATAATCCATGATGGTGAGATATTAGTTTTAAATTAGCTAGAATATATTTTGTTCTAGAAACTATTTTAATAAAAACTAAACATCAAATGAATGAACGTCAAAAGATTTGGTAACGTTGAGACTATTGGAAAGCGAGATTTAGAACTGTGTTCCGTTTTGCTCTTTCTGGTCATTGAAGACATCGGCAGCTGGGTTTTTAACTCCGGTATTGGTTTCGTTGTTCTCTTTATATGATAGTCCATACACAGGCATAGGTCCCGACCCGTCCAGGGGTAACTTCTCCCTGCTGGAACTGCTGACAAGATCACCCGACGCTGGTACCACAATCTCCCCATCCTTTTCAGATGCTATTTCCTGATAGTAACAAAATAACACAGTGAGAAAGTAAATGATTTTGTTATTTTGTTGTAAATGATTACAACCTGAACAGACTGTTACGACTTTGAAATCGTCCCTGTTCCCGCCAGTAAATAGCCTCGAGAACCTGACCTCTTTCACAAGGCAACTTTCGTGCAGTTCAACCTTGCAAAAACGTTTTGTAACATTCGTTGCATAAGACAACTTTTCGCTCAATTCGCCGTCAACAAAACTTAGTATAATATTCATTTTAAACACGCAGTTTAAGCAGTCTCAGCACGGTTAACCTTGTCACAAATTGAGGTACACTCGTTTCACAAAGCAAACTCAGCAGTCTCAGTACAGTTAACCTTGTCACAAATTGAGGTACACCCGTTTCACAAAGCAAACTCAGCACCAGTCAACAATAGCCACAAATTGAGGTACCCCGTTTTACAAAGCAAACATAGCAGTCTCAGCACAGTAAACCTTGTCACAAATTGAGGTACGACCGTTTCACAAAGCAAACATAGCAGTCTCAGTACAGTTAACCTTGTCACAAATTGAGGTACACCCGGTTCACAAAGCAAACTCAGCAGTCTCAGTTCAGTTAACCTTGTCACAAATTGAGGTACACCCGTTTCACAAAGCAAACTTATCAGCCTCAGCACAGTTAACCTTGTCACAAATTGAGGTACACCCGTTTCACAAAGCAAACTTATCAGTCTCAGTACAGTTTACCTTGTCACAAATTAAGGTACACCCGTTTCACAAAGCAAACTTATCAGCCTCAGCACAGTTAACCTTGTCACAAATTGAGGTTCACCCGTTTCACAAAGCAACCTTATCAGTCTCAGCACAGTTAACCTTGTCACAAATTGAGGTTCACCCGTTTCACAAAGCAAACTTATCAGTCTCAGCACAGTTAACCTTGTCACAAATTGAGGTACACCCGGTTCACAAACCCAACTCAGCAGTCTCAGCACGGTTAACCTTGTCACAAATTGAGGTACACCCGTTTAACAAAGCAAACTTATCAGTCTCAGCACAGTTAACCTTGTCACAAATTGAGGTACACCCGTTTCACAAAGCAAACTCAGCACCAGTCAACAATAGCCACAAGTTGAGGTACCCCCCGTTTCACAACAAAACCTCAGCACCATTCAACTTAAGCCAGAAACTGAGGTACACCCGTTTCACAAAGCAACCTCAGCAGCAGTCAACCTTAGCCCAAGTGAAGTTACTTCTGTTTTACAAAGCAGCCTTGTCCAAACCTGAACCCGATATGTCAGTCATAGAGCTAGGATTTTGATTATTTTACTGAGACCGACAGGCTGAAACCTATCTCCGAGTCTCTGAACTCCTGGTTACAGTGGAGACACCTACCTCTGGGTCTCTGAACTCCTGGTTACAGCGGAGACACCTACCTCCAGGTCTCTGAACTCCTGGTTACAGCGGAGACACCTACCTCCAGGTCTCTGAACTCCTGGTTACAGCGGAGACACCTACCTCTGGGTCTCTGAACTCCTGGTTACAGCGGAGACACCTACCTCTGGGTCTCTGAACTCCTGGTTACAGCGGAGACACCTACCTCCGGGTCTCTGAACTCCTGGTTACAGCGGAGACACCTACCTCCGGGTCTCTGAACTCCTGGTTACAGTGGAGACACCTACCTCTGGGTCTCTGAACTCCTGGTTACAGCGGAGACACCTACCTCCGGGCCTCTGAACTCCTGGTTACAGCGGAGACACCTACCTCCGGGTCTCTGAACTCCTGGTTACAGCGGAGACACCTACCTCCGGGTCTCTGAACTCCTGGTTACAGTGGAGACACCTACCTCCGGGTCTCTGAACTCCTGGTTACAGCGGAGACACCTACCTCTGGGTCTCTGAACTCCTGGTTACAGTGGAGACACCTACCTCCGGGTCTCTGAACTCCTGGTTACAGCGGAGACACCTACCTCCGGGTCTCTGAACTCCTGGTTACAGCGGAGACACCTACCTCCGGGTCTCTGAACTCCTGGTTACAGCGGAGACACCTACCTCCGGGCCTCTGAACTCCTGGTTACAGCGGAGACACCTGCCTCCGGGTATCTGAACTCCTGGTTACAGTGGAGACACCTACCTTCTGGTCTCTGAACTCCTGGTTACAGTGGAGACACCTACCTCTGGGTCTCTGAACTCCTGGTTACAGCAGAGACACCTACCTCTGGGTCTCTGAACTCCTGGTTACAGTGGAGACACCTACCTCCGGGTCTATGAACTCCTGGTTACAGCGGAGACACCTACCTCCGGGTCTCTGAACTCCTGGTTACAGCGGAGACACCTACCTCCGGGTCTCTGAACTCCTGGTTACAGCGGAGACACCTACCTCCGGGTCTCTGAACTCCTGGTTACAGCAGAGACACCTACCTCCTGGTCTCTGACCCCCTGGTTACAGGGGAGACACCTACCTCCGGGTCTCTGAACTCCTGTTTACAGCGGAGACACCTACCTCCGGGTCTCTGAACTCCTGGTTACAGCAGAGACACCTACCTCTGGGTCTCTGAACTCCTGGTTACAGTGGAGACACCTACCTCCGGGTCTATGAACTCCTGGTTACAGTGGAGACACCTACCTCCGGGTCTATGAACTCCTGGTTACAGCGGAGACACCTACATCCGCGTCTATGAACTCTTGGTTACAGCGGAGACACCTATCTCCGGGTCTCTGAACTCCTGGTTACAGCGGAGACACCTACCTCCGGGTCTCTAACCCCCTGGTTACAGGGGAGACACCTTCCTCCGGGTCTCTGAACTCCTGGTTACAGCGGAGACACCTACCTCCGGGTCTCTGAACTCCTGGTTACAGCGGAGACACCTGCTGATGGGAGCAGGGAGGCAGCAGAAGAGTCGGTCGAAGAATGGTACCAGATACTTTGCGTCCACATCACCCAGTCGATTCACACCTGCGAGTACAATGGGAATAGATATCATATCCACGGTATGGTGTGAACGAGTTGGTCGAAGAAAGGTACAACATACTTTGTGTCCACATCACCCAGTCGATTCCTACCTGTAAGTACAGTGAGTGAGTGAGTGAGTGAGTGAGTGAATGGATCTCGGAGAAGTCGACGAAAGTAGATACAAAGCGTAAGTGAAAGTAGATACAAAGCGTAAGTGAAAGTGTAAACCTAAGGGTAAGTGAATTTAAAAGCTTAGGTGTAGGCGTAGTCGGAAGTGCCAGCTTAACGTGACATGTAAATGTTGGTGTAAATCTAAGGCTAGGCCCTAGCAAGCAAGAAAGTGTAAGTGTAAGTGTTAGTTTACGCTTAGATGTAAGTGTAAGTGTAAGTTAAAAGTCTTGTTATATGACGCGGCCAGGCGATCGAACCAACGACCTTCCTCTTTCCGGGCCTATCCAAATGACAATCCAAATGGTTGCTAAGTGAACGACAAAAAAAACTCTGAGTTCTTGACTGAGAATGTAGTCCCTAAGGCCTGACCCAATTTCCCGATTTCCCAGGCTTACAGTTTCAGTCAAGACCGAGGAGGAGGCTTTTACCCATTTCCTGAACTGAAAGACAAATCTGAAAGTTTTAGCAACAATGGTGTGTTACCAACGCACTTCATTGAACCTTTGTAATCTTTCTCTTGCGGGCGTACATGTTATTGCAAAAAATGATTATTAATAGTAATGAGGGGCATCAACGCTCCTGTTGCCAAGTGGTTTTCTAAGTAGGCTAGTTTAGGTTATTTGTTGTTTAACGCGGCACTCAGCAATATTCCAGCTATATGACGGCGGTCTGTAAATAATCAAGTCTAAACCAGACAATCCAGGGATTGACATCATGAGCATCGATCCACTTAATTTGGATACGATGACATGCATAAACCAAATCAGCGAGCCTGAGCACCCGGTCCCGTTAGTCGCCTCTTACGACATATTCGCCTTTTATGGGATACATGGTTAGCCGAAGATCTATTCTACCCCGGATTTTCACGGGTCTTTCTCAGTAGACTCCAAATTGCGGGAACTATTGTTTTATGTTACAGCATTTCCTTAAGTCAGCATTTGTATCTAGATAATACCTGCGGCATAAGGGCTTTCAATAGTATATACCTGGGACAAGGGTTGTATTTTTCAACAGAACATACCTCGGACCAAGGGGGGCTTTCAACAGGATGCACTTGGGACAAGGAGCTTTCAATAGAACATACCTCTGACAAGGGGGCTTTCAACAGGATGCACTTGGGACAAGAAGCTTCAATTGAACATACCTCGGACAAGGGGGCTTTCAACAGGATGTACTTGGGACAAGGAGCTTTCAGTTGAATATACCTCGGACAAGGGGGCTTTCAACAGCATGTACTTGGGACAAGGAGCTTTCAGTTGAATATACCTCGGACAAGGGGGCTTTCAACAGGATGTACTTGGGACAAGGAGCTTTCAGTTGAACATACCCCGGACAAGGGGGCTTTCAACAGGATGCACTTGGGACAAGGAGCTTTCAATTGAACATACCTCGGACAAGGGGGCTTTCAACAGGATGCACTTGGGACAAGGAGCTTTCAATTGAACATACCTCGGACAAGGGGGCGTTTAACAGGATGCACTTGGGACAAGGAGCTTTCAATAAAATATACTTGTAACTTTCAATAGAATATACCTGGAATAGAAGAATGTCCCTGCTGAGAGGTAAATCTCTGAGAGGAAACACCCATGAAACACTATAATGACTTCACTCGAGGTTTAGAACCATTTATAGATAGATCGAACACCTGAACCCAGGAATGAGTTACCTGCAAATACAAATATGGAAACTGACCTGTTATAGCGCTTACAATGAGACCAACGACGATTGATGTCGCTGCTCCAATAGCCGGGTACCACAAATATGACACTGTGTACAGAGCGGAGATACCAGTACTGAAACATGACAGAGTAGAGATAAGGTAGAGAGGACACTGTGTACAGAGCGGAGATACCAGTACTGAAACATGATAGAGTAGAGATGAGGTAGAGAGGACACTGTGTACAGAGCGGAGATACCAGTACTGAAACATGATAGAGTAGAGATGAGGTAGAGAGGACACTGTGTACAGGGCGGAGATACCAGTACTGAAACATGATAGAGTAGAGATGAGGTAGAGAGGACACTGTGTACAGAGCGGAGATACCAGTACTGAAACATGATAGAGTAAGGATGAGGTAGAGAGGACACTGTGTACAGGGCGGAGATACCAGTACTGAAACATGATAGAGTAGAGATGAGGTAGAGAGGACACTGTGTACAGAGCGGAGATACCAGTACTGAAACATGATAGAGTAAGGATGAGGTAGAGAGGACACTGTGTACAGGGCGGAGATACCAGTACTGAAACATGATAGAGTAGAGATGAGGTAGAGAGGACACTGTGTACAGAGCGGAGATACCAGTACTGAAACATGATAGAGTAAGGATGAGGTAGAGAGGACACTGTGTACAGGGCGGAGATACCAGTACTGAAACATGATAGAGTAGAGATGAGGTAGAGAGGACACTGTGTACAGAGCGGAGATACCAGTACTGAAACATGATAGAGTAAGGATGAGGTAGAGAGGACACTGTGTACAGGGCGGAGATACCAGTACTGAAACATGATAGAGTAGAGATGAGGTAGAGAGGACACTGTGTACAGAGCGGAGATACCAGTACTGAAACATGATAGAGTAAGGATGAGGTAGAGAGGACACTGTGTACAGGGCGGAGATACCAGTACTGAAACATGATAGAGTAGAGATGAGGTAGAGAGGACATTGTGTACAGGGTGGAGATGCCACTGAAACAAAACAAAATAATGACTACGTGTACCACTAATAAGACCGGACTTGAAGCGACACCTACTTAAGTGAGAGGCATACAGAACCAAAGGGCGTTTAAAAGTAACACTACTGATATACAGAGAAACTACGGGGAAAGCGAGGTCATCGCATATCCAAACATCTTCTGTCAGACCCAAAGGCCATCTCACCAATATGTATTTACGCACACATATGGCAGCGATCAGATGTTTTCATGCTGTTGTAATGCTTCCTTATTTGGAAACAAAATCCATGTGGAAATACGAATAATGTTAATCACAATAAGAAAACAGTAGATACTCCTCACTGACAGTATACCGTAAAGGTTAATTAGTTACCACCAAAAAACTATAGAAATGGGTTCGAATCTTTGTCAGTACCATACGGTATCATGTGTCTGCTCAGTTTTAAAACATTAAGACTTACATACTTCGTGTTTTCCTCCCACATCAAATATGCTTTAAACCAAACTCACTCACTTACTGTGAGTGGCTCAGGAACAGAAGTGGTAAACGATTAACGTAAGTCTGATCTTCCTAACAACATGGAATGTCTTAAATTATTATTATTGTACTTCGGACATAGGTGTGCTGACATTAACACCACTACACGTGTACACGCTAACCCACTCACTGACATTAACACCACTACACGTGTACACGCTACCCCACTCACTGACATTAACACCACTACACGTGTACACGCTAGCCCACTCACTACTCGACAGTCCCTCCAGCTGTTGTCATGATGGTGGACATTGTTGTTGTCATGGAGTCGGTGATGTTGGGGACGCTGCAGTTGTATGTTGGGTAGTCAAGGCCAGGTGGAGCTCCCACAACCGTGTAGGCTCCTATGCTGATCCACAAGGGAAACGCCAACCCCAGAATACCGCCGACCACTGCTCCCTACAAGACATATGATCTGATTCAGGCTCACGCTGCATATAGAAACATTCCATCCAGAAATGTTCACACAATCGAACTATCGAAACCGGCCCTTCTTCACACTGATTGTTTTAAAAATAGCAGATACAAATAGGTAAAATAAAAATATTATATTTAGCTATATATGTGACCATGAAGTGAGAAAACACTTTGATATTGGAAACTTATTTTCAAATTATTGATCGCCAATGCACTGAAAAAAGAGGACGGATTCTTTGTAAATGAGTAGAAATAACACCTGCAACACACCTGCATTTTGACACATTAATTACTGACGTGAAGTGAAACACATATATTATCGATAAATGGCGAAGCTAAAGGTGTCCGCTATATCTGTGTGTCAACTTACAATCCAGTTGGCCCACGGGAAGAAGGCGCCGAGAGCAAACATCCCCAGCAGAGGCCCCGAGGCAGCCCCAGAGAAGCTCAATGATGCCTTAAAGGTAACATTTATATCTAAAAAAAGAAATAACTTAAAAGTACCGAAACTGAAAGATAGACTAGTTTCTAGTAACATGATAATATTCAAGGAGTTGGGAACACATCATAACCAGTAGTGCAGTGTGACTGTGGATCTTTATGACCATCAACGATCTTGAAGGACGATAGGGGGTAAGAATGGACATTTGACGTTTGTTGACGTTGCGTGATACCGCCACGATTTTATCAATTCACTTGACGAGGTATAATGCGCATGACGTCTCCGAATGTAGATTTCAAAGAGTCTGTCCCACTCCTCTGGCAGATACTTGCCAAATTCAGCTTACATGGTCCGTGACCTACAACGTCGACGCACACGTTCTGGGCTCATGACGGGCAATGACATCCTATTGGTGTTGTGGTGCTAGAGGTCACCTTCGGCCATTCGTGGATGGTGAGCACGTTGTCGTCCTCAAAGACAAAACGTCGACCCATGCCTTGTAAACGGTCAGTATGTCCCCATAGTCCTGTCCAGTGACCCTTCCTTGCACAATATGGAGTGGGGTTCGCTCAGTCACAGTGATGCCATCCCATACCATAACCATCCTCCGCCAAATTGTCAGGTCTCTGGTGTACATTGGCTTGACGTTCATGTCGACGTTGCCAGACGCGACCACGCCTATCAAGGAAGTGCAGGGTGTATCGGGACTCATCTGAAAAGATGACACATGACAAGCGACGACTCCCCCAGTTTCGACCTCGTGTACGCCGTTGACGTCTGTTGGCAATATGACGCCGCATCGCTAGTTCATACACAAACAACGAATGAAATGAAGAACATCTGAATGGGAAGCAGAATCAGTAAGATTGACAGAAATAGTTGTGCACAGAGATCAATCGACCTGCCTTGAAAGTGTCAAAACAGACTGAAGCTCCCGCAAACTGTAGGATCTGTTTTGGTGTTTTTCAGAAATAAACGTCCTTGCATGGGATGTGTGTCATCAACACTTATCTTTGTTTCAATACTTGGTATTAACATAATATATTTCATGGTTCCCTACTTTCTGTAAGGGTATATAACAAAGATATCATCTGAACATTTTATCAATGTATGTTTTGAAAAGTCATAGCTTAAGCTATGTTTGAAAATACAGTTTTGTGAACGAATTGTAACATCTCTTTGCCTACTTAATATGTTTACCCGTTTCCCGTTGATATTGAACCCATTTAGATCCGGTAACGTTGTTCAATAAAACGCTACATCTCACCTGTAAAACTGTTCCTCCTAAGTTCATTGCTATAAAAGACATGCCAATACCAGCGCCACCGAAAAACAGAACTGCAAAGTGAAATTATTATATAGTTTTGTTGTCAAGTTCAATGTAGGGCTTCACTAATTTAACGCAGCTAATTCTACAGGTGACCTTGCTCTCCATTGAAAACACGAGATCTACATTCCTTTCCACTGAAATGAATGGTGTTCTCTTCATGTTCTACACATGTGGATATGGATCTGATAAACGCTTTCCATTCCAAGAAAATGATATACGAGTATTAGCCGAGTATTGGGCAGGGGGTGTTTTCTTTTATGCTCTTCAATACTTTGATATTGATCTGAAGAACTCGTACCTCTATTGTAATGAAAATGAATAACTTAGACAAGCTAACCCAACAATTTTGTGACGAGTGTTTTCTGTCCCTCGCTCAGTCTTTCCCCGAGGACTGGCTTCAGGAAGTCCTCCCAGCACACAGCAGCCAGGGCGTTCAGACAGGAGGACATCGTGCTGCAAGAAGTTACAAGATTGCTTATCAAAAGATGGTGATGTGAGTGGGTAAGACTATAAGAGAAGACACCAAGCTATAAACACTGATGAACTTGACAACTCGAAATAATTCCACATCAGAGAGGTTTGGCAAAAGCGTGGACGGGGTTGTTCCCATATGGGATCAGTGCATATATAAGATCCACAAAAGAGAAAAGGTTCAACCTCTTTGCTTCAGTAACATGAAATGTGCACCCCCTCGTCTAGAGGGATCGGTTTATATATAACTGTTCTATTAAATTGAACAGTTCCTACCTGAGTGCTGCACTAAACCAAACACTTCCTACCTGAGTGATCCACTATACTGATCTGTTCCTACCAAAGTGATCCACTGTACTGATCAGTTCCTACCTGAGTGCTGCACTAAACCAAACACTTCCTACCTGAGTGATCCACTATACTGATCTGTTCCTACCAAAGTGATCCACTGTACTGATCAGTTCCTACCTGAGTGCTGCACTAAACAAAACACTTCCTACCTGAGTGATCCGCTATACTGAACAGTTCCTACGTATGTGTTCCACTATACTGAAGACTTCCTACCTGAGTGCTCCACTAAAGAGACATGAGATGAACAATCCTGGGAGACCGGGATATCCGAGCACCTCCATCACGAAGTAGGGTATCAGCTGGAAAAAAAGAAGTGACAAACAATTCCCAAACAGATAATTGAACACTGCCTGGAGGAGGCTACCCTCAGTCCACGATACGTTGCTAACATCTTTATGACTGCTACTTTCTTTTGAGCCAGATACTGTAAAACAGGAAATTAATGCGAGCAGAATATAAATGCAAAAAATTAGTGACGGAAGGTCGTATTAATTTTATGCGCATTAATTTTGTACCATCAAAATAAGGAAACAATAAACAAACGAAGTGGCGTTTGCGTAACAGATCCAGGAAATCTTGACATCGATGGGCTGCAAAAACATCCAAAATGAGAAGAGATTTCTGTCGCACTGGCAACTTCAGTTCTTTCTTGATTGTCTTGTGTAGGGCACAAGCACATTACCGAGACAGTATAACATTGTGTCTTCGGGGCGAACCGGGATTCGAACCAACAATCATAGGTTTCTGGCGTGCCCAAGGGACGCAACTCTGCACAGCGAATGGCGGCGCCTTAAAAGATTGGGCCCCCCGTGCCCCCTCAATAAATGATACCCATTCTATCAGTTCTTACTTGGTTCGAGTTACTGACGTATTTTGCAGACAGTGGGTCACATCCTTTTTTAGCGTAATAGGCGAAGACAATGATTCCGGCTAGACTCACGATGGTGAACAGAATGAAGATACCAATTACATTCAGCATCACCGACCTGCAATACAAGGTCAAAAATAATACAACAACGGACAACATATTAAATAACCAAACGTGTTAGAAATGGCAGCACAAACTGAATACATGTATATCAGGGCTGTGGGTCATGCCATGGCTTTCTCAGAAAAGGGAATTTATGGTTGTCCACTTCTTTATTCTGAGGAAACATCAGGTGAATAAATGTTATGAGGCACAGAGCATATATATATATGTACATGTAAGGACAATTAACAAAGGAAATAAGATAACAAATGGGGAAACTAACAAGGGAGGACAAGAGATAATTGGCGCTGATAGGTGATTAGCAAAAGACCATGGAAGCCAACAGATAATTGGCGCTGATAGGTGATTAGCAAAAGACCATGGAAGCCAACAGATAATTGGCGCTGATAGGTTTAGCAAAAGACCATGGAAGCCAACAGATAATTGGTGCTGATAGGTGATTAGCAAAAGACCATGGAAGCCAACAGATGATTGGCGCTGATAGGTGATTAGCAAAAGACCATGGAAGCCAACAGATGATTGGCGCTGATAGATGATTAGCAAAAGACCATGGAAGCCAACATATAATTGGCGCTGATAGGTGATTAGCAAAAGACCATGGAAGCCAACACTCTACAGTAATTAGCGCTGATTGTTATGGTTCAGGTTATGGACAACTGGACAACTATATGTTGTTTGTTGTTTTATATACGAATTCGAAATCTTCCGGAAGCCGTCGTTAAATAAGTTTGCATAAAAGTTTCAAAGTGTGTGCGGGTAATATTGTCAGTGTAGCCTGGATATAAACATGCATACATCCTAGCCATACACACACCCCCGTGGTATCATTCAGATATCAGCTGTGTCACATTGCATCTTACAGTTTGGCCTTCTGCAGTGTTGGCAGTGCACAGTAGCGCTGGACACTGGCCTGGTTGACCCCGTACGTCGATGTCCAAGATATCATCCCACCAATGACCAGTGACCAGAAGGAATGGCGGACAGTGGGATCTGGATCAAAGCTGAAACGTGAAGCACACACATCCATGTCAGAGTGATTGAAACTTTCAGAACATCCCTTTGGAACAATATTAGTAGCGGAACATGTTACAAATTAATCTTAGCCAGCGACTGACAGAAAGTGTATTTATGTAATGTTCTCCTTTAACAGTAAGAATGAATGTTTGATGAATGAACCTACAATATTGTTTCATAGACAGCAGCTGAAAGATTATTTCATAGAGGGTCATTTGAAGTATATTCTTTATTCGAGTAGAAATGCAAAACACATCGGGTCAGACTAATGGAACATCTCTTCAGCAGAATGTGATACAGACTTAAAGAAATTAATTCGTCCCCATTCTTCGTTAATTCTCCAAACTTCTCCCATGCCGCCAACCACGATGGATCCCTGAAATCATGGAATTGAACATTATTTTAAGGTCAGTCTATACACCCATTATTTTTACATTAAACTTGATGTACCATTTATTAAAACGTTCACCAATATCACTGTCTACCAATATTACAAGGAATTTTAAAATAGTCTATTGTAATGTGTGGAGACGTATTCACTAATTACATTTGCTTGAATAGTTGTTGTATGGCTGCTGCAGTAGCTGTACTGGGTATATACATGTATGCATTCTGACATAATTATCCACGATCATACCTGAATGACTATTGCTAGTAGTCCGGTAAACATCACCACTGACTGAAATGCGTCTGTCCACACAACTGCTTTCATTCCACCCTAAAATGATATAGACGTGAAATATCACAAAAAACATCCACAAAGATTTGAGACAATTGATATTAGTTGTAGGCTTATGTGTTGGTGCCCCTCCAACAGATAGGCAACACAGATGGCATATCAAAACGTATTGCCCGGGGAATAATGATTCAACGAATGTATCTTATCCCTACGTTTTTTACTTTCCACAATTTCAAATAAACGGTTTGAGGAGAGGAACGCTTGTTTGTATCCATTTGCTTACTACCAGCTGCCCTCCGCATGTCAATGTTAATATACACGGCGTAGCTTTACTATAATGAGTTTGAATTACAAAGTCTGTTGCCAGGACGTTGGGGTATATATGCAGTTGTACACACTGTAGCGGATACAGGGAATATATCAAAACGTTATTAACGAATTAAATGTAAATAGGATACAAGACAATATATATCAACAGAGATATCGTATCGTATTAATCCAGTGCTGCAGTTAGTTCACGGTGTGAAGCCAGTGAGTGCAGTAAAGATGCAAGCAAAACTGAAAAATACCAAGGCGAGTCTATGATTCGTCCCCGAGATCAACGGATCCAGACATATCCAAGGGACGCAACTCACGGAAATGTGGCGCATATGTCTTATAATCCGCCTTTAATAACTGAAGATCTTACTCCGTGTTATGTTAAATACCGTATTCACTCCAACTATTGCAGAGTGCGCTGTACCCACCAGTGAGGTGTAGAACGTTGACACCAGTCCTACAGTGATGATGGTGGCCCATGTCGGAAACCCAGTCACTGAAATACAAACAATCATTTCACACAGTCATCATATGTCCTTACCCTTCGTACTGGGTTTCGTATTGAAATTCGAGAAACACTAAAGATTTTCCCAAACAGAAAAGGGACGTTTTCAGATAAACGTTTTGTGAAACTTAAAGCAAATAAATATACACACCCGCTTCTAAAGCCGTTGATGGAGCAAACGATGCAACTCCCATGTACAACACCTGGAAGGGAAAGAGTCTTATTGAGGATGTCACAAGAAGGTGATGAGGGATCACACAGAGTTGTTGATTTAAATACCCACTGTGTCTTTGCAAAGGCAGGTTTACATTGCAATCACGGTAAAAATCAAAACAGACATGACATCGATCGTCCCCCTCCCTGTTTCACTCACTCACTCACTCACTCACTCACTCACTCACCTGCTGAATTATCATGATACATGTCCCTGTCAGTTTGGCGGCACGGGAGTCGAACCGCTTCTCCAGATACTGAAACACAACAAGGCATATTATGATAAGGTAGACTCCATGTTGGTCTTCGCGTGTCGGTTAGTGCAACAAGCGTCTCTGCTAATTATGCAAGTGTATCCATTACGGATGTGTCTGTCACTGGTACAGTGTGTCTGCTACATGTTAGTCTGCTACTGCTACAGGTGTGTCTGCAATAAGTTGATAACATGTGTGGCCCGTGAAGATCCGATTTAGAAAAAATCTTCAGCAACCCATGCTTGTCGTAAAAAGCGACTATGCTTGTCGTAATAGGCGATTAACTTATTTGATGCATGTCATCGAATCCCAATTATGTGGATCGATGCTCATGATGTTAATCACTGAATTGTCTGGTCCAGACTCGATTATTTACAGACCACCCTCATGTAGCTTGAATATTGCTGAGTGCGGCGTTAAACAACAAACAAAACAAAACAAAAAATGTGCCTTTGTGCATGATATATGTCTTTTACACGCGTGTGTATGTCTGCTACATATGTCTTTGGGCAGGGTATATATGTCTTTTACACGCGTGTGTATGTCTGCTACATATGTCTTTGGGCAGGGTATATATGTCTGTTACATGCGTGTGTATGTCTGCTAAATATGTCTTTGGGCAGGGTATATATGTCTGTTACATGCGTGTGTATGTCTGCTAAATATGTCTTTGGGCAGGGTATATATGTCTGTTACATGCGTGTGTATGTCTGCTAAATATGTCTTTGGGCAGGGTATATATGTCTGTTACATGCGTGTGTATGTCTGCTAAATATGTCTTTGGGCAGGGTATATATGTCTGTTACATGCGTGTGTATGTCTGCTACATATGTCTTTGGGCAGGGTATATATGTCTGTTACATGCGTGTGTATGTCTGCTACATATGACTTTGGGCAGGGTATATATGTCTGTTACATGCGTGTGTATGTCTGCTACATATGTCTTTGGGCAGGGTATATATGTCTGTTACATGCGTGTGTATGTCTGCTACATATGTCTTTGGGCAGGGTATATATGTCTGTTACATGCGTGTGTATGTCTGCTACATATGTCTTTGGGCAGGGTATATATGTCTGTTACATGCGTGTGTATGTCTGCTACATATGTCTTTGGGCAGGGTATATATGTCTGTAACATGCGTGTGTATGTCTGCTACATATGTCTTTGGGCAGGGTATATATGTCTGTAACACGCGTGTGTATGTCTGCTACATATGTCTTTGGGCAGGGTATATATGTCTGTAACATGCGTGTGTATGTCTGCTACAGACGTCAGTGTGCAGCATAGGTGTCTGTTACATGCGACCCGTGAAGATCCGGGGTAGAATAGGTCTTCAGCAACCCATGCTTGCCGTAAAAGGCGACTATGTTTGTCGTAAAAGGGATCCGGTGGTCAGGCTCGCTGACTTGGTTGATGCATGTCATCGATCCCAAGTGCGTGGATCGATGCTCATGATGTCAATCACTGGATTGTCTGGTCCAGACTGGATTATTTACAGACTGGCGTCATATAACTGGAATATTGCTGAGTGCGGCGTTAAACAACAAACCAACAAACCAACTGTTGCATGTTTCTGTATGTCTCCTACAGGCGTCAGTGAGTTCAACATGTGTGCCTGCTGATAGTATCTTTGTCCGCTTCACATGTGTTTGCTGCGGGCGTGTCTTCTACTTCTGCGGTATGTCTGCTCTTAATGTGTGACGCCCACGAGAATAGCAAGAGCAGAGAAGGGATCATCATCAGTCGGAATTTAAACTCGCGATCAGCGAATCCTGACAAAAGGCGCAACTCTGCACAGCGAAACGCGGCGAATTGGAACACTAGAACACTGCTATCTACTCTGCACAGCGATCTACCATATATGGGTTTATATTTTCGCGCAGTAGCGGGATCATCTAATAATTGAAGATATTTCTCTTGTATTTATGGTCAATTTTGCCACCTCAATCATTGTCCTGTTTGCAAATTGTTAGTGTTACCGTTGGATAGCTTGTGTTCAGCGCTTTATTTTGTTGTCTTCATTTCCCGTATTGGTTTTGTAGTTGGTTTCCCTATGTTAGACAGCACAATTAAATGTACTGTCGGAAATGCTAGAAAACTGCTTTTCTTGCTTCATTAATAAATACGAGTCATAGCACTATAAAAAGAGCATATATCAAAATAACGCTAATTGCCTTAATCTAGCCTGTCCTAACTGACATTGTGATTACCCTTTAAATGTACTTTTACAGGTAAAATGATGATCAACTTAGAAAATATTCGTGTGTTGTCATGCATGTATGAAATGGCCTATACCCTGATATAATTACCTAACACCTGTCCCGAGGTGATGACCTCACATCGTCCCGTGCATTCTCACAGGTGCAAATGTCACCGAGTTGGGGGTGATCTTAAAATATTGCTGGTATTGTACTTAATTGACATGCGTTGATGGGGTAGCAATTAAGGATATGCACTGCATTATATTTGCTTGGAAACATGATGGACTAGTTAAGAGCTATGAAACGGGATGAGTATTGGAAGGTCTCGGTTTTGGAATCTAAAAGTATTTGTTGTTCTACAGATGATTTCTTGAGGTAGCATTTATCTCCGCTGATGACGTATATGAATCTGTACTTTTGAATGTTGTGTTATGTCTTGCCACGAAACCTGTACACTTAGCCAATGATGGGCACAACAGGGTTGAGCTCACAATGTCTGACTGGCGTACGTAAGACATCGTGACCGTGTTGTGCCGCCAGCACATATGTCCTGTACTTTACAGGGTTTGTATTCAGCCGAATTTTCTCAAAGAGTTGAACTTTCGTCTCATATGGTCTGAAGTCGACCAATGTCATATATTCCTGTATGGTCACCTTCAGACTACTCATGGTTTGGGCGAGAGTATCTGATTCCCGGACGTAATATTAACTCGCCTCATCTATGACAATGACACTGACGTTGTTTAAAATGGCCAATAGCTGAAGTTCCAACCAGTCTATGAACACATCACCTCCTGAAAATTGCTCGGTCATCGTCGTAATCCCATCTCCTGGAGGGCAATAGTTAGTGCAGTTAACATTAATTGTATCTTTAATTCCTTCCAAATTCTACTACAAGTCAGGTTACCTTCTGCTCATAAAGCTTGTATACTATACGCCTAATCACCCTGTATTAAAGCTGTCTAATATCCTTTTACGTCCCAGTTTTGTTTTTGAGACCACCCCTATACCTGTTTTGTTTTATTTATTACGCCGTAGGCTTGATGGTATGAATTGAAAACCCCATAGCTTGGGCAGTTCGGTAATTTAAATTATCTAAATTAATAAATGTTTTCCCTCTATCTCTCTAAAGTGTAAAGAACCTGTATAGATTTCCCAATACAGACTCCATATCGTGTACCATGGTTATGGCTATGCAAGTGTAATGTAACATGCATCATGGGAGCAATGTTAACGAAACAAACGCAGTGTCATTTTGTCATTTTAGAAGATGCACATCTAGAATTTTCTCAAAATGATTTTTGTGTGTGGATTAGATATTTTATGAAGACTACATTATTATTATTATTACGGAGTCACGTGCGCATATTTCTATAGTCCGTTTCAGACTGCCATCAATGGACTTAGAATAAATGTTAACTTCCTGTTTTCGTTCGAATTTGTCTCCTGTAAACTTGTCGATATGACTCCTTGTGACTGAAATACTTCAAACCACAGGTAGGGCGATCGGTAGCTACTCGATATTTCAATAACTGTCTGCAAAAAATTCTATCCTTTTTTAAAGGCAAAAAGCAGTTTTCTAGCATTTCCGACAGAACTTTAGTTTAGCATTCCCCAGGCTGACCGGGACAGGTTGTCTTCTCCGAGGTCCGCGCACACTCATACAACCCTTGGCGAAATCATGTGTCTTTACTGTCAGAGATCGCTTGACCGTAATGGGTCGTCTTGCTACTGGGTGGTCAATCGAAACTCAGGTTTCGTTTGTAAGTTATTACTAGGCAGTGTTTATCTCTTGCTGACTTACTCTGGTTGTATTGATATAAACTTAATTGCATGGGTTTTTCTAACTTCGTTTTTATAGTAATCCGTGGATAAACGATTTCCCCCTGATTGCCTGGTTTAGATGAAGGACCTATCTACGATTGGGAGTGAAGTTACTTTTTTGGTCAAGTACCTGTCTTAATGATTGTGAGCCTGGATAGTCCTTAGGTCAAGCTTAGAATTGCCTTGCTAAATCTATGAGTCTTTAGTCATTAGTTGGTTATTCAGGCGTGTTCCGGCTATTTTATTGTCCAAAAGACTTTTTTTAAGGATAGGCCCTCTGCGTTTACTTCTCCCACATTAACCCAGCCGAGGTTATTCACTCCTTAGAGTGTTGAGTTATTTATCTCCCAGGTGTTAACTGGTCGCAGTCGACTTAATTGGCTGTCTATGCAACTTGTCATAACTTGTCTAAGTGTTGTTTCAGCTACCCTCTTTTTATTACTGTTATACAGTTGCTTAGTTAATCAGCTTGTATAGTTGTGTTTTAATTAATCAGTGATCTTTGTCAGAGTAAATTGGAATTTAGATCCTTTTGATTGTGGTCTATACTTACGACTAGCTGATAGTAATTAACCTGTGAACCTATTACCACGTTTTCATTATTACTTTATTCTTGTTCAATGACATCCTGGACACTGGAGCAAAGCTTCGTGAGTAGTTGGCAGCAGTATTCTGGTTACCACTCCTTGCTTCTGATTGGTCGATTCTGTGATGACGTCACTTCCGGTTTCGGTTTGGTCACGTGACCACTGATGATGTCATCAGGCCACGTGACCTGCACAGGGCATTGTGGTTCATGCGTGCGCCTCCAAGATGGCGGCACTTCCGGTTCCGGTGCTGCGCGCGCATTCAAGATGGCGACACGTCCATTTCCGGGAGGGTCATCTCCCAATCAAAGATGGCGGCTCGGCGCCTCCAAGAGGGTGGGAGGAGAGAGGGCGGGAAGGCGAGAAGGCGGGAGGGAGGAGGAGGGAGGAGGAGGAGGTGGGTTCTTTGTTTTGGTTTGAGGGTAGTCAACGCAAAGGATGAAAAGCATTCTTTTGGGAGAGATAGGTGGCCCTGAAAAGGGCCGTTTTGGAGAAGTAGAACAAACATAAGTGTTATGTTGTCTGTAGGATGGAAATCGCCATGCACAACCCAGAGAAAAACAAAAACAAAACAAGATCGACATCTGACCGCTTCTTGCATTCCTACACCACGTCTATGTCTGTGCATGTCGATTCACCTTTAGAATTCAGGCGTCCGTTCCACACCATTATCGTAGCGCTAAGGTGATCACCACTCGCCTACTGAAACTTAGACGAACGACTGTCATTGCGCTACAATACGATCGCCTTGTGGAACGAGACCTTGCACCTCAAAGTTTACAATCACATCATCATACCCGATGACATGTTTGTGGAATGTTGTTGCAAGATCCTTCGCCGATATGACGTCAACCTAGCAACAAAGTTGCTGGGTCGTCGACTGTGTATTAAAAGGTCGTCTCAGTGATCTATCATCTCCACATGCCAACGCCACACCAGTCAGTCAGGGGACAGGTGGAAGAAGAAGTAATCTACTTTTCAGGGCCACCCATCTCTCCCGAAAGAATGTTTTTCATCCTTTGCGTTGACTACCCTCAAACCAAAACAAGAAAACCACCTCCTCCTCCTCCCTCCCGCCCTCTCTCCTCTCACCCTTTTGGAGGCGCCGAGTCTACATCTTGGATGGGGAGATGACCCTCCCGGAAACGGACGTGCCGCCATCTTGGAGGCGCACGCATGACCCACAATGCCCTGCGCTGGTCACGTGACCAAACCGAAACCGGAAGTGACGTCATCACAGAATCGACCAATCAGAAACCAGGAGTGGTAACCAGAGTACTGCTACCAACTTCTTTCGTGATACTTTTAAAATAAAAACAAGCCCTTCCGTCGATTTGGAATATTGCTTACAGCAATGAAAGAAAATTCAAAGTGCCCTTTTCAAGAACTGTCCATTTTCTTAGCGATGAACATCATCATTGAGTTTTGATCACGTGGTTGCAATCCGGGGAAGAATTGACAGTCAGATGCCCGCGAGCAGATATATTTAGCAGCGCGTGCAGCGTACGTACATTAACAGCACGAACTGAAAGAAAAATATGTGCAGATGTATTATTTAATGCTTGTTTGTTTCCTGTTTAACGCCACATTCAACAATATGCCAGCTATATGGCGGCGGTCTGAATAATCGAGTCTGGACCAAACAATCCAGTGGTTGATATCATGAGCATCGATCGACGCTCTTTACAAGTAATGTTCCTCATCGGCGGAATGGTTTGTTTTCGCTATATAAATATTAGCAAACGTGCAGCTTTATTATTCAATTAATCATCGCGATATTTCGTGATTCTCTTTAAATGGCGAGGTCTATAAATAGTGATTAACCATGGGTGACGCTGAATATTATAAATGTTTACTCAATCTGAAGAATATAATCCTACAAACAAGTATTTTTTAAGACGTGTTACCTACCTGAAAAACGCTTGTTGTATGCAGTGAGTAGAAGAGAGGGACAAAAATAACGGACGCGATTGCGCATCCGAGACTCCCTATCACTCTAGTGTAAAACTGGGTTCCTTCTGTGTACATCTCCGCTGGGTTTCCGAGAACCAAGATGGCTGACATGAAGGAGAGAAGGATGGACAAAGCCACAGGGAGTACTCCCATGCCACTACTCGCCAGTAGAAATTCCTTCGTACTTTTCTGTTTACTTCCAACCAAGGCATAATACACACCAATTGCTGCACTTATAAATAGCATGGCGCCAAATACTACATAGTCCCAGGCATCGAATCCCCGAACCTGGTCCGCCATGTTGAACGTTTTGTCTGATAAGACTAGGTGAATGTGTTGCATGTGACGGACGAGTATTTGCACTAACACCAGTATCTGGCAACACTGACATGGTGGCCTCTGCATGCTATACAGATGATATACGTATGATATACTGCTGTGAATGCTCTGTAAGCAAACTGCACCCTGTATGAACAAGCATGACAAACTGTTTTTATTACTACATGTTGACAAGACATTGTTTTAAAAGAAAATGCGACAAAGTTCATTAACCATTTATCATTATCTGAACGAAACAAAGGCATGACACCATGTACAGGCCCCAAGCAAGTAGATGCTGTCGAACGCTGCAGTGAGCAATAATCCCGTGTCACTTTGGCCGATACATTATCGAGTGTGAAGGCAAGGAGTGAGTGAGTGAGTGAGTTGGGTTTAACGCCGCTTTTAACATTATTCCAGTTATATCGCTGCGTGTCAGCTTAATGTGGGAGGAAAGCTCGAAGTGATGCAGGTCTCAGATGTTTACCACTTCGGTGAAACCAACGAGCACGCGTATGGTGCTGACAAACCTAGAAACATAACTGGGGCGAACCGGGATTCGAACCCACAATCATAGGTTTCTGGCGTGCCCAAGGGCCGCAACTCTGCACAGCGAAGCGCGGCGCCATAGACGGTGACACACATCAGGCAGGTCACCCATTGTAGTCAGGGGCACGATGACACACATCAGACAGGTCACACAGTGTAGTCAGGGTCACGATAACACACATCAGACAGGTCACACATTGTAGTCAGGGGCACGATGACTAACATCAGACAGGTCACCCATTGTAGTCAGAGTCACGATTACACACATCAGACAGGTCAACCATTGTAGTCAGAGTCACGATAACACATTGTAGTCAGGGTCACGATGACATACATCAGACAGGTCGCCCATTGTAGTCAGGGGCACGATGACACATATCAGACAGGTCGCCCATTGTAGTCAGGGGCACGATGACACACATCAGACAGGTCGCCCATTGTAGTCAGGGTCACGATGACATACATCAGACAGGTCGCCCATTGTAGTCAGGGACACGATGACACATATCAGACAGGTCGCCCATTGTAGTCAGGGGCACGATGACACACATCAGACAGGTCGCCCATTGTAGTCAGGGTCACGATGACACATATCAGACAGGTCGCCCATTGTAGTCAGGGGCACGATGACACATATCAGACAGGTCGCCCATTGTAGTCAGGGGCACGATGACACATATCAGACAGGTCGCCCATTGTAGTCAGGGTCACGATGACACATATCAGACAGGTCGCCCATTGTAGTCAGGGTCACGATGACACACATCAGACAGGTCGCCCATTGTAGTCAGGGGCACGATGACACATATCAGAAAGGTCTACCATTGTCGCCAGGGGCACGATGAGACATATCAGACAGGTCTACCATTGTCGTCAGGGGCACGATGAGACATATCAGACAGGTCACCCATTGTAGTCAGGGGACGATGACACATATCAGACAGGTCACCCATTGTAGTCAGAGCCACGATGACACATATCAGACAGGTCACACATTGTAGTCAGGGTCACGATGACACACATCAGACAGGTCACACATTGTAGTCAGAGTCACGGTGACACACATCAGACAGGTCACACATTGTAGTCAGAGTCACGATGACACAAATCAGACAGGTCACACATTGTAGTCAGGGGCACGATGACACACATCAGACAGGTCACACATTGTAGTCAGGGGCACGATGACAAACATCAGACAGGTCACCCATTGTAGTCAGGGCCACGATGACACATATCAGACAGGTCGCCCATTGTAGTCAGGGGCACGATGACACATATCAGACAGGTCACACAATGTAGTCAGGGCCACGATGACACATATCAGACAGGTCACACAATGTAGTCAGGGGCACGATGACACATATCAGACAGGTCACACATTGTAGTCAGGGTCACGATGAGACACATCAGACAGGTCACCCATTGTAGTCAGGGGCACGATGACACACATCAGGCATCAACTGTCTTGTTACTGTGGTGGTCGGCGATGTCCGTAAGGTACCCCAAACTGCCCGAGTGTCGTGACAAGTGCCGTAGGTGCGAGGGGACCCATTAGGGCGGTAGTCGAGATTTCAGCAAGTAAAGTAAGTACGCGTCTATAATGGCCCCTCACTGACGTGTGCTACAAGATACTGATTCACCATTGTGTCAGCTGTTGTCAGTGACACTATTATTGTCGGGATAGTGTTGGCACCGGTTATCATTATATTATCAACACTTCTCATTATTCTAATACTGAACAGGGACGCTTTCACTGAAGTATTTGCCGAGAGAAGCCTTTACACTCTTCAATGAAGGTAGTCTGTGTGCGGCTGCGGTATGAGTAATGTCTATTTCTTGAAGACAATTGCTACTGCTCCACACTGTCTGCCAGGGCTCACGTTTTCCGAGTAAGTGAACACGTTCATAAAATGCTGAAGCGTGCATAAAATCATTGAAAGACGCTCAAGCCCTTGATTTAGATTTACCTGACAGTTTTGAGGTCCATCTTCTTTTGTCTCCAAAAGGACAGCTATAAAGTGGTATCCATGACAGAAAGTATTGGCCCGTGTTTTTAGTTCCTTCGCCGTGTAGATGACCTGTGCCAGCTCAGCGGAGTGCCATATCACACTCAACAAAATCAATAATAGTTTATAATGCACTAGGGGCGGTCGGGTAGCCTTGTGGTTAAAGCGAAGACATCACGCCGAAGACCCGGGTTCGATTCCCGACATGGGTACAATGTGTGAAGCCCATTTCTGGTGTCCCCCGCCGTGATGTTGCTGGAATACTGCTGAAAGCGGCGTAAAACCATACTCACTCACTATAATGCACTAATTGGGAACAGACCCATTCAGGATGATGTTAAAAAGAGTTTGAGTTTGATTCTAAAAACGACATGCAATTTTGAATTACATCTGTTGTGTACAAGTGCAGGCACTCTACTGCTTGTAAGTTAAGGAAGCGTCAAAGAAATATGCTCGTCTTGCAACACATTATGTATGTAAGATAGGGATGCAGTTTTCTTTTGTAGTTTACTGATTGATAACATGAAACAGTCCACCAGCAAAAACAAATACACGTGTATGAAGTATTTTTAATACATCTCCGAATTAAATATCTTACGGCCATAGTTGGTGAGTCACAAACGTTATATTTCGTTTTGGGGAAAATCTTCATTACAAAAGGTTATCTACCTGCTGAATTATGACAATAACATCACATCCCTAGCTGCCATGGTGTCGCAAATGTTCGACCGATGAAGGTCAACACTTGCTGATATATAATTATGTACATTACTAACTTATTTATTAACAATTTCACACCCTTTCATCATACATGATATATATTTGTCATTGTTACCTTTATATATCTTAAAACAATATCTATAAACTATATTTTAACAGACATTTATTGAATTGTAGTGTCTCATAGGCCAAATCTGGCCAGAAACATTTATATGTGTGTGACACTTTAATAAAATATCTCCTTCTTCTTCTTCTTCTATTTCTCGATTCCCGACATGGGTACAATGTGTGAAGCCCAATTCTGGTGTCCCCAGCCATGATATTGCTGGAATATTGCTGGAATATTGCTAAAAGCGGCGTGAAGCCAAACTCACTCATTCACGCAAATGTGGCCAGGCGCAGGGAAACCACATCGTTATTGATAATTCTCGGTCGTTCTTCATTTGAGGCCATCGCTTCTTAGGTGTAACTTCATCAGCATAAACTGCCCAGAGACATATTGTGACCCGCTCCACTGTGTTCAGCCGACTGCGTCATCATGGTTCTCGAGCGCAAAGACATTCCTTGACCCGTTAACAACAACGTCAAAGACAGGTGGGCGCACTGTAAAACGATGGCAGAAGTGGAACCGGCAGAGAATCATGATTTCTAAAAGCAGTTCCAGTTCTTTAGAGCAGATATTAGAGTACGTGTGTCGTAACGATTTGGGCCGGGAGGTTACATCCTACAACAGATCCCAAGGATCTTGTTTCACCATGACAACGCAAGATCACACACATCACTCATCATACGTTATTTTCTGCACAGTAATAACGTTTTACCTCGGTCAGCTCCGGGGCGGTCGGGTAGCCTAGTGGATAAAGTGTTCGCTCTACAATGTGTGAAGCCCATTTCTGGTATCCCCGCCGTAATATTGCTGGAATATTGCTAAAAGCGGCGTTAAGCCATACTCACTCACTCACTTGGTCAGCTCACTCTGAACTCCGGGACCACCTTGGTCGTTAGATTCGAACCCACGCTAACCCTCTTGCAGACAGACGTCACTTCATAGAGGCATTTAGTACCGTATGACGTCAAACGAAGCCAATGGGGAACACGCGCGGTATTGAAAATGATCATTTGAAACTCCGCCAATGTGTAGTGAGTGAGTGAGTGAGTTGGGTTTAACGCCGCCAATGTATAGAGAGTGAGTGAGTGAGTGAGTTGGGTTTAACACCGCCAATGTATAGAGAGTGAGTGAGTGAGTGAGTGAGTTGGGTGTAACGCCGCCAATGTATAGAGAGTGAGTGAGTGAGTGAGTTGGGTTTAACACCGCCAATGTATAGAGAGTGAGTGAGTGAGTGAGTTGGGTTTAACACCGCCAATGTATAGAGAGTGAGTGAGTGATTGAGTTGGGTTTAACGCCGCCAATATATAGTGAGTGAGTGCGTGAATTGGGTTTGACGCCGCTCGTCTAAAGCGACTTTAATCTGAACCAAAATGTGTTCAGGTGCTGACAATACATCCTCATCTTCTCCTCGTGAGCTTCAGGCGCATCTCTGCTGTCTATATGCTTATTTCATTACGACATAACACAACATTTTAAAATCTTTTTTTTTGTTAATCCTTGTACATAGTCCGGCAAATCTTCCTGTGCTCATCAGAACATACTACCTGTGCGTTTCTTTTTTTGAAGAGTGTATATCTATTTTCGGGAGGACAGGGAAGTGATGGCCGGGTCAGCCCACTTCAGGGAGCACAATGCGTCGTAAACTACTCAGTAAGTTTGCACTGGGGTCGATCGTGACAAACATGTTGACATACGGTGTTGGTTAAACCCACAAGGAACGCTCTGGGTTTTTACAGCACACAGCGTGATCATGGAATATGACAATGCCAGGCGTTGTGTATTCCTCCAATTTAATTAGGTGTCGAAGGTCATTGTGTTTGTTTGTTGTTTAACGCCGCACTCAGCAATATTCAAGCTATATGACGGCGGTCTGTACATAATCGAGTCTGGACCAGACAATCCAGTGATTGACATTATGAGCATCGCTACACGCAATTGGGATCGATCAACCAGGTCAGCCAGCCTGACCACCCGACCTTATAGTCGTCGTAAGAGAGACAACTTATGTCAACGAACAATTTTGCAACGAAAAGTGAATCTTAATGGTTGTTAAGAGCCACATTATGTGATATTGCGATGCTACATGGATAGTAGGACATAATGGGAGTGAGTGAGTATTGTTTAATGCCGCTTTTAGCAATAGTCCAGCAATATCACGGCCGGGGACACCAGAAATGGGCTTCCCAAATTGCGCCCATATGGGGAATCGAACCCGGGTCCTCGGCGCGACGAGCGGACACTTTAACCACTAGGCTACCCCAAAAACGCAGGACATCATGGCAAGACGTTTACCTTTATTCAAGCCATGCTACTATACCTCTGTACTCGCAGCGTGAAGCGGTCACTAACAGCCCTGACGAGATGATGCTTACTCATACTTCAGCCGTGTTAGAATATCAGTGTACTCGCTGCGTGGATCACTGGGATATGTCCGGGAAAGACGTTTACTATATATGTATATCATTGTACTCGAAGCGTGAATCACTGGGATATGTCCTGGAAATACCTTTTCCATTAATCTGGCTATATATGTATATCATTGTACTCGCTGCGTGAATCAGTCACTGGGATATGTCCGGGAAAGACGTTTACTATATATGTATATCATTGTACTCGCTGCGTGGATCAGTCACTGGAATATGTCCTGGAAATACCTTTTCCATTAATCTGGCTATATATGTATATCATTGTACTCGCTGCGTGGATCAGTCACTGGGATATGTCCTCGAAAGACGTTTGCTATTAATCTGGCTATATAAATATATGTATAGTATTGTACTCGCAGCGATAAAGTCACTACAAGCTGCCATGAGAACATATAAAGTATAAATCTGGCCATGCTTGTGTTCCATTTTACTCGCAGCGTGAATCAGTCACCAGAAGCCCTCACATGAAGACGTTTACAATTCACCTGGCCATGCTTGTATACTATTTTACTCGTAGCATGAATCAGTCACAAGAAGCCCTCATGGGAAGACGTTTACAATTTATCTGGCCATGCTTGTATACCATTTTACTCGCAACGTGAATCACTCATCCGAAGCCCTCACAGGAAGACGCTTACAATTTATCTGTACATGCATTTATACCATTGTCCTCGCATAAGAAGTCGCCAGTGCTATCCCAAGGCTACGGAAACCCATCACCCCGACTACATTGGTGAAGTACAAAGGGTGAGTGAGTGAATATGGTTTCACGCCGCTTTTAGCAATATTCCAACAATATCACCACGACGGGAACCACCAGAAATGGGCTTCGCACATTGTACCCATATAAGGAATCAAACCTCGGCCTTCGGCATGACGAAGGAGCACTTTAACCACTAGGCTACCCCACCACGGGTGAACTGCAATGGGTGAAGGACAATGGTTGTCATCGTGACCCGACAGTGCACGGCGTCCCCCATGCTTTCAGTCACTGGTGTGTCTGGTCAAGAATCCATAATGTACCAGCCGCCGTGACATTGCTGGAATATTGCTCATTGCGGCTTCAGACAACAACCAATCACCAGTTGGCCTAGGACCTATATATGCTACCATGTCATTGTTGTTTTCAGATAATGATAAATGGAATATGAACCTTGTCGTATATATACTGACCCGCTTTGAAAAGGCGCCAACATGAATCCATGGAATTAACAAGTTAGTTCGAAAAGAACAACGAAAATAGCCAATGGTTAGGACTTGACGAAGCTCCAAAACTGTTCACCCGTGAAGATCCGGGTAAGAATTGGTCTTCAGCAACCCATGCTTGCCGTAAAAGGTGACTATGCTTGTCGTAAAAGGCGACTAACGGGATCGGGTGGTCAGGCTCGCTGACTTGGTTGATGCATGTCATCGATCCCAATTGCGTAGATCGATGCTCATGATATTAATCACTGGATTGTCTGATCCAGACTGGATAATTTACAGACAGCCGTCATATAGCTGGAATATTGCTGTGTGCGGCGTTAAACAACAAACCAACCAAACCATCCAAAACTGTTGTCAGTCGTCATCAAACCGCAAAAGGGAACAGTGCTCAAATACACGTTTTTTACACGTTCAAAGCCCGAAAAAACTCAAGATGTCATTACCTATTCGTGCAGAAATGGAGTATAATGGGAAGACATTCAAAGGCTACCCGCATAATCCCTGTAGCCGCTGAATTGCACGGGGGACGCAATGCCGAGGGTGAGTGAGTGAGTTTTGATTTTACGCCGCTTTTAGCAATATCCCAGCAATATCACCACGGCGGGGGACACCAAGAAATGGGCTTCACACATTGTACCCATGTCGGGAATCGAACCCGGGTCTTCGGCGTGACGAGCGAACGCTTTAACCACTAGGCTACTCGACCGCCCCTCAATGCCGAGATTGACACTTAAGGAACGGGAACGTGCCGTCATCCTGTCGAAAGCTCGATTTTGACTCTGAGGCACCGAAATGCACGTTTACAATGGCCGTCGGGGCACGTGAGTGGCGTAGGATACCACACGCTGTTGTCTAGAGACTGACAGTGTCCGTGAGAAGGCGCTGTGTGGCATGCACTGCAGCCAGGGGCTGTCATACCCGGAACTGACTCTGTCTTTTGACCCCTTGTGTGTCCAGGTCCTCTACATTAAGATTGTGTACTTTCCAATGAAACTTGTCTGTACTAATGTGGAACAAAGTTATCTGAGTGTGATTGTAGTACACAGCCAACACCATATCAAATTTGGTTAAGGGTCAATTTCACTTTTTACCTCTGGTGCGTTTTCAATGCGTTTCAGTATAATACTTAAACAATGCCTTGTCAACTTTGTTAAATAAAAAAATAAACATTTCAGACCCGTTCTGCGTGTCAGTCCGTCAGTGGTTTATAGGGTACTGTTTGCTAACAGGAGTCACAGCAGTATATCATATGTATGAATCTGTATATCGTATGAAGAGCCTCCTTTTTGCAGCCTTACCACCTAGTAGTGTCAGCACAAGTACCAGTCAGTCAACACTACCACATCCCACACAGCCACCCATTCTTGTCACCCCAAACGTTCAACATGGCGGACCAGGCTCGACGATTCGAAGCCTGGGACTATGCAGTGTTTGGCGCCATGCTGTTTATAAGTGCGGCAATTGGTGTGTATTATGCTGTGGTTGGAAGAAAACAGAAAAGTACGAAGGAATTTCTACTGGCGAGTAGTGGCATGGGAGTACTCCCTGTGGCTATATCCATCCTTCTCTCCTTCATGTCCGCCATCTTGGTTCTCGGCAGCCCAGCGGAGATGTACACAGAAGGAACCCAGTTTTACATGAGAGTGATAGGGTCTCTTGGATGCGCAATCGCGTCCGTTATTTTTGTGCCTCTCTTCTACTCCCTTCATACAGCAAGTGCTTTTCAGGTAGGTAACAAGTCTGATAGAATTAATTAGTTGTAGGATCCTATTTTTAGGTTGACTAAACAGTTATAATATAAAGCATGGCCGATGGTAAGTTACCATGGAGTCGGCCCTGGAGTGCCAAATTTGATATTTAGGAGGAAAACACCTCTGGGCGTTCCCGGGACCAGTTGGTTTGTTGTTTAACGCCGGACTAAGCAATTCCAGCTATATGACGGCGGTCTGTTAATTATCGAGTCTGGACCAGAGAATCCAGTGATTGACATCATGAGCATCGTTCTGGACCAGTAAGGACTCGGGAGACTCAGAGAGGGGATTTTGCAAATCAAACGAGAACAAAGGAGTACCGCTCATACCGTTTTTTAAAATGTACATATTCATTTTAATGTTTAGTCCCGGTTAAGAAGTTCGGAAAGGTTAATGTTTAGTTAGGGGCGGTCGGGTAGCCTAGTGGTTAAAGCGTATGCTCGTCACGCCGAAGACCCGGGTTCGATTCCCGACATGGGTACAATGTGTGAAGCCCGTTATTGGTGTCCCCCGCCGTGATATTGCTGGAATATTGCTAAAAGCGGCGTAAAACCATACTCACTCACTCACTAATGTTTAGTTAATGCATTTTAAGTTAAAAAGTTCAAAATGTATATATTCATAATAATCCATCAATGTTCCATCAAAGAGTCCCTCGAATTATGTGTTGGCTTTGTTTAATGTCCAGGTGAAGATGTTCCGACAGTGGTCTGTATAGTCGGTCGGAAAGGATGAGTGTGGGCCAGTCCTTCAACCTTGTTAAGTCTGTCGTCACGGGTTGAAAGGCAGGCAGTCCATCCGACGACAGCACATCTCCCATATTTCGTTTCATTATGAACACTTTTGCGACGAAATCTCTTCCCGCCAAAGTACTGTTGGAAGCGGCGTTAAATCCAACTCACACATTCACTCACTCGCGAACATGCAATGGCCCTTTGTTGTGGAAATTGGATCACAAAGGGCATAAAACACGGATAGGTCGGCTCGGCTAATGTGTATGTGTATTGTATCTATGTTAAACTGCGGCTTGGCATCTCAGTGGGCTAGCACTTAGGCATTGGCAATACACACACACACACACCACATACCACACACACACGCACACATCATACACCACACACACATAAAACACACACATACACGACACACACACAAACACCACACACACACAACACGCACAGAGAGCACACACATATAGCACACACACATACACACACACCGAGCACACACATATAGCACACACAGAGCACACACATACAGCACACACACCACACATACACAACACACACACACAAAGCACACACATATAGCACACACACAGAGCACACACACACATACACCACACACACACACACCACACACACAGAGCACATCCATACATTCACCACACACAGAGAGCACACACACACACACACACACACACACACACACACACACACACACACACACAAACACATGCGCGCAATTAGCTATACTGGCGCAATGATGGTGGATGAGACACCTAGTTCCATTTCACCACACCTTGTGACGTTCTCGCTCATCTTGATGTATCTGTCACGGTATAAAATCAGCTGATAATACTGGCTCATGTGACACGATGAACACATTGAAAGTCATATCACCGTATCACGTGCACCGTAACTGATTAAATACCAGCTTGATATGTCCCAGGATTTAATAACTATGATAGCTGTATCTAGGTTATTTATATTCACACAAGTTTGTACACAATGGTTCTCGAGAAAGAAACCAACGTTTTAGGAGTATGGGACTACATCGTTTTTGCAGCGATGTTGCTTATTTCGGCGGCCATTGGGATATATTACGCTTTGTCCGGTGGAAAACAAAAGACTACAGACGAATTCTTATTGGCGAATAGAGACATGGCCGTACTTCCGGTTGCTATTTCAATACTATTGTCGTTTATATCCGCCATCATGGTGCTGGGTTATCCTGCAGAGATGTATAACGATGGGACACAGTTTTACATCCGGGTTCTGGCAAGTATTGGGATAGCCTTTGGAGCTGTTGTGTTCGTGCCACTGTTCTATCCGTTAAAAGTCACGAGCAGTTTTGAGGTGAGTTGTTTCCCTTTAACAAAGGTCAGATACGAGGTGTATGTTAATGTGTAATGTGTGTATGAAATAGACAAACATGTACATTCGATACCCTCATTTCTGATTTTGTAACAAGTACTATGGATTGTATTGGTATTGAATCTATTTTTGAGGATTTTAAAATTGTTTAATATAAGCATTTTCTGGGGTTTTAAATCGCTCTCTATACGTGGTATGACCGCCTCCGTGGTCTAATGGATCTGGCGTCTGCCTGGAAAGCGCAAGGTCTTGGGTTCTATCCCCGGCCGCCATAACGTTCATAACAAAAAAACGTTAAAAGACGGTACTTATTGTTACCCTGCCTGACGCTCGGAATTTAGGGGCTAAAACAAGGACTGGTTGAAGTCAGTATTTTGTGTCTGAGTGGGGTATTCATGTTAAGCTGCGGCATGGTATCTCAGTGGGCTAGCACTAAAACTCGTTGTGTATAAGTGCACTAATCTTGAACGTGACGTTAAACCCCATTTCACCTCAACACAACTGTACTTGGTATTTGAGGTCATGTGGTTTTCCTACTTGTAACAGGAAGTTGCTGTTCTATAACATGTCGTTACTTTTCTGACTGGTTGTACGGACGTAATGATGTCCATGTGACGTCACTTTCTCATCTGACACTGTTTGATTTACCATATGAGTGTCGAGTGGTGAACCACACGCTCATGCAAACAGATAAATAAACATAATAAATAATAATAATAATAATAATACTGCTTATAATTATCCACGCACTAAAACCATGCTAAAAAAAAATAGTAATTGATCAGTGAACCATCTCATCCATGTCATATACACAACTAATCCGAATAGATGTGTGCAATCATAAATTCGTTATCTGTTTCAATAGCTTTGCGTTCTGGAGACAAAAAGCTCAAGGTCAATCAGTGTGCAGGTAGAACTATAAAGGTAACTTCAAATATCAACTCTCTGCAACTGTAAATATGAAACGTCAGCAACAGAGAGTAAACGGTCTCTATTATCCGCCGAAAAGATTCCATTGGTCGAAAAAGGCAAAATGCGGTCGGGTAGCCTAGTGGTTAAAGCGTTCGCTCGTCACGCCGAAGACCCGGGTTCGATTCCCGACATGGGTACAATGTGTGAAGCCCATTTCTGGTGTCCCCCGCCGTGATGTTGCTGAAATATTGCTAAAAGCGGCGTAAAACCATACTCACTCACTCACTCTGAAAGTCACAGCACAATAAACAGCACTGGATGTATACGTCTGTGTCTAGCTATGGGGCCAGCAGTCTCACTACAGTCAAATTAACAGCTGTTAAAACTTATCAGGAAATCTATTGTCTCGAAATCAACTTGTATCCTTTCAGAATCTGTATCGATTGAAAAATGTGTTCGAGTTGGTCTTGTCTGAAATATATAATGTTCCGGAACATGTATTTCATGCCCGGGGCATGGGCTAGCGTCGTGGTTAATGCGTTCGGTCGTCATGGCGAAGACCCGCGTTTGATTGACCTCATTGGCACAGTGTGGGATCCCAGTACTGGCGTCCCCAGTCGTCATGGCGAAGACCCGCGTTTGATTGACCTCATTGGTACAGTGTGGGATCCCAGTACTGGCGTCCCCAGTCGTCATGGCGAAGACCCGCGTTTAATTGACCTCATTGGTACAGTGTGGGATCCCAGTACTGGCGTCCCCAGTCGTCATATTACAACAATGTTGCTATAAAACGGTACAAAAAAATACTCACTCACTAACGCATTTCATCACCGAATCGCTAAAAGTAGGTGTCCGGGCTAGCAAGGTGTCACGTGTACAGCTTGTCGGTTAAATTCGGACAGAGTGTCTGCCCGGAGACCAGAATGGCGGTGGTTGTATCGCCGGCCGCGTCATACAAGACGTTATGATGGTACTTGTTGTTGCCCTGCCAGTGTTGTTTGTTCGTTTGTTGTTTAACGCCGCACTCAGCAATATTCCAGCTATATGAAGGCAGTCGGTAAATAATCGAGTCTGCATCAGATAATCCAGTGATTGATATTATGAGCATCAATAAACGCAATTTGGATACGATGACATGCATCAAACCAAGTCAGCGAGCCTTACCACCCGATCCCGTTAGTCCCCTCATCGACAGGCATAGTCGCTTTTTGAGGCAAGCATGGGTTGTTGAAGACCTGTTCTACCCCGGGTCTTCACGCCCTGCCAGGGAGTGACATTTGGTGTAATAGGGACAGTTAAGACATACAGGGTCCACACCGTCCACGTTTTCTGTGTATAGATATATAACAGCTGCATCATCGTATCACGTTGATGTCAGCGTGTCATTGTCTTAATCCAGCGTGCCATCAGAAGCACTGTGTTATCAGCTAGATAACATACATACCGTGTTGTACACACACCTAGATAGATACTCAGTCAATGCAATATGATCTGATTGAGACACTATAAGTTCCCTTGGGACAAACAATTATCTAAGACACGCTCCATGATCATTGTGCCATAGGATGCCTCGACTATGCTACCATTGATTTGATGTTTGAAAAGCCAGATCTTTAGAAGACTAAAGATTTATTATTGAACAAGATGGCCAAATACTATCTCGAAGCACTGGACTACGTTCTTTTTGTTGGAATGCTGGCTGTCTCCGGTGCCATTGGGATTTACTACGCATGCGCGGGAGGACGGCAGAAAACAACCAAAGAATTCCTGTTGGCTGACAGAAGTCTTGGAGTAATACCAGTGGCAGTCTCAATTCTGCTTTCGTTTATGTCTGCAATTCTGATTCTTGGAACTCCTGCTGAGGTATACTCGGAAGGGGTTGAGTTCTGGCTGCAGGCTTTTGGGGGGTTCGGGGCGATCGTTGCTGCCCAGCTCTTCGTCCCGCTGCTGTTTCCACTGAGAGTAACGAGTTCGTTTGAGGTAAGACTAATGCAACCTTCGAGGCATGTTTATAAGACGGGTGATATCGGTGATTAGGTTGAAAACAAATTGTGCGTGTCATCGTGTGTGGGTGAGTGAGTATGGTTTTACGCGGCTTTTAGCAATATTCCAGCAATATCACGGGTGTGTGTGTGTGTGTGGGGGGGGGGGGGGGGGGGGGGGGGGGGCGGGGGCGGCATCAGAAATAGGCTTCACACATAGTACCCATGTCGAAATCGAAGCCCGGTGTTCGGCGTGACGAGCGAACGCTTTAACCACTAGGCTACCCGACCACCCCGGGTGTCATCGTACAGGGGCGGTGTTGATCATTAGTCGTAATAGAAATCACCAGATTGTCTGGCCGAGTGTCGTCGTATTGCTGGAAGTGGGGCGTAAAAAAACATCAAAACATTGCTTGCCGAAGCATGAGGCAGTGAAAGTCAGTATTAGTTGGGGCGGTCGGGTAGCCTAGTGGTTAAAGCGTTCGCTCGTCACGCCGAAGACCCGGGTTCGATTCCCGACATAGGTACAATGTGTGAAGCCCATTTCTGGTGTCCCCCGCCGTGATATTGCTGGAATATTGCTAAAAGCGGCGTAAAACCATACTCACTCACTCACTCAGTATTAGTTGAATTTGTAGGAACCATGTTACAATTACACACTGTACGATATATGGGCTACGCTATTTGCCTGAAGCCACACAAGTCTTACATGATGTAAGAACGTCACTCACATGCTTTAAGATATCATTATTATAATGCGAGATGACGTAAACTGAAACGGCAACTTTGGAGATACATATAATTGTTTCAATTAAATGGTATCGAAAGTACTTTGACAATTGTACGTGAGTTAGTCAATGATAATTAGAGCTGTAATCCAGACAAACATATTTAGAAGAAAACAAGCAAATAATGACATCTGAGTTGATCCCTGAGAAATCATAAAAACGTAAAATGCTTCCGAAATCATAGATAAATAAATTGTCACATGTACGTGAAGAGCATTTGCACGTGGAGCCGCGATCATAACCTCTGACACCCGCAGGATCACTGTGATTCACCTTCACTGTGAAAAGCATTCATTATTCCTAAAAGTAGCAACTGTCGGATTTGATGAATGGACTTGATTAAAAACGACTTTACATTTGTGTTCTAAGTTCATCAATGCTGTGTCATGTCTATCAAAATACTTTGAGTATTGGGTAATATACTGAACAACAAAAGTTCCTGTGACATTGAATAAGATTTAATGCAAAGTTATGTTTTTTTACCAAATCTGAAACAATTTCGGTTTGCAACAGATAAAAAAACTCCTGCAAGTGTTCAAATGGTTTAATTTGCCATACTGACTTCAGAAAAGGCGTGATTTCATAAAAAAAAAAAACATGAACATGCCAAAATGTCAATTTACAAATCAATAGCGTGTGTGTCCACCTCTGGTCTTCGTCTCATGGAATGGACCAGGCGTCGCACAAAGTCCTGTGGGATATCTGTCCATATCTGCTGGAGCTTGTTTCGAAGTTCCTGGAGTGTCTGTGGAACACGCGGTTGTCGTCGAAGGCGCAGATCCATCTCATCCCACTTGTGCTCGATGGGTGAGAGATCAGGGGAGCGAGCCAACCAGGGAATGGCATTCGCGTTGTTTTGTTGAAGAGAATCCTGAACGAGTCAAGCAATATGAGGCCGGGCGTTGTCATGTTGAAAGGTAATGCCTGGGCCATGACGACGCGAAAACGGTAGAACAACATGGCCGATGATCTCGGCGCGGTACCGCTGTCCATTGAGATTTCCCTCTACCACTATCAAACGGATCCCCTGTCTTGCTGTAATAACAGTCCATACCATAACACTGCCGCACCCGAACAGATCGCTTTCCATGACACAATGATTGACGTAACGTTCACCTCGACGTGGGTACACTCGAATCCGTCCATCGCTGTGGCTGAGGTGAAAACGAGACTCGTCAGTGGATAGAACTTGTCCCCACTGCATGGCCGTCCAGCATAGACGCTGTCGGCACCACTGTAGACGTGCTTGACGGTGGTTTCCTGTCAAAATAGGACGTCTGGCGGGTCTTCTGGCAACAGTCCCTGCACATCTGAGGCGACGACGTACGGTTTGTGAAGATATTCGTCGAAGGCCAGGGATGCTTCTTGCAGTCACTGTTGCTGGCTGGAATCGATTTCGTAGGTGTGTTGTTCGAATCCAGTGTTTTGTCGATTATTGGTTACGCGTGGCCTGCCACTCCGAGGATGGTCTCTGACTGCATTCGGCTGTCGCCAAAGTTGACATAAACAACAAATGGTGTTTCTGTGGACGTTAAATTGTCTTGCAACATCACGTTGACACGATCCTGCTTCAAAGATACCAATGGCTCACCAAGACGCTCATTTTCGGACAGTCGTGGCATTTCGTAATGTTGAATAATTGCGTAATTTTGTTGTTTTTCTGATTGGTTGTTGTCAGCACGATGCTAAGCAATGCATATGGAATCCTGTTAACGCACATGTTTTTATACCCATTCTTTGGTAGTGAAATGCATGGGGCTTGCATAAAAGTCAACTTTTGCATGGAATGCATGCTTTTTTGTAACAGTTTCGTTTTTGTAACTTGATTCCATACATGTACTACAATATTGAAAACCAAACCTTACTTGTTTGAAAAATACACTAAAATATTGGTGTCACAGGAACTTTTGTTGTTGAGTATAGTTTCTGTAACAGCCTAACGCACGTTGTTAGACACATATAACACATACAAAGTATAGAAAGCATCTATTCATAATACATACAAGTTCTGGTAAAAAGCATATCGTAAACATACAAATTATGTTGATTATGTTGACGATCTTTCATATTAACATAGGTAATAATGAACACTTCTCTGTACAAAAACACAATGTGTAAACGTTTCTTTCCTTAATAGTAAGAAGAGGGGAGATTACGGCCAAGCAGTTTACTGTCAGTGGTGTAGTGTACTGACCAGTGAAGATGCCTGACCTTTATAGTAATCGCCTTCTGTGTTTTGACTTTGAGTGATTCCTTAGTCAGTGAATTGTGTGTTGTCTTGACGTGAATCGAAACCGACGATACTTCACCGGGTAACGATACTGTATTATTACATAATTATAACTGCGGCCGCTCGACCATGAAACTTGATATAGCATTTATACTAAGTTTTCATATAATAATTAGATCCAGAGGGAGTGCTTTTACAAGTTATGATGGTGTAACATTTATACGACATTTCATATAATTATAGAACAGCAAGTAATAAAATAGTAGTAGTTTTAGTTATAGCTTTTTAGATAGATGCTAGCCTGAGGTAACGAGAACCCATCTGCCAGACATACTATTCAAAAAGACAAAAGTCATGTCTACATAGTTTAATAGATTTAAAGCTTTTAGATAAATACTAGCCTCAGGTAACACGATCCCGTTTCATATAATTATAGAACAGCAAGTAATACAAAATATTAGTAGTTTCAATTATAGATTTTTTGATAGATGCTAGCCTAAGGTAACACGATCCCATCTCCCAGACATACTATTCAATAAGACAAAAGTTATGTCTACATAGTTTAAAGATGTAAAGCTTTAAGATAAATACTAGCCTAAGGTAAAACCATCTCATCTCCCAGACATACTATTCAATAAGACAAAAGTTATGTCTACATAGTTTAAAGATGTAAAGCTTTAAGATAAATACTAGCCTAAGGTAAAACCATCTCATCTCCCAGACATACTATTCAATAAGACAAAAGTTATGTCTACATAGTTTAAAGATGTAAAGCTTTAAGATAAATACTAGCCTAAGGTAAAACCATCTCATCACCCAGACATACTATTCATAAGACAAAAGTTATGTCTACATAGTTTAATAGATTTAAAGCTTTTAGATAAAAACTAGCTTTAGGTAACATGATCTCTTCTCACAGACATACTATTCAATAAGACAAAAGTTATGTCTACATAGTTTAAAGATTTAAAGCTTTTGAGATAAATACTAGCTTTAGGTAACAAGATCCCTTCTCCCAGACATACTATTCAATAAGACAAAAGTTATGTCTACATAGTTTTATAGATTGCCTTGGACTATTTTATTTAAGTAAATCTGCCATCACCTATATTAGAATAACATTCAGCAAATACAAGCCCTTATGTAACACGATCCCATTTCATATAATTATAGAGCAGCAAGTAATACAAAATATTAGTAGTTTCAATTATAGTTTTTTTGATAGATGCTAGCCTAAGGTAAAACTATCCCATCTCCCAGACATACTATTCAATAAGACAAAAGTTATGTCTACATAGTTTTATAGATTGCCTTGAACTATTTTATTTAAGTAAATCTGTCATCACCTATATTAGAATAACATTCTTCAAATACTTCAATTTAGACTCATTGAGGATTAGCCCCAAACAAGCTCGTCTACAGTGATACCATAATCTCGTTCAAAGCATCCAGTAAATGTCAACATGATTAGTGCTAGTCCAACAGGATTAAATATTAACACCCTCGGAGCGCTATGGGTTTGATGGATGTCTTACGTCACAATAGCCTATTTCTGTATACAGCTAGTTACCTATGTTGACTATAGCAAGATACCTATGCAATATATAGCAAGATACCTATGCAATATATAGCAAGATACCTTTGCAATATATAGCAAGATACCTGTTATTGACACTTGTAAAAGACTCATACTGTTTGAGTACAGAAATGAAAATCACAATGACTGTTCAAAATAAGGGCACTGAACTGGTAATGTCAAGGATGTCATACATCATATTTGTGACTGAACCTGTCGAATGACTGTGTGTGTTTTTGTGCAGACTTTGATCCCCGTCGGGGAGTCACAAGTCTCACTGGCAAGGAAACAGAGGACTTCAAATACACTCACCTGTTTGTTCAATCACTGAGACGTGTTACGTTCACATCCAGTCAAGCTACACTATAACACGGCTCCTGTAATAGCGTGTCCAGCTACCTCTGGAATGTGTGACGTCTTCACGACATCTTGAAAGCAGAGAATATACCTGCTAACAGGTGTACACTCTCTAAGCATGGAGACGACATATCTTGGAGTGTGGGACTATGTGGTGTTTTCACTGACGTTACTACTCTCTGCTGCTATAGGTGTTTACTACGCCATCAAATCAAGGAATGAAAGTTCAATTCAAGAATTTCTGATGGCTTCTGGAAATATGGGCGTTATACCTGTGGCTATGTCCATTCTACTCTCCTTCATGTCCGCCATCTTCATCCTTGGTTTCCCCGCGGAGATTTACACGGAAGGGACCCAGTTTTACCTGCAGGTGCTCGCCAGTATGTCGGGCTGTGTTGTGTCTGCGCTACTGTATGTCCCCATGCTTTACCCACTGAAACTAACAAGCGCATTTGCGGTAAGTGAAAATCGAACCACATGAACCAACAGTTTGGAACTGATTGAGTTGATGGCGTTATTAATCAGCAATGTACTTTGAATTTGTCTAAAATTTTGTTGTTTACATCACAGCATTTATTTATGGTCAGTACATTAGCTTACATTCCTTTCATAAATTTCCTTACATTACTTTCTTAATACTTTAACATTGTGGTTGGTTTATTTGTGCGTGTCCGACGCAAATACTGACAGGGCATAGTTCCAAACTAAACCAGGGGGTGTTAGCTGGAGCGTCCATCATGTGCCAAACTAAACCAGGGGGTGTCAGCTGGATCGTCCACCATGTGCCACACTAAACCAGGGGGTGTTAGCTGGAGCGTCCACCGTGTGCCACACTCATCCAGGGAGTGTTAGCTGGAACGTACCCCATGTGCCACACTCAACCAGGGGGGTGTTAGCTGGAGCGGCCACCATGTGCCACACTAAACCAGGGGAGTGTTAGCTGGAGCGGCCACCATGTGCCACACTCAACCAGGGGGTGTTAGCTGGAGCGGCCACCATGTGCCACACTAAACCAGGGGAGAGTTAGCTGGAGCGGCCACCATGTGCCACACTCATCCAGGGCGTGTTAGCTAGAGCGTCCACCATGTGGCACACTAAACCAGGGGGTGTTAGCTGGAACGTACCCCATGTGCCAAACTAAACCAGGGGGTGTTAGCTAGAGCGTCCACCATGTGCCACACTAAACCAGGGGGTGTTAGCTGGAGCGTCCACCATGTGCCAAACTAAACCAGTTGGTGTTAGCTGCAGCGTCCACCATGTGCCACACTCAACCAGGGAGTGTTAGCTGCAGCGTCCACCATGTGCCAAACTAAACCAGGGGGTGTTAGCTGCAGCGTCCACCATGTGCCACACTCAACCAGGGGGTGTTAGCTGGAGCGTCCACCATGTGCCACACTCAACCAGGGAGCGTTAGCTGGAGCGTCCACCAAGTGCCACACTCAACCAGGGAGTGTTAGCTGGAGCGTCCACCATGTGCCACACTCAACCAGGGGATGTCAGCTGGATCGTCCACCATGTGCCAAACTAACTCAGGTTTTCAATCAGGGCAGGCCCACTATACCAGTGAATCTAGAACGTCTACTCTGTATTTTTGGTTACAGGCCGCCTAAGCCACATTTTGAAAATAGATAGCCAAAATTGATGTGGCTCGCGGGGCAATGGTTTCAGGGTGTAAGCGTGTGTCAGTTATAAACCACATGGTAGATTGCACGTGTGTATTGGCAATCGAGCGTCTACCGAATATACTTTCAGTGTATAGTGTATAGCTAAACACGTGATCCCAATAGGGACAACGCTGTAAGTATAGAGGGACTGAACATGTGCTGTGTCACAGCAATAAAAGATGATTGATAATCCAACGAGTTGTACTTGTGGTGACAAGAGTGAACACACAGGGGGATCGAAGGAACTATATATGGTGCTGTCAGTAGGCCACTCACAATGGTGTGGTAAACACTTTATGATCAACACTTTACATTGAAATGGACAGCATGGTTGGTTCAATCATTCAAGACGCCGCACTGCACTGCTGAATTACGTCCCTTAGGGTCACATAAACCTCTGATTCCTGTTTCGAATCCCAGGTTTGTTATCATCACATCACCAAATTTCACCAAAGTGGTAGACACCTAAAAGCTGCATCCTATCGGACTTTCCTCCCACACTAAGCTGCGTTATAACTGAACAGCTCACTCACTCAGCCACCCAAAAACATCCGTGTGAATAAATGGAGTTTTTATTTTACAGTGAAAACTGTGTTGACAAAGCAATACGTCATTCATGATACACTGTAATGGCATTGTAATCGTGACATCATGCTGTGGTGTAATTGTTGGCATGTATGTCCTGCTCGTATACACTGTAATGGCATTGTAATCGTGACATCATGCTGTGGTGTAATTGTTGGCATGTATGTCATGTTCGTATACCTGTACGACTCGCACCTTAACTGGGTGGAACATGATGTATGATTTGAACGAGGATTTATGCGTAACTGACACGCGGTACATGGTGATGATGTCACTTCCGATGCTGCGGAACGTGACGTCATAGCGTAATGGCGTGTACACATTTGCGCTGACATAATATAAACAAACCTAACACAACAATAAGTCATTACCTAAAAAATATGCTTGTTTTTGTGCAAATAGCTAAACTTAACTTCATCTATATCGACGATCTGATATTGTACAATGATGCTCAAACAGCTAATTCCATTCCCAGAGTGAAACCGGCTAATCTGATTCATATTCAGAACCATGCATACGGATTCAAACTAGCAACAACATATCCACATGACTGTATGGAAAGAGGGATGACTTTCTACTATTTCCCTCTACGTCGAGCAATATTCCTGCAGTTCCAACCTTTGGTGTCTACATTATGCATGTTTTAGGTACAATGGAGCATGCTTTTTCTTCGATGATTTTAAAGAGCGTCAAGCGAGTCTTGCTAAGAAATTGCTTGATCAGGGTAACAGAATTGAAGGCTTTTAAAAACGTTTTACGGTCGAGATGCTGAGGACATTTCCAAATTTTTCGAATCAGTGACAAAAATGATGTATCCTGTTCTCCCGTGTTTGTTGACAACCGTGTAGGTATTTGCGCACAAACGCTAAACAGTATGACCAGCCTACAGCCGGGGATGTGCTCATACATTCATCCATACTTGTATTGATATTTAATGGTGATAATTTATGCAATGATATATCTGTATATCTAATAAACAAATAAAATGATGTTACTAATATCCTGTAATTGAAGGTGTTTTTTTCTCCGGTCTGACACAGGAGACTCCGGTCTAAAGAAAATATCTTAGTTTTACATTGTGAATAAATTATATTAAACTAAATAAAATGTAGAATTTGTAAAGGGCATTTTCCAATTAACAACTGCCAAAATGCGCTTACACAATGACTGATCTAGTCAAAGACTCCCCATCTTCCCGAGGCTAGAGCGCCCACTAGCCTTTCTATCAAAATCTTGTAGAAACTAGGCTTTGATACAAGCTAGTGGACACGCTTGCCTCGGGAAGATAAGGGCGTTCTTGAAGAGAAAGTTCTTAAGTGCCTGTTTAAAGTTTGTCAGGTTTTCTGTTCTCAGAGTTCTTGTGTCAGATTGTTCCATATCGATAATATAATCTATCGCCATATAATTTGGGACGTGACTTTGGTACCACAGGCAGTTCCTGTAAGTTTGCAGGAGCCTAGCCACGCGTTGCCTTGACAACCAGAGTGAGTAGTAGCACGCTTGGTTGGATTGGCTCACTATTGAGATTATATCATCCTGTAACAGAGGACTGGCATCCTACTGAGAATGGTCGAGTTCTCTATCCCTATAAATGTATAGTGTGCATATATCAGGTGAGGTGAGGTGAAATGGGGTTTAACGTCGCGTCCAAGATTATTGCACTTATATAGCGACGTGCATGCACGTGTGTGTGTGGCTGCTTGTACTAGTCCGGACTGATGCCGATTTATAGTGCTAGCTCACTGAGATACCATGCCGCAGTTTAACATGAATACCCCACTCAGACACAGTATACTGACTCCGAGCCGACCATTCCTTGTTTTAGCCCCTTAATGCCGAGCCCCAGACAGGGAAACAACAAGTACCATCTTTTAACGTCTTTTGGTATGACGCGGCCGGGGATCGAACTCCGGAACTTCCGCTCTCCGGGCGGACGCTCTACCACTAGACCACGGAGGCGGTCTGTGCACATATCAACTTTTAGTTATTTTATACATTTGACTGACTGATTGTGAACCATGGCGTTTACGGGACTAATGTCGCTACTTACATATAGTTCCTGTCTAAACTGCAACCGTTCTGTTCTTCAAAAATCATTCTTTTCTTGTGGGCACGCCCGATACCTATGCTCGTGGATGCGAATCTCGGTTCGCTCTGATTATGTTTCTAGGTTTGTCATATCCGTGCACGTGCGATTCTCCAAAGTGGTAAAACGCTGAGTGGATGGAGCGTCTTCCCTGAGTGTGGAATGCTAGTGGTTCGATCCCCTGCCGCGTTATACAAAAAGATATGAAAACATGTTATTTGTTGTTACCCTGCCTAGCAGAGTGTACACTGTGTCTGAGCGAGGTATTCGTGACAAAACTGCGGCGTGGTCTCTCAGTGGGCTAGCACTATAAAACCGGCCATGGTCAGGACTAGTACAAGCAGCCACACACACATGCATGTCGCTATGTAAGTGCAATAATCATGGAAGCGACATTAAACCCCATTTCGCGTTACCTTGGCCTTTATGGAGGTAAAAAATAAAACGCCTTGCGCCATGAGGGACTATTTGAAGATATATGCATCTGATGCAGTACATACTTAGATACTGGCGCGCACACGTCCCTACGCGGAACTTCACGTTTATACCTCTATAAACGCATAAATCAGTTTTTAATGAGAGAAGCAAATTTATGGCCGTATTGTCCTCAAATCACGTGACTCCACACGGTGCTTAGGAATGATCGGGTCTATCTCTAATTCCGCACGAATGTCTAAAGGACACACTAGGAATCATCTCACTTATTGCTGGGGAAAATGGCAGAAGAGCAACGAGTTTTCGGAGTAGCAGATTATGTGGTGTTTTCCCTCATACTGGCTGTGTCCGCAGCAATCGGCATCTTCTATGCCTGCTGGGGAAACAAACAGAAAACAACAGGAGAGTTTCTAATGGGCGGAAGAGACATGCAAATTGTTCCCGTCGCCATTTCCATCCTCGTGTCCTTCATGTCCGCCATCTTGATCCTGGGAACCCCCGCTGAGATGTACAGCGAGGGCACTGAGTACTTCGTGTATCTCTTTGGCCTGATGGCGGCCATTGTGATTGCTGCTGTGCTGTACGTCCCTCTCTTGTATCCATTGAAGTTTACAAGCTCATTCGAGGTAAAGTACTTGCAACAATATATCCTGTCAAATCAGGAGAAACTTTAGAGACGTTTGTTGATTTTCTCGCGCCCCATGAGACGACTGTCTATAGTGAGTGATACAGTATGGTGTTACGGCGCATAAAGCAATATTCCAGCAACGTGGCGTGATGGTTGAATGCTTGAACCACATGCCACCCGATCGCCCCGACTGCCAATACGCCAGATATTCCAGTGATTGATATTATAAGCAAAGTTCCTCGACATCTAGATACGATGACACTCAGTCATCCAAGTCATACAATACACCATCGATTGAAGTCACTGGGGGCGGTCGGGTAGCCTAGTGGTTAAAGCGTTCGCTCGTCACGCCGAAGACTCGGGTTCGATTCCCGATATGGGTACAATGTGTGAAGCCCATGTCTGGTGTCCCCCGCCGTGATATTGCTGGAATATTGCTAAAAACGGCGTAAAACCACACTCACTCACTCACTCACTCCGAGTCACTGGCCCTAATCACCCCATGCATTACACGCCTCGTACAATAAGCATATGGTTTCTGGGAACCAAGTTCCACCCAGAATTCTCGTGGAGCTATAGGAAAGTGTTAATGTCCCTGATCTGCTGTAAAGAACACAATCCCCATCACTTTGCTACTGGGCATCTTTCAACTGACGCAGAAACATTTCTTTACATTTACTATTGTATGTATTTATTGCATACAACTTCCCTTGTCCGGATTAACAAGTGTCCGGATTAACAAGGTGAGGTGAGGTGAAATGGGGTTTAACGTCGCGACTGACTGATATAGAAGATTTAACGTGCGCTTTCCGACTGCAGCGTATTTCGCACACGTCGCGTCCAAGATTATGCACTTATATAGCGACGTTCCGGATTAACAACTGTCGGGGATAAGAAGTGACCGGAATAGCATGTGGCGGTTTAACTACTGTCCGTTTTAGCAATGAGAGAACGTTGTCCCCAACAGTTTCTGTAATAACAGTGTCCGAACTAACACTGTCCATCACGCCTGTGTTGTAGCTTATAATGATATTAGGGTCGGTCGGGTAGCCTAGTGGTTAAAGCGTTAGCTCGTCACGCCGAAGACCCGGGTTCGATTCCCGACATGGGTACAATGTGTGAAGCCCATTTCCGGTGTCCCCCGCCGTGATATTACTGGAATATTGCTAAAAGCGGCGTAAAACCAAACTCACTCACTCACTCACACACTATAATGATATTATCGCAGGGATTTCTACATTATTTTGTTCCTTGAACTTTTTAACTTGCAATGTTTCACATTTGTGAATCGATGTAGTTGGCATATGCAGGACTGTTCTGTATGGTCGCTACGGTCTGTCCGGTTCACATTTGAGGTGATTCATATTTGTTTCTTTTTAGTCATAGGAAACCAAACACAACCCATACATATATACTGGACGCGAAAAGAAACGCGCACCATAGAAAAATAGTGAGAAGTATGTACGTTAATTATAAGAAGAGATGTTTCCAATGTGTTCCAATTAATGATAATACTAATAATCAGTCAAGTGTTACCACAGTGACTTTATTCTTATCACGATATGCTGCACGTGATTTCCAAACTTTACACGCTAATCCTGCACGAGACAAATGGTGCATCTCGAGTCATGGATCTATGACGTCCCACGTGATGCGTTCATGAGCGTCGGGAAACACAACGTACCAGTATGTTCTTGCTTCAAACCAATCTAACCTCTCTTGAACATGAGTAAATCTTCAAGTATTAACTAACATGTATGGTATTTGCGTTTCTTTTGTCGGTGAGTATATAAGAAGTCAGCAAGAAGCTCTATGTTCATTAATATTCGTCTGGAACGAGTCAAAGAGTAGATGCTTGTCCTACATGCTGTTATCTGCACCCTGAAAGTGAACAACGATAATGATTTAGTGCACACGTGATTATCACTCTGTGTGAGTGAGTATGGTTTTACGCCGCTTAAGCAATATTCCGGCAATATCTGGAACACAAGAAATGGGCTTCACAGATAATACCCATTTGTGGTATCGAACCCGGGTCTTCGGCGTGACGAGCGAACGCTTTAACCTCTAGGCTACCCTAGCCCCGATTAACCATGGAGGCGACAGTTGTCTTGTTTGGACACATATGAATCCGCGGTAGAATAGGTCTTCAGCAACCCAAGCTCTCCGCGAAAGGCGACTATGCTTGTCGTAAGAGGCGACTAACGGGATCGGGTGGTCAGGCTCGCTGACTTGGTTGATGCATGTCATCGATCCCAATTGCGTAGATCGATGTTCATGATGTCAATCACTGGATTGTCGGATCGATTATTTACAGACCGCCGTCATAAAGATGGAATATTGCTGAGTGCGGCGTTAAACAACAAACAACAACAACGACACATGTCCAAAGTGAATGATGATGTTTCCACATCTTTGAAAGGTGTTGTGGGCATACCACTGCGTATCAGGTTATACAGGGAGGAAATAATAATATCTTTATAACTACTTTCATGACAATAAATTGTTATATAAATACCAGTCGGGCTTTCAAAAAGGCCATTCCACTGTCCATCAATTAATTGAATTGTATAATCAAATTTGTATATCTTTAGATAATAGAGTAAAATATTGCATGTTTTTTGCGATGTATCAAAAGCATTTGATCGTGTCTGGCATAGAGGGCTTATGTACAAATTAGAAATGTATGGTATAAAAGGGAATTTACTTGAATGGCTGTCCAGTTACATAAGCAATCGTACTCAATCAGCGTTTGTAAGCGGGGCTCTATCCAAGCCAAGGATTTTGAAGGCTGGCGTTCCACAGGGGTCGGTGTTAGGTCCCTTTTTATTCATTGTGTTTGTTAACGACATTGCTGATGAATTAGATTGCATAACAAGACTCTTTGCTGACGATACAGCACTCGGCTTTTCTTCACCAGACAATCAACTTGTTGAATCAACTCTAAATTTAAATCGGAGCAAGGTGTGTAACTGGGCAAAACGCTGGTTAATTAAATACAACCCAGATAAAACAGAAGCGGTTATATTTTCCTTAAAAGATGAATCAGACCTCATTACCTTGTACTTTGATGAATGTAAAGTTAGGAATGTTCAAAATCATAAACATTTGGGTATAACGTTTGCATCAAACGGAAAATGGTCCTGTCACGTAGATAACATAATTAAGTCAACATCAAAAATGATAAATTCAATGAGAAAATTAAAATTCATATTGAACAGAAATACATTAAATAAAGTATATACAATCTTCATAAGACCCCATTTCCAATATGCGTGTGAAGTGTGGGATAGGTGTAATATAGAATTATCAACTCAGTTAGAAAATCTCCAACTAGAAGCTGCCAGAGTAGTTACTGGGCTCCCAAAGTATACTTCGCACACACATCTGTATTATGAAACAGGATGGGAAACGTTAATAAAACGAAGAAGGAAACGCAAGCTATGTTTGTTCTACAAAATACAAAGTAATATTGCCCCAACTTACCTTAAAGACATTGAACCAACCACTGTAGGTTCAAATATATCATATAATTTAAGAAATTCAGACAATATTGAGATTCCATATACTAGATTAAAACACTCAACGTGTTCTTTTATTCCATCAACTGTAAGGTTATGGAACACTATTCCTGCAGCAGGTAGAAGTTGTACATCTAGATCCCAATTCAAGACATACATAAAAAAAGAGCAAGTCATTGCACCTCCATAATTTTCCTATGGTGTTAGAAAGTTGAATATTTATCATACTCGATTAAGATACATGAAAAGCCAGTTAAATTATGATTTATACAGAATAGAGGTAAAATGTGATCCAACATGTCAATGTGGTGATCCATGTGAAAACGCATATCATTATTTATTAAAGTGTCCATCGTACGTCCACCAAAGAAAAACTATGTTAATAATAATTCGGGACATTTTACAGAACGCCGTGAACAAAAATGCTAAATTAGATTTAAATTTGATGTTAAACGGAAATGAATGTTTGTCCATTATCGAAAATCAACACATCTTTAAAGCAGTGCAAATGTTTATAAGTCATACAAAGAGATTTGGGTAACACTTTAATGTACATATACTAGTCTCTCTCTTTTGTACATTTTTTGTTATCTTTACACTCATCTTCTTTTCTGTTTTCCTTGTATATGATTTACTGTACAAGCTTTGTAAATACCATGGAGAGGGAGTCCTAAGTTGGATAACTTGTTCCCAATCCATTTCAATCTGAATAAAATATGTTTAAATCAAACAGGGAGGAAAGCAGAACCGATGTAGGTCGTTAACGCGACATCATCAAGCGCAAGGATGTTGGTTATAGATCAAGGTCGAATATAAGATTCGAACCACTGACAAATAGAACCTGCTACGCCTAGGAGGCGCACCATTGCACAGCGAATAAGGTGCCTTACATCAGATGAGTGATGAGGCGATGAGGCGACCTAATTGCTGTGCTGTGGTCACGCAATGATCCGCTGGGTATGGGTTCGAATCCCAGATGCGTTTAACTTTATCCAAGTATTCGTGGAGTATTGTTCATGCCGAATTGATTTCAAGGTTGTCGATGATTATCTGTGAATCACATCCTGAAACACTTTTGTCAGTTATATATTGCCTATGTACCCTGAATAGTTCGCGATATACTCCCGCAGTTGTATATCTAGTCCAACTCCACTCTCCGTGATTCTGAAGTGTGGCAAAGATTTATGACAAGACAGTACGCAAACAGTCGCAGTGATTTATATAAGTATAGTATACTTTCGGAGATCTACACGCACAAGAACCTACTTGCACTTCATCTGGAGTGTGTTTTCCATTTCTACACCCTGGTTGAGCTGGCACCACATTCACAATGAGATATTAGGTAAACAATTTTTTGAAAGTGTGTTAATATATACACTGATATTTTGTTTCAGTGGTCTAGTGGCCAAATCAGCTGCATGTCGACGTGCAGAGGTACATATGTTGTGTGACAGCAACAGACACCTGTAGATACATACTGTGAACACACAGATACATCTAGCAGACACACATGTTACAGACAAATACATTGCACACATGTTGCTGGCACACATGTAGCAGACACATATGTAGCAGACGCAGACACCAGCACGGAGACACGTATGTAGCAGACACAGACACCAAATCGGAGACACATATGTAGACGACACATGTAGCAGACAGACACCAGCATGGAGACACATATGTGGCAGACACAGACACCAGCACGGAGACACACATGTAGCAGGCACATGTAGTAGACACAAACACCAGCATGGAGACACATATGTAGCAGACACAGACACCAGCACGGAGACACGTATGTAGCAGACACAGACACCAGCACGGAGACACGTATGTAGCAGACACAGACACCAACACGGAGACACATATGTAGCAGGCACATGTAGCAGACAGACACCAGCATGGAGACACATATGTAGCAGACAGACACCAGCATGGAGACACATATGTGGCAGACACAGACACCAGCACGGAGACACACATGTAGCAGGCACATGTAGTAGACACAGACACCAGCACGGAGACACACATGTAGCCGACACAGACACCAGCACGGAGACACACATGTAGCAGGCACATGTAGTAGATACAGACACCAGCACGGAGACACACATGTAGCAGACACATGTAGCAGACACACGTGTAGCAGACACAGACACCAGCACGGAGACACTCATGTAGCAGGCACAGACACCAGCACGTAGACACATATGTAGCAGACACCAGCACGGAGACACTCATGTAGCAGGCACAGACACAAACACGTAGACACATATGTAGCAGACACAGACACCAGCACGGAGACACACATGTAGGAGAGACACAGACACCAACACGGAGACACATATGTAGCAGACACAGACACCAGCACGGAGACACATATGTAGCAGACACAGACACCAGCACGGAGACACATATGTAGCAGGCACAGACACCAGCATGTAGACACATGTAGCAGACAGAGACACCAGCACGGAGACACATATGTGGCAGACACAGACACCAGCACGGAGACACATATGTAGCAGACACAGACACCAGCACGGAGACACACATGTAGCACAAAACAGACACTAGCACGGAGACACACATGTAGCAGACACAGACACCAGCACGGAGACACACATGTAGCAGGCACAGACACCAGCACGGAGACACACATGTAGCAGACACATGTAGCAGACACAGACACCAGCACGGAGACACACATGTAGCAGGCACAGACACCAGCAGGGAGACACACATGTAGCAGACACATGTACGGTATTGAATTTCACGCATGCGCATATACAGATCGGAGTCTACCCTAAAATAATATGCCTTGCTGTGTTTCAGTATCTGGAGAAGCGGTTCGACTCCCGTGCCGCCAAACTGACAGGGACATGCATCATGATAATTCAGCAGGTGAGTGTGTGAGTGAGTGAGTGAGTGAGTGAGTGAGTGAGTGAGTGAGTGAGTGAAGTGATCGATGACATGTCTGTTTTGATTTCTACCGTGATTGTAATATACCCGCCTTTGCAAAGACACAGTGGGTATTTAAATCAACAACAGCTCTGTGTGATCCCTCATCAAGATACCCGAAAAAAAGTTATAATATGATGCTTCTCTACGACAGCCATGGGAAACAAAATTGGGCATCAAAAGTTAAAAACATGTTATACGAATGTGGATATGGTTATATTTGGTTACAGCAACATGTAGATATGCCACAACATTTCTTCTCCCGTTTGACACAGACTTTAAAAGATATGTACATTCAAAAATGGCATTGTTCTTTGTCCAGTCCTAGAAAAAGCAAACTACTACACTACATTTAAGACTACTATTATACTAGAACCTTATCTATTAAGTGTAAATTTACATAAGTTTAGAACAGCTTTCTCGATTTCGTTGTGGCTCACATGATCTATTTATTGAAACAGGCAGATATGAAGGTATTGCAAAAGAACACAGACTTTGTAGGATTTGTAAAACTGATTGTACTGAAGATGAATATCACTTTTTATGTGTATGTCCAGTGTATGAAGATTTAAGAGCAAAATATCTAAATAACTATTTCTACCGCAACCCAAACGGTAACAAATTTTGTAAATTAATGACTTGTGATTGTACAGAAACTATTAGAAATCTATCAATGTTCATTTATCATGCCATGAAACTAAGAAAATGTATGAATTTGTAACACGCCCCACACAATGTACTATAGGCCTTTGGCCTCATAAGTACCATGAATAAAGATTGATTGATCCCTCATCACCTTCTTGTGACATCCTCAATAAGACTCTTTCACTTCCAGGTGTTGTACATGGGAATTGCATCGTTTGCTCCATCAACGGCTTTAGAAGCGGGTGTGTATATTTATTTGCTTTAAGTTTCACAAAACGTTTATCTGAAAACGTCCCTTTTCTGTTTGGGAAAATCTTAAGTGTTTCTCGAATTTCAATACGAAACCAAGTAGGAAGGCTGAGGGCATATGAATACTGTGTGAAATGGCTTCTGAAAATGTACAAATTCTGTTCAAGAACATTTTTTATGTTTCTCGAATTTAATTTTATTTTACAAATTGCGAGACACCCCGTGAGATCCGTCACTAGATCTACCAACTTGAATACCAGTAATGAAACTTTTCGATATTGTTCCTGTAATTGACACATGGGTTTCACCTTCATCACAGTAACCATAGTTACAGCTTCCAAAGCCAGTTGTCCTAAACATGCCGAAAAGGTCTCTTTTTAATAAAAAAAAGACTATACGAAAGGTAAAGATGTATGATGACTGCCGAACTTCTGTGAAAAAAATCTAGATCATACAATGTCCTTTTTGTTACTAAACCACTGTATGGCGCTCTATACAACGTATGGCTAGTGAGTGAATTTGTTCTATGCATTTCAGTCACTGGGTTTCCGACATGGGCCACCATCATCACTGTAGGACTGGTGTCAACGTTCTACACCTCACTGGTGGGTACAGCGCACTCTGCAACAGTTGTAGTGAATACGGTGTTTAACATTAACAGGAGTTAAACATATTTTTTAGGAAAAGTGAAGAGTATACGTCTTAAGTGCCACATTGCGCTGAATCGTGTCCCTTTGTCGTGCCAGGATCCGTATGTTTGAATCATAGAGTCGCCTTAAGCGAAGTACAGCACTTGATTATTACGATTGCATGCGATTACACTATAGATATATATATTGTATAACAAGTAATATGCAGCAGCTCATTGCTGAGAAAACTGAAGTCATGGTAGTCAGCTTAGTAGCACATGCGACTACCATCATCGGGCCTTTGGCGGCATCAGAACACTGATAACGACTGATGCAGGAGGTGTCCTTGTCCAGACAAAGTGATGTGTGTCTGCTTGATTACTGACACTCTAGCTTCTTACTGTCTTATATCTTGTATAAGTCAAAAAGATCTCTCAAAATTACAAAACATCCAAAATACAGCAGCGAGCATCATCAGTAGATCGTCCAAAACCTCCCATATCACACCCACGATCTCCACTGGCGAGCGATCAAAGCAAGAATTGACAGGTCCTGCCTGTCTCTCTGATATTATCACGCCTCATTCTCCTGTACGTGAGCTCCGTTCTCAAAACCAAAATCTCCTGGCAGTCTCTCGCTACAAGCCCATGCCTTATGGAAACTGTACTGTCTACCTAAACGTGATCTAGCAGTCATCAGTTTACCGATCCAACACCAAGGCACAATCTTGTAAAATATTGGACAAAATTGAGATCCCACATTCCAAGTTTATTACCTCTGCGCACGTCTGTGTACCTGTACACGCCATTGTTCAAGGATGTATTTGGTAAAAGACTACAACAAAACAAAACAAAGTAATTATTCCTTATGCAATAAGGAAAACACACATGTACGTGGGTACTTTTACTACCGTGAGGTAGACTGTAACTTTACATACATCGGAGTCATCCTTGCATAGCATAAACACTGACAGAAGCGTCAGAGCAATCATTAAGCTTATCCCTATACAGCAAACGTCTATTTATAAACTACGTGGAGATTTTAAGTGCGCATCATAAAATTTACACGTGGTTTCTGATGCCACATTACACTAGAATTTTCACATACGGAATAAACACAAAATAAAGCATAAGTTACACCCAAAACCTATCTGAAACGTTTTTAACGATATAACTGATACATTTACACTATGGATGGCTGAAGTTCGACTTGATATAGCATGCAATGCTGAAAACCAATGTGGGAACCCACGGAACCAATGTCACTACTGCGACCGACGAACGTTCTAAAACTAGCACTTCCGGTCCTAAGCGAAGCGCATGATTGCGAACCACTATTAAAATATCACTGTTACTTGTACTGGCACAGAAACAGATCTTTCTCCTACTGTGTGCCAGTCTTGTGCCAGTTTTGTGGAAATGTCTACCCCTTGACAATCATTAAGTATTTTACTTTTGAGAAAAGTACTCCCCAAGAAATTGAAGACCGTATGTCACAAGTCTATGAGGATGAGTGCCCTAGCAATTCCACTGTTAATAGTTGCATTGGCACCTATGTTGAAGGCTTGGAGGGCAAGTCTTGATGATGACCCTTAGTCCCTTAACTTCCATCAATGAAGATTCAATCAAGCAGATAGAAAATCCGACTCCCCATTGTTCTCGGTGCCTTAGGTTTGGTACCTCGCAATCTGTTGACTGACATTGGGAGAATACCCGAGTTTGCTACCAGGAATACAGCCCTTCTGACATTCTAGGTAATGCAGAAGGCTGCAGTGTGGGGAAGTCTTCACATTTTTCTGGGTCGGTTCGAATAAGCAGCGCTTCCTGGGATAAACATGGCGGTGTGAGACTTCAAACCATATTCCCCTTGTGAAAAGCCTACAAGTAATATCAATATTCTCATGATTATTCGGGCAATACGTTTTGATGTGTCCTCTGTTTGGGCTCTCCGCTCAAGGTACAGTCCACACAGAGGGTACACCAAACAGTATTTTCCTTGGGTCAAGCCTAAAACCATTCAGTCTTGCCATATCTTTGTTGATAATATTTGGAACATTTCATGTCTGTATTATTTTAGGGTGGAATGAAAGCAGTTGTGTGGACAGACGTGTTTCAGTCAGTGGTGATGCTTGCCGGGCTACTAGCAATAGTCATTCAGGTATGATCGTTGGGAATTGTGTCAGAATGCATAGTTACAGTTACTGTAGCCGTCATGAAACAGAATTAATGTCCTCTGCTTTCTCAGCAAATAAAGCCATAAATATAATTTAAATATAATTCGAAGACCTGTATACATTTCTAATGGTATACTAGTATACTAGTTGATTTATTTTTTATTTAATGTTGTATTTATGACATCAATTTTAAAGTGAACCGAATCGGTAAATAGGTGAACCTAAAAATAGATGGTCCATCATGTCTAAAGTGAAACAAATTGGTATATTGGTAGACCGTGTACCAAATGGTTAGACACTTATAAAGTAAAAGTAATGGTTGCTCTTGTTCACCTTATAATACATGGTTCCTCGCGTTTAATGTATGAACAATGGATACATTGGTTGACTTAAAAATACATGGTTCATAACACTCAAAGTATTGGGTGTATTGGTTGACCTGAGAGTAAGTGTTCCATTCCATGATTTCAGGGATCCATCGTGGTTGGCGGCATGGGAGAAGTGTGGAGAATTAACGAAGAATGGGGAAGAATTAATTTCTTTAAGTATGTATCACATTCTGCTCATGAGATTTATGGGCTGACCCCGATCAAGTTCATATAGTTAAAGGCGAACGGAACAGTTCTTCTAGTCTTTTGGCTTAAAATTAGTTTGAAACATATTATGTTGCAAGTATTGTTTCATGCTTGGAATGTTTAAAAGACAAAACAAATTCGGAAAACACCTGACATTTGAAGAGCTTTCCCGACATTCAGGAAACACCGACATTTAATGGCGAGGTGAGATGAAATGGGGTTTAACATCGCATCCACGATTATTGCACTTATATAGCGACGTGTGTGTGTGGCTGTTTGTACTCGTCCGGACGTATAGTGCTAGCCCGCTGAGGTACCATGCCGTAGTTTAACATGAATACCCCACTCAGACACAGTATGCTGACGTCGAGCCGACCAGTCCTTGTTTAAGCCCCTTAATGCCGAGCGCCAGACAGGGTAACAACAAATACCATCTTTTAACGTCTTTTGGTATGACGCGCTCTCGGGGCGGACGCTTTATCACAAAACACGGAGGAGGTCCTGGCACTTAATGAGCTGATAGGCTTATAACAGATATAACGTATACTATAACGCACTCCAGTGTAAACTTGCGTGTTAGTGCTCGCATATGTGGAGGTCAAAATAGTCTAAGATAAATAAGCCAAGCAGTGAGTGTGCACAGTACAGAACGTTCAGAATCCCGCGACAATAGTTTTTTTTACCTTAACCTTATGTGCCATGGTTGTGTCCGTTTCAATTACAAACACCTGGAGTCATAACTAATTATCAGTGATCCGGATCCATTCCTGTGTATCAACATTTTTCCTTTTACGCCCAGTGAAGTCTGTTTAGGCAGAGTCGTGATTGTTTTCTGTCGTGGACGTTTTGAGTTTACCTTACATACTGCTTCAGGCGAGAGTCCGGTTTCCACCCGCCGAATTAGCCGAACTAGGCTGGAATTCTGGAGTTATATTTTGGCTGGACATAGTCCAATCAAAATCGAGTGACAAAATCAAATGCGGTTCAAAAAATAACATGGCCGTGCAGATTTCGGTCGATTGCAGGTTTACCGACAATTGGGCGTCCCAAGATATTTTCCAAGTCTTTTCATGTTCTTAACCAAGGTGCAAGAGTGATATGATGCACCCAGTTTTATTACAATATAGATCTTGATTATCGATCAGATCGTCTTGACTGGGAGCCGCCATTTTGTTTGAAGCAAATTCAAGTGATATGAGATGTGGAATCTTAATCAATTGGAGACATAGCTCGTTATAGCCACACATAGCTCGTTATAGCAACACATAGCTCGTTATAGCCACACATAGCACGTTATAGCCACACATAGCTCGTTATAGCCACACATAGCTCGTTATAGCCACACATAGCTCGTTATAGCCACACATAGCTCGTTATAGCAACACATAGCTCGTTATAGCCACACATAGCTCGTTATAGCCACACATAGCTCGTTATAGCCACACATAGCTCGTTATAGCCACACATAGCTCGTTATAGCCGCACATAGCTCGTTATAGCCACACATAGCTCGTTATAGCCACGCATAGCTCGTTATAGCCACACATAGCTCGTTATAGCCACGCATAGCTCGTTATAGCCACACATAGCTCGTTATAGCCACACATAGCTCGTTATAGCCACACATAGCTCGTTATAGCCACACATAGCTCGTTATAGCCACACATAGCTCGTTATAGCCACGCATAGCTCGTTATAGCCACACATAGCTCGTTATAGCCACGCATAGCTCGTTATAGCCACACATAGCTCGTTATAGCCACACATAGCTCGTTATAGCCACACATAGCTCGTTATAGCCACACATAGCTCGTTATAGCCACACATAGCTCGTTATAGCCACACATAGCTCGTTATAGCCACACATAGCTCGTTATAGCCACACATAGCTCGTTATAGCCACACATAGCTCGTTATAGCCGCACATAGCTCGTTATAGCCACACATAGCTCGTCATAGCCACACATAGCTCGTCATAGCCACACATAGCTCGTTATAGCCACACATAGCTCGTTATAGCCACACATAGCTCGTTATAGCCACACATAGCTCGTTATAGCCACACATAGCTCGTTATAGCCACACATAGCTCGTTATAGCCACACATAGCTCGTTATAGCCACACATAGCACGTTATAGCCACACATAGCTCGTTATAGCCACACATAGCTCGTTATAGCCACACATAGCACGTTATAGCCACGCATAGCACGTTATAGCCACACATAGCTCGTTATAGCCGCACATAGCTCGTTATAGCCGCACATAGCACGTTATAGCCACACATAGCACGTTATAGCAACACATAGCTCGTTGTAGCCACACATAGCTCGTTATAGCCACTGGTGGCTGTACGATTGAGCCAGGAAAGTCCAACCTAGTTCGGCGAGGGTGGAAACTGGACATTAAGTCGGTTAACTCCCTTGACCCGGAAAGATGGCTTCAGCTGCTGTCACGTCGCAACAGGAAAGGCCTCAATGGAAACAGAATAATACAGAAAACATAATGATTCGACGGATAAAGATTTCATTCAGATGGCTCACGGAAATATATATTCTGATGCTAATAGTGTTGAGGCTGATGTCGCTGGACATTGAGTCTCGATGCATCAGTTTCCTCATCTGACAATTTGAAAAAGCCACGATTGATCCCATTGTTAATAGAATGTGTACAATGTACATGCTTACACTCCACAAATAACGCTAGCATAAATGAGCAAAACGTCGTCTGTCGTGTAGCCCATACGTCTATCGTATTAGCATTATTTACTAACAAAATAGCCGAACTTGGTCATATGTGACGTCACAAGCTAAAGGCCCCCAGAACAAGGCCACCTTTATATGCATAGATAAATGCAGTTACATATATATTATATATGAACCATTCCGAACACAATATATGCGTGGGAATATGAGTCATGTATCAGTATGTACATAGGTATGCTACCAGGTGCATGCGAATAGAAAATATGGTGCAATAACTGGTGCAAGTTCTCAGTTGTGCAGTGGCTCACGGGAGTCCTGGGAGGTTCCGCGTTGTGGTTCGAATCCCAGAATCGCCCTGATTCACGTGTCCTCTCAGTAACCGTGCTTGTTGGATTCACTAAAGTAGTATTAATTTGAGATCTGCATCGCTAAGTCCTTTTCGTCCACATTAACTTTAGAAAACTGAAACATGTTCACTCGCTCTGACATGGATGTGTGTGTTTTACGTTTCAGCTTTGATCCAGATCCCACTGTCCGCCATTCCTTCTGGTCACTGGTCATTGGTGGGATGATAGGCTGGACGGCGACTTACGGGGTCAACCAGGCCAGTGTCCAGCGCTACTGTGCACTGCCAACACTACAGAAGGCCAAACTGTAAGGACTGTATGGAAAAGCTGGGATAAAATAATGTGTCCTCGGTTTTTACAAAATGAAATCATTCACTGGACTTTCTGACAAGAAATATTGTGTGTAAAAAAACACTGGGCGTGGCTCCTCCAAGTCCAGTCGATTTCTATGATGTTAACTCCCAAATCTTATTGCTAACTACAGTAAACTACAGTTATAAAGAACTCGAGGGGACCACTCATTTTAGTTCGTAATAACCGTAGTTCGTTATAAGCATACATACAGCATATATACAACAAATAGCCGGGACTAAAATTAAGTTCGTTATATCCGTCAGTTCGTTATAAGCGTGTTCGTTATAAACGTAGTTTACTGTACATTAAATGGTGAAGGAACGTCACCTCGTTTCGTTTGTTCCAACATATTTGAAAGGGACTACAGACCTATTTCAGAGAGATTTGCAGTTTGTGTAAAATCTCTACGGTGATGCAGCGTTCATGCAATCAGAGGTCGTTATTGTTTTTGGAAACCTCTGATTGACCAAACAAATTCATTGACCAAATTGATCAAAACAACAATCATGATAGAGCGATCATTGATAACACTGTGAGAGCAGCCCGCTGTGCCTTGTGAGAAGTGTTGACTGTTTTCATAGTCAAGAGACAACATGGATTTCAAATTCTTTTTTTTACGGGGAACACAACATTTCGTTGTAATTACTTACGTATTCATCAGGTGAATGAATGCTAACTTCTTTGATAGGCATTTAGAAGTTGGAGTACTTAGTACGGATAAGAATTTATGGATGAACAACTTCTTTATTACAATTAAGAGCGACGTTTCGGTGTAGGTTCTAACACCGTTATCAAGCAAGTGATATACGGAGTATGGTTGACAAGTATATATACAGGTAGGAGGCAATGTTTATACAGTAGAGTAGATATCAGATGTAGTTATACTGGAGTGGAGAAGCCTGTTATGTGCAGACAACGGTAGTAACTGATGCTACTATGTTTAGAGCCTACATACATACATATATTAAGCTGCACGTGTAAAACAACAATACACATAAGATAACAAAGGTGGAAACTTAACAAGGAAAGGCAACTGTTAACTAGCCCTGGTTGGTGATTAGCAATAGACAAATGGAAGCCTGGAGTTGAATAAGCACTGATTGGTAATAAGAAATGGACACCCAAGGCACATGTGTTCTCTGGTCACGGTAAATGGCTGGCTCGTATCTCCTGATGTCAATGGTCTCTAGTAGATTCCTTGGAGGCCAGTTGTTGTTGGTTGTGGGCAGGACTTTGGGTAGTATCATATTCTTCCTAATCCAAGACTAATGAATATCTATCCGATAAAACGATAGACACATTTTTTGTTTGGCATACGTTTTGTTATATAATGTCTGTCCGATGAGGTATGAACGCTAATTGAAAACATTTAATTGCAGTTCGGTGATGCTGAATGTCATTGGCGTTATCATTCTATTGACCATCGTGTGTCTTGCCGGAATCATTATCTTCGCCTATTACGCTAAAAAAGGATGTGACCCACTGTCTGCAAAATACGTCACTAACTCGAACCAAGTAAGAACTGATAGAATGAATAATAACTACTGAATGGGAAGGCTTAGTAATGATTTATCTGTCTGAAAACAAAGTAGCAGTCAGTGTTCGATTTTCAACTTGTTAAAACTGTTTGGTGTCAGCCGTCGTCTTTGGAAGCATTGTAAGCAGCGCTGTAATACCATGCTCACTCATTCACTCATTCTCACACTTACCTTTCCAGCTGATACCCTACTTCGTGATGGAGGTGCTCGGATATCCCGGTCTCCCAGGATTGTTCATCTCATGTCTCTTTAGTGGAGCACTCAGGTAGGAAGTCTTCAGTATAGTGGAGCACTCAGATAGAAACTGTTCTGTTAAGTGGAGCACTCAGGTAGGAAGTCTTCAGTATAGTGGAGCACGCAGGTAGGAACTGTTCAATATAGTGGAGCACTCAAGTAGGAACTGTTCAGTATAGTGGAACACCCAGGTAGGAAGTCCTCAGTATAGTGGAGCAATCAGGTAGGAACTGTTCAATATAGTGGAGCACTCAGGTAGGAACTGTTCAATATAGTGGAGCACTCAGGTAGGAACTGTTCAATATAGTGGAGCAATCAGGTAGGAACTGTTCAATATAGTGGAGCAATCAGGTAGGAACTGTTCAATATAGTGGAGCACTCAGGTAGGAAGTCTTCAGTATAGTGGTCTTCAGTATAGTGTAGAAACAGTTGACTTGGATTGATTATGTGAGATAATACCATGTAGGTGGGCCGAGCAACAGGTGAGGACTTCTTAACGTTATCCGTCTTTGTCGTCTCACATAGCCTTACCCAGAACATCACCATATTTTAATCGGCAATCTTGTAACTTCTTACAGCACGATGTCCTCCTGTCTGAACGCCCTGGCTGCTGTCTGCTGGGAGGACTTCCTGAAGCCAGTCCTCGGGGAAAGACTGACCGAGGGACAGAAAACACTCGTTACAAAATTGTTGGGTTAGCTTTTCTAAGTTATTCATTTTCATTACAGTAGAGGTACGAGTTCTTCAGATCCAAATCCACTTATGTAGGAAAGAAAAGAGTACAGCCTCTGCCTAACACTCGGCGCAATTCATTCCAGTGGAATGAAATGAGTAGCCTGTGGTTTCGATGTAGAGCTAGATTACCTGTATAATTAATAATAATAATAATAATAATAATAATGACCTCCTCAGCGCAGATCCCCAACATTCCTTACTAACCTCCTTTACATGGATGACCTTGAAGTTATTGCCAATGGAGGATCCACTAAAAAAACAGATTCTCCTTGTTGGGTCCTTTACTAATGACATTGGCATGTCCTTTGGACTCGACAAATGCAACATTATTCATCTGAATTGTGGCAAGGTAGAAGAGCGAGGATCAGTCAGTTTACTTGGAGGAGGAGTTTTTGACCATCTCGTTGAAGGTCAGGCCTATACGTACTTAGGGATGCAGAAACTACAGAATGCCCATATCAAGGAAAACCTTCGGGCAGATTTCAAATGTAGGCTTAAGAAAAGCTGAAGTTCAGAGCTGAACTCTTATGATAAAATTAAAGCCACAACTGCTTATGTTGTACCCGTCCTTTCACATTCCTTTTGATGCTGTTGATTGGACGTAACAAGAGCTTGACAGCCTCACACGAAGATTCATGTCACACAATAGATCCAATCACCCTCGCTCTTCCCACAATCGCTTATATTTACCAGTCATAATGGGAGGGCATGGTTTGATTAACGTTGGGGTTCTTCGTGATAGAATTTTTTTGTGCACTTTTGCACATATTTATTTGTATGATGATCCTCTTGTGAAGCATGTCAAGACTCGTGACGAAAACAAGGAATTCCACAGTTTTCTAGAACGAGCAAAGGATGTGGTACACAATCTCGATGCCAATGGTTCTGTACTGATGGACCGTACAGAAATGAGTGTCATCCTGTTGGATGAAGCAGAAGGCTTTCTGTTTGCTGCTCAAGACCAGTCACTTCCCACTCGAAACCATCAATTTCTGATTTTGCATCAAAATGTAATGTAGAATATGCAATGAATTTAATGAGACTGTCCAACATATTGTCAGTGGATGCCCAGCTTTGGCACTCCATCATATCTTAAGCGATATGATGGAGTGGCTCGATCCTTTTGTTACCGGCTTTGCCATGCTCGAACTTTCACACGACCAAGAATATGTTTGAGTTCGAACGGTATGCACTATTTGACGGAAGTCAACAAGATTCCAAAAATGATATCATTTGTGTTTGTTCTGAGGTTCATGCTTGCAGCAGTGGTCTGCAAGCGTTACAGGTGGCAGTGTCATTCCACAGAGCATTGCAGTACTCTTAGCGTGACACGTAACTGTGAATGACCAGTTGTGCTCGCCTTGTCTAAATATCTACGGATTCCGCACTGAATAATTATACGTTGAATATGAACCCGCTGACTTCAACGGATGTAGCTGGAAGCTTCACGAGTACCAAGGATGAGGGATCCCCTCTTGTCAGCTTTCAGATTTAGCTAATATGCCACAACGGACATTGTGGGTGCATCCCTACGATTGACCTTGCAATGTTGTACTTTGACTGGCTTGATTCAAAGCTATAACTGAATGTCATTATCATATCCGTGGAAACTGAATCCATGCTACATTATTATGCTGCCAACTGGTTGGATGTATAGTGAAAGCAAAGAAGGCCCCACGGGAAGTTCATTAAAGGCGAATTCATTGGTGTTCGCAAAAATATTGAATGAAATGGTATTAGTTAGGTTCCTATTTTTTGGTGAGTGAGTGGGTCTGGTTTTACGCCGCTTTTTGCAATATTCCAACAATATCACGGCGGGGGACCCCAGAAATGGGCTTTACACATTGTGCCCATGTGGGGAATCGAACCCGGGTCCTCAGCGGGACGAGCGAACGCTTTCACCACAAGGCTACTCCCGTGCCTCATCTTTTAGCTTTCAGTCTGAAATTAGGAAATATGCCCGTAAACAAAGCATGGCCGGGTGGGTTTACTGTGTTTGACGCCTTAGCCTCAATACATTCAAAAAATATTCTCTGCAAAGGAGGTCCAAACAGTTTTACTTGTTGTATTTTATTGTTCTAACAGTCTGTAATTTTACCCACTTATCTTTTAGGAACGGATTATTTGCACAGGTCTTGGTCCGGAGTGTTAGACTGTTGCATGGAATATTTTCGGCTTATGCTTACATGTGCAAGATCGGCAGCTAAACCTTTTTAAAGAGGCATTATGAAGTTGGAGCACTTCCTTGATAACGGTGTTAGAACCTACACCGAAACGTCGCTCCTAATTGTGATAAAGAAGTTGTCATCCATATATCTTATTCTTACTAAGCACTCCAACTTCTTAATGCCTCTCAAAGAAACTTTGGTGCCCTGTTAGAAAAGATCTATAGCATCCAGATTGTCCTTCACGGATTGGTTTGCGTCATTTAGGGTACTTCATTATTACAACAAAACTAAACAATACTTTCACTTTGCAGTTCTGTTTTTCGGTGGCGCTGGTATCGGGATGTCTTTTATGGCAATGAATTTAGGAGGAACAGTTTTACAGGTGCGTGATGGGGTGTTTTATTAAACAGCGTTACTGGATCTAAATGGACTCAATATCAACAAATAAAAGAGTAAGCATATTGAATCAGCAAAAAACGTTTGAAATGCTTTCAAATAGCTGATATTGCAGACAAAGTTTAAGCTGATGAATTTTTTAAAACATTTTGATCGAATGTTGAGATGAGACCTTTGTTCTGTGTCGTCACTAAGGCATCGTTGAGCTTCACTGGGGCTGCCTCGGGGCCTCTGCTGGGGATGTTTGCTCTCGGCGCCTTCTTCCCATGGGCCAATTGGATTGTAAGTTCAGTCAGATATAGCGGACACCAATAATGTATGTTTCATTTCACGCTGGTATTTGACGTGTCAAAATGCAAATAAATTTTAAGTGTGATTTCTCCTTTCTTCTAAAGAAATAGTCCTTTAATTTCAGTGCATAAGTGGTTCAAAAAAAGGTTTATGAATATAAAAGTTTGTTGTTTTGCTTTTCTTACTTCATGGTCAAGTTCCCTAAAAATATATAATGTTTTTGTATATATATATATTGAGCTGTACCTTTCTTTTAAAGATTGGAGTGGAGGAGAATTCTAGATTGATTTTCACGCCGAATACCATGGCTCGATTCCCCACACGGAAACATTGCGTTGAATCCTTTTCTAGTTACCCCCGCACTGATAATGCAGAATATTGCTTAGAGCGGCGTAAACTCACTCACTCACTCACTCACTCAAAGTGAAATAGCGAGTATGAGATCATATATGTCTTGTAGGGAGCAGTGGTCGGAGGTATTCTAGGGTTGGCGTTTCCCTTGTGGATCAGCATAGGAGCCTACACGGTTGTGGGAGCTCCAACTGGCCTTGACTACCCAACATACAACTGCAGCGTCCCCAACACCACCGACTCCATGACAACAACAATGTCCTCCATCATGACAACTGGGCCCGTCGAATAGTGAGTGTTGTGTGCGCACGAAGTAAGGCCTTTTAGCTTTTATTTGATGAAATGACTGGCCTAAAAGTCAATGAAGGTGGTCGATGCTGAAGAAATTTCATTTTCGAGATTTGTTCTGCTGCTGCTGAATGAAAAACAAACTGGAAAGTCACATCATCCAGGACGTACGACTGTCAAACGGTAACGAAAGATTGATCGAGGACAGATTGTATTTCTAGAAGATTTCACATTAAAACTGCCGACCTACACCTTTCAGAAAGTAAGATTGAATGCACTAACAATTAATTGCAATTAAATTACGATATTAAAAATTTCACCTATATCTAGATACATGTAGGTACCTTTGTGATCTAAGTCCAATCAATGGTATGTAATGAAAAAAATCTGATTTAATGAAAACAGTATCTAGATGACAGCCCGATTGTTTCCAGACCGTTCACCTATGGCGGGAGTACTTTCTGTGCGGACAAACCTTTTGATACATACGGTGTGAATGGCGGGTGCGGTACCCTCTTTCCGAACACCTGGTATCATCACAGATATTCAGTGATGCATTCATATAATTTTCATCACTATTTAGCCCTTTACTACCAAAGGAATGTTGCACGGCTGATAATGGAGACTGATTGTGCTCTAGCGCTGGCATTATATATTTAGACTGGTGTCTCCGCCCTCAACACAGTGTCCACTCTACCTCATCTCTACTCTATCATGTTTCAGTACTGGCGTCTCCGCCCTGTACACAGTGTCCTCTCTACCTCATTTCTACTCTGTCATGTTTCAGTACTGGCGTCTCCGCCCTGTACACAGTGTCCTCTCTACCTCATCTCTACTCTATCATGTTTCGGTACTGGTGTCTCCGCCCTGTACACAGTGTCCTCTCTACCTCATCTCTACCCTATCATGTTTCGGTATTGGTGTCTCCGCCCTGTACACAGTGTCCTCTCTACCTCATCTCTACTCTGTCATGTTTCAGTACTGGTGTCTCCGCTCTGTACACAGTGTCCTCTCTACCTCATCTCTACTCTGTCATGTTTCAGTACTGGTGTCTCCGCCCTCAACACAGTGTCCTCTCTACCTCAGCTTTACTCTATCATGTTTCAGTACTGGTGTCTCCGCTCTAGACACAGTGTCCACTCTACCTCATCTCTACTCTATCACGTTTCAGTACTGGTGTCTCCGCCCTGTACACAGTGTCATCTCTACCTCATCTCTACTCTATCATGTTTCAGTACTGGTATCAACGCCCTGTACACCGTGTCATATTTGTGGTACCCGGCTATTGGAGCAGCGACAGTGATCATTGTTGGTCTCATTGTGAGCGCTATCACGGGTAAGTTATCGTATTTATTTTTCAAGATAATTGACATCTTGTTCACATCATACCGTATATTAAATATCTTTTTCCGCTGTACTCGCAGGTATGAATCGACTAGGTGATGTGGACACAAAGTATCTGGTACCTTTCTTCGACCGACTCTTCTGCTGCCTCCCCGGCCCAATCAGCAGGTGTCTCCGTTGTAACCAGGAGTTCAGAGACCCGGAGGTAGGTGTCTCCACTGTAACCAGGAGTTCAGAGACCCGGAGGTAGGTGTCTCCGCTGTAACCAGGAGTTCAGAGACCCGGAGGTAGGTGTCTCCCCTGTAACCAGGGGGTCAGAGATCCGGAGGTAGGTGTCTCCACTGTAACCAGGAGTTTAGAGACCCGGAGGTAGGTGTCTCCGCTGTAACCAGGAGTTCAGAGACCCGGAGGTAGGTGTCTCCACTGTAACCAGGAGTTCAGAGGCCCGGAGGTTGGTGTCCCCGCTGTAACCAGGAGTTCAGAGACCCGGAGGTAGGTGTCTCCGCTGTAACCAGGAGCTCAGAGACCCGGAGGTAGGTGTCTCCGATGTAACCAGGGGGTCAGAGACCCGGAGGTAGGTGTCTCCGCTGTAACCAGGAGCTCAGAGACCCGGAGGTAGGTGTCTCCGCTGTAACCAGGAGTTTAGAGACCCGGAACTACGTGTCTCCGCTGTAACCAGGAGTTTAGAGACCCGGAACTACGTGTCTCCGTTGTAACCAGTAGTTTAGAGACCCGGAGGTAGGTATTTCCACTGTAAACAGGAGTTCAGAGACCCGGAGGTTGGTGTCCCCGCTGTAACCAGGAGTTCAGAGACCCGGAGGTAGGTGTCTCCGCTGTAACCAGGAGTTCAGAGACCCGGAGGTAGGTGTCTCCGCTGTAACCAGGAGTTCAGAGACACAGATGTAGGTGTCTCCGCTGTAACCAGGAGTTCAGAGACCCGGAGGTAGGTGTCTCCACTGTAACCAGGAGTTCAGAGACCAGGAGGTTTGTGTCCCCGCTGTAACCAGGAGTTCAGAGGCCCGGAGGTTGGTGTCCCCGCTGTAAGCAGGAGTTCAGAGACCAGGAGGTTTGTGTCCCCGCTGTAACCAGGAGTTCAGAGGCCCGGAGGTAGGTGTCTCCGCTGTAACCAGGAGTTCAGAGGCCCGGAGGTAGGTTTCTCCATTGTAACCAGGAGTTCAGAGACCAGGAGGTTTGTGTCCCCGCTGTAACCAGGAGTTCAGAGGCCCGGAGGTAGGTGTCCCCGCTGTAAGCAGGAGTTCAGAGGCCCGGAGGTAGGTGTCTCCGCTGTAACCAGGAGTTGAGAGACCCGGAGGTAGGTGTCTCCGCTGTAACCAGGAGTTCAGAGACCCGGAGGTAGGTGTCTCCGATGTAACCAGGAGTTCAGAGACCCGGAGGTAGGTGTCTCCGCTGTAACCAGGAGTTCAGAGACCCAGAGGTAGGTTTCAAGCCCCATTTGCATAAAACAACCTTTAGCTGATACCGTTTTAAGCTGTTGACCACGGCTGAGACTGGTTTGTGAAACAGAAGTATCTAAAGCTGGTGGCTTGGGTTGACTCATCAATGTCTGGTGTAAATGGTGATCAGCTGGTCCCACTGCCTGGAATGACTGTAAATGATAATCAGCTGATCACACTGCCTAGAATGACTGTAAAAGATAATCAGTTGATCACACTGCCTGATATTACAGAAAATGATAATCAGATGATCACACTGCCTAGAATGACTGTAAATGATAATCAGTTGATCACACTGCCTAGAATGACTGTAAAAGATAATCAGTTGATCACACTGCCTGATATTACAGAAAATGATAATCAGTTGATCACACTGCCTAGAATGACTGTAAATGATAATCAGTTGATCACACTGCCTAGAATGACTTTAAATGATAATCAGTTGATCACACTGCCTGGAATGACTGTAAAAGATAATCAGTTGATCACACTGCCTGATATTACAGAAAATGGTGATCAGCTGGTCCCACTGCCTGGAATGACTGTAAATGATAATCAGTTGATCACACTGCCTAGAATGACTGTAAAAGATAATCAGTTGATCACACTGCCTGATATTACAGAAAATGATAATCAGATGATCACACTGCCTAGAATGACTTTAAATGATAATCAGTTGATCACACTGTCTGATATTACAGAAAATGATAATCAGTTGATCACACTGCCTGGAATGACTTTAAATGATAATCAGTTGATCACACTGCCTCGAATGACTTTAAATGATAATCAGTTGATCACACTGCCTGGAATGACTGTAAAAGATAATCAGTTGGTCACAAGGCCTGGCGCCAATCTAAATGGTAATTAGCAGCTCACAATGGCTGACGTCACTGTAGATGGTAATCAGTAGCTCACAATGACTGATGCCACTGTAACTGGTAATCAGTAGCTCGCAATGACTGATGCCACTGTAACTGGTAATCAGTAGCTCGCAATGACTGATGCCACTGTAACTGGTAATCAGTAGCTCGCAATGACTGATGCCACTGTAACTGGTAATCAGTAGCTCGCAATGACTGACGCCACTGTAACTGGTAATCAGTAGCTCGCAATGACTGACGCCACTGTAACTGGTAATCAGTAGCTCGCAATGACTGATGCCACTGTAAATGGTAATCAGTAGCTCACAATGACTGATGCCACTGTAACTGGTAATCAGTAGCTCGCAATGACTGAAGCCACTGTAAATGGTAATCAGTAGCTCACAATGACTGAAGCCACTGTAAATGGTAATCAGTAGCTCACAATGATTGATGACACTGTTAATGGTAATCGGTAGCTCACAATGATTGATGACACTGTAAATGGTAACCAGTTAGTCACAATGACTGATGCCACTGTAAATGGCAATCGGTAGCTCATAATAACTGATGCCACTGTCAATGGTAATAAGTAGCTCACAATGACTGATGCCACTGTAAATGGTAATCAGTAGCTCGCAATGACTGATGCCACTGTAGATGGTAATCAGTAGCTCATAATGTCTGATGCCACTGTAAATGGTAATCAACTAGTCACAATGACTGATGCCACTGTTAATAGTAATAAGTCGGTCACAGTTTGGTGTAGCTACTGAATATTTCAATGGTCTTGAAACAGCAACTTAGAAAACTGCCGGGCCTAAGAAAATATATCCAATAGTTTTGTAGTGGCTAAGAGTTAAACAAACACAGTTATTCGATGCCGAAACGTATTTGAAATGGATATTATAGTTGTGTCTTGGATCTTTACAGTTTTTCTATGACTGTTGTCTAGTTATGTTTAAATAACGTTTGTAATATTATGGTGAAATCCAGTTTTCAAGTCTATACTTTCCTCTGCCTCGTCTTGTTTGCTATTGTTTTAAACGGGGAACCGGTGTGTGAGTGAGTGAGTGAGTGAGTATGTTTTATCTCCACTTTTAGACATTTTTCCAGCAATTTCACGGCGGCATTTCATGGACATTGTACCCATGTCGGGAATCGATCCCGGGTGTTTGGCGTGACGAGCTTACGTTTTAACCATTGGGCTACCCGACCGCCGCAACTAAATTGAAATTCGTTAACAAAATTATCTTTGGATGCTATGCGTTGAGTCTCCGGCATTTGCACCATGTACCCCAAGGGCCCCACTGACAACAATTTGAAAATAATACATGAGTCTAAGCCCTTGTATCTGAAATGATATAACGAACTCCCCGGCAGCATGCTAACGACGTAAACACATTCATAGTTATCTCCCTTGCATTACATTCGGATATGCTGGTTTACGTTCACTAAAATAATTTTACAGGTCTTACGTTTCGAGATAATATGATTATATAATTACACTGATATTGTTTACAAAAAATCAACACTTCCCAGCGGGATATATGAATTGGGTTTTTTCTAATCTGTCAGCGGGGTACAAGGCAAGCCTTGTGCATTAGCCAATCAGAAAGTAGAATAAGATAATGCCTGAGAGTAATTTGAAAGATCCCATGTGTTGAAGCTGTCATATCGCAGTGGTTAAATCATTACATTTGCTTTCTCACCATGTTATTTGTTTACTATCAGGAAATAGCATCTGAAAAGGATGAGGAGATTGTGATACCAGCGTCTGGTGATCTTGTCAGCAGTTCCGGCAAGGAGAAGTTACCCCTGAACGGGTCGGGACATATGCCTGTGTATGGATTATCATATAAAGAGAACAACGAAAATAAAACCGGATTTATCAACCCAGCTGCCGATGTCTTCAACGATCAGAAACAGCAAAACGGAACAAAGTTCTGAATCACTCTTTATAAGGATCTCAAATTGATAAATGTATTCAAATGTGACCTGTCAGGAGAAAAGGAACCTTATGCGTGCTGTAGAAAGACGTTTCACGCAACCTACTTCCTTAAAAATCTCCATTTAGATCTATGTGAACTGTACAAACATATCTTATTTTCTCTTGCTAGGTCGTAATGTAATAAAAACATTACGCCAAAACAAAGTAGCACATATGTCTACTATCGATTCATCGGTCACTATATCGAAATTTGTACTACAGTTCCAAGGCTGAAAATGGGATTTGCAGAACATTAGTCCAACTGTTTGAAGCCAGGTATCTCTTGAATGAATATGTATTGAAGCCAGTGGATTGTGTTCCTGTGTTCCTGAGATGCTGTAGTAATAAAATATGATGAGAAGTCTAAATGTGACGTTTCACCCATAAGGTCCCTTATCTCATAGTTGGTCACGCATGTTGATTCATGTACGGTCACGTTGATATCCAACAACTATTTTATACAACACAATGTGTTGTAGAGGATTTCTTTTTGTTATATCATCATTTCATAGTGATTCATAAACACATGCTCATGACACAGTCGGAATCGTACAATCGACTCTTCTTTGAGCAGAGCTTTCGTTCAGGGGTTTTCTGTTTGATACACACCTCTGTATGTATCAGTATGTATCTGTATGTCTCTGTAGATTCATTACAACATGTAGCAGGCTTTCAAATTTCGAATGTATCAACAAGTGAACAACACTTTACGTACAGTACGTATTTAATATCGCTGAACATACGCCCGTCGACGTGGTTCAGTGGATCGAGTGTCTCCCTGCAGAGCGGAATGTCAGGGTTTTGATCCCGGCCGCGTCATACGAACTACGTAACACGCTCACACACACTATGGCAATTTCTCACACACACGCACACACACGTGCATGCACGTCAATTTTCGTCAAATGATCTTAAACCACAATTCCTTTCACCTTATATAGTCAGGTTTTTCCTTTTCTTTGTGAGATTGTTTTACCTGTATGCAAAACCTATTAATAAAACCAATACAATGCCATTTTGAACTCTGATTATATATCGATGTGTATATAGTTTTAAGATATGTGAATGTTGCTTGTGTAAAAAGTGAATACAATATGTCTCTACCCATCATCATTAGATGTGTATATTCATGAATAAACAGTTTTATACTTTTACTAAAATCACTTTTTATGAGTTATTTTCTACAATGACTAAGAACGGTGTAGCAACCCATGCTTGCCGTAAAAGACGACTTTGCTTGTCGTAAGAGGCGACTAACGGGATCGGGTGGTCAGGCTTGGGGACTTGGTTGATGCATGTCATCGATCACAATTGCGTGGATCGATGCTCATGATGTCAGTCACTGGATTATCTGGTCCAAACTCGACCATTTACAGACCGCCGTCATTTAGCTGGAATATTGCTGAGTGTGTGTGAGTGAGTTGGGTTTAACGCCGCTTTTAACAGTATTCCAGTTATATCGCGGCGTGTCAGCTGAATGTGGGAGGAAAGCCCGAAGTGATGCAGGTCTTAGACGTTTACCACTTCAGTGAAACCCACGAGCACGGGTATGGTGCTGACAAACCTAGAAACATAATTGGGGCGAACCGGGATTCGAACCCACATTCATAGGTTTCTGGCTTGCCCAAGGGACGCAACTCTGCACAGCAAATCGCGGCGCCTCAGACGACTGGGTCACCCGTGCCCCCGGATATTGCTGACTGTAGCATTAAACAACAAACAAACAAAAGAACAATGCGTATGTGTTGTTGATTCAGTAAACATGCAGTTAAGGCAGGATTTATTTTCAGCAATGACATTTTACAAATACTTGCCTTTCAAAGAGTAACGATAACTGCGTGATAACCATGAGCAAGTCATGTTTCTTTGTTTGTTTGTATTTTGCTTAACGCCTGCACTCAGCAATATCCCTGGTATATAACGGCCTGTAAAGAATCGAGTCTACACCAGACAACCCAGTGATCTGCGCCTTCCTGGTAAGATGACAAGGAACTAAGCAGGTCACTCAGTCTGACCACCCGATTCATTTAGTTCCCTCATTTGGTTGCTAGGTACCAATTCTCATCCGGAATAAAGGAGTCAGTCATGACATGGCACACCAGCTAAACCGTGTGTTGAACTGTGGTTTGTATCACGGCAGGGAACGCCAAAAATGGGCTTCTCGTCGCATTGTGCCAACGGATGGAATCGAACCAGGGCATTCAGCATAACAAGCTAACGCCTGTCCTGGGCAACCTGATCTCTTTAAGAGAACATGAAATGTCATATATTTTGTCTACATTTCACGTGCTGCAGAAAGGCTGAGTTCTCTTCCTCCAATGGGGAGGATGTGTGAAGCCCAGTGTTGGTGTCCCCCGCCGTGATGTTGCTGGAATATTGCCAAAAGAGACGTAAAACCATACTCACTCACTCAGCCAATAGCAGTGTTGACATATCATCTGACCCATTAGAGTAGAGTGACAATAATGTCCATAACGACTTGTAGTTATTGATGAAAATTATATGTAAATAACCTTTGGTCTATTTTCATGGTTGCTATGTTATTTTAATATATATGCACAAACAATAATAAGTGTTTTTAGTCTATACTGAGTACAATTTATTTTCTCTATCAATATGTCCCACTGCCGTTGATACTTATGTTACTGCAGACGAAGATGATGTTCTCAAGACACATCCGCTCCAAGTTTATTTATTTAACCAAGCTACCCATTTCTTAAATATAAGTGATGACAAAATCCTCCTGCCTTTTATACTCCTTGCCTTAAGTATATATTAGAAACGATTGACTTGATACGTCTCAAGCAAAATGCCCAACAATAGAAAGGAAGGCAATACTATTTATGTTACTGCCAAGTTGCAGATTTACCTGGGAAACACAGCACGACTTCTTTGGTGTTAATGTCGTTGTCTCCCATATATTGTCCACGTTCCTATAGCAAATCGAAACCAATACATATTCAGGTGTATTCATGTCAGCGTTGCTTCTGACAACATTTCCAATGCATATTATTAATGATCGGTCAGTCCATTTAGTGCAATGTCCAACAATTGAACAGATGGATTCCCTACACGCTGTTCTTGTCTGGGCGGCTGTTTTCATCCTACATCCCACGACGAGAGCCATCACAATAACGCACCTTCACCGCCAAGCTCTGCCTGAAGCTGCGGACAGTGACGACTATGAAGTCACAGTCGGGTTGGACTTGTTAGCTTGCAGTGTCAGATGCATCACTGAGGGATCTTGTGTTGGAATGTCCCACAAGCAGAACCCATCTACGTGTGTGTGGCGAGGGACCCCGCCCTCAGAGATGGTTAAAGATGTTTCGGACTGGGGGTATTGGAAGGTTTGTTTGTTGTTTAATGCCTCAGTTAGCAATATTCCAGCCGGCACGGAGTAATCAACGTGTTCTCGTCTTTGAAAAGTTTGAATTGTTTGTTTGTTTAATGCTGCAAGTCTTCAGAATTCTAGCTATAGGGCATGACGGTCTGTCGAATAGAATCTGTTTCAGACGAGGGGTAAAACGGGTACTCGAGTGCCCGAGAAAGGGGGATAACCCATATCTTCCTTAACAGCTTGTTGGAGAAAGACCGGCTACGGCTGTCAGCATGTTAGAGTGAGTGAGTGAGTGAGTATGGTTTTACGCCGCTTTTAGCAATATTCCAGCAATATCACGGCGGGGGACACCAGAAATGGGCTTCACACATTGTACCCATGTCGGGAATCGAACACGGGTCTTCGGCGTAACGAGCGAACGCTTTAACCACTAGGCTACCCGACCGCCCCTCAGCATGTTAGAAGCATGGAGAGTCGGCTAATATGGGGGGCTAGACATAGTTACATTTCTATCGTTAGGTATTAGATAGATTAATTCTTTTAATTTTTTAGTTTTGAATACGGCCAGCTTAAAATATTGGCTTATTTTGACATATGTATGATTGTTTGGCGAAGTTTGACTTCGTGATTACATTTCGTTTTTTGCAGCAGAACTTATAGCAATTCTACAGGCATTGACAGGCAGGCATAAATATGACGATGAAGCAGTCATTTCTACCGATTCATTGACAGCCATTAAGACTATTGACTCTGGAGTTAATGGGTCCAGATATGATATTCTGAACGAAATTTTGAAACTGGACACATTTTCAATACTAAATACTAATCTCATGTAGTATTGCTTGGGTTCCATATCATGATGGTTTTCATGGTAATTAAATAGCAGATACGTTTTCTAGGTCATTTTCAGTGAACATTCGCCTCAAACAGTTAGAATGTCCTCAATATGACATCGTTTTCCCCTGCTGCAATAGTGGGCCCCAGTATCGCAGTACAGTTTTATTACTTTTAAATCGTTTCTTTTTCTGCACTGTCTTCTGTTGTTTTACTGAGAGAGTATCGTCTTCCTAATCAAACTTGTATTTGCTTCATGTTCTAATCCCAATCACCGAGCAGAGGATCCTGTCATTTCATCAGGGTATTCGTGTTCAATGTCATACATTTTTAAACATTTAAAATATTGACAGTAGCGGGTGACCTCGCCTAGGTGAACACTACTAAACTGACTATCGTTCATTTCCCGATGAACGTCAGTATATCACGTGATTACGTTGTCAATCGAGCGGAGACATACAGAACCTTACGGGAATTCCTCAATGTCTACAAATAACATCAAACATCATTAGGGATTATCATACCCATGAAGATCCAGTGTAGAATAGGTCTTCATCAACCCATGCTTGTCGTAAAAGGCGACTATGCTTGTCGTGAGAAGGGAATAACGGGATCGGGTGGTCAGGCTCGCTGACTTGGTTGATGCATGTCATCGTATCCCAATTTCGATGATCGATGCTCATGATATCAATCACTGGATTATCTGGTCCAGACTCGATTATTTAGAGACCGCCATCATATAGCTGGAATTAAAAAAAACAAATTAAAAACAATTAAAACCCAATGTTTCAAGGTGCAGCATATCATATATCAGTAAATATGACTTAATCTCAATGAAATGCAACAGTTACCAAAGCAATTAATTAAACGACTTTGAACGTCTACATATACGACTAGCGTTTTCAATAGAGTAAGGAGAAGTAATTTCTTTTCCCAGATGGCAGATCCCATGAAGCTGTGGGTATTACAGATCCATGACGAAGGTGTGGGCGTTTATCATTATGACAGCACAAGGGAGACACCTTTGTCCAAGATAAGAGACGTTTCGGGCACTGAAAATATTTATGCAGACACGACAAACAACCGAGTCTACTTCCTTCGTTCTTCACCTTTCGTCCACGCGCTGTATTCCATCCATAAGGATGAGGATGAGGAGTACCTGATGTCATTCAGGACAGAAATTACAGGTAGATGGATTTCAAATCTTACTTAAAATTCTACTTTGTTGTTTTCATCATGCTGTTAATACTAATCGAGTCTTGACTACACTATCCAGTGATTGATACTATCGGCAATGATCCACGTCATATGGGTACGATGACACATTGTCAACTGATCCACGCTATAGGGGTGCGATGACACAGTGTCAACGAAGTCACCGAGCGTGACCACCCGCGTCGATTCATCTGGTCACCTCTTGGTCCAGCATAGATTGCTGGGGACCTACTCTGACCCGCAACCCCCAAACCATGCACATTCCAAGTGAGAAAGTATAATACAGTGAGACATTGTTATACCAAAACCGTTTAATTTTAAGCAACATTACACATTCGTTTGACCAGCAACATCATCCTGAGGCAAGGGAGTTCACTGGCTGTAAAAGTCCAGTTTCTAGTCTTGCCGAACTAGGCTGGAACTTATGTGCACGATCGTAGCGCCACCAGTGGCTATGTCGAGTAATGTCCCTTTTATGTCCCCCTACTGACCAATCAGATGCCACCTCTCAGATTACTTACATTCGCTTCAAACAAAATGGCGGCGCCTAGTCAAGACGATCTGATTGGTAATCAAGATCTGTATGTAACAAAGAGGGTGTTACCTCGCGAAGTGCATCCATTTGCTTGAGCACCTTGATTAAAAACATGCTGAGTTTACGGTGCGCATGCGCTGCAAATCTTGCATTTAATCGAAATCTGCACGGCAGTCGCCATGTTGTTTATAAATCGAATGTTGGTCTCGTTTTGTGTTTTGACCATCATTTTACTGTATGGGCACTACAAGTTGGATATTCCGCCCGTTCAATGAACAGATAGTCTATATCACGTATCTCTGCTAAAGCTAGATGATTTGGTTGTTTGTGCCTAACGATATTCGGATAGCGTTTGGCAGACACTTCTTATGGATATGGAAAAGGTTTTGTCGCTTTTATTAGCATGTGCGGGCACGGGTGGCCCAGTCGTCTAAGGCGCGTCCCTTGGGACCGCCAGAAATCTATGATTGTTGGTTCGAATCCCGGTTCGCCCCGATTATGTTTCTAGGTTTGTCAGCACCATACCCGTGCTGGTGGGTTTCACCTCAGTGAGATCTGCATTACTTCGGGCTTTCCTCCCACTAGCTGACAAGCCGCGATATAACTGGAATACTTTTAAAAGCGGCGTTAAACCCAACTCACTCACTCACTCACTTTATGAGCATGTTTGGTATTCCCGCCGCTTTCAGCAAATATCCAGCAGTATCACAAGGGGAACATCACCAATGTGCTTCACACACAGTGTCCACGTGGGGAAAGCACCCGGGGACTTTAGCGTTACGGGCGAACACTTTCACCGAATCAGACATGCGTCACAAATGCGGAAGCAACAGTGCAATAAACTCCAGTCAGGGACTATTTTTGTTGCACGCAGGAATTTCGAACTCGAAATTCTTCTGTAATCAGAGTACAGATACACTCGTTGCGTGTGTGTCACTATGCGGGTGTAGGACATTTCACTCCACATACTATTAACACTAATTGTTACTCACATTGCAGGGTGGTGTGATAGCTAGAAATTTAAATGCTGCACCCGCATGGACACAATGCTCCATTTGACTAAAATCAAGTCTCACTGACTCGACTAACATTGTGGTACATACAGGTGAAATAGGGAGGTTTCTACACAGAGACCAGATGTTCTTTGCATTGACAGAGGACGATGTGTACTCGTGCCACATAACCAATTGCACGTCACCACAACGTCTCTTCCTGGACAAGGACGGATGTGATGCCATGCGAATAGGTCTACATCGCACACAAAGGTAATATAGATATTAAACGTCAACGCCAGAGAATATCCAGCCTCCATAATCAGATGATTTCATTGTGCCTGGAATGATTGTCGTAAGAAGCGACTAACGGGATCGGGTGGTCAGGCTCGCTGACTTGATTGATGCATGTCATCGTATCCCAATTGTGTGGATCGATGCTCATAATGTCAATCACTGGATTGTCTGGTCCAGACACGATTATATACAGACCGCCGACATATAGCTGGAATAGTGCTGAGTGCGGCGTAAAACATCAAACAAACAAACAAACAAACACCAGCCACTTACACAATGTGCATGACATGTATGTGTTGCCTGACACCTCACAGACGAAGCAGACAATCACGTGATAGACAAGTTCAGCACTTTTACTGATGTTGTATGAATTAAAAACTAAATCTTTATTTTTGTCATAACTGTGTACAAGTGCAGTGGTTCTGCTTCTGTAGAAAATATGTTCATTCTGCAATCCAGTGGAGGTCAGTTTTAAAGTCTCGACTCAACCAGGTTACAAAACTGAAATAAAAAACATGGCAATCTTGACATAGTGTTCTTGCTTGTGGGTAATAACCCTTCCTGTGAGAAGGGGAAGTGCCGCGTTACTCATTTTTCGTGTATTTGCTTTAGAGTCATGTAGTCCGGTAATGGATATGTGAACACTGACGTTCTTGGAGAATGACAACCTTTTCATCCCAGTCCTGGAACATGTCAATCACAAAACAGCTTCACTCTCTGTTCCACAGGAGATTATTTTATAGCTGCCGTTAAGTACACAAATTGACAGAGCACGCATCGTACTGAATGTAGGTACACTTTTACTTGTATTGTTTGATGACTGCATGATAGGGGCAATTGGACTTGTGAGAAGTCCAAAAATAAAACAACTGTTCAAGAAGAGTTCACTCTATCTGCTGAATAACTAAAATTGACAAATTCTTTTCCAGTATCTTAAGACATATAAAAACAAAACAAAGAATCCATCGTATGATTTATGTGACAAATACACGCAAAGGCACGTCAAATGTTCATCTGATCAAACATGGTAACATATTATAAATCACTTCAACTTGAAAAACCGTGGAAAGCATGACCAAGTCCCGTTAGTCGCCTCTTACAAGCAACTCCAACCCGGGTTTTCACAGGTCGATAGCGAGTGAAATGTGTGGAGTGGGTTTTTTGGGTAAGAATATTGGAAAAGTGAAGGTACAGTGACTGTTTCTGAAATAGAAGGATTTAAGTGGTACATATTTTAGTCAAACGACTGTTTGTCTTCTTCTACAACATATATCCCAAACCCCACCCACCACAAACATCCACCCACACACCCAAGCCAAGCCCCGTCTCTGAGACGGAGCATAGAGATGAGAGAAGCGCACACACGTAGGCTGGGCGGCGTTGGTGGAAACGTATCAATATAATCTCTTTGTTTCAGGGTCTTGTATGTCTACTGTCAATATGCCGATGAGTCACATGCAATCCTAAGGATGTCTTTTCATGGCAACGATAGAAAAACGTTCTTCACCTTTATCAATCCACTTGTTTGTGCGTTCGTGAACCAAGAAGGTGAGTATTGTGAGAATATGCGGGAAAAAACAAACTTAACCCACCTGTTCGTAATATGGACTGTTCAGACATTTCCGAAGTCGGATGCTATTCAAGGAGTCATCATAATTATAATTTCGGTAAATATTTTAAAAGCTTGTACATTTAAAAACATCCTTAAAGAGGCTGTACATAATTTTAAGTACATATAATGACGTTACTTTTGAGAGGCGAGTGTCAAGTGGGTTGCTTCCCAAGGATGTAGCTTGACAACGCAGATAAACATCCAGAGAATGATGACATAATGATGCCTGGGTGTTATTTAGGAAATGAGGAGGGACATCTGGTATAAGAACATAAAAAACCATGAATCAGGTCTCCATCGAGCACAGCTGATTTCCGTAAAAACCTGAGTAGGAATCCTTACCACAGAAATACTTGTAGGGAGCCCGGGATGGAAGGGGGCCGCAGCAGTGTAAGAGGCAACTTAATGGAACAAGTAGTTAGTGACTTTGTTAATGACGTGAACGTACCCCGACGGAGTAGGTTGCTGATCATATCATATCATTGTCTGGTCTGGGGTCGATTATATACAGGCGGAAGTCATACAGCAGGAATTAACGATAAACATACACATAACCTCAGAAAAACCGTCAGTTTGAGGATATTCAGAATACCTAGAATACTTATATATTTTGTTATCACACAACGCAATGTTGTTTTGAGAGTATGCACAGCTTCGTGAATATCCGTGGGATGGGATCACTGGATTGTCTGGTGCAGACTCGAGTATTTTATGATCGCCGTCATAAAGTTGGGTATTGCTGAGTGCGATGTTAAACAACAAACAAACAAACACCTCCTCTCATCCCAGCTGCATGTTTCAGGTTCATATTCCTACGTGTACGTATGTGACCAATCCTCGGTGACCAAGTACTCACTGGATGGAGCGGCCGTGAAAGGCTTCAAAATACCAGTCGATAAAACGGGTGATCTTCTTGATAGAATGTGCCATGGAATGGTTGCGGGAGAAACACACATCTATACAATATTGGATGCCAAGTAAGTATTGTATGAAGAATGTATGTTTCAATTGAACAAGACTGTCTGCAAAAATGATTCCAGCAAGGCCCCAGCTTCACCACACCCTCGACTCCACCCTCACCCACACCCCCATCTTCACCCACACCTCCACCCTCACCCCCATCCCACCCTCACCCACACCTCCACCCAAACCCCCAACCCCCACGCACATAATCAAAAAGCAACCCCATTAACAGATAAAACTATTATAAGTCAATGTAAGCCCCAGATCCTTTCTGCTTTTCTGGTTTTGTATGTACTGCGTCTTGTGTACTTGTCTCAACTGTGTTATATAACCCTAACCATGCAGGTATTTTGGAAAGGTTGTGAAAACCTGTTTTCAAACCCTTTCCTTCTGAATATTATGTGTCTAACTCAGTCTGAAATGGTCGATGCTCGTATTGGGTATTACTATAGGGTCCTTATATAATGCCTGAATACGAGCATTAATGTAGTGACAGGACCAGTGTCCTTAGTATCTGTATCTGAAAGGCTTTTTTTAGTTTGCCGGGTTGTTTTTGCGTTTACCAGTCCTTTATATGATCAGTCTTTGACAAATTAAGCACGTACATTTTTATGACGCTTTTAGCAGTACTCCAGCAATATCACGGCGGCGACTCCAGAAATGGGTTTCACACATTGCACGCATGTAGGTAATCTATCCCAGCCTTCAGTGTGACGAGCAAATGCTTTAACCGCTAGGTACCCCCACTCTGGCCTTTGGACATAACGGTAAAGTGTGTGTTCAATATTGTTACAAATCATGTTGCATGTGGCATACAACTTCGATAAGTGCGTCTATCTTTGTAAATCTGTTCCATCGTGTGGCCACATCGTATAAGTTACATCACTTACCTTCCTGGTCCAATACGTTGTCAATGGCTCAGGTGAGGTGAGGCGGAAACGGGTTTAATGTCGCACTTATTGCACTTATAGTCCTTACTGATGCCGATTTAAAGTGCTAGCTCACTGATATACCATGCCGCAGTTCAACATGAACCCTCCACTCCGAGCCCATCAGCCCATCCTTTAGCCCCTCGAGCGCTAGACAGGGTACCAACAAGTACCATCGTCAATGGCTCAGACTGTCCTCCAAGATCATACATGCCCGCCCTTAAATATTTGTTTATTCACTCACACTATTTGAATTTGTTTTGTTAATATATGTTGTTCTTTTTCCAGTAATTTAATTGTGTTCTCTGCCACAAGTGGACGTTTCCTAAGGGGCATTGAGATTTCATTTGAAAGGAACTATGGTCAACAAACCGTGGCAATACAGGTACCCATTGGCATAGTGACGGTAACTTAAGGATCGCCAACGAGCGTTCAATCCACGCGCTGCTTCATCCCAAAACGAGGTTCACACTTACGTACTATTTCTGGTTGGTCTACAGAGAGGTGTTATACGTACATCCTAGTTTGTAGTTATTACTCCGGGAACCTTTGGTGACCTTTGAACTATTTAAATCACGTGATAGGTTATACGGTGGATGCTGCTCGATGGCGTCCTCTAAGAGAAATAGAGGGTATTTAGCTGATCTTGTCCCAATACATCTATAACGAATTGTGTATCCCGAATTGATAGTGACGTTAAACCGAACTCACTCACATTGCACACGAATAAGGTTTACATAGAAAAGTTGAATCTTGAAAAGTAAAAACATGTTCCTGTAAACAAAAGACGAAACTTAGTAACGCTAACGATGTATTATAGATCGGATTTTGACAAGTTGTGAAACGTCAGCGCCAGTGAAAACCCAGTCTCGATTATCCGACGCAAACAACAATTTTCCAGTTTTTGCTTACTCGAAATCATTGTTTAGTAAACTCCTAATTTTCATTGTTTCGTGCATATCGGCCGTGACAAACTGCTGTTCTCAGTTACGTATTATCAGTACCAATTATCAGGCGAAACATATTCTACGGTGGCCCATAAGGGACATGGAGTCTGTTTTTTCATATTTTGATATTTCACTTACATTTATCGTAACCTTTTGCAAATTAACACGATTTGTCTTACAATGAATCATGTGTAAAGAAGATATTGAATCGCTGAAAAACGGAACGAAAATGTCAAAATAATATTTACACTGAGGTGAAAACTATTTCCATCGCGGTGATAATATTTACACCGCGGTGGAAATAGTTTTCTGTGTATTCATTTTAGTTTTTGACATTTTCGTTTTGTGTTTTTGACATTTTCATTTTAGTTTTTGACCTTTTCGTTTTGGTTTTTGACATTTCCATTTTAGTTTTTGACATTTTCACAGCGACTCAAAAGCTACTTAAAAGTACATTTTCTATGTTTTCGGATGTTTTAATACATGATTTATCACATATTTGTATGGCAGATTGTGTTAATTTGCAAAAGGTTAAGATAAAAGTAAGTTAAACATCAAAATGTTGAAAAACAGACTCCATGTCCCTTATGGGCCACGGTAATATTCCATCGGGCATAAAGGCAAAGTAGCAGTGACAATTAAATGAATGGATCACTGAACATCAGTGAGGAAACCGGGTATTCACGAATAGGGTCAGCATGTCCTGTCTACCGGTAGCTCCAGCCACTGACACGCTTCTATTTCTTTTGTACCTCAGGTGGAGAATTAGATGGGAAGAACCGCTACCACGGACGACTCCTGTGCTCGTTTTCTTTCTTGTGTACCTATCAAATATATAATAACAACAATATGATGCGGGTGTTCAGTTAATGTGCTTCGTATTGTATATTCCTGCCTTTGGATATGGGAAGCAACAATCTTGATGTTGCTATGGAGTATGATTTTCATTAATATTCATCAGAGAGGTGTATGTTGTAACCATCTGCACAGCGTGTCATCATGATTAACTTATCTCACATATTCTCATCTGTATAATGACTATTCTTTCCTAAAAAGTTCCATAGGCGTGCCAGTAACCTACGTTCCTGGGTTCGAATCCCAGTATTGCCTCATTATGTTTATAAGTCTGCCAGCTTCATACCCTCGCTTTGGGAATTGACACAAGAGGTACACGCCTCGTCATAACAGAAATATTGCTCGCATCCACACACTCACTGACTGAAAAAAAATATTTTAAGGAAATTGTTCCGTACTGTTTCAAAACCAATTTTTAAAACCCCATCTACATTTAAAATTTAAAACAGAACACGACACTGAATACTTTCCTTAACAAGTTGCATTCGCATCATCAGAGAAAAATGAAGAGGATTATGAATACACTGAATATGACGTCACGGAAGAGACGTTGTAGCGGTATGCAACATGTACATTGATTTTGACGTCATCTGAAAGGATCCATGTTTTTAGCCCCAGCCTGACTATAAATAGCACGTAAGGTGGCAGTGTTTGAGTTTCGATCAGTGACAGACAATGTAAATACAACCGAGTGTCGAGAAAAGCTTTTTGATAACGGTGGGTAAACAAGATTACCAAAGACCATCAAACTTCGTATTAACTTGAATGACAAACCCTGGATTCTACAAATGGCTCCATATCCAGATGTAAAGTCAATAACGTTTCTGTCGTTTTATCATAAAAAATCGTACCCGTCGTGTTTGAGCGTCTGATTAAACACAGCAGGCGGATCTCATTTAGGGTTGCGCTGCAATTCGACACATTCAATGTATTTGTGGTATATTTGTATTGAGATGTATATATTTATGAATGAAGCACAACAGTTTCGGTAAATATGACAGTAACGATACATAAATTCGCAAACAGCGTTATTTACATGTGTATTAGTGATAAGATTTAGTTTTGGTCACTTCCCTTTCAACACTTATTATACCACACAATAATCAGATGATATTTGTAAAACTTCAATTATCACACAGATTTTTCAACTAGTGTTTTGGAAAAGGTTTATTTTGAAACACTAGAATTTACACCATTTCTTACCTTGACAACAATATATGAATATGTCACGTGAAAATTCACATAACAAACTGATAAATATGTAATGAAAACAAGATGTTTTGAACTATATAAGGTCTATCTATATTATATATTGTACTTTTGATCAACAAAAAATCCAGGAAATTTATTTTATTCCATATAATTTTCGTACACAAAACTGAGTGTGGATTTGGTTTATAGTTATAAGTTTTAAAACACAATCTAAAATCACTTCCCGTTTTGTTCACACCATCCTTCCATCTCCTCCTACGTTTAATATCCATTTCCTCAAGTCCAAGTTTCTTGGACCACCTCCAAACACTTGGTCTATTCAGTTCAGCGTAGAAGTATTTGTAGCGTTGTCTCCGAATCGACGAATTTGTTTAATGTGGTGGTCGAACAATTCCCAACGCAGCACTGCCTGTGCCTGCCTTCTTCTCTGTGCGTAGTCTGCGATCTCTACCTGGGAAATGTTGAACTCAAATCATTGTCAGATCTGGCCATGCGTTGAATGATTGGGGCTGACTACGAGGTGGCATAAGTATGATTTCAAAGAAACATGCCAAAGCCACAACCCTCATTTAGAAGCATTATAACCTTAAGGATCGAAGGAATGATCTACTTGATGAATTGGGACGATCACATTATATATGGGTAGGCTATGTCTCAGTCACTCTATGAACGGGACTTTCACTGTGTCAGTCCCGATCAGCTTGACACTTTAGATATTGTGAACATTTCAGATACTGCTGATACGGGCTACACATAAGACGTGGACATGGAATATCCCTTAACTCAAAATGACTACCCTCTTGCTCCAGAAGCAATGGTCTTTATGGATTGTATGTTATTCCCTTTTTCAAAGCAATCGAAAGCGAAAATATGCATTAAGTCGATATGCATTTTTGTCTAAAAACTGGTTCCAAATCTTTTAAGATCCAAGAATGCGTTGCGTTACAGGAATTTAAAATTCCTCTTGAAACAAGGAAGGACACTGACTAAGATTCATAAGGCTTTTCAGTTTCAACAGTTTCCTTGGTTACAGCTATGCACTGAGAACAACACTAAGAGGAGAAAGTATGCAAATAATTGAAGTAGATAAACTTTTTTTACACTTTTCAGTAACTCTTGCTTTGGTCGTTCTTGGATGAATATGCAACTAACATGTAAATGTAGAACTGCTAAATTCACCTAAACGGTCTAGAAAACTAGGTTCCAAACACACTTTTAAGGCATTTCAAATCTTTAGTTTTGATCATGCAGCTGACCACCTGAGAAAGGCTACTCTCTTCTTCAACCAACCCGTGTATGTAGGTTAAGACCAGGTACCATTACTTAGACATGCAGCAACATGCATACCTATTTGACCAATTATTATATACCCACATTTATGATTTAAAAAATCCCTTCGTTTCAAAATACAATGCCAAAGTTTTGGACAAAATGAAGGACGAACTTGGGAGCTTTGACACGGGAGAGTGTGTAGGCCTGAGGCCAAAAAGGTATTACGAAAACGAAATATAGACTTATAAACGAAAAACACACAACTGAAGGTGTCTCCAAAATTGTCATCAGGAAACAATTCAGGCATACTTTGTACAAAGAGTGTTTGCTTGGCCATGTACAGATGAGACATGACATGAAGCAGATTCAAATACAAGTTATGTCACATTCAAGAAAGTCAGTCTCATGTAACACTATTTGCCATGGGCATTTTGTGAGCCCTAATAACTGCACCGTTTAGTCGTGCAACTGCACTGTATACTTGATCAACTCAGCAGAATAGTAATTGGTCAGCTGACGTACTTATTATAAGCAGCCTTATTGCTGACATAGTAAATGTCAAGTACTTATGTAAACAGCATAATTGCTGACATAGCGACTGTCAAGTTAATCAGAACCGACTAGCTCAGCGGAATAATGATCAGTCAGCTGCCTTTAAAAGCAGGCAGGTTGTGCTAACAAGAGAGAACCGGCAAACCATAGAAGTAGAGTGGAAAGCCAGGGACAAGGAGCGACGAGCACTGATCAGCCAGTCCAGCTCTCAGCTGCCTAAGTGTCAACGTGACTTCGTCGTCTTCCTATATGTTCGAGTCTGTAACTACTGATCGCCTGGTTCTGTAGTTCTACTGTGTTAATAAACAAACCATTCTTTGCCACCACCATGACTTGTTGTTCTTAGTGCACAGAGGTGTTACACTCAGCCCTTTTGATAACAAACGATATGTCATTGACATGACAGTTTTCAATGCCTTTGTAGAACGACAACATGTAACTGTCGAGCTCCAAAATTTCATATTTATATTTATTAAATTAGTTTAAATATATCGACTCCATTAGGTACAATATTTTTTTACAAATCTACCGGTACGTTTCTTGAAGAGTGTAAGTCTTAACCCTTTTGATAACAAACGATATGTACTTGTACTTTCCTCATAGTCATTACAAGATAAAATCTGACAACCAAATAAGTTGTCCATATGTGTATTTCTTTCATAGCATGTCATACATTTGACACTGTATATAACTTATGTATATTGATATATACGGTTAAAGAGGAATTACAGTTGAATACATTATGGAACTCGTCACCCCATTTAACCAACCATTCTTCTGGTGTCTTACCAGTATGAAATATTATTTTGAAGAATTTAAGCTAACCAGTCATCTTTTCGCCTGATAATGCCGACGTGCCGTCAAATTTTGCCTCACTCGCTTTCTGCTTGACCCAAGCCAAGGCAGGCGAAAATCCGTCTCTCTCTCTCTCTCTCTCTCTCTCTCTCTCTCTCTCTCTCTCTCTCTCTCTCTCTCTCTCTCTCTCTCTCTTTTGTTACTCGACAACAACCATCGGTGGTACATGAGTTGTACAAAAACAAAACTACAGTAATAGATGTACAGCTTGATGGCATATATTGTAGAATACGTCACAGTATAGTATTCAAATGTCTAAGGAACTTTGAGAAGTTTTTTTAAAAGTACCTACTTTACCATTTGTGTACGATATCTACTTATGTTTGGCCAGTGTGTGTAGTATCCATTAACTCATTCAGCGCGTAAGGTTAAAGAGGAATTACAGTTGAATACATAATGGAACTCGTCACCAATTACTTGGCAATCACACAATATACATAAATTTTGTTCTCGTGATATAATTTCCCATCGGCCTGTGTCTATTGGTAGTTTGTGCTTACCAGTTCCAGAAACAGTAAAAGTTTAGAAATATGATCAGTGAAAAGTAAATAGTATATATCATCCTGTTCAAAAAGACAACACTAAATATGGGAAAAACTTGGACATATCCAAGTAGATGCAATGATCCGATAACCATTACTATCATACTTTGTTAAAATGGATTTCAAGAAACAAGTTTCACGAAACCATGCAACCTTATAAGTTTTTCGAATAAAACAATAGTGCACGATCACTATTTGCCTACATTTGACGCATTCAAATATGCTTAGCAATGTGACACTGTCGTTTATGCGATGCTTCAGCTACAAGGAGTGAGGAAAGCTTTTTTAAAATAGATTTTATGTTCAGCAATATATTTTATATTAAATATAGAGTAAGACCTTTGGAGACGTGCCCTAAAATGACACAAAAGAGTAGCAAACAAAACCAACCACAACAAAACACAAACCACTCCGACAACAAAACAAACAGCGCACAAAGACCATAGCAATCACAGTAAACAATAAGAAATCCCAAAATAATTAAATAAGATTGACAAAAATATATTGGACTATCTAACCCTAGTTGCGGCGCAAACAAAACGCTCAAAAAACGCCACAAAACGCACGCGCGCGCACGACAACGGGGAACTGCAGACATCAAAAACACCACCAACGCTCCGCAACGTCCCGACCCAGCCGTGGGACCTCCAAAAATCCACCGAAACATCGAAAAAAAGCTAAATCAATTTAACCCTATCTAACCCCCTAACTCTCTAGGGTTAGCTCTAACCCTAGCTAAGCCCAGTTTAGGTCAAAATGACCCCAAACGAGCCAAACTAGTGTGAAAAAACGTCTATTTTCAACCTCCTACCTCCGAACGCCCACACCTAGGGGCACCCAAGGCCATTTCTACCTCTTTCCACACCTCGTTCTTACAAAATAATAAGTTAAGATCATTAAGAGCACATGCGCCAAACACATAGACACAATCATTCATACATTCTGGGATTGCAGCGAGGTAAACTTCATATGGAAATTACCTGAAAAATACCTTCAGCTTAAACTAGAACTAAAACTTGATATTACGAGCAGACGAATACCACTACATTATCCAAAGTAGATACAATGATCGGATACCCATTACTATCATACTTTGTTAAAATGGATTTAAAAAAACAAGTTTAACGAAACCATGCCACCTTATACGTTTTTGAGTAAAACAATAGTGCACGATCACTCACAGAGCGAACAGCGCAATCATGTTCTGCTCTACTGATAGCACTCACAGAGCGAACAGCGCAATCATGTTCTGGTCTACTGATAGCATTCACAGAGCGAACAGTGCAATCATGTTCTGGTCTACTGATAGCACTCACAGAGTGAACAGCGCAATCATGTTCTGGTCTACTGATAGCATTCACAGAGCGAACACCGCAATCATGTTCTGGTCTACTGATAGCACTCACAGAGCGAACAGCGCAATCATGGTCTGCTCTACTGATAGCACTCACAGAGCGAACAGCGCAATCATGTTCTGGTCTACTGATAGCCAGCTGGGAATGCCTCACGTAAGCAAAATTGGGCCTATCGCTGGGCGTCAGGACCGGTTGCGTGCGGTTCTGCCACTTATCAGTCTCAACCCAAGAATTGTCCGAGCTCTTAAAGTGGGAAGTTTGGTGTCGTTTCCGTAGATGCACCAACCGAATGTAGTAGATTTGTTAAAAATACGTTACACGACTGGCTCTTAAGAGTCTTGCGTGTTGGGCTGCTGCAGATAGCCTCTTCATTTTCGATTTGAAGAATATTAAAGTACCTGTCAACTTCTGTTTACAGCATACCCACCACGATGACATTTCATAAGCGTCACTTATGGTTAAACAAAAGGGTTCCAAGAGCACCTAATAGCTAAACAATCGTGGTGTGTATTTCACATTAAAACCCGCATGTGTGAGTATCATGTTACAAAGAGCATCCAAATTGTGTGCCGCGCATTAACATGCACGTGCATACAATGTTTGGCCCCCCAATCTGTGAAGGTTCATACTGCAATAAACTCACGCAAAGTGAAAGTCATTTTTTTACCACAGTTTTTGCCTCAAAGTATATAGGCCTAGATCTATACACAATTTCATTTAGGACGTGTGACTTCATGTTTACACAGACAGCAATACAACAATCCACTCTAACGAAAAACAAATTATTTCCTCAATAAGAGCGTATGTTTGCGCAACTTTCTCTTCAGAAACATCTAACAAAACGCATGTATTCAAATATCACCATCAGATGACAAAGGTCTGTTAAGAAGTCAGCCACAATGAAGGCGTGTCGTAATTCATTTACAAGACGTTAAAATGGCCGAAACGATAAACAAGACAGGAGAGATTTCGGAAGTTGTAGTGAGGTAATTCATAAACGATCTCACGGTCAACCTCTCTGACGTTTCTCAAACTATACCGAAACGCCGTGTTCAAGATTAAAGGGTCTATATGATCAGAAAGAACGCTTCTGTATGTATTCGTGCTAGGAGTGAGTGAGTGAGTATGGTTTTACGCCGCTTTTAGCAATATTCCAGCAATATCACGGCGGGAGACACCAGAAACGGGCTTCACACATTGTACCCATGTCGGGAATCGAACCCGGGTCTTCGGCGTGACGAGCCAACGCTTTAACCACTAGGCTACCCGACCGCCCCTATTCGTGCTAGGGAACAACAATACCCATTGTCTCATGATATCAACCACTGGGTAGTGTAGACTGGACTTCATTGTTTAAAGGTGTGATATAGCTAAGTTATTGTTTTCCGTGGCATTAAACATTATGTTTGTGTTTTTAATATATTTATCACAAACCTATGTGCAAATCTAAAACATTGATAACATGGCAGTAATACTCTCCACGATAAAACATGAAATCAGGACTCGACACGGTGCATAGTGTGACTTAATCTAAATGTCCAAAGTTTTAACATTGAACCGATAGCTACACTTATATATATTCATCCTCAAACGTGTTAAGTCAAAAGGGACATAGATGAATGCGAGCGCCTGATTTACGCACTTTGTCACTTTAGCCCATCAGGTTCAAAGCAAGTCCCAAGTTTCGCATGCTTGTAAAATGCAGATTTAATCGTGGTTTTGGTGGTCAGGTGGGCTGCCCGCATATCAACATCGCGTGAATCGCTTATATTTCTTTCAGTATCACATTTGATTCGTACAAAAAATATTTTTACCAGCTTTGATTTTAATACAGGGAGCTGAATCATTGCTGGCAGCAGCGTTACACTTAGCCTCACATACGGTCGAACGAATAAGTGAACTGGCGAACTAACGAGATAAAGATTTAGACATTTTACCAAGGGTGGAGGAGAAGTTGGAAACATTCAGTTTTGAAGCCATGCTTCAGTCCCAGCTTACCTAACTGATCCTCTAAATATGAATGTAAAATACACTGATTTCAAGTGAGAAGTGCCGCCTCAACCTGTTCTTCCTCTAACCAAGCTATCACTTCAGTGGCTCACCCTGCTTTCAACCCTGTCTGGTGTTCCGTTGTCTCACACTTTCTTTACGACTACAGCCTTGAGTCTGTCACACTCCAGTGAGTTGTCTTCTTCCAGTGATTCATATCAAACAGCTTCATGCGGCGTTCAGTGAGTGGCAAATAACAAGCAGAATAGATACGTTCAGTTTAATGTGATATTCAAAGGTCAACTCAAATGTCACATTGGAATATTGAAATGCATTATTTATATCTCGGGAGTGAGAGTTTGACGACCTTTCAAAATTTAGGGAATTAACTTTTTCGAAGGTATTTCAGTCAGTTTCTTGTACATTCAAAGAACAAAAACTTAATCTAGATGGATAAAACAACATTTTAACAATGCACGAGATTCTAAATTTGAATACACTGAACAACTTTTTCAGTCATCCTTTCGCGGCATATACGTTATTTTTGTATTAAGTTTCACCAGCAATAAACATTCTGACAAGGTTTTTTAATTGATTGGTGAATTGCCTGTTGACACGCAAAGCTGTTTTGACAGTAAAGTTAATGGCATTGCTTTAGACCAATACACAAGTAAGTCATCAGTCTAGGAATACTACTGGCAGTAGCAAAGATCCGCCACATTTGAACAACGACGTAGACATCAGTGACTGGTTGGCGACAATACACAGTGATAAGTATACGTGTGTCTTTGTGTTGGTCGAATCATGTTTTGTTTGCAATTGCTATACTTTTTATCCTTTTAACATTCAGGTCCGTTTATCCATAACTTTCTGACGTCAAACCATAGGTGAGGTGAGGTGAAATTGGGTTTAACGTCGCGTCCAAGATTATTGCACTTATATAGCGACGTGCGTGCACGTGTATTTGTGTGTGTGGCTGCTTGTACTAGTCCGGACTGATGCCGATTTATAGTGCTAGCTCACTGAGATACCATGCCGCAGTTTAACATGAATACCCCACTCAGACACAGTATACTGACTCCGAGCCGACCAGTCCTTGTTTTAGCCCCTTAATGCCGAGCGCCAGACATGGTAACAACAAGTACAATCTTTTAACGTCTTTTTGTATGACGCGGCCCGGAATCGAACCCTGGACCTTCCGCTCTCCGGGCGGACGCTCTACCACAAGACCACGGAGGCGGTCTCAAACCATAGGTGTGTCTTGGTCTGATTGATAGACATATTCGCTAACTTAAATAATAAATGTACCGTGACTCGCCTGCACCAGTCCTGTTGATAACATGTGTACTGATCAATTCAGTTTGTGCATAATACCCTTACAGTTGTATGGCAACGAAAATTTTCACTCTCATGTCCTTGATGCTCTTCAGCCAAACACAATAAGGAGATGGGTGTCATACTGTGGGGACTTGTGTATGCAGCATTATCAGCACACTTGATTTTCTGTGGGGCTTCGGACACCCTCACGAGGTCACCGTTTGGTATCAGGATGTGTCAAAAGCTGTGCTCGAACGTTGTAGGATGTTCCACGTACTATTATTCAAGTACTAAACATCTCTGTCGCCTGAAGGCTTCTGTAAATGACAAACCTTCCCCCGATGAAGTGACTTATAATGTTAACATCACACAGGTAAGCAACGATGTGTATTGTTATACCTCTCTTAAGAATATTTGAATTGCATTGGTTAATCTATCTCATGTGACTCAACAATACATTTCAATGCTGACATAACAATAGAAAACTGCGCCGAACAGCTTTGGTTAAATCACGATACTGACACTGACCTCAAATATAGACTCATCACGTAATCACTATTGGTCTGAGGTCCGTAGGGGTCGAATACTCGGGGAATCATTATTTGCATAACACACTGACATTCTGGGCATTTTCGTTTAAAAGATATATCATAGGCTAAAATCAAAATGAATTTGATCTGTGGACTCCAGTAACAAATCCACAGCCGACTCAGAACGACCTTCTTAATATTGATCCTATGCCTAACAGACAAATATATAATAGTATAACTGTGCTTCACTTATTCTATGTTTAGGACAGAAACACGAGCATGTGTCCACACTTTGCGAAGAGTTTTTATGATCGAAAACATCACGGGCATTGTGAGACAATGCATAAGGAAGGTAAACACTGTAGTTTGAGAAACCCTTTAAATTCGGTCAGAAAACAATAAAACATTTCGAACTTACCTGCTTACAATAAAATTGCCAGGCATATCATCAACTAGATTACCAGGTAACCGAATCATAGGCCATTTAACAGTTATAGCATATATAGTTTTCATTTAATTCTTGATTTTGTAAATGGAATTGATTGACATGTTTTGTATAAAATAAAGTACTTTTTGGTAAATGGTACAGTAAATGTGATAACTGAGAATGTTAGTGGCTGTACCCTCGAAGGGGGTAAAGCGGTGTACAATGATTGTCCCTCAGAGAGGCGATGTGAGACCACATCATTCAAGGTAGTGTTATTTCTACAACGATTTTAATAGAAGAATGTGTGGTATTATTAGTTTTGGGCTAAATCTGTCAATAATCGCCAACAGCTGAAGGGCTGATGTAGATCCTTAACATAGATATTAATGAATAATATTTTCCAGTCACGATATGGATGCAATACTGCCCATGTGACTATAATTGTTTACTCACAATTTAACACATGTTCTGCAAACATTTTATCATTCTGTTTTTCAGTTGATACAATCAATGGAAAGCAGGAACTCTTCAACAACAAGACAAGACTTTTAGTATCGCATATGTTTACAAAGCCAATTATTCAGGTTAATTTACAAAGCATGTCGGTTCAGAAGGAACCTTATCTGACCATAGGGTTAATGGACGCCATGGCATATGATTCTCGTCTAAAAACAGTTCTTGTTGCAAAACAACGACAGATCCTGTCATATCCTTTAGACACGGATGTTGGTACTGTTTTATTTACAGGCATTGACGTCCTTGGGCTGACAGTAGATGAAGGTAGACAGCTGATATTTGCTTCAACTCGACCTCGTACAGTGGTCGTGATGACAACAAAGGGCAAACAATTCAATGTAATTCTGCCTAGGCAGCATTTTGAACGGCCTCCTTATTCCATAGCGGTGGATCCTGAGAGGACAATGATGTATGTACATTGTCAAAAGTATATTGTTATCAGTACATATAAAGCAGAAAATGTGACAAAGTTGCAAGTATATACTGAAGATGTTGCTTTAAGTTATGACAACAAGAGACACGTCGTATATGCCCAAGACGGTCAGGCTGTCACGCGGATTTCCAATTCGCTAAAATATGAAACAATTATCAGGTTATCATATCGACCATGCAGTGTGTCGTACCACAGTGACAAAATCTATGTATTCGGTGTTTCGGGTACGGATGTGTATGCCTTGAAAGGAGAGGATGTTTATCTTTATAAACATATATCAATGGGACTTCGTTGTGCACCTTTACTCGTTTGCTTTGTGTGGTAATCTTGATTAAAATATGAGTGTACTGTCGATGTATGCGGTATTGAAACCAGATAACTTTCAGGTAAAGCATATGTGTCACGGGTTAAGGAATGTTCAAGAACTCCTAAGATGATACACTATGGAGACTTTCTCCAAATGAACACGCATATATTACATTGCTATTCTTATATGCAGAAATAAAGACGTATTCCCATTTAATGTTTCCTTTATAATTGATAAAAAATACAGGTGTGGGTACCATATCAGCTACCAAGAGTGAGTTAGTTAGTGAGTTAAACTGCCTTGGTAGTGTTTTCAGTGATATAAGTTGTCAGTGCAACGTGGAAGGGGAGCCGACAGAAGACGGATCTCACTTCCAGGTAGATCAAGACACGTGGGTATGACTCTGTCGGACACAGGATCATAATCTGTTTCCTGATCACCTATCCACATACACTTCTTTCGTAATTATACTCTGCAAAAAGAGAAACGCAACTAAGAAAATCGTAAAGTTCTGACAGAGTGTTGCTGATATCCATACACAATTAAAAACAGAAAATTAATTCGTCATTCCGCATCGATTAGGATTAATTTTGGTTGAGAATGAGAATGAGGCAGTGCAGAAAGTTGGTGAAAAGAAATAAAAAACACAACCACGTGAGAGCCTGGCGCCGAAACACAGCAACATGAAATGCACGTGCAACATCACTGTTTGGGCTATATAAACCTTGTGTTTTTTATTTGTATACCATCACAAGCTTACAGCAAGTGAACAGCGAAAACGGAAGCCAAACGCATCAACGCCATCGGCCGACTGCAGACAGGTAAATGATATTCGGCCGTAGCGAGGTTCTTCAACGGGGCAACAAGAACCATTACAAGACTGTGGAATCGTTATCAGACACACGGGACAATCTGTGACATTCACAGATCCGGTCAACAATGTATCACTACCATGGCACAGGACAGATTCATACGGCTACGTAACTCATGTGAAAAAACCACGACGGCCACCTCTACAGATATAACCATACCATGGTTGTGTGGGATGTCAGCCCAGATAGTGAGGAACCGTTTACGCGCAAAAGATATTCGCTTTAGATTGCCATTTCGAAGTGTCAATTTGACAGACCTGCACCGTCGGCTGCGAAGTCGATGGGTTCAAGGCAACAGGGTATGGCCACCACAGCGTTGAAGACAAGTTTGGTTTTGTGATGAGTCATGTTTTATGCTTCGTCGTGTTCACAGACATCGAAGGGAACGTTATGCATGAAATTACATACAGGAAGTGGACAGATTTAGAAAGCAAACGATATTTTCCAACAGACAACGCCCGAACTCACATGGCACGAACGACAACAGCCTTTTTGATGAACCATAATATCCTTGTGCTGCCATGGCCCGCCAGGTTTGTTTATTTGTTTGTTTGTTTGTTTAGCGATGTTAGTCTGAGATACAAAATTGAGAAGAATATAGCCTTTACAAATGGTAATGTAGCTACATTTTATAAATCATGGATCTTTTATCACATATTGTTTGAAGAAGCAGAGCAGCAATAACATATGTATCTCTCTCTCATATTTGTTTCTTGCCAGGATCAGTGTTTGAATAATATTTTGAATGCTTGACTGTGTGTATGTTTTGTTATATTTCTTAAAAATCACCTTGGCACCATTTCCAATACTTGTATTTAATTTTCCCCAAATGTATACATACATTGTCTTCAGAATGTGAGGATGACCATTGCCCTGGATGGCCATCCTCCTCATGTAACAGGGAAAAGGTGAAATAAAATGTGTAAAACAAAAAACAAAAAAAACAAAAATAATCGAGCTATATGAAGGCGGTCTGTAAATAATCGAGTCTGGACCAGACAATTCAGTTATTGATGTCATGAGCATCTATCCACGCAATTGAGATATGATGACATGCATCAACCAAGTCAGAGAGTCTGACCACCCGATCCCATTAGTCACCTCTTACGACAATCATCGTCGCCTTTTACGGCAAGCATGGGTTTCTGAAGACCGGACCTCCAGATTTAAACCCAATCAAACATTTATAGGATGAACTTGATCAACGTTTGAGACCACGTCAGCACAACCCCCAGAACACACGAAGTTGGGCAACAACTACAGGAAGCTTGGGTGAACATTCCCCAGGCCACAATCCAGTCTGATTGTTTCCATGAGTAGCACCCGACTCGCCTAAAAAAATCTGACCCGACTCGCCTAAAATATATATATAATATTTTGGTATGCATTTGGCAAATATAACTTAGGTTAGGCCTAATGATCACAATTACTAGTATATTCATACACAAGTATGGACATAATTAAAATTGTCTTTGTCTTCTGTGTCAATCAGTGATGTGATGTCACCGAGAGTGACACCGATTGTATCAAAACAACGCCATGACATCGTTCACTCAATCTAGAAATGTTCCCAAAGCAATATTAAAACGATAGACAACACCTGCAAATCATTCAATCTCTGAAAATGTCAGATAACTGCGTGTACTGCTCTGAGCCTTGCCAAAAACCGACCGTAGTTCGCTCAAAATTGTTTTAGGCGAGTCGTGTCAAAATCTTTTTAGGCGAGTCGGATTTTAGGCGAGTCGGGTGTGTCCCGTTTCCATGGGATGACGCTGCCTGTCCGTTTTCTAATCGAATGGTGGCCATACAAGATATTGAGCACACATGACATTCACCTTGAAAATCTACTGTTCAACGTGTGCCACATAGAACCTGGGTCACAATCGATTACCATCTGTTGATTATTTATGTTATATAAAATATACATGTAAAAATCATTTTTGCGGTGTTTTTTGGGGCAGTGTATATTTCAGTGATATCAGTAGACTGTAGACACACATCACTTCAAGGTAGATCAACACAAGTTCTGTCGGACACAAGGTCGTAATCTGTGTCCTGATGAACTATACAATGCTTTTGTCGATATTTCAGTGCTATAAGTGGACATAGTTATGACAATATGCATTTGCATTATTCTAGAAATCGCACATGTTACGGCTATTTTACCTGACACGAGACATGAACTTCACGTTTTTCCAGATAAGTGGTCCCCTTGAAACTATTATATTTGTTTTGTTTGTTTGTTGTTTAACACTACACCCAGAAATAGTACAGCTTTATGACGGCGGTCTGTAAATACTCGAGTCTGAGATATGTATGGTGTACCATGCTTTGTGCGTGTAACTTTTTTTGGTTTGGTGTTTAGGTTATGTTTGGTTTGTTTTTTTTGGTTTTTTTGTTGTTGTTGTTTTTGTTTTCAGTTTTTGTTTGTTGTTGTTGTTTGTTGTTGTTGTTTTTGGTGGGTTTTTTTGTTTGTTTGTTGTTGTTGTTTGTTTGTTTGTTTGTTTGTGGGGGGGGGGGGTGAAAAGGACATTGGATGTGTCTAGAGGGTCATATTCAAGTCTAAATCAAAATTCACCCTACGTAATTATAAGTCGCTAAGTCTGTACAGAGTTAAATCTCGACCATGTAGAGGTGAGGTGAAATTGGGTTTGTGTGGCTGCTTGTACTAGTCCGGACTGATGCCGATTTATAGTGCTAGCTCACTGAGATACCATGCCGCAGTTTAACATGAATACCCCACTCAGACACAGTATACTGACTCCGAGCCGACCAGTCCTTGTTTTAGCCCCTTAATGCCGAGCGCCAGACAGGGTAACAACAAGTACAATCTTTTAACGTCTTTTTGTATGACGCGGCCCGGGATCGAACCCTGGACCTTCCGCTCTCCGGGCGGACGCTCTAACACTAGACCACGGAGGCGGTCTTGGTCATGTAGAGCAGGCGGTGGTCTAATCATATATGTAAGGGAGGACATAAACGATAAAGAAATACCAATAAAAACCTTAAATCTAGAAGCTAACGGTATACAAATAACTCCTCACAACCAAAAAATAAACATTGTAAACATATAAAACTGAACAGTAAAACAATTTACACCTGATGACTTAGAAATCCTAAGTCAACTCGGCCATAAATCCACCATCTTCTTGGGGGAATTCAAAGCCCACCACCCCTCCTGGGGTGTTAAGATAAAACAGACCAAAACGGCAAACTCATCGCTGAATGGATCGAACAAAAAAAACGAAGGCTACTAAATAACAACCAAACAAATAGATATGATAAAATTAATCAAAATACATCGTCTATACACCTAATAATCTGTACCCCTGATCTCGCCAAAAGCACTTTGTGGGATGGGAAGTGCACGAGGAGCCACTTTCCAATCCACATAACCATAGGAAACATAATATCCAAACCCCAAATGAACCCTAAGAACCAAAATTCAAAAACACCAAGGCAGACTGGGACAAATGCAAAGCACTTTGCAAACAGATCAACCCAGCGGATCTCGAAAATAAAGACCCCGAACAATACTGCCAAAACTTAACAGAACGCATAATTAACAAAGCCAAAAAACTATCCACTACATAACACCAATAATAGGAAAAAACACGGTACCCAGGTGGACCGAGGAAATTTAAAAAAAACGAGAAAAAAACGTATAGGTGCATTTAATGAAGCTAAACATTCCAAACAAATGTAAAATTAAAATAAATTCTCAAAATTATCCAAAGATGATAACCTAGACATTAACCAACAATATACACTGGAGGAACTGGTACATGTAATCAAAATAATAGAAAAAAGGAACAGTCCTCGGACTAGACCTAACCGCATACCAAATAATTAAACAGCTACCCAAAAATCATCTGGAATCACAACTAAAACTATGCAATCTCATCTTCCAAAATGGTCAGGTTCCTACTTCATGGAAAGAGGCATTGGTCATCCCAACACCAAAGCCGAACAAACCGTCAAACGAGGCAAACTCTTACAGACCAATCTCCCTAACCTCAAACTCATGTAAAATCATGGAGGCTGTGGTCAAGTATAGACTCCGACAGTATCTAGACCAAAACAATATAATAAACCATAATCAAAGTGGATTCACCACAGGCCGCTCAACCTTAGACAACCTCACCCGATTACAACAACACATCAAACTGGGCCATCTAAAGCTTTCGATATGGCAGTGTTCGAAATACCTGCCTGCCCGACCGTCCGAGACGGGTTGATTTCAACTGGGGCTGCCAGATTTTCAAATCCCCCTGCCCGACGGTCGGGTTATATTTCATATGTGACAATATTCTAAATATTTCCCGATGATAATCATTAATTCACATGTAAAGATGAATGATAAAATGTAACCAAAAAGAAACCCTGTTAGCTTATCCTGAGAAATATAAGTTATAGTGGGCAGGCTGGTTTTTGTCAGGGCTGGCAAGTATTTCAGCTAGCCAGTCCTGTGGTCTGGCTGAAATTTTTGGGAGTTTCATACCCTGGATATGGTATGGCACAAGGGGCTAATACAAAAACTAAAAATAAGCAGTACACAAAGGCCAAATAATAAACTATATCCAAGACTTCCTAACACCGCAAGATAAACGTTGGTGTCGACTAAACGCTATCGGACCAGTGTCCCTTAGAAAATGGCACACCCCGAGGTAGCATTTGAAGCCCAAAACTCTTCAACATTATGATCAATAACCTATTTGAGGGAATACCTAATAAAATTCAAACTTCCAAATACGCGGATGATGGAGCCCTCTTGATCTGCACCATAAGCATAAATATGACTGAAAAATTCGTGCAGAATGTATTTAATAAAATTCAAATATGGGCAAATAAATGGGGCTTCTCACTAAATGCCAAAAAAACTACAGGGATAGTACTCAAACACAGAAATATGCGTGCAAACACCCCCAAACTACAACTAATAAAAAAACCATACAATTCAAAAAAGAAACCAAATTTCTTGGACCAATCTTTGATGAACACCTCAACTGGGGTGCTCACATTAAAAACCTAACAAATAGATGCACTAAAGACCTAAACACACTACGCTGCCTGACAGGTTCGAACTGGGGGGGCCTCCAAGGAGACAATTGACTTACATATTTATGCATTCTTGTCTGTCATCCTTAGTGTGCAACTAGAATGTTTTAGAAAGTCAAACCTGTGGTATAGTGATGGAAAGCTGAAACATAGTGTGAGAAATATGTAATAAAAGTTGTGTTAAAATGTATGAACGCTGTAGTATGGAGATTGAAACTTCCAGTATAGACAAAAAGCTGTAACATAGTAAGTATATGTATCATGTAATGTCATTGCCTCTTATCAATCATGAGGCAAATTATGACATTGCCGTGACTTACTGATAATACAATTTTAAATTATAACTCACTCACTTACTCAGGTACACTTTACCAGTTGTGAACAGTTTACGATATCTACTTATGTTTAGCCAGTGAGTGTAGTATTCATTTACTCATTCAGCGCGCAAGGTTAAAGAAGAATTACAGTTGAATACAGAATGGAACTCGTCACCCATTACTTGGCAGACACACAATGTTCATATCTTTTGTTCTCGTGATATAATTCCCATCGACCTGTTTCTATTGGTAGTTTGTGCTTACCAGTTTCAGAAACAGTAAAAGCTTAGAAATATGATCAGTGAAAAAGTAAATAGTATATATCATCCTGTTCAAAAAGACAACACTAAATATTGGAAAAACTTGGACACTTTTAATTTACTCAATAGATGTACATTTGACAAAATCGTCAATTCTCACACAAGATCATCCAAACACAGCTGCCAGATCTCTCAATCCACATTTCATCTTACTCTATGAAAGCTGCTGGCCGAACGACTGATTCTGATTTGGTGTGGTTGTTCTTGATATCCTGTAGGCTGGCGCCAGCACTCTCAGAGAGTTGCAAAGTAGTTCTTTCTGAAACCAGTTCAGACTTCAGATAAAATAATATCCATTTACTTCAATGAAAGTAGTGAATATATTGTCAACAAGAAAAGTAAAAAAAAATACCCAAGCATCTTGCACGTGTTAATGGAAGTGGTTTGTAGTTGTTTGGTAACAAAGGCTTACCTTTCTTATAAATTGGCTTAATTACACCCCATTTAACCAACCATTCTCCTGGTGTCTTACCAGTATGAAATATTATTTTGAAGAATTTAAGCTAAACAGTCATCTTTTCGCCTTATAATGCCGACGTGCCGTCAAATTTTAACTCATTCGCTTTCAGGTTGACACAAGCCGACTTGGCGAGGTTCCTAGCTGTCGGACGGGCGCTCGTCTGAGTGATTGGACCCAAGCCGGGTCGGGTGGTCCCTTGCCGGCGTTTCCCTCGCCGGCTGCTCCCTGGCGAAAATCCGTCTTTGTCCGGCGCAGGCGCACTCGTGGATTTTGGGGTTACGCGAAAAGCAAATGTTTTCCCAGGGACCTTTTTTATATTTATTTATTCATTCTCTCTCTCTCTCTCTCTTATTACTCGACAACAACCATTGGTGGTACATGAGTTGTACAACAACAAAAACTACAGTAATAGATGTACAGCTTGATGACATATATTGTAGCATACGTCACAGTATAGCATTCAAATGTCTGAGGACCTTTGAGAGGTTTTTTTAAAGTACCTACTTTACCAGTTGTGAACAGTTTACGATATCTACTTATGTTTAGCCAGTGTGTGTAGTATTCATTAACTCATTCAGCGCGCAAGGTTAAAGAAGAATTACAGTTGAATACAGAATGGAACTCGTCACCCATTACTTGGCAGACACACAATGTTCATATCTTTTGTTCTCGTGATATAATTCCCATCGACCTGTTTCTATTGGTAGTTTGTGCTTACCAGTTTCAGAAACAGTAAAAGCTTAGAAATATGATCAGTGAAAAGTAAATAGTATATATCACCCTGTTCAAAAAGACAACACTAAATATTGGAAAAACTTGGACACTTTTAATTTACTCAATAGATGTACATTTGACAAAATCGTCAATTCTCACACAAGATCATCCAAACACAGCTGCCAGATCTCTCAATCCACATTTCATCTTACTCTATGAAAGCTGCTGGCCGAACGACTGATTCTGATTTGGTGTGGTTGTTCTTGATATCCTGTAGGCTGGCGCCAGCACTCTCAGAGTTGCAAAGTAGTTCTTTCTAAAACCAGTTCAGACTTCAGATAAAATAATATCCATTTACTTCAATGAAAGTAGTGAATATATTGTCAACAAGAAAAGTAAAAAAATATACCCAAGCATCTTGCAAGTGTTAATGGAAGTGGTTTGTAGTTGTTTGGTAACAAAGGCTTACCTTTCTTATAAATTGGCTTAATTACACCCCATTTAACCAACCATTCTTCTGGTGTCTTACCAGTATGAAATATTATTTTGAAGAATTTAAGCTAAACAGTCATCTTTTCGCCTTATAATGCCGACGTGCCGTCAAATTTTAACTCATTCGCTTTCAGGTTGACACAAGCCGACTTGGCGAGGTTCCTAGCTGTCGGACGGGCGCTCGTCTGAGTGATTGGACCCAAGCCGGGTCGGGTGGTCCCTTGCCGGCGTTTCCCTCGCCGGCTGCTCCCTGGCGAAAATCCGTCTTTGTCCGGCGCAGGCGCACTCGTGGATTTTGGGGTTACGCGAAAAGCAAATGTTTTCCCAGGGACCTTTTTTATATTTATTTATTTATTCTCTCTCTCTCTCTCTCTCTCTCTCTCTCTCTCTCTCTCTCTCTCTCTCTCTCTCTCTCTCTCTCTCTTATTACTCGACAACAACCATCGGTGGTACATGAGTTGTACAACAACAAAAACTACAGTAATAGATGTACAGCTTGATGACATATATTGTAGCATACGTCACAGTATAGCATTCAAATGTCTGAGGACCTTTGAGAGGTATTTTTAAAGTACCTACTTTACCAGTTGTGAACAGTTTACGATATCTACTTATGTTTAGCCAGTGTGTGTAGTATTCATTAACTCATTCAGCGCGCAAGGTTAAAGAAGAATTACAGTTGAATACAGAATGGAACTCGTCACCCATTACTTGGCAGACACACAATGTTCATATCTTTTGTTCTCGTGATATAATTCCCATCGACCTGTTTCTATTGGTAGTTTGTGCTTACCAGTTTCAGAAACAGTAAAAGCTTAGAAATATGATCAGTGAAAAGTAAATAGTATATATCACCCTGTTCAAAAAGACAACACTAAATATTGGAAAAACTTGGACACTTTTAATTTACTCAATAGATGTACATTTGACAAAATCGTCAATTCTCACACAAGATCATCCAAACACAGCTGCCAGATCTCTCAATCCACATTTCATCTTACTCTATGAAAGCTGCTGGCCGAACGACTGATTCTGATTTGGTGTGGTTGTTCTTGATATCCTGTAGGCTGGCGCCAGCACTCTCAGAGTTGCAAAGTAGTTCTTTCTAAAACCAGTTCAGACTTCAGATAAAATAATATCCATTTACTTCAATGAAAGTAGTGAATTTATTGTCAACAAGAAAAGTAAAAAAAAATACCCAAGCATCTTGCAAGTGTTAATGGAAGTGGTTTGTAGTTGTTTGGTAACAAAGGCTTACCTTTCTTATAAATTGGCTTAATTACACCCCATTTAACCAACCATTCTTCTGGTGTCTTCCCAGTATGAAATAATATTTTGAAGAATTTAAGCTAAACAGTCATCTTTTCGCCTTATAATGCCGACGTGCCGTCAAATTTAAACTCATTCGCTTTCAGGTTGACACAAGCCGACTTGGCGAGGTTCCTAGCTGTAGGACGGGCGCTCGTCTGAGTGATTGGACCCAAGCCGGGTCGGGTGGTCCCTTGCCGGCGTTTCCCTCGCCGGCTGCTCCCTGGCGAAAATCCGTCTTTGTCCGGCGCAGGCGCACTCGTGGATTTTGGGGTTACGCGAAAAGCAAATGTTTTCCCAGGGACCTTTTTTATATTTATTTATTTATTCTCTCTCTCTCTCTCTCTCTCTCTCTCTCTCTCTCTCTCTCTCTCTCTCTCTCTCTCTCTCTCTCTCTCTCTCTCTCTCTCTCTCTCTCTTATTACTCGACAACAACCATCGGTGGTACATGAGTTGTACAACAACAAAAACTACAGTAATAGATGTACAGCTTGATGACATATATTGTAGCATACGTCACAGTATAGCATTCAAATGTCTGAGGACCTTTGAGAGGTATTTTTAAAGTACCTACTTTACCAGTTGTGAACAGTTTACGATATCTACTTATGTTTAGCCAGTGTGTGTAGTATTCATTAACTCATTCAGCGCGCAAGGTTAAAGAAGAATTACAGTTGAATACAGAATGGAACTCGTCACCCATTACTTGGCAGACACACAATGTTCATATCTTTTGTTCTCGTGATATAATTCCCATCGACCTGTTTCTATTGGTAGTTTGTGCTTACCAGTTTCAGAAACAGTAAAAGCTTAGAAATATGATCAGTGAAAAGTAAATAGTATATATCACCCTGTTCAAAAAGACAACACTAAATATTGGAAAAACTTGGACACTTTTAATTTACTCAATAGATGTACATTTGACAAAATCGTCAATTCTCACACAAGATCATCCAAACACAGCTGCCAGATCTCTCAATCCACATTTCATCTTACTCTATGAAAGCTGCTGGCCGAACGACTGATTCTGATTTGGTGTGGTTGTTCTTGATATCCTGTAGGCTGGCGCCAGCACTCTCAGAGTTGCAAAGTAGTTCTTTCTAAAACCAGTTCAGACTTCAGATAAAATAATATCCGTTTACTTCAATGAAAGTAGTGAATTTATTGTCAACAAGAAAAGTAAAAAAAAATACCCAAGCATCTTGCAAGTGTTAATGGAAGTGGTTTGTAGTTGTTTGGTAACAAAGGCTTACCTTTCTTATAAATTGGCTTAATTACACCCCATTTAACCAACCATTCTTCTGGTGTCTTACCAGTATGAAATAATATTTTGAAGAATTTAAGCTAAACAGTCATCTTTTCGCCTTATAATGCCGACGTGCCGTCAAATTTAAACTCATTCGCTTTCAGGTTGACACAAGCCGACTTGGCGAGTTTCCTAGCTGTCGGATGGGCGCTCGTCTGAGTGATTGGACCCAAGCCGGGTCGGGTGGTCCCTTGCCGGCGTTTCCCTCGCCGGCTGCTCCCTGGCGAAAATCCGTCTTTGTCCGGCGCAGGCGCACTCGTGGATTTTGGGGTTACGCGAAAAGCAAATGTTTTCCCAGGGACCTTTTTTATATTTATTTATTTATTCTCTCTCTCTCTCTCTCTCTCTCTCTCTCTCTCTCTCTCTCTCTCTCTCTCTCTCTCTCTCTCTCTCTTATTACTCGACAACAACCATCGGTGGTACATGAGTTGTACAACAACAAAAACTACAGTAATAGATGTACAGCTTGATGACATATATTGTAGCATACGTCACAGTATGGCATTCAAATGTCTGAGGACCTTTGAGACGTTTTTTTAAAGTACCTACTTTACCAGTTGTGAACAGTTTACGATATCTACTTATGTTTAGCCAGTGTGTGTAGTATTCATTAACTCATTCAGCGCGCAAGGTTAAAGAAGAATTACAGTTGAATACAGAATGGAACTCGTCACCCATTACTTGGCAGACACACAATGTTCATATCCTTTGTTCTCGTGATATAATTCCCATCGACCTGTTTCTATTGGTAGTTTGTGCTTACCAGTTTCAGAAACAGTAAAAGTTTAGAAATATGATCAGTGAAAAGTAAATAGTATATATCACCCTGTTCAAAAAGACAACACTAAATATTGGAAAAAATTGGACACTTTTAATTTACTCCATAGATGTACATTTGACAAAATCGTCAATTCTCACACAAGATCATCCAAACACAGCTGCCAGATCTCTCAATCCACATTTCATCTTACTCTATGAAAGCTGCTGGCCGAACGACTGATTCTGATTTGGTGTGGTTGTTCTTGATATCCTGTAGGCTGGCGCCAGCACTCTCAGAGTTGCAAAGTAGTTCTTTCTAAAACCAGTTCAGACTTCAGATAAAATAATATCCATTTACTTCAATGAAAGTAGTGAATATATTGTCAACAAGAAAAGTAAAAAAAAAATACCCAAGCATCTTGCAAGTGTTAATGGAAGTGGTTTGTAGTTGTTTGGTAACAAAGGCTTACCTTTCTTATAAATTGGCTTAATTACACCCCATTTAACCAACCATTCTTCTGGTGTCTTACCAGTATGAAATATTATTTTGAAGAATTTAAGCTAAACAGTCATCTTTTCGCCTTATAATGCCGACGTGCCGTCAAATTTTAACTCATTCGCTTTCAGGTTGACACAAGCCGACTTGGCGAGGTTCCTAGCTGTCGGACGGGCGCTCGTCTGAGTGATTGGACCCAAGCCGGGTCGGGTGGTCCCTTGCCGGTGTTTCCCTCGTCGGGTGCTCCCTGGCGATAATCCGTCTTTGTCCGGCGCATGAGTTGTACAACAATAAACACTACAGTAATAGATGTACAGCTTGATGACATATATTGTAGCATAAGTCACAGTACCTTCTTTACCAGTTGTTAACAGTTTACGATATCTACTTATGTTTAGCCATAATTTGAATGCTTTCAAAATTCACTTAATTTTCTTTTTGCCTTTTCTGACAAACAGCAACCGAATTCGTGAGTCCAGCATTCTTGTATTGAAACTAGCGCCATGTCTAGACTGACGAAGAATAATAGAAACCAGGCGTTACGATCTTTGCCGACGACGTTGTACTTAACTCGTATTCTGTTCGGGGCTTGCATGGGGATTGTGTGTAACTCTTGATAAATCAAATGTTGTATTTAGAAACGGAGGGATAATAACTAAGTATGAATCATGGACACTGGATAATGTGACGATAAAGACGGTAACGTACCATAAATATCTTGACATTACGCACCAAGTATTACGCACAACGCATTACTCATTACGGGCACAGGGAATCATTTCTTTAAATTAAGTAAAAGGTGTTCTGTACGCAGTACGGACTATGCATCATCATTTTGGAATGTTCGCTTGAGCTTTCTTGACATTACGCACTACATATTATGCACTACGCATTATGCATTGTGCATTACGGACACATTAAGTAAAAGGTATTCTGTACGCAGTACGGACTACACATCATCGTTTCGGAAGACTCGCTTGAGCGTTCTTGACATTCAGACTACATATTATGCACTACGCATTACGGGCACATGGAACCATTTCTTTGTATTAAGTACAAGGTGTTCTGTACGCATCATGGACTACGCATCATCGTTTTGGAATCATAACTTGAGCGTTCTTGACATTACGCACTACCTATTATGCACTACGTATTATGCACTACGCATTACGGAAACATGGAAACATTTCTTTAAATTAAGTAAAAGGTGTTCTGTACGCATCACAGACTACGCATCATGGGCTACAGCCACATGGAATCTAAGCTTTACTCGGTCATTGCTACATGTACCATAAATGTAAAGTTAGTAAAGGACTATGAGAGTTAAATAATAATGATGCTTTATGTAAAATATGTAAAGTTCCCAAAGATGAAAATCATATCTTGTATCACTGTGTCTTACATAACAGCATATGGAATGTATTACTCCCAAAAAGATAGGACAATATGTATCACAACATTAGATCTATTTGTTCAATCTGTAATTCAGATTCTCTCATTAAACTTGCCATATATATCATATGTGTATTTAACATTCGGGAAGAATTGTAAACTCTTTGTAGCTCTCATTAGACAACATTTCAACTATATTTGTACACTTGTTTGATAGGCATTACTTAGAAGTTGGCGGATGACAAGATAGACACAATTTTATGGATAACAACTTCTTTAATACTGTAAAAAGCGACGTTTCGGTATAGATCCTTATACCGTTGTCAAGCAAGACTGTATGAGGGACATAATGCAGAATATATATAGCAAGTGGAGGATTAACAGTGGAGGATTAACAGTAACAACAAGGGCATACATGAGTGGGATAACATAGGTAGGTGTGACAACAAGGATGATGCTATCACAACACGATGGACAGAAACCACATAGCTAGAAGCCAATGGGGCATGAAGCCAATAACAGGTGATTATTGTTTGATGAGTTCATAGTAGGCGGATGGGATGAAATAGCCTTGATCTCTGTTGATTGATGGGTTGTGGCGGCGAATGTGGACTGCTTCTGTTAGTTTTCTTTTGGTGAAATCATGGAGGTTGTTGGCAAGGATTTGGACGTTGTCCCAGTTGATGATGTGATTGGGACAGTTGATGATATGGTCCGAGATGGCTATATTTGTACAGCTGGTCTTTAGGCCTGATCTCATTTGTATCTTGTATCTTGTATATTGTATCACATGAAATTTCATACATGAAGTATATGGATTTCTTTGTCAATTCATCTTCCGGAGGCAGGAGAGTAAACAGACTGTAAAAGTCTAGGCTCTCCCAACTAGGCTGGAAATTCCTTGCTCGATCGCAGCACTACCAGCGGCTATTACGAGTTATGTCCCTTCTATGAGCCGCCTATTGACCAATCAGATTCCAACTCTCATATCACTTGCATTTGTTTCACACAAAATGGCGTCGCCCAGTGATGAAGATCTGATCGATAATCAAGATATTAAGATCGAACCAAAGCAGGTTTTACCTCGCGAAGTGTATCAAGTCGCTTGAGCAAACTTATGAAAACATGAAAAGATTTCAATGCCCAGTTGACAATAAACAAGCTTTGCATATCTTGCAATCGACCGAAAATTGCACGACAGTCGCCATGTTGCTGGCGTACCAAATGTCGATTTCGTTACACGAATTTGGATTGGACCATGCATGGACTCGTCAGGCCAGCCAAAACATAACTCAGAAATTCCCGCCAATTTCGTTAAGGGTGGAAACTCAACTTTATACTCAGTTAAATCCCATTCCTCTTGTCTTCAGAAACAACTGGACAAATAAAGCTGAAACTTGCTTTGTTTCGACAGAGGTTGACACCTGCATTGTTCGAATCTTATATTTTTGGCCATAATTTAATCATTGTCGTTCAAAATGTTACAAAATTTGGTACATGTGTAGTAAATAGTGGCACCACGACAGTCACATTTGAAAATATATATATTTGGCAATTACTTGCCCATTTTGGAACAAAATGTAATGAAGCTTAGTAAATCCAGATTGTAGACCATATCCTGTTTTTTTGCGTTATTTTTACCGTTACACTTTTACAATTCTCCTAAGATCTCCTCAAAATGCGGGGGGCATGTACGGATGGCCCAATCGTTTTCGGCGCCGCCCATTAGGCTTGCCAGCAACCAATGATCGTGGGTTCGAATCCCATTTGGTCCCGATTGGACGTTAAAACCAATTTTCTCGCTCTCTCTCTTTCTCTCTCGATTAAATTGTTTTTTTTATAGGCCTTACTTAGAAGTTGACGGGTGACAAAGTAGACACAATTTAATTACTGTAAACGTACCGAAACGTACCGAAACGTCGCCTTTACAACACTTAAAGAAGATGTTATCAATAAAATGTTTCTACTTGGTCATAAGTTGATGATCAGATTGGGATAAAGTCACGCAAGCTTGAACTTGTACCGTATGTCTAACGTACATCTACTTACCGCATCAGTGAACCGGTAAGACAAATTTATGCCACACATGTTTTTACTGCATATTTAAATGTTCAAAGAATGCGTTAATTAGTCATTATGATTGCAATGGAGTGTGTATAATACTGCCTTCGGCAGTTAATTGAGCTTATTGAAATATTATTGTTTGATAATTGATCGGATGAGTACTTTTAACGTTGCTCATGTTTGTTGTTTAACGCTGCACACAGCCATATTCCAGCTTTATGAGGGCGGTCTGTAAATAATTGAGTTCAGACCAGACAATCCAGTGATTGACATCATGAACATCCATCCACGCAATTGGGATATGATGACAAGCAAGGGACACAACTGTGTACAGCGAAATGAGGCGCCTTAGACAACTGGACCACCCGTGTCAACTAGATATCATGAATATGTGTTCAAATACCATGCTTTTATTGATGTTATGTGGTTGTCTAGATAACTTCAATGTATGTTTTGATGTTTGTTTGTTTGTTGTTTAACTCCACAATATTTCAGCTATACGACGGCGGTCCTTAAATATTTTAGTCTGGACCAGACAATCCAGTGATTGACATTATGCTCATCGATGCATCAACGAGCCCGACCACCCAATTCCGTAAGTCGCCTCTTACACAAGCATAGGTATTTTTTATTACCGTTGATCTTTACTTGAAAAAATGCATTAAAAAGTTCAAACCAAATATAAATTTCATTTCCTCCGCAAGTGTAAAGCAAAGGAAAGTCACTCTGGGATTTCTCGCTGGAATCATTCTCTAATTTCATCGAAGCATGTCACCGCAAAACACAGTGGTGACCAGTTTAACACATTTAAATTATTATTTCCATCTTTTCATGCGATCGCAAGTAATGTAAGTCAAATGACATCTTGGCTTTCGTTGCTTTGATTTCTCGGCTCAAAACACAATGTTTTATGCCAAAATAATATGCATAGGAAATCTTTGTCACAGCTCGTAACCCACGATACTTCAATGAAGCTCCATATTTTTAACATAGATCACGATTTCCTGCTTAAAACCTTCAGAATAACATGATCTAACCAAACCCTTTTTTCACAATCTGAAAATTATCATACACGAGGACGGTACCAATGCTGTAATTTGATTGGCTGCATTAGGTCACGTGCCTAAATTTGATCAATCATGAACCATGTAGCAGATTTCGGCAAGAAAGCGTCACTAGAAACCAATTTTTATTCAATTAATCCGCCTGTTACAGCAAAGAAAAGCCTCCAGTGGATGTTACTATTATGATTATGTCGGTGAAACAATATAATCTTATTCATAAGAAGCTTCGAAAATAGAGGTATTTTCTCATGTGAGTGAGCCGACAGCCACTATTATCGGGAATTCTACCATGATATTGATGAATGCTTGATTCTGATTGGTTAAAAAAGAGGTTTCCTTTTAGCTACAGAAACCCCTTTCAAATATATTAAGCCTTATCAAAAAAAACGTGCGTATGAATACATAGCCTACATCAGAGCTCCAGATAAGCTTTTGGTGTTGTGGGTATTTTACCCATGCATTTTAAAATCATTGGGTATCAGTAATTCTATCTGCGTATTCAAATTTCTGTTACCCACTAGTTTTTACACATGTGGGTATTTAAGTTAAATATTTAAAAACACTATTCATCTAGTCCCTGCAAACTGGTGTCGTGTGGGTTTGAGAGCTTTATAGGACTCAAAAATACCACGATACTTCCACACGAAAGTGTGATGGCAAATGATCATGATGTGACTGTCATCGTGGAGTTTGGCAAGGTTGACGGAATGCCCGTTTATAATTTCAAAAGAAGTTGCTGATTTGCTAATCGAATACGCAGGGTTACTTCACAATATTTTGATGATACGCACAAATTGTAGCGTATCTGTAATGTTCGTTGCGTATTTGATAGGCTTGGATTATATTTTACTGCGGATTTCTGCATTTCTGATGCGTATTTCACGCAGATACGCAGCTTATCTGGAGCTCTGCTACATATCGATTCATAAAAAATGGCTGCCAATCGATCACCCCCGATATGAACCATAAAACGTATCTATATATTCTCCAATACACGCTGGGTCTCTAATACCAGTCAGGTCTCTAATACATGCTGAGTCAAGCTCGCTAGCAAAATTAATAGACGTCTGGCGTCAAATACGGTAGTTTGATATCGGATGTTTTGGGCTTTCTAGGCTGCAACCCTGACTGCTTCGATGATGACATAAAAAGATTTAACGAAGGCATATCTTTTGCATACAAATGAAATGTTCATGAAACTGTTAGGGAAGTGTTCTATGGTGACCAGAATCGGAACAATTTAAGCCATTTCCCTTTATTGAAACAAACGACAATGAAAGTAAAATATAACATTATACAAATTGTTTGAAAAACTTTATTCATGACAACATGTTGTTTACAAACCTTTTGTGATTGATATTCATTGCAATCTCCGTCAAACCCCACAGTTAGAATTTGGCAGGAGGGGTCAAAGTGGTGTGTTAGGCAAAAGGAACACTGTACTTGGCTCCAGTGCCCTCAACCACCAGAATCCCTTCCCCCATCAACACAGGGGCGCAATCCACGGCAAACAGGTCGATCATTCCCAGTAAATCTACAGGTTAATATTGAACCACATCATAGATCGGGGTTGTCATCTTGCTTCATTTAACAAACAACGGAGAATGTAAACACAAGATTGTTAGCCACTGACAGCTGCGAGATGTGAGTAATCTTGATGTAGGTCAAGTTCTGCCACATCCAAGTTCGGGGTTGAGAGGCATTTATTTTGATGTTATTATTGTTTACTGGGGATAATTGCTAACTAACTAATAACACTTACACATGTTAATTGTATATTAGAATGTTAATTCGAAAAGTTTGTTGTAGAAATATATTCGTTTAGCATTTTAAAACCTTTTTTCTACAACCTGTCACCACTACAATAGAAATGATGGCATGTTCGATTTCCAAATAATTACCTCTCTCGCAAAATTCCAAGAATTGACAGTCAGTCCACAGTGTACAACAGTGTACAAGAGGTTGGTAGAAATTAAAACATCTGTTTTTGGACTAAGTTTGTAGTGTTATTTGTCAACTTCTTTTGAAAAACTATGTGTTTTGAGCACTTATTTTGAAGTACTCACGTCTATGGTGTTTTTAATCTTGATCTTTAGTAATACTTGTTTCATATATGACTACCTGTGACCACTTTTTGGAATATTCTAAGATTGCGGACTTGTGTACCTGTGTTGTTACGCGTTGCAAGAGAGTACCGTTTTCAAAGCGTTGTTGCCGTCATGGTTGAATGGATATAAACCTACTGTGTTTTGAAATTTGATGTAGTCCCACTCCAAATTATAATAAAGAGGTATCTACTCTACAGTGGGACTACATCAAATTTCAAAACACAGTAGGTTTATCTCCCAAATGGGTGATGACAGATACTATTTGTAATTCTTTTTTTAAATAATTTTCCGATTACGTAAACAATAAAAAGAAAAAAGAAATAGGTAAGTGGATTTATAAAATCTTACATTTCCCGGAAATAGTTAAATTTTCGATAACTTGGTCCTTAATCTGAACGTTATGAATGTGTTAAAATTTAAAACGAATTTAATTAAATTGTAAATAAATTATTGAAATAATGTGATACACATAAGTTTCATATTTATAAACAGAAGGATTAATTAGACCCTTCAAATGGTGTATGGTCAAACATGTAGTAGCAAAGATGTTTAACAAGCAGATAATTTCGTTGATAAATGTTGGTCTTCATGCATCTATCACACAAGAGACTCTGGGAACTCGGTGACACAGCAGTAAAATCTTTTGGTTGACTGGTGTTAATTATCGCCCATGCTGCTAAAATGGCGCCGTTTTTCATGCACTTCACCATAACATGAATATTCTTATGTGTGCACAAGCTGTGTGCCACGGTTATAATAAAATGTTCTTGAAAAATTTAGTTGCTTTACTTTTGTTACTCCAGAATATTGTTATTATGCTTTTTCAGATATAAGTCAAGTTAAGAAATCTGAGTGGTTTTCTTTTTTGTTTTTTTTAGATTGGCCTACCTAACTTTTGAAATGAGTTTGAAAGCCATCAACCAAGAAATAAAAAATGTGTTGCCTTAGGCTGCAGTATGCAATATTACAGCTCCATCCTGTTGACACTATAACAGCTTCATCCCGTCTCATAAAAGGGTGGTCGGGAAGCCTAGTGGATAAAGTGTTAGGTCGTCATGCCGAAGACCCAGGTTGACAAGTATAACAATATCTACTCTACTGTATAAACATTGCCTCCTACTTGTATATATACTTGCCTACTACACTCTGTAAATCACTTGCTTTATAACGGTGTTAGAACCTACACCGAAACGTCGCTCTTAATTCTAATAAAGAAGTTGTTCATCCATAAATTCTTATCCTTACTTAGTACTCCAACTTCTAAATGCCTATCGAAGAAGTCACATATTTACATCCGGCAACCGTAACATACTCTGCATTATATCTGTCAATCACAGATTCAAATATATACAATGAATTTGAATGGTAAGTTCATGATCACCTTTGTGTCCATGACCATTTTCCGACAGTAATTACAGCTATCAATCCCGCCGGTAATCCACCTAAAACACGATGGAATATTTCCAAGGCCAATTGGCTATTGTTTCAGGCCATCTGTACTGACAAATTGCAACAAGACCTTTGTCTGGATGTTCATGACCCAATTCAATTGTTCTCCGATCAACAATCGATCAGTTTGGTTTTTAGAAACCAACAATCTAATCAGTGATATCCAATGCGGTTTTCGTAAAAACCAAAGTACAATTGACCATTTGGTTCGTTTTGAATCATTTATTAAGAATCCTTTTTTTTAAATAACATGCTGTATCTATCCTTTTTTAATCTTGAAAAAGCTTATGATACTACTTTGAAGCATGGTATTTTAAAAGATTTACATGACTTTGGTTTAAGAGGCTGCTTGCCTCAATTTGTAGCGCAGTTTTTAACAGACAGACAATTTCAAGTTCGTGTTGGATCAACACAGGGCTCACATTGTCTCACATTGTTTAGTATAAAAATAAATAGTTTATTTGAACAATTAAATGACTCAATTGATTGATCATTGTTTGTGGATGACGTTAATATTTCATGTCGTGGTAAAAATATGCGTACCATTGAAAGACAATTACAGTTGTGTCTTGATAAAATTCATTAATGGTGTCTTGAGAATGGATTCGCTGTGCAGAGTTGCCTCCCTTGGGCACGCCAGAAACCTATGATTGTGATTGAATCCCGTTTCGCCCCGATTATGTTTCTAGGTTTGTCAGCACCATACCCGTGCTCGTAGGTTTCACTGAAGTGGTAAACGTCTGAGATTTGCATCACTTCGGGCTTTCCTCCCACATTAAGCTGACACGCCATGGTATAACTGGAATACTGCTAAAAGCGGCGTTAAACCCAACTCACTCACTCTATTTTTACAGCTGATGCCAACGATATCCTTACAGCCTTAGTATTAAACAAACAAAAAATATAAACAATTTTTCATCTTTTCTGATTCTTTATCTTGTTTATAAATCACAAAAAAGTCTGTTCTAATCATCCAATTATTTTAGGTATTTTAAAACTTTAAAATGATCTTTCAACTGGCCAATATGACATTTTTTGGTTGGTTGCCCAGTCATGTGGGCATAAAAAGCAACACAATGGCTGATGCTGCTGCACTCAACAAATCTAAGACACCGCTTCTATTTCCATATACTGATTATAAACCTGTGATCAGATGTTACATCCGAGATCTTCTGCACAAGAAGTGGGACACCAAAGTAGGTATCAATAAATTACATTAAATTAAGCCAACTGTCCGTTACACCTACTTGGATTGTCAGTCCAGATTTGAAGAGGTCATTTTACGACGATGTCGTATTGACATTCAAGATATACACACACATATCTATTAAAAGGTAAAGATCCTCCGTTTTTTATCCCTTTTGATGAGAGAATCAGTCAAGCACATACTGCTTTACTAAACTGATTTTGCCATTACAAGGGATCACTATTTCAAAGTTTCATCCATGAAGGATCTTTTTATTAATCTAAGTTCTCTTTTAATCATAGGTTTTTTTAAAGAAAAAGAATTAATTGATAAATTTTGATGTACATAGATATGTTTTACGAAATGGTCGTATCCTAGATTGTTTCTGGCTGTGCCCTCGAGGGGGGTTGAATTGGCATAAAATTATTGTCCTCTGGAGAGGGTGTCATAAGACCAAATCATTCACAGCAATATATTTACAATATTAGAGCCTCATCCTGTCAGCAAAATCACAGCAATATATTTTAGACCTTCATTGTATCAGCGATATTAAAGCTTCGTCATGTCATCAATATTAGAGCGTTATCATATTTACAATATTACAGCTTCGTCGTGACAAAATTACAGTTACATCATGTGACAAAAATCACAGCTTCATCACATAACAAAATCATAGCTTAATCATGTGACAAAATTACAGCTTAATCATGTGACAAAATCACAGATTAATCATGCGACAAAATTACAGCATTATCATAATTACAATATTACAGCTTCAACAGCAATACTAGTATTTCAGCTTCGTCATGTCAGCAAAATTAGAGCGTTATTATATTTACAATATAACAGCTTCATCGTATCAGCAATATTACAGCTTCGTCATATCAGCAAAATTACAGCTTTATCATATTTACAATCTTACAGCTCCTTCAAACACTACAGCAATATCATATGATAAAATCACACATTCAACAATTGACAAAATCACAGCTATGTTATGGGACAAATCACCTATTTGATCAGTTCGTACAAAATCACACCTTCATCACATGAAAAACATCACAGCTTCATCACGTGACAAAATCACAGCTTCATCACGTGACAAAATCACAGCTTCATCACGTGACAAAATCACACCTTCATTACGTGACAAAATCACAGCTATATTATGGGACAAAATCACACATTCATCACGTGACAAAATCACAGCTTCATCACGTGACAAAATCACAGCTTCATCACGTGACAAAATCACAGCTTCATCACGTGACAAAATCACAGCTATGTTATGGGACAAAATCACAGCTTAATCACGTGACAAAATCACAGCTTCATCACGTGACAAAATCACAGCTTCATCACGTGACAAAATCACAGCTTCATCACGTGACAAAATCACAGCTTCAGCAAATTTGATCAGTTCGTACTCAGAAACTTCCCTTGTGTTAAGAAACCAATCTGCATATTCTGAACCAGGATCCCATATGTTGTTAGAAGGAAAATACTACATATTAAAACGTTCCAAAAATCCACCAAAAATGCAAATAGAAAAAAGAATAGTCCATTGTACGATTCCGACTATATCATACACAGCTTTTTGAAAGCGTTACTAAGGCCTTGAGTGTTGTAACTCTGCTCTTGGAGCGAGAGTGACATGGCACTCTTTTAGTACAGTTAATATTGTCTATAACGCCTGAGTCAGGGTTTCCTGCTCTCTGTCGTCCATTGCTAGATCATCTTTGTTGTCTTGTGGAATGAATGCTCTGGCCAATCTCTGGATAAAAGTTGGTAAACAAAAAGTTCGTAATTCAATATGTGCATGCATGATTTTATTGCAAGTATAGTTCAAGTATTGAATTTTCTCACGTATAAGGTATTCGTTGTTTTGGAGGGTGTAACATTAAACATTAGAAGACATTGAACATCGCAAAATCAGCATTCAGCCACAAAATACCAACTACAAAACACAAAACACAGGGAGTTTGTTGTTTAACGCCGCACTCAAAAATATTCTAGCTATATGACGGCGGTCTGTAAATAACTAAGTCTGGACCAGACAATCCAGTGATTGCCAACATGAGTATCGATCCATGCAATCGGGATACGATGACATGCATCAACCAAATCAGCGAGCCTGACCACCCGATCCCGTTAGTCGCCTTTTACGACAAGCATAGGTTGCTGAAGACCAAGTCTAACCCGAGATGTTCTCTTTAATAGTATACAGCCGGACATATAGTCGAAATATAGAACAGATCCTTTCAGCACTTTGTGTCTTGGAAAACATAAAAGAGTAAGTTTGTTGCCCCTCTTTCTCTTTGGGCCAACTATGGGTTGTTGTTTTTTCGCTACTGAAATGACTTTTTTCCACGATAACTTGAAAATGTTACCTGCTTGACTGATGTCCCATCTGACTTCAAGACAGAGTAGACCATCCAACCTGGAGTGGGTAGAACTATGGCTACAGATATAAGCCAGCCAATCACAGTTGCCCATTCAGGATAGAAGTAGTCACCATATTTTGGAGGACGGTACACGTAGAAGGCGTATACCAGTATAGTCTGGAAAACGATTTTTTAATAAGTCCTTTATACTATTCTCACAAGCACAGCCCATCACATAAACTTCAATAAATGCCGAACAAGATGGGATATTTCGCGAACGAGCTAAATGATTCAGAGATTGTCGTTCGTGAAGGTTGTAGTTCCTCGCAAAAGTTATTCTCTCCATTAACTTGTAGACGAGCAATATATATACATATATTACATGATGATACAATAAAGATAATGGACTGTATTATGCCACAGAGTGAGTTTGACCAATCAGAGAGAAGAACTACTAACCCCCTTTGAGACCGCATACCGTCAGTAACAGCACTCTTGTTTCCAACACCCATCTCACATATTTCACATGAAAATTCTACACAGCTTTGTGCTTTTAAATCATTAACTATAACGTGCAAGGACATTAATTTTTTTTCCAAAAATAACGTTCGTGACATTTTTTATAAAGAAGTATAGTTAAATGTCAACACCGTTTGGTCTCTAAGGTTTGAAGAGTAGTCTCCCCTTGACCCGTAACGTCAACGATTGTTAGTGTCAAGTTTCGACTTTGACATGACGCGTGATATAGGTAGTGTAAACTCTTCTGCATAATGAATCCGTTGTGGTATTTTTAGTTGTCGTATACTGTGTCATATTAGGTTAGCAGGATATTTGTCTACACACCTAATATGACACTGTATACTGTATCATAAAGACACCATAATTAATGCTATATCGCCAGCAACTAAAGTAATGCTGTCGTACCAGAGACCGTGGGGACTTACAGTCACTCTTCCACCTGCACGGTACACATCATCCCTCTAGCTGCTTGGGATTATTGGCAAGAATGACCATAGATTAAAACGGACAAATACACTAACATGATGGGTAAGCACAAACATAACTGAAAAGGCGTGGAACACTCTCAGTGGACAATACCCTACGAGGGCACAGCAATTTACACTCTCATTCAAATTGCTTTGAAATATTATGTATTTGCATGAATGTTTGCAGCGGTTAAAAGAACCGTAAGTGATGTTGCGTTGACATATTTAGCCCCTGTGTTGTAAAACACAACACAGTCAAGTACAAAAAGCATGTCTTGTGTCTTTACAAGGGATAGACATGGATGATCCTCACCTTTCAACAATTAGTCATGTGGATTACGAGAATGGCCAATCGTAGAATGGGCTTCTCAAATCTGGACTGAAAACCTAAGTAGGTGAAACCAATAGTTGGTTTAATTTCAGGACCGACATGGGTACGATGTGTGAAGCCCATTTCTGGTGTCCCCCGCCGTGATATTGCTGGAATATTGCTAAAAGCGGTGTAAATCCATACTCACTCACTCACTAATTTTAGGAATTGTATTAATATCTATTTTGGTGTCCTTTTTGTTTGCATTAGATCTCTGATGTAACACCTAACAACAGGCTTATAATTTCTGTATAGGATAAGAAAGAAAAAACGTACACATGTTATCTCTACAAGGTCAATTCAATGAAGACATATAGTCGCGATATGGCTGAGATTTAGCGGTCGCAACGTTACATTTGAACTCCCATATTGTTGTCAACCTACTGTTCTGATGGCATAATGTTCTTACTTGTGACGTCATAAATAGTAATTGTGTAACAAAATCGTAATGGATCCAGGCGACGTCATATTTCTACTGACCAGTCAGCATTAGGAAGCACCAAGATGGGAAAAGGGTTACTATCGGATACTTGAACGTGGAACGACATCGTTGTCAAGCAAGTAATCTGATGATGTAATGTGTTTTACTTTATGACATCGTAGATACTGATGGTAATGGAGGAACGTCATATAGCTTCAACTGACCATTCACAATCAGGAATCACTAAGGTGGGTTATTATTGGAAAGTCATGATACTCGGTCAAGAAATAGTTGTAACGCCTCACCATAAGCAGGCCAGGAGTGATGTACTTTATGAGGAACGTCAACCACCTGGGAATAGTTTTACCATACATCTCCACTGTGCACATGTCAAGTCTGATCACACCTGTAACGAAGACGTAGACAATGTTATAGACAAGACAATATGCACATGGATTAAACGAGTGCGCCGGTTGACAGGTGTCGTCATTAGATTGTTGTCTCTTTTCTGTTTCAGATACCATCAGTTACATAAAGATTTGGCAGACGTTTGTTTTATTAAACAAATAGTAGTTATGCCGCTGATGTCTGCAGAACGGAGCTTGTATTGTAATATAATTTGGTCACGTGTTACTTTAGGTCTGCCAGCCTATCGGTATCGCACCATTGCTTCCTTTATTGACATTGAAATATGATTTGAAATATGAATTTTACGAAACTCTTTTCATCTATCATTTCTGGAAAAAGTAGTGATTGATTTCAAGGAGGTCTTACCAACCACCCAGGCCAGTACCAGACACTCCACCACCCCAAACAACATCACGGGAGGGACAGCGGAGTACCAGTCTACGAGGGTCAACAGGTAGATACCACCCTGCGAGGAGAACGTATACACGATACCAATGGAGAACGTTGAAGATAAAGGTATTCATGTGAACACGCAAGATATATTTCAGCTGAATAAGAGATTAAGTTGCAAACGTTTGATCAGGGTTACAATTCAAGGCCTTGGTAAAGCTTTTAAAATGTTTCATTCAAGACATTTGGAGAACATTTCGAAATCTGACACATCCGTAACCAAAATGTCCGATGCAATTCCCGTGTGAAGACTTGAAGTGCCTTTGCATGTGTGTGCGGCGGGTGCCACCGGTTAGACAGAATACGCTCACCTGGTGTCATCACTATTTGATAGGGATTAAGAATTGCTTATTATATGTCGGAATTGACTCGTCTTCTTAGCATTATAGAAAGGTGTTGTCACTTTTGTTTAATTAATTAAATGTAATTGGTTATTATTTAACAATGCACCAACAAAATTCAACGTTGGTAAAAAATGATACAAGTTGCCCATACGCATTTGTTGCACAAGATACTATGTAACGTGGTGATAAGAGCATACATCACTCTTACACATATGTACTTAACATGGACTGGTTTATAAGTGGGCAAGCGAGTCCAAATGTAATGCTCCGTTGGCAATATATCAGCCACAAAGTGACAACAGTAGGGTAAATAGGAATATAGAACACATGTGATAGATAAAAATATAACATATAACACATAAAGAAATGTCAACTACGCTAGTCGCATGTTATTTAAAAAATATTCGGTTTATGAAAAAGACCGACTTCTTAAAGAATTTTAAAAATGCATAGATTATCCGAACCATTGTGGCAATAAATTTCATGAGAATCGAAATTTGCTGTTGGTATGATCAAATTGGCTTTACACGTTTGCTGCTGAAGATGTCATGTCATGTGGGTGATCACCCTTAATGGGTTGTGCTAAAAATAGCTCATATACATAATGCGCATTATCATGGCCTTATTATAAGTGACCAGTGAATAGGAATACCTGTGTAGTGTACGGGAGAGTCAGAAGGAAAGAGGGAATAAAGACGAGAAGGAGAAGCAGCCACCGGTGTCTGGTCAGCTTAGGGAACTGGTCAGAAAGTGTCTCCGACAGTATCTCCAAACTCGGCATCTGTGAAACAACAAGAACCTCGACAACTGACCGTTTCATAACTGTAAATACGCAACAAATATATAGATATATAGATTGTTCCCAGTTCCATGTTCCCTGCCAGCAGATAAATAATTGATCATTATTCATTTACTTCCATTTTAGATTCATTTCCCCTAAGCTCAAGTCATTCAAAGAATATTTATGTTTACCACCGTTTTAAGTCGCATTTTAGATTGATGACTAACATTGCGTGCAATCGCCAAAAACTGGAGTGATGGTATAAATCATGCTAGGGCACGGTGCAGGAAGCAGAAGTCCCACCGTCCCTAGTATGGTTGCGCAGTTTGGTTACTGGCGATCTATAGCCCATTTCTGTATTGTGCTGTTAAATGATATCTTATGCTTTTACATGGTCTCAAACTAGTTCTAAATAACATATTCGATAATCTAGTTATTGTACTGTCCTTCGATGACAGGATTTAGTAGATCTAACTCTATATGTTATTACTGTATAATTTTGCCTCGTCACAAAATGACCGAAATATTGCCGATGTGACGTTATATTTTAACTCACTCACTCACTAAATTGATTTGTTTTGTTTGTAATCTCTTTCTTGAAAATGTTCTTATATTTCTATATTTCTGTATCAAGGTATATCTGTATGGATCAGGGCCAAAACAATATAATCTATAATAGTTCTTTTTACCGTTGTATCAAGGCCCAACGTCATCATCATCACAAAGACCAGCACCGACCACAACTGGGGCAAAGGGAGATAAGTCACTGCTTCCGGTAACACTGAGAATGCCAGATTCAGACCTGAAACGAGTTGAGAGAGAATGAGTTGGTTGTATTATCATATTACAATCCTCCTACACTGACATTCAATACACTATGTAAACAGGTTTAAGTATAAGTGCTGTCTCGTGAACATCTGGGTAAGTATTGATCTTCAACAACCATAGTCCGTGATGCGTACAGAATACCTTTACTTAATTTGAAAAAATGTTTCCATGTGTCCGTAATACCTAATGCGTAGTGACCCGTGAACATTCCGGGGTAGAATAGGTCTTCAGCAACCCATGCTTGCCGTTAAAGGTGACTATGCTTGTTGTAAGAGGCGAATAACGGGATCGGGTGGTCAGACTCGCTGACATGATTCATGCATGTCATGGTAATCCAATTGCACTGATCGACGTTCATCAATATCAACCACTGGATTATCTTGTCCAGATTTCATTATTTACCGACCACCGTCACATGGATGGAATATTATAGAGTGCGGCGATAAACAAAAAAACAAACAAACAAAATGCTACATAATTAACACAAACAAACCTGATGACTGGAAGTCGTCCATGTCGACCCCGGTCACGTAAGCCATGTGCCCCAACACCGTGAAGATAGACAGTCCACAGAAGATGGTGATCAGAGGGTCCACGATGCAGGCGATCAGAGCCAGTCTGGTAAAAAGATGTCGGTATACTGTGACATGAATCTGCTCTTTTGAAACTCCGCTTAATTTCCCACAGTAGTAACTACGGCACTGTAGCTCACCTGGATATGTAGTCAACAGCTTAAAATATAAAATAAAGACATTTTAAAACTTATATATACAAATATATAAATACATAAATAAACTAACACTATAATGGAATGTGTTTGTTTGTTGTTTTACGCTGCTTTGCGCAATACACACCCCTCAACCAAACTCAAAGACGTATCGAATTCGGTTAAGAATTGGTCCCAGTGGAGGCATCGTAAGATGCGTCTAAGTGGATCGGGAGTTCATGCTAGGTGACTCTTGGTTGTCGTTAAACAACACACACACACACACACACACAAAGAGAGAGAGAGAGAGAGAGAGAGAGAGAGAGAGAGAGAGAGAGAGAGAGAGAGAATCCCAAAGAATATTCTTTATGTAAACAACAGATACTGGTCCAGATAAACCGGTGATATAAATGTTGCGAGTGCGGGTCAAATATAACAAAAATCACACAGGTCTGTTTAAATACACACCTGTAGCAGTTGCTGTTTGGCTGGTTGTGACTGGACACTGTATTCGCAATCCCCTTACTGGTCCCCATGGAATGAAGAGCGTAACCACAGGCTTCGATCCACATCTGTGGAGAAGATGAAGCACAATGCATACAACATACGTCCTGATATATCTGTAACATTGCTAAGTTTGTGGTTAAACAAGACACTAACAACAACAAAGAACACTGAAAACGTCTCACATATATAAACATGTTGAAACTAGTAACTTATTACATCGTTGTTGAAAATAAAGTTCTGAACCTACTGTTGGGCTTTTCAGCTTTCCAAAGTCCGGCTTGATCATGTACAGAAGTCCGTCTAGTGCCCCTGGCAACAAGGACCCACGGATGAGTATGACGGTACACAGGATGAGGGGTAACATAAATGTCACGTACACAATCTGAAAGTGAAATATACCTTTTTTTAATTAAATTTAATTAAATTAAGAATTTGTAAATCGCATTTTCCAATTAACTACTGCGCTTTGACCATGATTGGTCTTGTCAAAGGCTCTCTTGAAGAGACAGCCGTCGAGTGTCTTTTTCAAATTGTCAGATTTTCTGTCTCTGTGATACTTTGTGGCAGATTGTTCCATAGCAATGGGCCAGCATGTTGAAATGACATATCGCCATATGTTTTTGTGCGTGACTTTGGCACCACTAGGAGATTTTGATTGGAGAACGTGCAGGCTTGTGTGATACTATCTGTTCCTGTAAGTATGCAGGAGCCAAACGATGCATTTTCCTAATTTTCCTTTCTACATATCCGCATGTAGTTCCCTTGATCACTATTAGATTCGATATGTCCCAACTTTCTAATTCATCATGCGAAAAGCCGTTTACTACATCAGATGTCATTAGCGTAATCCTGGAAACATAAATCTTGTGACAAACCATTTCAAGGAAAATGATCAGTTAACAAATAAACTGAATTCAAATTAACGTCAATTATGTATTGAAAAAATATCCTTTCTTAAAAACACCAATGAAGGTTAAGAATGAATGGAAAATGAATACGGTGTATTTCCGATCAATTGTTTAACAGTACCTTCCCCGTCACTCGAATTCCTCTGAGCAGCATGAAATACATGGCTACATAGGTCAAGGCCAGACATCCAAACAATGGCCACCGAATGGAACCTGCATGGTCGAGACCATTCGAGATTTCCAGTGCATTAAATCTGTAACAGATATGTTCAATATCGACACGTCCAGTGCATTAAACCTGTAACAGATATGTTCAATATCGACACGTCCAGTGCATTAAACCTGTAACAGATATGTTCAATATCAACATGTCCAGTGCATTAAATCTGTAACAGATATGTTCAATATCGACACGTCCAGTGCATTAAACCTGTAACAGATATGTTCAATATAAACATGTCCAGTGCATTAAATCTGTAACAGATATGTTCAATATCAACATGTTCAGTGCATTAAATCTGTAACAGATATGTTCAATATCGACATGTCTAGTGCATTAAACCTGTAACAGATATGTTCAATATCGACATGTCCAGTGCATTAAATCTGTAACAGATATGTTCAATATCAACATGTCCAGTGCCTTAAACCTGTAACGAATATGTTCAATAATATTTAACAAAACGTATTTGATCAGGGTAAAACAGCTAACTGCAGTTATTACAGGCCAGTAGGGATTCAGATATGGAATACAACATTAGCAACCTAGGCGAATAAGTGGATCATTTTTAACCACACATAGCAAAATATTATACTAGTATATAAACCAGATTTGCTATGTGACAAAAATTGATTATTTCCTTACCCACGCAATCTATCTTAGAAACAATTTTGTTATCTTAAAAGTTAAATGGATATTGCATACCACCAGTTCAAAAATAACTGGTTGAGTATTTTTGCCGAAAGATATGCAAATTGTTTGTAAAAATTAGAGAGTGCTTTTGGTGCAGCGCGGGATATCACCAAGGCTCAACTATTGTGCGTAACCTGCCTCCAGAATTCTTCAGTGGCACTCGCAACACTGACGCCATCAGTAGATCCATTCAGGTGACCCGACTGTGTCGTGTTAATGGCAGCTCGCAGTGGAACCATGCCATTCACCGTGGTGTTCATCCCTTGGTGCCCATACAGCGTCGACTCCACGCAGCTGGGCGTGTTCCAGGGGTTGCCACAGGTGGACCAGGGCAGGGGGTTGAAGAAGGAGTTGAAGAAGTAGTAGAGATACCAGGAGAAGTACATGGACGTGTACATGGCGTACACCCACGACACCAACGCCGACCCAAAACCCAGACCTGATCAAACGACACAGATTATCGATGACGGATCGACTAATTGTTTTCATCTGGGATATTGAGACAGAATAGGTTTGCAATACGTATTCCAAAAAAAACATACAAACATTTTTTAACCCTAAATGTGCCTTTTAAAACATCAAGCAAACGATTTATTTTGTGGAGTAAAACCCGAGAATTATCTTTTCGAGCATTTGAGGAAACAGAATATTTATTTATTTTTAAACTATACATGTAGGCCCCTTATAATGTGCTGTAATGACTGATTGAACAATAGTCAATCTGAAAATGATACAAATGCACCTTGAAGCTGTCCATTCTGTGTTTATTTTATTTCATGCTTGTTGTTCAACGCCACGCTCAGCAATATTCCAGCTGTCTGTAAATAATGTAATCTGTACCAGACAATCCACCAATTTAGCGATCCTGACCACCCGTTCCCGTCAGTCGCCTCTTACAAGCATAGTCACCTTTTACGACAAGCATGGGTTGCTGAAGTCCTGTTCTACCCCGATCGTCACGGGTCTTATTCTGTGTTTCATCAAGTGTGATCATCATTAAGGCAGAAATTAGATGCAACAATTGTTCATACTGAAGACAGCGTATTTACAAAAATAACCTTACTAAATTAGAGTGAGAAAGCGAGTAGGTTTTACACTGCTTTTAGCAATATTCCAGCAACATCACGGCGGAGGACACCACAAATGGGCTTCACACATTGTACCCATGTCGGGAATCGAACCCGGGTCTTCGGCATGACGAGCGAACGCTTTAACCACTAGGCTACCCGACCGCCCATACTAAATAAGAATACTTTTGGACCGACTGTACATGTTTTACTCTTATCACCTCTATTCACCATATGATGTGACCATAATTGTGACACTGACTGAAAAGGTTTACATTTCCGTGCAGTGATGTGTAGTTGGATTCTGATCCAAGCGGTGAGACCAAATTTGTTAATTTGTTTTGTAATTAAAATTACATATGGCTTATTTTTGATACCTTAAACACACATGAAACCCTTATTGGACTACAACACCAATACAAAATGTCATGTCAATCAAATCCCATTACAAAACTTCGAAACAGAAAAGTAATAGAATTATTACTTAAGGCCATCTATCTCAAGTCCTTTCCGACAAAAACATACACAAACACAAAATGCTCATTTTTCCACCTAAAACGCTTCACGATGTTCACCTATTACTTCCTTCTCGCAGACAAAAAAATTAGTAACATAAAAATAGTGAAAACTCTCCCGGTAAATAAAACTAATGAGTGCATCTTAATTTACACGAAATAAATTTATATAAAATCATCAAAATGTAAATACCTTTCATGGCTGGACAAAATTTCCACACCTCAACAGGACCCCTCTGGTAGTACTGCCCGATGACGACCTCCAGGAAGTATAGCGGGAGAGAACAGAGACCCACAAACACCAGGTAGGGAATCAGGAAGGCTCCTGAGAAAAGGACCACATTCATCTGTATGTGAGTAGGACTTTCCCATCGAGTTTAAGGATTACTCTGTGTTGGGAATTGAGCCTCCAACTTGGGAGTGGCGAGCGAAGGCTTTATCTTATAAGCCACCAAATGTCTCATTTGATAACAAGAATATTCAGAATACAGTTAACGACGGTATAACGAACTAAAAGGGACCACTGATTTTAGTTCGTTACATCCTTCAGCTTGATGTAAACGTAGTTTACTGTATATATGCAGGTTTCATTCGGGTAGGCTATATGCAAGTTTCATTTCAAACTTTTCCATCTTGCAATTTAAACCACAAGAGATTTGTAAAGTAATTTGAATAAGGATATAGTACTGATGTCGTCTTTCAAAAGCATGATTGTATATTTCTTGTTTATATTCATCTCGGAAATTATGAATAAATGGTTGCAACTTCAAAATTTAAGGTGTCTATCCTGTTGGTGTTGTCATTCATCCTGTGACACCTGCATGCGTATTGATCCTGTATACATACCTCCGCCATTCCTTGCACAAAGATAAGGGAACTTGAGCAGAGTTCCCTCCCCTACACTGTATCCCAACAACGCGACGATGCCATCCACTCGATGGCCCCACGTCTCTCTTTTGTCTGCAAGCATTATATGCATCACATCTTTAGAGAGCACTTGCTTCTTTGTCTTGTGTGGTGTCAGTGAGTTTCGTTTGATCTGTTTCCTTATGCATATGAATCGGAATGTCTGCTCGGATTGGCAAAATAAAAACCTGTGAGGCTCAATTCATGCTCCAGGTATATAAAAGACTGATATCTTTCAAAAATTATTAAGTAGCATAGTCCCTTCCACTGACTTAGGCAACTGAACTTGAAATAAAAGTGACCATTGGAACCGCCTCATCAGTTTCATAATTAAAATTTAGTGATATGCATACAGATTCAGAGTGACGAAGTATTCACAAGACTGTGAGGGAGCAACCATTTCATTTTCAGGAAAGGATTTGGGTATGTGATCAACTTTTGTTTTCTCAATGTTTAGGAGCTCAGTCATGTTTTGCAAAATAAACGTGATCATTATTTTAGAAGAATAAAAGTAATGAACTGAATTCTTTTTACTCTTTAATGTACTCTTCGGATGATTTGTCATTTGCTTTCAGTAGACATCCGTCGATGTCAGGGGTTATGGATCTGCACTTCTGGTTCTGGAAATTCAGGTGACACTGACACAGCAGTTATAGCTGTACAGGCTAACTCGGGAATAGCAATCCGTGTTGCAGTTGCTGCACTTATAGATGTAGTCGTACTCTGGCTTTTCTTTGTGTTTCCTTGGCGACATCCTGGAGTTTCGCTTCACCTCTCATGAGTCCTCTGCTGAGCTCATGCTTCCATGACCCGTGGTCAGTGGCGACTTCATCCAACTTCCCAGCCTCATGTCCAGCCCCTAAAATCCCTCGGAAGAGTCATTTTATGGGCAGTAGCAGCTGTTCGTGACTGGAGCTGGTCGTAGTAGTCGTACTTCACGTCCTGTGTGGAGCAGAGGGTGGGAAGGGCATAAGCTGATGGAAGTTGACAGCCATGTCGGATGTGAGGAGTTCTAGTTTGAGAAGTATCTCCACACTCACCAGGCTCTATCATTCTGATCAGTGAGTTCTTGTCAGCAAAGTCGACACCTTGCACTCTGGTTTGATCAGCAGAATTTCCCTCCCAGGAGAACCTGTAGTCTCTCTCACAGAGAGTAAGACATGTATCCTGCAGCGTAGGGATGTCCTCTTACAGAGTTCATTCTGGATGACATTGGGCTTAAGGAGCCATATTCAAGCCGTTCCAGCCTTTGATGTCTACGTTTCACGAGTATTGAGGTACAATGGACCAGGCTCTTTCTTTATCTTTCTAAGAAAGTCATACTCTTGCTCAAAAAGTGTTGAATTCAGGGTTACAAAATTCAAGGTACTAGAAAAGCTTTCAAAATGTTTTATGGTAGGTCATTTTCAAATTTTACGGATCAGTGACCAAAACGATGTGCGATGACATTACCAATTTTGACTTTGTTCCCATATGAGCAAGCACAAACTTCAAACCTACTGACCGAAGAGTCCGTTATCGCCTCCAATTGGCGGGTCTCAACAGTCGTTTTTTCTGTGGTAGACTACAGAATGACAAAACAGCATGACAGATATGGTTGGGGATCTGTGATGATGTGGGGCAGGATCACGTTTAACAACAAGACTGACCTCATTCGCAGGAATCGAACCCTTCTATTCATGGTGATGGCCCAGATCGTTAATCACAAGGGTAGCCCACTGCTCAAAGAATAAAGTAGTGATCAATTTGGAAATGTGTATTCAAACTACCATAATGTGTTTCGCCCTACCGTAAACTTCTACATAATGTGAGCACAACCCCTTCATATATAGGCGCCAAAGTGTTTCGTACGGTAGGAATACTCAGAATAATCAGCCCAATATAACAAGTTTCACAGAGGTCAGATACAAGGTATTGACTTCAGTTCTAGTTCACATACCTTTGACAACAGTCACCTTTTCTTGGTCTCTGTTGGACATGCTGGAATCTGTGGTTGGTCTTGTGGGTTTTGCCTGTAGAATAATTTGTCACGATATATTAGTTCACAATGATATTCATACGTCATATGAAGGAGGACAATACTTTCCAGATATATACATAGCTTAACGCCGGAGTGAGCATTGATCAAGCTATATGACTGCGACCGGATAATAATAAGGTCTGGACAAAACAAGTCAATGTTTGATATTTTGAGCAACGTCACCTCCGTCAGGGAACGGTAACATGCAATCCACGAAGACATTGAACCGATATTCCCGACCATTTAATCTCCTCTTGGGCGCACGTGTGGCCTAGTCGTCTAAGGCGCCGCTATTCGCTGTGCAGAGTTGCGTCCCTTGGGCACGCCACCTATGATTGTGGTTTCGAATCCCAGTTCAGACCGATTCTGTTCCTAGGTTTGTCAGCACCATACCCGTGCTCGTGGGTTGCAACGAAGTGGTAAAGGTCTGAGACTTGCATCACTTCGGGCTTTCCTCCCACATTAAGCTGACACGCCGTGGTATAACTGGAAAACTGTTAAAAGCGGCGTTAAACCTATCTCACTCACTCACTCACTCACTCACTCACTCACTCACTCACTCACTCACTAATCTCCTCTTACGGCACGCAAAGTTTATTGTGGAAGTCTTCTAACCAAGAATCCTCACGGAGCCCATAACTAAATTAATAAAGCTGCAAAACTCTTCCCATAGTCATAGGAAATTTGCAGTGATACCAGGTGTTCGTGAAAAGGTGAGCGTATCCCGCCCCACCGGTGGCACGTGAAGATCCGGGGTAGAAAAGGTCTTCAGCAACACATGCTTACCGTAACAGGTGACAAGCGGAATCAGGTGGTCAGGCTCGCTGATTTGGTCGAGGTATGTGTTAAAAAATGTCTTCTAGAAGGAAATATTTAAAAAATATACTTCAGACACCAAATGTATTATTTAACAATTATAAGAAATATTTTAACACATATCACGACATCATGAGCATCGATCCACGCAATTGGGATACGATGACATGCATGAACCAAGTCAACGAGCGTGACCACCCAATCGCCTCTTACGACAAGCATAGTTGACTTTTACGGCAAGCATGGGTTGCTGAAGGCTATTCTACCCCGGATCTTCACAGGTTATATAAACGTGAGGAAGTGTGTCATTTACGTATTTAGGTATTATCCGGGCTGGAATCACATACACAGTATGGATCTGACGAAGACGAAGGGTTCTCAACCAGCATCAGCGTATTGGGCAGACCCATACTCTAGTGCTTGTTCCGAGAGAGAACGAGAACACGTGCACAACAGTTAGCTTGAGAAACAGAGTTATCCACGATGGATTCAATAAACTGACGTTCGAGTTGCACATGCCCAACGCAAAGTGAGACTAGAGTGTAGCTGGGTGTAATGATAGCTGACCTGGAAACAGCTGATCAAAATAAGAAGGATTTGAGTGAGTGTGGTTTTATGCCGCTTTAAGCAATATTCTAGCAATATCAAAGCGGGGACACCAGAAATGGGCTTCACACACTGTACCCATGTCGGGAATCGAACCCGGGTCTTCGGCGTGAAGAGCGAACACTTTAACCACTAGGCTACCCGACCACCCCAAGAAGGCTTTGAAACAGATCCCAGTTTCTTTACGGATACACATAGATAATGTTTTGTTCCAACCCCAAGTGGACACCTAACCCTTAGTGAAACTATGAATACTTAGGGTTGCAACTGCAACCCCTATTGTAAACATGTGAGCACTGAGCGTTGCATCTGCAACTGTTCACAAGTGCCACTGAAACATTAGGCGTTGATATTGCAACCGCTTGTGTTAACTAGTGAACACAAAGGACTGATGCTGTGCATACATCGTGCAGCTGCAACCCTCAGCGTTCGCATTTGTCGGATGAGACGTGAAACTAGTTTTCCTAACTGACTCCACTATTTTTTTTAAAATGTAATTTGATTTAAGACTTTCAAAAAATGATAAATTTCACTATTTTTCGCAAAATACACAAATGCTGATCACGTGGTTAAATATTCATTTCTTATCCACTCTTTGTTGAACCAATTTATTTTAACACAAAATCACCCACAAACAGGTAACGTTTTACAGACTGTTGCAGGAATGAGTGATGGTCAAATAGGTATAATCAAACAAAAAATACAGTCCTTTCAATTTTCAAATACATAATACATCAATATATTTTTGGGGGTCTCTCGGTTTACTACTAAAAAGGTTGAGGACTACCCGAGTCTTACATATTACTATGGTTTGTCATGCTGTTATTATAGGCAATAATCGGGTGGTTCTTAACCTTTTTCGTGGTATATTAAGTGCCTTGCGACAAGACATATCTACAAAGTTATTTGCAGTGACAAAATCAGGCTAATTTCTAAGGTCTGTGGACCCGCCTGTGAGGTACAATACTTACAAATCACTCAGCGCGTAGCAGCAGACGTTTCTCCCTCCTATTGTTGTGTCAATGTATGATTTCCCAACGTGAATAACACTGTTTAAATGCCTATTTATCCACATCAAGAATGACACATCCCCAGTACGTCCCTTGCGCTGCCACAACGTGTACTATCCAATGAGAACATGTATGTATGTATGTATGTATGTATGTATGTATGTATGTATGTATGTAAGTGTATACTTTACGTCACCATGCCATTGCGATGTTGTTTGTTTTTTGTTGTTTAACGCCGCACTCAGCAATATTCCAGCTACGCGTATGCTATTGCGAAGAAGTCCTAAACCTGCAGATGATCTTCGAAATAGACAGCAATAAGTATGCTTTTTTAGTTTGTTTGTTTGTTGGTTGTTAAACGCCGCACTGTGCCAACTTTGTGACGGCGGTCTGTAAATAATCGAGTCCAGACCAGAAAATCCAGTGATTAACATAATGAACATCGATCCACTCAATTGGGTTACGATGACATGCATCAACCAAGTCAGTGAGTCTGACCACCCGATCCATTTAGTCACCTCTTACAAGCATAGTTGCCTTTTACGGCAAACATGGGTTGCTGAAGATCTATATTCCATCCTGGATCTTAATGGGACGAAGGTCGAGTGGTCTAACATTTCCCACCGTGTGATCTATACTGTCCTTGTGTCCACGAGCAGGTATTCGGTGGTACTTGACCATTGTAGTTCTCATGATGGATCTTTTGTCGTTTTCCGTTCCTGAATCCTGAATCCGCCTAGATTGCGGAATGAGTGGGTGAGTAATGTTTGCTTAAGGCCGCATCAACAATCTTGCAGCTATTCACGGCGAGAAAATGTCTTATCTGGCCATATGGAATCAAATAAAAGTGATGCTGAAAATCACTTAAACCTCAATCAATATCACATTCAAAGGTAAAAACTGCTTGTTTAGATAAAAATCTAGATTTTGTCATACAGTTTGATTTCTTTTAAATATGCTCAATATATCAAGTGATTAGAAACTGTGATAAAAAGTTCGGGTACGGTATTAACATTTTCATCAAAGCGCTGCCTGATGAGTGCAAAATCAACACAATCAAGCAAAATGTGCTTGATAGTAATTGGACTATTGCAGGGGATACAAAAAGGTGGATCTTCACCCTTCAATAAAAATGAATGTGTAAAATAACTATGGCCAATGCAGCCTGCTGTAATACAACGTCATCATGTCGATATAGAACAGAATTGGTGTGACCTCCAATAAGTGGCTTGATGGCATGGAGCTTATTCAAAACCTGGTATTCCAATTTGTTGCCAGTGATCATTCACGTATTGTCTGATGGAAGGTTTAAGGTTTAAATTTTGTGTTTAAAGTTAACTTATTGAGCCTGGATTGCGGAAGGTCCGCGGTTAGATCCCCGCCCGCATTATACCAAAATTCGTTAAAATATAGTACTTGTTGTTACTCGGCATTAAGGAGCTTAACAAGGACTGTTCGTGGTGGAGTCAGCATACTGTGTCTCAGTTGAGTATTCATGTTAAACTGCGCATGGTATCTCAGTGGGCTAGCACTAAAATCTGCATTAGCCCGGACTGGTACAAGCAGACACACACAAACACACACACACACACACACACACACACACACACACACACACACACACACACACACACACACACACACACACACACTCGTGCATGCACATCGCTATACCGCCTGGGGGGTACAATACTTACAAATCACTCAGCGCGTAGCAGCAGACGTTTCTCCCTGGTAGTCTTGTATCAATGTGTTATTTCCCAAACGTATATAACACTGTTTCATCACCGTTCCTCAGAAGTCTGAAATGTCACCTTGCACTTGAAGACCAAGTGCCTATTTCTTCACATAAGGACTTTCACATCCCCAGTAAGTCCCTTGCGCTGCCACTATGTGTACTATCCAATGAGAACATTGCGCTGGGTAAATGGCATACATGTTCTCACTTGGATGCCCCAGTCTATACAAGCTGTTACAATAACCAGCTATTTTTGATTGTTTGATTCATAACACAGCAGGCAGCACCGACTGGTACTATTTAAATAGCCCTGACACTGGGCAGAAAAGGTCAACTGCAAACTCTCTCATGTATCAAATCCTCGAAATTTAAAACTAAAATTTGATCTATGTACGATATTTCCCAATTGTCGTTGTACATTAATAAATGCAAACGCCATAAATAATGACTCATATCATAACAAATACTAAAAAACGCGAAATCCAAACCAAAGTTTGAGCAAACCACACCTGGCAAATTTATACGAAAATGGAAGAATTTTGGGTACTTTTGGGGCACTTTCTAAGCGTCCATTTGACGCCGAAAAAGCGTCGAAGCTTGAAACGGGAAATTAATGTGAGAAGAGAACGTTATCAAGCGCTTTCATTTCTTATTTCGCACTGTCAATCAAGTAACTGTATTATCAACCGCATAATCAATACGGCGTCTATCCGTATGTTCGTTCAATTCAATGTTCAATTCAAAAGTCATCTCGTTTTGTAACGTTAGTCTGTATCCAAAATTAATGTTAACGGCCAAAAGGTGACACAAATATAGATATAATGGGTCGCGAAAACGCAGCTTTACAATCGACCAGGGTTCAAAGTACCGAATGCTTTCAAAATTCACTTGCGTTTCCTTGTGCCTTTTCTGACAAACAGCAACCCGATTCGTGAATCCGGTATTCTCGTATCGAGACTAGCGCCATGTCAAGACTGACGAAGTATAATAGAAACCAGGCTTTATGACTCTTTAATTATCTCATTTGCCGATGACATTGTACTTTTCTCATATCCTGTTCGTGGCTTGCAGGGACAGCTAGATGTTTTACATATGTATCGTTTAAAATGGGGATAGTGTGTAAATCTTGATAACTCAAATGTTGTATTTAGAAATGGAGGGATAATAACTTCGTAGGAAACATGGATAATGTGAAGATAAAGACGGTAACCACCATAAATATCTTGGAATTGTGTTCTCCGCACAGTAAATATGGTCTAAAGCTCTTTAAGCATGCGTATGTGTGGTTATTCCAATATGTTGGTGATAAGAACACGTTTTGTCAGCATTTAGAAAATGCTCAAGAGACATCTATTCCCAATCACGGTACCACAGTTTGGTACTTTTATAACTGTGTCCTGGCGCGTTGTCCATCTGTCACTATTTTTTTTTTATCTTCCCCATCTCCTCTGAAACTATGGGGAACAGTCGGGTAGCCTAGTGGTTTAAACGTTCGCTCGTCAGGCCGAAGACCCGGGTTCGATTCCCGACATGGGTACAATGTGTGAAGCCCTTTTCTGGGGTCCCCCGTCGTGATATTGCTGGAATATTGCTAAACGCTCACTCACTCACTCACTCACTCACTGAAACTTTGCAGGAATGATCTCAGCTTTGGTGTCCCATCTAATGCTTAAATACTAACAAGTGTTGAAGTTTAAGCTTTAGACCCGGGTAGAATAGGTTTTCAGCTTGCTGACATGGATGATGCATGTCAGCGTATCCCAATTTGCGTGGATCAATGCTTGTCTGATTGTCTGGTCCAGACTCGATAAGTTACAGACCGCCGTCATGTGGCTGGAATATTGCCGAGAGCGGCGTTAAACAACGAACAAAAAAACTTGAACTATAGCTTAGACTCCATGTGTGCGTTGTCCGATCGTAATGCGTTATCCGTATTGGTGCGAAGTAAGTTCTTCATGCGAGATGTTAGTTCTTTTCGAAAAAGTTAATGTTGTTTTTTAAACATTGAAACAAAGTAGCTTTCCAGTCTTGTTTGATCCCTGGTCCTCCTGCATTGTTCGAATCTTATATTTTTGGCCATAATTCAATCATTATCGTTCAAAATGTTACATAATTTGGTACCTGTGTAGTGAGTAGTGGCATCTCTCTCTCTCTCTCTCTCTCTCTCTCTCTCTCTCTCTCTCTCTCTCTCTCTCTCTCTCTCTCTCTCGTACCGAAACGTCGCCTTTGCAGTACTTAAAAATGATCCATTAAATGTGTCTACTTCGTCATGAGTTGATGATCAGATAGGGATAAACTCACGCATGCTTGAAATTGTACCGTATGTCTACCGTATATCTACTTACCGCACCAGTGAACCGGTAAGACAAAGTTATGCCACACATGTTTTCACTGAATATTGTCATGTTCAAAGAATGGGTTAATAAGTACATTTTGATTGCAATGGAGCATGTATAATACTGCCTTGGAGAACTTATCAAAAAATTATTGTTTGATCTCTGAACGGCTGAGTACTGTTTACCCTTTTTCATGTTTGTTTGTTGTTAACGCCGCACTATGCTAACTATGTGACGGCAGTCTATAAAGAATCGAGTCTGGGTCAGACAATCCAGGAATTAACATCATGAGCATCGATCCACTCAATTGGGATACGATGACATGCATCAATCAAGTCAGCGAGTCTGACCACCCGATTCCGTTAGTAAGCTCTTACGACAAGCATCGTCGCAAGCATGGGTTGCTGAAGTCGTATATTCCATCCTGGATCTTAACGGGACGAAGGTCGAGAGGCCTAACATTTCCCACCGTGTGATCTATACTGTCGTTGTGTCCACGAGCAGGTATTCGGTGGTACTTGACCATTGTAGTTCTCATGATGGATCTTTTGTCGTTTTCCGTCCCTGACTTTTCATATGTGACGACCGCCTCCTTGTAGTAGAGCGTCCGCCTGGATTGCGGAAGGTCCGCGATTAGATCCCTGCCCGCGTTATACCAAACTACGTTAAAATATGGTACTTGTTGTTATCCTGCCTGGTGCTCGGCATTGAGAAGCTTAACAGGGACTGTCCGTCGTGGAGTCAGTATACTGCGTCTCAGTTGGGTGTTCATGTTAAACAGCGACATGGTATCTCAGTACTAAAATCTGCATTAGCCCGGACTAGTACAAGCAGACACACTCGTGCATGCACGTCGCTACATAAGTGCAATAATCATGGACGCGAGGTTAAACCCCATATCATCTCACCTCACCTCAGCCTGGTTTTGTGCTACCTGTTAAGGAGAATATATTGAATCGTGAGTTGAGCAGAAATTCTGCTATGTCGCCGAGACAGAAAAATGAATCTTTGGTGCTAACTTTGCAAGTCCGAAAATAGGTTTGATCAGTCTTGTGTAACTAACAACGTACGTTAATGCCGAATAAAAAAATAACCACAATATATACTACCCACATAAAATAAGGGAACTAATGATTTGAATGTAGCTAGCGTTGAGGTGTATTTTTACAATGTCTTGGCTTTGCATCTGAACTTCTAATCACAATGAAATTTCATTTAGAAGGCATGACCAACACGTGATACATGTGCACACAAACGCCAAAGTGTGTACTCCTGAAGGGAAACTCACTACACGCATTACCTCTCAGTGAACTGACAAAATGATGAATTATGGGTACGATATAGGGGACGGGGACGGGAACGGGGACGGGGGTCGGGAGGGGGTCGTCAATATCCCAAATCAAAAAGTGTAATTTCTCACCAAAAAAAGGGGACAAGTACCGTTAAACGGATGGGGTTGCAATGAGACATGGGCGTGGCAGGCCTAAAAAAACAACACCGACTCAAGATATCGTTTCAAGAATTTCAACATCTACTGTTAAAAACCGGCTCTACGGAGGCCGGCTGAACGCAAGGCATTCGCTGATTTGTTTTTTTGAATGGACAGACACATGTTGACGAATGTTTGCGCCCTGTCCTTGTTCCATTCGCTGGAATTATCGGCAGCAATTTTGAACTTCAAGATGACAATGTCAGACCATAATGTGGCCAGGTCGTCACCGATTATCTCCGATCAGAAGGCATACGGACTTTGGACGGGCCACTGATGTCGCCAATAGAGCATCTGTCGGGTGTTTTCAAGTGGAGTGTGTACAAGCCAGGCCCTGTCAGCGTGGCCAAGGTCGGGCTTGCTCTTCAGGGAGAATGCCGGGCAATACCAAGGGCACCATACGCAAGTTAATTAACAGTATGACATTAGGGTGTCATGCATGTATCGCCCATCATGGTGTACAAACCAGATGTTGATCTTCAACCAGATATTGACTGATCTACACGCCCGAAATTGATTTTAATTTGATACTTTACTTTGTAATTATGACCAAATTGATATTTTTGTCATTACACCTCGCTGTCATTTCATTAGCTCCCTTTTTTTGTTCCTATTTTATGTTAGAACAGTACTGGTTGTGGTGATGGCTGGTAAGCATGAATATTCAAGCTGTCATGAAACACTAATTTATTGAGATGAGAACTGGGGTAGAATAAATTGAATTGACATATGCACCTGTTCCATATTCAGGAGAATCACACACGTGAATATCAGCTGTGATAGGTGTCCCGTGAAGATTCTGAGTCAGAATTGGTCTTCAGCAACCCATACTTGTCGTAAGAGGCGACTAATGGGATCAGGTGGTCAGGCTCGCTGTCTTGGTTGATACATGTTATTGTATCCTAAATGCGCAGATCGCTACTCAGTTCCAATGGTAATCATATTGTACCAGCAGGCTCGATCATTCCCAGTAAATCTACAGGTTATTGTTGTACCACATCATAGATCGGGGTTGTCATCTTGCTTCATTTAACTAGCAATGGAGAATGTAAACACAAGATTGTCAGCCATTGACAGCTGCGATATGTGAGTAACCGTGATGTAGGTCAAGTTCTGCCACATCCATGTTCTGGGTGGAGAGCCATTTATTTTGATGTTATTATTGTTTACTGGGGGTAATTGCAAACTAACTAATAACACTTACACACAGTTTGTTGTAGAAATATATTCGTTTAGCATTTTAAAACCTTTCTACAACCTGTCACCCCTACAATAGAAATGATGGCATGTTCGATTTCCAAATAATTACCTCTCTCGCAAAATTCCAAAGTTGACAGTCAGTCCACAGTGTCCAACAGTGTACAACAGGTTGGTAGAAATTAAAACATCTTTTTTTGGACTAATTTTGGAGTGTTATTTGTCAACTTATTTTGAAATACTCACGTCTATGGTGTTTACATCTTGAACTTTAGTAATAATTGTTTCATATATAACTACCTGTGACAACTTTTTGGAATGTTCTAAGATTGCAGACTTGTGTACCTTTGTTGTTACGCGTTGCAAGAGAGCACCGTTTTCAAAGCGTTATTGCCATCATGGTAGAATGGATATAAACCTACTGTGTCTTGAAATTTGAGGTAGTCCCACTCCAAATTATAATAAAGAGGTATCTACTCTACAGTGGGACTACATCAAATTTCAAAACACGGTAGGATTATCTCCAAAATGGGTGATGACAGATACTATTTGTAATTCTTTTTGAAATAATTTTCCGAATACGAAAACAATAAAGTTGATTTTATTAAAGCTTACATTTCCCGAAAATCGTCAAATTTTCGCTAACTAGGTCCTTAATCTGGACGTTATGAATGTGTTAGCTTACATCTTTTTAAAATTTAATTAAATTGTAAATAAATTCTTTAAATAATGACATAACTTTCATATTCATAAACAGTAGGATTAATTAGACCCTTCAAATGGTGTATAGCCAAACATGTAGCAGCAAAGATGTTTAACAAGCAGATAATTTCCTTGATAAATGTTGGTCTTCATCTATCACACAAGAGTCTCTGGGAACTCGGTGTCACAGCAGTAAAATCTTCTGGTTGACTAGTGTTAATTATCGCCGATGCTGCCAAAATGGCGGCGTCTTTCATGCATTTCACCCATAACATGAATATTGTTATGTTGCAATTTGTGCACAAGCTGTGTATCAGGGTTATAATAAAATGTTCTTTTAAAATTTAGTTGCTTTACTTGTCCTTGCAGATAAAGATGTTACTTCTGTCAAGCGCTTCACTTTCAAGAAACAAGATGGTAGAATAGAACCAAGCAACAGGTACTTGCTTAGTTTTGCTTCATGTACTGTGCCAAAATCGATAAAAGCTGCTTTTTTTAATATTGGAGTGGAGGTGTTATACCTGTCAAAAGTTTGGACATGGTTCCAAATCTTGCAATAATGCTCCACATTGTCACCGTTGTAGTGAGGATCACCAAGGCTCCGAATGCAGTGAAGATCCTAAATGCGCAAATTGCGATGGTGCACATCTATCATCTTCAAAGTCACAACCTTAGGTTATCCAACCAGCTGTTGATGATGATACATATGTTGAATTGTCAAAAAAACAAAAAAGGCGTCAAAATCGGCGACAACAATCTCAAATCCCCTCTACTGTAGAGGTTCGTAACTTCTTTGACCCTCTGGAGATGGAAGAACTTCAGAACTCAGAAATAGGAGTCCATCCTCCTCACATACACATGAAAGATCCCCTATAGAACCTCCATGAGCCAATCTCCAAATTTAATTCAGTGGAACTGCAGAGGACTTTGGAACAATTTTAATGAAGCACAATTATTAGCACAAGATTTTTAACTGTGAGGCTTTAGTTTTCAAGAAACATTTCTTAAACAAAATGATAAATTTGAAATGCATCAGAATATTTCTTATCATTCTATTTCACCACCGTTGATAAAGCCACTGGGCATTATCCACCACCCTGTTTCTCTAAACTGCAGCCATTGGGCTGTTGCTGTTCGTCTCACTTTACAAATAACCGTCACACTTTGTTCCTTGTATATTTCTCCATCTTCAAATCTTCAGGATTCATTTGACCAGCTCCCTAGGCCCTGTATCATCATGGGTGATCATAATGGACATAACCCTCTATGGGGAAGTTACATTACCAACAATAATGGAAACGTCTTGAAGACTTCATTTCAAATGGTAAAATAGTAATTTATGCATATTCAACGATGGCTCGAACACTTATTTCCATCCTGCAACCTTAACATACTCTGCATTATATCTGTCAATCACAGATTTTAATATATACAATGAATTTGAATGGTCAGTTCATGATGACCTTTGTGGCAGTGACCATTTTCCGACAGTAATGACAGCTATTAATCCCGCCGGTGATCCACCTAAAACACGATGGAATATTTCCAAGGCCAATTGGCCATTATTTCAGGCCATCTGTACTGACAAATTGCAACAAGACCTTTGTCTGGATGTTCATGACCCAATTCAATTGTTCTCCAATCAACAATCGATTAGTTTGGTTTTTAGATATCCAATGCGGTTTTCGTAAAAACCGAAGTACAATTGACCATTTGGATCGTTTTGAATCATTTATTAAGAATCTTTTTTTTAAAATAACATGCTGAATCTATCCCTTTTTAATCTTGAAAAAGCTTATGATACCACTTTGAAGCATGTTTTTTTTAAAAGATTTACATGACTTTGGTTTAAGAGGCTGCTTGCCTCAATTTGTAGCGCAGTTTTTAACAGACAGACAATTTCAAGTTCATGTTGGATCAACCCTGTCTGATCATTATAATCAGGATCAGGGGGTTCCACAGGGCTCACATTGTCTCACATTGTTTAGTATAAAAATAAATAGTTTATTTGAACAATTAAATGACTCAATTGATTGATCATTGTTTGTGGATGACGTTTATATTTCATGTCGTGGTAAAAATATGCGTACCATTGAAAGACAATTACAGTTGTGTCTTGATAAAATTCATAAATGGTGTCTTCAGAATGGATTTAAATTTTCACAGACAAAGACGAATTGTATATATTTCTGTCGGAAATATAAACCCCATACAGACCCAGAGCTCTTTTCAGATGGCACTCCATTTAAGGTTGTAAAAGAAGCCAAATGTTTGTTTGGGTTTGATCTTCGACCACCATTTGACTTTTTTTTGCCACATATTAAATATTTAAAGAAAATTTGCCTGAAGGCCCTATATTTGTTGAAAGTCGTCTCGAATTCTAAGTGGGGAGGGGATCAGAAACTCTCCTTCACTTATATAGATCATTAATCCGCTCTAAGTTGGACCATGGCTCCATTGTGTATGCCGGAGCTTGCAAGAGTAATTAAAAAAAGCTAGATGCAATCCACCATCAAGGACTTAGACTGTGCCTTGGTGCTTTTCCTGTTGACAGCCTCTATGTCAAGGTTGATGAAACCTCTTTGAAACAACGCCGTATTAAGTTATCTCTTCAATATATCACTTAATTACACTCCAGCCCTTCATATCCTGCCTATAACTCCGTTTTTCATCCCCTATATGATGAACTGTTTCAGAGAAAACCAAAGCCGGCTCCCCGACTTTGAATTTTATGTTTTTAATGCTGATATAGATTTAGATATTATATCTCCTTGCCGACTTTTGTCTTCTCCCTGGCAGTTGGTGAGGCCAGAATTAGACATTTCCCTCACACGTTTTATAAAATCTGAAACTAATCAACTAGTATATCAACAAGAATATTTGCAATTAAGAAATAGATACGACCCTCACCGTTCAGTCATTACTGATGGATCCAAGGACGCTCTATTTTTACAGGGGGCACGGGTGGCCCAGTCGTCTAAGGCGCCGCGATTCGCTGTGCAGAGTTGCCTCCCTTGGGCACGCAAGAAACCTATGATTGTGATTAAATCCCGTTTCGCCCCGATTATGTTTCTAGGTTTGTCAGCACCATACCCGTGCTCGTAGGTTTCACCGAAGTGGTAAACGTCTGAGACTTGCATCACTTCGGGCTTTCCTCCCACATTAAGCTGACACGCCATGGTATAACTGGAATACTGCTAAAAGCGGCGTTAAACCCCAACTCACTCACTCTATTTTTACAGCTGATGCCAATGATATCCTCAAAGCCTTAGTATTAAAACAAACAAAAAATATAAGCAATTTTTTCATCTTTTCTGATTCTTTATCTTGTTTATAAATTAAAAAAAAAGCCTGTTCTAATCATCCAGTTATTTTAGGTATTTTAAAACTTTAAAATGATCTTTTAACTGGCCAATACGACATCATCTTTTTTTGGTTGCCAAGTCATGTGGGCATAAAAGGCAACACAATGGCTGATGCTGCTGCACTCAACAAATCTGAGACACCACTTCTATTTCCATATACTGATTATAAACCTGGGATCAGATGTTACATCCGAGATCTTATGCACAAGAAGTGGGACACCCAAGTAGGTATCAATAAATTACATCAAATTAAGCCAACTGTCCGTTACACCTACTTGGATTGTCAGTCCAGATTTGAAGAGGTCATTTTACGACGATGTCGTATTGACATTCAAGATATACACACACATATCTATTAAAAGGTGAAGATTCTCCGTTTTGTATCCCTTTTGATGAGAGAATCAGTCAAGCACATACTGCTTGACTAAACTGATTTTGCCATAACAAGGGATCAATATTTCAAAGTTTCATCCACGAAGGATCTTTTTATTAATCTAAGTTCTCTTTTAATCATAGGTTTTTTAAAAGAAATAGAATTAATTGATAAATTTTGATGTACATAGATATTTTTTACGAAATGGTTGTATCATTATTAACCTAGATTGTTTCTGGCTGTGCCCTCGAAGGGGGTTGAATTGGCATAAAATTATTGTCCTCCTGAGAGGGTGTCATAAGACCAAATCATTCACAGCAATATATTAACAATATTAGAGCCTTATCCTGTCAGCAAAATCACAGCAATATATTTTAGACCTTCATTGTATCAGCGATATTAAAGCTTCGTCATGTCATCAAAATTAGAGCGTTATCATATTAACAATATTACAGCTTCGTCGTGACAAAAGTACAGTTACATCATGTGACAATAATCACAGCTTCATCACATAACAAAATCATAGCTTAATCATGTGACAAAATCACAGCTCAATCATGTGACAAAATCACAGCTTAATCATGCGACACAGCTTAATCATTACAGCATTATCATAATTACAATATTACAGCTTCAACAGCAATACTAGTATTTCAGCTTCGTCATGTCAGCAAAATTAGAGCGTTATCATATTAACAATATAACAGCTTCATCGTATCAGCAATATTACAGCTTCGTCATGTCAGCAAAATTACAGCTTTATCATATTTACAATATAACAGCTCCTTCAAACACTACAGCATTATCACATGATAAAATCACACATTCAACAATTGACAAAATCACAGCTATGTTATGGGACAAATCACCTATTTGATCAGTTCGTACAAAATCACAGCTTCATCACGTGAAAAACATCACAGCTCCATCACGTGACAAAATCACAGCTATATTATGGGACAAAATCACACCTTCATCACGTGACAAAATCACAGCTTCATCACGTGACAAAATCACAGCTTCATCACGTGACAAAATCACAGCTACATAACGTGACAAAATCACAGCTTCATCACGTGACAAAATCACAGCTTCATCACGTGACAAAATCACAGCTATATTATGGGACAAAATCACACCTTCATCACGTGACAAAATCACAGCTTCATCACGTGACAAAATCACACCTTCATCACGTGACAAAATCACAGCTACATAACGTGACAAAATCACAGCTTCATCACGTGACAAAATCACAGCTATATAATGGGACAAAATCACAGCTTCATCACGTGACAAAATCACACCTTCATCACGTGACAAAATCACAGCTTCATCACGTGACAAAATCACAGCTTCATCACGTGACAAAATCACAGCTATATAATGGGACAAAATCACACCTTCATCACGTGACAAAATCACAGCTTCATCACGTGACAAAATCACACCTTCATTACGTGACAAAATCACAGCTTCATCACGTGACAAAATCACAGCTATATTATGGGACAAAATCACAGCTTCATCGCGTAACAAAATCACAGCTTCATCACGTGACAAAATCACAGCTTCATCACGTGACAAAATCACAGCTATATTATGGGACAAAATCACAGCTTCATCACGTGACAAAATCACAGCTTCATCACGTGACAAAATCACAGCTTCAGCAAATTTGATCAGTTCGTACTCAGAAACTTCCCTTGTGTTAAAAAACCAATCTCCATATTCTGAACCAGGGTCCCATATGTTGAAAGAAGGAAAATACTACATATTAAAACGTTCCAAAAATCCACCAAAAATGCAAATAGAAAAAAGAATAGTCCATTGTACGATTCCGACTATATCATACACAGCTTTTTGAAAGCGTTACTAAGGCCTTGAGTGTTGTACCTCTGCTCGTTGAGCGCGAGTGGCATGGCACTCTTTTAGTACAGTTAATATTGTCTATAATGCCTGAGTCAGGGTTTCTTGCTCTCTGTCGTCCATTGCTAGATCATCTTTGTTGTCTTGTGGAATGAATGCTCTGGCCAATCTCTGGATAAAAGTTGGTAAACAAAAAGTTCGTAATTCAATATGTGCATGCATGATTTTATTGCAAGTATAGTTCAAGTATTGAACCTTCTCACGTATAAGGTATTCGTTGTTTTGGAGGGTGTAACATTAAACAGTTAGAAGACATTGAACATCGCAAAATCAGCATTCAGCCACAAAATACCAAATACAAAACACAGGGAGTTTGTTGTTTAACGCCGCACTCAAAAATATTCTAGCTATATGACGGCGGTCTGTAAAAAATCAAGTCTGGACCAGACAATCCAGTGATTGACAACATGAGCATTGATCCATGCAATCGGGATACGATGACATGCATCAACCAAATCAGCGAGCCTGACCACCCGATCCCGTAAGTCGCCTCTTACTACAAGCATGGGTTGCTCAAGACCAAGTCTAACCCGAGATGTTCTTTTTAATAGTATACCACTGGACATATAGTCGAAATAGTCGAAATATAGAACAGATCCCTTCAGTACTTTACATGGGCGGATAGATTATTTAGAAAAAAATCTTTATTTCTGTATAAATTACCACCAAAGACAATAAATAGATTTTAATTGTGCACCTCCCCTTTTCAAAAAAGCTGTATCCGCCCATGCTTTATGTCATGGAAAACATAAAAGAGTAAGTTTGTTGCCCCTCTTTCTCTTTTGGCCAACTTTGGGTTGTTGTTTTATCGCTACTGAAATGAGTTTTTTCCACGATAACTTGAAAATGTTACCTGCTTGACTGATGTCCCATCTGACTTCCAAACAGAGTAGACCATCCAACCTGGAGTCGGTAGAACTATGGCTACAGATATAAGCCAGCCAATCACAGTTGCCCATTCAGGATAGATGTAGTCACCATATTTTGGAGGACGGTACACGTAGAAGGCGTATACTAGTATAGTCTGGAAACAATTTTTTAATAAGTCCTTTATACTATTCTCACAAGCACAGCCCGACACATAAACTTCAATAAATGCCGAACAAGATGGGATATTTCGCGAACGAGCTAAATGATTCAGAGATTGTCGTTCCTGAAGGTTGTAGTTTTCCTCGCAAAAGTTATTCTCTACATTAACTTGTAGACGAGCAATATATATACATCTATTACATGATGATACAATAAAGGTAATGGACTGTATTATGCCACAGAGTGAGTTTGACCAATCAGAGAGAAGAACTACTAACCCCCTTTGAGACCGCATACCGTCAGTAACAGCACTCTTGTTTCCAACACCCATCTCACATATTTCACATGAAAATTCTACACAGCTTTGTGCTTTTAAATCATTAACTATAACGTGCAAGGACATTACTTTTTTTTACAAAAAAAAGGTTCGTGACATTATTTATAAAGAAGTATAGTTAAATGTCAACACCGTTTGGTCTCTAAGGTTTGAAGAGTAGACTCCCTTTGACCCGTAACTTCAACGATTGTTAGTGTCAAGTTTCGACTTTGACATGACGTGTGATATAGGTAGTGTAAACTCTTCGGCATAATGAATCCGTTGTGGTATCTTTAGTTGTCGTAAACTGTGTCATATTAGGTTAACAGGATATTTGTCTGCACACCTAATATGACACTGTATACTGTAACTGAAGACACCATAATTAATGCTATATCGCCAGGAACTAAAGTAATGCTGTCGTACCAGAGACCGTGGGGACTTACAGTCACTCTTCCACCTGCACGGTACACATCATCCCTCTAGCTGCTGGGGATTATTGGCAAGAATGACCATAGATTAAAACGAATAATACACTAGGATGATAGGTAAGCACAAACATAACTGAAAAGGCGTGGAACACTCTCAGTGGACAATACCCTACGAGGGCACAGCAATTTACACTCTCATTCAAATTGCTTTGTAATATCATGTATTTGCATGAATGTTTGCAGCTGTTAAAAGATCCGTAAGTGATGTTGCGTTGACATATTTAGCCCCTGTCTTGTAAAACACAACACAGTCGAGTATAAAATGCATGTCTTGTGTCATCACATAGGGATAGACATGGATGATCCTCACCTTTCAACAATTAGTCATGTGGATTACGAGAATGGCCAATCGTAGAATGGGCTTCTCAAATCTGGACTGAAAACCTAAGTAGGTGAAACCAATAGTTGGTTTAATTTCAGGAGTTTTTCGATGTGTGAAGCCCATTTCTGGTGTCCACCGCCGTGATATTGCTGGAATATTGCTAAAAGCGGCGTAAATCCATACTCACTCACTCACTCACTCACTCACTAATTCTAGGAATTGTATTAATATCTATTTGGGTGCCCTCTTTGTTTGCCTTAGATCTCTGATGTAACATCTAACAACATGCTTATAATTTCTGTATGGGATAAGAAAGAAAAAAACGTACACATGTTATCTCTACAAGGTCAATTCAATGAGGACATATCGTCGCAATATGGCTGAGATATAGCCCTCGCGACGTTACATTTGAACTCCCATATTGTTGTCAACTGTTGGGTGAACCAACTGTGCTGATGGCATAATGTTCTCAAGTGTGACGTCACGAACAGTAATTGTGTAACAAAATCGTAATGGATCCAGGCGACGTCATATTTCTACTGACCAGTCAGCATTGGGAAACACTAAGATTGGAAAGGAGTTACCATCGGATACTTGAACGTGGAACGACATTGTTGTCAAGCAACTAATCTGATGATGTAATGTGTTTTCTTTGTGACATCATAGACACTGATCGTAATGGAGGAACGTGACGTCATATAGCTTCAACTGACCATTCACAATCAGGAATCTCTAAGGTGGGTTATTATGGGAAAGTCATGACACTCGGTCAAGAAGGAAATAGTTGTAACACCTCACCATCAGCAGGCCAGGAGTGATGTACTTTATGAGGAACGTCAACCATCTGGGAATAGTTTTACCATACATCTCCACTGTGCACATGTCAAGTCTGATCACACCTGTAACGAAGACGTAGACAATGTTATAGACAAGACAATGTGCACATGGATTAAACGAGTGCGCAGGGTGACAGGTGTCATCATTAGATTGTTGTTTCTTTTCTTCAGGTACCATTAGTTACATAAAGGTGCAAGATTTGGCAGACGTTTGTTTTATTAAACATATGGTAGTTATGCCGCTGATGTCTGCAGAACGGAGCTTGTATTGTAATATAATTTGGTCACGTGTTACTTTAGGTCTGCCAGCCTATCGGTATCGCACCATTGCTTCCTTTAATGACATTGAAATATGATTTGAAATATGAATTTTACGAAACTCTTTTCATCTATCATTTCTGGAAAAAGTAGTGATTGATTTCCAGAAGGTCTTACCAACCACCCAGGCCAGTACCAGACACTCCACCACCCCAAACAACATCACGGGAGGGACAGCGGAGTACCAGTCTACGAGGGTCAACAGGTAGATACCACCCTGCGAGGAGAACGTATACACGATACTAATGGAGAACGTTGAAGATAAAGGTATTCATGTGTACATGCAAAATATATTTCAGCTGAATAAGAGATTAAGTTGCAAACGTTTGATCAGGGTTACAATTCTAGGCCTTGGTAAAGCTTTTAAAAGGTTTCATTCAAGACATTTGGAGAACATTTCGAAATCTGACGCATCCGTGACCAAACTGTCCGATGCAATTCCCGTGTGAAGACTTGAAGTGCCTTTGCATGTGTGTGCGGCGGGTGCCACCGGTTAGACAGAACACGCTCACCTGGTGTCATCACTATTTGATAGGGATTAAGAATTGCTTATTATATGTCGGAATTGTACAACAGACTCGCCTACTTAGCATTATAGAAAGGTGTTGTCACTTTTGTTTAATTAATTAAATGTAATTGGTTATTATTTAACAATGCACCAACAAACATCAACGTTGGTAAAAAATGATACAAGTTGCCCGTACGCATTTGTTGCACAAGATACTATGTAACGTGGTGATTAGAGCATACATCACTCTTACACATATGTACTTAACATGGACTGGTTTATAAGTGGGCGAGCGAGTCCAAATGTAATGCTCCGCTGGCAATATATCAGCCACAAAGTGACAACAGTAGGGTAAATAGGAATATAGAACACATGTGATAGATAAATATATAACATATAACACATAAAGAAATGTCAACTACGCTAGTCGCTTGTTATTTAAACAATATTCACGGTTTATGAAAAAGACCGATTTCTTAAAGAATTTTAAAAATGCATAGATTATCCGAACCATTGTGGCAATAAATTTCATGAGTATCGAATTCATCGCTGTTGGTATGATCAAATTGACTTTACACGTTTGCTGCTGAAGATGTTATGTCATGTGGGTGATCACCCTTAATGGGTTGTGCTAAAAATAGCTCATACACATTATGCGCATTATCATGGCCTTATTATAAGTGACGAGTGAATAGGAATACCTGTGTAGTGTACGGGAGAGTCAGAAGGAAAGAGGGAATAAAGACGAGAAGGAGAAGCAGCCACCGGTGTCTGGTCAGTTTAGGGAACTGGTCAGAAAGTGTCTCCAACAGTATCTCCAAACTCGGCATCTGTGAAACAACAAGAACCTGGTCAACTGTTTCATAAGTGTAAATATGCAACAAATATATAGATAGTCCCTGCCAGCAGATTAATAATTTATCATTAATCATTTACTTCCATTTTATATTCATTTCCCTGAGGCCCTTGAGCTCAGGCTAAGGGGGAATGTAAGCTCAAGTCATTCAAAGAATATTTATGTTTACAACCGTTTTAAGTCGCAGTGTATTTGTACATTTAAGATTGGTGGCTAACATTGCGTGCAATCCCCAACAGCTGTAGGAATGGTATCAATCCGCCTGGGGAACCGTGCAGGAAGCAGAAGTATTTTAAGTCCCAATGGTCCCTAGTATGGTGGCGCAGCTTGGTTACTGGCGATCTATAGCCCATTTTTCTATTGTGCTGTTAAACGATAGCTTATTCTTTTACATGGTCTCAAACTAGTTCTAAAAACATCTGCTATATGCTAGTTATTTTACTGTCCTTCGATGACAGGACTTTATCTTTATCTTACTCTATATGCACTTATTGTTTAATATTGCCTCGTCACAAAATGGCTGAAATATTGCCAAAGTGACGTTATATTTTAACTCACTCACTCAATCACTAAATTTATTTCAGACAAAACTTATCTGTTTTCTGGAAAATGTTCTTATAGTTATATATTTCTGTATCAAGGTATAACATCATAGATCAGGGCCAAAACAATATAATCTATAATAGTTCTTTTTACCGTTGTATCAAGGCCCAACGTCATCATCATCACAAAGACCAGCACCGACCACAACTGGGGCAAAGGGAGATAAGTCACTGCTTCCGGTAACACTGAGAATGCCAGATTCAGACCTGAAAACGAGTTGAGAGAGAATCAGTTGGTTGTATTATCATATTGTAATCCTCCTACATTCAACACACAATGTAAACAGGTTTAAGTATAAGTGCTGTCTCGTGAACATCTGGGTTAGTATTGATCTTGTAAGAGGCGAATAACGGGATCGGGTGGTCAGGTTCGCTGACATCCTTGATGCATGTCATTGTAATCCAATTGCACTGATCGATGATCAGCGATATCAATCACTGGATTGTCTGGTCCAGATTTCATTATATACCGACCACCGTCACATGGGTGGAATATTTTAGAGTGCGGCGATAAACAGAAAAACAAACAAACAAAATGCTACATAATTAACACAAACAAACCTGATGACTGGAAGTCGTCCATGTCGACCCCGGTCACGTAAGCCATGTGCCCCAGCACCGTGAAGATAGACAGTCCACAGAAGATGGTGATCAGAGGGTCCACGATGCAGGCGATCAGAGCCAGTCTGGTAAAAAGATGTCAGTATACTGTGACATGAATTTGCTCTTTTGTCATACTGCTTCTTTTCCCACAGTAGTAACGACGGCACTGTAGCTCACCTGGATATGTAGTCAACAGCTTAAAATATCAAATAAAGACATTTTAAAATTATTATATATAAATATATGAATACATAAATAAACTAACACTATAATGGAATGTGTTTGTTTGTTGTTTTACGCTGCTTTGCGCAATACACACCCCTCAACCAAACTGAAAGACGTATCGAATTCGGTTAAGAATTGGTCCCAGTGGAGGCATCGTAAGATGCGTCTAAGTGGATCGGGAGTTCATGCAAGGTGACTCTTGGTTGTCGTTAAACAACACACACACACACACACACACACACACACACACAAACAGAGAGAGAGAGAGAGAGAGAGAGAGAGAGAGAGAGAGAGAGAGAGAGAGAGAGAGAGAGAGAGAGAGAGAGAGAGAGAGAGAGAGAGAGAGAGAGAGAGAGAATCCCAAAGAATATTCTTTATGTAAACAACAGATACTGGTCCAGATAAACCGGTGATATAAATGTTGCGAGTGCGGGTCAAATATAACAAAAATCACACAGGTCTGTTTAAATACACACCTGTAGCAGTTGCTGTTTGGCTGGTTGTGACTGGACACTGTATTCGCAATGCCCTTACTGGTCCCCATGGAATGAAGAGCGTAACCACAGGCCTCGATCCACATCTGTGGAGAAGATGAAGCACAATGCATACAACATACGTCCTGATATATCTGTAATATTGCTAAGTTTGTGGTTCAACAAGACACTAACAACAACAAAGAACACTGAAAACGTCTCACATATATAAAAAAAAGTTGAAACTAGTAACGTATTCCATCGTTGTTGAAAATAAAGTTCTGAACCTACTGTTGGGCTTTTCAGCTTTCCAAAGTCCGGCTTGATCATGTACAGAAGTCCGTCTAGTGCCCCTGGCAACAAGGACCCACGGATGAGTATGACGGTACACAGGATGAGGGGTAACATAAATGTCACGTACACAATCTGAAAGTGAAATATACCTTTTTTTAATTAAATTTAATTAAATTAAGAATTTGTATATCGCATTTTCCAATGAACTACTGCTTAAATGCCCTTGGACCATGATTGGTCTTGTCAAAGGCTCTCTTGAAGAGACAGATGTCGAGTGTCTTTTTCAAATTGTCAGATTTTCTGTCTCTGTGATAATTTGTGGCAGATTGTTCCATAGCAATGGGCCAGCATGTTGAAATGACCTATCGCCATATGTTTTTGTGCGTGACTTTGGCACCACTAGGAGATTTTGATTGGAGAACGTGCAGGCTTGTGTGATACTATCTGTTCCTGTAAGTATGCAGGAGCCAAACGATGCATTTTCCTAATTTTCCTTCCTACATTTCTGCATGTAGTTCCCTTGATCACTATTAGATTCGATATCTCCCAACTTTCTAATTCATCATGCGAAAAGCCATTTACTACATCAGATGTCATTAGCGTAATCCTGGAAACATTAATCTTGTGACAAACCATTTCAAGGAAAGTGATCAATTATCAAATAAACTGAATTCAAATTAACGTCAATTATGTATTGAAAAAATATACTTTCTTAAAAACGCCAATGAAGGTAAAGAATAAATGGAAAATGAATACGGTGTATTTCCATTCAATTGTTTAACAGTACCTTCCCCGTCACTCGAATTCCTCTGAGCAGCATGAAATACATGGCCACATAGGTCAAGGCCAGACATCCAAACAATGGCCACCGAATGGAACCTGCATGGTCGAGACCATTCGAGATTTCCAGTGCATTAAACCTGTAACAGATATGTTCAATAACAACATGTTCAGTGCATTAAACCTGTAACGAATATGTTCAATAATATTTAACAAAACGTATTTGATCAGGGGAAAACAGCTAACCGCAGTTGTTACAGGCCAGTAGGGATTCAGAGTTGAAATACATACTAGCAACCTAGGCGAATAAGTGGATCATTTTTAACCACACATAGCAAAATATTATACTAGTATATAAACCAGATTTGCTATGTGACAAAAATTGATTATTTCCTTACCCACGCAATCTATCATAGTATCTTAGAAACAGTTTTGTTTTCTTAAAGGTTAAGTCGATATTGCATACCACCAGTTCAAAAATACCTGGTTGAGTATTTTTGCCGAAAGATATTTAAAAGGTTTGTAAAATTCAGAGAGTGCGTTTGGTGCAGTGCGGGATATCACCAAGGCTCAACAATTTTGCGTAACCTGCCTCCAGAATTCTTCAGTGGCACTCGCAACACTGACGCCATCAGTGGATCCATTCAGGTGACCCGACTGTGTCGTGTTAATGGGAGCTCGCAGTGGAACAGTGCCATTCACTGTGGTGTTCATCCCTTGGTGCCCATACAGCGTCGACTCCACGCAGCTGGGCGTGTTCCAGGGGTTGCCACAGGTGGACCAGGGCAGGGGGTTGAAGAAGGAGTTGAAGAAGTAGTAGAGATACCAGGAGAAGTACATGGACGTGTACATGGCGTACACCCACGACACCAACGCCGACCCAAAACCCAGACCTGATCGAATGACACAGATTATCGATGACGGATCGACTAATTATTTTCATCTGCGAAATTGAGACAGAATAGGTTTGCAATACGTATTCAAAAAAAACCATACAAACATTTTTTAACCCTAAATGTGCCTTTTAAAACATCAAGCAAACGATTTATTTTGTGGAGTAAAACCCGAGAAATATCTTTTCGAGCATTTGAGGAAACAGAATATTTATTTATTTTTAAACTATACATGTAGGCCCCTTATAATGTGTTGTAATGACTGATTGAACAATAGTCAATCTGAAAATGATACAAGTGCACCTTGAAGCTGTCCATTCTGTGTTTATTTTATTTCATGCTTGTTGTTCAACGCCACGCTCAGCAATATTCCAGCTGTCTGTAAATAATGTAATCTGCACCAGACAATCCACCAATTTAGCGATCCTGACCACCCGTTCCCGTCAGTCGCCTCTTACAAGCATAGTCGCCTTTTACGACAAGCATGGGTTGCTGAAGTCCTGTTCTACCCCGATCGTCACGGGTCTTATTCTGTGTTTCATCAAGTGTGATCATCATTAAGGCAGAAATTAGATGCAAAAATTGTTCATACTCAAGACATGGTATTTACAAAAATTACCTTACTAAATTAGAGTGAGAAAGCGAGTAGGTTTTACACTGCTTTTAGCAATATTCCAGCAACATCACGGCGGAGGACACCACAAATGGGCTTCAAACATTGTACCCATGTTGGAAATCGAACCCGGGTCTTCGGCATGACGAGCGAACGCTTTAACCACCAGGCTACCCGACCGCCCATACTAAATAAGAATACTTTTGGACCGACTGTACATGTTTTACTCTTATCACCTCTATTCACCATATGATGTGACCATAATTGTGACACTGACTGAAAAGGTTTACATTTCCGTGCAGTGATGTGTAGTTGGATTCTGATCCAAGCAGTGAGACCAAATTTGTTAATTTGTTTTGTAATTGAAATTACATATGGCTTATTTTTGATACCTTAAACACACATGAAACCCTTATTGGACTACAACACCAATACAAAATGTCATGTCAATCAAATCCCATTACAAAACTTCGAAACAGAAAAGTAATAGAATTATTACTTAAGGCCATCTATCTCAAGTCCTTTCCGACAAAAACATACACAAACACAAAATGCTCATTTTTCCACCTAAAACGCTTCACGATGTTCACCTATTACTTCTTTCTCGCAGACAAAAAAATTAGTAACATAAAAATAGTGAAAACTCTACCAGTAAATAAAACTAATGAGTGCATCTTAATTTACTCGAAATATATCTATATAAAATCATCAAAATGTAAATACCTTTCATGGCTGGACAAAATTTCCACACCTCAACAGGACCCCTCTGGTAGTACTGCCCGATGACGACCTCCAGGAAGTATAGCGGGAGAGAACAGAGACCCACAAACACCAGGTAGGGAATCAGGAAGGCTCCTGAGAAAAGGACCACATTCATCTATATGTGAGTAGGACTTTCCCATCGAGTTTAAGGATTACTCTGTGTGGGGAATTGAACCTCCAACTTGGGAGTGATGAGCGAAGCTTTATCTTATAAGCCACCAAATGTCTCATTTGATAACAAGAATATTCAGAATACAGTTAACGGCGGTATAACGAACTAAAGGGGGCCACTGGTTTTAGTTCGTTACATCCTTCAGCTTGATGTAAACGTAGTTTACTGTATATATGCAGGTTTCATTCGGGTAGGCTATATGCAAGTTTCATTTCAAACTTTTCCATCTTGCAATTTAAACCACAAGAGATTTGTAAAGTAATTTGAATAAGGATATAGTACTGATGTCTTTCAAAAGCATGATTGTATATTTCTTATATATATTCATCTCGGAAATTATGAAAATGGACGTTACTTTCAGCTTACTGCTGAGATATTTCTGACAAATATTCGTCACACAATACAGCTTTCACAAGACTCCAATAAGCATTGAACGTTTTGTCTTTGTTTTCTGTGGACACTTGGTTGCAACTTCAAAATTTAAGGTGTGTATCCTGTTGGTGTTGTCATTCATCCTGTGACACACGCATGCGTATTGATCCTGTATACATACCTCCGCCATTCCTTGCACAAAGGTAAGGGAACTTGAGCAGAGTTCCCTCTCCTACACTGTATCCCAACAACGTGATGATGCCATCCACTCGATGGCCCCACGTCTCTCTTTTGTCTGCAAGCATTATATGCATCACATCTTTAGAGAGCACTTGCTTCTTTGTCTCGTGTGGTGTCACTGAGTTTCGTTTGATCTGTTTCCTTATGCATATGAATCGGAATGTCTGCTCGGATTGGCAAAATGGAAACATGTGAAGATCAATTCATGCTCCAGGTGTATAAAAGACTGATATCTTTCAAAAATTATCAAGAAGAACGGTCCCTTCCACTGACTTAGGGGGGCACGGGTGGCCCAGTCGTCTAAGGCGGCGCGATCTGCTGTGCAGAGTTGCGTCCCTTGGGCACGCCAGAAACCTATGATTGTGGGTTCGAATCCCGGTTCGCCCCGATTATGTTTCTAGGTTTGTCAGCACCATACACGTGCTCGTGGGTTTCACCGAAGTGGTAAACGTCTAAGACCTGCATCACTTTGAGCTTTCCTCCCACATTTAGCTGACACGCCGCGAAATAACTGTAATAGTGTTAAAAGCGGCGTTAAATACAACTCACTCACTAACTCCACTGACTTAGGCAACTGAACTTGAAATAAAAGAGACCACTGGAACCGCCTCATCAGTTTCATAATTAAAATTTAGTGATATGCATACTTATTCAGAGTGACTAATTATTCACAAGACTGTGAGAGAGCAACCATTTCATTTTCAGGAAAGGATTTGGGTATGTGATCAACTTTTGTTTTCAAAATGTTTAGGAGCTCAGTCATGTTTTGCAAAATAAACGTGATCATTATTTTAGAAGAATAAAAGTAATGAACTGAATTTTTATTACTCTTTAATGTACTCTTCGGATGAGTTGTCATTTGCTTTCAGTAGACATCCGTCGATGTCGATATAACAAGTTTGACAGAGGTCAGATACAACAAGGTATTGACTTCAGTTCTAGTTCACATACCTTTGACAACAGTCACCTTTTCTTGGTCTCTGTTGGACATGCTGGAATCTGTGGTTGGTCTTGTGGGTTTTGCCTGTAGAATAATTTGTCAAGATTTATTATCTCACAATGGTATTCATACGTCATAGGAAGGAGGACACTACTTTCCAGATATATACATAGCTTAACGCCGGAGTGAGCATTGATCAAGCTATATGACTGCGGCCGGAAAATAATCGGTTCTGGACAAGACAAGTCAATGTTTGATATTTTGAGCAACGTTCCCGATAATTTAATCCCCTCTTGGGGGCACGGGTGGCCCAGTCGTCTAAGGCGCCGCGATTCGCTGTGCAGAGTTGCGTCCCTTGGGCACGCCAGAAACCTACGATTGTGGTTTCGAATCCCGGTTCGCCCCGATTATGTTTCAAGGTTTGTCAGCACCCTACCCGTCGGTTGCAAAGAAGTGGTAAACGTCTGAGACCTGCATCACTTCGGGCTTTCCTCCCACATTAAGCTGACACGCCGTGGTATAACTGGAATACTGTTAAAAGTGGGGTTAAACCCAACTCACTCACTCACTCACTCACTCACTAATCCCCTCTTACGGCACGCATTGTTTATTGTGGAAGTCTTCTAACCCAGAATCCTCACGAAGCCCATATCTAAATAAAGCTGCAAAACTCTTCCCATAGTCATAGGAAATCTCAACCAAAAGAAGTGTACGATTCTATCTGAAGCACGTTTTTTTATTCTATATAAAACAAATTGTGATGATTCTAGGTGTTCACGATAAGGTGCGCATATCCCGCCCCACCGGTGGTACGCGACCCGTGAGGATCCGGGGTAGAAAAGGTCTTCAGCAACCCAGTCGTAAGAGGCGACTAACGGAATCGGGTGGTCAGACTCGCTGATTTGGTTGATGCATGTCATCATATCCCAATTGCGTGGATCGATGCTCATGATGTCGTGATATGTGTTAAAATATTTCTTATAATTGTTAAATAATACATTTGGTGTAAGAAGTATATTTATTAAATATTTTATTCGAGAAGACATATATTGTTTCAAAAACATTAGTAAATATCTTCTTTGATAGGCATTTAGAAGTTGGAGTACTAAGTAACGATAAGAATTTATGGATGAACAACTTCTTTATTACAATTAAGAGCTTGGTCTGTAAGGACTGATTGGAGGTAGTTTTGATGTTTAGTGATAGCATCCAGGGTGAAGGACTTGGTCTTGCGATGATATCCGTTCTATGACAAGGTGTTGCGAGGCTTTCTGGAGGATGGCGCTTGCTGCTGGTGAGTTGACAGGGCTTCTTAGTTGAGGCCTTTGGCACGGGGTTGTTGTCTCTGCATCACATCAAGAACGTGAGGTGGTGGGAAGAATGGATGTACTTGTTCTCCAGGTTGTTGGGTCGGTTGATGGTTGAGATGCCACGTCTCCATAAAGACGACGAATAACTTCTTTGATAGGCATTTAGAAGTTGGAGTACTTTAGAAGTTAAGAGCTCTTAATTGTAATAAAAAGTTGTTCATCCATAAATTATTATCCTTACCTTAATTAGTAAATATGTACAAAGATGGGTCGCAAATCATCACCCATTCTCGATTGTTTTGCACCCCAAACAAAATAGATGGTAGACCCCAAGCGTGGCTGGCTGCATTGATTTGACAGATTAGGAAGTGATGAAATCAGGCGTTTATCGACCGATCAGTTTAATTCATACTTACCATTCAGCAACACCATCTGAAGCCCAGCTAATGAGCCCGGCTGCGTGTCAAGGCTCTTTATGAACACTCCGTGTTTCGCCACATATCTAGTTTTATCACGTGAAATTGTAATTTACTGTTTAGTATTATTCACAGCGAGCAATACCGTCATGTGTTCACACTATAGATGAGGAAACAAGAAATCCGCGAGACCTAAATTAGTTTTACCTATTGGAATAGCGTATATGCTGCATATAAACAATAAACGACTCGTGGTCGTTGTTTATCGTGCAATAACAGGCTTCGAGCGGTTTATTGTCCCTGAAGTGTGCTATAAACGACCACAAGTCGTTTTTTATATCAGATATCAGGTGAGGTCGCGTCCAAGATTATTGCACTTATATAGCGACGTGCATGCACGTGTGTGTGGCTGCTTGTACTAGTCCAGACTGATGCCGATTAATAGTGCTAGCTCACTGAGATACCATGCCCTAGTTTAACATGAATACCCCACTCAGAGACAGTATACTGACTCCGAGCCGACCAGTCCTTGTTTTAACCACTTAATGCCGAGCGCCAGACAGGGTAACAACAAGTACCATTTTTTAACGTCTTTTGGTATGACGCGGCCGGGGATCGAACTCCGGGCCTTCCGCTCTCCGCGGAGGCAGTCATATGAGATATCAACATTATGTACATACCCTTTAAGGATGTTCATAAGATTTACAAGTTTTAAAAATATTCATGTTTAAATAAATGATGTCTCCTTCAATACAATCCCATCGCGGCAATGTCGGACAAGACCTTTTTTTTATGAACAGGTGGGTTACATTTAACACTATAAAGAGAAAATGTGCCAAGTGGATGCCACGCGTTTATCTGCGTTGCCTAGCTACATTTAAGGAGGACAAATCACTACCCCCTCAAACATAGCATCATTCAATTTACGACGTCATCAAGTTCCGAGCGTATGTTCGAATCTCCAGAAATAACGTCATGATAGAATAAGGTTCTATTGTAAAATAAACTGCACCTGGATTTATCGCATAACTATCTTATTTACACACATGCAGCAAGCTATGCTGGTCCTTAAGGCTACAAAATGGATTGGGTGGTCGGGCTTTGTGACTTGGTTGACTGCATGTCATCGTATCCCAGTAGCAATCTTCTGTCGTTGCGTCACACAGCATAAAGAATATCACCACAGACAAACGTGTGCAGGAACTTTAAGGTTACCAAATGAGCTGTTAGATAAGGCTACAATTCCATTGACGAGTATACTGTAATGCCAGGTGAGCGTATCCTGCCCCATCGGTAATATAGTCACAAACACATGCAAGGTCAGGTCAAGTGTTCACCTTAACAAACACGAGAACAAACACGAATCAAAACAGGGAATCGAATTGAACATCATTTCGGTGACAGATGTCGTAACTGAGACTGTTGCTGCAATGCAAGGAGTCTTGTTTCTTGCTTAACGCCTGTTAATAATCGAGTCTGGACCAGACAATCCAGTGATTGACATCATGAGCATCGATCCATGCAATTGGGCATCAACCAAGTCAGCGAACCTGGCAACCCGATCCTGTAAGTCGCCTCTTACGACAAGCATAGTCATCTTTTACGGCAAGCATGGATTGCTGAAGACCCATTCTATCCCGGATCTTCACTGGTCTCACAACCAAGGACAGATATGTAACATGGTAAACAATACTCTATGGACATCAAATGTGTGTTACCGGGCTTTTATACAAATAGATTAACGTTGTAGAATGTGTTAAATGCATACCATCAGATAATAAGATATTAATCTTATTAGTATACTAACTAACCCGGGAAGATCCGGGTTAGAATAGGTCTTCAGCAACCCATGCTTGTCGTACAAGGCGACTATGCTTGTCGTAAGAGGCGACTAACGGGATCGGGTGGTCAGGCTGGCTGACTTGGTTGATGCATGTCATCGTATCCCAATTGCGTGGGTAGATGGTCATGATGTCAATCACTGGATTGTCTGGTCCAGACTCGATTATTTACAGATCGCCACCATATAGCTGGAATATTGCTAAGCTGGGCGTTAAACAACAAATAAACAAACAAACAAAGTATACTAACGGAAAAGAGTAACTGTGCAGCATAATATTAGCTCGTCTGATCAATGTTTTATCATAACAAATTGGGATACGATGACGACAACCATAGACATTACCGTTAATTACCTTACAGGCAACCGTTTATGTTTCAACCTGCCTGAATGTGTTATTCAAATACCTTTTGTTTATACTAATTGCAACATTAAAGTTGAAAATTCTCCTTTTTTAAGAACCCGAAGTACTTTCCCACCTCCTTACCAAAAGTATATCCAATTACAAACAACACTATTTCAAGCAATTTCTCCCAGGTGTCACCCCACGAGCAACACCCCTCTCCCATAACGCATCCTCCTCCTGCTATGACGTCATCTCGTCGTCAACGCATGCCTATGTCAGCCTGGGCCAAGCATTTCATTATTCACGTCTAGAATGTTTCTCTAACCCCTAAAAGCAAAATCGGTGGTATGGTTAACAACCCGACCAGTTTGGCACACGAATCTCTGCATCGGGATTAGAATCGAGATGAATTGCGTTGCCGTTGTATTTGCTGAGCTTTCTATTCAAATCTCCATCAGAAAATCTTAATAGTTTGCTGTCTAACTCAGATTCAAACCAAACCCTTTCTCCTTCCTATGAATCGAGCATCCTCAGCGCCTACTAGCTTTTCTTTTCTGTGTTTGTTTGTCAAGGTTTTCATATTCAGTAAGGGGCGGTCGGGTAGCCTAGTGGTTAAAGCGTTCGCTCGTCACGCTGAAGACCAGGGTTCGATTCCCGACATGGGTACAATGTGTGAAGCCCATTTCTGGTGTCCCGCGCCGTGATATTGCTGGAATATTGCTAAAAGCGGCGTTAAACCATACTGACTCACTCACTCATATTCAGTATCTGGGAAAGGTATGCCAAACGTTTAGTAGCTGTTGGATCGATTTCTCTTTCTATCTTCTGAGAAGCAAGAATCAGTTTATCCTCTGCGGAACTAATTATTTGGTCAATTTCCTTTTTCTAGTTATTGCGACTCATTCAACAATTCCTTGAAGCAATTCCCACTCTATTTACATTATTTGTGACACCCTAAAACTAATAATACTTGAAACACTTCCATTTAAAAGTTCTTCGGAATCTACATGGATGTCACTTTCACTGAAAGTAGATTGGGAAAGGGTTTTTTCAGTAAAAGAGATTTAAAAGTTCTTCGGAATCTACATGGATGTCACTTTCACTTAAAGTAGATTGGGAAAGGGTATTTTCAGTAATAGAGATTTCAAAGTTCTTCGAATTCTACATTTATGTCACTTTCACATAAAGTAGATTGGGAAAGGGTATTTTCAGTAATAGTGATTTAAAAGTTCTTCGGAATCTACATGGATGTCACTTTCACTTAAAGTAGATTGGGAAAGGGTATTTTCAGTAATAGAGATTTCAAAGATCTTCGAATCCTACATTTATGTCACTTTCACTTAAAGTAGATTTGGAAAGGGTATTTTCAGTAATAGTGATTTAAAAGTTCTTCGGAATCTACATGGATGTCACTTTCACTATAAGTAGATTGGGAAAGGGTATTTTCAGTAATAGAGATTTCAAAGTTCTTCGAATTCTACATTTATGTCACTTTCACTTAAAGTAGATTGGGAAAGGGTATTTTCAGTAATAGAGATTTAAAAGTTCTTCGGAATCTATATTTATGTCACTTTCACTTAAAGTAGATTGGGAAAGGGTATTTTCAGTAATAGACATTTAAAAGTTCTTCGAATCCTAAATTTATGTCACTTTCACTTAAAGTAGATTGGTAAAGGGTATTTTCAGTAATAGAGATTTCAAAGTTCTTCGAATTCTACATTTATGTCACTTTCACTTAAAGAAGATTGGGAAAGGGTATTTTCAGTAATAGAGATTTAAAAGTTCTTCGGAATCTATATTTATGTCACTTTCACTGAAAGTAGATTGGGAAAGGGTATTTTCAGTAATAGACATTTAAAAGTTCTTCGAATCCTAAATTTATGTCACTTTCACTTAAAGTAGATTGGGAAAGGGTTTTTTCAGTAATAGTGATTTAAAAGTTCTTCGGAATCTACATGGATGTCACTTTCACTTAAAGTAGATTGGGAAAGGGTATTTTCAGTAACAGAGATTTCAAAGTTCTTCGAATTCTACATTTATGTCACTTTCACTTAAAGTAGATTGGGAAAGGGTAGTTTCAGTAATAGAGATTTCAAAGTTCTTCGAATCCTACATTTATGTCACTTTCACTTAAAGTAGATTGGGAAGGGGTATTTTCAGTAATAGAGATTTCAAAGTTCTTCGAAGCCTACATTTATGTCACTTTCACTTAAAGTAGATTGGGAAGGGGTATTTTCAGTAATAGAGATTTCAAAGTTCTTCGAATTCTACATTTATGTCACTTTCACTTAAAGTAGATTGGCCGGTTCGCCCCGATTTTGTTTCTAGGTTTGTCAGCACCATACCCGTGCTCGAGGGTTTCACCTAAGTGGTAAACGTCCGAGACCTGCATCACTTCGGGCTTTCCTCCCACATTAAGCTGACACGCCGTGATATAACTGGAATACTGTTAAAAGCGGCGTTAAACGCAACTCACTCACTTACTAAAGTAGATTGGGAAAGGTTATTTTCAGTAATAGAGATATCGTCACCAGACGGCTGGAACATATGCAGTGAAACATTTCCATCTGATTAATACGCTGGCCTGTCCACAGAAGCTCTTGGTCATAACGTGCATATCGTGAAAAGTAGATGTAGGATGCCAACATTAATATTGATGCGTTCTGGTGCAAGAGTTGTGAAACTAGGGCCGAGTTTCGTAAATCCGTATAACACACACTTTTTTAATACACATTATTTCATAAATCCTTTTGATGAAAGCACAAGTATCGAATGACGTCAACAATCTTCAGATAGGACGTCGTTTCTAGTGTGACATCATCCCGACCTTACGTCACAATAAGATTCGAATGACGTCAACAATGCCGTCCGGTTGAGGTAAACAATACACTGGTGTGTGTGAAGTGATGTTTGCCCTACGGCACATACGGCTTTTATTAACTCGGCTATTTCTAACCCTCTGGGTAATAATTGGAGCATGAACCTTCATAGAGCGAGGGCCAAACTCGCAAGCTACGAGATTCATACAGTGAGGTAAAATGAGGGCCAACCATTGTATGAATCTCGTAGCTGGTCAAAAGAGCTGCACTTCATGCTGGCCATCGTTCTTTGCGGGAAAACATGGAATGTGTATGTTTAAGCAACAGAGGCTTCCCATCTCATTTGTGATGTACCAAACAGGATGTAAAGAAGGTGATGCCATGATGTATGATTGGGCAGTATCTGTACAACAGTTGATGAGTCATACAAGGACTTTTAACTAATTGACTTCATTCCTCCCACATCAGCTGTTTTGTACCAACATGTCAAAAGAGCTGCATTTCAAGTCGGCCACTGTTGGGGACGAAGTCTGGAGGCCGAAACAGACTTTACCACACCAACTGAGAGAGGATGGGAAATACCAGCAGCACATGGCTATGAGTCTTTGTGGACTACACTGCCACAAGCTTCTAAGTGATGCCATGAGCTTCTGAGATGTATCAGGTCTTTAAAAGGCATTTAGAAGGGATACAGAAAGGGAAGGGAATATATCGATGTCAACTTCTATATTATGAGAAACACGTTTTGGAATATATGCTTACTTCTTCATCAGGTGAATGAATGGGGCAGAGAGCCTGTTGGCTTCCCTTGTTAGTTTCTACCCTTTCTTATTTTCCACCTTTTGTTATCTTATTAATTTTGTTGTCGTTACATGTCCTTACATGTACATATATATGCTCTCTGCCTCATGGCATTCAATCACCTGATGAAGGAGTAAGCATGTACTCCGAGTGAGTGGGTTGGGTTTAACGCCGCTTTTAACAGTATTCCAGTTATATTATGGCGTGTCAGCTTAATGTGGGAGGAAAACCCGAAGTGATGCAGGTCTCAGACGTTTACCACTTCGGTGAAACCCACGAGCACGGGTATGGTGCTGACAAACCTAGAAACATAATTGGGGCGAACCGGGATTCGAACCAACAATCATAGGTTTCTGGCGTGCCCAAGGGACGCAACTCTGCACAGCGAATCGCGGCGCCTTAGACGACTGGGCCACCCGTGCCCCTGCATGTACTCCGAAACGTTGTGTTCCTCATAGTAAAGAAGTTGACATCCATATTTTCCCTGACTTCTGAGATGTAGTTGTAAGTCTGAGAGTGGGTGCAGAGCAAGGTGTGACTGTGCTGTTTGCCACATGATTAGTTCACCACTTTGCAAATGTGATCACATTTATTTGTCACTAGGCATTATCACATTAGCCATTAAGCATTTTTCAATAAATACAAGTTTTATTCTTTAAATAATATTTACCATATGAGTATACAACATTGGTATAGTTAATTGGCTTTAACGATGTATGTCTTAAGGATATGCTGAAAAAGAAAGAAATGCACATTTATATATATTTTCCACACTTTAGATTACCTAAATTTACATAAGTAGTCTATTATGATAACATTATTTACTTTACAGATGTGGTGTTTGGTAAATACTTTGGAACATGTTTAATTTTCATCATATAGTTAGGTTGTGGGTCATGTTTTATCAGTTTTGGCCATATTGGATTTGGCGGCCATATTGGATTTGGCGGTCATATTGGATTTGTTTTGGTGATGCCATATCTGAAATGTTTTGCATAATTCATTACCCACAACTGTGCCAAGTTTATATGATTGTATCACAAAGTTCACAGCTGACCGTTTATCTGTCACGAAACGGCTCCACTAATAATCAAATTAACTGCAAACGTCTCTGGATCCTATCCCTAACTGCCTTCGAATTTCTGACGGCTGTTACTGCGTAACAGTAAACATGCGACCTTTTCACGACACATCAGATTGTGTAAAATAGCTCGCTTATACCATCCAAATTATTATATTAGTATTAAGTTGCATTTCATTACGTCTGTCTGCCTGAGAATGTCAGTTGAAGTGGGTCACACGTGTTAACGTAATGTTACTGTAAGCATATATTTAAGTTTCCGAACAGTAACAAGTTTTTGTTTGTGTGTTGTTTAACGCCGCACTCATCAATAATCCAGCTGTATGACGGCCGTCTGTAAAAAATCGAGTCTGGACCAGACAATCCAGTGGTTGACATCATCGATCTATGCAATTTGGATGTGAGTCAGTGAGGGAGTATGGTTTTACGCCGCTTCTAGAAATATTCCATGTCGGGAATCGAACCTGTCTTTGACGTGACGAGCGAACGCTTTAACCACTAGGCTACCCGACCAACCCAATTTTTATACGAAGACCTATTCTACCCTGGATCTTAACAGGAACAAGTGCCAGATATGCTACCCCCACTAGATGATGGAAGGATGGATGTTGAATATTTATCAAGTTGCAATTATTTATTCGGAGTCATTCCATATCGGGGCGGTCGGGTAGCCTAGTGGTTAAAGCATTCACTCGTCATGCCAAAAAACCGGGTTCGATTCCCGACAAAGGTACAATGTGTGAAGCCCATTTCTGGTGTCCCCCGCCGTGATATTGCTGGAATGTTGCCAACAGCGGCGTAAAACCATACTCACTCACTCACTCATTCCATATCAACACGTGGGTGGTAGACCGAATGAAAAGTAGTACCGACGACCAATGAAAATCCGAGTTATTTATAGAAAAAACATAATTCCCAAGACCATCACAGAACATGTAATCCCCTCTATCCGGTTGGTTGGTTGGTTTGTTGTTTTACGCCGCACTCAGCAACATTCCAGCTATATGACGGCGGTCTGTAAATAATCGAGTCTGGACCAGACAATCCAGTGATTGACACCATGAGCATTGATCCACGAAGTCGGAATCGATGACATGCATCAACCAAGTCAGCGAGCCTGACCACCCGATGCCGTTAGTCGCCTCTTACGACAAGCATAGTCGCCTTTTACGACAAGCATAGTCGCCTTTTACGGCAAGCATGGGTTGCTGGAGACCTATTCTACCCCGGAATCTTCACGTGTTGGGAAGCAGGAGTGGGGTGTGTGCCTTGATCCCCTCTATCAGACTTCCCTTGTGGATGAGGGTACCGTGTACGACATGTATGTGTTGTCAGAACCTATTCTCACCACTGAAACCCCAAGAGAGGGGTCCTAACGAGGGAGTAATATGCTGAGAAAATTAGGTTTCACAGTGTTACATTTTTACGGTGTTAAATACAGTGGCGCTTGTCCTCATAAGGCAGGGACGGTTGGTTGGTTGGTTGGTTTGTTGTTTATACCGCACTCAGCAATATTCCAGCTATATGACGGCGGTCTGTAAATAATCGAGTCTGCATCAACCAAGTCAGCGAGCCTGACCACCCGATCTCGTTAGTCGCCTTTTACGGCAAGCATGGGTTCCTGAAGACCTATTCTAGCCCGGATCTTCACGGGTCGGCAGGGACGACAGGCACGTTGTCTGTGACGAGGTACAAACAAGCAACATATGTGACCGTTTACATGCACCAGGCGTCATTTAGCTGGCATATAGCTGAGTTAGCAATATTCCAGCTATATGACGGCGTTCTGTAAAGAATCAAGTCTGGACCAGACAATCCAGTGATTGACATCATGAGCATCGATCCACACAATTGGGATCGATGGCATGCATCAACCATGTCAACCAGCGAGCCTGACCACCCGATCCCGTCACAGCTGGAATATTGCTGAGTGCCGCGTTAAACAACAAACCAACCAACATCTTCTTCGGTAATAAATAGAGCATCACTCATATGATATCCTCTATTTATATATAGTGGGTAGGTTTTTCGGTAGGATAAAGCGAAGGGATAAAAACGATATCCCCTGGGGTCATGTGCGGATAGAGATGCAAATATCAAAGGTCAAGTAGGGACTACTTTTTGTGTTTATAAACAACATGGCGTCGCTCTTGTCATTCGGCAATCAAGTCAGAATTTACCATCGGGAATCTGGATAAACTACAGAGATAATTGCTATCATTATCAAAAGAACAGGCAACTTTGGAGATATAAATTTCGAAACAATTTTGCGAGGGCACAAGGCCTAGACAAGTGGGATCGGTAGGCATATCTGTGCTTGTAGACCTCTGCGGCTTGAAACCTTTTCCACAAATTAAAATAGTTGGATTTGGCCGAAATATGTTTGAATTGTTACCTTGTTTGTTTTGTCGCTGTGTGTACATCTGATTGCCCTTCTAACGTTTCGGGGGGCACGGGTGGCCCAGTCGTCTAAGGCGCCGCGATTCGCTGTGCAGAGTTGCGCCCCTTAGGCACACCAGAAACCTATGATTGTGGGTTCGAATCTCGGTTCGCCCCAATTATGTTTCTAGGTTTGTCAGCACCATACCCGTGCTCGTGAGTTTCACCGAAGTGGTAAACGTCTGAGACCTGCATCACTTCGGGCTTTCCTCCCACATTAAGCTGACACGCCGTGATATGACGGGAATATTGTTAAAAGCGGCGTTAAACCCAACTCACTCACTCACTCTAACGTTTTGACAGGACAGGCCGACTGTCAACAACGTCTGATCGTGGCCATGACGTCTCATAGACTAGGGTTAGAGTAGCTTCCCTTTGACAAAGGGCAGTTACTCTAGCGGACAGACCGATGGATTGCCGCGAAATGCAAGTAAAAACAATTGTTGTTTTGCGTATATGTTGCTTCGCCACTGTATAAGAAACAGATTTCAGTTGGAACTATATTGGCTACTGTCACTGTCCGACTGACACATCACTTACCCTGTGACGTAATAAATATTAATGCGCGCATTCAAGGAAAACTCGCAATGTTTAGGTAATGTTTTTGAGAGAGGGAAAGCGATTTTCAAGCACAGAATTAAAGAATGACATTATATCATAAAGAGGTTATCATGCTTGTGTGTTTGGGGATGGTAAATATCCTGTATTAGGAATAAACATTGTATTTAGCGAGCCAATGTTTATTCCTAATACAGGATATTTACCATCCCCACACACACTCGCGTGATAACCTCTATTTATTTCAGGATAAAACATTGTTTAATCATGACGTCATTTCTGGAGATTCGAATATGACGTCATATATTGGACGACGCTGTGACCCCAGAGATGGCGCGTTGCAAGCCACGAATCGCTTTGAGAACGCAAATTCATCGCTCAATCCGGGGTCTGCAACAGTTCGAAGCGCTTGCGCACTCTTCCAAAATGGCGGCACAACTACCGCTTGGTTGCCTTGACGTTTGTTTGATGTTTAACGCCGCACTCAGCAATCTTCAGGCTATATGACGGCGGTTTGTAAATAATCGAGTATGGACCAGACAATCCAGTGATTGACATCATGAGCATCTATCCACGTAATTGGGATACGATGACATGCATCAACAATGTCAGCGAGTCTGACCATCCGCGTAATGAAGAACGTAATAGATGAGGCTCGATGACGAGCTGATGAAATTTATGACTACTTTGAAGATGTAGAGCAGACTGAGGATGATGGGGTGTTAGCTACATTTGCTCATTTCCTCGTTGATCCAGTCAAGAATTCCTTGTTCCGCTGTCAAAGTAAGCCGCCATTTTGGTTTGAGAACGAAGCGACCTCAGTCAGCGATTGTTTCGCTTGCAAGCGGCTGAAAGTTAGCGCACTGTTGTAAGGCGAATCGCTGTACATCGCTTACAAGCGATTGGCGCTTTGCAACGCACCCTAGGAGACGTACGCTCAGACCTTCATTACCAAGGCTCTTGGTTTGTCTTTGGCCCTCTGCAACATATGCTGGTTGTGATAGGCGTTCAAATGGATGAGTTCATTGGTTGATTGCGTGTCAAGGTGACCCGACGGCGCGGGCCGTTAACGTTGCTCGTAATATCGATCACTGGATTGTTGAGTTGACTGCAGAGAGCGTGACTGCATGATTGTTCACGAATATCCTCGCTATGGCCCATCCTAATGAACAAACGAAGAAATGCACATCTAAACTATCGTAGTATCGACTCGATCCGTGCCTAGGCTGACACTGACCGTCTCCAGCAATCTATGAATTTACCTTAGTGTCTGTTTGGCGCATCTTTATTCACCTTTCAATGAGCGGCCAGTTGATCAATGATGACTAACACATGTAACCGCCACAGGTTCATTAACAACTTCGGAAATCTCTCCCGTCACGTTTATCGTGTCGGCCATTTTGACGTCTTGTACGTTGTAAATGTATGACGACGCGCTGTCATATTGTGACTGCTTTAATGAGGTTGATCTTTACAGACCTTTCTCGTCTAATGAGGATATGATTTGAACACATGTGCTGCGTAAGATGTTTCTGAAGAGCAAGTAGTGCATCCATACGCCCATGTCACCTCTCTTTTTGAGGAACTATTTTACTCCGCGATATAGCTGGTTGTTGTATGGCTGTCAGTGTAAACATGAAGTCACACGTACTAAAAAAAATTGTGTTTAGATCTTGGCCTACATCCTTTGAGGTAAGAAATTGTGATAAAGAATTATAAAAATTTGCTTTTCACTTTGTGTGAGTTCATTGGAGTATGAACCTTCATAGAGTGAGGGCCACACAAAGTGAAGGTCAATTCTTAATTATCTACAAGACCGCCGGGGTGCGGCGTTGCACAAGAAACACACACGCGCACTGTTTTAACAGCCCAATATTCCACCGGCAGCTATTCTGCTTAAAACCAATAGCATCTGACAACGGGGCATGTGATTGTTTAATAGTGTTAATATACCAAACACGTTCATGTATAACCAGTTTATATCAGAATGCATGGAAAGAGCCATTCTGAATTCGAAGTTGGACGTGAATATGAATATTAAGCTTATAATAGTGCTCATTGTCAAATATATGTACATTTCTCGTAAGGTCGTCATGTGGAACGAACTAGATGCGAAAATAGCGATGGATGTTGTGTACAGTGAAATCTGGCAATATCACTGCCTCGCTGTACCCCCGTGGGTAGAATGTGTCCCCGGTACCCAATTGCTTGTCGTAAGAGGCGTTCGAATTAGGCTGAATATCCGGGTTAGAATTGATTTTCAGCAACCCATACAAATTTACATGAATAAAACATGTTTTACATCTTTTCCGGGGCATTTCGTCAAATGTTTTAGGGCTAGTTTTTATAACATTTCCGTGTTAGCTCGGAGGCCAGGCTCGGGGACTAAGTTTCATTGTATCCCAATTACGTGGATTGATGGTCATGGTCAGTCACTGGATTGTCTGGTCCAGACTTGATTATTTACCGACGGCGGTCACGTAGCTGCAATATTGCTCGGCGCGGCGTTAACCGCAGGACGTATCATTTAGTGGTTGCGGAGCTTGTGGTGAGAGCTGATGGATCGGGTGGTTAGTCGCGGTGATTTAGATGTTTATATGTACTCGGCACGAACACTGTCAGTGTACATATAGTGTGATACCTAAACATGTTTTTGCCAAACCTCACAAATCAGCAAGTTGTATAAACTTATCACCATGGCGATCAATATAAATACTGTCAGGATTTATCAAAATTACAGCATCCAGTTCCTCAGTAAAGGTTTTGGGTAGAGTGAGTGAGTGAGTATGGTTTTACGCCGCGTTTAGCAATATTGCAACAATATCACGGCGGGGGACACCAGAAATAGGCTTCACACATGGTACCCATGTGGGGAATCGAACCCGGGCCTTCGGTGTGACGAGCGAACGCTTTAACGGCTAGGCTACCCCACCTCCCCTTTTGGTAGACAGAGGACTGTTCCTAATTTTGACTCATCTGTTGACGATCCAATTCACTATTTTTATTTGTGCCATATATTCTCGTGTTACTTCATATGAATCGACCTGCCTTTGCATGTGTTTGTGACGAGTGCCACAAAAGAGAAGGGGATTGCAGGATACGCTAACATTTTCACAAAAATCGTGCATCATCACTATCTGATAGTGGTTCATAAACACTGGCTTATGATCTATTTGGAATCGTACAATGGATTCTGCTTTAAGCGGAGAATTCGTATGATTATGGAAAAGGTTTTGTCGCTATTGTAATCTGTCTATTCGCTTCTTGACAAAATGAGTGAGTGGCGGGTGCTGCCGGTAGAGCAGGTCAGGATAACCCTTGTCATTAACCCCTGGTGTCATCAATCCATTCATATAATTTTCACCGGTGAATTACCTTTTTCGCACAATGGAATCTGTTTCGTCGGATATTTGAGATTTGTTCATAAGGTCTCAGGAATATATGAGTGAGTAAGTGAGTGTGGTCATACGCCGCTTTAGCAATATTCCAGCAATGTCAGGGCGGGGGACACCAGAAATGGGCTTCACACATTGTACCATGCATGTCGGGAATAGAACCCGGGTCTTCGGCGTGACGAGCTAACGCTTTGACCACTACCCGACCGCCCCAGATATATATATGAGATTGGCGGTTGGCATGTTGTGAAAAACATTACATCCAAACAAAGCAGAAATGTTTCCAGTAACAGTGACCAAAATACAAATGGGGGTCAAAATCTGATCCACAGTGTGACTGTTAAAACACCTGTCCAACGACTGCATGTTATGTCTCTGCATGAAAATCAGTAAACACTGGATTAATGCACGCCACAACACGTCGGATAACGTCGGAATCCTTTACCATTCCTAAAGAAGAGATCGCCCGATGTCCTGGATGATTGACCGGTGGTATTGGTCGCCTTCTGGTTTGCCTTTCAAGATGATCCCTACAGGGTCCTTGGGCTTCATTTCAGGATCACACGATTGCAGAAACAGAAATGTTCATGCGTCTGCCTTGCCGTATGGGGTCTAGCGTTGTTTTGTTGGAGCGAGTGAGTATGGTTTCACGCCGCTTTTAGCAATATTCCAGCAATATCACGGCGGGGGACATCAGAAATGGGCTTCACACATTGTACCCATGTCGGGAATCGAACCCGGGTCTTCGGCATGACGAGCGAACGCTTTAACCACTAGGCTACCCGACCGCCCCTGTCTTGTTGGAAGAGTATACGGTCTGGATGTTGTTGAAATGGCCTGGGGTGATTACCAACCTTGTTTTCAAGTCCCCATAGATTCTTCCCCCGACCGTGACACCACCTCCTCCATGCGCTTGAGCGTCCTGGACACAGGTCGGCGCTATGCGTTCACCTTCACGTTGGTGACATCCAGCTGTAAAACGGACATATCCTCCTTTCATAAGAGAGTATAACTTGTCCCCAGTGCCGCACTTGCTAATGGCGTACCCTCCTGACCCATCTCAGTCTCTCGCGTCGGCGTTGTTGCGTTAACGTCCCCCCACGGTAGGGTAGCAACGGGGTCATCGAGTGATGCTCCCTAGCAACGTGTCGTCATATAGAGATGCTCCCTGGCAACTCGTAGTTACGGAGTGACGCTCCCTAGCAACGGGGTTGTATAGTAGTGCTACCTTCCAACCAGTGGTCATGTGGTCTTGTGGTGATGGCCCCGTGAAGATCCGGGCTAGAATAGGTCTTCAACAACCCATGCTTGCCGTAAAAGGTGACTAACTGACTCGCTGACTTGGTTGATGCATGTCATCGTATCCCTATTGCATGGATCGATGCTCATGATATCAGTCACTGGATTATCTCGTCCGGTCTCGATTATTTACAGACCGCCGTCATATAGCTGGAATATTGCTGAGTGCTGCGTTAAACAAACAAACAAACAAACTAATCAAGTAGTGTTGCTCCCTAGCATCTCGTGATCAAGTTATGTATCATTTGTGACTTTGAAATAGGTGATTGGTAACAGTTAGTTTTCAATTACAATATGTCTTTATGTGTTGGTTTCTTTCTTATCTATATGTGTTTTCTTTTTAGATCCTTTTCCACAATGCATTTAACTTTTTGTTTTTCGGGTTTACCTTGCTCTCAATGGTCGACCAGACATTCGTTTATATATTGTCAAATACTGAGATTATATACTCAACAATAAAAGTTTCTGTGACACCAATATTTTAGTGTATTTTTCAAAAAAGTAAAGTTTGGTTTTCAATATTGTAGTACATGTATGGAATAAAGTCACAAAAACGCAACTGCTACAGAAAAGCATGCATTCCATGCAAAAGTTGACTTTTATGCAAGCCCCATGCATTTCACTACCCAAGAATGGGTACAAAACATGTGCGTTAACGGGATTCCATATGCAATGTTTAGCCTCGTGCTGACATCAACCAATCAGAAAAACAACAAATTATTCAATTATTCAACATAACGAAATGCCACGCCTGTCCGAAAATGAGCGTATGCCAGCCATTGGTATGCTTGAAGCAGGATCGAGTCAACGTGATGTTGCAAGACAATTTAACGTCCACAGAAACACCATTTGCTGTTTATGACAACGTTGGCAACAGACGAATGCAGTCAGAGACCATCCTCGGAGTGGCAGGCCACGCGTAACCAATAATCGACAAGACAACTGGATTCGAACAACACACCTACGAAATCGATTCCAGCCAGTAACAGTGACTGCAAGAAGCATCCTTGGCCTTCGACGAATATCTTCACAAACCGTACGTCGTCGCCTCAGATGTGATGGGATTGTCGCCTGAAGACCCGCCAGACGTCCCATTTTGACAGGAAACCGCCGTCAAGCACGTCTACAGTGGTGCAGAAAGCGTCTACGGTGGACGGCCATGCAGTGGGGACAAGTTCTATTCACTGACGAGTCTCGTTTTCACCTCAGCCACAGCGATAGACGGATTCGAGTGTACCGACGTCGAGGTGAACGTTACTTCAATCATTGTGTCACGGAAGAAGATCGGTTCGGGGGCGGCAGCGTTATGGTATGGGGTGGGATTACAGCAAGAGGGAAATCTCAATGGACAGCGCTACCGCGACGAGATCATCGGCCCTGTTGTTCTACCGTTTTTGCTTCGTCATGGCCCAGGCATTACCTTTTAACATGACAACGCCCGGCCTCATATTGCTCGACATGTTCAGGATTCTCGTCAACAAAACAACGTGAATGTCATCCCCTGGCCGGCTAGCTCCCCTGATCTCTCACCTATCGAGCTCATGTGGGATGAGATGGATCGGCGCCTTCGACGTCAACCACGTGTTCCACAGGCACTCCGGGAACTTCGAAACATGCTCAAGCAGATATGGACAGATATCCCACAGGACTTTGTGCGACGCCTGTTCTATTCCATGAGACGAAGATGTGTTGCTTGCATCGCAACCAGAGGGGGACACACACGCTATTGATTTGTAAATTGACATTTTGGCATGTTCATGGGGTTTTTTTTTATGAAATCACGCATTTTCTTAAGTCAGTATGGCAAATTTAACCATTTGAACACTTACAGGAGTCTTTTATCTGTTGCAAACCGTAATTGTTTCAGATTTCGTAAAAAACATAACTTTGCATTAAATCATATTCAATGTCACAGGAACTTTTGTTGTTCAGTATATGTTAGCCCATTGGTTTCACATAGTCGTAAGAGGCGACTTACGGGATCGGGTGGTCAGTCTCGCTGACTTGGTTGATGTATGTTATCGATCCCAGTTGCGTGGATCGATGCTCATGATATAAATCACTGGATTGTCTGGTCCAGACTCGATTATTTTACAGACCGCCGTCATAATGCTGGTATATTGCTGAGTGAGGCGTTAAACAACAAAAACCAAACAAGCAAACAACACATTGTTAGTTTTTACCACCTTGAATAGGTATTCTGCAAAAAGGAACCTCCTTTTATTTTTTCCATATTTTTTTTTTAGATTTCCGACCGCCAGCCCCCTCTAGTAAACTCCTAGAAATGAGAAACAAAAAATTAAGTAAGGACGCCCTTATACACACCTCCTACTTACCATCAACTCATCCAAGATTCCAATCAGCCGTCGTCCTTTTAAAATTGTTTATATTACTTGCCTCACCTGTTAAGACATTTTTTACCTTATTTTACCTGTTTTGTGTCAACAACTGGCTTCTCCAGTGTAACCATACCCCGGTCCACTCAACTGCATAAACACTATCCTGTACTATTCTTCTCATTGTTAGTCTGTACCAGTAAAGCTAGACTAACATCTAGTCTCTGAAATGAACATATTTTACAGGGAAAACAGTTGTCAATTTATAGTTATAAAATATAATAAATGGGAGCCCAGATACTTTCTTCATTTCTTCGGAGACCCTGATACTGCAGTAATCTGGACATGCCAAACATTATAGACTTGCATAGGCTGTATTGGATATATTTGTTTCAGGATCTCTATGACAGTCTGATACTGCAGTAATCTAGACTTGCTGAACATCATAGACTTGCATGGATACATTTGTTTCAGGATCTGTATGACAGTCAATAGTGAAGATTACTTGCTTATAACAGTGCTGGAACCTACACCGAAACGTCGCTCCTGTTTTAGGAAATAATAAATAAATTTCTAAAATATCTCCAATAAATTTACACAAAGAGAATTTTGCATTACTACCAATCGCTCGAACAAGGTTATGCCCTTATTCAAAGAACGCCGTTTTCGGAAAACATTTTCTATCAAGCTGGGCCCCGTCTCTAATAACACAATATAGGAACTCCTTGCTTGGCGCAAGTTGACGACGCGCATAGGGAGCCGGGAACCAGCTTACATTTTCAATCTGAGAACTCAACGTATTAAATAAAAGAATACTTGGTTTTGAAACGTCTAGTGATTTAATGAGTGATCTCTTTAGGTAGGAAGGTCAAAGAAAAGGTAACATTGATCAAAACGTTCAGCAAATTGAATCTATTTTTAAACTAGTATTTACCTCGGAGCTGTTGTTCCTTTTATTTCAGCTTCCGGTTCGATTACCCGAAGGAGAAAGTCAAACGGTGATTGGCAAGAATCTGTTTTTGCAGTGTGTAGTTGTATAGCCGATGTTGTATTTTGTGGCACTTGTGTTAGGGAAGACGATATCTAAACCAGTCGTCTTTTGGATGAGGAGAATGACAAATTAATTGACATTTCCGAAGCGGGTTAGTATTCAGCTGTTATGGTATTCTGTTGATCAGGTGACCCCAGTCAGAGCCGACCAAGGTGCAGTGGTTATTTCATCGGACATTTCGATTCACAAATGTCACATCATTGTGTGTCACATGATTTACAAGTTCTTCACTCTTTCACTCAAGACACAAAATGAATTGCTCTGTAAGCGAAATTTTAAGCACGTACAAACAAACACCCAGTTGTTAATCCGAAAACAATATTTTGCTGTGTCACATTCCAAATCTGACATTTCGATAGATTTAAGAGAGGATTGATTTAATAAAAAGGTGACAATGCAGTTTACCGGGCCCAGCTTACTGAAGCGCTAATCAGCTGTAGACACGTGTTCAAAGCAGCTATTTTAGTAGTGATAGAGTGAGTTTGCTTTTACACCGCTTTTAGCAACATTCCAGCAATATCACGACGGGGGACACCAGAAATGGGCTTCACACATTGTACCCATGTCGGGAATCGAACCCGGGTCTTCGGCGTGACGAGCGAACGCTTTAACGACTGGGCTACCCGACTGCCCCTTGTAGTACTGAACTTCTATCGCTAATATCAACACATTTTGCGGTATCTTACTGACAAAAATGCCAGGTGTCATTAAAGGAGTAGTAAGTAATGTAGTTCAGCAAGTGTATCATCTTGTATAGATACAGAAAAAATGTATTGTGTATCGTATCGTCTCATGAAAACTCATGGTGTACCGATGTATCGTTTCATCCCCAGGTGCAACCTGGTTTTGTCAGGTGCAACTATCTTTTCCTGTCAACCTGCAACTGGTGAAATTTAAATCTTTGTTACTAAAATCAGCCTTGATTGCAATATCTTTGCACATATTACACTGCAAAGTGGTTCCCACAGTGATGGTTACCATGGTTGCAAAAAAGTCTAGCTTTGCTTCTGTTTCTACAGTGTTAGTTTTGTTATGTTAATGTGAATTTGTTTTCTTGGTAGAAGATGTCATCAGAGGTTATGGTTCCAAAAGACTCAGAAAGAATCCATGGTCACCACCATCACCATACCTGGCTGGAAGTATCTCTGCATTAACCCAAACCTGACATATTTGATACAATATTTGGGATAAAAATTCACCAAACAAGGCAGCAAGATGAGTTTCGAGGTTGATGACCTTCAGGTCATTGAATTGAATATGATGGATAAGAGGAAGTATTATCCTTTGACGTTTGCCAGTGGAATGACAATCCGGACCCTCTTATACCCAGTGACGCTGGTTAAAACAAGACTTCAAATTCAAAAGGGTCATACAGTGTACAAGGGCACTTTTGACGCTTTTGTGAAAATAGGACGAAATGAGGGCGTGTCTGGATTGTACCGAGGCTTCTTCGTAAGCTGTTTGCAGCTGTTTCCGTCAATGGCATACATCTCAACGTACGAGGGTACCCGTCACTACCTCATGGAAAACACGTCCGTAACAAACAGCAAAACGAGGTCTTTTATAGCAGGAGGAAGTGCCTCCATTGTAGGACAGACCTTGTCTGTTCCCCTAGATATAATCACCCAGCACCTCATGTTGATGGGGCGGCGTAAAACAGGGACTTCCAACACGTCCAGTGAAAAGGTGCAAAAGAAGTTGTCAAGTTTACAAAAATTAGAAATATCAGACGAGGCGAGAAAGAGACGGTTTGGTGCAGTAACAGCAATTATACGAGAAGTGTACAGGCGAGATGGGCTGCTCGGATTCTACAAGGGTTATTTTGTGTCACTGACGGTGTTTGCGCCAAACAGCGCCCTGTGGTGGTTTTTCTATGACAGTTATTCAGGTAGGCGATTGTTAGTTGGTTTTCAGCATCTGTACTTCATGAGTTTGTATGCAATTCATTCCTGCATCATCCATGAATTCATACGTCAATGGTGAGGTCACTATTTGTAAGCAACAATCAAAGGCCTGGTGACAATGACAGTGAGTGAGTGAGTTGAGTTTAACACTGCTTTGACCATGAAGATCAGGGGTAGAATAGGTCTTCAGCAACCCATACTTGCCGTAAACGGCGGCTATGCTTGTCATAATAGGTGACTAACAGGATTAGGTGGTTAGGCTCGCTGACTTGGTAAATGCAATAACTGGTTTGTATGGTCCGGACATAATTATTTTCAGTCATGTAGCTGGAATATTATTGAGTGTGGCATTAAACAACAAACAAACAAAACAAACCAACGCCACACTGAACTGTAGTCCAGTTACTTCACAGTGTGTATGCTTAATGTGGGAGAAAATCCTGAAGTGATCGTGGTAATGCAGGTCTCAGATGTTTACCACTTTTGTGAAAGCAACAAGCATGGGAATGGTGCAGACAAAAAATAGAAACATGATCTGGGTGAACTGGGATTTGAACTCACATAGGTTACCAATAAGGAATCTTGGGGACATTTTTTGCGTATTTTTGTGTGTGGTTATTTTGTCTATGATATGTTGATACTGATGGTTTGGTTACTGATGTTGTGCTGCAGACATGCTTGCCAGTATTGCCCCTGCCTACATCCCCAGACTAGTGCTACAGGTGGTGTCTGGGCCCCTCAGCGGCATCTCCGCCGCCGTCATCACCAACCCCCTCGACCTCATCAGAGCACGGATGCAGGTACATATACCCAAGGCGCTTTTGATATCCAATATGGTAACATGAGTTGATAAAAGTGGAAAAACTCTGAGGCTTGATATATTTGATATCAAAAGACATGAGGGGGAGATTTCATTTATCATCCAACATCATTCTCCCAACTTTTTTAGTTTGTCGCAGTAATTAGCAGTGTCTTAAGTGTAAAAAGAAACCAACACACTTCAGTAGCAGAGACTATAGTGTTTAAAGTTTGATTGTGACGTCATGGTAACAATGATGTCCCAATGGTCTGCAAAGCATTGTGATGCAATTTCATTGCAGTTTAAGTCTACAGTATAGGTAACACTTGATCTCACCCAAGCGATATCTCCTGTGGGAGCCAGTTTTGGATGATAAATGAAAATATACTACCCAGTAAGAGATATTGTTTCGTCTGCCCAAATGTAGTTGGGATGAAATCCATGTTCTTTTTCACCGTCTTACATTTACCAATTTTACTTAACCCATTTTACAATGTTTCAATGAAATAGTTATCGGATTTGCAGATTTATTTAATGATCAAAAGTTATGTCACATTTTCAGCTATTCATCACTGTTATTTTACTCTGCCAAAACCTGCAAGGATATTCTACTCATGAAAAGAGTTTATGTTTAAACCTGTTTCTTTATGTGTGTAAATACTATGCATACATGCTTCATTTATGATATGCTTCGTCTCATCTTACAAGCTTAGTCTATGTGCAAATACACTTTTTATGTATTATCTGTATTTATTGTGTAGATTGTCTCTGTACCAGGGGCATGAGTATACATTTATATCATGTTATATATATTGTATGTATGCCCAAGGTAAGACATAAGTAAGCTATCTGTCTCTCTGAGGGTAAGACCACACCTTGGTAATCCAGGGTGTTATTCACCAGTCTGTTTAATAAAACAGCTCGGATTCTACAAGGGTTATTTTGTGTCACTGACGGTGTTTGCGCCAAACAGCGCCCTGTGGTGGTTTTTCTATGACAGTTATTCAGGTAGGCGATTGTTAGTTGGTTTTCAGCATCTGTACTTCATGAGTTTGTATGCAATTCATTCCTGCATCATCCATGAATTCATACGTCCATGGTGAGGTCACTATTTGTAAGCAATAATCAAAGGCCTGGAGACAATGACAGTGAGTGAGTGAGTTGAGTTTAACGCTGCTTTGACCATGAAGATCAGGGGTAGAATAGGTCTTCAGCAACCCATACTTGCCGTAAACGGCGGCTATGCTTGTCATAATAGGTGACTAACAGGATTAGGTGGCACATTCACTGTGGTCACCCCATTGCTCTGCTTCGGAAATATTGTCCCCATCTTCATCTCTCTTATCAGCAACGTTTAGTGCCCAAAATAACTACCTGCCCCACTGCCCGTGGCTGGTGACTTTTCTGTCGGGCTGCATAAAATTTTCCTCCACCTGCCCAACTGTTTGGCAGATATTTATAAGATTTTTACATATTCAGTTTTATTATAACTCCTTGAAGATTCTCAATCAATTGTTTCTGTTATTTCAACTGAAGCAAGATTTGTCTTATTTTTCGAGATTTTTTCAATATTTATTATGTCTGAATGCGGGCAGGTAACTTTTAAGATGGGCAGGCAACAGTAATGGGTCACCTGCCCATATGTCTTGTAGGGGGTTAAAATTATTCAAACACTGCCAACTTTGCATGGAATTAATCTCATGGTGAGCTTGAAATAAGCAACCAATCAAAAAGAAGATCGTAAAGAGTGCCTGGCACACTTGTAAAGAAGGGGCGGTCGGGTAGCCTAGCAGTTAAAGCGTTTGCTCGTCATGCAGACGACCCAGGTTCGATTCCCGACATGGATACAATGTGTGAAGCCCATTTTTGCTATATTGCTGGAATATTGCTAAAAGTGGCATAAGAATGTACTCACTCACTTGTAAACAAAACATTTCAATCCCTGCCTGTCTTTCACCATGCAGGTTGATGGAACCAATTTATCCGACACTGTGAAGATATTGTGGCAAGAGGAACGTTTCTGGATTGTCACGAAGGGTTTGACGGCTCGCCTGGTGCAGTCGGTGATGTTCTCCTTCTTCATCATCCTCGGTTACGAGACCATCAAACGCTGGAGCCTCCTGGACGAATACAAGCAGCAAGTGCGCTGGTGACGACTGCTTCCTGTAGGAAATGGCCGCTTTTAGAAGAATTGTACCATAGATATTTTTATCTACATGATCACTTGTTGATGTGCGTGACGAATATTTCCGAGCTGTTTGAATGTGAGTTGTTATGTTGCGACTGTTTTGGTCTAGCCTCTGTTGTCATGGACTTATAACATCAGTGGGCACTTACAGCGATCTTCCCCATTTTACATATCAGTCCCTGTTGTATGCCGCGACCAAAAGTCAAAATTCTGCTGTCAATTTTGGTAAATCCTGTAAAATTTGATAATTCTGCCCAAAATTCTGCAAACTTTTAAGTTTTTTGTGAATTTCATAGTTTTTCACCATTTTGACTCATGGAAAACGTTGTTATGATTGACTTATTCACGGCCAAAATGGCTTATTGAAGTGAATCTGGAATCCACTTGTGTCAAAATACAGACATGCACTTTCGGTAAGCATTAATACAAACGTCAACTAAACTTTAGAACGAAATCAATATCTGTTTACATGTTTACAACAATGCAGCTTTCGATTCGCACATTAAAATTCTGCAGTGTGTTTGATGAATTCTGCATTGTGTTTGATCATGTTGATGAATTCTGCAGTGTTTGATGACTTCTGCAGTGTGTTTGATGAATTGTGGGGCAAATAAATGCAAAATTCTGCACAAGTTCTGCACAAAATGTGATTTTCGGCATGTATATGTAAATTTCGTCACTGAGTGTGCATTCCTGACAAATACTCCACAAACTTGGAATCACAGAATACAGCAGGGACCGTTAGGGCTCTCACAGTGATCTTCCCCATGTTACAGGTAGCCCCTGGATGAGTGGAAATTTCCTCTGACTGGCAGTTACTAGGTGAATCGTAGCATTGAGTGTGTGAGTGAGAATTTGGCATAATGTTAAAAATAATGATTTAAGGGTTCCCCAGATACATCATTGTGCTTAGAACATTGACAAAAGGGAGCCGCTTATTCAAACCAAACACAAGTTAAATTTGTTGAAAGGTTGATGAACTAAAACTTTTTTCATAATAGTTAGTTGGCAATAATATGCCCCTTCTGCGCTGCAGTTTCCAGTAGAACACCTGTAAAATATACAAGAAAAGACCAAATATCATGTAAATTTTCGGTCTTCCTCTTAGTAAGGGGCGCTTATAGAAATACTTACAGATTGGTCTGGAAGTTGGTCAGGGGGCCAATCTCATTAAAATCAGATCTTAGTTCTCGCTATCGCTAAACAAAGATCTGAGGACATCCCATTACGGGTCACGTCAGACCGACCTTGAGCGACCAATGGAAAGACTGACAAGAAGTCGACATTAGCCAATCAGAAGGCAGCTTTCTCGTGCTTTACAGCACTAATTTCAAATTGGCAACTACGCTTCGAAACATATTTTGACAAATTCTCGATTAAAAATTTGAAACCCGAACAAAAGAACTATCTGGAATGGAAAATATATGGTCTAGAATGTAAGGATTCAGTCGTTAAACCAGTAACTATTGTTTGGAATACCCGTGTTAAAGTTTTCGAGGTTGCATGATTAGAAATCACATTCTGACTGTCACTTTCATGATCTGGTAAGCGATGCTCTGATTGGTCGGATGAAAGGTCGTTCTAACGTGACCCGTAATGGGATGACCTCTGATCTTTGTTTAGAGGTAGCGAGAACTAAGATCTGATTTTAATGAGATTTGTCAGGGGGCGCTTATTGCAGCAGATCACTTAGTACAGCGAATACAGTATTATTTTTAACTGACATTTCTATTCTCGTGACAAATATAATCAAAGTTCACACTGTTCATTCACGATTTTCTTCATTGAGTCATTGAACATGTTGAATTACATATCAAACAGGGACGTGAATTTTCATTTATTTTCATTATTAACTAGCGCTGGGTAAACATGGTACATGGTGGTAAAGAGTATAAAGTTAATAATGATTTTATTACAGCAAAGTTGCCATGTGGTCGTCGTGGTCGTAGGGACTAGGGCTGGGACGAGTCCAAATTTACTACCCGGGTACCCCCACTCCACCACCACCTTATTACCCGACCCTACCCGGGTACTCACTGTTGGTCTCAGGAGATGTCTCAAAATGTCCGATTAGGAACAATTTTGGCATAGCCATGGCAAAATGTATTTAGATACATGTATTCAACAATCTGGTCATTCATACACTGAAGCTGAATTAAGTTATATCTTTATTCAACCATATGAAAAATCAGAAGGAATAGGTGCATAATCAAAAAGAAATGCAAACATTAGCGACTTGTAGTGTAACCATAGAGTTCTAGATAATTTTTGTCATTAAACAATATATCACGTGACTAATCACGGATCCGGGTAGTCCTGTGGGTACCCGGGTCCTACTCAGTACCCACCCGACCCGAGTAACTGAGTTACCTGTTCCAGTCCTAGTGGGGACCACCACAAAGGTATTCCCAAGTGTCCCTCGGACTCGAACAGAAAAGCCCAAGTAAATACATGTAAACTATTACAAATACAAATTATCTGTAATCCATGTTATAGGTCAGCTTTCAATAAAGTCCCAGGAATACATATTTTATGTTAGAACTGTCATTCAATGTTTATTTTAGTGTACAAGTTTTGTTTAAGGTCTGTTTTGCTGCAGCTTTTGAATATTCACTGAATATTTGAGTTACGTATTCTTGATTTTTCTGGTGTTGTTACCATGGTTACTGAAGTTATATATGGTTGTGACCGATGTAGTTATTTTTTGATTGATTGTTTATTTAAATGTACGTTGATATCCTGGTCTAGTATTGACAGGAGGCAATTTGTTTAAATCATAATCATTATCATTATTTACCAGTGTTTGAAATAAAGGGTGACAAGGGATCCTCGAGGTCCTTTACTAACTGAATATAGGACGAGGCGGTAGCAATCTCATTAAAATCAGATCTTAGTTCTCGATGCCGCTAAACAAAGATCTGAGGACATCCCATTACGGGTCACGTCAGACCGACCTTTTGAAAACTCTGACCGACCAGTGGAATTACTGACAAGAAGTCGACATTAGCCAATCAGAAGGCAGCTTTCTTGTGCTTTACGGCACTAATTTCAAATTGGTGACTACGCTTCGAAACATATTTTGACAAATTCTCGCTTAAAAATTTGAAACCTGAACAATACAATGGCTAATTTATGGTCTAGATTGTATGGATTCAGTCGTTAAGCCTGTAACTATCGTTCGGAATACCCTGTTTCAACGTTTTCGAGGCTGCATGATTAGAAATCACATTCCGACTGTCTCTTTCATGATCTGGTAAGCCACGCTCTGATTGGTCGGATGAAAGGTCGTTCTGACATGACCCGTAATGGGATGTCCTCTGATCTTTGTTTAGCGGAAGCGAGAACTAAGATCTGATTTTAATAAGATTGAGGCGGTAGGGGTGAGGCGATACCTCGGTGCACTGGTGCATCTTGAGTCTTCATGCAACAATACGATACACGATACATTGTTTTCTGTATCAATACAAGATGATACACTTGCTAAAATAAATAATTACTACGCGTTTTTAATGACCCCCACGCCAGCTGTTTTGTCATTCAAATATTGCAAAATGTGTTGTAATTAGCTTTTCAAGTTCATTTGAAAAAATAACAGCAACGAACATGTGTTTACAGCTAGGTTTTGGAACCTGCTTTGAAATATGTTTAGACAATAAGTTTCCTCGTGATTTGATGGAAATATAAGTATTGTGACCCCTAACAGGGATAGGGGTCAGAAGGTCGTGCTCTCAAGGACCCTTTGACTTTCATGCTTAATTTCGAACACTGGGTTACCATGGTTACACGATCAATTGTTTTCAATTGTAGTCAGACTTTGATTTGGGTTTGTGGTTTTATCATTAAGTGAAATTCAGAAATTTCATAGCCAAGAAATTTGCCTTCGTTTGGGTCCAGTATGTCTGACCTTGTGTGTTCAAGAGATGGTTCGGCCATGGCCAAGGGAGGTAACTCAGGAACCACAGATTCTCATGTTATTTTTACCTTACCTTCTCTATATATATTTTTTTAAAGGACAATATTTATATGGTAATATTTGGGGTTGACTAATTTGACAAATTTGATAGTGGAGGGAACTTTTGAAAAACTGTTTCGAAGTTTATTATGTGATTAACATGATTAAATAACTAAAAGTTTTTTATAATTTAATTTTTTTACTTTTTATGGAAAAGTACGAACAGGGCTACCAAGGCGTAGCGGGTATCGGGTAATCTCATACCCTGTTAACACTTTGCTTCTAGTTCTTATGATAGCCTAACTATTGGACAGTTTGCAAAGGACTATGGGACACGTGCCAATTTCTAATGCTGCCTTGCCAATATGTAGCTGGAATATTCCTAAAAGTGGCGCAAAACCCACATATTCTCACAGTATTGTATCAAGCACACTCCTATATCATTACACTTCTATCATTAATGTGTAAATATGATTACTGTCTCCTTCTCTGACCTGCACTGCACAACTGTTGCTTGTAATATATGAATACAATATTAGCAGATTAGAAATCCTGCCACCTGGATTGTTTATAAGCTTCAAATTATTCTGTTTTATTAGAAGTTAATTATTATGATAATGTTGATTACCACTCCCTGCAGACTAACTGTGCTACAGACTAACTGTGGATTTGCTACAGTAATGCTGGCTATGCAGTTTACATGGTCTAAGCTGCTCACAGTTACCTCCCTTTTCTGTGTCAGGATAAGCTGACATGTTTGAATCCTGATTTGTCCTGTAATCAGCCTTAGTATTATCCAGATTTGACTTCTAATTCATGTCATGTAGGCAAATCATTATGTATTTTTGAGTAATCGGTAATATCTCCATCAGAATATGAAATAATATAGCTAAACTTTATTCGTATATGTCTGACTGTCCCATTTTTTATCAATTTGACAAATTAGAAAGATACCACTGTTGTAATCATATAAAATAAAAGTAACCTCTTTCTAACAGATCAGGGGCGGTCGGGTAGCCTAGTGGTTAAAGCGTTTGCTCGTCACGCCAAAGACACAGGTTTGATTCCCGACATGGGTACAATGTGTGAAGCCCATTTCTGGTGTCCCCTGTCGTGATATTGCTGGAATATTCCTAAAGGCGGTGTAAAACCATACTCACTCACTCACTCACTCCTAACAGATCAAGGCCAGGGATGGACATGCCCCTTAGTCTTGGGCAAGAGACAATCTTTCAGGACAAGTGCATTTCTCCCCAAATTGACCTATTTAACATGAACCAGTAGTCCGAAATGAGATGCGGACTAGTTGGATTATACCAATGGGGTCTATATATACCCATAAAGACCTTCTCAGGTGTAAAAATATATACCCGGCCATTACCATGGTTACTGTTAACATACTAAGCACCCCACACAATAGACAGTATGAGCATTTGTTTTTTCCCCTCTAACCGACAAATCTAAATACTTGCCAATGACAAAAAAACCCTTTCATGTTTATTAAGGGCAGTCAGGAAGCCTAGTGGTTAAAGCGGTCGCCCGTCACGTCGAAGACCCTGGCTCGATTCCTGACATGGGTACAGAGAGTGAAGCCCATTTCTGGTGTCCCCCGCTGTGATATTGCTGGAATATTGCCAAAAAGCGGGTAAAAACATACTCACTCATGCTGTAAAATTTTTTGTTATTATTTCGATTGGCCCAAGCAAACTGGTAGCAGAAATTTGTAAACCATTAAATGGGCAAAACAATGTGTGGCCGTGTCCAGTGTATGATATCGCCAACCTATTTTGATAATTATCCTGAATTCCTTTCATATCATGGCCTTTTTTGGATTTGGTTGCGTACCAAGGGAGACAGTTCTATGGATGTCAGTTTCTTTATTGCAATGAATGTGACATTTCGGTGTAGAAACTGACACCGTTATCAAGCAAGCAAATCCTGAATTAGTTTTCATCACTTGCTTGATAAAGTTGTTAGGATCGACACCAAAATGTTGTATTCATTGTAATAAATAAACTAATTTGAGACTATTATATACAGAATGCCTTCTGTGCCATCCATTCATCACATCAAGTTCTGTTATCTCCACGTGTAGAATTGGTCATCAGCAACCCATGCTTGCCGTAATAGGCGACTAACGGGATCAGGTGGTCATGCTCGCTGACTTGGTTGATGCATGGCATTTTATTCCAATTGGGGGGTCGTTGGGTAGCCTAGTGGTTAAAGCGTTCGCTCATCACGACGAAGACCCCGCTGTGATATTGCTGGAATATTGCTAAAAGCGGCGTAAAACCATACTCACTCACTTATTCCAATTGAGCGGATTGATGCTCATGATATTAATCACTGGATTGTCTTGTCCAGAGTTGATTATTTACAGATTGTCATATAGCTGGAATATTGCTGAGTGCGGCGTTTATGAACAAACAAACAAACAAACAAAAAGACTAGTAACTTTAAACATGTTAAAAACTGGCTAGTCCACCGGGCCAGCTCTAATTTGAGACTATTATATACAGATTACCCTCTTTGCCATCTATTGATCACACTTGCCGTAAATGGCGACTATGCTTGTCGTAAAAGGCGACTAAATTGATGCATGTCATCGATCCCAATTGCGTGGATCGATGCTCATGATATTAATCACTGGATTGTCTGGTCGAGACTCGATTATTTACAGACCGCCGTCATATAGCTGGAATATTGCTGAGTGCGGCGTTAAACAACAAACCAACATTGAGTCCTGTTATCTCCCAAATTTATGAACCTAATGCCTGTTGTATTGTAGGTATTTTCCTATCTCCTAATATCCTCTTGGGAGGTTTCACTTATTTTCATCATCATGCTCGTGACGACCTAGTATGGTAGTGAGTCTCTCTAACCAACCATGTGGTTTAAAACCACACTGCGAGAACAAAATTCTCGTTTAGTGACTGCTTTCCCCAACAGTTCTATACATGAACAGGCTTTACAATTGTCTTGTTATAACGCACCAAATAAAAATTGGATTTTTAAAAAAAAAATTAAACTCTTATTATGGTTTTTAAGCCAGAGAAAACACTGCCCCCCAGCTTTGGTTGTAAATGTAAACACTTGGCAGTCAGAAAATCCCTCTCCCTAGTGTTAGGGGCCCACGGGTGGCCCAGTCATCTGAGGCACCGCGATTCGCTGTGCAGAGTTGCGTCCCTTGGAAACGCCAGAAACCTATGATTGTGGGTTCAAATCCCGGTTCGCTCCGATTATGTTTCTAGGTTTGTCAGCACTATACCCGTGCTCATGGGTTTCACCGAAGTGGTAAACGTCTGAGACCTGCATCACTTCAGGCTTTCCTCCCACATAAAGCTGACACGCCGTGATGTAACTGGAATACTGTTAAAAGCGGCGTTAAAATCCAACTCACTCACTCACTCTCCCTAGTGTAACAATTTCAACCAAAACCTAGGAGATGAGTTATATCCCACATAAACGTGGGATAAACAGCCCTGTAGAGGAACCCTGGGATGGATAAACCAACAGCTGGTGGAAATCAGTACAGGGATTTATCCTGACCTGCTTTCCATGACCAGGTGTATCATATATTATATCTCTAATATTCTGTATCATCAGTGTGTGAGGCATTGGTCAGAGATTTAACTTGGCATGCTCAGAGGCCAATTGGGGCGGTCGGGTAGCCTAGTGGTTAAGGCGTTCACTCGTCATGCCGAAGACCCGGGCTCGATTCCCGACATGGGTACAATGTATGAAGCCCATTTCTGGTGTCCCCTACTGTGATATTGCTGGAATATTGGTAAAAGCGGCGTAAAACCATACTCACTCACTCAGAGGCCAATATCAGTAATGTCAGTAAAACTTACCTAATTGGAATTAAAAAATTCCCAGTTTATGTTAATGTAGTTACAACTAATGATAGGCTTTTTAGGAGCAGCTTGTGTTTCACTGACTTCAGGGCCAATAAACAGGAAGCGGCTTTAAAGCTTAGATTTACATTCATCACTAAATGCAATGTTAAAATACCTCAGGATTAGGAAAATAAACACTAAGTTTTGAAAAAAATAATGATCTTTTCCTGATAGGGGCACTTAGTTTAGAATCCTAAATAAATTCCTGCACTTTTGAGGTTTCGGGTTGTCAATTGATTTATGGATTTTCTCGGGAAAGTGATATTCATACTCATTTTGACTCTTCAGCTTGTTTAATGCAGGTGATTAAGGTATGGTATACGATGTACTTCTTGTTTAATGTACCGATGGAGATTCTGGGTTTGAATAGAACTGATTGGGTGGTTGGCTCAGCGACTTTGTTGATAGAGTGTCATCCCACCTCAAAAGCGTGGATTGTTGCTCACAATATCAATCACTGGATTGTCTTGTCTAGATTTGATTATTTGCAGGCTGACATCATATAGCTGGAACATTGCTGAGTGCAGTGTAAAACAACATTTTTTGTTTGTTTGCCACACTCATCAATAGTCCAGCTATATGACATCAGTCTGTAAATAATTGAGTCTGGATCGGACAAACCAGTGACATCATGAGCATCGATCCTCGTAATTGGGATTGATGACAGGCATCAACCAAGTCAGTGAGTCTGACCACCCTATCCCGTTAGTCACATCTTACGACAATTTTACCAGTAGTCTCCTTTTACGGCAAGCTGTTTTAAGTTTTAGTTTTACTTTTAGTTGCTGAAGACCTATTCTAACACAGATCTTCACGGGTGAAGTGATTAAGTGATGGTATACGATGTGCTGATTGTTAAATGGAATTGGCTGGGTACAAATTGGTCCAGATTATTTATTTTATACCCTGGATAATCAAAACTACACTAGTTCAAGACAAAAGTTGTTATGTTAGTGAAGCCATTGGGTTTCTTGGTGAGAATATAGGCTACCCGCAACCTATGCTTGATCGGTTGTCAGGCAGTACTAGCATCTAGACTCATATTGAAGACTTAAAGAAATTGAAGTCAGTACGTCAGGTCCTCACTCACTGAATTGTGGGAGATGTGGGAGGCAGCAGGAGCAGTGTCTAGAACTACATGTTGACATAGGATCGTCAAACTATAACAAATATGACTTTTAACGAGTCAAAGTATGGCATTTATGATATATGTATCCATTCTCTGTCAACTAATGTTCGTTTCAAGGCGTCAATAGCTGTAATCTGATCGTGGTTGCTGTTAATAACAGTGAGTTGTGCGATCTTCCGATCTCTTCACACACGATTTCGCCGAAATTAATTAAGACAATATTAATGGAATTTTGAATAAAATTAATGAAATAAGTTACTTACATGAGTCCAAATATGCAAAGAACACTTTTTGTAACCAGACAGTGTAATTACATGATGTTTTGCATACTTCAGTGTGGATTTGTTGACATCGTATTTCCGGTGCAACGAGCGCGCACACGGTTATATCTTTCCATGGGGGAAAAAAAACCAAAACTCTTTATTTGTGTATAATGCGCACCCCCTTCTACACAGCTGTGTTTTTTGGGGAAAAAATTGCGCACTATACACAAGAAAATATGGTACTTGCATGCGTGGTTCAGAACACTAGTGCCACATGATTCCATTTGTCATAATATTGAGTATTTATAACAGTCAACTGTGCTAATTGTGACTGGTTCTGTGTACATAGAATATGATGATATAAATAACTGGATTTTTCTGACTGTCTGGTATGTATGGCTGTGATTGACTGTCAGAATAAATTATTTCTCCTAAGCAATCTTCCTTGTTTGTGTCAGCTGACCAGAGATACTGATGGTTGGTTCAGTCCAGAGAGAGATCTCGGGATTTCAGAGAAGGGTGTGTCCCCTGGAAGAACGACCACCCCACTACTGTGGCCTGCACCAGCCACACTGCAGTTCTGGTGTCCATTACAGTGATCTTGCTGGAATATTGCTGAAAGCGGTTTGGATATTGCTGAAAGCGGCTGGAATGTTGCTGAAAGTGGTTGGGATCTTGATGGGAATATTCCTGAAAGCGGTTGGAACATTCCTGAAAGCGGTTGGAACATTCCTAAAAGCGTCTGGAAAATCCCTAAAAAGAGGCTAATGTTTCTGAAAGCAATTGTGATCCGGACGGAATATTGCTGAAAGCGGTTGTGATGTTGCTGGAATATTGTTGGAGGATTTGACGTTGCTGGAATATTGCTGAAAGCAACTGTGATATTACTGAAAGAGGCTGATGTTTCTGAAAGTAGTTGTGATCTTGATTGAATATTGCTGAAAGTGATTGGGATATTGCTGAAAGCAGCTGGAATATTGCTGAAGGTGGTTGGGATCTTGATGGGAACATTCCTGAAAGCAGCTGGAAAATTCCTGAAAGCGGTTGTGATGTTGCTGGAATATTGTTGGAGGATTTGACGTTGCTGGAATATTGCTGAAAGCAACTGTGATATTGCTGAAAGAGGCTGATGTTTCTGAAAGTAGTTGTGATCTTGATGGAATATTGCTGAAAGTGGTTGTGATGTTGCTGGAATATTGTTGGAGGATTTGACGTTGCTGGAATATTGCTGAAAGCAACTGTGATACTGCTGAAAGAGGCTGATGTTTCTGAAAGTAGTTGTGATCTTGATGAAAGCGGTTGTGATGTTGCTGGAATATTGTTGGAGGATTTGATTTTGCTGAAAACTCCTGTGATATTGCCAAAAGTAGCTGTAATTTTGCTGGAATATAGCTGAAAACGGCTCTTATGTTGGAATAAAGCCAAACTAACGCCACTATTACCACCGCTATGTTCTGACAGGCTGTTCCCCCCTAGTCGGGGGATGTCGGCTGGCACTGTCATCTTGGCACCAGGGTCGTGTACCTCAGGTGTAACAAGAACTTGTGATAATTGGGTTGGAATCCCAAATATTTTTTTTGATGTTTCTGGGTTGGGTTTTTCAAGTGTGGTAAATGTCTAACACCTGCATCACTTCTGGCTTTCTTTCCTCCTAAAGTTGACACACTGTGATTTAACTTACAAACTATTCAAAACAGCGCTAAACCAAACTCATTCATCAGTCAATAATATCTCAAGCTATATTTATATCATGTCAGCCTGTGGCGCTACACAAGTAAGCAATATCACCTCATAAACCCCGCTGTTTGTCCTTTGAGGTGAGGTTAAATTGGGTTTAACGTCGCGTCCAAGATTATTGCACTTATATAGCTACGTCCATGCACATGTATGTGTGTGTGTGGCTGCTTGTACTATTCCAGACTGATGCCGATTTATAGTGCTGGCTCACTGAGATACCATGCCGCAGTTTAACATGAACACCCCACTCAGACACAGTATACTGACTCCGAGCTGACCAGTCCTTGTTTTAGCCCCTTAATGCCGAGCGCCAGACAGGGTAACAAAGAGTAATCATTTTCTGCATCTTTTGGTATGACACGGCCGGGGATTGAACCCTGGACCTTCCTCTCTCCAGGTGAAGGCTCTACCACTAGACTACCAATCTCATTAAAATCAGATCTTAGTTCTCACTATCACTAAACAAAGATCTGAGGACATCCCATTGCGGGTCAGAATGACCTTTCATCCGACCAGTCAAAGCGTCGCTTACCAGATCATGAAAGGGACAGTTGGAGTGTGTTTTCTAATCATGCAACCTCGAAAACATTTACATGGAGTATTCCGAACGACAGTTACAGCCTGTACGACTGATTCCGTCAAAATTATCGTCTATCTCTCGCTTCCATGGGATAAACATTTGAATGAAGGAGGCGTTGCGCAATATGTGGGAAGCACTGCCATATAATCTCAACCATATATTAGACATTACGGAATGTTCGTTTGTTCAGTTTTCAAAATTTTAATCGAGAACTGTGTCAACATATTTTACAAGTGTAGTCTGAAATGGAAGTCGCAAGGTTGAAACAAGTGTCGTAAAGCTCGAGAAAGCTGCTATCTAATTGGCTGATGTTGACTTCTTGTTAGTCATTTCAGTGCTTGGTCAAAGTTCGCGAAGGTCATTCTGACGTGACCCATAATGGGATGTCCTCAGATCTTTGTTTAGCGGTAGCGAGAACTCAGATCTGATTCTGATGAGATTGCTAGACCACGGAGCACTCATCAGCAACGACGACAGACAATTGCCCAAGTCCCTGAGCACAACTACCTTATCCATGAAGTCGCTTCCAACGACGAGCAAAGGATAGAATGTTGGGATCTATTTTAACCCAGAATCCCATCATGGATATAGCAAGTAGATTTATAAAATGCAAACCAATATGGATATTGCTTCACGCTGCCTCTCTATAGTTTTTTTAACACTAACATCAACAGAGTCACGGAAGTGATCTCCCTTGGCATTCGTTATGGCAACAGACTCGTGAAGAACTGGGTTAGAATGGATCTTCAGCAATCCATGCTTGTCTTAAGAGGACACTATGCTTGTCGTAAGAGGCGACTAACAGAATCAGGTAGTCAGATTCGCTGACTTGGTTGATGCATGTCAGCGTATCCAAATTGTGTGGATTGATGCGCATGATGTCAATCACTGGATTGTCTGGTCCAGACTTGATTATTTACTGACCGCCTTCATATAGCTGGAATATTGTTGAGTGCGGCATTAAACAACAAACAAACAAATCATTATGGCAACATGTACATTGGCAGCCATTTTGGTCAACCAATCCTTAATTCAGAGCCATCTTAGCAGCACCACTGAGACCAGAACTTGCATGGGATTCAACCGAATAAAAGGACAAAGACTGGACTGAAAAGATCACATTTATTGTCAAGGCAGATTCAGATCACAGGAACATGAAAACTGTGGTTTCCATGGAAACAAAGCAACAGTTGAGAAAACCCTGTACACACTATGATACAAACACATTGCCTAACTTTCGTCTCAAGTGCAACACAACAGACAAATACTCCATTAAAAACCATTGCAACATTTGTCACATACTGCAAGAGTTTAATTACCACTGAGTGAAAAGATCACCTTTTCACATCAAGTCCGTTCTCACATCAGCACAGCTAAACCATCAGTAGCTTCCCAATCTGCCCACCGTGAGAATCAAACCCAGACCATCTGTGTACAAAGCAAACCCTGCAATGCTGAATGTGTTAATTAGGTAAGCACTAGTACAAAAACATATAGCAGTTACCATGGTTACAGGATCAACAAACAAATCGGTGGTCGATGGTGTGGGCATTGATTCTCTTGTCGGGGTATACTACAGTATTTGAGACTAAGGATTGGTTCATTTTCTTTGACACTATCTTCCAACATGTCCTAATTTTGTTCCCTCACTTTGGTAATTACACAGAAAAGTCGAAATTTGACATCATGAAAATGTCCTTTGTTTCCAGCAGAATCACTAGGAAAGAGTACCGTATTCGACGTAATAAGTGCCCAGGGCGCTCTCAAAATTAGAAATAGGGTGCTCTTATTAGAATATCATTTTGGTGACAAAAATTAGAGTTGAAAGATAAATTTCGTGGTTTATGCTGACAGCCTGAAATGTTTATATACGACAGATATATTTTTCCAGAATTTAATTGCCCATAGTTAAGGGTGCATATAACACACGAGTGCGTATTATACACAAATAAATAGGTCTTGTGTACATTGATCAATCGGAAGGGCTGCTAATTGGGATAGTTCACTAGCCAAATATATTAGCAAATATCGCCGTGGGCGCTTATTAGAGCGGGCCGCTTATTACGTCGAATACGGTATTTGCTTCTGTGAGACTTGAACATAGGAACCTCGGAATTCTTTACTGATAACAGAAGAGTTATGACAAAGACTTCCTGACTTTCATGTTAAATATATGCCAACACTGCACAGACACAACACAGTTGCACAGAGCGATCTTAGCGGTAAGTCGGTCCTAACTCCCGTTTTTTTACACTCACTGATCGTCCTAGGGCTAAGATCCTCTTGTGAAACAGGCAGATAAGGCGCATGATATCCAATGCTTGGTTGGTTGGTTGTTTTACGCCACACTCAGCGATATTCCAGCTATATGATAGCGTCTGTAAATAATCAAGTCTGGACCAGACAATCCAGTGATTGACATTATGAGCATTGATCCACGCAATTGGGATCGATGACATGCTTCAACCAAGTCAGCTAGCCTGACCACCGGATCCCGTTAGTCGCCTCTTACGACAAGCATAGTCGCCTTTTACAGCAAGAATGGGTTGCTGAAGACCTATTCTTCCCCGGATATACAATGCAAGGTATCCCCATTTACACTGCCTCCGTGGACAGGCATGGAGGACTCCCCATTTACACTGCCTCCGTGGACAGGCATGGAGGACTCCCCAGTACAAACTCTGTACAATCATCCCAAATATAAAATCAACTTCTGTCATAAAACAAATGATCATGTGAGAATACCATGGCAAATATAGATCAGTTATCTTAAAGGTGGAATGAGACATTCAGTAATAATTAAATTCTTGGCAGTGATGCTTGCCATAATGTACAATTGTTGACAAAATCTTGCATAGAAAGGAATATTTCCGGAATCTATTCCACAAAGAAACATGTCTATGAAGAAACATATATGGACCACATGGTTATGCAAGGTCTCACCTCATGCTAACACAATGCTTAAAATTGCATAACCATGGTCATGGTCATGAAGAGCTTAACTTAAGTGTTACCATGGTTACACAAAATCTTAATGTCATGACTATGATTTGTGTAATGGCTGGCATAAACTTGCGTTACCATGGTTAATGACAACTTAAAGATACCATGGTCACAGAAGGTTTTACCTCGTGCTGCCATGTTTTCAGCAGATGTAACCTCATGTCACCATGGAATCATGTTACCATGGTTACAGACGCCACAATGCCATGGTCACTTTGTGGAGCAGGTTCCAAGAAGTCGTGATAGACCAGGGTTTAAAAAGGCAGTGATTGTATTTTGACAATGGTAAAACGGTGTGAAGCACTCGGACGCCTCTCTCCCAACATTAAAATACAGCGACTCGCTCAACAGACAAGGGTAACAGCTACACAGACAAATATGGCATCTTTAAAAGTCATGGGCCAGGCAAACAATGGACTCTTCCATCTAATGTACAGACAGGACAAAATATGGCATCTTTAAACATTATGGGCCAAGCAAACAATGGACTCTTCCATCTAATGTACAGACAGGACCAAATATGGCATCTTCAAACATTATGGTGCAAGCAAACAATGGACTCTTCCATCTGAAGAGGCATTAAGTAGCAGTGTGGTGGTTCCAGTTGGGATGATACGGACATGTACCGGTACACAGTGTCTCCATGGTTACTTGATGGTACACAAGTGGCAAAATATCTTTATAAAAGTGACATTATAAAAGCTCTGGTGTCAACAAAGAGTTTACATATGGATTATTTGTTCGATGGTTTGTTTGTTGTTTAAGCCCTCACTCAGCAATATTCCAGCTATATGACGGCGGTCTGTAAATTATGGAGTCTGGACCAGACAATCCAGTGATTGATATCATGAGCATCGATCCACGCAATTGGGATACGATGACTTGCATCAACCAAGTCAGTGAGCCTGACCACCCGATCCCGTTAGTCGCCTCTTACAACAAACATAGACGCCTTACATGGATTTTAACTTCATTATTCTTTCAACGCGAGGTTTTCGGTACAGATGCTGGTTCCGTTATCTTTCTTGTTAATGATCTATCCAGCATCTGGTCCGAAATGTTGCTTTGGAGAATACAGAAGCTGAAATCCTCAGGTCAACTTTGTCTTTCAAAATATTGGGAAATATTTACAGAGAAATTCCTTACTCCAAACATATTATGTGGAAATCCATTTCAAATATAAGTATTTCTTGGATGATATATATGTTGATTATATGTCACTGCTTACCATATATGTCCTGAATATTATAAATGACAGGCCAGGTCCTAGTTAGTGTGTGAATGATTATTGCTAAATGTCGCATCAGCAATTTTACAGCTAATTGTGTCCTGTGTCCCGTGGTCCTGTCAGTCAGTCAGTAAGTATGGTTTTACATCGCTTTTAGCAATTTTCCAGCAATATCACGGCGGGGGACACCAGAAATGGGCTTCACACATTGTACCCATGTCGGGAATCGAACCCGGGTCTTCGGCGTGACAAGCGAACGCTTTAACCACTAGGCTAGCAGACGGCCCAATTCTTCGAGACTGAGATTAAACAAATTATATCAGCCAACACGGGTCGCAGAGAGTAGCTGAATATTTGACCACACTGGGCAGCTTGACTACGTGGAGTTTCTTGGGCTTCGGTCACTGAACACTCAAGCACATGTAATACGTGGTGTCTCCTCAGACAAGTGACATAATTCCAAATATGCCAGCAGTGAATGGGTACCTGGTAGGATGAGATGGTAATGTGACTTCACACCTCACAGACAGCTTTGATTGGTTACTGCCCAGGCAGCCGAGAACAAAAGTTGAGTGCAAACTTATCCCCTGACTGGGATGATGTAGTGTTTTGATGCATCATAAAGATGCACATTATTGTGGCTGGACTATTGTGGCAAAGTCCATATTAAGGCCATATCATGTCTGCAAGTGAGCTTGAAACAGCCAAACCAGTGGTCGATAGTGTGAAGAACAATCCGACCAAATACACGACAATCCATCCAGCTGACAGATGGACATCAAAGCCATTGTGCCCATCAAATACACAATCTAGTCCTCTCGTATGACCAGCATTGGACATGTGACACCTCCCTAGTTCCAGAACCCTCATAGGAGAGAGATTAAATTGGGTTTAATGCCGTTGTTAACAATATTTCAGGTGTATCACATGTCAGCTTTATGTAGGACGTTTACCACGTTGTATGGTGCTGACAAACCTAGAAACATAATCATTGCAAATCATAGCCATGATTACAGGATTCTGGCACGCCAAAGGGACACAACTCCACAGAACAAATTGTGATGCATTAGATGACTGGACACCCAGTCATTCAAACCATGAAAACAGGATTCTGGCATGCCTAAGGGACACAACTCTGCAAATCTTGATGCATGAGATGACTGGACACCCAGTCAATCAAACCATGATTACAGGATGCTGGCATGCCTAAGGGACACAACTCTGCAAATCGTGATGCATGAAGTGACTGGACACCCAGATGACTGGACACCCAGTCAATCAAACCATGAAAACAGGATTCTGGCATACCTAAGGGACACAACTCTGCAAATCTTGATGCATGAGATGACTGGACACCCAGTCAATCAAACCATGATTGCAGGATTCTGGCATACCTAAGGGACACAACTCTGCAAATCTTGATGCATGAGATGACTGGACACCCAGTCAATCAAACCATGATTACAGGATGCTGGCATGCCTAAGGGACACAACTCTGCAAATTGTGACGCATTAGATTGAGCCCTGACCCGCATGAGACAAGTAATATAGGACCACATATCAATGCACAGTGGGCACAATAAATAACATTTGTAGAATAAATCATGGAACGTGTGGAAATGCTGTAGGAGTGTACATACTCGGTATTAAAGAATATTGGTCATCAATGTTACACCTTCAGTTACACCAGCACAATCAAGTCAGGTTTCATACCAAAAGAAACAGAGATCATGCTATTTATCAGTGTCCAAAATAACTACTTGCCCTCCTGCCTGTGGCTGGTAACTTTTCTGTCGGGCTGCATGAAATTTTCCTCCAATGGCCCAGCTGTCTGGCATAAAATTTTAAGACTACTTACAATTCATCTAAATAATAACATTCTTAAGTATGATTGCATTATTTCAACTGAATCAAGACGTGATTTGTCTCTTATATTTTGCTGTTTGTCAATATTTATAATGTCTGAATAAGGGCAGGTAACTTTGAAGATTGGCAGGCAACACTTATGGTCACCTGCCCAGCTGTGGTTTTGAAAGTTATTTCAAACACTGCTATTCATCAGTGTTATCCTTAATCTCGTACCTTAAACTCCTATCACTGTCTTGAATTTTAATCATATTGTTTTTTCAGTTGGGCGAGATGTAACCCATAAGCTTTGTACGATTCTTAATTTTTCAAATTCAAATTCAAATTTTACACATTTAATTTAAATTAGGCCTGGCCATTTTTGGGTACATAAAAATTGTGGGAAATCTGGGTTATTTCATTTATCATTTGAGACAAACAGCAGTTTGAAAGGCAACGAAAATCTGAGGTGTTACTTTCCTGTTGGCACCACAAGGCATTATAAAAGAAAGCGTGGAATTTGGGTGCTAAAAATTATTTATTCCAGAAACTTCTGGGGAAAATATTTTGCCTAACATAGGAAAAAGAAAATATCACTGCACATGTCGAATGTCCTTGAAAAATAATGTTTGGTCTTATCATTTTTTAGTTACGTATAAATGTATATGATCTCTGTTTCTTTTGCCAGTTATATGTAGGTGATAAAATGACACATTCACTATGATACTCATTTTGGTATAAATGAACTGGGAGCTGTTCCACCAAGCAATCTTGGTGCAAGACGAACGTAACTCCCATTCTTTAACATGGACTTATGACAGTCGTAGCACTAAGACGATCGTAACTTCCATACCTCAACATCACCCTACGACAGTCGTGGAACTAAGATAACCGTAACTCCCATACCTCAACATCACCCTACGACAGTCGTAGCACTAAGACGATCGTAACTCCCATACCTCAACATCACCCTACGACAGTCGTAGCACTAAGATGATCGTAACTTCCATACCTCAACATCACCCTACGACAGTCGTAGCACTAAGATAACCGTAACTCCCATACCTCAACATCACCCTACGACAGTCGTAGCACTAAGATGATCGTAACTTCCATACCTCAACATCACCCTACGACAGTCGTAGCACTAAGATGATCGTAACTCCCATACCTCAACATCACCCTACGACAGTCGTGGAACTAAGATGATCGTAACTCCCATACCTCAACATCACCCTACGACAGTCGTGGAACTAAGATAACCGTAACTCCCATACCTCAACATCACCCTACGACAGTCGTAGCACTAAGATGATCGTAACTTCCATACCTCAACATCACCCTACGACAGTCGTAGCACTAAGATGATCGTAACTCCCATACCTCAACATCACCCTACGACAGTCGTAGCACTAAGATGATCGTAACTTCCATACCTCAACATCACCCTACGACAGTCGTGGAACTAAGATGATCGTAACTCCCATACCTCAACATCACCCTACGACAGTCGTAGCACTAAGATGATCGTAACTTCCATAACTCAACATCACCCTACGACAGTCGTAGCACTAAGATGATCGTAACTTCCATACCTCAACATCACCCTACGACAGTCGTAGCACTAAGATGATCGTAACTTCCATACCTCAACATCACCCTACGACAGTCGTAGCACTAAGATAACCATAACTCCCATACCTTAACATCACCCTACGACAGTCGTAGCACTAAGATGATCGTAACTCCCGTACCTTAACACAGACTTACGACAATCGTGGCACTAAGATTACTTTGTGGAACAGGGCCCTGGTTATTGTTGACCTAATCCGTAAATATGCCCATGATGTGATAGCAATCAGTTTTACACACTGCCATTTAATTATAATTTCGAACGGATAAAGTAACTGAAATGCGAGGAATAAATTGTACCAGCGAGTACTGGCATCATTTGATAAACATTTATGAAATACATATATATATCTATTTCAACAAGCGTCTTAAAGACACTGGCTAATCTGAATTAAAAAAACAAGCTTCCTTAACCACTCACAGCACTTGTCAGTATTTCAGCAGTAAGGCCTTTTTTAGTATTGGATTAGAAATTTTTACCTCTTTAGTACTGAAATGAGGGAATAGTTGACTATACAAGACTATAACCAGTGAATGAGGATTAAATGAAATATTGGCCAAACTGTTACCATGGTTACAGGTGAAAATTGGTGACGCATGTTTTGTGTAAAGCGTACATACATCGTTTGTATCCTGAATATAAGAGTGTTATATCAAAATATGTTTTGCTGTGTTGCCATGGATACAAGCTAAGATACAAAATTTTAAATATCATAGCCACGTCTTTCCTCAGATCAGATTTACAAAACTTTCCATACTTCTCAACACTTGCTAGGGATAACCTCCAGCACTAAGGAACTGACCACGTGATATTCTAGGGTGTATGGGTGTAGGTGGGATTTTTTTTTTAAATTGTTCCTAGAAGCAGCGATTAAAAAACACATTCCCCAGCTCCAAAAATACATCATGTCGTAGAGTCCAAAAAAAATCTTTGTTTGAAGGAATTGTTCTTTTTTGGGGGGTTTAGGTAAAAAAGTGAATAAAGTTTTTTTCCTCTGTATGAAGAAACAGTATCTGAAATACAATCTTTCTTTAGCTTTTATCCAACTATAATCATTATATCTAGCAAAGTGTCAGCAGTATAGGTCAACAAGAAAAGCTTTAAGTAATCAACTTTAAAAACGCTAGACCAACAAAGATAATTCTAAATTATCTGGAACTGACCTAGATCTCTCAGCGTTTCATTCTGAGCTGAATGTAGGCACTGGGCAGGTGTCATGTGGCAAAATAATATTGGGTGAACAATATCACCATGTGGTTCTTAATGTATACTACTCAAAAAAGCTAAAGAACACCCGATTCTTTCAGAAAGAATCAGGTTTCCTGACAGATTTACTATAGCAATATGAAAGAATTGGGTGTTGTTTAACTTCTTTTGAGTAGTATATTTCTGGTATAGCACCATAAACTTGAAAATAATCTTCACATGATCATGTTTAAGGGAGACTAGGCTGAGGTCAGTTTACAATCTTGAATATATGATACATATAATTAATCTGCTTACTTTTATCTTATGAAGCTTATCAACCTCGCAATTAAAGGGCAAGTCAAGTCAACATCTCATTTTTCAGATTTTATACTAAAGGGCATACTTCAAAAAATATACTTGACCAAAATTAAATTTGAAAACCTTAAATAGTGTAAAACAGACGATAAAGAACGACAGGCGAAATCCTCCCCAAATGAAAAAATTCTGCCACTGAGGGGATTCCCCTTACTGGGTGACACATGGGTTTCTGGTGTCTGACGCGTTTTGCAATTTCAGCGATTATTACGATCAAGCTGATGCTGAGGCATGTATTGTGTAGACTAAGGCCGAGGGCAGCTGGTGTTTTTTTACCTAAACAGTATTTTAAGAATGACATGCTAGTTACCAATTGTTAATTGTTAATTTAATTATTCACAATGTCAAGATGAAAGGGCTTTTCACACATTGAACAAAATATGCAATGTTGATATTTTTGTGGGATTTACAAAAATAACAGAAACAGTGTATGTATAACCGCTAAGAATCACAAGACAGATCACATGCCAAAATGTCAGCCAATGAAGACAGTTGTCACCTCTGCACCTGTACATTTAGGCCACGCCCCCAAAAGGCTTGTTTTGGAAGCCGATATCGGAGCGTGATTTCAGCACTTTCACTTCGACATTTAAATACTGTCTACAAATATTATGATTTTCTCTCTTAGAAATTGACTAAATGTATGAAGGAAAATTGATATTCACAACAAAATCACATTAATTTATTTCACTTTACTTGCCCTTTAAGGAAAATCTTTAAAACACTGAGACAATGTCTCAGTTTCATGCAGTGTATTTTTTACGATATCTTGACCCAGACTTAATGTCTGTAAAATCAGATATTTTACTCTGAGACCTCTCTGCATGAATATCTGATGATACCGCTAACTAAGGTTACGTCAAGTGAATAATTAGCAAACTCTAACCACCCAATCAAAATGAAGGATGCACAGGTTCTTGAACCAATCAGGTATCAGCTTTCTGAAACAATTGATCTACCACCTCTATTTGGAAATTTTGATCATAGCAAAAGAAAACCATAACCAAACACAAATATAATCTCAAGAATACATCCATTTGGGTGGTGACACCATATCCACAACAATATATTAGTGTGTTTTTATTTTTAGCATACGGAACTCCCTGATCATATTCGTTTTTAAGATACAAAAATCAGATATGCTTCAACACGGATTGGCTCATTAGAAAGTTCACCAAATCAACCTGAAGGTGTCCTCAGACCTTCATGGAGAGATATGTCATATCGGAGTAAAAGATCTGGGTCCGGTTCCACAAAGCCATCTTAGCACTAAGGTGATTGTAACTCCCATACTTTAAACACTGGCTTACGATAGTCGTAACGCTAAGATCGCATTGTGGTGCCCTGAATGGCAATGTATCTACCAAGACTGGAAATATGCAACAGACTAGACCATAGTCTCCCATCGGTGTAATCCTGTAATAGAAAAAGAACCTTTATACGAGTCAACTTTTGATATTTTTGTAAAAAAGTTCTAGAAAAAGCACTTTGATACTGTACAAAAACTATACACTGTAGGAAACCTAGATCAACTAGATCCTATGAACTACATTTAAATATCTTAAAATTCAATAGACATGACAGAAAAAAAAACATTATAAAGAGAGCTAGAAGGCACCAAGTCTGAATACAAAGTGATAAATACTAATGTACAAAGTAAGCCTCATCCTCCCCACCCAGGGGTGTTAATTAGAGGCAATCCAAGGAACATCCCTGGGACAATGGATCAGCACAGGTCATTGAACTCCAGCATCTTGGCAATGATCAACACGCATTATCAACACATTATCAACACATTTGTGTGGAAAAAATAGAAAAACATCATGGCAATGCTTACCAAACAACATTGTTGTGAAAAAAACATGAGTCATACATCATACACAAATTCAACTATTTTTACAGTTCCTTTTTAGTGGAAAATAGAATATTATCATATAATTTCAACCTTATGTCTACCTTAGCAGACAGTTTAGAAGAGTAAAGGGTCAATATTTTCCACCCAAAATATAATAAAACAAACATCTCCATTGAATTTTAGCTTTAAACTGCCACAGCGGTAGTTTGGACAAGTAACAATTCTATGTTATAATTGGCAAATTATAATCTGGATCTCCTTAAAAATCCTGGATGTAAGATCATCAATAACAATACAATAGATGGCACAAGCTGTACACATATAAATGAAGTTACTTTCACAGAGATTCTTTGTGCATGCCACCTTGGCACAGTCTCATCTTTCTGTAATGGATGGGTAAAATTAACTATGTCACAGATTCAAGCCATTCCTCTTCAACTACCCCTGATACCTTGACACTAATGCCCACTGCCCTGGAGTAAGCTGCAAATCAAACATCACTGCAGTAGGCCTCTTTGCTAAATAGTTTGGTTTAGGGTTTATTTTTTAATATTTTTATCACTGAATTGATTCACATAACAGGCAGGCAGGAAATAAAATGTCACATATTCGTCTCATTCCATCTTTGAAATGTTAGGCTTTTAGTGCCATAAGCAATTTTATGAAAACATATATGCCCTTGGAATCATCTCCAGAGCTGTTTTGGTGCCTAGTGAAGATTAAATCATAGCTAATAAGTGACACATCTGACCTTCAATGACCTTGATGACCCCAAATGACCTTTCAAATGACTGATCAATCAGGGGTATCACATCGTTATAAAGTGCTCATCAAAAATGAAAAAAGAGGTATCAAATTTACAGATAGACTACCTCAAATTTCAAAACACCAAAGGTTTATCTGCTTATTCTGTCCAAGTTCATACAAAAGGTTTGTAAAAAGGTGAAGCTTATACACTGTCAAGACCTTGGTTAACGGAGCCTAGACCAAACAAGCTGCTTTGTATGCTAAGTTAAACAGGTGATTTGCATAGAGTACATTTCTTGCACAGAACCTCAGTCCTATGAATGTGTAAAAATAACCATGAAAGTTAATAAATGCTGTTGAAGTTATCAAGGCCAAACCAAAAGCAGTTTTGATGGTTTTGAGAAATTGTGAGTTTCATTTTTCAAAATCATGCTAGCCTTGGATAATACATCTTGATGAGGTAAGCGGATCCACCAGCCTATATCTTGGTTCTATCCTTGCCACATCAAGGCCACTTTTCTTGGCTTGACTTGGCTGGTAAATCACTTTCATACGAAGGTGTAACAGTCGTGGATGTTGATTTTGTTACACGTTCTATGATTGGATTATCGATATGCGCGACAGTCCAATCATATTTAGCACAGGAAAGTGGGCTTTATGTGGCAAGGGTGGAAACAAGGCTTTGAATATGAGGCTAGCAGACGCTCTTGCCTCGGGAAGATGTGGATAATAATGTTTATCTCTGGTATGTAACAGAATTCTCTCATACATGGTATTTTGACCTGAGAAGCAAGCATATCTTTTTAATTAATCATATGAATTGTACAACCATTTATGTGAAATGAGATTTCAAACGTGTTTCAGCAGCAATATCACATAAGGATTCCCAAGAACAGGCTTCATACATTGGGAGTTCACGATTAAAAGTTCTTCATTTCCAAAATATAAGTTAAATTACAAATCTAAATTAAATCTTATACAGCAATGTACAGCAAGGCACAATATCAATATGGCTTAAACCACCAATTTTTTCAGGTAGCAAAGAATAGCTAAAGACGGCAAATATATTTATTTTTTTCATCCCTCCTACAGCTAATATTTGTAAAAACATTGTGTGATCCACTTAAAAAAGAGAGCTTATGGCAGCTCTTTTTTTCAAATTTTAATTCATATTTATTTGTGATCCAACATATAAAAAAATAATGTCATATTATAACCTGGATAAAAGAAGATGGTACAGAAAATATGCAGCAGGGATTCCAGGATTGGAGAATATACATACACTGGTAATAAAATACCTGTATGGATGACTATATGTCAAGCCCAGGAAAAATCAATAACTCTGTTTAACAATCGGGTGTGGTCAAGCATTCTCAAAATTGAAAGTGCATGTCATGGTGGTGAAAATAGAATAAACATATTTGACTACCTTACAGCTAGTTTTCAAAAAACAAAACGGCATGCAATAAACCAATTGAATATTGATGTTTTTTACACTAAAACAGCAGCAATAACATCCTTCAAGCGAATGTCAAATATGGCAAGTTGGAGTTAAAGACATGGTGGAAAAAACATGCAGGAAGTACAAACTTGTGGTAAGGTGTGGTTTTGAAAAAGTTTAAAAAACAAAAGAAACAAAGTCATAATTCAAGCTTCTTTTCACTCAATCAGAATGTTGTGAACCCTTTCCAAATAATAAATGTCAGCTTTTAACAATTATGTCCTGGCCAAAGTATGAGCAAATGTGGTTGATGACATGACAGATTTTGGATGATTGAAATTATTTTCTTAAGATGGTTTTAAAGCTTTTTTTCTTAATTTCATAGGCACTTGAACATTATATTTTAACAATCATTTCCACGCAATAATGAAAAACTAAGCAGTAAAGCCTTTTAGTCATAATTGGTTGTGCTGTCAGTGAAAAACAAGACTCTACCACCAAGCCATCACATTTGTTGTAACTATGGTAACATGAACTGGGAAATTTGTAATTTCCATTTGGGAACTTTTTACTGATATTTGTTGCAAATATGGGGCTGAAAAGCGGCCACTGAACAGGTCCTCAAGAATCCCTACATAGTTTTCTTTTTTCAGACCTATTTAGTTCCATATATTTCAGGACAACATGACAAGATACAGGATGTTCGAAAACATTTTTTTTTTACAAATTGATTTCAATATTAATACGAGTTCTGGATAGCATATTGAAAAGACTTGATAAGGCTACTCTGATAGTCCTTATTTTGAAGCTGACATTAAAGAACAACTTTTACATATTTACATGAAATCAACACACTTTGATATTTTTATTTACAAAAGTGATGGCAAGCTAATGAAATAACAAGAGAATCAATTACTCGGGCCTTTAAATCACATATGTATATCTCAATCTTAATAAGCTGTACAAACACTGCTGACACATTTCTGAGGACAAAATATTCAATACATCTAGCGAAGAGAATTAAAATTCAGGAAGGTAACTCTAAATCAAGGAAGATAACTCTGAATCAAGGGAGATAACTCAAAACCAAGGGACATAACACAGCTGCCAAACAGTGCAAAAGCAATGAAGGAAATCTGTGCCACAAAAGGAAAGAGAAAAATCAACTCGGAAATAAATACGACTGACTGCAAAACATACTTAAGCTGACATGGTAAAGAATAAACAATGACTACACAATAAGGCATACAAGAATGTTACATTTCTGCGCACATACAAATATTGTGTGCGTTTCACCATCTTCTTGTTTTGAACACATTTTTCTTGAAAGAATTATTTTCAACTCACAGCGTACAAACTGTAAATTCAATTGTGCCATATACATTGAAGGATCAAAGGACCAGGCAAATTGTCATCCTGATTATGATGGTTATCATGGAAACTCTTCAGAGGACAATATTTTGACATGAGCCTTGTAAAGATATCAAAATATGGATGTAACAAAATACTTGTACTGTTTTACACTTTTCACAAACTTAAATATTTGAGAAAATCAAACAATGATTGATTTAAAATTATTGTACCAAATGTGTGTTAGAATAAAACCCTACAGTAGGATCTACAGTACATAATGATCCAATCATAATAGATTCGCAAAGTGGACATCTGGCAACAGTAAAACCTTAATAATCAGAACAGTTTCTGACATTAGGGACACTATGATATTCTGGGGGGGTGGAGACTTGGATTTTATCTAAAAACTTAAACTGTCCCTGAAAATGCTTGAAAAACTGTTTGCTTCAAAACAAACATGATTAAAAAAACACATTTAAACTCATAGTTTCAAGTAATAAAATATCTGTTTTGTAGATGTACCTGAATTAGATCCAGCCATACTAACTCCCAGGCCATCCTACCCCAAGAATATCAAATGGTTGGTCACTCAGCCACCAGCCCTAAGCCTGTGTCTAATGAAGCTTCTTTCAATCTCATGAGCTCAGCTCAAACGTTATAAAGAATGTTGCCCTGGACTTACCATCTCCATACTAATAAAGACCTGACAATCAGGTATCACTAAATATCAAATTACGTTGTTATTTCTGTCTTCGGCACTGATTATTTTATTTCACTTAGCAAAAGACAACATCAGGTAATTTGAGCGTCTATTGTCTGCACATGGTGCAGTTCATTTGTGCGGAGAGGGGAGGCAGGTGAGCTACACAGATCATTTCACAGAACAGTCACAATAATTACCGAACATGAACCAGGTTTCATTGGTGAAAAATAGAGTGAAACCCCTTTTTCTACACAGTTGCAGTGAAATCACCCGAATAACATATTTCTAGATTAATTAAACACACCTCATGTCCCTTTGTATAAATATAGACTTCGCAAATGATAAATATCCAAGCAGGCTTCTGGGTAACAGGATCTGGATTAATAGTGTCTGGATAAATGGGGGTCCAGGCTCAGAGGGTTTAACTGTTAACAATCTGTTTCACTGAACCATACAATCCTAGCAAATAATGACTATCCCTAGCAAATAATGACTATCGTCTCACTGATCTGACTCCTAAAAAATATATAAAAAAAGAACACCTTTCCAAGCAGTGTCAGTAAAACAACATATTCCTATCACTGATGACCTTTAACAAAGATGGCTGACACGTTCTAGACTTTGTATTTACACTATAGATCCAGTAAATTAAGGATTGCTCTTCAAACATGAAGTAACACATTTGTTGAGGTCCAGATCCAGTGACAGTTGTTTCCTGGCAACATATTCCTGCTTCTGGTGACGCCTCGGAACAAAATTGCACCTAACACTGTTTCCATATAATGAAGGACATTTAAACTTGGAAGCATTTCTGTTTCCGATTTCTGTATCCAATTACAAACATTGTGGTTAATAAAACTTCCCAAATTCTTGGACCTGGTACCCTCGCTTCTAAAAGATGACAATTGTTAGGGCCAGATGTCTGAATCTTACAAGCACAGCCGTTATAATTCAATAACAGGCACCAATATTCAAATTCTTGATGTGGTTCAGTTCCTGGTTCATACCAATAGATTTAAGGTTCCAAAGGTGAGAAACCTGTAAACAGATGTGAAGACAAGCACTCCCATCGTCCTCTGTGACATCTCTGTGAAGTGTTACCCTGTCAGACGAAGAAGACGCGAAGAGCCTGTACATGTAGCACCGATACAGCTGTGATATCCTTACATTGCAGTTGACCCTAGAACTATGTACACGACCTTGAACCCTGACACAGGTCAAGGTCAAGGTATATCTAAAGACAGCAGATCCTCAAATCTTCCCTGTTACCTCCCCTGAAAACGAATTTGAATGGTGATTAAAAAAAAACAAGCGATAATTTTACATGGGACTGTCCGAAAATTGCTCGAAAGTTGTCCTTCCGGCACTGTGTTCAAATGAGTGAGTGAGTGAGTTTGGTTTTACGCCGCTTTTAGCAATATTCCAGCAATATCACAGCGGGGGACACCAGAAATGGGCTTCACACATTGTACCCATGTCGGGAATCGAACCCGGGTCTTCGGCGTGACGAGCGGTGTTCAAATGAAATTTCCGTATATCCATTCAGCATAACATCCCACATACAAATCTAACATAAACGTTATTTAAAATCGATATTAAGGAGGAACTAATTCACTGAGCCAGGACGAACAAAACTGTCGTTAGCAAACCGTCTCCTCGTGCTTACCTTCGACATGCATGATATGGGGTGCCGCGAAACGGATCACTGGTTTCGAGGTACTCCAATTCTTCTTAACCAATCAGATCAGAGAACATGCCGACTTATATGTTACAAAGAGGAGATCAATATTTTGTTTCGTAAGATTTGCGTGATGTTATGCTGAATCGAGGTACCGAAATATCATTTGAACACAACGCCAAGGGAACAACAATCTTGTTAGTCATGATGCAACACAGCAGTATTCCAGCTATGTGATGGCAGCCTGCACATAATCAAGGTCATAGGTAATGTACAAAGCAAGGCTAACTCAGTAGATTACTTGAGTGAGTGAGTGAATATGGTTTTACTTAAAATGTTCGTAGACGTGCCTTGGACAAGTGGCAACGTTCTCACGTAATGTTGGAGAGACAGACAATATGAGTGAATGAGAGAGTTGGGTTTTACACAACTTTGAACATCAGGCTGGACTTCCGTTCTTTTTGGGGGGTTAAGGATGTTTGGCCCCAAAATTGAGGTGGGTAGGATAAAGTTAAAAAATCCAACTTCAAATATATTTCTTTGATTTCCACAAAATGGAAGTCCGGAAGTTTTCACAATAAATTTTCAATCGAATAGTTGAAAATTGATATATGCACACAGCAAATATCAGAAATATGTCCACCGATATATATATGTATCACCACTGGATTAATAATTTATGTATATTGATAGCAGTTGTAAATGAATTTTATTGAACATTTTCAATTTCTGAAGGTGACGGATTGAGTGAGTGGGTGGGTGGGTGGGTGAGTGAGTGAGTGAGTGGGTGAGTGAGTGAGTGAGTGAGTGAGTGAGTGAGTGAGTGAGTGAGTGAGAGTGAGTGGGTTGGTGAGTGGTTGAGTGAGTGAGTGGTTGAGTGAGTGAGTGGTTGAGTGAGTGGTTGAGTGAGTGGTTGAGTGAGTGGGTGGGTGGGTGGGTGGTCGGGTGGGTGGTCGGGTGGGTGGTCGGGTGAGTGAGTGAGTGAGTGGGTTGGTGGGTGGGTGGGTGAGCGAGCGAGCGAGGTTTTACGCCTCATGGCGGGGGCAATATCACGGCGGGGTACACCAGAACGGTCTTCACAGGTTGCCCATGTCGGATTAGAACCTGGGTCATCGGCTTGACAAGCCAAGGCTTTAAACCACAAGGCCACCCCACCCCACCGCCCCCAGGGAGGGGATGGAAGTCTACTGATTAACTCAGGGCCTCCTGTAATAACAACGTACATTATGTAGGGTTCCGCGGAGGTAGGTCGACAACAGACAGCTTCAGCTGGCCGGGAGACAGTGCATCATAGTCGCCTCCCTTTGATGACATCTGGTTTTGAATGGAATCAATCTGAAAATGTGTAATTTATAAATACATGTAGAAAAATATGTTTTAACTTGCTCTGGGGATAAATTTAGGTTACAATATCATATAGTGTTCAAAATGAAGGGTGCTGAAATCTTTGAGGTCTTCTATGATATTTGAATCTAGCATTGTCTAGAGTCCCCTCTAATCTTTAAGACAAGGTTATACCAAGGGCCCCTTGAGTTTCATGCTTAATTTCAAACACTGCGGGTTCAGGATCGAACAACCGATCTTCTGTTCTCCAGACGCTCTACCACTCGCTGAAATGGGGTTTAACGTAGAGTCCAAGACTGCACTTATATAGCGACATGCATGTGTGTGTGTGGCTGCTGGTACTAGTCCGGTCTAATGCATCTTTCATAGTGCTAGCCCACTCAGATACCTTGCCTCAGTTTTAACATAAATACACAGACCAGCCGACCAGTCCTTTAAGCCCCATAATGCCGAGCGCCAGGAAGGGTAAAAACAAGAACCATCTTTAAACGTCTTTGGTATGACACAGCCTGGAAATGAACCCCGGATCTTCCACTCTCCAGGTGGACCACCAGGGCGGTTCACTAGATGACAGACGCAGTTACGAAAGTGACACAGGTATTATGGGTATGTTGCTGACAAACCTGATCCTGGCACAGGTAAGAAACATAACTCTGTACAGCATATTGGGGCAATTTACACCATCGGTCATGATCCATTAATCCTTGAAGAAAAAGTGGTACTATTTACCTGAGCACTGCTGTTCACTTCGCCCGACCCTATGTGTGTCGTGTGACGGAAATCTGTCGGTAAGCCGATCATGCTGGGGTCGATCCTTCTGCGAGGCCGAGTCTGAAAATACAATTTATTTTTTCTTATTTCTTCATGCAGGGTCTTGTAACCATGTAAACAAATTCCAGTTTTAAGAAAAACTCCAAAACAACATTTGACATGGCAAGGGGAAGTAACTCTTCAACTTTCCTCCAAAACCAAATGCACCACGTTTATCGCTCCACCAATATTTTCAAGCAATCACTTCATGAGCACTGTAACCACCAATTTCCTGCTAATCAAGAAATGCAAAAAGCAATGTTTTGAAACAAATTTAATGTAATTCATACCATGGCCTTCATGTAACTTTGAAAAGTATTTCGGTAATAATCTTGGGCGAAGCTCCAAGTGATGCAGAGTGAAACACACACCATCTTCCCAAGGCAAGGGAGTTAACTGACGATGAAAGTCCAGTTTAAACCCTTGCCAAACTAGGTTGGAGTCTATACATAGTCCAAGAAAATCGCTGAATGAAATCGACATTTGGTTCATAATCAATATGATTGCAGGATTGTCTACTGTCAACTGGGCATCAACAAATGTTTTCCAAATCTTTTCATGTTTTTAATCAAGGTGCTCAAGTGATTGGATGTACTTCGCGGGGTAAGACCCATTTTATTACAAAAAAGACAAAAGATTTTCTTGACTAGGCACAGACATTTTGTTTGAATCAAATGCAAGTGATATGAGTGGTGGAATCTGATTGGTCAATAGGAGGGACAGAGAACCTTTCATAGCCACTGGTGGTGCTACGCTTGAACCATGAAATTGCATCCCATTTCGGCAAGGGTTTAATTTAAACTTGACTTTACAGTCAGTTATCTCCCTTGCCTCAGGAAGCTGAATGCACACACGCTAGTACCGTGCTGACAAACCAAGGATTATTATCATGATAATAAGGATGAGCCTGGGACCCAGTGTTCATTTCACCTGCACATTTACACATAACTTCCTAATGGTGCAAAATATAAAAATCACCGCACCCAAAGGGTAAAACATAACAACCCAAAACTAAAACACATTTCCGATTCTAACCCTCAGCTACCGACAATAATTCAAGACTATGTTTTACTATTTGTTTGTTGTTTAACGTAGCACTCAGCAAATATTCCAGCTATATGATGGCGGTCTGTAATTAATCGAGACCAGACAATTGACATCATGAGTATCGATCCATGCAATTGGGATCGATGACATGCATCAACCATGTCAGCAAGCTTGACAACCCGATCCCATTAGTCTTATGACAAGCTTAGTCGCCTTTTACGGCAAATTGATGTTTGTTGGTTTTCAAGTTAAATCATTCTGAGAAAGGGCAACTAATGCACTGTGTGTAGTTGTTTTCTTGACCATGACTGTTGAAAGAACTGAAGAATGTGTAATTATTTAACACTGATGGATAGAATGAACTGTCTTTGAAAAGTGAATAAATAAAATGTGAAAAGTGAAAAGGTATCAATGTGAATACAAAAAGTAACACTGACAAGTTGAATTCACGATGAATGACGAAAAGGTAATATTCTTTAATTTTTATGTCTGTATTTCAAAATATGCGTCCCCTGGTTTCATCAGATGTCCCTCAATTCTTAGAAAGATAGGGGTCACGGGGACCCACTTTTCCAGTTTCTGACATGAGGTGCGGTGAAATGGGGTTTCACGTCGCGTCCAAGATTATTGCACTTATATCATGTATAAAGCGACGTGCATGTACGTGTGTGTGTTTGTGTGGCTGCTTGTACTAGTCCGGACTGATGCCGATTTATAATGCTAGCTCACTGAGATACCATGCCGCAGTTTAACATGTCCTTGTTTAAGCCCCTTAATGCCGAGCGCCAGACAGGTTAACAACAAGTACCATCTTTTAACGTCTTTTGGCATGACGCGGCTTGGGATCGAACCCCGGACCTTCAACTCTCTGGGCGGACGCTCTACCACTAGACCACGGAGGCGGTCCGTTTCTGACATAAACATTGCAACCCCTCAAATTCAGGCACAACGACGGACAGAGGGAATTCTGCTCAGGCAAGTGCAGTCCTATAATTCATGGGTTTTTTTCCATGACAACATGACACACACCACGCCCTTCCACCCAATCAGGAACAGTTTGAGGCATATTTCACGCAGTGGACAAAAGGGAAGGGAGATAACTCTACTGTTACCCACATGAACAGATTATACACAAGTTGTTTTCTTGAAATTTTAAACCAAATTTCTAGTTTGCATTTTTGAAACTCTGAAAAGATAATTTAGAATGTATTTGAGATGGGGCGGTCGGGTAGCCTAGTGGTTAAAGCGTTCGCTCGTCATGCCGAAGACCTGGGTTCGATTCCTGACATGGGTACAATGTGTGAAGCCCATATCTGGTGTCCCCCGCCGTGATATTGCTGGAATATTGCTAAAAGCGGCGTGAAATGAAACTCACTCACTCACTTACGTATTTGAGATGGGAATTGGTGAGAAAATTCAAGGCCTTTTCAAATAATAATGCAGAATCTAAATTCAAGAATTTCTTAAACTGTGCAAACCCTGTTTTGAGAAGTTTGGTCAACACAAGACACTGACTCAGTGTAAGTGATGCGGGGCTACACAACATGGTGTTTGATACCTCCAGCAGCAGCAGTTGGTGCCACCCAGATCAGAATCCCCTCTGTATCAGTGCCCCACACCCAGATGAAAACATTTACATGACTGTACATTTGCAATGTCTATCCCAGCAGCAGCTTACACAGGCTGTATTTGTGAAAATCATATCATTCCGTGAAATTAGGGTACAAAATCATCACACCTTTCTCTTCTGAATTCAAAGGTTGAGATAAGGCAAAGATTCATCTCATCGGGTATCTGGTATTGTAAACACGGAATACTAGATGTCAGGTGAAATGGGTTTTAACACTGCATCCAAGATTATTGCACTTATATAGTAACGTGCATGCACATGTGTGGATGCTTGTACTAGTCCAGACTGATGCCGATTTTATAGTGCTAGCCCACTGGAATACCATGCCGCAGTTTAACATGAAAACCCCACTCAGACACAGTATACTGACTCCGAGCTGACCAGTCCTTGTTTTAGCCCCTAAATGACAAGCTCCAGGCAGGGTAACAACAATTACCATCTTTTAAAGTCAGGGATCGAACCGGCGTGTCAGCTAAATGTGTGAGGAAAGCCTGAAGTGTGGGGTCTCAGATGTTTACCACTTCGGTGAAACAAAGTGAGTGAGTGAGTGAGTGAGTGAGTGAGTGAGTGAGTGAGTGAGTGAGTGAGTGAGTGAGTGAGTTTTACATCTCTTTATGAAATATTCAAGCAAAAGCATTGAACTTCACTTGTTAAGTTCTAGGGGTCACGGGTGGCCCAGTCGTCTAAGGTGCCGCGATTCGCTGTGCAGAGTTGCATCCCCTGGACACGCCAGAATTTGGGACTGGTGCGAATTTCTAGCGCTGGAACTTTGTTAAACATATGATTGTGGGTTCGAATCCCAGTTCACCCTGATTATATGTTTCTAGGTTTGTCAGCACCATACCCGTGCTCGTGGGTTTCACCAAAGTAGTAAACGTCTGAGACCTGCATCACTTCGGGCTTTCGTCCCACATTAATCTGACACGCCGAGATATAGCTGGAATAATGTTAAAAGCGGCGTTAAACCCAACTGACTCACTCACTTGTTAAGTTCATGTTGGGAGTCAAACCAGATCCTCAAGCCTCATGAGCTGACACTTTAGTTTAACCACCAGACTCCCCCACCATCACCCTTAGTTGTAAGGTAGTAACACAATGTGAACAGTTTTTTTCAATCTTATTTGAATTTGTGTTTTACAAAAAGACTGTGCAGTGATAAACACGATGTGGGACAAACTGAGTCTAGTTTGGGTCCCTTGTCTTTTTGACGATAAGCAGTCAAATTGTAAAAAATGCACCGTATAAAACGAATAAAAAAATAAGCAGTGTAATTTGAAATATTATTTGGATGATTTAGCGGCATTGTTCTATGTTAAACTTCAATAATGCAACTTAGACCAATCTTGGGTATATGCCAGTAATGTTCAAGATGTTCAAGATCATTATCAGATAATGGCTAGTATTATCTGCAGTGTTGTAAACCAATAAACTTGGTATATATCAATCTGACAACTATGTAAATGAAGTCTACAAGAACTCCTCCCAACTCCATACATCGATACAATGGCTTCTTTCTCAATAAACTACTGGCTAATATTACCAATGTGTTTGATTTGTTTGTTTGTTTGTTTGTTTGTTGTTTAACGCTGCACTGAGGAATATTCCAGCTATATGACGGCGGTCTGTAAAATAATCAAGTCTGGACCAGACAATCCAGTGATTGACATCATGAGCTTCGATCCACGCAATTGGGATCGATGACATGCATCCTAAGTCAGCGAGCATGACCACCCGATCCCCTTAGTCGCCTTTTACGACAGGCATAGTCGCCTTTTACGGCAAGTATGGGTTACTGAAGACCTATTCTAACCCGGAATCTTCACGATACAATGGCTTCTTTCTCAATAAACTACTGGCTAATATTGCCAATGTGTTTGTTTAGGAGTCTCCCAGAGTCACTGTGTTTCTGTAGACAAACATGGCTACAAGGCATTTGGTTCTATGTGATAAACTGGGCACTTCACTCAAACATTGTATTCATACATGATTTCTAAAGTTAATTCACTGTGTGAAATTACATCTCAAACATTAATTCTTTTAAGATGATAAACAGTTTATTAACCTCATTTTTTGCATACCGGAAATCATAAATCATATTCCTATTATATGATATTTGCAATACAGAAACACAACCAGCTAATAAAACCACTACTGCTACAATGGGTCCCCATGTTACTATGGTTACCAAACCCCATGCCAACTGTTACGATGGATTACAAATTGATGATACAGATATGATATATGTTACACCAAGCCATAAATCAACTCATGTTAATCTCAATTTTCAAATAAATATTATCAACATTTGCCATGACCAGGGTTGATATCCGCTCAGACTAGAATGACCTACCCCTACCACTTATCAAAATTCTAAATCCAATTGCAAAATAACAACAGAGTGATTCTAAATTAAGCAAACATGCAATTTCAAAACGTACTGGGAGATAATAACAAAGACTTTAAGCCATGGCTCATGCATTGAGAAACGATGCAAATTAAGTATTGCAATATACCCGATATCCATCATATTGTGTCTCAAGTACTGATATGTATCAATACGTAAGGAAACAGTGTTCGAATTAGAAATAATTTTAAAACCCAACAAGACAGTCGTCGGGCAGGTGACCCATAAGTGTTGCCTGCACATCTTCAAAGTTACCTGCCCGCATTCAGGCAGCATAAATATGGAGGTAAGGTGAGGTGAAATGGGGTTTAACGTCGCGTCCAAGATTATTGCACTTATATAGCGACGTGCATGTACGTGTATGGGTAGTGTGGCTGCTTGTACTAGTCTGGACTGATGCTGGTTAATAGTGCTATCCCACTGAGATACCATGCCGCAGTTTAACATGACTACCCACCCAGACACAGTATACTGACTCCGAGCCGACCAGTCCTTGTTTTAGCCCCTTAATGCCAAGCGCCAGACAGGGTAACAACAAGTGCCATCTTTTAACGTCTTTTGGTATGACGCAGCCGGGGATCGAACCCCGGATCATCCGCTCTCCGGGCGGACGTTCTACCACTAGACCACAGAGGCGGTCATAAATATTGAAAAATCACCAAAATTAGAGACAAACCATGTCTTCATTCAGTAGAAATAATGCCAACAATTACAGGAACTTGAAAATCTGAAAGGAGTTACAACAAAACTGAATATAAAAATAGTCCTAAAATTATCTGCCAGATAGTCGGGCAGGTAGAAGAAAATTTCATGCAGCCCGACAGAAAAGTTGCCAGACACGGGCAGGCTGGGAGGCAGTTATTTCAGACACTGTATGGAAAGTGTATCCTGACTCCCATTTTTTCATTCCAGTGTTGCTATGAGCATTGGGACAAGCCCACATTTACTTCCCATGTACCCTCTGTAAGCCGGGTAGCCTAGTGGTTCAAGCGTTTGCTCCTCACGCTGAAGGCCTGGGTTCGATTCCCGACACGGATACAAGGAGTGAAGCCCATTTTCTGGTGTCCCCCGTTGTGATATAGCTGGAATATTGCTAAAAGCAGCGTAAAAACCATACTCACTCACTCACTCACTCACCCACTATAAGCCTCAAGACTTGGGCACAGAATGTCCGAGTGAGAAATGTTCAAATACACGTATAAATCAATGTGATCATGCATCCACTGAAGTTGATTGAAGTTTTATCTTTACTCAAACAGTCAGAAGGAATGTGTGCATAGTCAGAAAGAAATGCGAACATCAATTAACGACTTAGCGATTATTGGTGTAACCATGGTAACCATTAGGTTATTGTTATTGTCATTAAACAGCATATCACGTGACTAACTATGGGTCTAGGTAGCCCTGTGGGTACCTGGGTTGCTTGAGGACCCACCCGAGTTACCAGAGTTACCCGGCCAAGTCTGAGTTGCTGCCATGACATATGGAAGGGTAGGTTTTGTCTAAAAATACCAACAATAAACTGAAAATTTACAATTAGCGTGACAACCGCCAACGTAACATGTTGAACTCTTGAATTTTGCGATGTTTTCACTTAAAAACAAACAGGAAGGAAGTGAGGTTTTCCTGCCTCGCTCTTGGGCATGAGGCATGGCAAGCAAGATATTATTACTTGCACAACTACTTGAGGATAATTCATGGTGAAGAGGACTTCAGTTGAAAATCTGAAAACTTTTAGTATGATGACAGCCAAGCTACGGGAATTATGGCAATGATGTAATAAAGGTATTCGCAACAATTATATATAACATGGTAAATGTAATTTGGAAGCATTCCGAGCCACCATCTCTTTGCCAATATCAACAACGAACGCTCACTCAGCCACTCAATGGCTAATGTTACTATGGAAATTTACATGTGCTACCATGGTTACATACCGTTTGCGGCTGTTCTGTGATGCAGCAGCTAAAGCAGAGCAGAGCGTCGCCCATCATCGGGGGAATGTGTGACCCGCCTATTTTCAGAGATGGTGCAGGCTGGGCAGGTGGCTGTGTTCCAGGAGTCGGTCACTCCGGTCACCCTCAGGGCTCCTGTTCCCTGGACGGTGCTGGTGCAGAGGGTCTGCTGAAAAAAAAAAAAATGAATTATTGTTTGTTGTTTTTATTATGTCCAAGCCTCAGAATTCAAGTTGTAGCTAGTAGCTAGTGAGTTTGTATTAATGACAATATTAGCAATATTCCAGCAACATTCCAGCAACATTCCAGCAATATCCAAACAGGGGGGGACTCCAGAAATGAACCACACACATTGCACCTCTTTGGGGATTTGAACCCTGGCCTTTACATGCTTAAGCGTGATGAGAAAACACTTGAACAACTAGGCTACCCTCCCCTCCTCCAGTTGTATTTCTGCGGGGTGGGGGGGAGACACCCAAGAATTGTTTGTTTGTTTGTTTGGTGTTGAACACCACTCTCAGGAATATTCCAGGTGTATGATGGCAGTCTGTAAATAATAAAATATGGACCTGACAATCCAGTGATTGATATAATGAGCATCGATCCATGCAATTGGGATAAGATGAGATGCATCAACCAAGTCAGCGAGTCTGACCACCCAATCCCCTGAGTTGCCTCTTGCAACAAGCATAGTCGCCTTTTACGGCAGGCATGGGTTGCTGAAGAACTATTCTACCCGGATTTTCACAGGTCGATTAACGATAGTAATATCTTTAAGTTCTTTTGACTTCAAAGTGTCCTTTCACAGTTTCATGTATTTTAACCATACAGTAAGGAGATATACATACCGTATTCGACGTAATAAACACCCCGCTCTAATAAGCGCCCACAGCAATATTTGCTAAGATATTGGCTAGTGAACAATCCCAGTTAGCACCCCTTCCGATTAATCAATGTACACAAGACCTATTTATTCGTGTTTAATACGCACTCGTGTGTTATATGCACTCTTAATTATGGGCACTTTAATTCTGGAAAAATATATCTGTCGTACATAAACATTTCAGGCTATCAGCATAAACCACGAAATTTATCTTCCAACTCTTCAACTTTTTTTTCCACCAAAATAATATTCTAATAAAGAGCCCCCTATTTCTAATTTTGAGAGCGCCCTGGGCGCTTATTACGTCGAATATCGTACTCTGTTTTCAATGTAGAGCTAGGTTACCTGTAGATTAAACTGCTCTAAATTGAATTTGGAACCGAACGCACAGCTTTCATTATTATGAAGCAATGGCAACTCAATTTCAAATTTACAATTTGAAATATTACACCATATCCCATGCCTTGCCGACGTATAACCTGATTTCAAGGTAGGGCTGATACTACATTATTATCAGGAGGATAATCATTACATTGTCAGCTGAGAATAATTTCCTTGAGTCGAATCTCATGGATTAAACACAGCTCACATGCTACAAGTGCCTGACATTTTTGTTCAATGCAATTCTGATATTATTTCCTTATTGGCTTAAAAGCAGTCCATCCATTTATTCAGGCAACTAGCACATTGTTTTACAACACTTGAGTCACCGAATATGACAAATTTGCCGCCCAAACAAAATGCTGCCCAGTCAAGACAATCTGATAGATAATCAAAATCTATATTGTTAAAAATAAGGGTCTTACTTTGCAAAGTGAATCAAATAACGTGAGCACCTTGATTAAAAACATGAAAAGTTTTGGAAAATATTTGTTGACGCAGTGTTGACAGTACACATGCATTGCAAATCCTTCAATTGACTGCAATTAATCTGCACTGCAGTTTACGACCCGGATGTTGATTTCATTACGCAGTTTTGATTGGACTAGGCATAGACTCATAAGTCCAACCAAAATATAACTCCATAATTCCAGCCTAGTTCGGCAAGGGTGGAAACTGGACTTTTATAGTCAGTTAACTCCCTTGCCTCAGGAATATGCCAAGTGTGTAGCGAGACGTGTGTTTTTCGGCATTATTCCCAGCAGTATTGTTCCTGTAAATAAAGATCTGAAAAGAAATACAGGTAATTCTTTCTTGCTTATTTGAATTTCAAGAGGCCACGTAGCAAGATACTACTTTCCTGCACACCTGATTATGGATTGTTGACAGTGAAGAGGACTTCTGTTGAAAATTTGAAGATTTTATAGTGTGATGACAGTCAAATTTGATTCAAGGCTTTGATGTAATAGAGGTAGGGTATTCACAAGAACTGGTTTTTATTTTTTTCTAAATCCATGCTTATTTGCATAAACATGAAATGGTAAAGGAGACCTATTTGGAATATTTTATATGCAGCTTTCTAGAGCTCTGGCAAGGTCAATACCTAAATTACTGGAGATGGGGACAACCTTGGGGGTACAAACTTGTGGGACAAACTTCGTAAAACATCCATGATGACTGGTGGAATTTGTTGCTATTGTAATAATCAGGTTCAGGGTTTCTCTCTATGGTTTCTTTGAAACAAAATCCTCATAAGGCTACAAAATGCAAAATTTATTGTCATGAACATGATGAATAAGTACTCAACAACTGCCACGAACATAGATGTTAAAACTCACTAAACCACAGTGCAAACGGTTGTATGCGACAATAGTGTGCAGCAATTAACAAAGAAGACCCATTAAGTGCTATTCCTTCCTCCTCCCCACTGAATTACGGCCATAATGCATGACATTAGAATGTCACAGACACATAGTCAACAACCTGCATACCTCATTCTCATATGGCTTAAAATGAGGGACCGTCTCATAACACATTTATCACATATATAACAGGCCTCAAAGTTTAAATTTTTACCAAGTAGCCATATGGCTAAAAGAATATTTTTTCCAGGTGGAAAAATCAAGAAGTCAAGCCAATATTGTAGGTAGCCAAAGGCATTTGAAATTATTTTTTTATGAAATAACTATTAGATGTAAAAGTCATCTTGGAATTGTATATTAGTGGTAACTGTACTTGAGTTTGGTTATTTGTGACTCGAACAATGATGCAATTTATGTTTCTAGATTATATAGGTATATCCTTGCTTGTCCAATAAACTATCAACTAAAATAAAAAACTACTTACATTTATATTTATGCATTTTGGTTCAATGTTGACTTTAGGAGGAATTATTTGCAAGTACAATTAGTAGCAGACATTTTATTTTTGTGTCTACATATGTGTAGCAGTAGAATTAAGTCGCCACAAGATATTTTCAAGGTAGTCATTTGGCTACCTCTGAATTTTAGAGAGAAGACCAATTGAAATTTCGCAAATTTGAGGCCTGACATATGGCCTGAACCATTCATCAGTGAGGTGAGGTTTAACGTGTATTCAAGATCATTGCACTTACATACCTCTGTGTGTGTGTGTGTGTGTGTGTGTGTGTGTGTGTGTGTGTGTGTGTGTGTGTGTGTGTGTGTGTGTGTGTGTGTGTGTGTGTGTGTGTGTGTGTGTGTGTGTGTGTGTGTGTGGAGCATATGGAGTGTGTGTGTTGGTGTTTGGAGCATATGGAGTGTGTGTTGTGAGAGAGAGAGAGAGTTGGGTGTTATTGTCTGTGTGGGGGGTGTGTGTGTGCATGTGGTCTGTGTGTGTTGTGTGCACGTGATGTGCATGTGATATGTGTGGTGTGTGCATGTGGTCTGTGTTTGGTGTGTGCATGTGGTGTGCATGTGGTGTGTGTGTGTGTTAAGCATGTGGTGTATGGGGTGGGCATGTTCATGTGTGTGTGTATGCAGGAATACAAGCTGTACAAGATGGAAGTAAAAGAATTCAAACAGTGGAAGAGAAAACCGACAGCGACAGAAAATATGAAAAATGACCAGTAGATTTTTAAAGACTGATTTCTGACATGACTGTGATGTATTGTAGCGTTTGTCATGTGTGTACTAACATTGTTGAAACTGGAAATAAATTTCCTCTCTTCCCTACCAAATATCGTATTTTCAGTGTTTGGCAGGGTTAAAAATGGCTATTTGACTCTGAAATTGGGGAGTAAAAAACACTGAGCTGACCCAACTGGCTAGTGCTGGTGAAAAACTAGGTCACACACTGATAATAAATGTAAAATTGCTTTATGACTTGGTCCCCTTCTTGAGAATAATAGTCAATCATAAACATGACTTCTGGGGAGAAATCTAAAGAGTTTCTCGCATGGAGACTGACGGATTTGTGGCAACGATGTAATAGTGGGTTATGTAGACATGGTATACGTGAGAATTAATCTTAATACAAGGCATAACCAACACATGTTGTGAAACATAACGATGGAGAGGACAAGACACGTTTAACATGTTCAAGTGTCACATGCCAGAAATGAACATGAAGAAATTGCAGATTTGCTCCATGAGATGGCCCCCCTGCCACTGTGGGCCCACTCAGTGACAAGTTAGCAACTAGGTAACTTCCTGTTTTCAACATGGTTGATTGTCCACTTACATCCCAGTCTCATCCCTCACTATAACACTAATGACATCCTGACAACATCCCCCTCATTATAACACTCTACATGTAAAAACTGTCACATGTTATTTTTTGCACATATTACGTTATAATGTATACTGCTCTTGTGAATTTGAAATGTATTTGTTTTAGATTCTTCAAGTTCAAGAGTCTGATCCACATCGACATACTTGGTTCAAACAGTTTTCCAGTAACCTGTTTGTCTAGTAGGTCGACTACAATGCGTCAAGTGGTCAGGTTCGGTGACTGGGCCGGCTACATGTCATCGTACCTCAATGTATCAGACGTTGTTCATACCTTCTGACCACGGTTTGTCTCAAGGGTCCCGCCTCAGTTGGTTACTTGTCGCTTTGATATATCATGAATATGCTTACTGGCATTTAACAACATTGAGACAATCGCCCATTGCCGTTAACATTTTGGTTCTTGATTCATGTTAAATGTGGATTACATGTGTACCTAATGGAACTGTTTGAACCTAGTCCTGCTTGAAAGAACCACAAATGTTTACAATGTTTACATTTTCTGTCAGCTTTTTTCAGTTCCAATTTGTAGCAAAACTGAAGCATAGAGAACTGGTTCAGAATTATAGCCGTCAAGTTACTAGTTGATGAGGACTAGCATCAGTGGATGTATATTTGTCACCAGCACAATTAAGTGGCTGGTCAGCATGAGTTTCAAAGGCCGATGAAGTCGCAGAGTCTAATCAGGAATCTCCAAAAGTCCGACCACCCGATCTTTTAGGAAACCTCATATGACAAGCATAGGTTTCTGGGGACCTATTTTTTTAACTGAAATCCCCATAAGGCACATGGCCTGACCTCCCAATCCATTATTTTTTAAAATAATCTTTTGTTGTTGCTGTTGTTGTTTAACGCAGCACTCAGCAATATTCCAGCTATATGACGGCGGTCTGTAAATAATCAAGTCTGGACCAGACAATCCTGTGATTGATATCGAGCATCGATCCACGCAATTGGGATCGATGACATGCATCAACCAAGTCACCTGTTATGGCAAGACTGAGTTGCTGAAGACCTATTCTACCCCCGATATTCACGATACCACAAGCATACAAGGCAATCTGTTCTAACCCAGAATATCCACATGTCACATGGTCTGACCATCCGATCCATTAAGTCGCCTCATACCACAAGCATACAAGGCAATCTGTTCTAACCCGAAATACCCACAAGTCACATGGTCTGACCATCCGATCCATTAAATCGCCTTGTGCCACAAGCATACAAGGCAATCTGTTCTAACCCGGAATACCCACAAGTCACATGGCCTTACCATCCGATCCATTAAGTCGCCTTGTGCCACAAGCATACAAGGCAATCTGTTCTAACCCGGAATACCCACAAGTCACATGGCCTTACCATCCGATCCATTAAGTCGCCTTGTGCCACAAGCATACAACAGTGTACAAGGCAATCTGTTCTAACCCGGAATACCCACAAGTCACATGGCCTGACCATCCGATCCATTAAGTCGCCTTGTGCCACAAGCATACAAGGCAATCTGTTCTAACCCGGAATATCCACAAGTCACATGGCCTGACCATCCGATCCATTAAGTCGCGTCATACCACAAACATACAAGGGAATCTGTTCTAACCCGGAATACCGACTAGTCACATGGCCTGACCATCCGATCCATTAAGTCGCCTAGTGCCACAAGCATACAAGGCAATCTGTTCTAACCCGGAATATCCACAAGTCACATGGTCTGACCATCCGATCCATTAAGTCGCACCATACCACAAGCATACAAGGCAATCTGTTCTTACCCGGAATACCCACAAGTCACATGGCCTTACCATCCGATCCATTAAGTCGCCTTGTGCCACAAGCATACAAGGCAATCTGTTCTAACCCGGAATATCCACAAGTCACATGGTCTGACCATCCGATCCATTAAGTCGCCTCATACCACAAGCATACAAGGCAATCTGTTCTAACCTGGAATACCCACAAGTCACATGGCTTTACCATCCAATCCATTAAGTCGCCTTGTGCCACAAGCATACAAGGCAATCTGTTCTAACCCGGAATATCCACAAGTCACATGGCCTGACCATCCGATCCATTAAGTCGCGTCATACCACAAGCATACAAGGGAATCTGTTCTTACCCGGAATACCGACTAGTCACATGGCCTAACCATCCGATCCATTAAGTCGCCTAGTGCCACAAGCATACAAGGCAATCTGTTCTAACCCGGAATATCCACAAGTCACATGGCCTGACCATCCGATCCATTAAGTCGCGTCATACCACAAGCATACAAGGCAATCTGTTCTAACCCGGAATACCGACTAGTCACATGGCCTGACCATCCGATCCATTAAGTCGCGTCATACCACAAGCATACAAGGGAATCTGTTCTTACCCGGAATACCGACAAGTCACATGGCCTGACCATCCGATCCATTAAGTCGCCTTGGGCCACAAGCATACAAGGCAATCTGTTCTAACCCGGAATATCCACAAGTCACATGGCCTGACCATCCGATCCATTAAGTCGCCTCATACCACGAGCATACAAGGCAATCTGTTCTAACCCGGAATACCGACAAGTCACATGGCCTGACCATCCGATCCATTAAGTCGCCTAGTGCCACAAGCATACAAGGCAATCTGTTCTAACCTGGAATATCCACAAGTCACATCGCCCGACCATCCGATCCATTAAGTCGCCTTGTGCCACAAGCATACAAGGCAATCTGTTCTAACCCGGAATATCCACAAGTCACATGGCCTGACCATCCGATCTATTAAGTCGCGTCATACCACAAGCATACAAGGCAATCTGTTCTTACCAGGAATACCCACTAGCCACATGGCCTGACCATCCGATCCATTAAGTCGCCTTGTGCCACAAGCATACAAGGGCCTGCTCTAACCAGGAATCCCAACAGTGGAACATCAATATCAATTAAAACACATGGAGTTTAGATACAGCAGGCAGGGTCGTGCTGTGAGCATGTTCTGTGTTGTCAAACCGACTCTGTACAAACATGACAGGACAGGTGTGTGTCCAACACCAACAATACCTGTAGCTTTTGCTACTGTCTCCTCTCACTCGTTAAGGTAAAACATCAAGGTAAATACACCTGTATGTGTCCTCACAAGTCAGTAGATGCGAGAGGCAGGCTGAGATTTGTGGAACAGGAGTTTCTATACAATTTATCTATACATTCTAATTTCCATGTCCATATTGGAAAGAAGAGAAGGCATTATCAATACAGTCTTTAGTCAGGGATCAAAATTAGCACTAGCCAACTTGCCCGGACCAGTTTTGTTCAACTTAAAGGTATTCTTAGTGCTGGTAACATTTCAAATATTTTGGAGGTTGCTCATTGCTATACGTTGTCACAATTCGGGCGAGACTCACAACACAATACATCGATTTACAACCCCTGTATCTGATACATAAGCTACATTACAAGTTATATTGGTTTTAAAACATGTGAATAACACTGTTCAACCACCAGATTACACTGAGCCTCTTGTATTTCCCGGCTGGCTAGAAATAGCAGAACATGGGCACTTTAGCCTATAGTTTCGGCCCTACAATATCCCATCTTCGATTTAAGAACAAATGATCAGGGTTGTGATTCAACTCCAAAAAGAAATATCAACTTATGGAACAAAAGTACTGTATCAGGATACGAGTCGTATCGCATCCAGAGTATCTATGTGACACTTGGTTTCATTATCGCACTGAACATGCTGAATGCAATGTTAATGAATGCAATGAACAAAATAATTATTTTTCCAAATTTGCCTGCCAACGGCACTAAGTTTAGAATCCTGCATAAATCCATTGGAATACATATACCGTATTTGACATAATAAGCGCCCAGGCCGCTCTCAAAATTAGAAATAGTTTGCTTTTATTAGAAAATTATTTTGGTGAAAAACAACAGAGTTTACAGATCATAAATTTCTTGCATTATGCTGACAGCCTAAAATGTTTATATAAGACAGATATATTTTCCCAGAATTTAATTTCCATAATTAAGGATGTATATAACACACGTATTATACAAAAATAAATAAGTCTTGTGTATATTGATAAATTTGGATTGTTCACTAGCCAATATATTAGCAAATATCGTTGTGGGCGCTTATTACGTCGAATACAGTATACACTGTATTGCTACACCTCAATGAGCAAGTAGACGTTGTCGTTAATTTACATCCCTGTAATATTACGTAGCTTACCTTCTGCTATCATATCAATGATCCCTGGCCCCATCATACCAAAAGACGTTAAAATATGTACTTGTTGTTACCCTGCCTGGTGCTCGGCATTAACGGGCTAAAACAAGGACTGGTAGGCTCGGAGTCAGTATACAGTGTCTGAGTGGGGTGTTCATGTTAAACTGCGGCATGGTATCTCAGTGAGCTAGCACTATAAGATTGGCATTAGTCCGGACTGGTACAGGTGCATGCACATCGCTATTTAAGTGCAATAATCTTAAACCCCATTTCACCTTGCCTCACCTCATATTAATGATTTCATTCAGGATCCAGATTCGATTTTTATACACGTGATCATCAAACTTAACATACCCACTCATTCATCATAATGAACATTTAAGTGATAAATAATCTATTAACTATTTCATGATGGATTCCTTGGTTGGAAATAAAACAAATCAATCATTGATCATGATTATCTTTTCGGATACTGTTCAAGAAAAGTCTTCTGTTTTTTTAGTATTGTGACATATTCTTTTTGAGATGGAAGACGAATATTTACATATCACAGCTCACTATATAGAAAGTCAAGCTCGTCAGTCAGATGTGCAGATTGTAGCAGCACTTGAGCATGTTGTTGCTGCGGTTGCTCTACCCTCTACATCATCAGGCCTCACATTTCAGTAAACCTGCACCAGCTCTTGGATCCATTCCATATAAATAGTTTTTGTTTGTCATTTGACAACACACTCAGAAATCCTACTTGTATATGTAGGACTCAGATCTATGGCAGGACTCTAATCCATGGCGTACTCTAAGATCCGTGGCAGATTCTCATTGTTATATGACGTCATGTTTGCAATAATGTCATATCCGCGAACGGACAATAATTCTACTGTTACATGACGTCGTGCTTGAGATCACATCTAAACTCATTGCCTATGATGTCGTCATGTAAGTTTCATGTCTATTACTGATAGACACAGCAATCAGTTGCAACGATGGCGCCAGTCACCAAATAAAACAAAGGATTTCGTATGACAGATTCATGCCGGCAGAGGAAGCAACCAGTATCATTGTTTGGTTTGTTGTTTAACGCCAAACTCAGCAATATTCCAGACAATCCAGTGATTGACATCATGAGCATCCATCCACGCAATTGGGATTGATGACATGCATCAACCAAGTCAGCGAGCCTGACCACCCGATCCCGTTAGTCGCCTTTTACGACAAGCATAGTCACCTTTTACGGCAAGCATGGTTTGCTGAAAACCTATTCTTCCCCAGAATCTTCACGGGTCGAAACCAGTATTGAAAGACCCTAAAGCCGAATCATCTTGGAATGATATTTCAAAAATCAAAGAGGTTACTTGTGTAAAGGCTCTGAATCTGAGTTGGGGAAGTGTGAAAATATGCAGGATTTTATCAACTCTGGCAAACAAAAGGATGGTGCGGAACGTCTTAGAAAATTATTTCTACAATGAAACTTCGGGGAACGTTTTACGAAAATTACCGATATGCAATCCATGCACAGACGATGCTGTTTCAAGGGGAAATGATAAAAATAATCCAGAGAAGGTCATCAAAAGTCTGCCACTCTATATGATTTTGTTTGTTTGTAGCTTAACGCTGCATTCAGCAATATTCCAGCTATATGACGGCGGTCTGTAAATAATCCAGTCTGGCCCAGACAATTCAGTGATTGACATCATGAGCATCGATCCACGCAATTGGGATACGATGACATGCATCATCAACCAAGTCAGAAGCCTGACCACCCGATCTCGTTAGTCGACTCTTACAACAAGCATACCACTATATATGAATCTATGGGGTTAAGCACTATAGAAAATTGCCAATTATTAATATCTGCTCTATTTATGGAATCTGAATAGATCCAAGAGTCTATCAAGGATCAGAGTCCCGCCATAGCTTCTTAGTCCTACATATATATATATACTACTTAACTATAGTCCTATGAATAAATCGGGTGTTCCTTAACTTCTTTTGAGTGGCATATGCTATCTGTATTCAAGCAAATGTTGAGAAAACCAAGTTGAGTTCCTCAAAAGTCCAACAATTAAAGGTTGCCTATAAACATGATAAATGATAAATATATTATGACATGGTTTCTATGGTAACTGAAAATAAAAGAATAAGATATTTACTGTTTAATATTTCTTAGTGTATTTTAGCGTGACTATGCTAACTGCCCAACCAATTTCTTTTAACTTGGATGTTATCATGTCAAAATTATTTTAATAATATGAAACTGCAAAATCATGTTATATATGTTTGTCGTGTTCCGTTCATTTGGTACATCAGGATACAGTATCACCAAGCATCTCAAAACATGCGAGGGCAAAACATGTGCTTGTTAGTCTGGGGGTCTGAAACAAGGAAATGTCTCCCTCCAAGCAGGGGCATAGTGGAAGATTACACAGCGATGTAGCCAAGTCACATGTGTGTACACTTGCAGATATGTAGAAGTCACAGGATTTATGACGCAGTAGCACATGACTCCCTGTGACAGTGTGTCACTGGGCGTGAAGAACCTGAAGAGGGAGGGTGGGGAGGCTTAGGGAGATGGGGGGGGTTGGTGTGAAGATGCACAGAGAGAGAGAGAGAGAGAGAGAGAGAGAGAGAGAGAGAGAGAGAGAGAGAGAGAGAGAGAGAGAGAGAAAGAGAGAGAAAGAGAGGAGGTTTAAGGAGATGGGGTAGGGGTTAGAAGATGGGGAAAGAAAGAGGAGAGAGAGAAAGAGAGGAGAGAGAGAGAGAAAGGAGGTTTAAGGAGATGGGGTAGGGGTTAGAAGATGGGGAAAGAAAGAGAGGAGAGAGAGAAAGAGAGAGGTTTGAGGATATGGGGGATGGGTGAGGATGGGGAGAGAGAGATTGAGAGAGAGAGTGCCATAGGGGGAGAGAGAGGCCGGGGGGGGAGAAGGTGGTTTAAGGAGAGGGGGTGCGGGACTGAAGATAGACAGAGCTGTGCTCCTCATGGTTTGTACATCCAAGAGGCTATGTACATCCAAGAGGCTATGTACATCCAAGAGGCTATGTGCATTCAAGAGGCTATGTACATCCAAGAGGCTATGTGCATTCAAGAGGCTATGTGCATCCAAGAGGCTATGTACATCAAAAAGGCTGTGACCGACTCCTGAATTAATGTTAATCCATTACCTTAATCCCTTAATCTGTGATAACAAGTCAATTGCTACATATAGGAAGTCGTTGAGTCCATCTATAATCTGCTGATTATAACAACCCGAGGGCATGATCGTCACGGATCAGCGACTCTACGAACACTGACACTCTACCATGCCACTGCCTCAGGTGCGAGATATGTGCAACTGTTATTAGCTGTCGTTATCAGTCATTATTGATCTGCCATAAATCTGTCGGGAAAATCTGTCACCTTCCATCAAACTTTAGGTCAGCATGTACAACCGAGTGAGTAGTGAGTGAGTATTGTTTTTGTTTTTTTCACAAAGATTACCTCCATCGGGACACAGTCAAACACAATCAGACAAGTCACAGGACTTGATTAAGTCAAACACAATCAGACAAGTCTCAGGGCTTGATTAAGTCAAACACAATCAGACAAGTCTCAGGGCTTGATTAAGTCAAACACAATCAGACAAGTCTCAGGACTTGATTAAGTCAAACACAGTCAGACAAGTCTCAGGACTTGATTAAGTCAAACACAATCAGACAAGTCTCAGGGCTTGACTAAGTCAAACACAATCAGACAAGTCTCAGGGCTTGATTAAGTCAAACACAATCAGACAAGTCTCAGGACTTGATTAAGTCAAACACAATCAGACAAGTCTCAGGACTTGATTAAGTCGAACATGCAGTGCTGTGGAACGTCTCCAAGATGGCCGCCACGTCTGATCCCCTTCTCAAACATGGACTCCGCACAGAACATACCGTATTTCCTCAAATAGGTGTCGGGCCTCTTTAAACAGGTGCCAACCTCGACTAAGTGAGAGATTGATTATGGTTTCACTCCACAATAGTAATATTCCAGCAATATCACTGCAGGAAATCGGTGACTGAAAGGACAAGATACAATCCACGCAATCAGGTTACGATGACATACACACCATCAAGGTCCAGGGCCTGACGAGATTAGGCAGGTTTGGGTGATCGAGTGAGTGAGTGGCTGAGATTGAGCAAGTGAGTGTGGTTTTACGCCACTTTTTGCAATATTCCAGCAATTGGGCTTCACATCGAATGATGCCAATGTAATGTTTAAACTGTCTTTATTTGTAAAACATGGGATGGAACTACGAAATAACATGTTGAGCATGTTGAGCGGAAATTCAGAATTTTAATCACCTTACCCTAGAAAGTCCTCATGATTATCACCGATTGTTAAATGAATGTTATATTTTTATAATTTTTGTTGTATCTCCCAATCTGTAAATTCTCACCCACTGTATTTATCTGAACTTGTATATGGGCCGATGGCCTTTGATACAATAAACGTCTTTGACTTGAATACTCATGTCGGGAATCAAACCCAGGCCTTCAGCTTGAAAAGCGAAAGCTCCAACCACTAAGCTACCCCACAACCACCAAACTGATTCTGTTGTATATAGACATGCAGTGACATTAACATTATTACTAGAGTCCTGGACTTCCAGGGAGCTGCTGCTCTAGTAGTCGAATTAGTCTGTCATACAGACCCTGACACAAATATATCCAATACAGCCCATGCAAGTCTATAATATTTGGCAAGTCTAGATATCTGCAGTATCTGGAACATGAAGGAAGTCTGTGGGCTCTTTTTTATTATATATCATAACTATAATTTAACAACTGCTTTTTTTCTGTAAATTAGTTCATTTCAGAGACTAGATGTTAGTCTATAGTCGAATGTACATCACAGGATGTTTCAAGGATTTATTACAGCTTTTCCACACACGGTCAGTCGAAATTAAAATAAAAATAAATTGTCAAGTCAATCATTTATTTATTTATATGAAAATCATTCTGCAGTGGAGTTTAAACCTCCGCTGGCTCCTTGAATCACTGGTAGTGATCATGGTGATGTAGACATGGAATTTATGTATTACATTTTTCATTGAGATTATTCATGATATTATATTACAAATGGGAGACACAATCAAAATAATTATTTTTATGTTAAATTTCTTTCTTTTCCGGCTGCTTTTCATTTTGGGGAACGGGCCATGAAATGAATAATAAAAAATGTGTGTGGCCTGAGTTTCATCCCATGCCAACTGCTAACACTGAGGCTGTCAGCAACAGTGATGTGGAAGTCCTTCCATTTACTTCCTGTTCATTACAAACAGAATTAACATGATAAAGATGAGAGCATTTGCACTTTTGATAATTCAAAACCACTGCACGATCACTCATAACCGATCGGGATGCGATGACATACATCAACAAAGACAGCGAGCTATGACCGTGGAATATATTTATTTTATGAAAAAATAATAATCTAGAAATGCATACAAAAGCAAGTCTAGCCAGCTCAAGCTAGCTCTATTCCAAAGCATAGGGAATTTTTTTATATTTTTATAGTCAAGAAGGATATTGTGTAATACAAGATTTCAGAGACTAAATGTTAGTCTAACAGCGCGCCTGCTCACTCTATCCCATCAGTTGCCTCTTAAAACAAGCATAGTCGCCTTTTACGACAAGCATGGGTTGCTGAAGATGTATTCTACTCCGGCTCTTCACAGGTCTGAGCATTGATCTAACCAATTGGGATACGATGACATGCGGTAACGAAATGGTATGAAAAAAAGATGACATTTGTTGTAAGGGGAATAGTACAACTCAAGTCCTACTACTTTCCTGAAGAGGACTAAGGACCTACTTCATCATAATGATTCAACATTGCTCCTTCGTTAAGTGAAGTGTAAGCAGTGTATGTATACATGTACATATATATATACTACAAACTATTAGGCTCATGAAACTGGCAGACTCAGCAAGTTTGACTCAACACAATTAAGCACTACTATGTCTGTTCTATAAAGCAAGAGATTTTTTTTACTTTTTGTCACTATTGTGGCCAGATCCACTGAGACAAACAGGATAAAATACTTTGTTACGATGGATAGTGTTCCTCTGTACTAGTACTGTCTACTTGATACATTGTACATGTTTAATGAAAGAAATAATATTTTGGTCTGTGATGGATTTGGTTGGTTAGTTTGTTGTTTTACGCCGCACTCAGCAATATTCCAGCTATATGACGGCGGTCTGTAAATACTCGAGTCTGGACCAGACAATCCAGAGATTAATATCATGAGCATCAATCCACGCAATCCGTTAGTCGCCTTTTACGACAAGCATAGTCACCTTTTACGGCAAGCATGGTTGCTGAAGACCTATTTTACCCCGGATCTTCACGGGTCGTCTGTGATGGATACAGTATGAAGTAATACCAATAAAACTGTACCTAGTCACCACTGAAACACATAAAATAAATCAGAAATGTCCGGCACTTTTATCATTTGGATAACCCACTTGGTTGGTTGTTAAACACTGCACCAAGCAATATGCCATTCATTGCTGTATGACAGCCCTATCTAAATAATCGAGTCTGGACCAGACAACCCAGTGATTGACATCATGAGCATCAATCCACACAATTGGGATATAATGACAACCAAGACAGATATCTGATCCCATTAGGAACCTATTACGACAAGCATGGGTTGCTAAAGATCAATACTAGAGAGATAACACAAGAGCTAAGCAAAATATTCATCATCATCATCATCATCAGGAATAAACAACTAGCTCCAATGACAATAATCCATTAGTTTCAAAACCCTTTACTTACAGAACAAATACATCATCATCATCAGGAATAAACAACTAGCTCCAATGACAATAATCCATTAGTTTCAAAGCCTTTTACTTACAGAACAAATACATTATTGTGATTACGTCACCCAGTCGAGGAAGTAGTCTGTGATGTTAGCAAACAGCAAATTGACCAACATGTGTCTATGACCTTGAAATAAGGTCAAGGTCATCATTATCAATTTGGTCTGCAAACACCCTTAAGACACCTTGGCACCAAATTTGAACCGAAGCCATTAAAAGGTTCTGATGATATCTTGTTAACAATAACAGAAAATCAGTCAAATGCTTTCCCTTGACCTTGAAACCTATGTCAAGGTCATCATTATCAACTAGGGTCTGCAAACGCACTAAATTAGAACGGATTCCATGAAGATGATCTTTACTTCTTCATTCTCTAACAACAGCTATGGGACATATGGACAGTTGGAGGAAATCTTATACTAAGGTCCCTGTTTCACCCGATGACTGGGGACAAAAAGTAAGGGCTCCCTATCATAAATCTAAAAGTCAACTTTAAACGGCAACAACACTCCAACTTTGAAAGTATGGAAATATTGATGGTTTTTTTCTTTGCGGAATTAAGCTGATTACGGACTATAACCACAAATGGTTTGACTTGTGTTCTGAGCTTAATAGCATATCTGGGGATAGCGTGGACTAATTAAGCGACGACTGAGTGTTGGAGTATTGTTGCCCTTTAAAGAGGCCTTTATCAAAATACCACAGGCCTCAAGGCACACACCCCACTCCTGCTTCCCAACACAGGGACTACTAGCATGACAAGTGAATTGATTGTAATGGGCAATGTGATAGGATAATTTGCCATAATATATAAACATGTTAACATAGTTAAGGATGTTCTTCACATTTGGTTGAAAATGAATCTGCATCACAAGAGTAAATAGCAGAATGTTCAGTTTCAGCTACAGGACACAGAATCACTGTCATCCAAAATGTTCTGACCCGTGAAGATTCCGGGGTAGAATAGGTCTTCAGCAACCATGCTTGCCATAAAAGGTGACTATGCTTGCCGTAAAAGGCGACTAACGGAATCGGGTGGTCAGGCTTGCTGACTTGGTTGATGCATGTCATCAATCCCAATTGCGTGGATCGATGCTCATGATATTAATCACTGGATTGTCTGGTCGAGACTCGATTATTTACAGACCGCCGTCATATAGCTGGAATATTGCTGAGTGCGGCGTTAAACAACAAACCAACCAACCAAAATGTTCTAATTTTTTTCATATTTTGTGTGGTTATACCGGTGAAAGAATGTCCTGTCAAAACTCAAAAAGTTCTTACAATCATAAAAAAATTCCTCATGCCATTTGACTCTAGCAAAATCACAACTAACGATGATTGTGTATATTAGTTCATAATACCCTGATATAAGGAATAACAGTGCTTGTCGCTGGAACATGTGTCCAAACGGAATCGGATGACACAATCATGACGAATCTGTCCCGACATTTTCGGTGCAGATATGTTAATGCAATCATCGACAGACATTAACAAAAAGAACCTGTGAGACCACAACACAGGGCCTATCACTCTTATCACACATGAATCGAAAAAAACCGTTCTGTGTAATTGGATACCTGAATATATCTTGGAATTCCTACACACCCAAAAAAATATTTAGTATTGTCATTTTCTTCCATCCTTCTACAATGCAACACGGAACAAACAATAGCTGGATACAGCTTATTCCAGATTGATGATTAGATTTCACACATTTATTTTAACCTCGCGAGTTGCCAAGCCCTTTCCTCGCAGTCAGTCAAGTCGCATTGAGCTTACTTCCGAAAATGGCGACCTATGATCGGTTTCCCCTCGTACATATGCGGTTTCTTGAAATCGAAAAGTGAAAAGTACTTTAGCAATTAGTACAAAAAACTTGCTCAACTTACCTTATCGATAATTGTCTCCTGTCGGAGTAAAATGCAGTTATATAAAGGTTATGGTTGTACACAACGCTCAGCCATACTCATGACAGATTTCCCTGACCCAACCCGGAAATGACAGCAGCGGTGAATATCGCTGATAACTCTCGCTACACGAGACGCTGGGTAAATGTAAAATATGGATCGTAGTGGAAATAGAGAATCTCATTCGAGTGTCTTTTTATATCAAAATATCAATGAGTGTTGATATATTTGATATCAAAAGACACGAGGGTGAGATTTTATTTATCATCCAACATCATTCTTCCAACTTTTTCAGTTTGTAGACAAATAGGCAGTGTCTTAGTAGCAGGGCCATTGGTGATGTCATTTGATTGTGACGTCATGGTAACCAAAGTAGTCACAATGCAAAGCATTGTGATGCAATTTCATTGCAGCGATATCTACAATGTAGATATCGCTTGATCTCACCATACCAAAATACGCTAAAAGGCGGTACTTGTTGTTACCCTGCCTGGCTCTCGACATTAAGGGGCTAAAACAAGGACTGGTCGGCTCGGAGTCAGTATACTGTGTCTGAGTGATATATCAATGTTAACTGCGGTGTGGTATCTCATTGGGTTGGAAATATGAAGTCAGCATTAGTTAATGGTATTTAAAGCATTGAAGAATAATCGAACAAATTATAAATGCTAACAATAACCAGAAAAATCACATCAAAAGTTAGATTCATATATCCTCAAAAAGTGAAACATTAGCGGGGTTTTTATTTACCACATACATATAAAGATTTGCACAAAAATCACAATCAAACGTTGTAAGTTAAATTCATTGATCATGGCCACAAAAAAATGATCAGTTATACCAGACCGTCATGGAACCCATGCTTGTCATAAGAGGCGAGTAACGGGATTGGGTGGTCAGGCTCGCTAACTTGGTTGAAACATGTCATCGGTCCCAATTGCGTGGATCGATGCTTATGGTGTCAATCACTGGATTGTCTGGTCCAGACTCGTTTATTTAGACCGCCGTCATATGGCTGGAATATTGCTGAGTGCGGCGTTAAACAACAAACAAACAAAAACATAGAACAGAACTAAAAAGTGTCAGTTGGAAAGAGCATTGCTTGGCAGTGTTTCCACATCCACGTGCGATTGTGTTAACGAATGCGTTACAAGCATCATGTGGCTGACTGGTGTGGTCACAGGGACCACGAAGACACTACCAGACACAATTACAACGATCGGTAAACAAAAACATAAGAATTTGTTGTTGCTGCTGCTGATCGATGTGGTCACAGGGACCACGAAGACACTACCAGACACAATGTCAACCATCGGTACACAAAAACATAAGAATTTGTTGTTGCTGCTGCTGATTGGTGTGGTCACAGGGACCACGAAGACACTACAAGACACAATAACTGATTAATTACGCTTGTCGTTCTGTTTTGTTTTCAACGTTATCTCAAAATATCACGGACCCGTGAAGATCCGGGGTAGAATAGGTCTTCAGCAACCCATGCTTGCCGTAAAAGGTGACTATGCTTGTCATAAGAGGCGACTAACTGGATCGGGTGGTCAGGCTCACTGATTTGATTGATGCTTGTCATCGTATCCCAATTCCGTGGATCGATGCTCATGATGTCAATCACTGGATTGTCTGGTCCAGACTCGATTATTTACAGCCGCCGTCATATAGCTGGAATATTGCTGAGTACGGGGTTAAACAACAAACAAACATAACATCGAGTCATCAACATCCAAAGTTCACCGTTAGAAGCGCTCGTAAAATAATTCTCATCACGTCAGTCATTAAAACTTGATTGACGTCACGGACTAATGCGATCTCCTTGTTGAGTGGCACTAAACACAGTATCAACGGTTTGTATTTTCTCTCTTTGGCATGTGGTTGACGGTATAGTTAGAATTTACACATGTGTTTATGTTGGGGTTTTCGCTCGTAATATTTTTTTTTTTTAAACATACAATTTTCTTTGAGGAGGAACAGACTATGTATACCGAACAAGCTTTGTTAACACATATATCACTAGTTCAAGCAAGTAATATTATTCATTACAAATAAGAAAAAAGGATTAATGGAGAAAATGGTGAAATAAAATCTAACAGATAGTGGACCGACAAATTTATAGCCAGAATTGTCAGCCATTGTCAGACAAAAAACATCTGAATTTGTTGTTATTTTTTTTTCAAACCACACCGTCAATTTGCAAAGTATTTTTAGTTTGAGACCATATCGCCATGTATGTGAATAAAGCTCGCGGAAAAATCCCTTTCCACTTCGAATTCCACAATTTATACGATTCCGATCATTTACAACAACATAACACGTTGTAGCTTTCGGTGGCATCGTCTGCTAAAGTCGACAGAGGGAACTGAACATCGAAGAGACGCATCTTGTATTATCTTCGCCAAGTGTTTTAATTAGTGTTAACAGTTTCATTTCATCTAAGTGTTGAAAATGGTCATAGCACGTGTGAGGAATTTTTGTCTGATTTGGACATTGCTTCTGAATTTGCAACTGATTGTGCCGGTATTCACAGAAGAACCGGTACAACCACCATCCGTAGAAGAAGCGACGAAAGACAATTTTGTAACGTTTGCCAGAAACAACCCGTACTTGCTGGTTCTATTTTGTGAGTATTTTAGTAGAAGAGTTTTTGTTCAATTTCTCCCAAGTCCCACGTGTACAAATCGACGCCCTATACGAGCATGTAGCCTGCTGTTTATAATGGCTTGTATTGATTTGACACTCAGCGAGACTTTATTCGTGGAAATGACTATCGACATGACTAACAATGCTTGTTTGTTTGATGTTTTATGCCTCACTCAGCAATATTCCACATATGTGGCAGTCTCTTAATGATTATCAAGTCTGGACCAGACAATTCAGTGACTGATATGAGCTTTGATCCATGCAAGTTGGTCACAATAATGACATGCAGTCAGCCAAGTCAGCATGACCACGCAATCACCTCTTACGACATGCATAGGTTGCAGAGGACCTATGTTCTTAACTCGAATCCCAACGGGTGACTGTGTCATGTTATTCACTGCTAAGTGTCGGCTGTATTTTGAAAAGGAATATGACCACTCCCTTAAATATCCTATATGCCTGACAAAATGGACAATGCCTTGATAACTCCCTTACTCTGTTATGTGTCTGAGAACACCCATTTAACAATAACTCCCATATGACCCATGTCTGTGAACACCTAGATAACTCCCTTTTATCCCATGTGTCTGAGAACACCCAGATAACTCCCTTTTATCTCATGTGTCTGAGAACACCCAGATAACTCCCTTTTATCCCATGTGTCTGAGAACACCCAGATAACTCCCTTTTATCTCATGTGTCTGAGAACACCCAGATAACTCCCTTTTATCTCATGTGCCTGAGAACACCCAGATAACTTCCCTATATCCGATGTCTGAGAACATCCAGATAACTCCTGTATATCCCATGTGTCTGAGAACACCCAGATAACTTCCCTATATCCCATGTGTCTGAGAACACCCAGATAACTCCTGTATATCCCATGTGTCTGAGAACACCCTGATAGCTCCGTGACATCCAATGTGGCTGAAAACACCCATATAACTCCCTTACATCCCATGTCTGAGAACACCGAGATAACTCTTGGACATCCCATGTGTCTAAAACACCCAGATAGCTCCGTGACATCCCATGTGTCTGAGAACACCCAGATAGCTCTGTGACATCCTATTTCTGAGAACACCTAGATAACTCCTTTATATCCCATTTCTGAGAACACCCAGATACCTCTGTGACATCCCATGTGTCTAAAAACACCCAGATAGCTCCATGACATCCCATGTGTCTGAGAACACCTAGGTAAACTCACTTATATCTCATTTCTGAGAACACCCAGATAACTCTGTGACATCCCATGTGTCTGAAAACACCCAGATAACTTCCTTCTATCCCATGTGTCTGAGAACACCCAGATAACTCCCTATATATCCCATGTGTCTGAGAACACCAAGATAACTCCCGTATATCCCATGTGTCTGAGAACACCCAGATAACTCCCGTATATCCCATGTGTCTGAGAAAACCCAGATAACTCCCGTATACCCCATGTGTCTGAGAACACCCAGATAACTCCTGTATATCCCATGTGTCTGAGAACACCCAGATAATTCCTGTATATCCCATGTGTCTGAGAACACCCAGATAACTCCCGTATATCCCATTGCCTGAGAACACCCAGATATCCCATGTGTCTGAGAACACCCAGATAACTCCTGTATATCCCATGTGTCTCAGAACACCAAGATAACTCCTGTATATCCCATGTGTCTCAGAACACCCAGATAACTCCTGTATATCCCATGTGTCTGAGAACACCCAGAAAACTCCCGTATATCCCATGTGCCTGAGAACACCCAGAAAACTCCCTTATATCCCATGTGCCTGAGAACACCCAGATAACTCCTGTATATCCCATGTGTCTGAGAACACCCAGATAACTCCCGTACATCCCATGTGCCTGAGAACACCCAGAAAACTGCCGTATATCCCATGTGTCTGAGAACACCCAGAAAACTCCCGTACATCCCATGTGCCTGAGAACACCCAGAAAACTCCCGTATATCCCATGTGTCTGAGAACACCCAGAAAACTCCCGTACATCCCATGTGCCTGAGAACACCCAGAAAACTCCCGTATATCCCATGTGTCTGAGAACACCCAGAAAACTCCCATATATCCCATACATCTGGATGTTTCAGATGAGCCTGGGTGCGTGACTTGTGAGGAGGCCAAACTGACGATGAGCCAGCTAGAGACCCCTGAGTTATTCCCGGGAGGTAAGGCAGAAAAGACAATGACAGTCTCTTACACAATATGTGTCTTTTACTCTGATGCGATACCTCTTCACAAAAAATCTGAGGCTACTTCCATATAATTTTCTTAAAGCCTTTGTAAACTACATATCTGGCTTATAGTCTAGATCTGCCATTGATATCAAACCCATGACTGATATCTTCTTCTTAAAACCTATATGATATCTCTGGCTTATAAAGTCTAGATCTGCCATAGATATCAATATCATGATGTATATTACCTTTTTAAAACCTATATGATATCTCTGGCTTATAGTCTAGATCTGCCATTGATATCAATATCATGACTGATATCATCTTCTTAAAACCTATCTAAATATATCTGGCTTATTCTCTAGATCTGCCATTGATATCAAACCCATGACTGATATCACCTTCTTAAAACCTATGTTAATATATCTGGCTTATAGGCTAGATCTGCCATTGATATCAAACCCATGACTGATATCACCTTCTTAAAACCTATATAATATATCTGGCTTATTATCTAGATCTGCCATAGATATCAATATCATGATTGATATCACCTTCTTAAAACCTATGTTAATATATCTGGCTTATAGTCTAGATCTGCCATTGATATCAATATCGCGATTTATATCACCTTCTTAAAACCAATATAAATATATTTGGCTTATTATCAAGACTGACATCGCCTTCTTAAAACCTATATAATATATCTGGCTTAAAGCATAGATCTGCCATTGATATCAATATCGCGATTTATATCACCTTCTTCAAACCAATATATATATATTTGGCTTATAATCAGGACTGATATCACCTTCTTAAAACCTATATAAATATGTCTGGCTTTTCGTCTAGATCTGCCAGTGATATCAATATCATGACTTATAACACCTTCTTAAAAACTATTTAAATATATCTGGCTTATAGTCATCTTCTTAAAACCTATATCAGTATATTGCGCTTGGTAGGTCTCTTCTTAGAAGTCAGATGTGAAATTTGTTTTATCTGTTCATAGTGGAGAATTTTAGGCATTGTTTAGTTATTGATTTCTGTATGTCTATCCAAGTCCTATCACCCTGCAGTTTTAATTAGATGTGGTTTAGATAAACACTGGAGTAATTGACTGCAACATCTGCTGCTACAGCTGTTAATGTGCTGTTATTCGTGTTTTGAATATAATTTCTCAGCATGATGACCGTGAATGTTTGCTGCAATTATCAAACTCATGTGTTGTCAGGTAGAAAGCTTCATTGTGATATTTACTCAGTCACTCTTTGTACAGTTGATTCATTGCCGTTATGCCAATACCCGTGGAATTACTTATTGTTTACATTAATTAAAGAGAAACAAGGAAAACATTTTTTGTCCCAGGGCCATCTTCCCAAGGCAAGCGTGTCCACTAGCCTATATCAAAGCCTAGTTTCTACATCTTCCCAAGGTAAGCGTGTCCACTAGCCTATATCGAAGCCTAGTTTCTACATCTTCCCAAGGCAAGCGTGTCCACTAGCCTATATCGAAGCCTAGTTTCTACATCTTCCCAAGGCAAGCGTGTCCACTAGCCTATATCGAAGCCTAGTTTCTACATCTTCCCAAGGCAAGCGTGTCCACTAGCCTATATCAGAGCCTAGTTTCTACATCTTCCCAAGGCAAGCGTGTCCACTAGCCTATATCAAAGCCTAGTTTCTACATCTTCCCAAGGCAAGCGTGTCCACTAGCCTATATCGAAGCCTAGTTTCTACCCTTGCCACATCAAGGCCACTTTTCTTGGCTCGACCATGGTGCCACCTCGCTTAGGTCACGATTTGTGCCCCTTGTAATGAAAACATGATATCCGATCAGATCGCTGTTCTTATCACGTGTAGCTTCACAAAGATGGCGACTACAATAGCAGTGGTAAATCTACAAATTTAACTACCTGTGTCCTGGGACTCACTGAACTGACTATTTGTTTATGAGTCCAATCTGAAATATATGAGTCCCTTTGAAACTTTAATGAGTCCCAAATAAAAATATATGCCACAAATATTTCAAAACTGTTTTTATTTTCAAACACCAACATGTGACGTTACAAAGGTCTCAGAAATGTTTAACATGGCAGAGCAATCAAAGGTTACTTGAAGGATTTCAGTTCATACAGTCGTCTTTCCTTTGCAGTTTTCCATTTGTCCAGGGAAGCTTCAAACTCACTTGTCTCAATTGTATCATTCTGACCAAACATCTATGACAAAGTTTTTTGAGAATGTGACAGCTTTGCTACCTTTCTCGGCGGCATGTCGACTGCTAGAGAAATTATCAACAACAGAAACCGAAGTCATATACAAGCTTGCTTACGATTGGTCACTTGCTTATTGACAACCAATCAGCTATCGCGTTTTAAAGAAAAACGTCGCACATGCGTATCAAGTTATTTTTAGACCTGGACTTTCCATGGAAAATCGATTGACCAAAATCTTGTTTATGCACGCATTTAGACAAAAGAAAACTTCGTTAAAAACGTTGATATTGATTTTCCACAAAAAAAGGACATTTGTGTTTCATGAAAACCTTGCGTCCTGGAGGACGAACATATAAAAAAAATATGGGTCCTGACAGAATTTAATGCGTCATAGACGCGGGATGCGGGGGTAGATTTATCCCTGCAATAGGCGACGACCTTGTCGATCAGATTATGAAAACATTCACAATTTCATCCCTGACACAAAAATATAGGCAATCGTTGTTGGGTTTAAAAGGCATTCTCATGTCAACAAAAACAGGCAGCAGCAATTCACTTTCATACGAAGGTGTACCAGTTCTCTGATTGGGCTATCAAAGTGTGCGATAGTCCAATCATATTTTTCAGAGGAAAGTGGGCTTGATGTGGCAAGGGTGGAAATAAAACTTTAATAAAAAGGCTAGTGGACTCTCTTGCCTCGGGAAGATGGCCCAAGCCAGGAAATTGTACTATTAGTTCTTTTGTATCGATATTTTGACTAAAATGTATTAAGATATATATCGATATATTGATTGATAACAAAGTTAATTTTTCTGTATGGGAGTAGTTTGAAAATTCCTATCTAGACCTTCAATTTATCAACTTACCGTATTCGACGTAATAAGCGCCCACGGCGATATTTGCTAATATATTGGCTAGTGAACAATCCCAATTAGCATCCCTCCCGATCAATCAATGTACACAAGACTTATTTATTCGTGTATAATACGCACTCGTGTGTTATATGCACCCTTAATTATGGGTTGTATATAAAGAGTTCAGACCATCAGCATAAATCACGAAATTTATCTTTCAACTCAATTTTTTCAACCAAAATAATATTCTAATAAGGGCCCTCTATTTCTAATATTGAGAGTTCCCTAGGCGCTTATTAAGTCGAATACGGTGATGCTAAACATGAACTGGGCTGAGCCATTAAATATTTAAAATTGAATTTTCTCTCTTTTCATTTTCCATCTTAACCATGGTACGATGACATTCCTAACTTTTAGGCCAAATTTTGGTGACCACATGTTCAGAAGCATATCCTTAGACACTGGTGGCTGACGTTTATCTGGTCATGAGTTGAGTTGTTGAAATGGGGTTTAACGTTGCGTCCAAGATTATTGCACTTATATAGCGACGTGCATGCACGTGTGTGTGTGTGTGGCTGCTTGTACTAGTCCGGACAGATGCCAATTTATAGTGCTAGCACACTGAGATACCATGCCGCAGTTTAACATGGATACCCCACTCAGACACAGTATACTGACTCCGAGCCGACCAGTACTTGTTTTAGCCCCTTAACGCCGAGCGCCAGACAGGGTAACAACAAGTACCATCTTTTAACATCTTTTGGTATGACGCGGCCGGGGATCGAACCCCGGACATTCCGCACTCCGGGCGGACGCTCTACCACTAGACCAGTATCTGGTCATGACATATCCAGAGCACCCATATCAAGAGCAGCTAGTGTGTTCTATCTGTAAGCCATTGCAAGAGCTAATTACCGTATTAGACATAATAAGCGCCTAGGGCACTCTCAAAATTAGAAAAAGGGGCTCTTATTAGAATATTATTTTGGTGAAAAACGGAGTTGAAAGATCGTCAATTTCATGGTTTATGCAGACAGCCTGAAATGTTTATATACGACAGATATAATTTTCCAGGATTTTAGTGCCCATTATTAAGGATGCATATAACACATGAGTGTGTATTATACATGAAATGATGAATAAATAAGTCTTGTGTACATTGATCCATCGGGAGGGTGCTAATTGGGATTGTTCACTAGCCAATATATTAGCAAATATCGCCATCTGTGCTTATTAGAGCAGGGCTTTATTATGTTGAATACAGTATTACTAAATCATGCCCCATTGGGATGCTAGGTCCTCAGCAACCTATGTGTGTTGTAAGTGGAAAATATAATGGATTGTATGGTCAGACTCGATCACTTGATTCAGCGTTCCTGCTGGCTTTTGAAACTGCCAGTCCTTGTGCACTGGCAACACTAAAAATCACCAGTCCCCCCTAATTGTTGCCAGTCCCAACTTTCAACAAATAAAAAACATATGCAAATTATTTGGTTTTAATTCTTTCAACATCATGTTCAGTGCAAAGATGTCATCTCTGAAGTAACTTAGTTAGATCTAAGCATCATTCACACAAATTTCAGTCACAAATTTCTCTCTCTTTTTTTAATATTTTGAGACAAATGGATATTTAACCTAGGGTAACCCTGAGGGTAACAGACAAGAAGACTTTGTTGCTTTTATGAATATCACTGATGTTTTGTTCAACAACTAAGATTTATGAGTTACTTTATTTGCTGGTCCACACTGGCAGTCACATGAATTACCGGTCCAAGCCTAATTTTACCGGTAAAAAACTGGTAATTACTGGTAAATGTGAAGGCTGTTGATTGATCGTGTGTCGAATTATTGACCAATTATTTCATCAATTTCTCCAGGACTATCCCCTGTATGTAAGGTCCTATGTTTATTGCACAGGTCACAAATCAGGCAAAGTTAATCAAAGTTGCAGAGAGTAGGTGGATGGGTGACCGTGTTCTCGGGCTGGAAAGGGTAACTCTGGTACTCGGATCGGGTGGGTACTGAGAAGGACCTGGATACCCACAGAACTACCCGGGACACGTGGTTGATCATGTGATATATTGTTTAATGACAAAAAATGATCTTGAACTATATGGTTACACTACAAGTCACTAATGTTCGCATTTCTTTCTGGACCCGTGAAGATCCGGGGTAGAATAGGTCTTCAGCAAACCATGCTTGCTGTAAAAAGCGACTTTGTTTGTCGTAAAAGGCAACTAACGGGATCGGGTGGTCAGGCTACCTGATTTAGTTGATGCAGGTCATTGATCCCAATTCTGTGGATAGATGCTCATGATGTCAATCACAGGATTGTCTGGTCCAGACTCGATTATTTGCAGACCGCTGTCATATAGCTGGAATACTGCTGAGTTCGGCGTTAAACAACAAACAAACAAACAAACATTTCTTTCTCACTATGCACCCAGATTTTTATATGTTAAAACTTCAGTGTATGCATGACCAGATTGTTTTATATGTGTATCTAAATACATTTTGTCCAGGGCTACAGTCAAACTGTTCCCAATCAGACATTTTGTACCTATCTCTTGAGACCTACAGCAGGTACCCTGGTAGGGTCGGGTGATAGGTGGATGGGTACCCAGCCCAGCCCTACCGTGTTCGGTTGTTTTACTTCTTTCTTTTTATGGTGAACTTTTGTCATAGTTCAAAGTCACTGGACTTCAATTTGGTATTTGTCAAAAGTGAGGTTTGTTAAGTACACATATCCCATATGTATATTTAATTGATTCTGTTATAAAGTGTTAGAACATCTGTGTACAGCTTCCATATCAGCCTCAATGGATTATATAGTAATCATATGCAAAAGAGTGAGAGAATGTGGTATTTCAAGCCGATTGAATACGGGAAAATGTGTTATGCGAGACGTGCCTGTTGCAGATTTTATCAATATATGTGGTTCGTTTATCAATAGCTTTTATTTTGAAATTACTTCCCTAATCATCATGAAAACTGTAGGACTGATTATTTATGCGATAAACATTTATGCAAATATTTATACCTGACACAGCAGTTATCAGGAATCTTATCAAAGAATATATCCTAGATTATAGTTTCATCACCATCTGTTACCCTAGTTACCGTATTTGACGTAATAAGCGCCCCAGTCTAATAAGTGCCTATGGCGATATTTGCTAACGTATTGGCTAATGAACAATCCCAATTAGCACCCCTTCCGATTGATCAATGTACAAAAGATTTATTTATTCGCATATAATACGCACTCGTGTGTTATGTGTCACCCTTAATTACGGGCAATTAAATTCTGGAAAAATATACCTGTCGTATATAAACATTTCAGATTGTCAGCATAAACCACAATAATTTTTTAATTTAAAGTTTACACGATATACGGCTTTTCCATTGGACGAGAGGTCGATCACATGACTGCGAAATTGATGTTCATAAGTGTATGAACGACACAATTTGACGTTCATACGTTTTTCACGAGACCGTGTTCTTGAAATGACGAAAACACTGACGGACTACTTCCACATTCCTGGGGAAACCCCTTGGAATTCCCTAGCACAAAAACATACATAAGCGTTCTTTCTGATCATTTAGAACCTTTATTCTTGGTCTCAGTGTTTCAGTATACATTGAGAAATGTCAGAGAGCGTGACTGCATGATTGTTCACGAATATCCTCGCTACGGCCTATCCTAATGAAAAAACGAAGAAATGCACATCTAAACTATCGTAGTATCGACTCTATTCGTGTCTAGGCTGACACTGACCGTCTCAAGCAATCTATGAATTTGCCTTAGTGTCTGTTTGACACATCTTTATTCACCTTTAAATGATCGGCCAGTTGATCAATGATTAGTAACACATGTAACCGCCACAGGTTCATTAACAACTTCGGAAATCTCTACCGTCACGTTTGTCGTGTCGGCCATTTTGACGTCTTGTACTTGATGTAAATGTATTACGACGCGCTGTCATTGGTGACTGACTTACTGAGGTAGTTCTTTACAAAACTTTCTCGGAGTCCTCTAATGAGGATATGATTTGAACACATGTGCAGCGTAAGATGTTTCTGAAGAGCAAGTTGTGCATCCATACGCTCATGTCACCTCTCTTTTTGAGGAACTATTTTACTCTGCGATATAGCTGGTTGTTGTATGGCTGTCAGTGTAAACATGAAGTCACACGTACTAAATAAAATTGTGTTTAGATCTTGGCCTACATCCTTTGAGGCAAGAAATTGTGATAAAAAATTATAAGAATTGACTTTCACTGTGTGTGAGTTCATTGGAGTATGAACCTTCATAGAGTGAGGGCCAAACATTGTATGAACGTCGTCGCAAGCTCCGACGTTCATACAGTTTGGCCCTCACTCTATGAAGGTTCATACTCCAATGAACTCACACACAGTGAAAGTCAATTCTTAAAAATTTACGATCTATCAACTCTTATTTTTTCACCAAAATAATATTCTAATAAGAGCCCCCTATTTCTAATTTTGAGAGCGCCCTGGGCGCTTATTACCTCGAATATGGTAAATGTTTCTCTAATACTGTAGGAAATGTAACTTTCAGGGACTAACACAGAATGTTTGTTTGTTTATTAGTTGTTTAATGCCGCACTCAGCAATATTCCCGCTATATGACAGCGGTCTGTAAATAATCGAGTATGAACCAGACAATCCAGTGATTGACATCATGAGAATCGATCCACGCAATTTGGATACAATGACATACATCAACCAAGTCAGCAAGCCTGATCACCCGATCCCGTTAGTCGCCTCTTAGTGACAAGCATAAGTCGCCTTTTATGGCAAGCATGGGTTGCTGAAGACCTGTACTAACCCGGATCTTCACAGGGTTGTTACTGTACCAATAACATGTGATACCATGTGATACCATGTGCTTCTAGCGGATGTGGTGATGGTGCGCTGATCTGATGAGGAAGCCTTTACGTTGATGGTCGGCTTGCATCTTTTGATGCGGTCATACCTGGATGAAGGATGTTTGTTGATGTGTTCCAGAGCTGAATAATTTTAATTTTAAATTTATTTTTTTATTTTAATTTTGGCTGTATGCGATCATCATGATCATGGATATCAAATTCCTTATTTTTCTCCTGTGTTCCAGAGCTGAAGAAGATCCAGATATCGGACGTGGCCCTTGCTGCGACGTACGGAGCCTTCACCAGTCCCGGCTTTGTGCTGTTCCGGCACGGCACAGGGAGTCCGGTCGTCTATGACGGTCAGTACAATGTACCATCAAACAGCAGTGGCATTGGTATAAATATCGGTTAGGTAAACCCCCAAATCATGTGACTGACACTGACCTCGAGTATTGACTCATCACATGATCAGTTTTAACCTGTCACATGATGTATGAAAACAAGATGGCGTTTGTTACACTAACATTTTACGGTTTGCAGCTTAGTTTCTGTAATGAAAAGAGAGGATGGTTTAAAGGATTCATATAATATACAGTGAATTTCAGTATAACAAAAGTAATAATTACTCTTGACGAGGTCAATATGCGAAAACAAGGAACCTGACAGATCACTGCAAGGGTTGGGACCTCGGGTCCTTGTTTTCGCATATGACCTCGTCAAGAGTTATTATTTGTATACTGTTGTACCCTTTCATGTCTGTCCCTACATTGTACAGAGTTTTACCCTTTCATGTCTGTCCCTACATTGTACAGAGTTTTACCCTTTCATGTCTGCCCCTACATTGTACAGAGTTTTACCCTTTCATGTCTGTCCCTACATTGTACAGAGTTTTACCCTTTCATGTCTGTCCCTACATTGTACAGAGTTTTACCCTTTCATGTCTGTCCCTACATTGTACAGAGTTTTACCCTTTCATGTCTGTCCCTACATTGTACAGAGTTTTACCCTTTCATGTCTCTCCCTACATTGTACAGAGTTTTACCCTTTCATGTCCGTCCCTACATTGTACAGAGTTTTACCCTTTCATGTCTGTCCCTACATTGTACAGAGTTGTACACTTTCATGTCTCTCCCTACATTGTACAGAGTTTTACCCTTTCATGTCTCTCCCTACATTGTACAGAGTTTTACCCTTTCATGTCTCTCCCTACATTGTACAGAGTTTTACCCTTTCATGTCTGTCCCTACATTGTACAGAGTTTTACCCTTTCATGTCTCTCCCTACATTGTACAGAGTTTTACACTGTCATGTCTGTCCCTACATTGTACAGAGTTTTACCCTTTCATGTCTCTCCCTACATTGTACAGAGTTTTACCCTGTCATGTCTGTCCCTACATTGTACAGAGTTTTACCCTTTCATGTCTCTCCCTACATTGTACAGAGTTTTACACTGTCATGTCTGTCCCTACATTGTACAGAGTTTTACCATTCATGTCTCTCCCTACATTGTACAGAGTTTTACCATTCATGTCTCTCCCAACATTGTACAGAGTTTTACCCTTTCATGTCTGTCCCTACATTGTACAGAGTTTTACCCTTTCATGTCTGTCCCTACATTGTACAGAGTTTTACCCTTTCAAGTCTCTCCCTACATTGTACAGAGTTGTACACTTTCATGTCTCTCCCTACATTGTACAGAGTTTTACACTGTCATGTCTCTCCCTCCATTGTACAGAGTTTTACACTGTCATGTCTGTCCCTACATTGTACAGAGTTTTACCCTGTCATGTCTCTCCCTACATTGTACAGAGTTTTACACTTTCATGTCTCTCCCTACATTGTACAGAGTTTTACACTGTCATGTCTGTCCCTACATTGTACAGAGTTGTACACTTTCATGTCTCTCCCTACATTGTACAGAGTTTTACACTGTCATGTCTGTCCCTACATTGTACAGAGTTTTACCCTTTCATGTCTCTCCCTACATTGTACAGAGTTTTACCATTCATGTCTCTCCCTACATTGTACAGAGTTTTACCCTTTCATGTCTGTCCCTACATTGTACAGAGTTTTACCCTTTCATGTCTGTCCCTACATTGTACAGAGTTTTACCCTTTCATGTCTGTCCCTACATTGTACAGAGTTTTACCCTTTCATGTCTCTCCCTACATTGTACAGAGTTTTACCCTTTCATGTCTCTCCCTACATTGTACAGAGTTTTACACTGTCATGTCTGTCCCTACATTGTACATAGTTTTACCCTGTCATGTCTCTCCCTACATTGTACAGAGTTTTACCCTTTCATGTCTGCTCCTTCATTGTACAGAGTTTTACACTGTCATGTCTGTCCCTACATTGTACAGAGTTTTACCCTTTCATGTCTCTCCCTACATTGTACAGAGTTTTACCCTGTCATGTCTGTCCCTACATTGTACAGAGTTTTACCCTTTCATGTCTCTCCCTACATTGTACAGAGTTTTACACTGTCATGTCTGTCCCTACATTGTACAGAGTTTTACCATTCATGTCTCTCCCTACATTGTACAGAGTTTTACCATTCATGTCTCTCCCAACATTGTACAGAGTTTTACCCTTTCATGTCTGTCCCTACATTGTACAGAGTTTTACCCTTTCATGTCTGTCCCTACATTGTACAGAGTTTTACCCTTTCAAGTCTCTCCCTACATTGTACAGAGTTGTACACTTTCATGTCTCTCCCTACATTGTACAGAGTTTTACACTGTCATGTCTCTCCCTCCATTGTACAGAGTTTTACACTGTCATGTCTGTCCCTACATTGTACAGAGTTTTACCCTGTCATGTCTGTCCCTACATTGTACAGAGTTTTACACTTTCATGTCTCTCCCTACATTGTACAGAGTTTTACACTGTCATGTCTGTCCCTACATTGTACAGAGTTTTACCCTGTCATGTCTGTCCCTACATTGTACAGAGTTGTACACTTTCATGTCTCTCCCTACATTGTACAGAGTTTTACACTGTCATGTCTGTCCCTACATTGTACAGAGTTTTACCCTGTCATGTCTGTCCCTACATTGTACAGAGTTTTACCCTTTCATGTCTCTCCCTACATTGTACAGAGTTTTACCATTCATGTCTCTCCCTACATTGTACAGAGTTTTACCCTTTCATGTCTGTCCCTACATTGTACAGAGTTTTACCCTTTCATGTCTGTCCCTACATTGTACAGAGTTTTACCCTTTCATGTCTGTCCCTACATTGTACAGAGTTTTACCCTTTCATGTCTCTCCCTACATTGTACAGAGTTTTACCCTTTCATGTCTCTCCCTACATTGTACAGAGTTTTACACTGTCATGTCTGTCCCTACATTGTACAGAGTTTTACCCTGTCATGTCTCTCCCTACATTGTACAAAGTTTTACACTGTCATGTCTGTCCCTACATTGTACAGAGTTTTACCCTTTCATGTCTGTCCCTACATTGTACAGAGTTTTACACTGTCATGTCTGTCCCTACATTGTACAGAGTTTTACCCTTTCATGTCTGTCCCTACATTGTACAGAGTTTTACCCTTTCATGTCTGTCCCTACATTGTACAGAGTTGTACACTTTCATGTCTGTCCCTACATTGTACAGAGTTTTACCCTTTCATGTCTGTCCCTACATTGTACAGAGTTTTACCCTTTCATGTCTGTCCCTACATTGTACAGAGTTTTACCCTTTCATGTCTGTCCCTACATTGTACAGAGTTTTACACTGTCATGTCTGTCCCTACATTGTACAGAGTTTTACCCTTTCATGTCTCTCCCTACATTGTACAGTTTTACCATTCATGTCTGTCCCTACATTGTACAGAGTTTTACACTGTCATGTCTGTCCCTACATTGTACAGAGTTTTACCCTTTCATGTCTCTCCCTACATTGTACAGTTTTACCATTCATGTCTGTCCCTACATTGTACAGAGTTTTACCCTGTCATGTCTCTCCCTACATTGTACAGAGTTTTACCCTTTCATGTCTCTCCCTACATTGTACAGAGTTTTACACTGTCATGTCTGTCCTTACATTGTACAGAGTTTTACCCTTTCATGTCTGTCCCTACATTGTACAGAGTTTTACACTGTCATGTCTGTCCCTACATTGTACAGAGTTTTACCCTGTCATGTCTGTCCCTACATTGTACAGAGTTTTACACTGTCATGTCTCTCCCTACATTGTACAGAGTTTTACACTGTCATGTCTCTCCCTACATTGTACAGTTTTACCATTCATGTCTGTCCCTACATTGTACAGAGTTTTACACTGTCATGTCTCTCCCTACATTGTACAGAGTTTTACCCTTTCATGTCTCTCCCTACATTGTACAGAGTTTTACCCTTTCATGTCTGTCCCTACATTGTACAGAGTTTTACCCTTTCATGTCTGTCCCTACATTGTACAGAGTTTTACACTGTCATGTCTCTCCCTACATTGTACAGAGTTTTACACTGTCATGTCTGTCCTTACATTGTACAGAGTTTTACCCTTTCATGTCTGTCCCTACATTGTACAGAGTTTTACCCTTTCATGTCTCTCCCTACATTGTACAGAGTTTTACCCTTTCATGTCTGTCCCTACATTGTACAGAGTTTTACCCTTTCATGTCTGTCCCTACATTGTACAGAGTTTTACCCTTTCATGTCTGCTCCTTCATTGTACAGAGTTTTACCCTTTCATGTCTCTCCCTACATTGTACAGAGTTTTACCCTTTCATGTCTGTCCCTACATTGTACAGAGTTTTACCCTTTCATGTCTCTCCCTACATTGTACAGAGTTTTACCCTTTCATGTCTGTCCCTACATTGTACAGAGTTTTACCCTTTCATGTCTGTCCCTACATTGTACAGAGTTTTACCCTTTCATGTCTGTCCCTACATTGTACAGAGTTTTACCCTTTCATGTCTCTCCCTACATTGTACAGAGTTTTACCCTTTCATGTCTGTCCCTACATTGTACAGAGTTTTACCCTTTCATGTCTCTCCCTACATTGTACAGAGTTTTACCCTTTCATGTCTGTCCCTACATTATACAGAGTTTTACACTGTCATGTCTGTCCCTACATTGTACAGAGTTTTACACTGTCATGTCTGTCCCTACATTGTACAGAGTTTTACCCTTTCATGTCTCTCCCTACATTGTACAGAGTTTTATCTTTCATGTCTGTCCCTACATTGTACAGAGTTTTACCCTTTCATGTCTGTCCCTACATTGTACAGAGTTTTACACTGTCATGTCTGTCCCTACATTGTACAGAGTTGTACACTTTCATGTCTGTCCCTACATTGTACAGAGTTTTACCCTTTCATGTCTCTCCCTACATTGTACAGAGTTTTACCCTTTCATGTCTGTTCCTACATTGTACAGAGTTGTACACTTTCATGTCTCTCCCTACATTGTACAGAGTTTTACACTGTCATGTCTGTCCCTACATTGTACAGAGTTTTACCCTTTCATGTCTGTCCCTACATTGTACAGAGTTTTACACTGTCATGTCTGTCCCTACATTGTACAGAGTTTTACCCTGTCATGTCTGTCCCTACATTGTACAGAGTTTTACCCTTTCATGTCTCTCCCTACATTGTACAGAGTTTTACCCTTTCATGTCTGTCCCTACATTGTACAGAGTTTTACCCTTTCATGTCTGTCCCTACATTGTACAGAGTTTTACCCTTTCATGTCTGTCCCTACATTGTACAGAGTTTTACCCTTTCATGTCTCTCCCTACATTGTACAGAGTTTTACACGATGCATATATATGTGTCCAGTATGAGATAAGTCCAGAATGGATGCAGAAAAAACTTGTATCCCCAGCAGAGCTCTAGATAAGCTTTTGGTTATTTGGGTATTTTACCCAGGGGTTTAATTTTGATTGGATATCCACAATTTTTAGAGGGTATTCAAATATTTTTAACCCACTTGTTTCTTGACATTTGGGTATTTTTACTTAAAACCTGTTTCATAACAATCCCCTTAAATCATTTAAAACTATGTGAATAGTTGTATATCCGTCTGCGTCTGCTTACAGCTCCCTCTCCGGGAAGCCATTTTTATTTGCAAAACTTAGCATAGTGTGAAAGGAGGTATTCTAATTTAATCACCAAACACCAACTATTCAAAATAAAACATGTACATTGAGGAGCCACGATGTGCTTTAAAATTGGCATCAATCGGTATATGTTTGGCGCACAAGCTTTTTCCAAATGTAACTGTTGGTAAGTGAATTTCATGATCGGCTGATACACAATCATTTTATCTAACATTTGTAATATACGCAATTGTTTTATCTAATAGTTGTAATATTCGCATTAATTTTATTTCAATAGTGTATTTATAGTTTTTCTCCATATTTGATACTCTGGGATTTTATTTGTCTGCGTATTTCTGTTTATTTAATGCATATTTTACACAAATACGCAGCTTATCTCGGGCTCTGCCGAGGGACGCACAGTAATATTCAGTGTATCAAATTTTTGACAAGAAATATAAAGTTCCTGTAATTAAAATAATTATTATTTCTTACAGTACAGTACACTACACTACACCATATCATTTCTTTACAGGGAACCCACGAAGATCCGGAGTAGAAAAGGTTTTCAGGAACCCATGCTTGCCGTAAAAAGCGACATCATTTACAGTCTGCCGTCATATAGCTGGAATATTGCTGAGTGCGGTGTTAAACAACCATCCAAACAACAAACAAAACAAAACAAAACCTTTACAGGGCCCCTCACACTTTCTGTAAGGACACTTGAAATTAATTATTGGGGGTCCTCTAGACTAACATCTAGTATCTGAAATGAACATATCGTACAGAAAAAAACAGTTGTTCAGTTATCTTAATAAAGATATAATTAAAAGGAGGCCAGTGACTCTCTTCATTTTCAGATACTGCAGTGATCTAGACTTGCCAAACATTATAGACTTGCATGGGGTGTATTTGATATATACTTGTATCAGGGTCTGTAAGACAGAATAGGGGTCCTCACAATCTCATTAAAATCAGACCTCAGTTCTCGCTACCACTAAACAAAGATCTGAAGACATCCCATTAGGGGTCACGTCAGAACGACCTTTCATCCGACCAATCAGAGCATCGCTTACCAGATTATGAAAGTGACAGTCGGAATGTGATTTCTAATCATGCAACCTCGAAAACTTTAACTCCGAACGATAGTTACGGGTTTAACGACTGAATCCATACAATCAAGACCATCTATTAGCCATTCCAGAATGTTCTTTCGTTCAAATTTCAAATTTGTAATCGAGAATTTGTCAAAATATGTTTCGAAGTGTAGTCGCCAATTTGAAATTAGTGCCGTAAAGCACGAGAAAGTGCCTTCTGATTGGTCATTCCATTGGTCGGTCAAAGTTTGTGCAAGGTCGGTCTGACGTGACCCGTAATGGGATGTCCTCAGATCTTTGTTTAGCAGTAGCGAGAACTAAGATCTGATTTTAATGCGATTGGGGGTCCTCATGACCCCAGGTTTTGCTGGTCAAGGTGTAACCCTGAGTGTGGCTGTGTCTGTTTCCAGGTGTGACTGTGGACACAGAGAACATAGGTGCCTGGCTGGATGTAGCATCAGACATAGCAACAAAGTCTCTGACTGACGACTCCTTTGAGCATCTCACCCAGGCAGCCACTGGAGCCACAACCGGGGACTGGCTGGTTGCATAGTGAGTACTGGAGCCTTTTTAAAAATGATTTGGGATGAAAAAATATTTCCTCTGGTTTATAACAGAATACAAAACTGTTCACTGGTCATGTTGGCTGTCCTGAAAAAATCTGTTTTGTGTAAATAAACAAAAAAAGTATGTGTTGTGAAAATCTAAAAAAATATGTGTTGTGAAAAATATACAAAAAATGTGTGTTGTGAAAAATTAAATGATATGTATTGTGAAAAATATGTCGTGAAAAAAAAATGTTTTGAAAAATAAAAAAATATGTTGTGAAAAATGTCTTGTGAAAAATAAAAAAATATGTCTTGTAAAACATATATAAAATATGAGTTGTAAATTCTTTTTAAAATATGTGTTGTAAAAAATATAAAAAATAAAATTTTCAGCTTCTCCTTCAGCATGTTTGAAGCATTGGATGTTTTAAAATAGTAAAAATAACAAAAATTTGTCTCTTAAACAAGGAACAAGACTTTAAACGTTTTTCTGCCACCAAAATAGTAGTAGAAGGTACTACATGTCGTGGTACTCCAACGGCATGGGACGGTGCTCATGACATCAACCACTGGTTTGTCTGGCCCAGGTGATTTACTTGCCTCTGTCACATGGCTGGGATATTGCTGAGTGCGGTGTTAAACAACAAACAAACCTTCTACAAATACTTGACCAACTGGACACAGTCCATCAAGTCCTCTTTTATAACACCCCAAACCTAAAAGGGCATGGGTAAATAGTTATACCAAGTCTGTCCTCTCAAGAATATTTGTTTGTGCGACATATAACTTGAAAACTACTGCATAGATTCTTTATAAACTAGGTGAACACTTTCTTCACTAATTATATAGGTGCAGTGCGAAGTTTGATTGCAATATTTTGAATTTCAGAAAAAATTACTTAGAATTGTTTAACATACATTTGTGCAACCTATTCTTGAAACTGCATAGATTCTTTTCAAATTTATTAAACAGTTTCCATACTAATAGAAGAGGTGCAGTGCAAAGGTTGATTTTGATATGTGGAGTTTCTGAGAAACTATGATTGTTTTCATGTTTTGAACTTGTAAGAATTTTTTACTTCAACATTTGTGCGACCTATCATTTGAAAACTACTTCATGGATTCTTTTCCAATTAGGGGTGTACTTTTTATAACAATTGGAGAGGTGCATGCAAAGTTTGATTTCGATAAGTGGATTTAACATATTGCTTTTTTCATGTTTTGAAGTTTGACATATGTTGGAGTATTAGTGAGCCCTGCACACTTTCTGCCTTGTTGTGACTATACTGGCTGGTTCATGTTACAGTTACAAAGACTCCTGCTCAAAAATCCTGTTCGCCATGGAAAGTTTTGGAGTCAGGTAGGTGATGTCACGTTTATTATTGCACTTGTATAACAACATGTTTGTGTGTGTGTGTTTGTGTGTGTATGTGGCTGCAAACTAATGCCGGTTTATAATGCTAGCTTACTGAGATTCCATGCTACAGTTTAACATTGATACCCCACTCAGACACGTCTACTGGCTCTGAGCCGACAAGTACTTGTTTTAGCCCCTTAATGCCGAGCGCCAGGCAGGGTAACAACGAGTACCATCTTTTAACGTCTTTTGGGATGATGTGACAGGAGATCGAACCCCGAACCTCCCGCCCCCCAGGTGGACGCTCCACAACTAGACCACGTAGGCGGTCCCATGTACTTGACTACTTTCTACTTAAGGTCATGCTTTAATGCAAGTTTGGGCTAGTCGACTGAGAAGTGTTTGGCACTGACTTCAAATTTGCATTTTCAGATTGATTATGATTTTACTTGTGACACAAGTTTAATATTTTCAGGATGAAGAGGAAAATGAATATAGCCAAGGTTGCCATGGAAACCAATCCCCGCTTGGTGAAGAGGATGAAGGTTACGAAATGTCCCAGTGTCATATTGTAAGTAACTACCTGTCATTGTAGACAGTGAAGTTCATGTCCACATTGTCAGGTTCTTATTTGAGATCAGGTGAATCAGTGTCCATTTTTGGCAGTGTTTTGGGTTCCTTGAGGTGATGAAGACATTGCTTGATAAAGGTACCAACTAGGGCCGCGACTGTGTTCTAGGGCTGGGACGGGTGAATCGGGTACTCGGGTCAGGTGGGTTCTGAGAAGGACCAGGGTACCCACAGGACTACCCTGACCTGTGGTTAGTCACATGATACTATTGTTTGATGACAAAAATTATCTAGAGCTCTGTGAATACACTTCAGGTCACGATTGTTTGCATTTCTTTCTGACTATTTACATATTCCTTCTGATGTATATATTTTTGAAAAATGATAGACCTTCAGTCAACTTCAGTAATGCATGACCTGATCGTTTTATAGTGTATCTAAATACTTTTTGCCAGGGCTCTGGTCAAACAATTCCTTATCGAACAGTTTGTACTAGTCTAATGAGATCTGCAGTGGGTACCTTGGTAGGGTCAGGTAGTCGGGGGTAGGGTCAGGTAGTCGGGGGTAGGGTCAAGTAGTGGGGGGTAGGGTCAGGTAGTAGGGGGTGGGGTCAGGTAGTGGGGGTGGGGTCAGGTAGTGGGGGGTGGGGTCAGGTAGTGGGGGGTGTGGTCAGGTAGTAGGGGGTGGGGTCAGGTAGTAGGGGGTGGGGTCAGGTAGTAGGGGGTAGGGTCAGGTAGTAGGGGGTAGGGTCAGGTAGTAGGGGGTAGGGTCAGGTAGTAGGGGGTAGGGTCTGGTAGTCGGGGGTAGGGTCAGGTAGTAGGGGGTAGGGTCAGGTAGTAGGGGTAGGGTTGGGTAGTAGGGGGTAGGGTCAGGTAGTAGGGGGTGGGGTCAGGTAGTAGGGGGTGGGTACCCAGGTAGTAAATTTGGACTCGTCCCAGCCCTAGTACCAACATATGTACTGAAACGTGACATTGAAAGAATAGAAGAAGTTGCAACTCCTATCTCATTAAGATCAGACATTTGTTCTCGCTACCGCTTCACATAGATCAGAGGACGTCAAATCACAGATCACGTCAGCGACCTTTCATGAACTTTGACTGACCAATGAAATGACTACTGGTCTCTGACCAGTAATCACCATTTCTTTCATGTTATTTCTGACATATTCCGTGTACAAAGTAGATTTTTATTATCAAGGGTATCGCCCTCAATTTTTTTATTCATCAGAATGAATAAGAAATGCTATTATCAATTTGTCATCTGCAAACTGACAAAAACTAAATTCCCAGAATTCGATCTACGTATACTTATCCTTAACACTATGTGCTATGGATTTTGCAATATATACAGGTTATGCATTTTTGGAAATATAGCTCAAATACGTTTCAGAATTGTATTTTGGGGAAGAAATGATAGACAGATAAAAAGCAATGACAGAACTGATAACACATGATCTTGTTTTTTTATTTATATTTTCGCGTAAATTAGTCACGTAAAACTGCCCACGTGTCTTTTCTGAAGTTGTATTTGAACAAGGTGATTATGGTGGGTTGTTTTGAATATTTCCTCACAAGAGGCCCGTTTTATTCATCATTGTCAGATTAATATTTCTCTCTTCTAATGAAAACGAGTATAAGTAAACTGAGTTGTTATCACGTGCACACTATAACAGGGAGATAGCGATAACTAGTCCTCGGCGATGACTGGTCGCCAGCCAGTAACAAGAAGATGACAAAAGCCAATCAGAAAGCAGCTTCTGGAGCTTTACAGCATCATTTTCAAACTAGCGACTTCCATTCCAGGCTACACTTTGAGAAGTAATGATTCCAAATTTGAAAACTAAACAAAAGAAAATTGTGGAATGTCTAATTGATATTGTAGGCAGTACTTCCCACGGACTCTGGAAAGTCTCTTCCGCTTTGAAATGTGTATCCCATTTAAGCAAGAGATAGACAATGATTTTGACGGAATCAGCCTTCAGCCCTTAACTGTCGTTCGGAATACTCCGTTACGACCTTTTTGAGGTTGAATAATTTAAAAACATATTCGGTCTGTTCTTTTCCTGATCTGATAAGCAACATTCTGATTGGTCTGATGAAAGGTTGTCCTATATCAGATCTTTGTTTATCATCCAAAACTGGCTCCCACAGGAGATATGCTTGGGTGAGATCAAGCGATATCTACTTTGTAAATATCGCTGCAATGAAATTGCATGACAATGCTTTGCGGACCATTGTGACATCACTGGTTACCATGACGTCACAATCAAATGACATCACTAATGGCTCTGCAACTGAAGATACTAGCAGTACTTTTACACTAAGACACTGCCTATTACTGTCTACAAACTGAAAAAGTTAGAAGAATGATTTTGGATGATAAATAAAATCTCACCCTCATGTCTTTTGATATCAAATATATCAACACTCGTTGATAAAAGTGGAAATACTCCTAGGCTCTCATTGATATATTTGATATTCGTCGACTGTATTTTCATTGTCACCACCTATAGTTCTTGTTAGGAACATATTCAGGACCTGAGGTGTTGTTTATTGAGTCATCTTGTTTTCTTTCAGTTATAAACAAGGAAAAATGTACCGCTATGAAGTAGAAAAATATGACACCAAATCTTTGACTTCTTTCGTGGAAGGATGGTACAAAAATATGAAGGCGGAGTCAGTCCCAGTGGACCCCTCAAGCTTGTGAGTATTCACATCGTGTAGGCTGGTATTTGGCAGCAAGTCTGCAGCAAGCATCAGTAAAAGTTCCAAAATTGCCATTGAAACATTCCCGACTTGTGATGATCTGGGTTAGAATAGGTCTTGGGCAACTCATGCTTGTCGTAAGAGGCGACTAACGGGATCGGGTGGTCAGGCTCGCTGACATGGTTGATGCATGTCATCGTATCCCAAATGCGTGGATCAATGCTCATGATGTCAATCACTGGATTGTTTGGTCCAGAGTCGATTATTTACAGACTGCCATCATATACCGGTAGCTGGAACATTGCTGAGTGTGGCGTTAAATAACAAACAACAGTAATTATCATGAATTCTTTTCTAATGAAATCATTATTTTGTTTCAGTGATGAACTTACAGAAAATATTGCTAAGGCTTTGAAAGTAAGTATCATTCATGATATATGAATAGTCTAAATTCCCTGTGTTAACAAAAATATATATTCTCAGAAATTACAGACTGCTTCTAGGTCTGTAAAGCTCACTTCAAAGTATGTCAAATGTAACATGTTGTATTTGGGATAACACTTTCCTTGTAAAGTACAAATTCCAGTACTTTTTAGGGTGGAGCCCATCCAGGATTCGAACCCACACTTTCAGAGTTAGGCACCTAATCGCCAGCACACAAAGTCAGTGATCTGTCACTCAGCTTCCGAAGTTGCTGACTTTGTGTGCTGGCAATTAGGTGCCTTATCCTGAGTGGGGGTTGGAATCCTTGACATTTGGGCTAAAAAAATATAGTCTTGGTTCTCAGGCATCGCCCGCATCATTATAATGTTTGCCACACATTTCGATTTTATTTCCATTTTTTTTTAATATAAAAAATCTTTAAATATTCCAAGTCCAAGGGTAGTCAAATACTGTATTCCATTATTTACTCATCAAGGAAAACATTTATGTCGGCCTTTCCCAGGTTGATTGTACACAACTGTTTATGTAGTTGCACAACTCTTTATTTGGTTACATACTAGTTTGAACAATTCCCCCCAAAAAGACAATCCCCGTCTGCACTTTATTTTCAAAAGCCATTGCCTGAGAACCAATTCTTGTATTTTTTAGCCTTGGTATTGGACAAAAATCTCATAACCAAGTCATATCAAAAGGTCCCAAATTGTCTCAGAACATGTAGACACTGAAACAAGTTTCTACACTATACAGTCATGTCTCGTTAATCAGACACTCGTTAATCAGACAATCGGCTTTATTCGACACTATTGATGGGAACCGATTAAATCAGTGCTATTTAGACCCCTTTAATCCGACAGTCTCGCACTCCGACTCCGACACACCTAATTTGCAACGAATTAGAAAGCAGCTTTCTTAAGCTTTGGGTACCAGTTTAAAAGTTGCGACTTCTATTCCAGACTATGCTTTTTAAAGTATTTTGAATTGGTCATACAGTCCATAACAGTTGTTTTGTGTTAAACTTTATATTTCGTTTTGCAGGATCAAATTGAAGGCCCCAATCGCTTCACTTTCCTGACAATTGCCGGAGGAGTAGTCTCCCTTGTTCTAGTGATCCTCGCCTGTGCCTGTGTCATGAGTCGTAGAGCCGCAGAGAGAAAGAAGAAGTTGTTCTAGATGCTGCCATGTGCTCAGTGTTCAGCAGAGTCTACTCTGTATCTTATGTATGGGAGATCACAGGGTGGATATATACTCAGCGTCATTATTGAAGGGTCACTAGGTTATAGGTGGGTAGATATACGACATGAACATCAAGCGGCACTAGGTCTGGGTATGTGGACAATGGGATTGACAGTTGAAGAACATGTTGTTTATGCCTCCGTGAAGATCCAGGGTAGAATAGGTCTTCAGTAACCCATGCCTGCTGTAAAAAGTAACTATGCTTGTCGTAAAAGGAGACTAACAGGACTGGGTGGTCAGGCTTGCTGACTTAGTTGATGCTCATGATATCAGTCACTGGATTGTCTGGTCCCGACTCGATTATTTACAGACCGCTGTCATATAGCTGGAATATTGCTGAGTGCAGCGTTAAACAACAAACAATACAATAAATAATATTTATGCCTACGTCACACTGATCGGATGCTTTTATGAAACTGGAAAAATGTACTCAGAGTTGCATCCCTTTGGCATGCCAGAAACCTATGATTGTGGGTTCGAATCCTGGTTCGCCCCGATTATGTTTCTAGGTTTGTCAGCTCCATACCCGTGCTCGTGGGTTTCACCAAAGTGGTCAACGTCTGAGACCTGCATCACTTCGGGCTTTCCTCCCACACTAAGCTGGCACACCGTGATATAACTGGAATACTATTAAAAGCGGCGTTAAACCCATCTCACTCACTCACTCACCATGCACATCCAGCACATGACAAGTAACAGTCAGTGGGTATAAAATGGGTCATTCAAGATGCTACTGATCTTCATCCTTTGAGGTTGAAAATGCAACACTTTATTTTCTGTTATCTTCATGAGCCCTCAATAACGACACTGAGTATAGTACACCCTGGTGTTAAGAAAGTTTTAGGGTAGAAAGGGTGGATCATCTTCCTGAGGCAAGGGAGTTAACTTACTACAAAAGTCCAGTTTCCACCCTTGTTGAACTAGGCTGGAATTTTGGAGTTATATTTTGGCTTGACTAACGAGTCTATGCATAGTCCAATCAAAATACGAACAACAACATCCGGTTGGTAAACTGCAGTGCAGATTTCTGTCAATTGCAGGATTTGCAAAGCAGGTGTACAGTCAACTTAGCGTAAGAAAATATTTTCCAAATCTTTTAATGTTTTAGTGAAGGTGCTCATATAGTTTGATGCAATTCACGAAGTAAGACGCATTTTAATACAATATCGATATTGATTATTGATCAGATTGTCTTCACTTGGCACCGCCATTTTGTTTGAAGCAAATGCAAGTGATATCAGAGGTGGAATCTGATTGGTCAAAAGAAGGGACTTTTAGCCACTGGTGGCGCATTGGACGAACACAGAAATTCCAGCCTAGTTCCGCAAGGGTGGAAACTGGACTTTTACAGTCAGTTAACTCCCTTGCCTCAGGAACATGGGTGGGGTAGATTAAATGGCTGTTGAAGGCGCCAGCAACTTAGCATCACTGACTCCAATCAGTCAAACACCACGAGGGTTAGAAATTTCTTGTGTTTGTTAAAATCATAACACCCCGGTTGAAATAAGTGCTGGTGCCTGGAGAATACACCAACAAATCCTATTTTCGAACAAAATCTTGTGACAATGTTTTTTTATATTAAACCACAATAAACATGTCAAACACATGGAAAATAATGTGCACAGTGTGAGTTGTAAGATAAACTTAGGGATTCAGAAATCCAAAAACAGTATTATATAAATCTCAGTGTAAAGAAAAGTGGCAAACTTAGTAATTTACAACTGCTCATTATCTAGCCTTGCTGAAATGAGCTCCACTAAATTTATTCAGAAATGGAAAAGCAGTACCTTACCGACGTAATAAGCGCCCCGCTCAAATAAGTGCAGACAACGATATTTGCTAATATATTGGCTAGTGAACAATCCCAGTTACCACCCCTTCCGATTGAGCAATGTACTCATGACTTATTTATTCTTGTATAATATGTACCGGTACTCGTGTTTTTATGCACCCTTAATTATGAGAAATTAAATTCTGGAAAAATATGTTTGTCGTATATAAGCATTTCAGGCTGTCAGCATAAACCACAAAATTTACGACCTTTCACCTCCCTTTTTTTTCTAAAATAATATTCTAATCAGAGCCCCCTATTTCTAATTTTGAGAGTGCCCTAGGCGCTTGTTACATCGAATACGGTATCATAAATCTCAGTGTAAAGAAAAGTGGCGAATTTCATAATTTACAACTGCTTATTATCTAGCCTTCGTGAAATGAGCTCCACCAAATTTGTTCCTCTAGTTGGGATAACATAATTCCAAAGGGCACGCCTGGACATCTTGGAAATATGAGTGCCCTGTGCCCTATGAGTGCAGGCTTGAATAAAAACAATTCCATTCTTGACGAGGGTGATGGCTGCCAACAAGATGGAATAATGGCCCTTTTTCGGCCAACTAGAATTGTCAATTTTTAAAGTTTTGGTAAGTTGTTGGTATAAATATTATCAGACATATTTGTTTTTGGCTTCTGACATAGTAAAAAACACAGAAATGGGTAAAATGTGTAAAAATGGCAGATTATTTTTCAAATGAAAATGTAATTTTGAGCAAGTCTGTGACCCGATATGATTTACTATTACTATCATATGTTTGTAATGTTTTGTATTCACATCTTAAAAAATCAGCTTGGGTCAAAGGCTTGCGTAAATATCAGAAACAAACTCTAAAATCACACCTAAGGCTTAAAAAAATAACATAATTGGTTCTCAGACAATGGCTTTTGAAAATATAGTGTGGGCGGGTGGTGTTGGGTTTTTTTTGGGGGGGGGGGGGGAGGTGTTCAAACTAGTATGTAACCAAATAAACAGTTGTGGGAAAGAGCCTCCCTACATTAATGTAAAATACTGAAATACAGTTTTTGACTATCGTTGGACTTGGAATATTTCAGGATTTTTTATATTTTTTTTAAAAACGGAAATAAAAATGAAATGTGCGCAAACTTTATGATGATGCGGGCAGTGCCAGAGAACCAAGACTATTATTTTTTTATCCTTATTTCAGCCATAAAGGGCAGGGCACTGATAACAAAATTGGGTGTCTTGAAAAAAAATGAAATTGAAATCCTGGATAGGTTGGCTGGAGGTCCCTATGTACATGTAACATGTTTAAAATTGTGTTACATGCCACATCCTGTAGACAATCCATAACTCAGAGCTTGATTTGAGCATGCCAGATGGACCTTGAATATCAGGTTTTATTACTGTAGACAATTATGGTTGGTTATTCTTGTTGACAAAACAGTCTCATTACAATAAGATTGTTTACTGCGACCAAGTACCTCTCTGCGTGAAGATTTGTTATACCCTTTCCAGGAAGTTGAGTCAGGGAGCCTTGATGAAACCTTGACCACCCAGGCAAAATGAAGGATGTGTGGGTTTTTCAACCCATCAGAAGTAGGCTTTCTAAAACGATTCGGCTTTTTTTTTACCTTGATTCTGAATCTTTTATCTTGACCACCCAAAACGTAATGTTCCCTTACAAGAAGACCGTTCGTGTGGATTTGATGGAGCTCAGAAACGATAAGGTGTATGAAATATCAACAACATATATAACATGGCCTTTATTGTTTTCCATCCAAAACTTCCTGTTTATGTTCGTTATTGAGATACAAAAACTCTCATATGATGTTCTGAAAGCTTTTTTAACTTGTTCGTGATGAGAGTTTAGTAACTTTAATAATTAAAGCAGATTAGAAAGTCTGATTAGAAAGTTAAACATGACATGATCTGCAATGGAGGGTTTGTTGATCTTCGTGCAGATGGGTGTTGTCTCAAGGTAAAGGTTTAATGTTACTGTGGTTGGCCACAATGTACACTGTGAACTGCTCCAGGAAACTATGGCAACAACAACTTGGGTTTATTATCAGGATTATGTAACGCCATAATACAACATTCCATCCTTCAATGCAGAGATCATCCAATGTAATATTTATTTAAGTTTGTTTTATAAAAAATCATTATAAATGTTTTACTTGTGTCTGTGTATGTACTGTGTATAAGGCCAGACTTTTTTATATTCTGGTTTACGGATTTTTGATCGAAACATTCATAAGAAAAAATACAATACAATTTCAAATATATTTTGTGAACACTTCAAAATGTTAAAAAAAATTAAGTAAAAAAAATAAAAAAATAAAAAATATAATGAGGGATGGGAGTTTTTAAGATAAATTTTCAACAGTTTTTTTTTATAGTATATTTAATCATTTATTTATATTGTTATCAACAGTGAATCATTTATTTTCTTCAATGTGTGACTTATTTCTTGTTGGCGGAATAAAAATGTATTATATTTATTTTTTTACTTTTAAATGTTCGGGGTTGGTGGATTTGGAAACCAAATTATAGAAATAGTCTGGCCTAAATGTGTTACGAAATTGGGTATGGGTCGAGATGATATGTTATTGTGATAGTTTGATTTGTTTCAGTTGAATGAATGTTGTTACAATATATAGGCTTTAGCTTTAGGGTTGAGTGTGTTTTGTGGTGGGTGTATCCGTCCGAATGTTTAGGGGATCTGATTACAATTTGTCCCATTGATTATTCAGTGTATTACGTCTCCATTCTATTATGATAAATACCATGGACCTCTTGGTCTCCATAGCATCGTCTAGGAAGTGATGTCACCACCTCCATCACTCTTAACACATCGACCCGTAAAGATTCCGGGGTAGAATAGGTCTTCAGCAACCCATGCTTACCGTAAAAGGCGACTATGCTTGTCGTAAAAGGCGACTAACGGGATCGGGTGGTCAGGCTCGCTGACTTGTCATCGATCCCAATTGCGAGGATGGATGCTCATGATATCAATCACTGGATTGTCTGGTCCAGACTCAATTATTTACAGACCGCCGTCATATAGCTGGAATATTGCTGAGTGCGGCGTTTAACAACAAACAACCAGACAACCAAATCTTAACACATCACTAACAGAGCTGCTCTAATGAGTTTGAGTGAGTCAGTATGGTTAATGCCGTTTTTAGGTATATTCCGGCAATATCTGGTTGTATTTGAAGCCACGCAAAGTCAAGTACTGGTGATACTGCACATTGTTTCAATCACTAACGAACAGTGTAACTTCATTAGACGTTTTAGCATTAAGGTTTGTGGCACCATGATCTTTACCATCTTCCTGAGGCAAGGGAGTTGAATATAAAAGTCCAGTTTCCACCCTTGCCGAACTAGGCTGGTATTCTGGACTTACATTTTGGCTGGATTAACGAGTCTATGCATTCTATTATGATATCTTACGACAAGCATAGTCGCCTTTTAATTAGTTTGCCTGTTTTATGCAAATACACAGCTCATCTGGACCTCTTGATTCAATACACAGAATGATAGAGGAAGGACATTAATATGTCCTCAGCATTTTCCATGACAGTTTTAAGACGCTGGATGGATTGGAAATTTAGTATGAATGTTGTGCTCTAATAATTTGTGTGACATGTGTTTGAGATAGATTTTCTGACTGTAGATACAGTAGTTTGCAACCAAAATAGAGCTTACGGACAGGGGTTACCGTATTCAACTTAATTAGTGGCCCGCTCTAATAAGCGCCCAAGGTGATATTTGCTAATACATGTATATTAGCTAGTGAACAATCCAAATTAGCACCTCTTCTAATTGATAAATGTAAACAAGACTTATTTATTCGTGTATGATACGCACTCATGTGTTATATGCACCCTTAATAATGTGCAGTTAAATTCTGGAAAAATATATCTGTCGTGTATAAAACGCACAGACTTTTCTTTTGTATCATTTCAGGTACATAAACCTAGAAATTTACGATCTTTCAACTGTTTTTTTTTCCACCAAAATTATATTCTAAGAAGAGCCCCCTATTTCTAATTTGGAGAGCGCCCTGGGCGCTTATTACGTTGAATACGGTATGTGCAGAATATATTGGTAATATGTTGAATGTCGAACGTCTTTCATTAGAAAGTGAACCATGTTTGATATCAAGCCAGCAGTCTACATGATAAGGACATGATAGTTTGATGCAGGTACGAAGTATAAAATAATATGCTGGTTAATTAAAATAGATTTGCTCATGAGGTTTATGTCGGATTTTCAATATGTCCGCCTCAGCCATATTTAAATGGTGAGAGCAACTTTTGTCAAGTAGTCGTCTTTGTTGTCAATTTAAGTTGTTGACTAACTTTCTATGTGTGTTACAGTGCCATGCCACTATTTTTATGTTAGTGACCTTCTGTAATGTCGAAAAAATGTTGGTGTTTTTGTATTGTGGTATCAAATATTTTTCATGTATGTTTCTGACAAAACTCATTCTAGTCAGTAGCATAAAGTGCCTTAAAGAAGTCTGAATAATTAATTGTTTTCATGATTTCAAAAACTAAATTGATGTAAATATGTCATGTTCTTATGCCTTTCTTTTTCAATTCTACAAACAGTCATATTTCACTTCCTTTTTTGCCTTAATGTCTTTTTGTGGACATAAATGTCAGTATTTAAACTCCTTTTTGACATTACTCTGGAGGATTCCACTATTTTGTGATCATGAAAATTACTGAATTCATTTGTCCACAGAATGTCATTTTTTTTAACACTGGCAGTAAGAAGCCGATTTTAGTTCCAATCTTGGGTTACTGGAATATATATTTTTAAGGTATTGGATAGACCAGCCCAATTCGATTTCTGTTTAACAGCACCACACCCCTCATCAACCTTATAGTCGACACACCGACTCTCCCTACATTCATCGAATTCCGAAGTCTCCCCAGTCAAGGAGGGAGATTTTATGATGCTTCATCTGGTTTGATAAGGATAATGTGCCCATCTAGTAAGATGGGTTATCTCCCATGAAACAACTTTGAAATATTACTTGTCAAACAGAATGTCAGGGCAAAGTAAAGGGGCGAAAAGGAAGTCAACCTGATGGTGTCTTATTAAAATGCAGTATTATCATTAAAATGCTGTCTTGGCATTAAAATGCTGTACATGCTTTTTGGAATATATTTCGTTCCATGAATGTCATTCTTAATGGTGGGCTTCCGCAATCCAGTTGTTTATTTCAACATTGCATTATATTTGATGGTGGGAGAATTATTTGTCATGTATGATTCTGTTTGATTGTTTTAAGTGTACTTAGTTTCAAATGAATCATTAATAAAATAATGAAAGATATATGGTTGCTTTTTCACTTCATAATGCTCATCGTAGGGGCACTATAAATAAACACATGAAAAAAACGTTGCAAAATCCCTAACGTATATATTGAACAAAATGACTTAATGTTCAAAAGGTTTTCAATGTAACATTTAGTACACTTGTTAGCTCACCGGGTCCAAAGGACCAAGGTGACCCTATGCCATACCGTGGCGTCCGTCCGTCATCTATACGTCAACAATTTATTCAAACGACTTCTTCTTCTGAACTACTAATTGGAAATTAACAGAATTTGACTGGAAGCATCCCTAAGTGGTGGGGATTCAAAATTGTACAAATGGTGGGGCTGACCCCCCTAAGGGGCTGAAGGGCGGGACCAAATAGGGGTAATTTGGCTATATTGCTTAAACGACTTCTCTGAAACTAAGAACTGGAATTATTGGCAATCTGTATTTGGAATATGCATAAAGATATGTCAAAAACTGAAGTGTGCAAAGACTGCAATCGCATCTGAATGATTTCATTGGAAAAAAACAATTTATTCCAATAGTTGTTGGTATCTATGTAATATAAAACACTTCTCCTAGGTTGTGCCTAGGATTGCATGTAAACCCTCCGGAAGAAACCTGGAAAATAATACTAATATTGCATTGGTTTTATCCATCATTTTTGCATTAACCAAGCCAGCGAACCTGACAATCCGATCCCTTAGTCGCCTCTTACAACAATCATGGGTTGCTGAAGACCTATTCTTAGCCGGACGTTCACTTTGGGCCCCAAATAAGGTCAAAGGTATATGAATCCAATTTTTAAACTAAAACAATCTTAGAAACTTATTTATTAAGAATTTGAGCAAAACATTATACATGATTCCTGGAAACGCCAACAACACAAATGATATAATGAACTGCACAGGATGTAGTGACGTACATCGCACTGACCATCCGAACACAGAATACAGCGACGTACTTCGCACTGACCATCCGAACACAGGACGTAGTGACGTACTTCGCACTGACCATCCGAACACAGGATGTAGTGACGTACTTCGCACTGACCATCCGAACACAGGACGTAGTGACGTACTTCGCACTGACCATCCGAACACAGGACGTAGTGACGTACTTCGCACTGACCATCCGAACACAGGATGTAGTGACGTACTTCGCACTGACCATCCGAACACAGGACGTAGTGACGTACTTCGCACTGACCATCCGAACACAGGACGTAGTGACGTACTTCGCACTGACCATCCGAACACAGTATGTAATGACGTACTTCGCACTGACCATCCGAACACAGGATGTAGTGATGTATGTCACACTGACCATCCGAACACAGAATGTAGTGACGTACTTCGCACTGACCATCCGAACACAGTATGTAATGACTTTCTTCGCACTGACCATTCGAACACAGAATACAGCGACGTACTTCGCACTATCAATCCGAACACAGGATGTAGTGACGTACTTCGCACTGACCATCCGAACACAGGATGTAGTGACGTACTTCGCACTGACCATCCGAACACAGGATGTAGTGACGTACTTCGCACTGACCATCCGAACACAGGATGTAGTGACGTACTTCGCACTATCAATCCGAACACAGGACGTAGTGACGTACTTCGCACTGTCGATCAGAACACAGAATACAGGGATTATTATACATGATTCCTGGAAACACCAACAACACAAATGATATAATGAACTGCACAGGATGTAGTGACGTATGTCGCACTGACCATCCGAACACAGGATGTAATGACGTACTTCGCACTGACCATCCGAACACAGGATGTAGTGACGTATGTCGCACTGACCATCCGAACACAGGATGTAATGACGTACTTCGCACTGACCATCCGAACACAGGATGTAGTGACGTATGTCGCACTGACCATCCGAACACAGGATGTAGTGACGTACTTCGCACTGACCATCCGAACACAGGATGTAGTGACGTACTTCGCACTGACCATCCGAACACAGGATGTAGTGACGTACTTCGCACTGACCATCCGAACACAGGATGTAGTGACGTACTTCGCACTGACCATCCGAACACAGGATGTAGTGACGTACTTCGCACTGACCATCCGAACACAGGATGTAGTGACGTACTTCGCACTGACCATCCGAACACAGGATGTAGTGACGTACTTCGCACTGACCATCCGAACACAGTATGTAATGACTTTCTTCGCACTGACCATTCGAACACAGAATACAGCGACGTACTTCGCACTATCAATCCGAACACAGGATGTAGTGACGTACTTCGCACTGACCATCCGAACACAGGATGTAGTGACGTACTTCGCACTGACCATCCGAACACAGGATGTAGTGACGTACTTCGCACTGACCATCCGAACACAGGACGTAGTGACGTACTTCGCACTGACCATCCGAACACAGGATGTAGTGACGTACTTCGCACTGACCATCCGAACACAGGATGTAGTGACGTACTTCGCACTATCAATCCGAACACAGGACGTAGTGACGTACTTCGCACTGTCGATCAGAACACAGAATACAGGGATTATTATACATGATTCCTGGAAACACCAACAACACAAATGATATAATGAACTGCACAGGATGTAATGACGTACTTCGCACTGACCATCCGAACACAGGATGTAGTGACGTATGTCGCACTGACCATCCGAACACAGGATGTAATGACGTACTTCGCACTGACCATCCGAACACAGGATGTAATGACGTACTTCGCACTGACCATCCGAACACAGGACGTAGTGACGTACTTCGCACTGACCATCCGAACACAGGATGTAGTGACGTACTTCGCACTGACCATCCGAACACAGGATGTAGTGACGTACTTCGCACTATCAATCCGAACACAGGACGTAGTGACGTACTTCGCACTGTCGATCAGAACACAGAATACAGGGATTATTATACATGATTCCTGGAAACACCAACAACACAAATGATATAATGAACTGCACAGGATGTAATGACGTACTTCGCACTGACCATCCGAACACAGGATGTAGTGACGTATGTCGCACTGACCATCCGAACACAGGATGTAATGACGTACTTCGCACTGACCATCCGAACACAGGATGTAGTGACGTACTTCGCACTGACCATCCGAACACAGGATGTAATGACGTATGTCGCACTGACCATCCGAATACAGGATGTAATGACGTACTTCGCACTGCCAATCAGAACACAGAATACAGCGACGTTCTTCGCACTATCAATCCAAACACAGAATACAGCGACGTACTTCACACTGTCAATCAGAACACAGAATACAGCGACGTTATTCGCACGGTCAATAGGAACACTGGATATAATGACGTACTTCGCACTGTCCATCCAAACACAGAATACAGTGACGTTATTCTCACTGTCAATCAGAAAAAGGGGTGTAGTGACGTACTTCGCACTGTCCATCCGAACACAGAATACAGCGACGTACTTCGCACTGTCAATCGGAACACAGGATGTAGTGATGTTCTTCGCACTGTCCATCCGAACACAGAATACAGCGACGTACTTCGCACTGCCAATCGGAGCAGAATACAGCGACGTACTTCGCACTGTCCATCCGAACAGAGGGTAAAATGTGACGAACTTCACTGTTCATAAAAACACAGAATACAGTGACGTACTTCGCACTGTCAATCGGAAAACATTTTGTAGTGACGTAGATTGCACTCTCCATCCGAAAACAGAATACAGTGACGCACTTCGCACTTTCCATCCAGCAGGATGCAGTGATTTCACACGTCTCAACCCCCAAAGCCGTACAGAACACGGCCCTGCTTCTTCAAAGCATACACAACGTCCATCGTTGTGATAGTCCTCCTCTTGGCTAGCTCGGTGTACCTAATAGCGTCAGCGATAAGGTTATCCAAGAACATCTTCAAGACAACTCGCACCTCCTCATAGACGAGCATGGACATGCGTTTGACGCCCCCTCTTCTTGCCAGACGCCGAATGGCGTCTTTCGTGACGCCACTGATATTGTCCCTCAGGACCATCCTGTGCTTGCGAACTTGAATCGGCTCCCCTGCCCTCCCTTGACCAACTTTGCCTTTTACCATTTTCCTGAGTGGTCTCAAGCCTGGAACAGTCCAAAATTACTGAATTAGGGGTGTAACAAGTCACCGACGGTGCGGGATATTCGGTGTATCGATACCTGCAACAATGAAGACTGAGACGTACATTTGAAATTTCATTGTGAAATACTATTCTGTGATGGTTGTTCAACGCCGCACGCTGAAATTTGCCACATGACTCATACCATGTTTGAAATGTTGTAAATTTGTACCAAAAAAAAGAAAGAAGCAAATTTATTGATTTTCAAAGATAAGATATTTAAGTAACCCATCAGCAGTTGTGTATTATGCGAGTCTTTTAATTTTAGAAAATTATATAATCAAACTATTTAAAACAAATTAAAACAATGTAGAAGTATCCTCTGGGTGCTGACAAAGGACCAAAACAATTAATTTTTGGGACATAATTATATTTTTTTTCTTATTATTTCTATTATTATAATTTATTTTCAATTGACAATCAAACATATGATGACATCAACTGAGAGCAATAGCTGCTTTTCCTCCCTCCTCAGTTTAAGTCTCAAATCTGAGTTTTGTGGATTCATAAATTTTTTATTTTGATTATTGATTTATCATCTTAAATGTATAAAATTTATTTTATTACAAAAGTATAAGCGGCAACGACTATCATGTCTTGGTAACATCACGGACATATTTTGCTTGGTGAACATCTAGAGGACAAAGGGGCGGGCGGGTAGCCTAGAGGGTAAAGCGTTCGCTCGTCACGCCCGAGACCCGGGTTCGATTCCCGACATGGGCACAATGTGTGAAGCCCATTCCCTGTGTCCGGCGCCGTCATATTGCTGGAATATTGCTAAAAGCGGCGTAAAACCATACTCACTCACTCTAAAGGACAATGGTTTTCTGATAGACGTCAGGCAACAAATAAACACTGACTTTTTATTTTAACTTTTAGCGAAGGGTGCGACCGGTAGGGCAGGACATGCTTACTTTATTCGCGAACACCTGGTGTCATCACTTTTTCAGTGAGCCATTCATATAATTGTCGGGGCGGTCGGGTAGCCTAGTGGTTAAAGCGTTCGCTCGTCACGCCGAAGACGCGGGTTCGATTCCCGACATGGATACAATGTGTGAAGCCCATTTCTGGTGTCCCCCGCCGCGATATTGCTAAAAGCGGCGTAAAACCATACTCACTCACTCACTCACTCACATAATTGTCACCGCTATTTTGCCTTTTTCGCCCAATGTTAACCGTTTCGGCAGATAATCGAGACTGGTTATTCTCTGGCGATGCCGTTTTATATTTATAAGACGACTTTAACATTTCATGCTTTGCAGTTTCATGCTCTGGAAATTGAAAACAAACTGAAATTGAAAAATATTTTTTTAATATTTATCGGTTATTATATTTTGATGATGACCAATATCTTACATGTAAGCTGCACACAACTGACGATATGGTTCTTGCTTTTTGAATGTGGACATTTGAAGGCATTAACAACAAAACATCAAAGATAAAATCATTATCAACAATAGCCCTTATAGCTACCCAGTGTACTGGAGATTTAGACATTTCAAACAAAAAATACTGCAGATTTATGATAAATCAAAGACTGTAAAAATTCTCTTTCCAACTGAACCAATACACCTGCTGTGTGATAAAGTCCTCAGGCCAATCGCTTTTGCCAGATTTGATCGTTTTTGTAACAGGGCACGTGTTTTTCAGATTACAATGCCCAATACACATACTGACGTTTAGAAGTATAAGTAAGTGGTCATATAGTGTATAAATGCACATGTAAGCTTATTTTTGTTCAGGGGCGGTCGGGTAGCCTAGTGGTTAAAGCGTTCGCTCGTCACGCCGAAGACCCGGGTTCGATTCCCGACATGGGTACAATGTGTGAAGCCCATTTCTGGTGTCCCCCGCCGTGATATTGCTGGAATATTGCTAAAAGCGGCGTTAAACCATACTCACTCACTATTTTTGTTCACGCGAATAATTGAGTCAAGTTTTACGTCGGTTTTAGCAATATTCCAGCAATATCACGGCGGGGGACACCAGAAATGCGCTTCTCACATTGTACCCATGTGTGGAAGCGACCACAGATCTTCCGCATGACGAGCGAATGTTTTAGGCACTAGCCTGTCCAACCGCCCCTCAGTTCCAGGGGGACCGCCTCCGTGGTCTTGTGGTAGAGCGTCCGCCCGGAGAGCGGAAGGTCCAGGGTTCGATCCCGGGCCGCGTCATACAAAAAGACGTTAAAAGATTGTACTTGTTACCCTGTCTGGCGCTCGGCATTAAGGGGCTAAAACAAGGACTGGTCGGCTCGGAGTCAGTATACTGTGTCTGAGTGGGGTATTCATGTTAAACTGCGGCATGGTATCTCAGTGAGCTAGCACTATAAATCGGCATCAGTCCGGACTAGTACAAGCAGCCACACACACACATACACACACATACACGTGCATGCACGTCGCTATATAAGTGCAATAATCTTGGACGCGACGTTAAACCCAATTTCACCTCACATTGAGGTTAGAACCTAGATGTCGTAATGGCATGCAAACAGATGTTCGCATTGTTATGATCCAAGTAATTCAGCCCCAATGAAAGCGCACGTAAATTCTCACACACACGCCAAGAGGTCAAGGAACTGAACGTGTCTGGCGGTCGCTGAGAGAAACACGTGTGGCCATGATCAATGGATAGAAACTTCCGAATGACAAATTTTCTTTCTTCTATGTGAAGAGTTACCGATCATGCGTTGTGATTTGCCTACTCACTCACTCATGGACATATAGTCAGTGTATATATGAATATAAAGTATACTGTTTTTAAGTGAAACGAGGTGAGGTGAAATGGGGTTTAAACATTACGTTCAAGAAAATTACACTTTTAAAGCGACGTTAATTGGTATCAAACGAGAGTGAGTGTGGTGTTGTATTTATTACCCACATTAAATATGTAAATAAATGTAAAAAAACAAACATTTTTCGTTCGTTAAACAGACTAAACCGAAACTCGTTACAAATCCAGTTCCGGAACAGTATGATATTATATACAGTATGTCCAAACATGGGCATTGTTGACAGTTCTATGCGACCCGTGAAGATCCGGGGTAGAATAGGTCTTCAGCAACCCATGCTTGCCGTAAAAGTCGACTATGCTTGTCGTCAGAGCCGACTATCGTGATCGGATGGTCATGCTCGCTGACTTGGTTGATGCATTTCATCGATCCCAAATGCGTAGATCGATGCTCATAATGTCAATCACTGGATTGTCTGGTCAAGACTCGATTACTTACAGACCGCCGTCATATAGCTGGAATATTGCTGAGTGCGGCGTTAAAAAACAAACAAAATGTTTCTGCTGTGTTGTGTGCACACACGATGGCAGCAACGCTCAAGATCTTTATTTCACTGCAGTTAATTCAATCCCATGGGGCAACTGTAGGAAAACTTTAAAATCAAACAGCGCCGCGATTTGACTCAACAGTCCGTCCCTCCACCCCTGGTATCCCGGCTTTGCAATGGAAATGGTGGGCAAGTCTAGATATCGATCCAAATAGTTGAAACTGGCTTGGTTTCGCTACGCCCAACTTTTTACATGTGATGAAATTGAAAGTCACGAATCTGTGCATCATTCTCATAGGAACCACGATATATCTGTCGTCGTACATGGCAATGGATATAGGTCGATTGTATAATGTCTGTATAGTAGCTCGTGTGATGATCTTGTTTGGTTTAATAAATTGTTTGTTAATGCCTCTCATTTCACGACATTCCTTCCGGTCTGTCTCATAGTAGTAAGAAGTTGTGAAAGTCACGCCTCGTGAAAATTTGTGAATGGAAAAAGTAGTTCCGGTGCGACCGAGGTCACGGTCATCCAATTAAACGAACAAAACGAGGTCAACATTGTACGACACACGTTAAACGGGCGGATTTTGTATCTCACCACCTGTATCGTCACCACGTGGGTCACAACAAGCGGTATCTTCCAAGAGATATCGGTACAATCAAAGTGAATCTCAATGCTTTGCAGATCATTGTGACGCCATCGGTAATTATGACGTCACAACCAAATGACATAACTAATTTCTGCTTCTGAAGCTGGGGTGCGTTGCAAACAGCCAATCGCTTGCAAGCGATGTTTGCAATGGCAATGACATGCATGAACCAAGTCAATGAACCTGATCACCCGATCCCGTTAGTCGCCTCTTACGACAAGCAGGGTGGCCTTTAACAGCAAGCATTGGTTGCTGATGACCTATTCTACCCCGGGTCTTCACAGGTCGTGCAAGCGAAGTACAGTGGTCGCATTACAACGTTACGCTAACTTCCAGTCTCTTGCCATCGCACCAGTCGCTGGCTGAGGTTGCTTCGTTCTAAAATTAAAACTGCGTTTAACTGAAATTTGAGCTAGACAGTGGAACAGGAAATTTTGGTTTGGATCAAATGCGAAATGGGCAAAGGCAGCGGACACCCCATCTTCCCGAGGCAAGGGAGTTAACTGACTATAAAAGTCCAGTCCGCCCTTGCCGAACAAGGCTGGTGTTAAGGAGTTCGAGTTTGGCTGGACTAACGAGTCTATGCATAGTCCAATGAAAATCGCGCACCGAAATCGAAGTCCGGTACGCCATGCAGATATCGGTCGATTGCAGGATTTGCAAAGCATGTGCATCGCCAACTCGTTGTCAGCAGATATTTTCCAAATCTTTTCATGTTTTTAATCAAGGTGCTCATGTGATTTGATGCACGTCGCGATGTAAGACCCGTTTTATCACAATATAGATCCTGATTATCGATCAGATCGTCTTGACAGGGCGCCGCCATTTTGCTTGAAGCAAATGCAACTGCTACGAGATCTGGAATCTGATTGGTCAATGGAAGGGGCATAGAAAGTACATAACTCGAAAAAGTCACTGGTGGCGCTACGATCGAGCCCCGGAATTCCAGCCTAGTTCGGCAAGGATGGAAAACTGGACTTTTAAAGTCAGTAAACGCCCTTGCCTCGGGAAGATGCTAACACCCAAGCTTACCCAGTCTGCTCCACATATTCAAAGTAGTCTTCAACAGTAATAAATTCATCGGCTCGTCACCAAGCCACTTCTATTACGTTCTTCTTTTGAGTAAGGCAACGAAGCGCTAGTCGCGACGCCCTTTTTGACGAGTGCCCAAGTGCTTCGAGCTGTTGCAGATTTTTAAAAGCGATTAATTTGCTTACTTTAAGCAATTCGTGGCTTGCAACGTGACCCTGGTTAGCTGTACTTTTTACACACAAGACACTGCTTATTACTGTTTACAAGACCGCCTCCGTGGTCCAGTGGTAGAGCGTCTGCCCGGAGAGCGGAAGGTCTCAGTGAGCTAGCACTATAAATCGGCATCAGTCCGGTCTAGTATAAGCAGCCACACACACACGTGCATGCACGTCGCTATATAAGTGCAATAATCTTGGACGCGACGTTAAACCCCATTTCACCTCACCTCACCTACTGTTAACAAACTAAAAAAGTGAGAAGAATGATGTTAGATGATAAATAGAAAGTATTTATTCGACACCAGTCGCTATTAAAAAGTTAAAAGTCCGAAATCAGATTTGAATCCATTTTTTTCGACAAAAGGATTGGATCCCGAAGCAGAGTGACGTATTTCACACGTCTCAACCCCCAAAGCCGTACAGAACACGGCCCTGCTTCTTCAAAGCATACACAACGTCCATCGTTGTGACCGTCTTCCTCTTGGCTAGCTCGGTGTACTTCACAGCGTCAGCGATAAGGTTATCCAAGAACTTCTTCAAGACAACTCGCACCTCCTCATAGACTGGTTTGGACATGCGCTTGACGCCCCCTCTTCTCGCCAGAAGCCGGATAGAGTTACGCGTGATAGCCCCAATGTAGTCCCTCAGGACCATCCTGTGCTCGCGATGTCGAACAGTTTCTTACATGATCCGTAGTCTGGAACAGTCCAATATTAGGGAATTAGGGGTGTAATTGACTTTTTAAGATTCCTTGTCCTGTGCAATAACAACAGAGCGCTTGAATTGCAATAAATTGAAGAATTCTTTAAAAAGATGAGCTTTTGTGACGTCATGTTTGCACACACAACAGCAGGAACATGTTGATAGAGCGTATGCATAGAAATGTCAACAATGCCCATATTTGGGCATATATAAATATTCATGCGCAACCAGATTTGCAACTGGTTTCAGCTTGGTCTGTTCACGAAAGAAAGTTGTTATGTATTTACACATACATATTCAATGTTGGTAATAAATAAAATACCACACTCATTCTCGTTAGATACCATTTTTAAGAAACTCGTGAACTTTTTATGGTATCTGACCTCGCTTTCGTACAAAATCCACTCGTTTCGTAAAAATGGTATCAAACGAAAATGAGTGTAGTATTCTCTCAGTGCGTTAAGTTTTCATTACACCTAAAGAGCCGTAAAACGGCGAAAGATCTTGTGTGCATAAAGGACTGTTGACAAGCACGAATATTAACCAACAACAAAAACAGTGTCCAAAATATTCATACATTCCTACATACATTGAACATACTTCAAGGGCATCACAAATATCCATTAGTAATATAATTATAGTTGTTGCTATTGTGATGATTATGATTATTATTGTTTTCGCTGTGGTTATTATTGTTTTCCTTGTGGTTATTATTGTTGTTGTTATTTAAATGATTATTGTTGTTATATGACAGTGAGTGGGTGAGTATGGTTTTACGCCGCTTTTAGCAATATTCCAGCAATGGCCATAAAAGCAAAATGAACGGACCAACAGGTGGAAAATTAAGAGGTTTAAAAGTGTCAGTCACAAATGTCCCGGATCAAAATTATCACAAGGACATGCAAACCATTAGTCGGGAAACACGTACGATTCGGAAAAAACGCACCCACTGCATTAACAAAAGGGTCATGGAGCTGCACGCAGCACTATGCACGGTATTAAAGTGCAGGGTTTTTGATTGCCTGGCATCTGCGTCAATCGAACAGTGACAGTTCAATAACATGCCAAGATTAATAGAAGTGCAAAGAAACAACGTCAAAGGCCGTTTGCAGGTAGGGGAATCCTGATCAGCTGTAGCCAGGGTTTTCGATGTTGCGCCCAGCATCATCACACGGTTATGAGATCGGTTTCACCAGTATGGGTCGACACGTGATCGGCCAAGGTCGGGACGACCAAGAGTAACCACCGCCCAAGATCGCTACATCCGACTGCGCCACCTACGCGAAAAGACGACCACAGCTACCTCAACCGCATCCCAAATACCCGGACTGCGCAGAATCTCCGACCAGACCGTACGAAACCGTTTAAGAGCAGCAAGTCTACGAGCAAGACGTCCTGTTCGACGCGTCATATTGAGTCGACAACATCGTCAACAACGACTGCATAGTGCATAGGTGTTGTCAACACAGGGTATGGCCTCAACTGCGATGGAGAAACGAATCAAGATTTCTCCTCCATCGAGGGGAAGAGCACGGGTCTACAGCCGTCGGGGAGAATGTTACGCCGGAAACTGCGTACAGGAAGTGGACAGGTTTGGTGTGGGTAGCGTTATGATGCTGGTGATCTCTCATCATGGCAGGACAGATTTGGCCCAGCGCAATCTAACGGCTCAACAATACATCAACGAAATTCTCCAACCTCACGTCCTCCCAATTGCAGCCAACGGCAACCGTGTATTCCAGCAGGACACCGCCCGACCGCATACATCACGGATCAAGAGCAAGAGCCTGTCTATACAACAACAACGTTCATGTTCTCCCCTGGCCCTCTAGATCCCCGGATTTGAACCCGATAGAGCACCTGTGGGATGAATTGGATAGACGGCGACGCCGACGTCAACCACAACCCCAGACATTGCAACAGTTGGCTTTTGCGTTGCAGGCCGAGTGGGCTACCATTCCCCAGGATATGTGATTCGCATACTCGTCTCTTCTATGGGCAGGAGATGTCTGGCCGCTATCGATTCCAACGGGGGACATACGCGTTATTGATGGTAGCTGACCTTCACCTTAGACTTTTCCTATGTACCGATAATTAAGATGACTACAATCACCAAGTGTTCTCTCCATGACATTTTTGCTCAATACCTTGTACGGTTCCTCGAATTAGATCTAATGTATTTTCCTACCTCACACAAATCTGCCTATGCGTTTCATTTTTTTTTTGGAAGAGTATATTAGGAATCTCCATTGGACAAATCCAAAGCGTCTATTGAAAATATGGAGGGACAACAGCCAATGCAAAAATGGCCACCATGCAAAAATGGCTACCCTCTGCACATAATGGTTGGTTGGTTAGTTAGTTAGTTTGTTGTTTAACGCCGCACTCAGCGTATTCCGGTTATATGACGGCGGTCTGTAAATAATCGAGTCTGGACCAGACAATCAAGTGATTAATATCATGAGCATCGATCCACGCAATTGAGATCGATGACATGCATCAACTAAGTCAGCGAGCCTGACCACCCGATCCCGTTAGTCGCCTTTTACGGCAAGCATGGGTTGCTGAAGACCTATTCCACCCCGGATCTTAACGGGGCGGTATGTAAATAGTCTAGTCTGGAAAAGACTGGGAGACAAGCCAGTGATTGGTATTACGAACAACATCTCTCGCCGTTGGGGTACTAGATCTATAACACGCATTCATCCTGTCCATCTATTCCAGTTTTAGGCGGCTCGTCAACCCGCACTCCGCGCATGGAACTCTGGGTAGGCGAGTGCTCGTCTATCGTTATACACTGCTTTCAGCACGAGACGTTGGTAAATGTCAGTCTAGGACTGACAATATTCACGTCAGTCAATGACAACTTCACACAGAATACTTATTATTAATATACCATGATCGTTACAATAAGCAAAAAGCGAACTTGCTAAAACATTTTTCAACCACCTCAGGCCATTGCCAGCAGGGAAATTATCTTGATTCATATTATTACGTTTGAAACATTATGGACATATGAGTGAGTGAAAATTGTGAGTAACAAGTATTGTTCCTGCCTGACAAGATACACATAGTCTATCTTTGAGCAAAGAGGTATCTTACCAGAGCAATTTGCAAAACTGAAGTCCTCGTTCTCTCTTGTCCACGCTGACCTTGTGCGATTCAAAGGGAGGTCACTCTCACACCAACATTCCAGGGTCCACTCGGTCTGCTACCTACATGTGAGTTGGGTTTTCTGTCCAGACAACCTTTTAAAAATCACGGTTGGCGCAATCGGGGCATTGGTCTCTCACTTGATTACCTACATTCTTTAAATGGCTTGCACATCTTCGGACAAATTACCAAAGCATTGTAAATGAGTTATTAAATTTATTTCATCAATTGAGGAGCTACAAAAGTCGGACAAAAAATGAGACAATGTCATAATCATCTTGACAAATATGCGTCACTTAAAGCATAGGTTTTTTATTAAAAGAAATATAATTATTGTTTCTTATGAATCACTGGCCCACAAAATTGCTCCCCCATCTTTGTCTATTTTTAAACACTGTTAAGAAAACTGCTCTTTCAGTTCACACTGTACACCTCTAGACGCATGAGGCGTGGGCAAAAGAGATCACGTGGTACAACAAGATACTGTTTGTTTAGATTTGTAACATACTAAGAAATAAAACAAAAAGATAAAATGTCTCTACCCAGACAGTTTAATACATGCTTTAAGAAACAGTTTACCTGTTTGCGTAATAAATATATATAATATAAATATACATATATATATATATATATATATATATATATATATATATATATATATATATATATATATATATTTATATTATATATATTTATTACGCAAACTCTCTCAAAATAAAATTGTCTACGTCACAGGTGATCGTGGAGTCTGGATCAGTCTCCATTTTCAAATTATTATAATATCTCGCGTTATCTTATAAAAGTAAAACAAAATATAACAAAAAGAATTAATTAATGAAACATTGTTTCAAAAATAATTTTAAAAATAGTCTCAATGCATTCGGAACACACCAGTGAAAAATATGCCTCACATTATTTATTTATTTTGCACTTGCCTCCGATGTACCGACTTTGTATTGGTTAGCCAACATGAAAGCGGCTGCTTATCATCTATTTATAATTTATGGATGGACATCGAAATCAGAAACGATTTATATGATACAGGGTTTGAGAATGAGTGAGTGAGTTATGTTCTACGCCGCTTTCAAAAGTATTTAAATTTCTTATGGAAGGAAAGCCCGACATGGTGAAGGCCCTAGACGTTGACCACTTTGGTGAAACCCACAAGAACGGGTATGGTGCTGAAAAAACAATAATTATTTAAGAAACATTTGTTTGGAACTTGTATCTTATAAAATAGATATTAATTTTTTAGTATTAGCTCCTCCGAGTTAACGTCGACACGTCGTGATGGAAATACTGTTTAAAATGGCTTCATACTAAAACTGACAAGCCCAGAATAACCAAATTCATGAGAACAATTTTGAGATTTTACGAGCGCTTACATTGGTGCAGAATTCGCACTATGATCACAAGTGAGTGAGTGAGTTGGGTTTAACGCCGCTTTCAACAGTATTCCAGTTATATCACGGCGTGTCAGCTTAATGTGGGAGGAAAGCCCGAAGGGATGAAGGTCTCAGACGTTTACAACTTCGGTGAAACCCACGGGTATGGTGCTGACAAACCTAGAAACATAATCGGGTCGAACCCACAATCATGCGTTTCATGCCCAAGGGACGCAACTCTGCACAGCGAATCGCGGCGCCTTAGACGACTGGGCCCCCCGTGCCCCCCAGGATCATAAGTATGCGAACATCTATTAGCAGGCCATTACGACACCATGGCTCTAAGCATCTCTAGAACTGAGGGGCGGTGGGGTAGCCTAGTGGTTAAAGCGTTCGCTCGTCCAGCCGAAAGCCCGGGTTCGATTCCACACATGGGAACCATGGTGTCCCCCGCCGTGATATTGCTGGAATTCGGTGAAGACTTGTGGGGGTTCAGTTATATACAAACATTTTTTAAAGTTTACTTGTATACCTGTAAGCGTAAATTCAACAATTTCAAATAATGGTGTGTTGTGATATGCGAATGTGGTAGATATTCTATTCAGTTACTTACCGTCTTGAAATGTGTCAAATACTGGCTGCACCTCTCTTTTCAATATGCAGGTATCTCGTTTACCGCAAGGATATTACATGTTGCGTGTCTATGATGAATAAGGTCATGTAAATTGGGTATCGAACATTTTATAAAATATATTTAAATAAGGATTTAGTGATGTCTGGCTCAAATACTAGTATATGATAATAAAACTATATTTTAACATATGTTACGTCAACGGTTAAAAGACAACTGTTCACAAGCTTGGCATAGGGATTTATCCGTAAGTCCCAAAATGGATTCTTATTAACAGTTTTCAAGAACCATTTCATGTGAGAACTATTTGACTATTTGAATAGTATTACTGTAGATACATTTAGGGCCATATTGATTCGCTTTCGCCTTTTTTCTCACAATTTAGAAACTGAACGTGGTAGCCTAGCTAATCCTGCGCAATATATATCTTAATTACTAAAGGCTTAGGCAAGTCTAGATCAACCTATATACAGAGTCTAGTTTCCTTGACACAAAGCAGAAGTGGAAATTAAGGTTCTTTTGAAAATGAAATACATTATTTTAAAGAAATGTTTTCATGGACTTTAATGTTAATCTTGTTGTAGCCATGCATTTTATTTTCCTCGCGAATTTTGAAAATGTAAAGTTTGTAACTAATCTTGAACAATATCGAAAATGAATAAATGCAAAGAGCATCTTTTTAACATAATCTTATCAAAACTGGACATAGATCTATATGTACTGAATAAAGTTTAATTTTATTTGATTTTTTTTGTCAAATAGATCTATGCAAATGTTGTCTTTTGGGTAGATTTTCTTGTTCGAATTTTGACATTTCTGTAGCGCCATGTAAACATATCACGGCATTCAACATTTATTAATGTTGGGAAGACTGAGTGTCGAGTAGAGCATTCTTTCAACTGTGCCTGTGGAATGAAAATCATTCGTGCACACCAGCAAGCTCTCCACAGTGATTAGCCGTAGTCTTCGCGGACAAGCTAAAAAGCATTGTCTGGTAGCATGCACGGGGATGGAGCTTGGAGTGTAGCAGATACGAAACTAAAACAAGTGGAGCTATTCCAAGATGGCGGGACGAGGCAGGGGAAGGGGCAGAGGGCTGTTATCTAGTAACGTGACCGCAGTCACTCCCGGAGGAGGAGATTACCAGGTTTCGTCAGCAGCTTTTATCTCTGTGTTCTCTGTACCTTCCATCTGTGATCGATGTCTCCTTCATTGTATCATTCGACACATGCTACCGGCATGGACGTTGTTCGGTTTTCGATCAGATCATTCCTTTGTTTATCATTCCAAAAACTGGGCCTATTAATCGCATGTACTGAACAGTGTTTCATATATCGTTCATATGTTGTGATTGCCGAGGTCGGTTAAATGTGCTTACCGTCTCTAGTTAGGTTGTGCCAAATTGGCATCAGTGTTGATGAAACCTGTAATGTTATTGTATCAGCTGGTAACAAACGCATGCATATTTATTTCACTAAATCGGAAAGAAACGTTATAAATGAGTTTAAAATCACAATTAAGCTAGGCTTGGTTGTCACTTCCACACTGATAGTGGCAGAACTTGAACTCAGTTCTCATGAGGATTAAAAATTATCAGGACGTCACCACATTGCAGAGCAATATTGTGTGGATTGGCATAGCTTGTTTTGGCCTACATTTAGAATACAGTACCACAAACTTTTCAGACGTGTCACAATACCCTCTGATGTGATTTGTAGTATTTTGTTGCCAGTCTCACCAGCGAAACACAATCTCATTAAAATCAGATCTTAGTTCCGAGGATCAAAGATCCATTACGGGTCACGTGGTCAAAGCTTGAAGAAGCTGCTTTCTAGTTGGCTGATGTCGACTTCTTGTTGGTCATTTCAGTGATCGGTCAAAGTTCGCGAAAGGTCGTTCTGACGTGACCCGTAATGGGATGTCCTCAGATCTTTGTTTAGCGGCAGCTAGAACTTAGATCTGATTTTAACATGTTTAATGAGATTGCAGCGAAACAATGCCCTGTGACGTCAGGTGTCATCGAGAGAGCATAAGCTCCTCCCAGTGATCTGTCATCTCTACACGCAATGTCATTGAATAGGGCCAAGCGATGTTGAGAGTTTTTAATATTTGTTTACTAAATATAGCCTGCGGCTGTGCATTTCATAGCAAGCGCAAGTTAATGAAAGCACTTTTATTTTCCATATATTTTTTATTTTGTTTTTCGTCATTCAAGTGGCTTAGATGATTATAAATGTGAACTAATATACATATATTATTTTTTCGATTTATGAATTTGTTACTACAGAATATATACTACAGTATATTGTGTATATTTTTAGATGCAAGACATATGTAAATAAAAACATAATCTTGAGGGATTCTTTGACCAAAGAACTTAAAGTCATGCGCGCATTATGATTGGTTTGTCATATTTTTGCACATAACATTCATTGATAGGGGGACGAGTCTTCTTGCAGGTTACGGAAAGGGGCGAGTGGTGACGAATGGTCAAAGGCCGACAACATGTATTGTTTTAGCGGGAGTACTCTACTCAGTGCTAATGCGATGCTATTTGGTGTGTGATTGGATTAATGTAAGGTTGGATTAAGATTCTCCTGTAAACCTGACAGAGGACATTTTCTTTAAATATAAATCCACTGATGCTTCAGAGGTGGGGGTGTCGCGTTCATATTGAGACGCATTTTTGGCTAGTAGCCAGCGGTCGCATTCTTTTGGAGATGCATTAATTTCACGATTTACAGTATATTATATTGGCGCTGAGAACATTATAATTATAAATCAGATGCAATCACATCAGATCTAAGTTCTAGCTGCCTCTAAACAAAGATCTGAGGACATCCCATTACCTTTTGTGAACTTTGACCGACCACTGAAACGACTAACAAGAAGTCGACATCAGCCAATTAGAAAGCAGCTTTCTCGTTTCAACCTGACGACATCCATTGTGACTACGCTTGAAAAATATGTTGACACAGTTCTCGATTAAAATTTTGAAAACTGAACAAACGAACATTCTTGAATGTCTAATACATGGTTGCGATTGTATGGCAGTGCTTCCCACGTACTGTGCAAGGTCTCCTCCATTCAAATGTTTATCCAACGGGAGCGAGAGATAGACGATAATTTTGACGGAATCAGTCGTACAGGCCGTAACTGTCGTTCGGAATAGCCCGTTTTAATGTTTTCGAGATTGTATGATTAGAAAACACATTCCGACTGTCACTTTCATGATCTGGTAAGCGACGCTTTGATTGGTCGGATGTAAGGTCATTCTGAGGTTACCCGTAATGGGATGTCCTCAGATCTTTGTTTAGCGACAGCAAGAACTAAGATCTGATTTTAATGAGTTTGAAATCAGATGCTAAGCTACCCAATTGTTTATATATTCTGCGATGGTCAACTGTCTCCCTCACTATGTTAATGCATTGTTCTCTGTTGCAGGCTCTGCTTGTCAAACTTGGTCATGTGAGTGTTTCTTTTCGAATATTTTTGTTTAACAAATCTTTTTGTAGATTCCTTGTACTAGTCCTGACTAATGCTGATTTATAGTGCTAGCTTACTGAGATACCATGCCACAGTTAAACATGAATATCCCAAACAGACACAGTATACTGACTCCGAGCCGACTAATCCTTGTTTTTGTCCCTTAATGCTCCAGACAGGGTAACAACAAGTACCATCTTTTAACATCCTTTGGTATGACGCGCCCGGGGATTGAACCCCAGACCTTCTGCTCTCTTGGCAGATGCTCTACCACTATACCAAGGAGGTGGTCCTGGATAAAGTCGTGGACTGTTGACATGGCTGTCCCCCCCCCCCCAATGTTCCTATGTGCTACAATTATGTTCCAGCTCCGCAGTGCAGAAGAGGAGAAGAACAAAGAGCACAATGAAAACCACAACGCCAAGTCACCGTCGCCTGCCCCCTCACCATCATCGTCCGCAGCGACACTCAGCGACGTAGAGGAAGCACTGCGTAGTCTGCAGCTTGATGCAGATGAATCGGATCTCCAGAACATCAACCAACTGGCATCCGACGCCGCCAGGAGTGGGGAGGACTTGAAGAAGGTCTCCGAGATGATTTACAAGAAGTGCCTCGGAGACCGAGATTTTGCCAAGTCAGGGGCCATCATTTGTCACCATATGGCTGGGATTGAAGTAGAGGGAACCAAGTTTAGGAACTGTATATTGTCGCTGCTGCAGAAAGATTTTAAAGGTACACTTTCAGCATTAGAAACTAACTTTTTTGTCCACTTGACCTTATAATGATAACATATAGCAAAACTACGGAAGCTTTTTAGGGCCATTTTTTTTTTCTTTTTTTTTTCGATACTATCTTGAAATTTCAAGATACTAAGTTGAAATTTCAAGAAACTAAGTTGAATTTTAAAGAAACTAAGCTGAAATTTCAAGATATTATCTTGAAATTTCAAGATACCGAAGTTGATACTATCTTGAAATTTCAACTTAGTATCTTGAAATTTCAAATTCTGTATCTTGAAATTTCAACTTCTGTATCTTGAAATTTCAACTTATTTTCTTGAAATTTCAAGATAGTAGTTATAAATTTCAACTTATTTTCTTGAAATTTCAAGATAGTATCTAGAAATTTCAACTTCTGTATCTTGAAATTTCAACTTAGTATCTTGAAATTTCAACTTCTATATCTTGAAATTTCAAGAAAGTATCGAAAAAAAACAAAAAAAAACAAATGGCCCTAAAAGGCTTCCGTACAAAACCCATAGAAATGTCAAATTTCTACTGCTCCTTATGATACCTTAACTACTGGGCAGTTTGGCAAGCACTACAGGACTAGTGGCAATTTGGTAGTGACGGGTATTGGACTGACTTCGTACTGCATTTTATTGCAATATTGAACAATGTATTACAAATACATACCACACTATAATGCATGTGTTCTTTCATCTGTAATTTGTTATAAACATGGGTCTTTAAAATTGTGGTTCCTTCCTCATATTTCATAAAAGTCAGTGTGTGTTGTCTGTGGTTCTTTGATCTTGTTCTCTGTTTTAAGTCTGACATGGACACATGCACCCTCTTCACATTTCTGACAACTTCGTTCACCATTTTGTTGAATGGCGCTGTGGTCAAAATGCACATGTAATAGATACATTATATACATATATACATATATACATATATACATACACAGGTAACATTTGCTTAAATTTGAATTTGATTATCTCAATTCGACTTGTCACTGGCACGGATCAATGCTCATGTTGTCATCCACTGGATTATCTGGTCCAGATTCAATTTACAGACTGCAGTCATATACCGTATTCGACGTAATAAGCAGCCCGCTCTAATAACATGAATAAGCGCCCACAGCGATATTTGCTAATATATTGGCTAGTGAACAATCCCAATTAGCACTCTCCCGATGGATCAATGTACACAAGACTTATTTATTCATGTATAATACGCACTCGTGTGTTATATGCACCCTTAATTGTGGGCAATAAAATTCTTGAAAATTATATCTGTCGTATATAAACATTTCAGGCTGTTAGCATAAACCACGAAATTAATAATATTTCAACTCTGTTTTATTCACCAAAATAATATTCTAATAAGAGCCCCCTATTTCTAATTTTGAGAGCGCCCTGGGCGCTTATTACGTCGAAAACGGTAACTGGTTTTTGCAGGATGCTGCGTTAATCTTAAAAAAATAAAAGAATTGGTTCTCAGGCAATGGTTTTTGGAAAATATAGTGAGGGCGGGGGGTGTCTGTTTTGTATTTGGGTGTTGTTCAAACTAGTATGTTACCAACATGACCAAATAAACAGTTGTGTACCATCAACCTGGGAAAAAGGCCTCCCTGCCTGAATGTATTCCTTGAGTTAAATACTTGACCGTATGAATATTTAAGGATTTTTTTTTTTGAATGGAAATAAAATGAAAGGTTCAGGGAACTTTATGATGATGCGGGCGGTGCCTGAGAACCAAGACTATTATTTTTTTTAGCCATAAAAAACAAATTTCTTCGACACACATTCATAGTTGCCTTGATACCAGGAGGTTTGTGAATCTGAATCCCTGTATCGTGACAGATAAAGAAGAGATCAGAAAGACTTCGTCGGTGAGATTCCTGGGTTTCCTGGCCACACTGTGCCAGGTTTTCGGCCACATGCGGACGGCGGCGGGGGAGCTGTTCAAGCCGCTGGTCAGCCCCATCTGTGAGAGTATGGAGCTCATCTTGGAGCAGGAGACGGACACCACAGCGGACGAGTGTGAATTCCTTGCACTGCAGGTGTGCTACACGTTTATATACATCTATCTTTATCATACCTCCATGTCAGAATAATGAGATCTGATTGGTCCACGTGATGAAATACTGTGTAACCTGCCTTGGAGGGGATTAAATTTCTCAGCGGGGGAATAAATCTCTAATACTCCGCCACAAGCAAATCAGGCTACACATGGATACCTGAGAGACAGAATAAATCCCTTGTACCCCGCTTCAAAGCAAAGAGCTGCATGCTTTTTCCGAGTCAATGAAAGTCACGTGACATAGTGCAAGTTAACCTCAGCATAATCGAACACCTGTTTTCTATCACCAACCTCCATCTCGTGGTATAAAACCGAACATGGGACGCATAAAACCTCTGGCTTATGGTATAAAACCTAACACGGGACGCATTAAACCTCCGTCTCGTGGTATAAAGCCAAACGTGGGACGCATAAAACCTCTGGCTTATGGTATAAAACCTAACACGGGACGCATTAAACCTCCGTCTCGTGGTATAAAGCCAAACGTGGGACGCATAAAACCTCTGGCTTATGGGATAAAACCTAACACGGGACGCATTAAACCTCCGTCTCGTGGTATAAAGCCAAACGTGGGACGCATAAAACCTCTGGCTTATGGTATAAAACCTAACACGGGACGCATTAAACCTCCGTCTCGTGGTATAAAGCCAAACGTGGGACGCATAAAACCTCTGGCTTATGGTATAAAACCTAACACGGGACGCATTAAACCTCCGTCTCGTGGTATAAAGCCAAACGTGGGACGCATAAAACCTCTGGCTTATGGTATAAAACCTAACACGGGATGCATTAAACCTCCGTCTCGTGGTATAAAGCCAAACGTGGGACGCATAAAACCTCTGGCTTATGGTATAAAACCTAACGTGGGACTCATAAAACCTCTGGCTTGTGGTATAAAACCTAACGCGGGACGCATAAAACCTCCGGCTTGTAGTATAAAACCTAACGCGGGACGCATAAAACCTCCGGCTCATGGTATAAAACCAAACGCGGGACGCATAAAACCTCCGGCTTGTAGTATAAAACCTAACGCAGGATGCATAAAACCTCCGGCTTGTGGTATAAAACCTAACGCAGGATACATAAAACCTCCGGCTTGTGGTATAAAACCTAACGGGGGATGCATAAAACCTCCAGCTCGTGGTATAAAGCCAAACGTGGGATGCATTAATCCTCCGGCTCATGGTATAAAACCTAACGCGGGACGCATAAAACCTCCGGCTTGTAGTATAAAACCACGTGGTATAAAACGTGGGATGCATAAAACACTTTGTACCCCTCGTGATCCTGCCACAACTTATAATGACAGGGGTTTATAGATTTGCATCACAGATGATATATGGGCAATAAGACTGGGGCAGATGCCCAAATCGGAATGACTAAATCCTGTTAATGTACTTACCGGTATATGACAACTCTGTTGAGGTGACATATACGTCAAGACCATCAGTCCGGATGAAGATGACAGCATGAAGAGTCTTTAATGTTCAGATTTGCAGTGCTGCATTGTATGTAATGTTAAAATTCAAATTTAATATATGTCTGATTTTAGAAAAGTGAGAACTTATAAAATAAAATTCAACAAATTAAAGAAATATTTTCCTGTTTGAATCCACGGTAATCCCTGTACCTCCCATACCTCTGAGTTTAGAAAAAATGCGAAATTAAAAAAAAATAATTGTGTGAATGTTTGAATAAACAATTATTTGTTGTTGTTGACATGTAAGTATTTATTTTAAAAAAATAAAAAATTTATAACCGGTGTCAACACTTTGTGTAAATCTTGATTATTTCTGCAGTTGCAAGCTGTTGGCAAGGAACTGGAGGACGTCGGCAGTGAAAGACTCGGAAAACTGATGGAAAAAATCAGGACAAAGATAGTCAATAATAGGTGAGGGAACATTAGCGAGTCAGTAATCCAACAGTTGAACAATGAGTGATTGAGGGAGTTGGGTTTAACACCGCTTTTAACAGTATTCCAGTTATATCACGGCATGTCAGCTTAACGTCGGAGGAAAGCCGGAAGTGATGCAGGTCTTAGATGTCTCAAATGTTTATGGTGCTGACAAACCTAGAAACATAATCGGGGCGAACCGGGATTCGAACCCACAATCATAGGTTTCTGGCGAGCCCAAGGGACGCAACCCTGCTCAGCAAATTGAAGTGCCTTAGACGACTGGGAGGTCTAATGTTCATAACTGTTCCAACCAATTTTCCCCTGTGAAGATCCAATTAGAATAGGTCTTCAGCAACCCATGCTTGTCGTTAGAGACGACTAACGGGATTGGGTGGTCAGACTCACTGATTTGGTTGATGCATGTCATCATACCCATTTGTGAAGATCGATGCTCATGATTTCAATCACTGGATTGTTAGGTCCAGACTTGAGCAAAAGCTTTCATTATCCTATCGATTTGTGATGGTCGTAGCGCTAAGATGGCTTTGTGTACCATGCTGTGGCTGATATAAAATTTCTCTATAAGTTTGCATATTGACCTATAGTGTCGTTAGTTTTGCTTGCTTAAAATGCGAGTTCAGAAAGGACAATGAAATCCTGGCTCTGAATTCACTGCAACAACAATAGCATGATGTCATCATAATTGTTTAATGTCACATAGGCAGATCTTGATTGGGGGTCCAGAGCACCATGTGCCTCACAAAAACATCAAGCAGCAAACCACGCGGGGGGGGGTAAGATGGCGCCAACAGTCAAACCGAGATGAATTTGCTTTTTGTTACAGCACGTCACCAAGGATACGGTGTACTCTCCTGGAAGTGCTGGAATGTTACTGTCGGAAGTTTGAAGAACCTCCGAATGACGTCACTCGTTTCTACTGCGACACAATGGCTGACATTCTATCTGGGATGGTTGTGTGATCAAAGAGCTGCTCATATCATTGGCTGTTTTATCATTCACTGTTTTATGGGTCACTGTTTTTTATCATTCATCAACATCATTTCATTGATTTTATCAGCAAGAAAAAGCAATGCAACTGTTGATCTGATCTGAAATTTTTTCAATAAAAGCTTAGCTTCTGTTACCATGGTGACAGAGGTATAATGAGAAAAGAGCATTTTAGATGTCCAGGGCAAGTGAAGACATTGGGTGTTACTAAGATATACTGATGGAAACAAATAAACAATGAAAAAAAATAGGTAAATAAGCGTTACTGTCAGTAGAGTTTGCATACAAATTCAACAGAATCAAATGTTGAGATGTGTTTGTGTGCATTGTTTCCAACATGTATTTGTTAGAGAAGGCTGGGAACACATGACAGCATATCATTTTACTGTGTCTAAAAATGAGTGTTCCCATATTAATTTATATCAGTATATTTCAAGCCGATTAAGTTGAAATATGGCATCACATCGGCACAATCTTGGCCACAGGGACAAGCAGTGTACAGAGGCATAGATTGAACCAGTCACTGAATCAGATGTCTGAAAGCAGCAATTACAGTGAATAAGGTATTGCTAAATGTCTTGAAGAACACGGGGGGCACGGGGGGCCCAGTCGTCTAAGGCGCCACAATTCGCTGTGCAGAGTTGCGTCCCTTGGGCACGCCAGAAACCTATGATTGTGGGTTCGAATCCCGGTTCGCCCTGATTATGTTTCTAGGTTTGTCAGCACCAGACCCGTGCTCATGGGTTGCACCGAAGTGGTAAACGTGTGAGACCTGCATCACTTTGGGCTTTCCTCCCACATTAATCTGACACGCCGCGATATAACTGGAATACTGTTAAAAGCGGCGTTAAACCCAACTCACTCACTCACTCACTTGAAGAACACAGCCTCATCTATCTGGAGAAGACATAGCCAAGGAGAAGACAGTAATAAGTGTACACTTGGGCCCGATCCCTTTGGTTTTTTTGGGCAATAAAATGTATTTAGTATGATTTAGCCACAATAATGCTGAGTGTGTCAGAAAACAACAAATACCCAATCAGACATGAATCCTCACAAACGGGCGGGTTCATGTTCACAAAGCCTGTTTTTGAGATTCTTTTGTTATGTAGCTATCACTGAAATACATTTGCCAGTTTCTTAGTGTCAGTCGCTGCTTGTCATCTATTGGTGCTTCCAACCTCATCCCCTTCTCTGCGTCCATTGTTGCCATGGTAACAAGAATAAGATGGCCATGTTTTTTCTGTTTAGTCATGTTTTAGCTTGTTTAGTCACGTATCTGGATTTAGTGTTTGGAATGACAGTTTCTCTTAGCTAACCTGGTCACTGACTTTAAACAGGAATGGTCAAGTTAGGGACCAGTCATTTATTACAGAGGGGGTGGGTCGAGGTTTTTGATGCACCGATGTACTGAAAATAATGACCCTCCCCTAATTCTTATATTTATGGATGACCCTCCGTAAGTCCCCGTACAAAGGACAAAATGTAAAAGCACTTTATATTTTATCCCCCCCCCCCCTATCCTTCTCACCCACTCACCCCTATTATAAATGACCGGTCCCTTATGTACTGCGATTTCATGGAAACCATGAACTTGCAGTATAAGTTTCCATGGTGATGAATTACATTTCTTGTTTCCATGACAACGCACATCTGGTCATTTTATTTGTTGAAAATAATTCTTTTAATGACTATTCCTGCTTTGTGTGGTTTTCCATGGAGATAATTTATTGATTCCTTATAACATTTGTTGGTTTCTGTTTGTAAATGTTTGTAATATATGTATATTAAGAACAGAGATGTTTTCACACATGCTTTTATGCCACGTAGTATTATAAACAAATACACTTTTTAATGATGTGTTTTCTGATCTTTCGTTCACACTGCTATGCATTGTTATGTGATACGTTTAGCATGTGGGTGCATCATATCATAATGGTAGGCAAACGGGCAGCTTGGGTTGTATACTCCCCAGGGAGCTGAGAATGACAATCTAGTGCCACTGATCCATTGACTGAAGTAGTAATGTATCGCTTTGAGCATGCTTTAGGGTGAGGATTTTGGTGCATTAAAATATGCACATTATTACTTTTTTTATTATTATATTTCTACAGGTCAGCCAACCTTACCCACTTAGGGATTTAAGGGTTAGAATACGTCACCTGTGCTGGTCGTAAGAGGTACGCCGTATTCGACGTAATAAGTGCCCCGCTCTAAAAAGCGCCCACGGCGATATTTGTTAATATATTGGCTAGTGAACAATCCCAATTAGCACCCCTTCTGATTGATCAATGTACACAAGATTTAGTTATTCGTGTATAATATTCATGTTATATGCACCCTTAATTATGGTCAATTAAATTCTGGAAAAATATATCTGTCGTATATACACATTTCAGGCTTAAAACATTACTATTCTAATAGGAGCCCCCTATTGCTAATTGTGAGAGCGCCCTGGGTGCTTATTACGTCAAATACGGTAAATAACTGAATGGTTTGGGTGATCCGGCTCGGTAACATGGCTCATCTCGCCCCTTCTGTGTGGGATGTTCCTCACAATGTTTGTCTAGTCCTCACTCAATTATTTACAAACTGCTGTCATAAATACTTAGGGATCATGAATATTTTGGGGGATATTTTTATGTTTAGTAAATTGTGTGCTCAGTCTTCATTACAAAAATTCCTCAAAATATATATGATCCCCAACTTTTTCGTCAAAGGCGCCGCGATTCGCTGTGCAGAGTTGCGTCCTTTTGGCATGCCAGAAACCTATGATTGTGGGTTCGAATCCCGGTTCGCCCCGATTATGTTTCTAGGTTTGTCAGCACCAAACCCATGCTCGTGGGTTTCACCGAAGTGATAAACGTTTGAGACCTGCATCACTTCGGGCTTTCCTCCCACATTAAGCTGAAACGCTGCGATTTAACTGTAATACTGTTAAAAGTGGCGTTAAAACCAACTCACTCACTCACTCACTCATAAATTTTGTGAAGAAGCAGTATGTACAAATCATTCTTTTTTGCCACACATGTTTCATTGTTTGTTTGTCATCAGATGTTGTGGATAGAGTGTCTGCCTTGAGTGTGAAGGTCGGTGGTTCGATCTTCGGCTCCATCATACCAAAAGGCGTAAAAAAGATGGTACTTGTTGTTACCCTTCCTGGCGCTCGGCTTAATATTAAGGGGCTAAAACAAGGACTGTAACCTCGGAGTCAGTATACTGTGTCTGAGTGGGGTATTCATGTACAACAGCGGCATGGTGTCTCAGTAGGCTAGCACTAAAAAAATTGGCGTCAGTCTGGACTGGTACAAGCACCACCAACGGTGCTGCACATCGCTATGTGAGTGCAATAATCTTGAATGCAATGTTAAAGCTCATTTCACTACACCTTGCATCAAGTCAAGATAAATGTTCAATGAAAAGAATACATCTATCAACGTTTTTTAATGCCAGTAGAAGGTTACTGAATCATTTTTTGCTGTGATACTAACTTGAAATGTCAAGGAAGAGAATATATGGATGTCAACTTCTTTATTATGAGTAACACAATGTTTATGCTTACTCCTGCATCAGGTGAATTATACTCCGAAACGTTGTGTTCCTCATAATAAAGAAGTTGACACCCATATATTCTTTTCCTTATGTGTGTCACTTCTAAATGCCTTCCAAAGACTTGAAATGTCAAGATACTTACTTGAAATTTCAACTTATTATCTTGAAATTTCAACTTTTTATTTTGAAATTTCCCCCTTAGTATCTTGAAATTTCAAGAAAAAAACAAATGGCCTTAAAAGGCTTCCGGAAAAAAACAAAAAACAACCCAATCATTTTGTCCAACTGCGCTGTGTGTTTATGAAATCAGAATATTTTATGGCACAGTGAAACCATACCACTTAAACTCCTTGGATTCAATCCAGGCCTTAAACCCCATTTCACAGTTTTTGTTTTCATTTGTGGTATGAAAGTTTCTTTTGTTTATTCTGTATCCAACATGAAAGTTTGTGGCTCGGTTGCCTAAGGCAGAGTTGCATCCTCTTGATGTACCAAGATCGAATCCGATCACCTGATCCTCGAATATTCAGTGTGTCTCTCATGGGTTTCAAAAAGTGTTTGTCGTCCAAACTGTCCAACCTAGAACAATCGGGGGGGCGGTTGGGTAGCCTAGTGGTTAATGCATTCGCTCGTCACGCCGAAGACCCAGGTTCGAATCCCGACATGGGTACAATGTGTGAAGCCCATTTCTGGTGTCCCCCGCCGTGATATCGCTGGAATATTGCTAAAAGCGGCGTAAAACCAAACTCACTCACTCCCTCACTCACTAGAACAATCGGGGCAAATCTGGGTGACAAATGCTCAATGGTAGGTCTCTGGTTGGCCTCAGGGAAGCAACTCAACAAACTGGCACCTCTGATGATGAAGGTGATATTTCTGCGTACTTAGGATTAGATATTCTGGAAGTGAAACCATCTCACAAGAAAGGTTACTGTCAGCTGCTTAGTTCAATCTTCAGTTTGTTTTGAGAAATTTGAGCCAGGTTTGACTGTAGTCTATAAAATGTTGGTTAAAGGGATTAACTGTCCATGTCATTCCTGTTTAATTTTACTTTGATGGCCATAAATAGCACTGGCATATATGATTGATTATAATCAATTATTTACCTTTGTGATTACATTCAATAATTGACCTTTATGATTCAATATGATCAATAATTGACCTTTGATTTATTAGGATTAATAATTGACCTTTGTGATTACAATTAATAATTGACCTTTGTGATTCATTATGATCAATAATTGACCTTTGATTTATTATGATCAATAATTGACCATTGAGATTCATTATGATCAATAATTGACCTTTGAAATTCATCATTATCAATAATTGACCTTTGTGATTCATTATGATCAATCATTGACCTTTGAGATTCATTATGATCATTAATTGACCTTTGTGATTCATTATGATCAATAATTGACCTTTGATTTATTATATTCAATAATTGACTTTTGTGATTCATTATGATCAATAATTGACCTTTGTAATTCATGATGATCAATAATTGACCTTTGTGATTCATTATGATCAATAATTGACCTTTTATTTATTATGATCAATAATTGACCTTTGTGAATCATTATGATCAATAATTGACCTCTGATTTATTATGATCAATAATTTACCTTTGTGATTCATAATGATCAATAATTGACCTTTGATTTATTATGATCAATAATTTACCCTTGTGATTACAATCAATAATTGACCTTAATGATTCATTATGATCAACAATTGACCTTTGATTGATGATGGTGTCAGAGTTTCGAGCTCTATGTTACAGATGAAAAAAAACTGTGGATGTTTGCCATACCATGTAATGCATTATCTATGCCAGTTGAAAAACAGCAGTATCAAGAAGAGAAGTATATTTTGTCGAGGTTAGATTTGCTTTGATACATAGTATTGTAAATAAGTTTTAAATCACAAATAAATTTGTAGTAAAATATATATTGTTTTGATGTTTATTGACATGTACATCAACCCAGTTGGAATTCCTGTGTCTGCTTGCCACTCAGTAGAGATTTTGAGTTAGAAGTGGTCCCAAGCAGCGTATGGTGGTTGAAAGAGGCAACTTTATGCCATGATGCCATGTCAGCCCCACACACACACACACACCACCACCACCACCACCACTCCACACACAACATCACACCACGCTACATCCCCCTTGACACACCACACCACACCACACCACACCACACCACACACATACACACACACATGCCACCACCACCACTAACACTCCACAAAACATTACACTACACCTCCACTTGACACACCACACCACAGAACCATGCCATACCACACACACACACACACACACGCCACCACCACCACTCCACACAACATCACACCACACTACACCTCCCCTTGACACACCACACCACAGAACCATGCCATACCACACACACACACACACCACCACCACCGCCACTCCACACATCACACCACACTACACCTCCCCTTGACACACCACACCACAGAACCATGCCATACCACACACACACACACATACACACACACACACGCCACCACCACCACTCCACACAACATCACACCACACTACACCTCCCCTTGACACACCACACCACAGAACCATGCCATACCACACACACACACACACACACACACACACACACACACACACACACACGCCACCACCACCACTCCACACATCACACCACACTACACCTCCCCTTGACACACCACACCACATAACCATGCCATACCACACACACATACACACACACGCCACCACCACCACTCCACACAACATCACACCACACTACACCTCCCCTTGACACACCACACCACAGAACCATGCCATACCACACACACACACACACGCCACCACCACCACTCCACACAACATCACACCACACTACACCTCCCCTTGACACACCACACCACAGAACCATGCCATACCACACACACACACGCCACCACCACCACTCCACACAACATCACACCACACTACACCTCCCCTTGACACACCACACTACAGAACCATGCCATACCACACACACACACACACACACACGCCACCATCACCACTCCACACAACATCCCACCACACTACACCTCCCCTTGACACACAACACCACAGAACCATGCCATACCACACACACACACACACACACACACACACACACACTGCCACCACCACTCCACACAACATCACACCACATTACACCTCCCCTTGACACACCACACCACAGAACCATGCCATACCACACACACACACACACACACACACACACCACCACCACCACTCCACACAACATCACACACACACACGCCACCACCACCACTCCACACATCACACCACACTACACCTCCCCTTGACACACCACACCACAGAACCATGCCATACCACACACACATACACACACACGCCACCACCACCACTCCACACAACATCACACCACACTACACCTCCCCTTGACACACCACACCACAGAACCATGCCATACCACAGACACACACACACACACGCCACCACCACCACTCCACACAACATCACACCACACTACACCTCCCCTTGACACACCACACCACAGAACCATGCCATACCACACACACACACACACACACACGACCGCCTCCGTGGTCTTGTGGTAGAGCGTCCGCCCGGAGAGCGGAAGGTCCAGGGTTCGATCCCGGGCCGCGTCATACAAAAAGACGTTAAAAGATTGTACTTGTTGTTACCCTGTCTGGCGCTCGGCATTAAGGGGCTAAAACAAGGACTGGTCGGCTCGGAGTCAGTATACTGTGTCTGAGTGGGGTATTCATGTTAAACTGCGGCATGGTATCTCAGTGAGCTAGCACTATAAATCGGCATCAGTCCGGACTAGTACAAGCAGCCACACACACACATACACGTGCATGCACGTCGCTATATAAGTGCAATAATCTTGGACGCGACGTTAAACCCAATTTCACCTCACCTCACACACACACGCCACCACCACCACTCCACACAACATCACACCACACTACACCTCCCCTTGACACACCACACCACAGAACCATGCCATACCACAGACACACACACACACACGCCACCACCACCACTCCACACAACATCACACCACACTACACCTCCACTTGACACACCACACCACAGAACCATGCCATACCACACACACACACACACACACACACACGCCACCACCACCACTCCACACAACATCCCACCACACTACACCTCCCCTTGACACACCACACCTCAGAACCATGCCATACCACACACACACGCACACACGCCACCACCACCACTCCACACAACATCACACCACACTACACCTCCCCTTGACACACCACACCACAGAACCATGCCATACCACACACACACACACACGCCACCACCACCACTCCACACAACATCACACCACACTACACCTCCCCTTGACACACCACACCACAGAACCATGCCATACCACACACACACACACACACACGCCACCACCACCACTCCACACAACATCACACCACACTACACCTCCCCTTGACACACCACACCACAGAACCATGCCATACCACACACACACACACACACGCCACCACCACCACTCCACACAACATCACACCACACTACACCTCCCCTTGACACACCACACCACAGAACCATGCCATACCACAGACACACACACACACACGCCACCACCACCACTCCACACAACATCACACCACACTACACCTCCCCTTGACACACCACACCACAGAACCATGCCATACCACACACACACACACACACACACACACGCCACCACCACCACTCCACACAACATCCCACCACACTACACCTCCCCTTGACACACCACACCTCAGAACCATGCCATACCACACACACACACACACACGCCACCACCACCACTCCACACAACATCACACCACACTACACCTCCCCTTGACACACCACACCACAGAACCATGCCATACCACACACACACACACACGCCACCACCACCACTCCACACAACATCACACCACACTACACCTCCCCTTGACACACCACACCACAGAACCATGCCATACCACACACACACACACACACACACACACACACACACTGCCACCACCACTCCACACAACATCACACCACATTACACCTCCCCTTGACACACCACACCACAGAACCATGCCATACCACACACACACACACACACACACACACCACCACCACCACTCCACACAACATCACACACACACACGCCACCACCACCACTCCACACATCACACCACACTACACCTCCCCTTGACACACCACACCACAGAACCATGCCATACCACACACACATACACACACACGCCACCACCACCACTCCACACAACATCACACCACACTACACCTCCCCTTGACACACCACACCACAGAACCATGCCATACCACACACACACACACACGCCACCACCACCACTCCACACAACATCACACCACACTACACCTCCCCTTGACACACCACACCACAGAACCATGCCATACCACACACACACACGCCACCACCACCACTCCACACAACATCACACCACACTACACCTCCCCTTGACACACCACACTACAGAACCATGCCATACCACACACACACACACACACACACACGCCACCATCACCACTCCACACAAGATCCCACCACACTACACCTCCCCTTGACACACCACACCACAGAACCATGCCATACCACACACACACACACACACACACACACACACACACTGCCACCACCACTCCACACAACATCACACCACACTACACCTCCCCTTGACACACCACACCACAGAACCATGCCATACCACAGACACACACACACACACGCCACCACCACCACTCCACACAACATCACACCACACTACACCTCCCCTTGACACACCACACCACAGAACCATGCCATACCACACACACACACACACACACACACACACGCCACCACCACCACTCCACACAACATCCCACCACACTACACCTCCCCTTGACACACCACACCTCAGAACCATGCCATACCACACACACACACACACACTGCCACCACCACTCCACACAACATCACACCACACTACACCTCCCCTTGACACACCACACCACAGAACCATGCCATACCACACACACACACACACGCCACCACCACCACTCCACACAACATCACACCACACTACACCTCCCCTTGACACACCACACCACAGAACCATGCCATACCACACACACACACACACACACACACACACACTGCCACCACCACTCCACACAACATCACACCACATTACACCTCCCCTTGACACACCACACCACAGAACCATGCCATACCACACACACACACACACACACACACACCACCACCACCACTCCACACAACATCACACACACACACGCCACCACCACCACTCCACACATCACACCACACTACACCTCCCCTTGACACACCACACCACAGAACCATGCCATACCACACACACATACACACACACGCCACCACCACCACTCCACACAACATCACACCACACTACACCTCCCCTTGACACACCACACCACAGAACCATGCCATACCACACACACACACACACGCCACCACCACCACTCCACACAACATCACACCACACTACACCTCCCCTTGACACACCACACCACAGAACCATGCCATACCACACACACACACGCCACCACCACCACTCCACACAACATCACACCACACTACACCTCCCCTTGACACACCACACTACAGAACCATGCCATACCACACACACACACACACACACACACACGCCACCATCACCACTCCACACAAGATCCCACCACACTACACCTCCCCTTGACACACCACACCACAGAACCATGCCATACCACACACACACACACACACACACACACACACACACACACACACACACTGCCACCACCACTCCACACAACATCACACCACATTACACCTCCCCTTGACACACCACACCACAGAACCATGCCATACCACACACACACACACACACACACACACCACCACCACCACTCCACACAACATCACACACACACACGCCACCACCACCACTCCACACATCACACCACACTACACCTCCCCTTGACACACCACACCACAGAACCATGCCATACCACACACACATACACACACACGCCACCACCACCACTCCACACAACATCACACCACACTACACCTCCCCTTGACACACCACACCACAGAACCATGCCATACCACAGACACACACACACACACGCCACCACCACCACTCCACACAACATCACACCACACTACACCTCCCCTTGACACACCACACCACAGAACCATGCCATACCACACACACACGCCACCACCACCACTCCACACAACATCACACCACACTACACCTCCCCTTGACACACCACACTACAGAACCATGCCATACCACACACACACACACACACGCCACCACCACCACTCCACACAACATCACACCACACTACACCTCCCCTTGACACACCACACCACAGAACCATGCCATACCACACACACACACACACACACACACACACACACACGCCACCATCACCACTCCACACAACATCCCACCACACTACACCTCCCCTTGACACACCACACCTCAGAACCATGCCATACCACACACACACACACACGCCACCACCACCACTCCACACAACATCACACCACACTACACCTCCCCTTGACACACCACACCACAGAACCATGCCATACCACACACACACACACACGCCACCACCACCACTCCACACAACATCACACCACACTACACCTCCCCTTGACACACCACACCACAGAACCATGCCATACCACACACACACACACACACACACACACACACACACACACTGCCACCACCACTCCACACAACATCACACCACATTACACCTCCCCTTGACACACCACACCACAGAACCATGCCATACCACACACACACACACACACACACACCACCACCACCACTCCACACAACATCACACACACACACGCCACCACCACCACTCCACACATCACACCACACTACACCTCCCCTTGACACACCACACCACAGAACCATGCCATACCACACACACATACATACACACGCCACCACCACCACTCCACACAACATCACACCACACTACACCTCCCCTTGACACACCACACCACAGAACCATGCCATACCACACACACACACACACGCCACCACCACCACTCCACACAACATCACACCACACTACACCTCCCCTTGACACACCACACCACAGAACCATGCCATACCACACACACACACGCCACCACCACCACTCCACACAACATCACACCACACTACACCTCCCCTTGACACACCACACTACAGAACCATGCCATACCACACACACACACACACACACACACGCCACCATCACCACTCCACACAACATCACACCACACTACACCTCCCCTTGACACACACCACCACTCCCGATTTCTATACACTAATCTGTGGTATGAAATCTGTACACTAATCTGTGGTATGAAATCTGTACACTAATCCATGGTATGAAATCTATACACTAATCCATGGTATGAAATCTGTACACTAATCTGTGGTATGAAATCTGTACACTAATCCATGGTATGAAATCTATACACTAATCTGTGACAAGAAATCTATACACTAATCCATGTTATGAAATCTATACGCTAATCCATGGTATGAAATCTATACACTAATCTGTGATATGAAATCTGTACACTAATCTGTGGTATGAAATCTATACATTTATCTGTGGTATGAAATCTGTACACTAATCCATGGTATGAAATCTGTACACTAATCCATGGTATGAAATCTATACACTAATCTGTGACAAGAAATCTATACACTAATCCATGTTATGAAATCTATACGCTAATCCATGGTATGAAATCTATACACTAATCTGTGATATGAAATCTGTACACTAATCTGTGGTATGAAATCTATACATTTATCTGTGATATGAAATCTATACACTAATCCATGGTATGAAATCTATACACTAATCTGTGATATGAAATCTATACACTAATCTGTGATATGAAATCTGTACACTAATCCATGGTATGAAATCTATACACTAATCTGTGGTATGAAATCTGTACACTAATCCATGGTATGAAATCTATACACTAATCTGTGACATGAAATCTATACACTAATCCATGTTATGAAATGTATACACTAATCTGTGGTATGACATCTATACACTAATCCATGGTATGAAATCTATACGCTAATCCATGGTGTGAAATCTATACACTAATTTGTGATATGAAATCTATACACTAATCTGTGGTATGAAATCTATACATTTATCTGTGATATGAAATCTATACACTAATCCATGGTATGAAATCTATACACTAATCTGTGATATGAAATCTGTACACTAATCCATGGTATGAAATCTATACACTAATCTGTGATATGAAATCTATACACTAATCCATGGTATGAAATCTATACACTAATCCATGGTATGAAATCTATACACTAATCTGTGGTATGAAATCTATACATTTATCTGTGATATGAAATCTATACACTAATCCATGGTATGAAATCTATCCACTAATCTGTGATATGAAATCTATACATTTATCTGTGATATGAAATCTATACACTAATCCATGGTATGAAATCTATACACTAATCTGTGATATGAAATCTGTACACTAATCCATGGTATGAAATCTATACACTAATCTGTGATATGAAATCTATACACTAATCCATGGTATGAAATCTATACACTAATCCATGGTATGAAATCTATACACTAATCTGTGGTATGAAATCTATACATTTATCTGTGATATGAAATCTATACACTAATCCATGGTATGAAATCTATACACTAATCTGTGATATGAAATCTGAACACTAATCCATGGTTGAAATCTATACACTAATCCATGGTATGAAATCTATACACTAATCCATGGTATGAAATCTATACACTAATCTGTGGTATGAAATCTATACACTAATCTGTGGTATGAAATCTATACACTAATCCATGGTATGAAATCTATACACTAATCTGTGATATGAAATCTATACACTAATCTGTGATATGAAATCTGTACACTAATCCATGGTATGAAATCTATACACTAATCTGTGGTATGAAATCTGTACACTAATCCATGGTATGAAATCTATACACTAATCTGTGACATGAAATCTATACACTAATCCATGTTATGAAATGTATACACTAATCTGTGGTATGACATCTATACACTAATCCATGGTATGAAATCTATACGCTAATCCATGGTGTGAAATCTATACACTAATTTGTGATATGAAATCTATACACTAATCTGTGGTATGAAATCTATACATTTATCTGTGATATGAAATCTATACACTAATCCATGGTATGAAATCTATACACTAATCTGTGATATGAAATCTGTACACTAATCCATGGTATGAAATCTATACACTAATCTGTGATATGAAATCTATACACTAATCCATGGTATGAAATCTATACACTAATCCATGGTATGAAATCTATACACTAATCTGTGGTATGAAATCTATACATTTATCTGTGATATGAAATCTATACACTAATCCATGGTATGAAATCTATCCACTAATCTGTGATATGAAATCTATACATTTATCTGTGATATGAAATCTATACACTAATCCATGGTATGAAATCTATACACTAATCTGTGATATGAAATCTGTACACTAATCCATGGTATGAAATCTATACACTAATCTGTGATATGAAATCTATACACTAATCCATGGTATGAAATCTATACACTAATCCATGGTATGAAATCTATACACTAATCTGTGGTATGAAATCTATACATTTATCTGTGATATGAAATCTATACACTAATCCATGGTATGAAATCTATACACTAATCTGTGATATGAAATCTGAACACTAATCCATGGTTGAAATCTATACACTAATCCATGGTATGAAATCTATACACTAATCCATGGTATGAAATCTATACACTAATCTGTGGTATGAAATCTATACACTAATCTGTGGTATGAAATCTATACACTAATCCATGGTATGAAATCTATACACTAATTTGTGGTATGAAATCTATTCACGAATCTGTGGTATGAAATCTGAAGGTTGCCGAATTTCTTTGATTAAACGAAAGAACATGAAACAAAGACTGGATAATTACATCTGGCTTTTATTGCTTTACAAGGATAATGTTGCATCAAGATCGCATCTGAAAAGCAAATGTTACTGATTAACTGTAAATGAAATATTCTTGATTTTATTATGTCCTGCATGTGCAGCTGCTCAAGAACATAGGACTCGTATAAATATTGATGATAAATCTGTTTTGGTAAATTCTTAATTACGAACCTATTTGTTCACCAATTGTCTCGATATGTGGAATTGATCCAAAGGGTTCCTGAACATGATTCAATTTTAGGGAAGTAGTATTTCTAGAAGTAGCTAAAGTCTATCACTATTAATGCATTTGCTAATTACGACGTTCTATAGAGAGAATTATTGATGTCCGCCTCGGATGCGTCCATCAACTTGCAAGGCTGGCCTGAGAAAGATTTATGTGTATTCCCTTTCGGCTATAACCAGATGTGACGTGAGTTTCTAGGAATAATATTGAAGACTAGAAATATTAAGTGGTTGTGAAAAGTAGCCATAAACGAACTAACCCAGACGTATTAACCCAGACCAGTCATCTCGTGACATTGAAGAACTTGGAATTAACGAGTATTCAATACTGTATAAGAGGAAGGAACCCGAATGGAGCTGAACAAAGTCTGAACAACCGACGACCGAACAACGTCTGAATACCTGACGACCGAACACTGTCTAAACGACTGAGGTACCCGAACAAGAACTGACGCCTGAAGAAGGTCAACAAAAGAAGCCTGAACAAAGTCTGAACAGCTGACGCCTGGACAAAGTCTGAACAACTGACGCCTGGACAAAGTCTGAACAACTGACGCCTGGACAAAGTGTGAACAACTGACGCCTGGACAAAGTGTGAACAACTGACGCCTGGACAAAGTGTGAACAACTGACGCCTGGACAGAGTCTGAACAACTGACGCCTGGACAAAGTGTGAACAACTGACGCCTGGACAAAGTGTGAACAACTGACGCCTGGACAAAGTCTGAACAACTGACATCTGGACAAAGTCTGAACAACTGACGCCTGGACAGAGTCTGAACAACTGACATCTGGACAAAGTGTGAACAACTGACGCTCGGACAAAGTCTGAACAACTGACATCTGGACAAAGTGTGAACAACTGACGCCTGGACAAAGTGTGAACAACTGACGCCTAGACAAAGTCTGAACAACTGACATCTGGACAAATTCTGAACAACTGACGCCTAGACAAAGTCTGAACAACTGACGCCTGGACAAAGTCTGAACAACTGACGCCTGGACAAAGTCTGAACAACTGACATCTGGACAAAGTGTGAACAACTGACGCCTGGACAAAGTCTGAACAACTGATGCCTGGACAAAGTCTGAACAACTGACTCCCGAACAAAGTCTGAACAACTGCAGCACTTGGACAAAGTGTGAACAACTGGACCACCCGAACAACACTTATACAGCTGTATTGCCCGAACAACGTCGGAACAGCACCTGAGACTTCAGAGAAATAGTTAGACCGGTGAGTAACATCTCGGTATTTCACACATCAATATCTATTTGCCTTAACACAAATATTACACGTTTGCCACAACTCTAAGCGGCGGGATGGCACAGGATTGGATGACAGTAGCCAGGTCACACCAGGGATGACACCCAATCCACAATTTAGTCTTTCCCACAAGGGTGGGGCCAGTGAAGCATGATAATTATTCCACATGCTATTTAGTCAACATAAGACGTGCGTTGCGATACCTGATGCAGTATGTGCCAAAATAGACAGCATTGTCTGTCGACCAAGCAGCACACTCACTAAAGTAACGCTGACATCACTGACCCTAGCCTTTCCCTGCTGGGTTCAAAGTTTACCGGAAGGTCGGTGGTTCGATCCCCTGGCCTTGTTATACCCGGCTCTCGGCATCAAGTGGATAAAACAAGGACTGGTCGGCTCGGACTGGTATACCCCGCCACGGTGATTCAATGGGCTAGCGACCCGGAAGATCCGGGGTAGAACAAGTCTATTTTGCAACCCATGCTTGCCGTAAAAGGCGACTATGCTTGTCGTAAAAGGCGACTATGCTTGTCGTAAAAGGCGACTATGCTTGTCGTAAAAGGCGACTATGCTTGTCGTAAAAGGCGACTAACGGGATCAGGTGGTCAGGCTCGCTGACTTGGTTGATGCATGTCATCGATCCCAATTGAATGGATCGGTGTTCATATATCAATCACTGGATTGTCTGGTCCAGACTCGATTATTTACAGACCGCCGTCATGCAGCTAGAATATTGCTGAGTGCGCCGTTAAACAACAAACAAATAAACTTTTTCTTGGTCAACACCTAATGATTTCATCATCAAACTAACCCTTTTGCGGCCAAAGCGTAGCCTCCTCATTATGAAACTAACCCTTCCACTATTTTCGCTGTTCATACTCCATCGTTCCCGACACTAAATTCTTCCACTTCCCCCGTAAAGACCTAAAGTTCTCACCGACAAACTAACCCTTTTAGTGTCAGGACCTAACGTTGTCGCTCCAAATTCGCAATTTTCCCCATCAAGGCCTAATACTCTCATCATCAAATTAACCTTTTAACCACCAAAGCGAAGCGTCCTCACTATCAAGCTTACACCTTTCCCATCAAGATCTAATGTTCTCATCCCCAAACTAACCCTTTCCACATAAAGACCTAATGTTCTCATCCCCAAACTAACCCTTTCCACATCAAGATCTAATGTTCTCATCCCCAAATTAACCCTTTCCACATCAAGATCTAATGTTCTCATTCCCAAACTAACCCTTTCCACATCAAGATCTAATGTTCTCATCCCCAAACTAACTCGTTCGACATCAAGATCTAATGTTCTCATCGCCAAACTAACCCTCTCCCCATCAAGATCTAATACTATGATTACCAAACTCACCATTTGCCCGGCAAGACCTAATGTTCTCATCCCCAAACTAACTCTTTCCAACTTCAAGATCTAATGTTCTCATCCCCAAACTAACCCTTTCCACATCAAGATCTAATGTTCTCATTCCCAAATTAACCCTTTCCACATCAAGATCTAATGTTCTCATTCCCAAACTAACCCTTTCCCCATCAAGATCTAATGTTCTCATCCCCAAACTAACCCTTTCCACATCAAGATCTAATGTTCTCATCCCCAAATTAACCCTTTCCACATCAAGATCTAATGTTCTCATTCCCAAACTAACCCTTTCCACATCAAGATCTAATGTTCTCATCCCCAAACTAACTCGTTCGACATCAAGATCTAATGTTCTCATCGCCAAACTAACCCTGTCCCCATCAAGATCTAATACTATGATTACCAAACTCACCATTTGCCCGGCAAGACCTAACGTTCTCATCACACAGAGTTCGATTGTTCTCATCAACAAGCACTTTCCCCCCTTTTTGGGGGGCTGTCGGGTAGCCTAGTGGTTTAAGCGTTCGCTCGTCACGCCGAAGACCCGGGTTCGATTCCCGACATGGGTACAATGTGTGAAGCCCATTTCTGGTGTCCCCCGCCGTGATATTGCTGGAATATTGCTAAAAGCGGCGTAAAACCATACTCACTCACTCACTTTCCCCCTTTTATGTTTCATTCATGTTTACCAGACTGAACCCTATTCCCATCAAGACAAACTCACGCTTTTACAGTCAAGGCCTTACGTTCTCACCACTAAAAGTACCAATGTTCCTGGTCAGTACCTTATTTCTTCGTAATCAAACTAACCCTGTGATCGACAAATCTCAGTATCCTTATTATCCAGCTAACCCTTTTACCGTCAAGCCCTAACAATATCTCACCACTAGGTTAAGTTTTTTCCTCGTGAAGACCTGATGTTCGCGTAATCAAACTGACCCGTGAAGATCCGGGGTTGAATAGGTCTTCATCAACCCATACTTGCCGTAAAAGGCGGGTACGCTTGTCGACTAACGGGAACGGGTGGTCAGGCTCGCTGACTTGGTTGGTACATGTCATTGATCCCAATTACGTGGATCGATGCTCATGATGTCAATCACTGGATTGTCTGGTCCAGACTCGATTATTTACAGACCGCCGTCATATAGCTGGAATATTGCAAATTACAAACAACAACAATAACAACAGATAGTGACTAGGTGAACCCGAACGCCTACCGAATGAAGAACCGAACCTGTACGACGATCCTCCGATTGACGAGCCAAAGCTGAACACCAATCCTGAGAGTGCCTATCCCGAGACGAACGTCCTAACGGTGACCGTTACTTTGAATGGACGATCGACCTCCGGCCGATCCTTGCTTTGTTGATCTGTAGTCGAAGTAGTACCCGGTCTGCTTGTTCCCACGACAGCTTTCAAGGGTGAGGTGAAATGGGGTTTAACGTCGCGTCCAAGATTAATGCATTTATATAGAGACGTGCATGTACGTGTGTGTGTTTGTGTGGCTGCTTGTACTAGTCCGGACTGATGCCGATTTATAGTGCTAGCTCACTGAGATACCGTGCCGCAGTTTGACATGAATACCCCACTCAGACACAGTATACTGACTACGAGCCGACCAGTCCTTGTTTTAGCCCCTTAATGCCGAGCCGATCGTTAACAACAGGGTAACAACAAGTACCATTTTTTAACGTCTTTTGGTATGCCGCGGCCGGGGATCGAACCCCGGACCCGCTCTCCGGGTGGACGCTCTACCACTAGACCACGGAGGCGGTCAGTATTCAATGGATGATAGTTAGTAGGCCAGGGCAAAGATGCGCGATCAGCCTCAGTCGAAACAGTTCGCAGAGGAGGGAGATGAACGTTAACTGGTCACTGACGAAACAGGAGCGGCGGTAATAGAAGTAGTAGCCACTGGAGGCCTGGTTGGATTGATTGCCACCAGCACTTTACGAACATCCTACAACGTTGGTTTTTCCGTCGTAGACGTGGATTCAGAGGTATCGGAACGGACTGTTTAGGTATCACAGGAGGGATGTCATCCATCAAGAATCTGTCAGAAACAAATACACCTCTCCACTGAGTGGCAGGTTTAGAGGAATCCGGAGGTGGTTCAACAACGAAGGTTGTTGTTTGGTTTGTTGTTTAACGCCGCACTCAGCAATATTCCAGCTGTATGACGGCTTTCTGTAAATAATCGAGTCTGGAGCAGACAATCCAGTGATTGATATCATGAGCATCGATCCACGCAATTTGGATCGATGACATGCATCAAACAAGTCAGCGAGCCTGACCACCCGATCCCGTTAGTCGCCTTTTACGTCAAGCATAGTCGCCTTTTACAGCAAGCATGGGTTGCTGAAGACCTGTTCTACCCCGGGTCTTCCCAGGTTTCAGCAACGAAGGAGGGGACAGGTGCCTCATTTGATTTCTTGGGTTTCATGATGGCAGACGGCTTGGTCTTGTCAGAACCCTGTGACTTTGATCGCCTGTCCATTTCACGTCTGTCACGTCTGTGGCAATTCCGAAGATATTTTGAAGGATTCCCCCATCATGTAAGGCTGATGAGGGTCAGAGGAAGTGTGAGTGAGTGAGTTGGGTTTAACACCGCTTACAACAGCATTCAAGTTATTTCCTGGTGGGTGGGAAGAAAGCCCGAAGTGATGCAGGTCTCAGTCGTTTACCTCTTCGGTGAAACCCACGACCACGGGTATGATGTTGACAAACCTAGAAACATAATCGGGGCAAATTGGGATTCGAACCCAAAATCATAGGTTTCTGGCCTGCCCAAAGGACGCAACTCCGCACAGCGAATCGCGGCGCCTTAGACGACTGGGCCACCCGTGCCTCGTCAAGAAAAATCTTGACACAACGGGTGAGGAGTAAGGCCTTATCCTCAAATTTATGCGTATTTATGGCGGTTGATTCAAATACACGTCTCCACTGAGTGGCGATGAAAAAGAGAATGATCTGGTTATTCACGCGATTAGGTCGTTTAGGTCGCTATGCACAGGAGTACAGTGCGTGAACTATGTGTTACTGTTGGGTAGTGACCATGGTTATGCTGGGAGGTGTTTGGATGAATTGATTTTTCTTGGTCAGTAAACAGAGCCTGCTGGGTTGTCTGCAGTTGAAGTGTTTTCTTTCAGAACCTGGAAAGTCTGTTCAAGACGGCTTCCACGTAGCGTCGAAGAAGAAAGAAGAAATGCATAGTGCGAGATAGGATAAGTTTAAAAATTTAGTTCTTGATGGAGGAAAGGGTTAGTTAGGTAGTTGGATCAATATGGGATAAGGTTTCTTCTGGTGAACGCTAATGTAACTTTGAAGGGGAAAGTGCTTGTTGATGGGAAACATCGAATTTTGTGTAATGAGAACCTTAGACCTTGTTGGTAAATGCGTTAGCTCGATAATGTATCAACCCAAATCAGCGAGCCTGGCCACCCGATCCCGTGTGTCGCCTCTTACAACAAGCATAGTCGCCTTTTACAGCAAGCATGGATTGCTGAAGACCTGTTCTAACCCGGATCTTCACAGGTCTGATGATAAGTCACTATTAGGAGCATCGACATTACGTTATTCGACTTGGATCATTCCTCATCCCAACTGTTCTTCAGAAAACGTTGCCAATGAGATCACTCCCGCTCCTACGAATATCGAATTCTCTGAGCCGTTTGTGATCGGCATCTCCGCTTCCAGTTCGGGTACCACCTCCTTCATCTGGATCGAGTCCTTTTGCATCGCTTCCTCCATACATGCAGCCACTGCCTACCTCTTGGCACCATAGAGACCAGGTTAATGATCCAACACCAAACTTCAGGTATGACCTCTGCTCTCCAGAATCGTTGTGGGCTGCCTACCCTGGATGGTTTGACTCCCACGCTGGCTCGCACACAGACTGCTCCTATTCAGTCAGCTGCTCCTGTTCCTCAGGTTCAGCATAATACGCAAGTATGTATTGAAGCGGATCATCACACCACTTCCTCCTCGTCTGGGAGTTTTTTGATTCATCCGATCCTGTTATGGTGTTCTACACATACATTTACTTTACTTCATCTTGATTGTGATTGGCTTACTCTGATTCCATGGTTTGATGAATGCTTCCCCTGATGTCTACTAATCTCCCGGCGGCGGAGGCTATTACAATTTCCTTAGTCTCCACCAAGTCTACAGAAGAGTACTTGAGTTTCGGACATTCTGATTTAAGATAAAATCACGGATATCTTGGACCTCCAATCCCATCATTCGGGATCCATTACGGTTTTGTGTCAGCAGGGTATTCTTCAAGAATGTACTTGGGATGAACCTTCATTTATATAAGCTTCCATATTCAACTCAACCCCTTTTTGCTAATGGAATACAAGCCATAGTGCAAGATGTTCACGAAGCAAACCACTCCTGCTACGTCATGGAAACAGATCCTCGACCTTCTGACTTCAGCACAACCCATCACTTTTAAGGGGTCAGCTTCACCTTGAACATCGAATGTTTGTGACAGAGTCTCTTTGTAGCCAACCGTCAGCTGGGCAGCACACTTCCATGATGTTCAGGTAGCAGGGCGTTCGTCAGCACCAAAATAAGAAACTTCACATCACCAACTCGAGTTCAAGGCTGTCATCCTGGTGGTATCCCATTGGTCAGACCCCCTTCGTTCCACCAAGTCGATGTCATTCCTGTCACTATCTATTGACTTCTTGTGGGTCATTCACTCCCTCAACATTCAGGTTCGAGCGAGGCACATCCCGAGATTTCCAATGTGATAGCCAACCCCCAGTGTGATAGGCAACAGGCTGTCATCGACGGGATATTGTCTCCAAGAGATTGATCTTGCAACACATTGCTCTTGTGATGGGAAGGTGTCAAAGCTTATGACTTTTCCCTTCAGAAAGTGCCTGGCACCAGTCTCCTCATACTGATTTTGACTGCACCCTTTTGGCCAATTCAGATGTGGTTCAGCACGTTTGTACAACTCGCTGACAGAAGGTTCCACCGTCTTCCACTACGAGACGACCTCCTTCCGCAGCCATATTCTCAGCCGCTCCCTCCATCGCTCGAAATCTTCCATCACTGTGCTTGGAGCATCTGCGGAGGTCCCTCGTTGGCATGCGTATTTGACCTTTCCTCTACTAGAAACGTTTGAGGCCTATTGTCACGCTCATTTCCACTCATTTTCAACCACTGAAGACATTAAGGGGCTCAAACGAGGACTGCACAGCTCTGAGTCAGTATACTGTGTCTGAGTGGGGTATTCATGTTAAACTGCGGCATGGTATGTCACTGAGCTAGCACCATAAATCGGCATCAGTCCGTACTAGTACAAGCAGCCGTACAAACACACACACGTACATGCACGTCGCTATATAAGTGCAATAATCTTGGACGCGACGTTAAATTCCACCTCACCTCACCTCTGTGATCAACTCTGTGCCACGGCCTCGAGGCTCTCCATCTTTACTGAACTTCAATCCCTCATTTGATTCAGTTTGAATTGTTAATTAGAGAGTGGGTGATTTTTTCTGGGCCAACCCTGTGATTTTATTGCGAAGAACCAGCTTTTGCAACCATACTACAGGCTCACACCTTTGCTGGATTGCCAACACTGATCGCGTCCAATCCTCATGAGAAACAAGCTGTCGCCTCTACTATGACCTTGCACAGCAATTGCACCACCTGTCCACCATCATGGAAGGGTGCTTTTGGAAGTCAGACACGATCTTCTCTTCCCACTATCTCCGTGACATCTCCGTGACAGACGTACAGGGATTTCTCCAATTTGGTCCCTTGGTCCTGCCTCAGAAGCTGTTGACTGCACACAAGCGCAGATAACAGATGTGTGTACCCACCCATGCTCTCTCCTACTATGCTTGTTTATATACAGAATAAATCTTGGAACTTTAGCTCATATGTCTATTCTTATTTTCATTGTTCCGATTTAAAGATCAAGTTCTCATTTGGAGGGTGGATTCACTCCTTGCCTTGTTTATTTAGGTTGTCTGGTTGTCTGGTACTGGCTGAAAGATCCTCGTCTGGATATTGTCAATCGTTCTCGTCTAAGCATGATTCATGCCCTTGGGCTTGCTTGATAGCTTTGATGAAGCGTTAAAAGCAATTGCGTGCAGTCGCACTCTATTTTCCATGTAAGATAGTGTAGCATCCTGTCTTGTAGAATCGTTTGACTTGTAGAATCGATTGAACCATTCCAGTCGGACGCTGTATAAATTGTGTTTTAGATACACGGTCACTCATGCAATGATGTCATACATGAAAACATGTTCTGCATGATGTACCCTATTTCATGCTGTTATGTCACCAACGTATCATCGTGTTACCGCCATAACAAACCAACCGTCTGAACCTAGTGCCCAAGTTACTATGCCGACGGACAGACGCACAGTTATGTCAAGGAGATTTTGTCTACACCAGAATCAACGGTATCAACCACCGACACACACTCACAAACCCACAGCCTCCCCCTACCCCTCAAGCGATTCGCGGCCTTCAGTTACGATGTCTCTACTGTGCTGGCTTTATCCGTTCCTAAAGCCTTCGGTCCCCATCTACCACCAGCTACATCAGACGTTCACAGGTTGTCTCCTCCGTCAATACGTCCAAAGCTGTCTCGGATACGCCTTCTATCTTCTATCGACCCTCGTAGGATTCCTAGTCCGCTACCAATCTGCTGCCCGTTCTTTCTTCACAGGATGTTCAAGTCTAACATTCTCTCCACTAAAATCACTATTCTCTTCGTCAAAACCTAATGTCCTCATAATCAAACTAACCCTTTTACCCTTAGGTCTTACAGTCTCATCACTAGATTCAGATCAACGAACTGGTAAAAGCGTAAGATCGATAGCCTGGACGCTACTTTTTGGTTGTAAAAGAGTTAGTTTGATTAGAGTATTATGTTGTGACGAGGAAAAATGGTGAATTTGGTAGCGAGACCGTTAGGCGTTGATTGTAACAGGGTCAGTGTGATAATGAAAACATTAGGTCTTGATGGTTGAATTCGGTGGTGAGATCATTAGGCAAAAGGGTGAGTTCGATGATGCGAGTGTTAGATTTTGACCGGGGAAAGGATTAGCTAAAACTTGATGGGTAAAACAGGTTAGCTGTGGTAATAACATCAGATCTAATGCCTTCTAGCGCCTCATACGAGACTTGGTAATATACTCCCAAGGAAGTTTAGAATAAAATGCGTTTGCACACTGATCCATTTACCACAGTAATAATCTAGTCACTGAGCATAAATATAAATATATTATTCCCCGACCACCGACCCATTCCTTCTGTCCCTCCGTCCCCTTCTCAAAGCAGACACATTTTTTTAAAAACTATTTGAGTAATGACATTAAATGAGTTCGAAAATTGATGTTGTAAATGAATTTTTTGCCGAGTTATGGCCACGCTCCATGTATTTCAACTAAGTCATACTGCGTGAAATGGAGACACGTTTTCTAAGAAACTACTAAAATAACATCAATGAAAGTTTGCATGCTTATGTAAGATATACTTAAGTCATGGTCCTTGCTGCCTGCTTTCAACTAAGTGCACAGTCTTCAATAGGGACACGTTTTCTCAGAAACTACTGAAGTTACATGAACGACAGTTTGCATGCTTATCTAATACCCCATTCACATGCGCCTCTATACATATGTCTGTATATGTGCATACGTGTGTAGAAATAGATACGTTTACCAAATTTAATGCGTATATACAGATTTGAGCGGACAGTGTTTTTTTTTGGTTTCAGGGAGTCAAAACTTTGTGTACGAATTAAATCAAACACCTATTGCTTCATGCGAAAATATTCGACGAAGTAACTTTCTTCTCATTCAAACTTTATAGGAAAACAGCTGTTTTGAGTTGAAAGTCGTGAACGAATATGTGTGCCTTACACAATTTATATACTTTATTTACACAACTAAGATGCTTTTCATGTGAACGCAAGGTAAATTTACATATACGCACGTATGTATAGTTACACATGTGTAAAATTACTTACGTTAGTAAATGTTGTGCATGTGAACGGGGTATAAGTAATACTTGTCAAGACTAGCTTTGAAAATTGGTGCCACAATTTTTTTTACAGAGTTATGCCCTTTGCTCCATGCTTTTCAAAATAGTGCTAGGTGTCTGCAATGGGGACATGTTTTCTATGAAACTACTGACGTTACATGAATGAACCTTTGCATGCTTATCTTTGAGATTCTTGTCAAGACGGTGTTTCGAACATTTGTGCCGTAAATATTTGTTTCCAAAATTATTTACCTTGCTATATGTTTTAAGATTTTGGGCATACACATCCATCACTATTTTACATAGTGCCTAGTGTCTGCAATGAGGACACATTTTCTCAGAAACTTCTGAAGTTAGCAAATCTAAGTGATAATTATCAAGATCGAGTTCAAGGATTGGTGCCATAAAATATTTAGTCCAGATAAGGGGTATTTTCTGTGCTTTAATTTCACATTTAATCATGTATCTCTCGGATGACATAAATCGGCCCCTGTGCTTATCGCTTTTAAAACTTTATAGGACTCTTAGCTGTTGTGTATCTTTCACTACTACTTAAACAAAGAAAAGTCCTAAGTTTCCCATGGCGGTGAATAGTGATAACACTGCCTTCTTGTTAGTCATACTTCAAGGATGGGGTTAATGGAATATGATAGTTAATGGCCAGAACAATCTTCCTCTGATAAACTGCTCTATTTTTCCATTCTAGAATCAAAATGTCTGTCACCGAGAACTCGACGTCGACCTATGAGGAACTATCTACTGAACTTCGCATCTTTCACTCTGTCTCCTCCATTGCAATCGCCATCGCAGGAACTGTGGGCAACATCATCAGCATCTACAGGTTGACTCGGAAGAGTCAAAGGCAGCAAACCTGTAACATATACCTTGTAAACCTCAGTGTCAACAACCTCCTAAGCTCCGGGATCATACTGCCCCTTATCGCTGTCAACTCGTTCTTCAATGGCTGGATCTATGGACTCGTGTTCTGCAAACTCTTTGGTTATGTTCTGTATACCAACATTTGCGTTGAGGGTAATGCTATCACCCTTCTGACCTTCAACCGCTTCTTGAAGATCGTTCACCCCAATACCTACAACACGGTGTATGGGAGGCCGAGGAACAATGCCATCATCATCGCCGTCAGTTGGCTTTTTTATGCCGTGCTCTTAATCTTCCCAGTGACTGACATAATGGGAGAGTTTGGGTACGACCCCAACAAGAAGTACTGTGGAATGAGCAAGAAAGATAATTTTGCTTTGATTATTGCTGCGTGTTTTCTTTTAACGTCAGTTCCACTCATTTGCTACAGCTACGTATCCATCTTTCTCACTTTCAAGAAATCCAAGCAGAAGATTGCAGATAAGAAGACAGATATTACTTCCACTGAACAAACGAACACAGGAATCAACTCCAGACAGGAAATGCGATTGTTGCGTATGATCATTATGATTATGGTATGTTTCCTATTGACGTATACGCCTTATTCAGTGATAACTGTTGTGGATCCACGCATGGAGCTTGCCGGACGATTGATCAACACCATCATTATCTACATCTGTTGGTCGCACCTCTTCATCAATCCGATCATATATATCCTGAAGAACCCCCAGAAGTGAGCGAAGGTCGTCTTGCGGCAGTCAGAGAAAGCCCAGCTGTAAACAACTATTGACGGATTACACACATAAAAAGGTGTTGTAAGAGACTGACAATACAAAAAAAAATATTTATAATCAATATACATTATCATTTCGCTACATGAGATGTTGAGCCACTAGATGACACTTGATGTTGTTATTGTGTTTGCTCACTCTGTGTTTTTCATGGCATTTGAATCTTTGAAGATCCGGGTTAGAATTGGTCTACCGCAACCAATGCTTGTCGTAACAGATGAGACCGTCTCGGTGGTCCGGGATTTCATCCCCGGTCACGTCATACCAAAAGACATTGAAAATTGGTACTTGTTGTTACCCTGTCTGTCGCTTGGCATTAAGGATCTAAAACAACGACTTTTCGGCACAGAGTCAAATATTGTGTCAGAGTGGGGTATTCATGTTGACCTGCTGTATGGTATCGCAGTGGCCTTGCACTATAAAATCGGCATTAGTCTGGACAAGCACAAGCAGCTACACACACACAAACTTGCAAGCACGTCGTAATATAAGTGCAATTATCGTATACGCGACCTTTCACCTCACCTCACCATAAGAGACGATTGGATGGTCAGACTCGTGGACTTTGTTGATGCATGTCATCATATCCCAGTTGAGTAGATCGATCTGGTCCATACTCGATTATCTACAGATCGCCGTCATACAGCTGGAATATTGTTGAGTCTGGTGTTCAACAACAGCAAACAAATAATGATTGTCAATAATTTAATTAAAGCATTAATTGTAAATGTAATTAAGCATTTTTGCAAAAAACCGATTCGATCAAATTAACAAGTACATATTGCTTTTTAAACTATGAAAATTACATTCATGAATATTTCTATATATGTATCTATTAAAATTTCAAAATAAAAATGAATTATTCGCATATTAATTTTTCCATGCTATATTGTATATATATATATATATATATATATATATATATATATATATATATATATATATATATATATATATGAGACTACATGCTAGTATTACCAATTAATTTATCTCTAAAACAATTTCAAACATTACATCTTGTCCGGTATAGACTTGTATTTTGTGTCAAAAAAGTTTTGGAGATCCTTTGAACCAACACATGACTCGATTCCAAGTATGCTTTCAAATGTCTTTAATGCTGGCCGTGTGTGCAATATGAGATGTTGTGTGTAATTGGCTTGGTGTGCAGTATGCTACATAGTGTATACTTGTCTACGTGTGTAGCATGCTTTATAGTGTATAAATGGCTATGCGTGCAGTATGCTACATAGTGTATAAATGGCTATGCGTGCAGTATGCTATGTAGTGTATAAATGGCTATGCGTGCAGTATGCTATATAGTGTATACTTGTCTATGTGTGTAGTATGCTACATAGTGTATAAATGGCTATGCGTGCAGTATGCTATATAGTGTATACTTGTCTATGCGTGTAGTATGCTATATAGTGTATAAATGGTTATGCGTGTAGTATGCTACATAGTGTATAAATGGCTATGCGTGCAGTATGCTATATAGTGTATACTTGTCTATGCGTGCAGTATGCTACATAGTGTATAAATGGCTATGCGTGCAGTATGCTACATAGTGTATACTTGTCTACGTGTGTAGCATGCTGCATGCTATATTGTGTATAATTGGTTATACATGCAGTATGCTGTATTGTGTACAACTTATTATGTTGTGTATAAATGGCTATGCTTGGATAATGCTATATAGTGTATACTTGTCTATTTGTGTAGTATGCTATATTGTGTATAATTGGTTATGCATGCAGTATGCTGTATTGTGTACAACTTATGCGTGCAGCTTGCTATACTGTGTGTAATTGACTATGTGTGCAGTATTATGTATTGTGTATAACAGATTATTTAAAAGAGCAATTCAATGCTAATGTGAATACAACCATGCGCATGGTAGATGAATACCAGGAGGAAGGGTTCCGAAGAAGTGGCGCCAGTTAAACTCGGTGCTGAATAGTTACGAGTCTCTTCTTACATTCCATTACCCCCTGGTTTAAGACACAGAAACAAATGTATATTGAATATAAAGAAAGAAAATTAGAACTGTTTCCTACTTTCGGTGATCACTCACATTTCTCCTGCCCTTTCCCTTCCCAAAGCAAAAGGAAGCCACAGTACTTGCCTTACGTCAACAGGCTCACTTTAAACGGAGTCACGCTTCCAGTGTCTATCAAATATATATCTAAACTTCTATCTCAAAACCAACTCTCTATCAACGTATGCGGGAAGGACGCATCAGCAAAGTCAAATCCGATTTGCCTCCAGACAGATGTTTGGACCTTTTGTTATTGATCGATGATAAATAGGCACACTATTGTTTGATGCCATTTTTTTCAAACCAAGAACACCCATGAAGATCCGGGTTAAAAGTGCTCTTCAGCTGCCCAGGTTTGTCGTAAGAGGCGACTAAGGGGATCGGGTGGCCAGGCTCGCTGACGTGGTTGATGCATGTCATCGTATCCCAATTGCGTACATCTATGCTAAATCACTGGATTGTCTGGTCCAGATTCGATTATTTACAGACCGCCGTAATAATGCTGGAATATTGATGAGTGCGGCGTTAAGCAACAAACAAACAAACAAACAAACAAAGCATATACGGTTGGGGTTTGGTTTGAAACATGTGACGCCCACCATCGGAGGACAGATTGTGTATTTCTGTTCGTGGTAAGTGTCGTACAGGTCTCGTCACGCCGAAGACCCGGGTTCGATTCCCGACATGGGTACAATGTGTGAAGCCCATTTCTGGTGTTCCCCGCCGTGATATTGCTGGAATATTGCTAAAGCGGCGTAAAACCATACTCAGTCAGTTAGTCAGTCAATATCTATTATCTGCAAAGTTGAGACGGAAGTAAACAATTTCAGACGTTACCCCAGTGTGAAGGTAAAATCGTATTGACTGAGCTGTTTCCTCGTTACAAACGTATCTAGTGTTGTCGGTTTACTGCCATTTATCTGAGACTTTCATTCCAATGAAAAACTCTAATTGATACGGAGGTCCCTATTCAGTAATAAGCCGACTGTTCAACGTTAACAAATAATGTTCTTTTACTTCTGTGATCAGTTTCAGCTTCAACGGAAATTATCTGTTTGCATCAGGGCGAAGCGGCAGTGTTGGTTTTGATCCATGCAATTGGGATACGATGACATGCATCAACTAAGGCAGCGAGCCTGACCACCTGGTCCCGTTATGTGCCTCTTAGGTTGCTGAAAACAAATTGTAACCAACATCTTCATCCGCCATGACAATTGTGGGGTAAATAGTTTCCTCGAACGAGGCGTCTGAGATTCCTTCGGTTCGGGTGGTCAGGATCACTGACTTGTTTGGAGTATCTCATCGTTGATCACAATATCAATCACTGGATTATCTGGTCCAGACTTAATTATTATAACAGCCCGCCGTCATACAGGAGGAATATTGCAGAGTCCAGCGTTAACCCAATAAAAGGGACAAACCCCTTCCCATATTTATAGGAAATATCACACACACACGCACACGCACACGCACACACGCACACGCACGCACACACACACGCACACACACACACCCCTCGTTGCTTGTAGATTGTGCAATCTCATATTAAAATCAGATCTTAGTTCTCGCTATCGCTAAACAAAGATCTGAGGACATCCCATTACGGGTCACGTCAGAACGACCTTTCATCCAACATTTCATCAGTCATTTCATTGGTCAGTCAAAATTCGCGAAAGGTCGTTCTGACGTGACCCGTAATGGGATGTCCTCAGATCTTTGTTTAGCGGTAGCGAGAACTAAGATCTGATTTTAATGAGATTGTAGATTGTGTGGCGACTGAACCTCAGTCCATCTATCAACCACTGGTGTGGCTTGCTGGGACTTGCATTGATGTTGTAAACATGAGCATCTGTCATTGCCAGTTTTTCACCAATCGTTTTACAGTCAATTTGACCTTCACTTAGATGGAATTTCCCTCTCGGGTCAGAGTAGGTCCCCGGCACTCTGGCGCTTGTCTTAAAATTTGACTGCATATAATTGTGCGGCCAGTGACTTGTTTGATTGGTGTCGTCGTACCTCTGTGGTGGAAATGATGCTCATTATATCAACCACTGGTTTGCCGGGCCCAGACACAGTTACTGACAGGCAAACTTGATATTAATGTTACAATGGTGTCGGTGATATCACAGTCAAGCCAGCGTCCGCCCGGAGAGCGGAAGGTCCAGGGTTCGATCCCGGGCCGCGTCATACAAAAAGACGTTAAAAGATTGTACTTGTTGTTACCCTGTCTGGCGCTCGGCATTAAGGGGCTTAAACAAGGACTGGTCGGCTCGGAGTCAGTATACTGTGTCTGAGTGGGGTATTCATGTTAAACTGCGACATGGTATCTCAGTGAGCTGGCACTATAAATCGGCATCAGTCCTGACTAGTACAAGCAGCCACACACACATATACACGTGCATGCACGTCGCTATATAAGTGCAATAATCTTGGACGCGACGTTAAACCCAATTTCACCTCACCTCACAGTCAAGCCAGCGTCTTTGTAATTACGACAGAACAACAACGACTTTATATGTCTTCAGCCTCTGAGTCAATATATAACTAACTGAATGTTTTATACCCTGTGGGGAGTCCTGGTTAGAATAGATGCCCCGCGACCAAAGCTGGTCGTAAGAGGCGACTAATTGGACAGGGTAGTCAATCTCTGTGACATTTTCTATTGCCTTGGTGCCGCGATGTTGTGGATCGTTGCTCACAATATCAATCACTTGATTATCAGGCCCCGACATGGCTATTGTATACAGGCTGCCTGCATTTAGCTGGAAATTTAACTGGTTGATTGGCATTCTAGAAGTTGGCAAAATAAGTAAGAAAAACGTACAACTTTATGGATAACAAGTTCTGTTTTATTGCATATAGCGGCGTTTCGATGGAGATTCTTTATGAGTGAGTGAGTGAGTTGGGTTTAACGTCGCTTTTAACATTATTCCAGTTATATCGCGGCGACATCGTTCTGAAGCTGGAGTGACAACGAAGTAAGAATCTACATCGAAACTCAGCTATATGCACAAATAAAACCAGTAGTTGTTTTCCATAAAGTTATTTTTCTTATTTAGCTGGAAAGAGTGTGCAAAGAGTGTGGCGCTAAGCAACAAAATAGACAAACTAAACGTCTTTAAGAACACAGGGTTTGGAGCCTTGGAACATTGGAACAGAACTTCCGTCTTTTGTCACCTCAGCAATACGCAGTGCACACGAGCATGATTTTGAATGCGACGTTAAACCCCATCAAATCCCTCCTTACCCCCCCCCCCCCCCCAAAAAAAAACAACAAAAACAACAACAAAAAAACAACAACAAAAAACCCAACCAAAACAACAACAAACAAACAAACAAAAAACCAAAAAAAACAAAAAAAAAAACATATGGCTTTAAAAGGAACGATGTACTGAGGAGGGGAGACCACCACCCAAGAAAATGCTAAATATGTATCCTCCATCGGAAGAATCGGTTTCTCGCGGTGACGTCATCAGCGTTGACGTCATCAGCGGCGACTGGCATTGGTCATCTTGTCAGTCGCTGGACAGCGTCCAGAAGTCTGTATCGTCAAATATTGGAGCTTACAGACCACTACGAGACGTAACGCTGACATTAGAACACCGGCGTCGAAGGTAACGAGGGGCTCGAAAACTGTGACGCTCGTAGAACAGAAACTGACAAAGGGTCTGATTCACAGCCGAGATAGGATTCCAGGTTTTAGAGCAGATGGAAGAATATAAATTTCTACCGCCGACGATGAGAACGCTGTTGTGGTCACGATAGCAAACCGTTTGGAGATGGTAGGGATGGTTTGTGGTGTCATTTGTGGCAAAGTCAAGACAGATCTAGTCAATTTGGAGGAACCATTACTGCACAGATTGCCCGGATCCTGTTTCAGCCGATAACACAAGGCCCCGTCTTACGACTTGCCTTAGCCATCACAGTCACCAGACACATCAGCTATTGAACATTTGTGGGATCACCCTGACCGTCAAATTAGAGCACAACCAGATCGCTCTCATAACAATGATCAGTTATAGCACAGGCCTCCGAGAAGAATGGCATCGGATCCCATTTCCTGTGATCAGACGTCTCACATCTTCTGCCCATCGTCGAATGTGGGCGTGCATTGATGCCAGTGTTGAGCATACACGATACTGACTGACAAGGGTGACAATCTGATGGACAAAAGGGAGTACCATGTGCTGACGTTCAGCCTTGATCGATTACTGAACAACAAACCCCATTCTCCCAACTCTGGAAACAATATCATGTGTGTTCTCATTCACGATATCACTTGTGAGTATGTTAATTCACGTATCTCCTTGATATTGGCCCTATTCCGTTTTTTTTAACAAACAAGGTTAATTGCAATAAACAAGTTATATTCATAAATATATGAAAAGTTTGAATGATCCAATCGGTCTTGATTAAATCAGGCCACGTAATAATGTGGTAGCCCTACCCATCTGCCCTTAATTATATTAGAATGAAACGAACTATAGAGCTAATAGTTTTAGTCTGTATCAAAATGACCAAACCCGTTGATAGAAAAAATACGTTCATAAGTTAAAATCGGAAATAATATACCTGCAATTCTTAAAGCAATTGTCATTATACAATTATCAATGCAACGCTTAAATGACTTAAAACTGATATTTACGTAACGATATAATACAATAATATGTGTCTGCCATATATATATATATATATATATATATATATTTATATATATTCATTCATGGGTTTTTTTCTTTTAAGAAAGGGCACATGACGCGCAATTCACAGTACAGTCAAAACTGTTTCAGTTATATCACAGAGGGACAAGAGGAGTCAAAGGATACAACACGATGGCTTGGATGATATGGCCTCGTGAAGTGGGTGAGGTGAATTGATTATAAACAAATAAGTGTTCTAGGAATACCTTCAGGCTCGTTTCTCTATACTAAGGATTATACTCTGTATTTGATGAGGATGGCCATATTAATGTTTTATTGAGGCTGAAATATTTTTCCAACCTGATGGCGACTGAGGTTTGTATTGACACATAATTATTGGCTTTTATTTGCGTTACAAAAATAGACGTGTCATCAAAATGGATAAGAAAAGCAAAGGTTACTGATTATTTTTCAATGGAGAATTGATTATTCTTTATGTCTTGCATGAGCGGCTACTGAGGAACTCGTATTGATGACACTAAATGTCTCCAGTTCATCATAGATGCAGGGTCAAGGAAGTAGTATTTCTAGAAGTAGCTAAAGCCCATCAGTAGTAATGTATTTACTAGTTAAGAAGCTCTAAAGGAAGACTAGTAGATATCCACCACGAATGAGGTCATGAAATAGAAAGGCTGACCTGAAACAGATTTATGTGTATTCACTTTCAGGCATAACCAGATGTGACTTGAGGGTCTGTGTATAATATTGATAACCAGAAAGATGTAAGTGGTAGGGAAATATAACCATTAACGACCTGACGGAGACATATATACGCGTATCAGACAAGCCATCTCATGACATTAAAGAACGTCAAGTTAACGATTATTCAGTATTGTATAAAAAGAAAGAACCCACAGTTATCTGTGTCATTCTGTCTGAAACGTCTGAACAACTGCAGTTCCAGAACAGCACTGGAACAACTTGAGCACCCGAACAACGCTTATACAACTGTTTTGCCCGAACAACGTCTGTAAACCAGCACCTGAGTCTTCAGAGACAGGTTAGTAAAATGTCGGAATATCACATATTAATAATAATTATATATTTGCCTTAACACATAAGGCAAATAACGTTTGTCACAACCCTAAGCGGCGGAATGGCACAGGGTAGGATGACAGTTGCTAGGTAACAACAGGTATGACATCCAATCAACAATTTAGTCTGTCCCACAAGGACTGGGCCAGTGAAGCATGATACTTATTCCACATGCTATATAATCCAAACAAAAGACGTGCGTTGCGATACCTAATGCATTATGTGCCAAAATAGACAGCATTGTCTGTCGACCAAGCAGCACACTCACTAAAGTAACTCTGACATCACTGACCCTATCCTTTCCCTGCTGGGTTCAAAGTTTACCGGAAGGTCGGTGGTTCGATCCCCTGGCCGCGTCATACCAAAGGATAAAGAATGGACTAGATGTTACCCCGCCAGGCTCTCGCCATTAAGTGGATAAACAGGGACATGCACACCGATCCCCTGACCGCGGCAATAATCTAGCTCGCCGAGCATGCTTTAGGATATTTTGTTATGTCTGTTGTTTTACGCCGCACTCAGCAATATTTCAGCTATATGACGGCGATCTGTAAACAATCCAGTATTTGACAACATGAGCATCGATCCACGCAACTGGGATAGGATAACATGCATCACCCAAGTCAGCGAGCCTAACCACCCGATCTTGTTAGTCGCTTCTTACGACAAGCATGGGTTGCTGAAGACCAATTCTAACCGGAATCTTCACGGGTAGCTCCAGGATGTGGGCTTGGAACATCATCAATATTAATATATACATTATTAGTCATACTTCAAGGATGGGGATAATGGAATATGATAGTTAATTGTCACAATAATCTTTCTCTGATAAACTGCTCTATTCTTCCATTTCAGAATCAAAATGGCTGTCTCTGTAAACTCGACCTTGACCTATGAGGCACTATCCACTGAACTCCGCATCGTTCACTCTGTCTCCTCCATTGCAATCGCCGTCGCAGGAACTGTGGGCAACATCATCAGCATCTACAGGTTGACACGGAAGAGTCAAAAGCAGCAAACCTGTAACATATACCTTGTAAACCTCAGTGTCAACAACCTCCTCAGCTCGGTGGTGTATTGCTGTACTCGGACAGTGGCAGCACTCCCATTATCGGTTGATATAAATAAAAAGAAAGAAGTCTAGAGCTTACTGGATTTTGAAACACATAGACAGTGTCTGTTATAACTACAATAATCATATTGTTGTCTAGAAGTGGGTGGGGTGTGGGGTGTGGGGTGTGGGGTGTGGGGTGTTGTTTAAGCTACACAGCAATATACCTAAAACAAGAGAGGTCACACGAAGTCAGCTGGTAATGCTGATTGGGCCGTCGATTTATCGGTGGCAGCGCACATTTGACCATGGACATTATCTTACCGGCACTACAGGAATTTCCCATTTATATCACCTTCAACAGATATGTATACGAACTACAACCACTAATATGTTTAACCTGTAATGTGACATTTAATACAACTTCATCAACAATTTGAAAAGATATTAATACAAGGCACAACTTAAAATATCAAGACGCAAGCAGTTACAAAATACCACTTTCAAAATGCACAGCCCGTAGTTGTTCATACATTTTAATAATTGACACCGATACAGCTAGATGTCGAGTCAAACAAGACCGCAAGCCTTATACTGCTACATACAGTTACATACAGCTACATACAGCTACATACAGTTCTGAGTGGTAACAGCTTTTGTATTTCAGGCTGTACTAAATACAGCAAACTTGCAAGTCTCTTCCCATACGTCAACCCATACATAAAACATCAATTCATACTATTGTGCTAAGAGTGTAGTTGACCCGTGAAGATCCGGGGTAGAATAGGTCTTCAGCAACCCATGCTTGCCGTAAAAGGCGACTGTGCTTGCCGTAAGAGGCGACTAACGGGATCGGGTGGTCATGCTCGCTGACTTGGTTGATGCATGTCATCGTATCCAGTTGCGTTGATCGATGTTCATGACATGTCACTGGATTGTCTGGTCCAGACTCGATTATTTACAGACAGCCGTCATAAAGCTTGAACATTGCCGAATGCGGCGTTAAACAAAAACATACAAACAAATAAACAAATACATAATCCTTTACCCTCACAACTGTCGGCGGTGATGTGGTCACGGTCTTAGGTTCATAAAATGAATATCCTTGCTTTTCAGCCACATCAGTAATAGCTACATCTAATCTTTACACTTCCTGGAATATTCTGACGTTCTACCATATGGAATTCACCCTGACACGCCCGCCAAGTTGACAGCCACACGGCAGAATAACTGAAACAAGAGAGATGTCAGGTCACACGTCCATTATAACAAGCAGCATACAGGCCAAGGAAATTTCGGTGGTCGCGCATCCGCACAAAGAGTTACTTCCCTTTGACAATGGTAATTATCATGGCGGCTCAGACGACTCTAGAGTTAATCCTAAAGAATCAGCCGAAAACTTGGAACTCTACAATGCAAACCAGGACATCCCCCCCCCCCCCCAAGCACAAATAACCAGCACCCGCAGGATAACCACAACCAGAAACGGAAAACTTCCTCAGCCCCAATCGTTATCATCAACTTATAAAAAAACCGCTAAATTTCTAGAAACCCCTAAACACATCTCTTTCGGAGCTCACACTAAATTAGTAGTTAAACCCTACATCAAACAAGTTAAACAATGTTCAAACTGCCTTAAATGCAATCATACGGCCACTCAATGTACATTCAAAAAAACTAAATGTAAAAAATGCGCCCAAACTGATTGCCCAGGCACATGCTCTCCCTGGTGCATCCATTGCAAAACCATAGAACACTTTTCACTCTCCAACCAATGCCCACACAGACACACCCTCACTCAACACGCCAACAGACACATCAACATAGACTCGGCCAAAGTCCAGACAAGGAAATATGCACCACCTACATCCAAGCCTCTCTTCCCCACACCACACCCAAACAACATCCTTCCTACAAGCACCACAATAAAACTCCCAGCATCTATCTGGGGACACATCACAGAAACCGCTCCTACTGCATCCCCTCTTATCCTCCACACACTGCCACCCAACAACTCCCCCATACCACACATAGTCAGAACATCAACACCCACATGCAAAAAAAACCCCACAAAACGACCGCCATACCACGACCCTCAACCAAACACACTACAGCCCCCAGGGCAACAACATATCTCCACAAGCAAGCCCAACAAAAATACACAAACACTAAGGAAACCACAGCTACACCCAACACACGAGCACGAACACAACCCTCCACACTACAAACACCCCCACAAGCCACCCCTATGGAAACACAATGACTAAACCCAACGTAAACGACGACGATGAATATTCTACCACCGAAGAAACTAACGAAGTAACCTTTTCAGCCCCTAATCAAACAAATTCTTCAAACGAAAAACACCTCAACTCACCAGCACTAAAAACCTAATAATCTCACCATACTCTTATAATTAGCATACATGCTTAAGCAAAACTCCCCAAATGCTAGCGTTAAATCCTTCCACGCAGTAGCACATAAACTAAAACTAACAACACTCACATTCGACCTATTTAACACCCACCTAAAGGAAGTATCTAAATAAACCAAAATTAAACTTAAAAAGTAAACCAACAACCACCCATCCCCCAACAAAGGAAGGTCTAAACATCTTTCAGTGGAACGCCAAGGGACTAGCCTCCCACTAATTAAAAACTAAATTTAAAATAGACAAAGGTCTACACATCGTTTGAATTCAAGAAACTAAATTCCCTTCTAAATCTAAATTCACCCTCCCTAACTATAACCCAGTAAGAACTGACCGAGCCAAAACTTACCCAGGTAGAGCCGGAGGCGGCCTAATCATATACGTCAGGGAAGACTTAAACTACAAAGAACTTAAAATAAACACATCTAACTTAGAAGCCAACGGTATTCAAATAACAAACAAAAACAAAAAGGTAAATATCATAAATATATACCACTGGGTAGAAAAACAAGTCAAACCTGAGGATTTAGACATCCTCCTCCAAATAGCCAATAAATCTACAATCTTCCTAGGAAACTTCAGTGCCCACCATCCTACCTGGAGTATAGCAGGCAAAATAGATAAACACGACAAACTCATCTCAGACTGGATAGAACATAACGACCTAACACTGCTAAATAATAACGAACCTACTAGATACGACAAAATACACCATCAATACAGCCCAGATCTAGCCCAAGGTATTCAATGGGAAGTTCACGGAGAACCACTAGGTAGTGATCATTTCCCCATAAACATAACGATAGGAGACGCAAACATTCCAATTCCAACCCAAAACCAGGAATCAAAATTTCAATATAACCAGGCAAACCTAGCTGACCTAGAAAGTAACGACCCCGAAATTTTACTGCTGAAACCTAACAGACTATATAATTAACGCAGACAAGAGCTCCATCCCATTCAAAACAACCCAAAATGGGCAAACCTTCGATCCCATGGTGGAACGAAGAAATAGAACAAACTAGGAGAAAACCCAAATCCGCATTTAATAAAGCCAAACATGATTTCAAACATTTAAAAATAGCACACGAACTTAAGCACCAAGTACAAGCTTAGTCAAAGCAGCTAAAACTAAAAACTGGAAAAACATCTGCGGAGAAATTAACCACTTCACAGACGCCAGAACGGTCAGGCGCAAAATCCACGCCCTTAGGGGAATTAAACGCCAAAAAAATCAAACACCCCCGATAAACAACTCAGCAAACCCCTCTCAAAAGGCTAATACCCTAGCAAACCACTTCTCGGCCGTCAGCAGCAACAGCAACTTCCACCAAACATTTCAGGAACACCTAAAAACAGAAACCAAATTTACCAAACAACCAAAAAACGATCAACTAGAAATAAATCTCCCATACACAATGGAGGAACTACTCCCCGTCATCAAAAACAGGAGCAAGGGCACAGCCCCAGCCTTAGACCTAACCTCATACCAGATAATTTAACAACTCCCCCCCAAAACTTCTCCAAACTCTACTTAAGCTGTATAACCTCATCTTTCTAAACGGTCAGGTCCCATCACCTCTGGTCATACCAATCCCCAACCTAATAAACCAGCTGACCAGGCAAACTCATACAGACCAATTTCCCTAACCTTCAACCGATGCAAAGTATTCAATGGCTAAAAAAGGCTTCAACACTACTTAGAACAAAACAACATTCGACATGGTCTGGCACAACGGGCATAGGACAAAAATAGGACTTAAAGGACAAATAATAAACTGCATCCAAAATATCCTAACAAATCGGAAAATCACCGTGGGTATAGACCAGACGCTATCGGACCAATGTCCCCTAGAACATAGCACTCCCCAGGGCAGCATCCTAAGTGCCACACTCTTCAATATAATGATTAATGATCTCTTCGAGGGACTATCCCCTAAAGTAAACACTTCAAAATTCGCGGATGATGGATCCCTCTGGATCCGCACTAAATGGCCCAAAGCTTACTACAAAAATCACTAAACAAAATTCAACAATGGTCTGACAAATGGGGCTTCTTATTAAACTCTGAAAAAACAACAGGAATAGTATTTAACACAAAAATATGCAACCCGCCTCCCTAAAACTCCAACTTAACAATAATCCCATCAATTTCCAAAAACAAACCATATTCTTAGGATTAATCTTCGATGAACATCTCACATGGGATGCTCACATACAATAACTCGTAACTAGATGAAGCAAAGATCTTGACACGCTCAGATGCCTCACGGGCTCCAACTGGGGAGCCTCTAAAAATACCCTACTATCACCATACATATCACTAAGTCGTTCCTAACTAGACTACGCCATATACAACACCTTAAACAACTCTCTGAATAAGAAACTAAACTCAATCCAGTATCAGGCCTTAAGACTAATCACCCGAACTCTACATGGTACCTCCAGCACCTCACTCCGAGCCTTAACAGGAGAAATCCCACTAGAACTACGTAGGGAACAACTAACCCTAAACTTCTGGGCCTAATCCCAAACATCTTAAAAAAACAACCCCAAAAACAAGCATTAGCCCAAAATACAACATTAGCACCCAAAACAACCCCAAAAACAAGCATTAGCCCCAAAAACAACATTAGCCCAAAAAACAACCCCAAAAACAAGCATTAGCCCCAAAAACAACATTAGCCCAAAAAACAACCCAAAAAACAAGCATTAGCCCAAAAAACAACATTAGCCAAAAAAACAACCCAAAAAACAAGCATTAGCCCAAAAAACAACAATAGCCCAAAAAACAAGCATTAGCCCGTAAAAGAAACACTACACACCCCAAAATCACAAAGAATAACAAACTACTTAAATGAACACAAACTAAATACTCTTAGACAAAACTCAAAACCTTTCAATATCTTCACCCCAAAACTTCAAATACCAAAAACAGACACAACACCAGCCGACACACTAATAAACAAACCGACCCCAACATCGCTAAAACCACCACATTAGCATACATACACGAAAAATTGCCAAATTGGTGCCACATATACACAGACGGAGCTTCAGATCCGACCTCCAAACACACAGGTTTCGGAGTCCACATGGCACAACCAACTACACAAACCCATTCCTACCGACTCCCTAACAACTAATCCATATTTACGGCCGAACTCATGGGCATGGCCTAAGTCCTGCACAACAAGTAATAAAAAACACCAAAAAATCCGTATCCTCACCGACTCCCTAAGTGGACTCCAGGTCCTCAAGAATAAAACACCAAGTACCGCCCCAAACTAATAAATCAAATATTAAAAAGCACAAACGAACGAACTAAGGTAGGCAAACACATAGAATTTATTTGGATACCCGCACATGTAGGAATCTTCGGCAATGAAAACGCAGATAAAGAAGCCAAATTATCCCTAAAACTACCAGACATAAGCCTAAACCTTCCAATCTCTAAATCAGAAATCAAAAGCGACACTAAACAAAAGATCTCCCAAAATGGCAAATTAACTACCAAAATTCAAACTGTCAAATTAGGAAAATTCCCCAAAAGCCCCCCACGAAACCAAAAATACTACACCCACCCAAAACAACATCGACAGAATCATAGCTAAACTACAGACAGGCCATACTAAATAAACAATCACCCGAAAATAGCTAAACTACAGACAGGCCATACTAAATAAACAATCACCGGAAAATAGCTAAACTACAGACAGGCCATACTAAATAAACAATCACCGGAAAATAGCTAAACTACAGGCAGGCCATACTAAATAAACAATCACCGGAAAATAGCTAAACTACAAACAGGCCATACTAAATAAACAATCACCCGAAAATAGCTAAACTACAGACAGGCCATACTAAATAAACAATCACCGGAAAATAGCTAAACTACAAACAGGCCATACTAAATAAACAATCACCGGAAAATAGCTAAACTACAGACAGGCCATACTAAATAAACAATCACCGGAAAATAGCTAAACTACAGACAGGCCATACTAAATAAACAATCACCGGAAAATAGCTAAACTACAGACAGGCCATACTAAATAAACAATCACCCGAAAATAGCTAAACTACAGACAGGCCATACTAAATAAACAATCACCGGAAAATAGCTAAACTACAGGCAGGCCATACTAAATAAACAATCACCGGAAAATAGCTAAACTACAAACAGGCCATACTAAATAAACAATCACCGGAAAATAGCTAAACTACAGACAGGCCATACTAAATAAACAATCACCGGAAAATAGCTAAACTACAAACAGGCCATACTAAATAAACAATCACCGGAAAATAGCTAAACTACAGACAGGCCATACTAAATAAACAATCACCGGAAAATAGCTAAACTACAGACAGGCCATACTAAATAAACAATCACCGGAAAATAGCTAAACTACAGACAGGCCATACTAAATAAACAATCACCCGAAAATAGCTAAACTACAGACAGGCCATACTAAATAAACAATCACCGGAAAATAGCTAAACTACAGACAGGCCATACTAAATAAACAATCACCGGAAAATAGCTAAACTACAGACAGGCCATACTAAATAAACAATCACCGGAAAATAGCTAAACTACAGACAGGCCATACTAAATAAACAATCACCCGAAAATAGCTAAACTACAGACAGGCCATACTAAATAAACAATCACCCGAAAATAGCTAAACTACACGCAACAGGAACAGGCCCACGCTGCACCGAACAAGCAGCCCCAGAACACGCACTCATCCACTGCACACACTACCAAATACACAGAGCAACACTACAAACCACTCTAAACCTAAATACGGGACTGACTCCAGAGTCAATGCTTAACCCACTAAATAACTCCCAAAACTCCTAAGCCCTGGGCATTTTTAAAAATTAAAACAGGACCAATTAACTGCATTTAAACTCCAAATACACATATAAACTAAAAACTACATAAACCAACATCCGTCTACCACACACAGCTCCCTTAGTTCCATTTCAAATATCAAAAACTCAAAATTATAATATAAGCAACCCCTAAACCTCCCACCTGGGCTGCACTTCCTCCTGTTTGACCCTTTCGGAAACAACACTAAATGGCCTAGCGGGCCCGTGTGCGACATACGCTTGCAGGCGGGAAGCGCGCGTAAAATCTTTAAGCTAAGTAAGTCCTTTGTACGCGTCGATTTGAAAAATGGATTCTGATAACATGAAGTATGATTTCGATGAGATCCGTTCCTACCTATCCACCCGAACATATCTAGAATAGAGGGAGAAGTTTGACCCTGATACTCGAGAATCGGATATAGAATAGGGGGAGTAGTTTGAGCCTCATACTCGAGAATCGGATATATAATAGGGGTAGTAGTTTGAGCCTGATACGCGAGAATCGGATGTAGAACAGGGGGAGTAGTTTGAGCCCGATACTCAAGAATCGGATATAGAATAGTGGGAGTAGTTTGAGCCTGATACTCAAGAATCGGATGTAGAATAGAGGGAGTAGTTTGAGTACATCCGATTCTTGAGAATCAGGCTCAAACCACTCCCCCTATTCTATATCCGATTCTTGAGTATCAGGCTCAAACTACTCCCCCTATTCTATATCCGATTCTTGAGTATCAGGCCCCAACTACTCCCCCTATTCTATATCCGATTCTTGAGTATCGGGCTCAAACTACTCCCCCTGTTCTACATCCGATTCTTGAGTAGTTTGAGCCTTATACTCAAGAATCGGATATAGAATAGAGGAAGTAGTTTGAGCCTGATACTCAAGAATCGGATATAGCATAGGGGGAGTAGTTTGAGCCTGATATTAAAGAATCGGATATAGAATAGAGGGAGTAGTTTGAGCCTGATATCAAAGAATTGGATGTAGGACACAGGGAGTATTCTGAAAATATATTATAGGTTTAGAAAAGTATAGTGAGGCACCTTCAGTTTTTCAAAACAAAGTTAAATATAAAACTGTAATAAAATAACTGGTACTAAAACATCTGACACACAATATTGGGGATCGTTCTTAACCTGACATTTCAGAATAGAAAATGTGGAAGAGGGGTTGAACACCTTTATTATACAGGATATGTTTGATCTTTTTTGTAATAATTTTATTTCAAAACACGGGGAGCCATTTGGGCCCACGAGGGGAGTTAGCTGAGCCTAGAGGGAGTGTTTTGAGCCTGGCGAGGGGAGTCATGTGAGCCTAGGCCCATATGACTCCAGAATCAAATTTAGGGGGAGTCGTTTGAGCCTACTACACCGGCACTCCGGGAATTTACCATAATGTAACTCCCCTTACATTTTACTCTAGAGTGACCCTTCCCAGGACTGACACACCCTAGAGTGACCCTTTTCCAGGACTGACACACTCTAGAGTGACCCTTCCCAGGACTGACACACTCTAGAGTGACCCTTTCCAGGACTGACACACTCTAGAGTGATCCTTCCCAGGACTGACACAATCTAGATTGACCCTTCCCAGGACTGACACACCCTAGAGTGACCCTTCCCAGGACTGACACACCCTAGAGTGACCCTTTTCCAGGACTGACACACTCTGGAGTGACTCTTCCCAGGACTGACACACTCTAGAGTGACCCTTTCCAGGACTGACACACTCTAGAGTGATCCTTCCCAGGACTGACACAATCTAGAGTGACCCTTCCCAGGACTGACACACCCTAGAGTGACCCTTCCCAGGACTGACACACCCTAGAGTGACCCTTCCCAGGACTGACACACCCTAGAGTGACCCTTCTCAGGACTGACACACCCTAGAGAGACCCTTCCCAGGACTGACACACCCTAGAGTGACCCTTTCCAGGACTGACACACTCTAGAGTGATCCTTCCCAGGACTGACACAATCTAGAGTGACCCTTCCCAGGACTGACACACCCTAGAGTGACCCTTCCCAGGACTGACACACCCTAGAGTGACCCTTCCCAGGACTGACACACCCTAGAGTGACCCTTCCCAGGACTGACACACCCTAGAGTGACCCTTCCCAGGACTGACACACCCTAGAGTGACCCTTCCCAGGACTGACACACTCTAGAGTGATCCTTCCCAGGACTGACACACTCTAGAGTGACCCTTCCCAGGACTGACATATTCTAGAGTGACCCTTCCCAGGACTGACACACTCTAGAGTGACCCTTCCCAGGACTGACACACCCTAGAGTGACCCTTCCCAGGACTGACACACTCTAGAGTGACCCTTCCCAGGACTGACACACCCTAGAGTGATCCTTCCCAGGACTGACACACCCTAAAGTGACCCTTCCCAGGACTGACACACTCTAGAGTGACCCTTCCCAGGACTGACACACCCTAAAGTGACCCTTCCCAGGACTGACACACTCTAGAGTGATCCTTCCCAGGACTGACCCATTCTAGAGTGACCCTTCCCAGGACTGACACACCCTAGAGTGACCCTTCCCAGGACTGACACACCCTAGAGTGACCTGTTCCCAGGACTGACACATTCTAGAGTGACCCTTCCCAGGACTGACACACCCTAGAGTGACCCTTCCCAGGACTGACACACTCTAGAGTGACCCTCCCCAGGACTGACACACTCTAGAGTGACCCTTCCCAGGACTGACACACTCTAGAGTGACCCTTCCCAGGACTCCCCAACACTGCAGCCTTCTGCATTTCCCAGATTGTCAGAAGGGCTGTATTCCTGGCAGCAAACCTGGGTACTCTCCCAATGTCAGTCAATAGATTGGGAGGTTCGAAATACAATATATATAACTTGTCAATGCAAGAGAATACCCAGCGTAGATTATCTGCCGAAAAAGATTCCACTTGGCGTAAAGGGTAAAAAGCTGTGGAAATAATATGAATGGACCACTGAAAATCAGTGATGACACCAGGTGTTCGCGAACAGGGTAAGCATGTCCTGCCCTACCGGAAGCACCCGCCATTCATACGATTTGCATAAAAAGTAAGTATTTATTGCCTGTCGCATCACAGCAGAACTCCCTCCATATGACGTCAGCCTGTAAAACAAGCCAGACAATCAAGTGATTGATGAACCAGAAAACCCAGTGACACTAGAGTACCATTACTGATTTTATTGAAACTAATAACAACGGTATGTTAGTTTTGAATTACGTCTGTCATGTACGTGTGCAGAGATTGTGCTGTTTATAAATCCAGAAAAAACGTTAAGAAACACATTCGATTTGCAACACATTCTCGGACAAAACATTTCTTTTGTAAGAAATAAATAGATAAATGCTACTGATCTTGTGATGACACTCGGGGAGATCAGTCCACCAGCAGGAACGTGACCCAGTTGAAGTAAATAAAAAGTGTCATATAGATTTTCTCCTGAAACAGATTCCACTGGGCGAAAAGGCCAAATAGCTGTGGTGGTAAGGTGAAATGGGGTTTAACGTCGCGTCCAAGATTATTGCACTTATATAGTAACGTGTATGCACGTGTGCGTGCGTGCGTGCGTACGTGCGTGCGTGCGTGCGTGGCTGCTTGTACTCGTCCGTACCGATGCCGATTTAAACCCCACTCCGAGCCGACCAAGTCCTTGTTTTAGCCCCTTAATGCCGAGCGTCAGACAAGGTTGTTTGTTTGTTTTTCGCCGAACTCAGCAATATTCCAGCTATATGACGGCGGTATGTAAATAATCGAGTCTGGATACTGGGTTTATCGGTCATATCCGAGATAGAGACTGGGTTTTATAGGTCATATCCGAGATAGAGACTGGGTTTTATAGGTCGTATCCGAGATAGATACTGGGTTTTATAGGTCATATCCGAGATAGAGACTGGGTTTTATAGGTCATATCCGAGATAGATACTGGGTTTTATAGGTCATATCCGAGATAGATACATGTACAGGGTTTTATAGGTCATATCCGAGATAGATACTGGGTTTTATAGGTCATATCCGAGATAGATACTGGGTTTTATAGGTCATATCCGAGATACAAAGCCCTAACACCATTATTACACTGGCCAATGGATCTATGTGCACGCCATTTTCTTTCTAAGCTCTATACAACTCAAGTTGCCTGTGGTGCAAGAAAGTTAACCGTCACATTGCCATCTCATTCTTCCGGGTACCCGAACAGGGCCGAACAAAGTCACTTGCCTGAGGAGACACTACATGTGCTGCACGTTCTTTAGTGTGGGGGCAGGGCCGAACAAAGTCACTTGCCTGAGGAGACACTACATGTGCTGCACGTTCTTTAGTGTGGGGGAGGGCCGAACAAAGTCACTTGCCTGAGGAGACACTACATGTGCTGCACGTTCTTTAGTGTGGGGGAGGGCCGAACAAAGTCACTTGCCTGAGGAGACACTACATGTGCTGCACGTTCTTTAGTGTGGGGCAGGGCCGAACAAAGTCACTTGCCTGAGGAGACACTTCATGTGCTGCACGTTCTTCAGTGTGGGGCAGGGCGGAACAAAGTCACTTGCCTGAGGAGACACTACATGTGCTGCACGTTCTTTAGTGTGGGGGAGGGCCGAACAAAGTCACTTGCCTGAGGAGACACTACATGTGCTGCACGTTCTTTAGTGTGGGGCAGGGCCGAACAAAGTCACTTGCCTGAGGAGACACTACATGTGCTGCACGTTCTTTAGTGTGGGGCAGGGCCGAACAAAGTCACTTGCCTGAGGAGACACTACATGTGCTGCACGTTCTTTAGTGTGGGGCAGGGCCGAACAAAGTCACTTGCCTGAGGAGACACTACATGTGCTGCACGTTCTTTAGTGTGGGGCAGGGCCGAACAAAGTCACTTGCCTGAGGAGACACTTCATGTGCTGCACGTTCTTCAGTGTGGGGCAGGGCCGAACAAAGTCACTTGCCTGAGGAGACACTACATGTGCTGCACGTTCTTTAGTGTGGGGCAGGGCCGAACAAAGTCACTTGCCTGAGGAGACACTACATGTGCTGCACGTTCTTTAGTGTGGGGCAGGGCCGAACAAAGTCACTTGCCTGAGGAGACACTACAGGTGCTGCACGTTCTTTAGTGTGGGGGAGGGCCGAACAAAGTCACTTGCCTGAGGAGACACTACATGTGCTGCACGTTCTTTAGTGTGGGGGAGGGCCGAACAAAGTCACTTGCCTGAGGAGACACTACATGTGCTGCACGTTCTTTAGTGTCGGGCAGGGCCGAACAAAGTCACTTGCCTGAGGAGACACTATATGTGCTGCACGTTCTTTAGTGTGGGGCAGGGCCGAACAAAGTCACTTGCCTGAGGAGACACTACATGTGCTGCACGTTCTTTAGTGTGGGGCAGGGCCGAACAAAGTCACTTGCCTGAGGAGACACTACATGTGCTGCACGTTCTTTAGTGTGGGGCAGGGCGGACAAAGTCACTTGCCTGAGGAGACACTACATGTGCTGCACGTTCTTCAGTGTCGGGGAGGGCCGAACAAAGTCACTTGCCTGAGGAGACACTACATGTGCTGCACGTTCTTCAGTGTCGGGCAGGGCCGAACAAAGTCACTTGCCTGAGGAGACACTTCATGTGCTGCATGTTCTTTAGTGTGGGGGAGGGCCGAACAAAGTCACTTGCCTGAGGAGACACTTCATGTGCTGCACGTTCTTCAGTGTCGGGGAGGGCCGAACAAAGTCACTTGCCTGAGGAGACACTACATGGGCTGCACGTTCTTCAGTGTCGCGGAGGGCCGAACAAAGTCACTTGCCTGAGGAGACACTACATGTGCTGCACGTTCTTCAGTGTCGGGGAAGGCCGAACAAAGTCACTTGCCTGGGGAGACACTACATGGGCTGCACGTTCTTCAGTGTCGGGCAGGGCCGAACAAAGTCACTTGCCTGAGGAGACACTACATGTGCTGCACGTTCTTCAGTGTCGGGGAGGGCCGAACAAAGTCACTTGCCTGAGGAGACACTACATGGGCTGCACGTTCTTCAGTGTCGCGGAGGGCCGAACAAAGTCACTTGCCTGAGGAGACACTACATGTGCTGCACGTTCTTCAGTGTCGGGCAGGGCCGAACAAAGTCACTTGCCTGAGGAGACACTTCATGTGCTGCACGTTCTTTAGTGTGGGGCAGGGCCGAACAAAGTCACTTGCCTGAGGAGACACTTCATGTGCTGCACGTTCTTTAGTGTGGGGCAGGGCCGAACAAAGTCACTTGCCTGAGGAGACACTTCATGTGCTGCACGTTCTTCAGTGTCGGGGAGGGGCGAACAAAGTCACTTGCCTGAGGAGACACTTCATGTGCTGCATGTTCTTTAGTGTGGGGCAGGGCCGAAGCCATAGGATATCTCTGGAGTTATGTGGAACTGCCGAACAGTCACCCATCCATATACTCTCCTCGACGAAAGTTGCTTTATTCGCCTGCGATTTCTGACCTGCCCGCTGTGCAAAGGGCCACCTGTTATACATATAGTTTGGTGTTAGTGTGTTGGTGTGTGTGTATGTAGGTGTGGTGTGCGTGGTGTTAGTGTTAGTGTGTGTTAGTGTGTGTGTGTGTGTGTGTTAGTGTGTGTTAGTGTGTGTTAGTGTTTGTGTGTTTGTGTGTGTGTGTGTGTGTGTGTGTGTGTGTGTGTGTGTGTGTGTGTGTGTGTGTGTGTGTGTGTGTGTGTGTGTGTGTGTGTGTGTGTGTGTGTGTGTTGGTGTGTTTGTGTGTGGCGTGTGTATATCTATATATGTGTGGTGTGTGTTTGTCTGTCCGTCTGTATGTGTGTGTGTGTGTGGTGTGTGTGGTGTTAGTGTTAGTGTTAGTGTGTGTTTGTCTGTCCGTGTGTGTGTGTGTGTGTGTGTGTGTGTGTGTGTATGCATGTTTGGTGTTTGTTTGTGTGTCTGTGAGTTTGTGTGTGTGTGGTGTATGTCTGTCCGTGTGTATGTATGTGTGTGTGTCTGCGTTTGTATGTATGTGTGGTGTGTGTATATGTGTGGTGTATGTCTGTCCGTGTCTAGTATGTGTGTGTGTATGTGTGGTGTGTGTTTGTGTGCATGTGTATATGTATGTGTGTTTGTATGTGTGGTGTTAGTCTGTCCGTGTCTATGTATGTGTGTGTGTCTGCATGTGTGGTGTGTGTTTGTTTGTATGTGTGGGGTGTGTGTGTATGTATGTGTGGTGTGTGTGGTGTTAGTGTGTGTGGTGTTAGTGTTAGTGTGTTAGTGTTAGTGTGTTAGTGTGTTAGTGTGTGTGTGTGTGTGTGTGTGTGTGTGTGTGTGTGTGTGTGTGTGTGTGTGTGTGTGTGTGTGTGTGTGTGTGTGTTTGTATATATGTGTGATGTGTGTCCGTGTGTATGTATGTGTGTGTGTATATGTGTGGTGTGTATGTTTGTGTGGTGTGTATGTATGTTGGTGTGTCTGTGTGTGTATGTATGTGTGCTGTGTATTTGTGTGTATGTATGTATGTGTGTGTGTGTGTGTGTTTGTGTGTCTGTGTGTATGTATGTGTGTGTATATGTGTGGTGTGTGTGTCTGTATGTGTGGTGTGTGTATGTGTGGTGTGTGTGTATGTGTGGTGTTTGTCTGTCCGTGTCTATATATGTGTATGTGAATGTGTGGTGTGTATGTGTATGTGGTGTGTGTATGTATGTGTGGTGTGTGTATGTGTCTCTGTGTGTTTGTGTGTATGTATGTATGCATGTGTGGTGTGTGTGTGTTTGTGTGTGTGTTTGTATGTATGTATGTATGTATGTATGTATGTATGTATGTATGTATGTATGTATGTATGTATGTATGTATGTATGTATGTATGTATGTATGTATGTATGTATGTACCATCTAGCGGCCGTCATTGAAATCGATAAAGTGATGTCCCCACTCGGCCAGTGTCATGACACATGACACTCCTGTTATTTCTCATTACCATGACAACTAGAAGTGTGACACGAAAGCAAGTGTTATAATCAGGGCTACATTTCACAGTTTAAGCGTGATCAAATTAATCACCCGTATGAGTGATACAGGATAGGTTTTGAACTGAGAAAATGGATTATTTAAAAAAAATTGTTTCATTTTCACATCCATGGACGATGATTTAGTGAAGCTGTAAAGCATATAAAACGTTCAGATATACTGAAATCTTAATTTCTTCCTCATAAAAAAATGTGGCAATCGTATTTCACTTTCTGTTTGCAGTTATTAAAAGTTTGACTTTTACACAATCAGATTCCGTCTATACGAACCATATCTGAGGCAGACAGCCGATGATCACCTTGACTTTCGTCAGTTCAGCTCATACCATTCTTGTCTCCTCCTGGAATAGGGCCACTGGTGTATCTTCAATTTTTGTTCCCCGCCAGTCGATGTTGGTGACCTTGACATGCTTTTCAAGGTCGTTACGAGAATATTAAGATTTGGACTTTGTATTCCTTGATTGCGCGATATCTCAAGAACCAGTTGGTAAATTTCTTTTATACACAACACCTAGGTATATATGGACGATGTCCAGTCGATAATCTATCAGCTTCCAGAATCTACTCCAGCCCTATTTGATTTAAACATTTTTATTTCATGAATGAACGTGAAGTTTTCTTTTTGGAGATTCATCTAACTCAGTCTTGATCTCTCCTGGTCAATTGCTGTAACAACATTGTCATCTGATTACATTTACATAAATGCCTATTCTAATCAGTTTTAAAACATGTATATCCTGTTTTTTGAATTGACAAAACAAAGGTGGGAGCACCAGTTTTTCCAAAAAGTAATCATAATTAATAAATCTCACATTTGAGATGAGAATGTGACTCATTTGAATAGGTGATACACATGTATATATAAATGCAAAAGTACCGATTTTATGCACTTTTAATTATGGATGATCAAGTTTAAGATGACATTGTTGTCTATACCCATTATGGAAAGGAGTTGAAATGGCTATGCTCCCAGCATCATTCACGCTTAAGAAGCTGCCCATGGGTGCAGAGTATCTTACCAACCTCCATGAACACTTTAACGTAGTGATAAATGTCCAGTGACATTGAAATAATTCATGGAAGCATTCGGATATTGGTTTTCAGAATAATTTTTTTATTCATATTTTATGTTAGTTTTCTCTATTTGTTATTGATAATAATACAAAAACTCTGCCTAAGACGATGACAAGTGCATGCCTGTAGTTAGAAGAATAAGAATGTAAATGGACAAATTAGATGCTTTTAATGATGTGATGTCTTCTATAGTAAGAATATATTCTTGAGACTGTGATGCATGTCTCCCCAAACAAAGGTACTCACAGACACATATGCATACTTCTAATTGGTTTCAAATTGGTTTATATTCAATCAAAAGTAGTTAGGTCTATTCACAAAGCATATTAAAGCTTATTCAATTACATAAGTGTAAGACATTTCCTCACACAATTCTCACCACCAACTTTCAACCTTACAAATTGATGATAACTACAGTGAGTTAAAGTCAATGTGATTGGTAAGATATTTTTATTTGTTTAAACAATATTTATTCTTCTTTGCATGTATAAAAAAACTTTTTGAATTTTTGGATTCAATAACAATTTATGATTATCTACATCGGGGTAGATTCTGGGAACTCCCAGATTAGATTCTGGGAAAGGGGGGTTGATTCTCGAAAGTCCCCAAAATATACCCCGGGGTAGATTCTCGGAGGTCCCAAGGGGTTAGAAGGGGTTAGATTTTGGCAGCTTACATTATGTTTTACCGAAGTGAGAAACGTCTGAGACCTGCATCACTTCGGGCTTTCCTCCCATATTTAGCAGATACGCCGTGATATAACTGCAATACTGTTAAAAGTGGAGTTAAACCCAATTCACTCAGTCTCTCTTGTCGACAGTCAGTCGATATCAGGCAACAGTTAAACAATCGCCCCATCAGACTTTGCAAGCTGAAATGCCCCAAAATGTGACAACCCATCTTGCCGATTTTTGCTCATTTATCGAGTGCACAGAAGACTCTGTTGTCAGACATATTTTCATTTCTTACATCATAAAAATTACAAGTAGACCATCGTGGCAGTCCCAGGAGTGCCAAGATCTTCCACAGACCCACGCTCACCTTCAAAGTACCAGGAACCAAATCCACAAATATTTAAGATGTAAAGAGATAAGTAAACGCAGCTACAATTTCCAAAGATCACAGATACTTCCTGTTTTGGATTTGGACAAGTCAAGTCACAAAATGCTACCAATGTGCTTTCTCGAAGAAGACGTCACATGTCCTAGACGAACAAAGCACCAGTGACCCCCTGAGAGTATTGGTTTCGCTTTTGCGTCAGATGTCATACATCCTGATGACTCATATAAAACAAAGAGTAGCAGTGCACATCCTCACACATGTCCTGTTTCCGATTGGAGACTAAGGGGACCTTATTAGAAAATTTTGTTTGTTGTGAAACCATGGTAACATGGCGGCGTGAAGCAAGCGTTCACAAACGTGTTGATGATGGAACCCCACGTAGACATATGATGCCCTTCAGTTTAACAGTTTGGTTCTCTCAGGATTACAATGACGCATGGGAAAGGGTTAAAACACGCGTACACAGTGGGACGGCTCAGTGGTCACGCACTCTGAAGTACCAGCACCGTCTCTCCAGCAGCAGCCTCAGTCTAAACATGGACGTATACCAGGGTTTTACAGTGATGGACCTGTACTGTGGTACAGCTGAGTGTGAACAAAATCCTCCAGAAGAAAAACAAGTTAAAGGAAGATCCAAACGTGAGAAGATGACCACCAAAGACGGACGAAAACGATCGTCTACAAAGTTTGAAAAAGAAAAGAATCACATCACCTCTAAGGTCAGTCCAAGACCTTCCACTGAAAGACGGGTATCAGCTGGAAACTGTATTGACAAGAATGCGCAACGCCAAAGGCAACGGCGGTATTCTCTTTCTAAACCATCCGTTGGGATTCGGAAGTCTCTAAAGATGTCAATAAATGACCGGAAGTTGACTGAAATCCGGCGCAGTTCAAGGTCTGAAACTGAAGGTCGTATTTACTGATCAATATGTAGTTTCCTTCACAGACAGGAAATAAATGTATGTTGCTTTATTTTGTGGCATGATTTGTGCAAGTGTTCTCAGTGACCATCATCAGTGGGTACCTTGGGGTTAACACATCGTTTCGTCACACCGAGGACCCACCCAGGTGTCCCCTGCCATACTGATGGAATGTTGCTGTAGCGGCGTGTCACCCCAACACCCAACTCTCTCACATAAAAACTTGAGTGAAAAGTTTGTATCATATCTATATTGTAATGACATTGTTTCATTCCAGGTAGCAACTGGTTGCATTTTTCTGTTTTGTCATTATTTTCAAGTTAACATATGGTTGTGTAAATATTTGCATATATTGTTGCATAAAGATTCAAGACCTTTTGCTCAGGACTACAACAACTAAATGGTTAAAGCAAATGGCAAAAACGAATTTGTACAGGTTTTCATGTATTTGAATAAAGTAATTGTTTTCATATTGAGATAGTCATGTGTTAAATTTCTGACCCCGTTGGTGGCTTTAAATGTGTTGTTTCAGAGATAATTAGGATTGCGAGGAGGTTCTCACAAATGTTGTTGTCCGTGGCTACGACTTTGACTTTTAATCGTATTGATGGGACTGCGCAATGATTTCCGGTCAGACAAGGTCCTCCTCACTCCATGCTTGTCGTACAAGTAGATGTACTGGATCAAGTGGTCAGGCTCGGGGGCGTTATTAATTGCATGTCATTGTACCCCAACGGCTCATATTATCCAAACTGGATTGACAATCATTCTGTCAATAAGCTGGATGCTGGATAAGGCTAAACGCGGGAAGTGAAAGCTTCAGATTGGCACAATGTAGATCATATACCTTTCTCATCAGTGCATAAGTTTACATATGGTTGTTTTAATATTTGCATATATTGTTGCATAAAGATTAAACGGTTCGAGCAAATGGCAAAAATTGAATTTGTACAGGTTTACATGTATATTTGAATAAAGTACTTGTTTTCATATTCATGTAGTCAAGTCTGTTTGCAATTCGCTTTTCTTATTTGTTTATTTTTCTGACCCCGTGTGGCTTTAAATGATTGGGGTGCGAGGAGGTTGTCACGAACGTTGGTCTCACTGGCTATGACTTTGACTTGTAACCATATATATGGGACTGTGCAATGAAATAGAGGCTTGAGATCAATGGTGCAGGGGAGATAACATTTCTGCTTCTTAGAGATTCTAGCTTAGATTAGGTCCTGGGAGCACGTTTAAGGCGCCGCGATTCGCTGTGCAGAGTTGCGTCCCTTGGGTGCGACAGAAACCTATGATTGTGGGTTCGAATCCCGGTTCGCCCCGATTATGTTTCCAGGTTTGTCAGCACCATACCCGTGCTCGTGGGTTTCACCGAAGTGGTAAACGTCTGAGACCTGCATCACTTCAGGCTTTCCTCCCACATTAAGCTGACACGCCGTGATATAACTGGAATAACGGCGGCGTTAAACCCAACTCACTCACTCACTTGAATAAATCCTCATCACGCAATGCTTGTAGATTGTACAAGTAGTTCTTTTTTATCAGGTGTTCAGGCTCGGTGACTTTGTTGATTGCATGTCATTGTACCCCAACGGCTCATATTATCACACACTGAATTGACGATATTTCTGTCATAAAGCTGTCGTGACTATCATGTTAAAAGAATATACAAAACCAATTGAGTGCTGGAGATTTTTATTCTTACCCAGGCCCAACAGATAAAGGTGCTAAGCGAAAGCATCAAATAGGTACAATGTAGATCATATATCTTTCTCATCGATGCATGCTGATGCGGTACGAAGCATCTAGGCACAGGCAGAAAGAAGGGTGCTTCATTCTTGCAGATCACGAAACCTGGTTAAAGTGATATTTTTCTATATTTGAAAATCAATGCTGACAGCTTCCATAATTACTGATTGTTTGTTTTTGTTTGTTTGTTTGTTGTTTAACGCAGTACTCAGCAATATTCCAGCTGTATGACGGCGGTCTGTAAATAATCGAGTCTGGACCAGACAATCCAATCTGTTCCCGTTCGTCGCCTCTTACGGCAAGCATACATGTAGTCGCCTTTTACGGCAAGCATAGCTTTCTGAAGACCTGTTCTACCTGATTACTGATAGGATTGCACAGCACACAATATCTGGATGAGCTAATTAAGCATCCATATGTAAATAGATATATACTGACTGAGTGGTTGCAGGTAATAGATACATTGACAGCACTGTTCCCTTCAAGTTTATAGATACATTGGCACCACTGTTCCCTTCAAGTTTATAGAAACATTGGCACCACTGTTACCATCAAGTTTATAGAAACATTGGCACCACTGTTCCCATCAAGTTTATAGAAACATTGACACCACTGTTATACATTGACACCACTGTTCCCTTCAAGTTTATAGAAACATTGGCACCTCTGTTCCCTTCAAGTTTATAGAAACATTGGCACCACTGTTACCATCAAGTTTTGAGATACATTGGCACCTCTGTTCCCATCAAGTTTATAGAAACATTGACACCACTGTTCCCATCAAGTTTATAGAAACATTGGCACAACTGTTACCATCAAGTTTTGAGATACATTGGCACCTCTGTTCCCATCAAGTTTATAGAAACATTGGCACCACTGTTCCCATCAGGTTTATAGAAACATTGGCACCACTGTTCCCATCAAGTTTATAGAAACATTGGCACCACTGTTACCATCAAGTTTTGAGATACATTGGCACCACTGTTCCCATCAAGTTTATAGAAACATTGGCACCACTGTTACTATCAAGTTTTGAGATACATTGGCACCACTGTTCCCATCAAGTTTTGAGATACATTGACACCACTGTTCCCATCAAGTTGATAGATACAATGGCACCACTGTTCCCATCAAGTTTATAGATACATTGGCACCACTGTTCCCATCCAGTTTTGAGATACATTGGCACCTCTGTTCCCATCAAGTTTATAGAAACATTGGCCCCACTGTTCCCATCAAGTTTATAGAAACATTGGCACAACTGTTCCCATCCAGTTTTGAGATACATTGGCACCTCTGTTCCCATCAAGTTTATAGAAACATTGGCACCTCTGTTCCCATCAAGTTTATAGAAACATTGGCACCACTGTTCCCATCAAGTTTATAGAAACATTGGCACCACTGTTACCATCAAGTTTTGAGATACACTGGCACCACTGTTCCCTTCAAGTTTATAGAAACATTGGCACCACTGTTACTATCAAGTTTTGAGATACACTGGCACCACTGTTCCCATCAGGTTTATAGATACATTGACACCACTGTTCCCATCAAGATTTGAGATACATTGACACCACTGTTCCCTTCAAGTTTATAGAAACATTGGCACCACTGTTCCCATCCAGTTTTGAGATACATTGGCACCACTGTTCCCATCAAGTTTATAGATACATTGGCACCACTGTTCCCATCAAGTTTATAGAAACATTGACACCACTGTTCCCATCAAGTTTATATATACATTGGCACCACTGTTCCCATCAAGTTTATAGATACATTGGCACCACTGTTCCCATCAAGTTTATATATACATTGACACCACTGTTCCCATCAAGTTTATAGATACATTGGCACCACTGTTATACATTGACACCACTGTTCCCATCAAGTTTTGAGATACATTGACACCACTGTTCCGATCTAGTTTATATATACATTGGCACCACTGTTCCCATCAAGTTTATAGATACATTGGCACCACTGTTCCCATCAAGTTTATAGAAACATTGACACCACTGTTCCCATCAAGTTTATATATACATTGACACCACTGTTCCCATCAAGTTTATAGATACATTGGCAGCACTGTTCCCATCAAGTTTATAGAAACATTGACACCACTGTTCCCATCAAGTTTATATATACATTGACACCACTGTTCCCATCAAGTTTATAGATACATTGGCACCACTGTTCCCATCTAGTTTTGAGATACATTGACACCAATGTTCCCATCTAGTTTTCAGATACATTGGCACCACTGTTCCCATCTAGTTTTCAGATACATTGACACCACTGTTTCCATCTAGTTTTGAGATACATTGACACCACTGTTTCCATCTAGTTTTGAGATACATTGACACCACTGTTTCCATCTAGTTTTGAGATACATTGACATCACTGTTTCCATCTAGTTTTGAGATACATTGACACCACTGTTCCCATCTAGTTTTCAGATACATTGGCAACACTGTTCCCATCCAGTTTTGAGATACATTGGCACCACTGTTTCCATCTAGTTTTGAGATACATTGACACCACTGTTTCCATCTAGTTTTGAGATACATTGACACCACTGTTTCCATCTAGTTTTGAGATACATTGACACCACTGTTCCCATCTAGTTTTCAGATACATTGGCAACACTGTTCCCATCCAGTTTTGAGATACATTGACACCACTGTTTCCATCTAGTTTTGAGATACATTGGCACCACTGTTTCCATCTAGTTTTGAGATACATTGGCACCACTGTTCCCATCCAGTTTTGAGATACATTGGCACCACTGTTCCCATCAAGTTTTGAAATACATTAGCAACACTGTTCCCATCAAGTTTTGAGAAACATTGGCACCACTGTTCCCATCAAGTTTTGAAATACATTGGCACCACTGGTCCCATCAAGTTTATAGATACATTGACACCATTGTTCCCATCAAGTTTATATATACAATGGCACCACTGTTCCCATCAAGTTTATACATTCATTGGAACTATTGTTTTTTTAGAAACATAGTCAGCGTTGTCCCCAATTAAAATATTCATTGTCAGTGAGTTTGCGATGAGGGTATAGCAGAGAAAGCAATGTCCAATAGGTGTAATATATTAAGAGCTAATAGCTACGTCGATGATACTTTCATCTATGTTGAAAATACTTATAGCTACGTCGATGATACTTTCATCTATGTTGATAATACTTACAGCTACGTCGCTGATACTTTCATCTATGTTGGTAATACTTATAGCTACGTCGATGATATTTTCTTCTATGTTGATAATACTTATAGCTACGTCGATGATATTTTCATCTATGTTGATAATCGTATAGCTACGTCGATGATATTTTCATCTACGAAGATGATACTTTCATCAACATAGATTATACTTTCATCTATATAGATAATACTTACATGAACGTAGATAATACTTTCATCAACATAGATTATACTTTCATCTATGAAGATAAAACTTTCATCCATATAGATAATACTTTCATCTATGAAGATAATATAAACATCTACGTAGATGATACTTTCATCTATGTAGATAATACATACATCAACGTAGATAATACTTTCATCTACGTAGATAATACTTTTATCTACGTAGATAATACTTTCGTCTATATAGATAATACTTTCATCTATATAGATAATACTATCATCTATGAAGATATGTCTTTCATTTACGTAGATAATACTTTCATATATGAAGATGATTTTTACATCTACGTAGATAATACTTTCATCTTTGTAGATAATACTATCATCTATGAAGATAATACTTTCATGTACGTAGATAACACTATCATGTATGAAGATAATACTATCATCTATGAAGATAATACTTTCATCTATGAAGATAATACTTTCATCTATATAGATAATACTTTCATCTATGAAAATAATATTTACATCTACGTAGATAATACTTTCATCTTTATAGATAATACTATCATCTATGAAGATAATACTTTCATCAACAAAGATAATGTTTTCATCTATAAAGATAATATTTACATCTACGTAGATAATACTTTCATCTTTATAGATAATACTATCATCTATGAAGATAATACTTTGATCAACAAAGATAATATTTTCATCTACGTAGATAATATATTTATCTATGACGATAATACTTTCATCTACGTATGTGATATTATAATCGATATTATAATAATATATTGTCACTCTGACTGTGATATTATCTTTTGACGTTCCGACCCTAGTTGTATACTAGTTGGATACAAACATATATTTTTTTAGATAAAGGTGAATACTTAATTGCTGATAATTTAGTTAAATGTTTGGGAGCATGTCGGTAGTTTATTTTCATTTGGTCTTACCATATTTTCACAACATACTGAGATCATTTCAAATTGTCAAAATATAAGCGCTAAAATAAAAACACAAACTGCAGTTTGTAACCTTCAGTGCTTCATAGGGTGCTGACGAGTATTGGTTTGATATAGTTTTAGTTTTTATAGTTTATATTTATTATAACTAAATTCTGTAATGGAGAAATCGTGAGAATCAACATATTCGATTAATCCATGTTATGCTTTATACAACAATTTCACTAAACTTTTGAATATTGGTCTATAGTTGTTTGTTTGTTTGTATTTTGGAGATTATTTTTTACTCTCCTCTAATTAATATGGTCGTAAGAGAGTGCGGCATGTAATTTCGATACACTGTAATGAAGATTTACTTTCTTAAATGTTTAGATAGTACCTCAATAAAGACATAGAAAGGTAGAAAGTCAAACAAATTGGTCAACTCTTTGTTATAACACATGCCGTGTTGCTATGATACATCACCTAGGCAAATCGGCTGTTTGAAACATGTTTGCACAAGCGTGTTGATGACGAATTCACGCCTTTAATTTTAACAGTTTGGTTCTACAATGACGCATGGGAAGAAAGGGTAAAAACACGCGTACACAGTGGAACGGCTCAGTGGTCACGCACTCTGAAGTACCAGCACCGTCTCTCCAGCAGCAGCCTCAGTCTAAACATGGACGTATACCAGGGCTTTACAGTGCTGGACCTGTACTGTGGCACAAGTGAGTGTGAACAAAATCCTTCAGAAGAAAAACAAGTTAAAGGAAGATCCAAACGTGAGAAGATGACCACCAAAGACGGACGAAAACGATCGTGTACAAAGTTTGAAAAAGAAAAGAATCACATCACCTCTAAGGTCAGTCCAAGACCTTCCACTGCAAGACGGGTATCGGCTGGAAACTGTATTGACAACAATGCGCAACGCCAAAGGCAACGGCGGTATTCTCTTTCTCAACCAACCGCTGGGATTCGGAAGTCTCTAAAGATGTCAATAAATGACCGGAAGTTGACTGAAATCCGTCGCAGTTCAATGTCCGAAACTGAGCTATATGTAGTCAATAAATGACCGGAAGTTGACTGAAATCCGGCGCAGTTCAAGGTCCGAAACTGAAGGTCGTATTTACTGATCAATATATAGTTTCCATCACAGACAGGCAATAAGTGTATGTTGCTTTATTTTGTGGCATGCTTTGTGCAAGTGTTCTCAGTGACCATACAACAGTGGGTACCTTGAGGTTAACACATCGTTTCGTCACACCGAGGACCCACCCAGGTGTCCCCTGCCATACTGATGGAATGTTGCTGTAGCGGCGTGTCACCCTATCATCCAAATCTCTCACAGAAAAACTTGAGTGAAAAGTTTGTATCATATCTATATTGTAATGACATTGTTTCATTCCAGGTAGCAACTGGTTGCATTTTGCTGTTTAGTCATTATTTTCAAGTTTACATATGGTTGTTTTAATATTTGCATATATTGTTGCATAAAGATTCAAGACCTTTTGCTCAGGACTACAACAACTAAATGGTTAGAGCAAATGGCAAAAATTGAATTTGTACAGGTTTACATGTATATTTGAATAAAGTAATTGTTTTCATATTCATATAGTCAAGTCTGTTTGCAATTCGCTTTTCTTATTTGTTTATTTTTCTGACCCCTTGTGTCTTTTAATGATTGGGGTGCGAGGAGGTTGTCACGAACGTTGGTCTCACTGGCTATGACTTTGACTTGTAACCATATATATGGGACTGTGCAATGAAATAGAGGCTTGAGATCAATGGTACAGGGGAGATAACATTTCTGCTTCTCAGGTATTCTAGCTTAGAATAGGTCCTGGATGCACATTTAAGGCGCCGCGATTCGCTGTGCAGAGTTGCGTCCCTTGGGCGCGACAGAAACCTATGATTGTGGGTTCGAATCCCGGTTCGCCCCGATTATGTTTCTAGGTTTGTGAGCACCATACCCGTGCTCGTGGGTTTGACCGAAATTGTAAACGTCTGAGAACTGCATCACTTCGAGCCTAACTCTCACATTAAGCTGACACGCCGTGATATAACTGAAATAACGGCGGCGTTAAACCCAACTCACTCACTCACTTGAATAGATCCTGATCACGCAATGCTTGTAGATTGTACAAGAAGGTCTTTTTTATCAGGTGTTCAGGCTCGGTGACTTTGTTGATTGCATACCATTGTACCCCAACGGCTCATATTATCACACACTGAATTGACGTCAAAAAGCTGTCGTGACTATCATGTTAAAAGAATATACAAAACCAATTGAGTGCTGGAGATTTTTATTCTTACCCAGGCCCAACAAATAAAGGTGCTAAGCGAAAGCATCAAATAGGTTCAATGTAGATCATATATCTTTCTCATCGATGCATGCTGATGCGGTACGAGGCATCTAGAAACAGGCAGAAAGAAGGGTGCTTCATTCTTGCAGATCACGAAACCTGGTTAAAGCGATATTTTTTCTATATTTGAAAATCAATGCTGACAGCTTCCATAATTACTGATTGTTTGTTTTTGTTTGTTTGTTTGTTGTTTAACGCAGCACTCAGCAATATTCCAGCTGTATGACGGCGGTCTGTACATAATCGAGTCTGGACCAGACAATCCAATCTGTTCCCGTTCGTCGCCTCTTACGGCAAGCATACATGTAGTCGCCTTTTACGGCAAGCATAGCTTTCTGAAGACCTGTTCTACCTGATTACTGATAGGATTGCACAGTGCACAATATCTGGATGAGCTAATTAAGCATCCATATGTAAATAGATATATACTGACTGTGTGGTTGAAGGTAATAGATACATTGGCACCACTGCTCCCATCAAGTTTATATATACGTTGGCAACACTGTTCCCATCAAGGTTTGAGATACATTGGCACCACTGTTCCCTATCATTTTTTGAGATACCTTGACAACCACTGTTGCCATAAAGTTTACATATACAATGGCACAACTGTTCCCATCAAGTTTATACATTCATTGGAACTATTGTTTTTTTCAGAAACATAGTCAGCATTGTCCACAATTAAAATATTCATTGTCAGTGAGTTTGCGATGAGGGTATAGCAGAGGAAGCAATGTTCAATAGGTGTAATATATTAAGAGCGAATACTTAAAGATTGCTAGTATTGTCATAAAGTAATGAATGAATGAATGCTGTTTGATAAAAGTAAGAACAGTAAAGCTGTTTGCCTATTGCTGATGTTGTGTACATGTTGTACGGTGTGATTTCGTTTGTCTGCCATTCCGTTTCGGTTCGACAGTTGTATGCACCCGGTTCATACTTTTTTATGTAACCACGTGCTGTCCGTGTGCGTGTGTTGACAACTGCCATGCCTTGCCTTTGATGATGAACTAACTACCATTAAATGGTCTGAATAACTGCCGAGGACTTATTAGTCTTCTTTTCATGGTCCCGCGAGCCGGATATGTAAGTACAGTGCCTAATTATGAACTGTGACAGTGATGACAATGACATTCCCGGTGAAACACGGTCGCGCTCGCAAGACGGACACCCCGTCCGGTTTTCGTCCAGGCGCAGACGACCACCTGCCTATTTGTCAGATTATGTAGTTGGCATGAATCATGAACTTGATGAAATAATGACCACACGATCGGAAATAAGTGTGGGAAGTGCACATTCTACTAGTTCTTCCGTTTTGTCAAGACTAAGTGATAAGCAAACTGCTGAACTTGAGACAGTAAAACGTAAACATGAACTTGATGAACTTAGAAGCAGTTAGAAGAAGATAGAGATATAGCTGTTCACATTAAGCATATGGAGGATGAAGCGTCTGAAACTAGACATGAGCTAGAGAGATTAGAGAGGAGTATCAAGAAAGAGAAGGAAAGTAGGTTGTCACAGGTTGCTGAAGAAAGAAACTTAAGAGAAGCTGAGAATAGGTATAAAGAAGCAAAGTTAATTTCATCAATGATTGACCGTGGTGATAGGATAAAGGAGTCAGTAGTCAGTGAGCCATCCTATCCCAGGGAACGTAACACTGAGGTAACATACCCAACGCAGTTTAGTGACCAAGGTGGACCAACCACTGATAGACATATCAAGCGTGAAATTGAACATACATATGTAGACAATAATCACACTCTCCGTCCAAGTGCTGATGTGTTTACACCTAGACAGAATAAGGATTCCCATGTCAATCAATCACCTGCTATTGTACCTCAGCCCATACTTGCTTCAGATGTTCCCAGTGTTGAATTGCCAATGAATGCAATGCTGATTTCTTCTCTGTATGGAATTCCTAAACCTACTCTACCAGAATTCAAGAGTGGTAAGGAACGAGACTTTATCTTACTGAAGATGGCACTTGAGACATTAGTTGATGTTCATCCTCACCTGACTGAAACTTACAAGTATCAACTATTATTGGATAAACTTGGTAATAAACCAAGACAGCTTGCTGAGGCCTTCATGTTTCACCCTACTCCTTACACAAAAGCTGTGCAGGAATTGCAACGCACATATGGTAGTGCGGGACAACTGATTCAGAGTGAGATAAGTGCCTTGCTTAACAGTCCACCAATTAGGTTTGGAGATTATGATGCCTTTGAGAACTTTGCCTTACGTATACAGTCGTTAGTGGGGATGTTGAAATCCATGCAGAGTGGAGCTGAACTGTATTGTGCTTCACATGTGTCAACTCTGATCACCAAGCTTCCACATGGGATGCGTGATAACTTTACAGAGCACTGTATCAAACAGGGACTGTATGATTCCGGTTCTAATGCAACATACAATTTGACCCACCTTGACCAGTGGTTACAGCTGAAATCAAGGGCCAAGAGATTATCTCATCAAGCAGTGCCAAGGAGTGACTCCATGAAGTCTGATAAGCGAATGTTTCGACGAACACTTGTTCTGCATCAACATTCTACACTCAGCAAAATGCTTCAAATGGCAGACAACAGGGTCAACAGGTCAAGGTCAAACCAAAGTACAAGGGCTACTGTCCTAAATGTATATCAGCTGATCATTTTCTGAATACATGCCCAGAGTTTAAGAAACTTTCTGATCTGGAAGTTGAATCTTGGTTGAGAGATCGATGTTTTCGATGTGCAAGAAAACATAAACCAGAGGACTGTAACCTAAAGACACCATGTCAACTATGTACCGAGTTGCATCTTACTGCCCTACATGATGCATGCAGACATATGACTGCACAGAAGGTGATGTTAACAAAGACCTCTTCCTCGTCTGCACAAGTATATCTTGATCAGCCATCCAGACCCTTTAGTACCATGTTGAAAGTTGTTGAGGTTACTTTGTACGGACAAGGCCGAAGTATGAATGCTTATGCAATCCTTGATGATGGATCTCAAAGAACCATGATTCTTGAATCCGCTGTGAAGTCTCTTGATCTTTTGGAGAAACCAGATACCGTTTTGCTTACAACAATTCGGCGTGAGCCATATCTGTGCAGTGGACACTCTGTGAATCTTCAGGTATCTGCAAAGGATATGCCAGAAACAAGATACAATGTGCTAAATGCCTTCACATCGAGCAACTTGTCTTTATCTGAATATACATACCCAGTGGCTGAACTCAAGAAACAGTGGGCACATATCAGAGACTTACCTTTGCCCCATATTGACAATGCTAAACCAGTCATTCTGATTGGTTCAGACTTGGCTGAATTGATCGTACCTCAAGAGCCAGTTAGAAGTGGACCAAGTGGTTCTCCAATTGCTGTGCATACCAGACTGGGTTGGTCACTTCAAGGAACACACAATGTACAGCAGCAAGTTAGGACCCAAACAGTATTATTCACTGAGGTGGAATATACTAGTCTCATGAGTGACGTTCAGGCATTGTGGAAAATGGATGTGATGCCTTATCTGAAGAAGGATGTGATAAGGTCAAAGCAGGATGACATTGCAATGCATATTCTAGAAACTGACACTCAAAGAGTGGAAGTGAATGGTGTTTACCGATATGCAACTCCATTGTTGTGATTCGATGACACAGTGTTTGAGGCTTCAAAAGAAGATATGATCCCAACACTTCAACGTATGGAGCGCCGTTTACTGAATCATCCAGCAAAGGCAGAAATTCACAGTGATCTTGTTCACAAGTTAGTTGATGATGGACTAGTAAAAGTTATTAGTGACAAGGAAGACAGGAAGACTTCTGAGTCATGGTACATTCCTCATCATGTTGTGGAACAAAATGGTAAACACAGGTTGGTGTTTAATTGCTCTTATGAACATGATGGTAAAAATCTCAACAAGAAGTTGGGACCATCCCTACTTGGAGTTCTTTTAAGATTTCGGCAACATTCTGTTGCCATTGCTGGGGACATAAAGGCTATGTTCCATCAAGTGCGACTTTTGCCGAGGGACAGATCTCTTCTTCGTTTTCTGTGGCGTGACATGAGATGTCATGGTGAACCAGACATTTATGAATGGCAAGTACTGCCATTTGGAACAACGTGCAGTCCAGAATGTGCTACTTACGCCCTACAGAGGCATGTAAAGGACCACAGGTCGGGCAAAGAACATGTCAAGAGATCTGTTATGGAAGCTTTCTATGTCGACAACTGCCTGGACAGTGTGGCAACTAGTGAAGATGCTAGAACCTTGCTCCATGATATTGGGAATCTGTTGGATGATGGAGGATTTCATGTTCGACAGTGGACCAGTAATGATGCTTCTGTTGTGCAAGATGTCCCATCCGAGGACCGTTCAGATTCGTGCGAGATGTGGCTGAACAGGGGTGGAGATGATCAGTCTGAGAGAACCTTAGGTTTGTTGTGGTACATCAACACTGATGAGCTCGGTTACAAGCAGAAGCTAACAGAATATGCTTCACTGACCTTTAGAGTGATTTATCACATACTTGCAGGCCAATACGATCCTATTGGATTTTTGGCGCCTTTCTTAGCCGTAGCTAAGTGTATTGTTCAAGACCTGTGGGCTGTTAAGAGAGACTGGGATACAACTATTGAACAAGGTGTCCTATGTGACAGATGGATGACTTGGGAGTTGCAGCTACCAAATGTCAGTGAAGTGCGACTTCCACGATGTTATGCTACATTGAGAACTGACGCAAAAGGAACAATACGGGAAATTCATATTTTCTGTGATGCATCCGAGCGGACATATGGAGCTGTTGCATACATGAGGACTGTTGATGATGGTGATATTCATGTCAGTTTTCTGCAAGCACGTATGAGAGTCGCACCAAAGCGCCAGTTGTCCATGCTTCGGTTGGAGTTGTGTGCCGCTCTTGCAGGAGCTCAGTTGTTAGATGTATTGTCCAGTGAACTTACATTGCCAATCCACAGAATCATGCTTTGGAGTGATTCAACAACAGTATTGACATGGATCAAATCTGACTCTTGCCGTTATAAAGTGTTTGTGGGAACACGTGTTGCGGAGATACAGACCCTTACTGAATCCTCTCAGTGGTGTTACATCAACACTGCATCCAATCCAGCAGATGACTTGAAAGGCAAGAAATTGATAGATATAAGTGATGATCAATCCCGATGGAGAAATGGTCCTACCTTCTTACATCTCCTGACCAGTGGCCGATTGACATTCAGCCAGACACTGTAGATGACAGTGAAGTGAAAACAAGGTGCATGCTGTTTGCATTGAATGTTGATCTACCTGTTGATCCCAACAGTTGTACAGATTGGAATGATCTCGTCACCAAGACTATGCACGTGCTTCATGGGGCGGCTGATGATGCTGATACCAGAACACAAACTGAAATGCATCTCTACAGCCTTGCACAGCGACAGTGCTTTCCAGATGCGTTTACTGCATTGGAATCTGGGAAACTTGTACCTTCCAGTAATAGGTTGCTGAAGCTTGATCCTGTTTATGATTCAACCTACAAGGTTATACGTGTAGGCGGAAGACTACACAGATCTGAAGACTTACCTGGAGATGTGAAGCACCCTGTAGTGTTGGATCCAAAGCATGCCATGACCCAACTCCTCATAAAGGAGTATGATGAAAGACTTAAACACTGTGGACCTGAACGGGTGCTTGCGGAAATGAGAAGAATTTTCTGGATCATACATGGAAGGGAGGCAATTCGCAAGTATCAACGCAAGTGCAGAACATGCCAGAAATGGAGAGGCAAGCCAGAAGCTCCCAAGATGGCTGATTTGCCATCAGCACGACTTCGATTATTCAAGCCAGCTTTTTATTCAACTGGAATTGACTGTTTTGGCCCTTTGATGGTGAAGATTGCTCGAAGATTGGAAAAGAGATGGGGCATTCTTTATAAATGTATGACGACAAGAGCTGTTTATCTCGACATATTGGACAAAATGGACACTGATTCATTTTTGATGTCACTTAGACGTTTCATATCAAGACGTGGCAAGCCTTATGAAGTTTTATGTGACAGAGGCACAAATTTTCGGGGCGGTCAGAGAGAGCTTGAGGAAGCATGGGCAGCAATGACTCCTTCACTGAATCGACAGCTAGTAAAACAGAAAATCTCCTTTCGGTTTAATCCACCAAGTGCTCCACACTTCGGTGGTGCATGGGAACGGGAGATTAAGTGCATCAAGGATGGACTCAAGGTAATCATTGGAGACCAATCAGTCACTGAACCTGTACTTCAAACAGTATTTGCAGAAATTGAAGGCAGTTTGAACTCTAAACCATTAGGTTATGTGTCTAGTTATGTGCGTGACATAGACCCCATTACTCCCAATGTTCTGCAGATGGGACGTCTGGATCAATCCCTTCCACAGGTGGTTTACCCTGCCAGTGAAATCATAGGAAGGCGCAGGTGGCGCCATAGTCAAGTCCTTGCAGATCACTTTTGGAAGCACTATTTGAGTCGTTATTTGCCAGACTTGCAGTTAAGAAGCAAATAGGTTTCTGATAAGAAGGATCAGAGAGACATAGACTGTAAGGATGTTGTGATGATAGTTGACCCACAAAGTGTGCGTGCCACCTGGTTAGTTGGAAGAGTTTCCAAGATCCATCCCAGTAGTGATGGCAGAGTTCGTGTTGCTACAGTAACGGTGGGAGACCGTGACATTATGCGACCAGTCACGCGACTGATCAGACTCCCAGAATGCCCAGATGATAACTGATTATCTTTGCATTGAGATGTGACTTTTATATTGTATGGCCAATGACTGACCTTGTTTTGGTGCCATTGAACAGAATTGACATTAATGCAGCCTTAATGATAATTTTGACTATGCCTAAAGGGAATTACTTTATTCTTTTTCCAAATTTTGTTCCAAATTTGAAGGCGGCTTTGTCATAAAGTAATGAATGAATGCTGTTTGATAAAAGTAAGAACAGTAAAGCTGTTTGCCTATTGCTGATGTTGTGTACATGTTGTACGGTGTGATTTCGTTTGTCTGCCATTCCGTTTCGGTTCGACAGTTGTATGCACCCGGTTCATACTTTTTTATGTAACCACGTGCTGTCCGTGTGCATGTGTTGACAACTGCCATGCCTTGCCTTTGATGATGAACTAACTACCATTAAATGGTCTGAATAACTGCCGAGGACTTATTAGTCTTCTTTTCAAGTATACAGCTGGAATGTTACGGCTGAACACAACACTCATTCATCATATGGTTTAATAGTTATTTTAATCGCAGACATGTTACTATCACTTCTGTGACTGCAGAATCACTCACAGTGACCCCAATAGCAACACTAACTGCCCAGTCAACAAATTCCAGGTGAGGTTAGAACCATCAAAAATATACCTGGCCCATTTTCTCGCTTCCTTTTCATGACGCCTGCGACACTCATATTCAAGCTCCAGGTGCCTCTTGGACAATGATACCTTCTTCTGAGATTCTGTGTAGTCTGAGAGTGTCTGACTGTATTCCATCATACGATCTGCAATATATGCCTCATCGGATGTTTTGTTTGGGGGCAATAGTTTACCCAGCTTTCCCCCTCTGTTGCAGTGGCTGCACTTGTAGATGGTCTACTGGTCCTCAGTGTGGACTCGCCTCTCCTGAGTTCTATCCTGAGCTCCTGCCTCCGTCGCCTGCTTGAGCAAGTGTTTGGAAAAGGGTGTCTCCACCTTGTGCTGTATTTTGGTCTTAAAGAAGGAATAAGTGATGCAAGGGCTGTAGTGTGTGCACAGCTCGAGAAGCCATTGTCAGTTTTCGGTCAGCTGATCGTAGAATTCGTCCTTTGCCTCCAGTGTGAAGCAAAGGGTGGGAGCATACATGCTGAAGATATTGACAAGATTATCGGATGTCAAGAGTCGTAGGGTGATAAGGCTCCACGTTCCAGACTCTATCAATCTGTTGTGAAGTGAGTTCTTTACAACAAAGACGACGCTGTGCTCTCTTGTTTGAGCAGGTCTCTTCCAGAAGAATGTGTAGTGTGAATGGGTTAGACGTGTTTCTTGCAGTGTTGTGATGTCCACTTGCAGTCTTTGGAGCTCGTTGTCGATGACTGCGGTCTTGAATACATCCCTGATGTCTCACAGGTCCACCACCAGTCCAAAGCGAACATTCCAGCATCCCAACATAAGAGCTGCCTTCTTACTTTCTTTCGTTGTTGTCTTGTCTGGTGCAGGGTTTACAGTCCACTGGTGAGGCTGGTCAGTACTTAACACCTACTTGGTTTGTCAGAGTGAGTGAGTGATTGAGTGAGTTAAAATTACGTCGCATCGGCATTATTTCAGCCACATAGCGACGAGACCAAGTTTAATATGTTAACAATTGAGTCACTTATGCAAAGTAAGATTTAAAATCAATTGATGAAACATACTTGAGCATTCAGCTTTGTCAGAGGTCATTATGTGACGATGTCGTTATGGCCATTCTCACTATTAACATGAGTATTTATTAAAAGAAGAGGATCTTCCCATGTGTATCACTTGTGTTGAAAGTATTTCAGTCAAGCGTGTCCTGCTTGACTATGTTGATTTTCCCATCACAAGGGATAAATATTTACAAGCACACTATCTTAAGGAGCTTTTTGATAGCGTTAATACTCTTTTTATATTCTTTTAAAGAAGAAATTCCAGATATGGAAGCGTATTGTATAAGTGGCACGTTTTATTTATACTATCATATTTGTAAATAAAACTAGCATCTACGTAGATGATACTTTCATCTATGTTGATATAACTGACATCTACGTGGATGATACTTTCATCTATGAAGATAATACTTACATTGATGAAGATAATACTTTCATCTATAAAGGTAATACTTTCATCGGGGCGATGGGGTAGCCTAGTGGTTCAAGCGTTAGCTTGTCACACCAAAGCCCTGGGACGATTCCCGACATGGGTATAATGTGTGAAGCCCATTTGTGGTGTCCCCGCCGTGATATTGCTTGAATATTGCTAAAAGCGGCATGAAACCTCATTCACTCACTCACATATGGTTTCATCTATATAGATAATACATTCATCGGTGAAGATAATATTTACATCTACGTAGATAATACTGTTATCTATATAGATAATACCATCATCTATGAAGATAATACTTTTATCTACGGAGATAATACTTTCATCTTTGAAGATAATACTTCCATCTTTGTAGATAATACTTTCATCTACGTAGATAATACTTTCATCTATGAAAATAATACTTTCATCTACGTATCTGATATTATAATCGATATTCTAATAAAATAGTTAACTCAGACTGTGATATTATCTTTTGACGTTCCAACCCTAGTTGGCTACTAGGATGGAAACATATATTTTCAAAAAAAATAAAGGTGATTACCTAATTACTGATAATTTAATTAAATGTTTGGGAGCATGTTGGTAGTTTAGTTTCATTTGGTCTTACCGTATTTTCACAACATACTGAGATCATTACAAATTGTCAATATATCAGCGCTAAAATGCAGCACAAACTGCAGATGGTAACCTTCAGTGCTTCATAGGATGCTGACGAGTATTGGTTTGATATAGTTTTTATTATAACAAATTTCTCTAATGGAGAAATCGTTGGAGAATCAACATATTCGATTAAACCATGTTATGCTTTATACAATAATTTCGCTAAACCTTTGAATATTGGTCTATAGTTGTTTGTTTGTATTTTGGAGATTATTTTGTATTCTCCTCTCATTAATATGGTCGTAAGAGAGTGGGGCATGTAATTGCGATACACTGAAATGAAGATTTACTTTCTTAAATGTTTAGATAGCTCCCCAATAAACATAGAAAGGTAGAAAGTCAAACAAATTGGTCAACTCTTTGTTATAACACATGCCGTGTTGCTATGATACATCACCTAGGCAAATCGACGGTTTGAAACATGTTTGCACAAGCGTGTTGATGACGCATTCACGCCTTTGAGTTTAACAGTTTGGTTCTACAATGACGCATGGGAAGAAAGGGTTAAAACACGCGTACACAGTGGGAAGGCTCAGTGGCCACACACTCTGAAGTACCAGCACCGCCTCTCCAGCAGCAGCCTCAGTCTAAACATGGACGTATACCAGGGTTTTACAGTGATGGACCTCTACTGTGGTACAGCTGAGTGTGAACAAAATCCTTTTGAAGAAAATCAAGTTGAAGGAAGTATCATGGGATAACATTTATACTAAGTTATCTTATAATAATTAGATCTACATCAAGTGCTTTTATGAGTTATCATGGTGTAATATTTATACATCATTTCATATAATTATAGTTTAACAAGAAATAATCATCATTAGGTAAAATGCATATATAAAATATCAGTAGTTTCAGTTAAAGCCTTTTTAGATGGTTGCTAGCCTAAGGTAATGGGAGCGCGTCTTCTAGACATACTATTCAATAAGACAAGAGTTACGTCTACATAGTTTAATTGATTTGAAGCTTTTAGATAAATGCTAGCCTAAGGTATCAAGATCCCATCTCCCAGACAAAGGATATTTATTTAAGTATATCTGTCATCACCTACCGGGGTATATTAGAATAACATTACTTCAATTAAGACTCATTAAGGATTAGCCCACACACAAGCTCATCTATAGGGCATTAAGGATTAGCCCCCACACAAGCTCATCTATAGTGACACCCTAATCTCTTTCAAAGCATCCAGTAAATATGTCAACAAGATTAGTGCCAGTCCAACAGGATAAACAGGATTTAGTATTCCCCTCTGTCTAGCCATCCATTTAGCTTAGGACACAACCAATCGTGTATCATCCAATCACATTCCTTTCTATTGTTTAAATTTTTGTTAAATACATACTGTAGGCAGGTTTTAGGCAGAGAAGGGGTTTGACTCTCTTACCAAGCAGACCTCTCTCCCACAGCCCAGAGTGTGTACCGACTCTCTGTGGCACCCTCAGTTATTATCTAAGTATATTGTAAATTGTTAATTGTTCTTGTAAATAAAATTGTGATTAGTCTCCTGTGACTCTGGCTCTTTGCTGACTAATTCCCCAAGAAAACCAGCACGTCATTTGGAAGGTATTGTTCACCCAGAACAGTTCCATGATAATTTGGCGGAGAATCATCGTTTTCGGAACCACAGAGTCCAGGAACTAACTACGACCAGCTACAAGAACCCATTGGAGGACATGTCTAACTGTGATCATCTGATGGAATAACAAGCAAGCTGCATCAACCTCTGACCTCAACACTGGATTAAAGACAACCAACTCCTCCAAAGACACCAACAAAGGAAGAAAAAGTCTTCAAATATTGTAAGTAATACATTGTTGAATACTTGTCATCCTTTAATTTAGTACGGTACATACTAATAGGTGTCATGGCAAATATGGAGTCTGGAATGGAACGTAACTTTGAAAGTGAAATTCCAACAGTGTCTTTAGTTACGCCCCTTGCCAACAGTGTAATTCAGGCAAAATTTGGCACAAAAACAACAAATTGTTTAGTAGATACAGGGGCATCCATTTCTTGTATTTCGTCTGCTTTTCTTAGCACAGCTTTTGAAAACCTTACTCTTGGAAACTCACCCTTTCCACAGGTTAAAGGTGTTGGCGGCGAATTGCATCAAGTGTTAGGTTCAGTTGTGTTAGATTTTGTCATTGAGGATCAGGAATTTTCTCAAAGATTCCACATTCTGCCTACACTTCCAGAAGCAGTGATACTAGGTGAGAACTTCCTTGATGACAATGATGCAGTCTTAGATTATAGCTGTCATTCCTTGATACTTAACAACAGCACCTCAGACAGGCAATATATCAATTTCATAGCCAATTCAGTACAAGAGATTAGTGGATTAGCAAAAACAATAGATCAGATTTACATCCCCCCTCAGAGTGAAATTCATTTCAAGGTTAGACTATCAGAGACCAAAGAGGACTCCCTCATCCTCATTGAACCCATTGCTTCCCTCACTGCTCATTCTGAAGTAGCGGTGAGTGCTGGGTAACGCAAATCGCTCTTCCCCCGTGTGGAACCGGGGCAGAATATTTCCACAGCCTCCCATTGCTGGTCGTATGAGGCGACTAAAATGGGCAACCTGTTTGCCGTGGGTTGCGTCCCTGTGTCGGCGGAGGACGGGAGTCTGGTAGTTGAGGGCACTGGTTCCTGGAACTGTGTTCCTTTGCCCAACACACTACTTCGACCCTTACTTCGCCTAGACGGGTGGTAAGATGGGCCCGGTCTTATCAATCGGCTGGTCATGCCAGGCCCTGTGCGTAATATCGTATATGCACACCTGTGATGTATTTTAATGTATATTTTGGTCTTGGCCGTGCATACCTTGTGTGTATTCTCAATTTTGCATTGATTAAATTGCCTAGAGTCTTACGCAAGAAGGCGGTGGCTCATGGGCCAATCTGGTACTTTCGACCTCTGAGTTCTGTATGTCTTCAATTTCTTGTCATGGGCCGGACCAGCCTGGCATTTTATTTGTTAGACAAATATAGCTATTCATGTTGTTTTTACTGGAGTATACCACCTCTGTATCCCTGATGTTTGCATGTTGGAGATCCGGTGCAATAAAACATCGCTCTTTGTGGCACTCGATGGTGGGTGGGGAGCAGAGGTGCTGAATTATTTTCTTTCATCATGGCTAACCAATACCCTGGTTCAAACCGTTCGAAACGCAGACATGTCGATCTAGATATAACTGATCAAACCGGAAATTCATCTCCTGTTTTGGATTCATGGGCCCGATTTGTGGTCATTGAAGCAGCTAATAAACAGCCAATTAAACTCAATCCCTTTGCCATTTCCAAAGCTGTATCTGGAATTTGTGGAGAAGTAAAGAATGTGACGCGTCTTCGTAGTGGCTCGCTCCTTGTTGAGTGTTCACGGAGACAGCAATCTCTCAATTTGTTATCATTAACTACATTTGCCAATATTGAGGTTGCTGTGTCTGTGCACAAAACTTTGAATTCTTGCAGAGGCATTGTTCGTGACAGAGCCAATTGTCTGTCCGACATGTCCGAACAAGAGATTATGGAAGAACTCAAAATCCAAGGAGTGACAGCAGTCAAACGTTTTATGAGGAAATCAAGAGACGGTGACATCATCCCGTCAAGCACATATCTCTTTACCTTTGCACTTTCAGCACTGCCAAAGTCAATAAAAGCTGGGTATATCAACATCGGAGTGGAGGTGTATGTCCCCAATCCACTCCGATGTTTCAAGTGCCAAAAATTTGGTCATGGCTCCAAATATTGTGACCATTCTGTGATTTGTCAGCGTTGCGGCGGTGGACATGAGAACACCGATTGTGATGAAGACATAAAATGTGCAAATTGCAAAGGAAAACATCTGGCATCTTCGAAGCTATGTCCTATGTGGCAAACCCAATCCCAAATTCTAAAGGTCAAGCATGAAAATAACATTTCATTTCATGAGGCAAAGAAACTTGTTGAAAATAAATCTCCAACACCAATGAATAAATCCTTTTCTGCAGCTGTTGCTCATTCCACTCCACAGACCTCATCAATCTCTATTCAGACAGAGTTGTCCTGGGTAAAGTCAGATCAACCTGTCAGTATAACTTCAATCAGTACTTCAATTACATCTTCCACCCAAACTGTGACTCTCTCTGAACCAGATAATAAGGTGTCTGATGCTGAAGTGCTTGTCACTGAAGAATCTGAGGCTCTTGAACCAGATATTCAACCATTGACCAGAAAAGAAAGAAAAAAACTTAACAGAAAACAGACCTCTAGGAACTCCTCACCTTCAGATATAGTCGTCCATAACTCCTTTGATGCTCTGGACATGGATGTCACCCCATCGTCACAGAGCAGTAGTAGGAGTCCTTCCTCCTCACGTATACGTGAGCGTTCACCGATTGAGCCACCATGACTCAATCGTCAAACATAATTCAATGGAATTGTAGAGGATTTAGAAATAATTTTAATGATTTACAACTTTTAATTCAAGATTTGAACCCATCAGCTATGTGTTTGCAAGAAACCTATCTTAAAAACACAGATAAATGTGATATCAGGAAATATAATATGTATAATTTATTCTCACCTCCAGGAGCAAAAGCCACTGGAGGTTCTTCTATCTTAGTCCGACAAGACATTATTCATAGAGCTATTCCTCTTACCACCAATCTTCAAGCCGTTGCAGTCCGGCTAACATTTCACATCGCCTTCACTCTTTGCTCTTTGTATATTCCACCATCTTCTCCTCTTCAGCAGGCCGAACTTCAGTCTTTATTTGACCAACTCCCTCAACCCTGTGTCCTCATGGGTGACCTAAATGGACATAATCCTCTGTGGGGAAGTGTTGATACCAACGCTAAGGGCACGGTCCTTGAAGATTTTATAACGAACAATAATTTATGTATATTTAATGATGGATCAAACACGTACTTACATCCTGCAACAGGAACTTATTCAGCATTGGATCTGTCACTCACAGATGCTAATTTACTAAACGAATTTGACTGGTCAGTTCATGATGACCTGTGTGGAAGTGACCATTTTCCCACAGTATTAAAATCTGTTCTCCCAAATGATGTGCCACCTTCAACAAGGTGGAATTTTAATAGAGCAAATTGGCCCTTATTTCAAACTCGTTGTTTTGAAACACTAAAACCAGAAACTTTCCGAAACATTCCAGACCCTATTCAGAGGTTCTCAGAACAGTTGAAACACATAGCTGATGAAACCATTTCTAAGTCCTCTGTGAACCCGCACATTCGCAAACCATGGTTTAGCGACGATTGCAAACAGGCTAGAAAGTGTAGAAAAAAGGCAGAAAAGTTTTTCCGCCGACACCCTACGGTCCATAATTTGAATATTTTAAAAATAAATAGTGCAAAGGCTAGACGTACATTTAAACAAAATAAGCGTCAGTCTTGGAGACATTATGTATCCAGAATCAATTCACGCACACCTATATCAAAGGTGTGGAATATGATTCAAAGAATTAAAGGCAAGGGTTCTAAATCCAGCATTAAACATCTCAAAGATGGTAGTGATATATTAACAGATAAATCTGACATCGCAAATAAATTAGGTGAAACTTTAGCCAAGCATTCTTCATCATCCAACTATGATGCCAAATTTCAGACATTTCAGCAACAACAGGAAAAGAAAAAGGTTAATTTTAATTCTGATAATGGTGAAGACTATAATGAAGTATTTTCACTACATGAGCTCAATACCGCCCTTGGGCAAGCTCATGATACTGCAACTGGAGCAGACAATATTCATTATCAGCTTTTGAAACACTTGCCGCAATCATGTCTCCAAACACTTTTAACTATATTTGATGATATTTGGACATCAGGGATTTTTCCTCCTTCGTGGCGCGATGCAATTGTAGTCCCTATACCAAAACCAGGACGGGATCATACAGATCCATCAAATTACCGTCCGATATCTCTCACTAGCTGCGTTTGCAAAACTATGGAACGTATGGTGAATAATCGATTAGTTTGGTATTTGGAAACCAATCATCTCATTACAGATATACAATGTGGTTTCCGGAAAAATAGAAGTACCATTGATCATCTTGTGCGTTTAGAATCGTTCATAAAAAATTCCCTTGTAAATAAACAACATGCTGTATCCATCTTTTTCGATTTAGAAAAAGCTTATGATACAACTTGGAAGCATGGCATTTTAAAAGATCTTCATGAATTTGGATTGCGAGGTCGTTTGCCTCAGTTTATATCCAGTTTTTTAACTGACAGACATTTTCAAGTCCGTGTGGGTTCAACCCTGTCTGACCATTATAATCAGGATCAGGGTGTTCCACAAGGCAGTATCTTGTCTGTCACATTATTCAGCATCAAAATTAACAGTCTCTCCAAGGTATTGAATGACTCAATTGATGGGTCACTCTTTGTAGATGACTTCAACATATCTTGTCGTGGCAAAAACATGCACACAATAGAAAGGCAACTACAGCTTTGCCTAAATAAAATCCAAAAGTGGTCGCTTGAAAATGGTTTTAGATTTTCTAAAGCAAAGACAAATTGTATCCATTTTTGTAGAAATTATAGACCGCATAAAGACCCGGAACTGTTGTTAAACGGTGCCCCAATCAAGGTTGTGAAGGAGACCAAGTTCTTGGGTCTTATTTTTGATCGCCACTTGACGTTTTTACCTCATATAAAATATCTCAAAACTAAATGCTTGAAGGCTCTGGATCTACTAAAAGTTGTTGCAAATACTAAGTGGGGTGGGGATCAGACAACCTTACTTCACCTGTACAGATCTCTTATTAGATCTAAACTAGATTATGGTTCAATTGTATATGGTGGAGCTGCTAAAAGTAATTTAGAGAAATTAGATAGCGTACATCATCAAGGACTGCGGCTCTGTCTTGGTGCATTTAGAACCTCTCCTGTAGATAGTTTGTATGTGGAGGCCGATGAGCCTTCGCTTGCACAACGCAGACTAAAATTATCTCTACAGTATATAACTAAATTACGTACAAACCCATCAAATCCAGCTTATAACTGCGTCTTCCATCCTCTTTATGAGGAACTGTTTCACAACAAGCCAAAACTTGTACCGCCACTTGGCATTTGGATCAAGTCTCACATTGCAGATGCAAATATTGACTTAGATTTAATATCTCCATGCCGTCTTTTGTCTACTCCCCCTTGGCAACTAGTAAGGCCTGAAGTAGACCTGTCTCTCACTAATTTTAAAAAATCTGAGACAAATCAACTAATGTATCTGCAAGAATATAACCAACTACGATCCTCATACAATACCTACAAATCTATATTTACAGATGGATCCAAGGATGGTGTCGCTGTTGCCAGCGCCACTGTCATTGGATCCAGGACTATATCAAACCGAATACCTGATAACTGTTCCATTTTCACGGCTGAAGCAAAGGCCATATTCACAGCATTACAATATATCAATAACCAATCAAAACATAAACAATTCATTATATTTTCAGACTCACTCTCTTGCCTTCAAGCTATTAAAAATCTATCCTGTACGCATCCGCTTTTAATCAAAATTATTGAATTGTTTAATGATCTTGCTACTGGCCAATACGACATCGTTTTTTGTTGGTTACCAAGCCATGTTGGAATCATTGGTAACACAATGGCTGATGCTGCTGCAAAAGTAGCTCTCAACAAATCTGTGACACCACTTCTTATCCCATACAGTGATTATAAACCTGTTATTAGATGTTACATAAAGAATCTCATGCAGAAGAAGTGGGACAACCAAGTAGGAATCAATAAATTACATGGAATTAAACCAACTATCGGTTATACCTACTTGGGCTGTCAGTCCAGATTTGAAGAGGTCATTATGCGACGATGTCGTATTGGCCATAGCAGATATACACACGAGTATTTGTTGAAAGGTGAAGATCCTCCGTTTTGCATCCCTTGTGATGAAAGAATCACAGTCAAGCATGTCCTGCTTGACTGTATTGATTTTTCCATCACAAGGGATAAATATTTCAGTGTAAAAACAGTGAAGGACCTTTTTAGTAAAGTTAACTCTCATTTAATACTATGTTTTTTAAAAGAAATAGAACTTATACCTAAATTTTGATGTAATTGTTGTATTGTTTTAAAGATTGGTAGTGCAAAATTCATAACTGAGATTGTTAGTGGCTGTACCCTCGAGGGGGGTTGAAGTAGCGTAAAATTATTGTCCCCCTAAGAGGGTATGTAAGTCCCATATCATTCAAAGTATTTTTCTGCATGCCAGATTTTTAACCGTAGAATATTCGTCATTTTAGTTTGGCTTAATTGGTAAACTGTCGCCAGTGACTGAAGGGATGATATAAATCCTGCCGGGGTCCATGCAGGAAGCAAAGGTACTGTAAGTCCCCATGGACCCTAGCATGGTGATCTATCTTCAGTTGCTGGCGATCTCTAGCCCATTTTTATATTGTGTTCTCTGATATTTATGACTTTTATATATTCTCAACTAGTTTTAAATAGATTCTGTGATATTCTAGTTATTGTACTGTCCTTCGTTGACAGCTTTTTATATTGTATAAATATATGTATTATTAATGTACTTCTCGTCACGATATGGCTGAAATATTGCCGATGTGACGTTAAATATTAACTCACTCACTCACTCTGAAGTAGCAGGTGGTAGAACTCTTTCCAAAGTGAAAAGCAAAACTGCTACATTTAGGCTTATGAATCCCTCCCAAGAAGAAAAGGTTCTTGACAAGGGTACAGTTGTAGGCAAATTTAGTTACATTGACCAAGACTCTGTTTATGAAATCGACTCTGACCAACCATTCATCAGTACCGTTCACACACCACTGAGAAGAGAGACAATGACACCAGGGATTATGTTAAAATTGCAAAAGAATTAGGATTTGATTTGACCAATACACAACTGACTCCAGACCAACGACACAGACTACTTAGATTTTTGGGACAAAATAGAAACATGTTTTCAACGAGTCTTGCAGATTTAGGTAAGACTGACATGCACCAACATATCATTGACACTGGCAACCACCAACCCGTTAAGAGTAGACCATATCGTCAATCACCTCATCTCCAAAAAGTCACTGAAGAACTTATAGATGATTTTCTGAAGTATGATTTGATCGAGGAGTCAACTTCTATGTATTCAGCTCCCATTATCCTAGTCAAGAAACGTGATGGCTCATATAGATTTGTTTGTGACTACAGAAAGTTGAATTCTGTCACTTTACCAACGTCATGGCCTCTTCCTGTTTTTGATGATGTTGTTGATAACATCGCCAATGCACAAGCTAAGATCTTCTCAACTTTAGACCTTGCTAATGGCTTCTTCCAAGTGCCATTACATGAAGATTCAAAGCATAAAACTGCTTTCGTCACCCATCAAGGCCTTTATCAATTCAAACGATTGCCCCAAGGTTTGACAAATTCTCCACTTTGTTTTCAACAGCTCATGAGCAAAGTGCTACGAAAATTGCTTTTTAAGGTTGCGCTGATCTACATTGATGATTTGATAATTTACAGCAAAAACTTTGAAGAGCATCTCCAACATTTGGAGCAAGTATTTTACTATCTGAAACAGGCAAAATTAACACTAAAGCCATCCAAATGCAATTTTGCAACGGACAAAGTATCTTTTCTGGGTCATGTTTTATCATGTGGAGGTGTTCAAGTTGATAACAAAAAGATTGAAGCAATTAGAACCTTTCCAGTGCCCAAGTCACAAAAGCAGATTCGCTCCTTCTTAGGTCTCACGAACTTCTACAGGAAGTATGTGAAAAATTACGCTCACATAGCCCTTCCACTGAATGCCTTGCTAAAGAAGCATTCGGAGGCAGAACTAGGAAAGAAACCAAAGTTCCAATGGTCACTTGAGTGTGATCAGGCATTCAACACACTCAAACATGCTATGAGTAATACACCTGTTCTGGCGTATCCAAATTTTGACAAAGAATTTCTTCTTGCAACCGATGCCAGTGATATGAGCATAGGTTTTGTTTTGAGTCAAAAAGACGAGAAAAATAATGAACATCCAATAGCTTTTGGTGGTAGAGCTCTTCATGGCAGCGAAAAGAACTGGAGCATTACAGAAAAGGAAGGCTTAGCTCTAGTTGAAGCCATTAGATCCTTTCGTCCATACCTTGCAAATTCCAAATTCACAGTCTACACTGATCATATAGCATTGAAGTGGCTGAAATCCATCAAGGATGCCACAGGTAGGTTAGGACGATGGTCTTTGGAACTTTCTACCTACATTTTTGACATTGTTCACCGCAGCAGCAAAGCCAATGGGAATGCCGATGCTCTCTCACGTAGGGAATATGAGGAAAATATTAACTGTAATGATCAGACAGAAGAAGATGCTGAGAAAACAGTCTTCTCAGTAACTTCAACTCAGCAAAGCAAATCAACTAGCAATACAATCTTGCCAAACACCCATTCATCCACACAGGTCACACAGACAACTCAGACTGAGGATATTTGCACACCTATTGTCAATCACTTAGAATCAGACACACAAACAACACATTGGTCAGTCACCTTTGAATATGAAGAGGATTATCAGTCAGTACCAGTTAATGTTGTTGCAGCCTTACATGCTACAAATGCTGATGTTACCCAAGACACATTGGTTGAAGTAAGTATAAAAGAACATCCAAATTTACGTCACCTACAAAGGATTTGTCCAGATTTCATCCAAATCTTTGACTACAAAGAGGATGAAGTCCTTCCACAAAATGAAAAGGATCGTCAAAAGATTCTTATTGAAGCCAATACTTTTGAAATTGATGAAGGCATCCTATACCGATTTGTTCCACAAAGACAGAAAGGCCACGCAGACAAGTTCATTAAACAGCTGGCAGTCCCAAGAACCCTCAGAAATCAAGTCCTGCAATCCTATCATGACTCAGAGTTTGGCGGTTGCCACCATGGGAAAGAAAGGATGCACAACACCATGAGACCTAAGTACTACTGGCCCAAAATGTACAGCGATATTGCTACTTATGTCCAGACATGTGAGGTATGTCAACAGACCAAGAGGCACTACCATGGCAAGAAGGCACCACTTCGTCCACTACCTGTAGAAGAGGTCTTCACCCGATGGCACATTGACATTCTCGGTCCCCTGCCAACAACACCAGATAAGTACAAGTACATTTTGGTCATCACAGATGCATCATCTAGATGGTGTGAAGCCTTTCCACTTCGGACCCAAGAAGCCAAAGAGGTAGCAGATGTTTTCGTCAGAGAAATAATTTGTCGGTATGGCGCTCCAAGGACCTTAATTTCAGACAGAGGTCAGAATTTCATGTCCAAACTTATCAAAGCAATTTGTGAACTTTTGGCAATTAAATTTACCCATACCAGCCCATACCATCCTCAAACAAACAGCTGTGTAGAAAGGCTCAACTCTTACATCAATCAATCACTAAGAGCCTATTGTAACAAGTCTCAAAATGATTGGCCCCGTTTTATTCCTGGCATCATGATGGCCTATCGGATGGCTCCAAATTCATCAACTCAAAAATCCCCATATGTTATGCTTTTCGGCCGAGAAATGAGAGCTCCACAAGATGTAGCATTAATTCCAAAAGAAAATTTAGGCCACAATAACAAAAGTTATCTTTCCAATTTGCTTGAGGAGCTTGAAATCACTAGAACAATCGCAGCTGAAAACACTGCTCGGGCTAAGGAGGTGTATTCAGAACAATATAATAGAAAGGCTAAAGAACCAGAATTTGCCCCAGGTCAAAGAGTTTGGCTTTACTGTCAAAAAGTTGAAAAAGGCCTTTCCAACAAATTAACCAAAAAGTGGTATGGTAGCTATTATATCATCCATACAGGTCCAAATTATACCTACAAACTGCGCCGAAGTTCTGACGACAAAATACACAAACCACTGGTCCATGCCAACCGTCTGAAGCCATATTTTGATCCTGCTGATCGTCCACAGTATCCTCCAGAACCATACCTCAATAACCCCAGTGACATAGATTCAGGAGTCATGGATGACAACGAGGAATCAGTCAATGATACTCAGTTTGACAGCAACAATTCCCCATCAAAAAGTTCAACTTACCAGGCTACTGATCAATCACCTCCACAACAGAAAGGTAAGAAGGTAAATTCCAAAACAAAGGCAGGTACTTCCAGCAACAAGAGTCAGAAGCAAAAGACCCCAACAAAGAAGAAAAACCCTGCTTCAAGTACAACAGAAAAACCTACCAGTCCCACGGCAACCATGAAGGAAAATCATGCCACACCAGGTCCTTGTGCTCCAACCAAGGTAAATGAAAAGGTAAATAAAGGGAAAAGAGGAGTGAATAGTAAGCATCACCAGCCCAAATCCAGAAAACAACCCGACGACAGCCAGGTACAACCTCCAAGTCCAACATCAGGTAATCAAACCAAGGACATCCCTCAGGTCTTCAATCTAGAGGACATCCACTCAATTGTTAGTTCCAAGAGAGCAAATGGCAAAATCTACTACAGAGTAAAATGGAAGGATCCAGAAAGAGGAAACACATGGGTGTATGGCAGCAGCATTCCAGACTCCATTCGGAGAGAATTTCACCTCAAAAGAAGTATGTCAGGAAAACGACGAAAACGTCCACTGAAGAATCATAAGTTTTTCGACCAAAAGGAATCAGCACAAGACAATAAATCAGTCAATGTTCTGTCAGGTAATTCAATGTCAGGGAATGTCCAGCAAGAGAACACCAAACCATGCATAGAATTAGACGTCAAACCATATCCAATTTTTCCAAAACACCTTCGAAAAGTAGATCATGAAATAGAAAGAGTTATGGGCATTGAAATTATTCAAGGAGACTGCTATGTCAAGGTCTCATATGGAGATGATCATCATGATTACCAAACACGCTATTTTGAAAGTGTTCCTCCCCACCTCATACAGCGCTACCTTGATGATAGCTGGAAGGATCTTTCTAAGTGGCCCGTTAAAGTAGACAGTTGTCCATATGATCCGACTGAACTACCAATTTATAAATCCAAAAGGGTTATTTTTCCACATGGGGACTTGGGAAACATCGACAGGTTTTACTACCGTGCTACAAGCATACACTATAGACCCAGTCTACCATTTCAGGATCAACTCCCCATATATGCCTGTGAATGCCAATTGAAAATATTCCTGTGCAAAATACAAAATCTCCTAAATAAACGGTGCAAATCACGAAACAGCTATTAGCTGTATCTTGTTATGTTTTCTTGTGTCCAGTCTTTTCACTATGGGTCGCCAGTTGAGAACAAATGGCATCAGCCTGATCATCTGAGTTATTTGTATCACAACAAATTTTGAGCATTGACCTGATCAACCAATCTCAAAAACCAAGCGAAACGAACCGAAACCGAAACCGTACCAAAACGAACCGAAACCGTAACAAAACGAATCAAACCGTACGGCAAATCAAACCGAATTGAAACGAACCGTATCACGAAAATGAAGTGAACCAAACCAAACCATACCGTGAATCGAAACGAAACGAACCGAAACCGAAACCGTACCAAAACGAACCGAAACCGTAACAAAACGAATCAAACCGTACGGCAAATCAAACCGAATTGAATTAAATGAAATGAACCAAACCAAAGCAACCGATACTGCGAATCGTACCGAAGCAAATCAAACTATATAGCAAACCGAATGAAACCGAACTACATTGCATTGAACCGAATTGAACTGAACGAAAATCGAAACGAAGCAAAGCGAAACAAACCAAATTGAAATAAACCAAACCTAACAACTGACATGAACCAAAACAAAAAAAAGGCAAACCAAATAGTTACGAAAACTAACAAAGAATTCTAAAAAGGATATACACCTTTTGTATACCGTATTAGTGTAATAAACCAATGCACTTGTTATATGCACATGCACATAGATGCATATATAATGCGTCTAATGATTGTATCCAAAAATAGAAGGATATTACTATTTTTCATGATATACTTTTGTAATTTGCCGCCAATACATCTTCCTGGTCATGACACCGTTTAGTAATATTTATGTACCGACAAGAGGCACTACCATGGCAAGAAGGCACCACTTCGTCCACTACCTGTAGAAGAGGTCTTCACCCGATGGCACATTGACATTCTCGGTCCCCTGCCAACAACACCAGATAAGTACAAGTACATTTTGGTCATCACAGATGCATCATCTAGATGGTGTGAAGCCTTTCCACTTCGGACCCAAGAAGCCAAAGAGGTAGCAGATGTTTTCGTCAGAGAAATAATTTGTCGGTATGGCGCTCCAAGGACCTTAATTTCAGACAGAGGTCAGAATTTCATGTCCAAACTTATCAAAGCAATTTGTGAACTTTTGGCAATTAAATTTACCCATACCAGCCCATACCATCCTCAAACAAACAGCTGTGTAGAAAGGCTCAACTCTTACATCAATCAATCACTAAGAGCCTATTGTAACAAGTCTCAAAATGATTGGCCCCGTTTTATTCCTGGCATCATGATGGCCTATCGGATGGCTCCAAATTCATCAACTCAAAAATCCCCATATGTTATGCTTTTCGGCCGAGAAATGAGAGCTCCACAAGATGTAGCATTAATTCCAAAAGAAAATTTAGGCCACAATAACAAAAGTTATCTTTCCAATTTGCTTGAGGAGCTTGAAATCACTAGAACAATCGCAGCTGAAAACACTGCTCGGGCTAAGGAGGTGTATTCAGAACAATATAATAGAAAGGCTAAAGAACCAGAATTTGCCCCAGGTCAAAGAGTTTGGCTTTACTGTCAAAAAGTTGAAAAAGGCCTTTCCAACAAATTAACCAAAAAGTGGTATGGTAGCTATTATATCATCCATACAGGTCCAAATTATACCTACAAACTGCGCCGAAGTTCTGACGACAAAATACACAAACCACTGGTCCATGCCAACCGTCTGAAGCCATATTTTGATCCTGCTGATCGTCCACAGTATCCTCCAGAACCATACCTCAATAACCCCAGTGACATAGATTCAGGAGTCATGGATGACAACGAGGAATCAGTCAATGATACTCAGTTTGACAGCAACAATTCCCCATCAAAAAGTTCAACTTACCAGGCTACTGATCAATCACCTCCACAACAGAAAGGTAAGAAGGTAAATTCCAAAACAAAGGCAGGTACTTCCAGCAACAAGAGTCAGAAGCAAAAGACCCCAACAAAGAAGAAAAACCCTGCTTCAAGTACAACAGAAAAACCTACCAGTCCCACGGCAACCATGAAGGAAAATCATGCCACACCAGGTCCTTGTGCTCCAACCAAGGTAAATGAAAAGGTAAATAAAGGGAAAAGAGGAGTGAATAGTAAGCATCACCAGCCCAAATCCAGAAAACAACCCGACGACAGCCAGGTACAACCTCCAAGTCCAACATCAGGTAATCAAACCAAGGACATCCCTCAGGTCTTCAATCTAGAGGACATCCACTCAATTGTTAGTTCCAAGAGAGCAAATGGCAAAATCTACTACAGAGTAAAATGGAAGGATCCAGAAAGAGGAAACACATGGGTGTATGGCAGCAGCATTCCAGACTCCATTCGGAGAGAATTTCACCTCAAAAGAAGTATGTCAGGAAAACGACGAAAACGTCCACTGAAGAATCATAAGTTTTTCGACCAAAAGGAATCAGCACAAGACAATAAATCAGTCAATGTTCTGTCAGGTAATTCAATGTCAGGGAATGTCCAGCAAGAGAACACCAAACCATGCATAGAATTAGACGTCAAACCATATCCAATTTTTCCAAAACACCTTCGAAAAGTAGATCATGAAATAGAAAGAGTTATGGGCATTGAAATTATTCAAGGAGACTGCTATGTCAAGGTCTCATATGGAGATGATCATCATGATTACCAAACACGCTATTTTGAAAGTGTTCCTCCCCACCTCATACAGCGCTACCTTGATGATAGCTGGAAGGATCTTTCTAAGTGGCCCGTTAAAGTAGACAGTTGTCCATATGATCCGACTGAACTACCAATTTATAAATCCAAAAGGGTTATTTTTCCACATGGGGACTTGGGAAACATCGACAGGTTTTACTACCGTGCTACAAGCATACACTATAGACCCAGTCTACCATTTCAGGATCAACTCCCCATATATGCCTGTGAATGCCAATTGAAAATATTCCTGTGCAAAATACAAAATCTCCTAAATAAACGGTGCAAATCACGAAACAGCTATTAGCTGTATCTTGTTATGTTTTCTTGTGTCCAGTCTTTTCACTATGGGTCGCCAGTTGAGAACAAATGGCATCAGCCTGATCATCTGAGTTATTTGTATCACAACAAATTTTGAGCATTGACCTGATCAACCAATCTCAAAAACCAAGCGAAACGAACCGAAACCGAAACCGTACCAAAACGAACCGAAACCGTAACAAAACGAATCAAACCGTACGGCAAATCAAACCGAATTGAAACGAACCGTATCACGAAAATGAAGTGAACCAAACCAAACCATACCGTGAATCGAAACGAAACGAACCGAAACCGAAACCGTACCAAAACGAACCGAAACCGTAACAAAACGAATCAAACCGTACGGCAAATCAAACCGAATTGAATTAAATGAAATGAACCAAACCAAAGCAACCGATACTGCGAATCGTACCGAAGCAAATCAAACTATATAGCAAACCGAATGAAACCGAACTACATTGCATTGAACCGAATTGAACTGAACGAAAATCGAAACGAAGCAAAGCGAAACAAACCAAATTGAAATAAACCAAACCTAACAACTGACATGAACCAAAACAAAAAAAAGGCAAACCAAATAGTTACGAAAACTAACAAAGAATTCTAAAAAGGATATACACCTTTTGTATACCGTATTAGTGTAATAAACCAATGCACTTGTTATATGCACATGCACATAGATGCATATATAATGCGTCTAATGATTGTATCCAAAAATAGAAGGATATTACTATTTTTCATGATATACTTTTGTAATTTGCCGCCAATACATCTTCCTGGTCATGACACCGTTTAGTAATATTTATGTACCGATCTTTTACATCATAATTATCATATTTGTTTTATTTTCTAGTTATTACAGACAAACTGAGAAAGTATTTATATATGACATATTATTTGAACATGCTAACTCTCTTTTCTTTGTTTCCATGTAAAACCTCCATGGACACAGCCTACTATCTTACAACCCCAATCCAGGATGTGGAACTCAGACCTCCTACATCACCCATAAAACCACCAGTACAGAGTGCCAAGACAAGCCAGCTCCACATCCAGAACCCCTGATGACAGCATTTTTATATTATGTTTCCTTATATCAAAGAGACTCTATAATAATTATTATTCACTACTACCAGTTTAACTTTATACATTGTCCATCTAAGCCTTAATTATTTTTATATTACACACGTTTGGGGTCCAAACTTTTTCGGACGGAGGGGAAGTTATCATGGGATAACATTTATACTAAGTTATCTTATAATAATTAGATCTACATCAAGTGCTTTTATGAGTTATCATGGTGTAATATTTATACATCATTTCATATAATTATAGTTTAACAAGAAATAATCATCATTAGGTAAAATGCATATATAAAATATCAGTAGTTTCAGTTAAAGCCTTTTTAGATGGTTGCTAGCCTAAGGTAATGGGAGCGCGTCTTCTAGACATACTATTCAATAAGACAAGAGTTACGTCTACATAGTTTAATTGATTTGAAGCTTTTAGATAAATGCTAGCCTAAGGTATCAAGATCCCATCTCCCAGACAAAGGATATTTATTTAAGTATATCTGTCATCACCTACCGGGGTATATTAGAATAACATTACTTCAATTAAGACTCATTAAGGATTAGCCCACACACAAGCTCATCTATAGGGCATTAAGGATTAGCCCCCACACAAGCTCATCTATAGTGACACCCTAATCTCTTTCAAAGCATCCAGTAAATATGTCAACAAGATTAGTGCCAGTCCAACAGGATAAACAGGATTTAGTATTCCCCTCTGTCTAGCCATCCATTTAGCTTAGGACACAACCAATCGTGTATCATCCAATCACATTCCTTTCTATTGTTTAAATTTTTGTTAAATACATACTGTAGGCAGGTTTTAGGCAGAGAAGGGGTTTGACTCTCTTACCAAGCAGACATCTCTCCCACAGCCCAGAGTGTGTACCGACTCTCTGTGGCACCCTCAGTTATTATCTAAGTATATTGTAAATTGTTAATTGTTCTTGTAAATAAAATTGTGATTAGTCTCCTGTGACTCTGGCTCTTTGCTGACTAATTCCCCAAGAAAACCAGCACGTCATTTGGAAGGTATTGTTCACCCAGAACAGTTCCATGATAGAAGATCCAAACGTGAGAAGATGGCCACCAAAGACAGACGAAAACGATCGTGTACAAAACTTGAAAAAGAAAAGAATCACATAACCTCTAAGGTCAGTCCAAGACCTTCCGCAGCAATACGGGTATGGACTAGAAACTGTATTGACAACAATGCGCAACGCCAAGGGCAACAACGGGTTACTGTTTGTAAACCATCCGTTGGGATTTGGAAGTCTCTAAAGATGTCAATAAATGACCGGATGTTGCCTGAAATCCGTCGCAGTTCAAGGTCCGATACCGAGCTATACGTAGTTTCCATCACAGACAGGAAATAAGTGTATGTTGCTTTATTTTGTGGCATGATTTGTGCAAGTGTTCTCAGTGACCATACAACAGTGGGTACCTTGTGGTTAACACATTGTTTCGTCACAGTGAGGACCCACCCAGGTGTCCCCTGCCATACTGATGGAATGTTGCTGTAGCGGCGTGTCACCCTATCACCCAACTCTCTCACAGAAAAACTTGAGTGAAAAGTTTGTATCATATGTATATTGTAATGACAATGTTTCCTTCCAGGTTGCAACTGGTTGTATTTTGCTGTTTAGTTGTGTTTTTTAAGTTTACATATGGTTGTGTAAATATGTTCATATATTGTTGTATAAAGATTCAAGACCTTTTGCTCAGGACTACAACAACTAAATGGTTAGAGCAAATGGCAAAAATTGAATTTGTACAGGTTTACATGTATATTTGAATAAAGTAATTGTTTTCATATTCATTTAGTCAAGTCTGTTTGCAATTCGCTATTCTTATTTGTTTATTTTTCTGACCCCGTGTGGCTTTAAATGATTGGGGTGCGAGGAGATTGTCACGAACGTTGTTCTCACTGGCTATGACTTTGACTTGTAACCATATATATGGGACTGTGCAATGAAATAGAGGCTTGAGATCAATGGTACAGGGGAGATAACATTTCTGCTTCTCAGGTATTCTAGCTTAGAATAGGTCCTGGGAGCACGTTTAAGGCGCCGCGATTCGATGTGCAGAGTTGCGTCCCTTGGGTGCGACACAAACCTATGATTGTGGATTCGAATCCCGGTTCGCCCCGATTATGTTTCCAGGTTTGTCAGCACCATTCCCATGCCCGTGGGTTTCACCGAAGTGGTAAACGTCTGACACCTGCATCACTTCAGGCTTTCCTCCCACATTAAGCTGACACGCCGTGATATAACTGGAATAACGGCGGCGTTAAACCCATCTCACTCACTCACTTGAATAGATCCTCATCACGCAATGCTTGTAGATTGTACAAGTATTTTTTTTTTTTTATCAGGTGTTCAGGCTCGGTGACTTTGTTGATTGCATGTCATTGTACCCCAACGGCTCATATTATCACACACTGAATTGACGATATTTCTGTCAAAAAGCTGTCGTGACTATCATGTTAAAAGAATATACAAAACCAATTGAGTGCTGGAGATTTTTATTCTTACCCAGGCCCAACAGATAAAGGTGCTAAGCGAAAGCATCAAATAGGTTCAATGTAGATCATATATCTTTCTCATTGATGCATGCAGATGCGGTACGAGGCATCTAGAAACAGGCAGAAAGAAGGGTGCTTCATTCTTGCAGATCACAAAACCTGGTTTAAGCGATATTTTTTCTATATTTGAAAATCAATGCCGACAGCTTCCATAATTACTGATTGTTTGTTTTTGTTTGTTTGTTTGTTGTTTAACGCAGTACTCAGCAATATTCCAGCTGTATGACGGCGGTCTGTAAATAATCGAGTCTGGACCAGACAATCCAATCTGTTCCCGTTCGTCGCCTCTTACGGCAAGCATACATGTAGTCGCCTTTTACGGCAAGCATGGCTTTCTGAAGACCTGTTCTACCTGATTACTAATAGGATTGCACAGTGCACAATATCTGAATGAGCTAATTAAGCATCCATATATAAATAGATATATACTGACTGTGTGGTTGAAGGTAATAGATACATTTACACCACTGTTCCCATTAAGTTTTGAGATACATTAGTACCACTGTTCCCATCAAGTTTATAGATACATTGGCACCACTGTTCCCATCAAGTTTATAGATACATTGGCACCACTGTTCCCATCAAGTCTATAGATACATTGGCACCACTGTTCCAATCAAGTTTATAGATACATTGGCACCACTGTTTCAAGAGGAAGCAATGTTCAATAGGTGTAATATACTTAACCAAATTAAAAACTTCACAATCCTAAAGGTTTAACATTTTGAACAATTATCATTGTGGGCCCTTATTGTGTATTTAAACAGTAATGGCCACGTATTGTCTTCAGATAACACCCGTTTTTGTTCAGGTGAATCGATCAAAATCATGTGCACAGCACTATAGTGGCAAAAGTGTTTTTTTACGTGCAACTGGTCACGTGGCCATAATACCGCACGTGTTTCCAGCCATACTTGTTAGCAGTCATTAACCAAAAAAAGAAAAACACAAGAAAACAAAAGTCTTTATGGCCATTTGTCATGCCACGCCTTTCAAATGTGCAACGTGAACGTGCCATCTGCATGTTGTAGACGGGAACGTCCGTAGCTGAAGTCGCAAGGACGATGGGTTGTAGTCGACGGATTGTTTATGATTTACAGACGCTTCTACAGCAAACGGGTACCAACGCTGATCGCCCTCGGCCAGGTCGACCACGTGTGACGTCACATGCAGAGGATCGTCAGATTGTCTTACGTCACCTCCGTAACCGATTTTTGACGGCTACATCAACCAGAAATGAACTGTTTAGGGGTAGACTGAGTGCGCAAACTGTTCGAAACCGTCTGAGCACTGCTCACCTTCAAGCACGACGGCAATACTGTGGGCCGATTCTGACTCAAGTACACAGACGTCAACGTCAATTGTGGGCACAGCGACACTTATGATGGACTCAGAGGAATTGGAATCAAATCGTCTTCAGTGATGAATCCCGATTTAATCTTCGATTTGCTTATGGTAGGGCGAGAATGTGGAGGCACCGTCTTAAACGTTACGCCCAGTGTTGTGTACAGGAAGTTGACAGATATCGAGGCGGAAGTGTCATGGTGTGGGGTGCTTTCTGGGGCAATGCACGTTCAAGGCTTCTTGTCATCCGTGGCAACCTGAACGCTACTGCTTACCGCGACCAGGTACTGGCACCAGAATTTCTGCCTTTTATGGCAGCACATGGACCCGGTTTGATCTTCCAACACGACAATGCAAGAGAAGGAATTTCCTTCAGAATGCGGGAGTCAACGTCATGGAGTGGCCGTCAAGGTCTCCCGACCTCAATCCCATCGAACACGTCTGGGATGCTCTTGACAGAAGTCTGCGCACTCTCCAGAACCAACCGCAGAATTTGCAAGATCCTTGCACCATTTTGCAGCAACAATGGCGCCGTCTTCCCAATCATGTGTTCACAAGCATCACAAGGACCAAGCGGATGCGTTGTGTGGCAGTTGTCAACGCACATGGCGGCCATACACGCTACTGAACTTGTGTGCCATCAGATTCTCGTGCCTGGGACTTATGATTTAAACTGTTGATGTTATTACCGAATACCGTAGGTGCTTGGAACAAATTATGGTTACCATCGTTAATTAAAATCCTTTGGACATTACTTATTCAAAATTACATTCTCTGATACATTTGTCCGTTGTATATCATATACTGGATTACTTTTAAAAATGTGAAGTTTTTAATTTGACTCAGTATACATTAAGAGCGAATACTTGAAGATTGCTAGTATACAGCTTGAATGTTACGGCTGAACACAACACTCATTCATCATATGGTTTAGTAGTTATTTTAATGGCAGAAATTTGAGAAATGTTACTATCACTTCTGTGACTGCAGAATCACTCACAGTGACCCCGATAGCAACACCAACTGCCCAGCCAACAAATTCCAGGTGAGGTTAGAACCATCAAAAATATACCTGGCCCATTTTCTCGCTTCCTTTTCATGACGCCTGCGACACTCATATTCAAGCTCCAGGTGCCTCTTGGACAATGATACCTTCTTCTGAGATTCTGTGTAGTCTGAGAGTGTCTGACTGTATTCCATCATACGATCTGCAATATATGCCTCATCGGATGTTTTGTTTGGGGGCAATAGCTTACCCAGCTTTCCCCCTCCATGACTGTCATTTGTCGCTCACCTTCTTCATACAATTTATTTGTGAAGTCACCACCATTCGGCTTCATAAGTTTGTCCAAGGGGGAAGTAATTAGAGGGCAAACTCTTCATTGTCCTCGGTCGAATTTTGTTTACAGCAATGTTATTCCGACTGGTTTCATTAATGAAAGCGTTCAGTTCCTCCTGCGAGTCGATGAACCATTTAACACTCTTCTCAGGCCCCTTATGCTTATCTTTCTTCGTGAATATGACGATCGCGTGACATTTTGACTCAGGGCCAGAACACGTTAGAAATATTTTCATAGACATTGGCTCTTCTGCAGTAAAGCAAGCTCCCAATACCTGTTACAAAGAGAATTGTGTGCACAATAGGAGGGATGAAACCGGGATAATCAACCAGTGAAACGTCTAAAAAATGTCTCTGAAACTCTCAAACATGACGTGTTCACATCATTTTGTTACCGTAACGGCTGAAAATTCGACTTTGGAAGTTGGTTGTCCGCTGATGGTATTCCCGGTGGAACTTTTACCAGCTCCTGTCTTTCCAATGAGAATCAGTCGATTTTCCACAAGACTCCACTTTGAGAACCTGGAACATCAACATACGTGTCACAAAGAGAAACATTATGTGTCAGCTAATTAAGGAATATCATTCTTTTATCTGTTCAGCGACAGGGTTCTGTGACAGAATTCTTTATACACCACAGTATGGCTTCCAATGTGCCGAGGGGTGGTGAGGTGAACTCGTGGTTGAAGCGTTCACTCTTCACACCGACACGGGTTCGACTTCCAATATGGTTACTGTGTAGTGTACAGCACTCGAAATGTAGATAAAAGCGACATCAAATAATACTCATTCACTCACTAACTCATCCCAATGTGCTTATGGTGTAATTCCGAAACAGCATAAATTTAGGTGCTTAGCATTGCCTTGAATTTGAGTGAATGAGTGAGTATGTTTTTACGCCGCTTTTAGCAATATTCCAGCAATATCACGGCGGGGGACACCAGAAATGGGCTTCACACATTGTACCCATGTCGGGAATCGAACCCGGGTCTTCTGCGTGACGAGCGAACGCTTTAACCACTAGGCTACCCGACCGCCCCGCCTTGAATTTGAGGGAGAGAGCCTTCAGGTTTGTGACTCAAATGGGACAGCAACTTTGTATAAGTGCTGTACTGTTCCCACCGAATCAGCGCCTTTTAAGAGTCAGTTCCAGAAGGATACCAACGAAAGCTCTCCTGCCACATTTTTTCTTCTTCTAATTGCATGTATTATGTAAGCCATGCTCTTCTGTGTTTCCGTTCAAAGTAATGAAAACAGCATTTTAGTCTAAGGGGCGCAGATCTATGTGGTGAAATACGAAGCCTTTCCAATGTTTCCAACATAAACAGGTGCTCAATATCTGAAACTAAAAATAATTATTTGTACTCTTTGGACGCGTTTATATAGTTTTCTGTGCACGATTGTCAGGTCTTTTGTTTCTTTGAGGCATCCGTCGATGTGCGCCAGGGTTGAAAGAACGTCAGTTGGCATTAGCAGAGCAGAACCTCTTGTTACTGTGCAGGCTTACCCGTGAATGCCAGCCACTGTTGCAGTGGCTGCACTTATAGATGGTCTACTGGTCCTCAGTGTGGACTCGCCTGTCCTGAATTCTATCCTGAGCTCCTGCCTCCGTCGCCTGCTTGAGCAAGTTTTTGGAACGAGGGTGTCTCCACTTTGTGCTGTATTTTGGTCTTAAAGAAGGAATAAGTGATGCAATGGCTGTAGTGTGTGCACAGCTCGAGAAGCCATTGTCAGTTTTCGGTCAGCTGATCGTAGAATTCGTCCTTTGCCTCCAGTGTGAAGCAGAGGGTAGGAGCATACATGCTGAAGATATTGACAAGATTGTTGGATGTCAAGTGTGAGAAGGCTCCACGTTCCAGACTCTATCAATCTGTGAAGTGAGTTCTTTACAACAAAGACGACGCTGTGCTCTCTTGTTTGAGCGGGTCTCTTCCAGAAGAATGTGTAGTGTGAATGGGTCAGGCGTGTTTCTTGCAGTGTTGTGATGTCCACTTGCAGTCTTTGGAGTTTGTTGTCGATGACTGCGGTCTTGAATACATCCCTGATGTCTCACAGGTCCACCACCAGTCCAAAGCGAACATTCCAGCATCCCAACATAACAGCTGCCTTCTTACTTTCTTTCGTTGTTGTCTTGTCTGGTGCAAGGTTTACAGTCCTACTTGGTTTGTCAGAGTGAGTGAGTTAAAATTACGTCGCATCGGCATTATTTCAGCCACATAGCGACGAGACCAAGTTTAATATGTTAACAATTGAGTCACTTATGCAAAGTAAGATTTAAAATCAATTGATGAAACATACTTGAGCATTCAGCTTTGTCAGAGGTCATTATGTGACGATGTCGTTATTGCCATTCTCACTATTAACATGAGTATTTATTGAAAGAAGAGGATCTTCCCATGTGTATCACTTGTGATGAAAGTATTTCAGTCAAGCGTGTCCTGCTTGACTATTTTGATTTTTCCATCACAAGGGATAAATATTTACAAGCACAATATCTTAAGGAGCTTTTTGATAGCGTTAATACTCATTTCATATTCTTTTAAAGAAGAAATTCCATTGCTGGAAATATTTTGAAACCTATGTTTTGTAATTAATAGATTATCGTTCTAAAATTCGTTGAAGTTAACAGGCGTATGGTAAGTCCCCACGGTGCCTGCTATGGGGTCTGACATTGTCAGATCAGACATTCTAGACCCGTGTTTGTGTTTCAGTGTGGCTACAAAGCTATCATATATGTAAATAAAACTAGCATCTACGTAGATGATACTTTCATCTATGTTGATAAAACAGACATCTACGTAGATGATACATCTATGAAGATAATACTTACATTGATGAAGATAATACTTTCATCTATAAAGGTAATACTTTCATCGGGGCGATGGGGTAGCCTAGTGGTTCAAGCGTTAGCTTGTCACACCAAAGCCCCGGGATGATTCCCGACGTGGGTATAATGTGTGAAGCCCATTTGTGGTGTCCCCGCCGTGATATTGCTTGAATATTGCTAAAACCTCATTCACTCACTCACTTATAGTTTCATCTATATAGATAATACTTTCATCTATGAAGATAATATTTACATCTACGTAGATAATACTATTATCTATATAGATAATACCATCATCTATGAAGATAATACTTTTATCTACGGAGATAATACTTTCATCTATGAAGATAATATTTACATCTACGTAGATAATACATTCATCTTTGAAGATAATACTTCCATCTTTGTAGATAATACTTTCATCTATGAAAATAATACTTTCATCTGCGTATCTGATATTATAATCGATATTCTAATAAAATAGTCATACTCAGACTGTGATATTATCTTTTGACGTTCCGACCCTAGTTGGCTACTAGTTGGATGGAAACATATATTTAAAAAAAAAATAAAGGTGATTACTTAATTACTGATAATTTAATTAAATGTTTGGGAGCATGTTGGTAGTTTATTTTCATTTGGTCTTACCGTAATTTCACAACATACTGAGATCGTTACAAATTGTCAATATATCAGCGCTTAAATAAAAACACAAACTGCAGATGGTAACCTTCAGTGCTTCATAGGATGCTGACGAGTATTGGTTTGATATAGTTTTTATTATAACAAATTTCTCTAATGGAGAAATCGTTGGAGAATCAACATATTCGATTAAACCATGTTATGCTTTATACAATCATTTCGCTAAACCTTTGAATATTGGTCTATACTTGTTTGTTTGTTTGTATTTTGGAGATTATTTTGTATTCTCCTCTCATTAATATGGTCGTAAGAGAGTGGGGCATGTAATTGCGATACACTGAAATGAAGATTTACTTTCTTAAATGTTAAGATAGTACCTCAATAAAGACATAGAAAGGTAGAAAGTCAAACAAATTGGTCAACTCTTTGTTATAACACATGCCGTGTTGCTATGATACATCACCTAGGCAAATCGACGGTTTGAAACATGTTTGCACAAGCGTGTTGATGACGCATTCACGCCTTTGAGTTGAACAGTTTGGTTCTACAATGACGCATGTGAAGAAAGGGTTAAAACACGCGTACACAGTGGGAAGGCTCAGTGGCCACACACTCTGAAGTACCAGCACCGTCTCTCCAGCAGCAGCCTCAGTCTAAACATGGACGTATACCAGGGTTTTACAGTGATGGACCTCTACTGTGGTACGGCTGAGTGTGAACAAAACCCTTTTGAAGAAAAACAAGTTGAAGGAAGATCCAAAGACAGACGAAAACGATCGTGTACAAAACTTGAAAAAGAAAAGAATCACATAACCTCTAAGGTCAGTCCAAGACCTTCCACTGAAAGACGGGTATCGACTGGAAACTGTATTGACAACAATGCGCACCGCCAAAGGCAACGACGGGTTACTGTTTGTAAACCATCCGTTGGGATTTGGAAGTCTCTAAAGATGTCAATAAATGACCGGAAGTTGCCTGAAATCCGTCGCAGTTCAAGGTCCGATACCGAGCTATATGTAGTTTCCATCACAGACAGGAAATAAGTGTATGTTGCTTTAATATTAGGCATGATTTGTGCAAGTGTTCTCAGTGACCATCAACAGTGGGTACCTTGGGGTTAACACATCGTTTCGTCACAGCGAGGACCCACCCAGGTGTCCCCTGCCATACTGATGGAATGTTGCTGCAGCGGCGTGTCACCCTATCACCCAACTCTCTCACAGAAAAACTTGAGCGAAAAGTTTGTATCATATGTATATTGTAATGACATTGTTTCAGTCCAGATTGCAACTGGTTTTATTTTGCTGTTTAGTCGTTATGAGGAACTGACTTGAGTAGCAAGCAGTCTGAGGCTGATATCTTTGCTTCATCTCTGTGTCCAAGTGCTCGCGGTGAATGTTTTCAAGAAAAAAATGAATATCTCATTTAGATTACATGACACAAATTGATATGCTAGACATAGTAGCATGTGTATATAATGGTGTGTGATTAGTTCATAATAACTTTGGAATAAATATTTGTATGAAAACAATGTGTGGTGTCATGATTTCATTTTCAGCAACCTTTGTATTTCTTAGGTGCACGAGAGAGATAGACCGCCATTTATTTTCGGAACACTTTAGAATTTTCAAACAAATATCACTTGATAAATTGAAAAGATCTCCAGCAACATTTAGATTCAGAATCTGAGAGAAATCTAGACATAAGGAGGTCCAGCATTACAGGTTTGGGTATGGTGGAGGAACATAATATAATTCTGGGACTGTGTGACTAATAGATAACAAACAGATAACCTGTACAGCTACATGTAGTCTGTCTCACACTCCTTTTTGCATAAAAATCCCAACAAAATTGTTTGGCAATAGTCCAAATGAAGCAGTTTCATATACATTTACAGAATTATTGCCCCAGAGTTTGACAGAGTGACAGGTAACATGTAAACAAAAGAGGGAGAAGGGAAGGATTGGGATGTCAGGTTTATAGGATTGTTACCTAGTCTGTCCAGACAGATGTTCTATCCACTGGACCACAGGGGCAGTCAGGGCAAACAAAGAGACATGCATGTTATGAAATCCATGAGGTGTGCAAGTGGCGGCGGCAGTGGTCAAATTGAGACAAAACCTTAATTTTTCCTCCGGCCCTTGGTATAAAATCTAACGCATAAAACCCATGTACCCCGAGTGATCCTGCTACAACTTATATTACCCCTACCCCAAATCTGTGCCCTCCCCCATTCTCATCCAGACCCAGATGTAGTCATTCTTTCTAAAAACAAAGTGTCAGAAGTATCAACAAGTGGATGATACAACCAAAGGGCCTCGTGGTGACAGGTTTATGGTTTGTATGTTTGTAGTTTAACGCCGCTCTCAGCAATATTCCAGCTATATGACGACTGTCTGTAAATAAGTCGAGTCTCGACGAGACAATCCAGTGATAGACATCATGAGCATCGATGGGATCGATGGCATCAACCAAGTCAGCAAGCCTGATCACCCGATCCAATTGGTGGCCTCTTACGACAAGCATAGTCGCCTCTTACGTCAAGCATGGAATGCTGAAGACCTATTCTATCCCGGATCTTCACAGGTTTATGAAGACAAGCCAGGGAACTTAGGAGCGCTCATGGCGTGTGGTTCTTGTACCATTGGTCCCTTGCCTGAGGAGAGCGGAAGGTCTGTGGTTCAATATATGGCTGTGTCATACAAGAAGATGTTAAACTATGGTTAATAGCCCGAAAGGTTTCCATCCCACAGATCAACTTACTTGATTTTCAATGTTTTATGTAGGAGCTAAACTAAAGGGATCTTATTTTCATTCATACGATTTTAGGAGTTGTCATAAATACATCCAGTCTTTCACAAGGTATGGTTTTGCCGTCGCTAGCAATAGAGGTTTGTCAGTCTTGTGCAATGTGTAATATAGAATGACAGATTTGATTTATAAATAAACATGCAATGATTTTCAACACCTAATAATAAAATAAGACGAGTTCTATGGATGAACAACTTCTTTATTACAATTAGTGCGACGTTTCGGTGTAGATCCTAACACCTTTATCAAGCAAGTGATGAATAGTGCTAAACAACATAGGTATATATACTTATTAACATCAAAGTTTATACAGTAAATTGATTGGTGGACACAGAGAGCTGATTGAGATAATTGGAAGCCAGTGGATGACTAATGAACACAGACTCAGTTAAACAACAAACAAGCAAACATATTTCTGTTCTCATAGCCTCACCATTGGAACAAGAACAAATTGGAAAGCCGTGCAGTGCAGCATTCTGTTTTTCGACACGAAATACATCCGGGATGTTTCGTGTTTACATGATAATAACCGAACTTGTAATCCATGTAAATAGCGATAATAAGCCATGAAAATGTTCGCCGAATTGCTCAATTACAAGTTACAAGAGGCGCATGAATGCAGGGGGAGGAAGGGGAGGCAGTCGTCAAAGAGCTGGGATTCGTTATGCAGAGTTGCATCCCTTGGTCACGCCAGAAAACTATGATAGTGGGTTCGAATCCCGGTTCGCCCTGATTATGTTTCTTGGTTTGTCAGCACCATACTCGGGCTCGTGGGTTTCACCGAAGTGGTAAACGTCTGAGACCTGCATCACTTTGGGCCTTCCAAATTAAGCTGACACGCCGTGAAGTAACTGGAAGACTGTTGAAAGGGGCGTAAATCCAACTCACTCACTCACTCCTTATGCCAGTAAAAGGTAATATCCATCCTTTTCTTCCCTCAAACGACATAAATAACATTTTCTTCGTGTACTGAACCAACCCTTGTGTTTGTATGTCATGTTTGTAAGAACTTACAGCAATGATTTAAACTAAAAATAAATTAAGCATGTGACTGGTTAAAATGAAGGGTCAAGGTTAAGTGTTTGGAGTAAATGTTTTACAGCTGCACTACATGTGATGTGTATTTTTCCCAACCGGAAGTAATATCATTCAACCATAAGGGCATGTAGCTTGCCTGTAAATGAGGGCATTTTATGTTAATATTTACTTAATATTTAGGTTAGTTTAGCTTAGTTTAGTAAGTTCAATTCTGTTTTTATTTCATTTCATTTCATTTTCGATAGACATGTTCTTAACAGCACTCGTGGGCAAAAGAATCTATCCAAAGCAAGTTATGACAACCACTGAAATAAGAGACAAATGAGAAATAATAGTCTTGCGTGAACATAAGAAATATTCTATGGTTATTAGATAAAACAAAGTGTATATGGGGCACAATCATGAGAATGGGGTAAGTTGTCCAGTTGTCGATCTTCAACAATGAATTTAAAAACCGTTTAAGGTCAGTCATTGTTGCATGATTTTCACTTTTCTCAATCTTGTGTGCAGCCACCAGGGGCATCAATAACGGCATTCCCTCTGAGTACATCAGATGTGGATTGACTAGTGGTGGAATGCAACGGCCTTCCTATGCATGCAATAAACTATGTCTAATTGTGACTGGAACCTGTCTTCTCTAATTCTAATGTCTCAAATGATCCGACACATGTTCAATTGGAGAAGGGGCTGGCCATGGTAAATCGTTCACATTGTTGGCACTGAGACGGTTCATGTTGATGTGCGCTGTGTGTGGTTGTGCATTGTCTTGTTGGAAAATGATCCGAGGGTTTTGTTGGGGTACGAGACAACAAATCGTTCTGGTTGCCTCTAGTTGATTAATTTACAGCAATATTGTAACAACAGTTTCATTTTAGATACGACAAATAATAATTCAAAGTTGCTCCAATCACGGCGATGGATATAGTGGCAGCGTTGTTCCCACCAAGACAATAGATACTACGGGAGCGCTGCCCAAGACGATAGGCACATTGGCACCATTGTTCAAGATGGTAGATACACGTGAAGCGTTGTTCAGTCCAGATGATAGATTCACTGGCCACATTGGGAGCATTGATCCGGTGATGATGTTGCACAGGAAGCATTGTTCAAGAGAGTAGATACATAAGAAGTGAATACCTAAAGGTTATCGTTATACAGCTGGAATGTTGGTGCTTTAGACATATTGTTTAACAGTGTTATTTAAAACGGAAAAATGCGGCTACTGCAGCCACTATTGGTGTAGTGCCTGCGACATAACTCACAGCTAACCCAGCAGCAGCAGCAGCAACTACCCCGGCCAATACTTTCCAGTTGATGTCGGTACTGTCAAAGCTATCCCTGGCCAATCGTCTCGCTTCCTTTTCTTGGATCTGGCGATACTCATCATGGAGAGCCTGGCTCCTCTTGGCCAACAGAAACTTCTTTTGAGACTCGGAGTAGTCAGAGAGTGTCTGACTGTATTCCAAGATACCGTCAGCAATAGCCTTCTCTTCCGATGTTTTGTTTGCAGATAACAGTTTACCCAGTGTTCTTCCCTCAAATTCCCTCATTTGTCGCTCAGCTTCCTGATACATTTTATTTGTGAAGTGACCTCCATTCCGTTTCGTAAGCCCGTCTACCAGGCCCAGTAACTCCAGGGCAAACTCTTCGTTGTCCTCGGTGGAGTTGTTGTTTACAGCAATGTAATTCCGACCGGTCTCCTCAATGAAAGCCTTCAGTTCCTAATGGGAGTTGATGAAAACTTTCAGACTCTTCCCATTCTTCTCAAGCTCTTCCTTCCTCGTGAATATGACAATCACGTTACGTTTGGACTCCGAGCCAAAAAACGTTAGAAATCTTTTCACAGACGTTACCTCTTCTTCGGTAAACCTCCCCATACCAACCACAAACAGAATCGCGTGCACACCAGGAGAGGTTAGGACGATACTTTTCTTTAGCTCTTGCTCGAGACTTCTCTGACTAGATCCAGTATCAAAGAAACCAGGGCAGTCAACCAGTAAAATGTCCCTGCCAAATCTCTCAAACATGATGTGTTCACATGATTTTGTGATCGAAGAGGCTGAAAAGTCAACTTTGAATATTGGTTGCCCAATTATGTTATTCCCAGTGGAACTTTTACCAGCTCCAGTCTTTCCGATGAGAATCAGTCGAGTTTCTCCAGATACAAAGTGTCCACTAGTGGAACCTGAAACATCAGGGTACATGTCACAGCGAGAAACAGTATGAACATACAATGCCATTTAAAAAGTTGTCAAATGTAACAAATGTTATATTTGGGATAACACTTTCTTAGTAAAGTACAGATTTTACCTATTTTTTTGGAATGAGTCCCATCCGGGATTCGAACCAAAATGCTAGAGTGAGGCACCTAATCGCCAGCACACAAAGTCACATGATCAAACCCACTCAGCCACCAAGGCTTCCACAAAAATGAAGGTCTGACAACTGGTAGTCACTCTGCCAGTGTTGTTTCGAATCCCAAAGAGAAACATTATATTTTGGTTAAAGACTATCATTCTTTTATCTGTTCAGCGCAAAGATTCGGTGGCTTTTTGAGAATCAGTGCTGTTGTGCTCTCACTGAATCTGAGAACCAACGAGCACTGGAGGGTTCTAACAAACCAAGGATCCTGATCGAGAAGAATACAAGATCATAAGTTGAGCAACTGGCAGGTAGGGACCAAAGAGTAGTGGTCAGGTCAGGTAAAGGATTTCCACCTCTTACCTGCTGCAACAGCCATTGCCATCTCTGAAGTTTGATCTGGAGAAAGAAAATTAAAAACAGAATAATGATCAGAACAATAATGAGAGCAGATATCATTTATAAGCGATTTCTGTCAAGGGACAGTCACACGACAGTTCTTATATCGACATTCTCTCCGAAAAATGTGACTCCAGTTCATCATATGCCATCCGAACAGTTCTAACAAGTTATTTGGACTTGGACACAGATACTACTTCTTTTCCAAAGGTAGTTTAGGAAACAAAGAATAGGGCCTGGTGTGAACGACGAGCGAGCCTGAACTCGGTATTTAGTAACTGACTCTGAAACCTAGAATGCACATGCACCGTGTGCGTGTGAGGGTTCAACAAGTCGATGCCTATATCAAGGGTGTGTCTCACCATCTCCTCCAATTCTCTTACAGACTTACTGTCCGGTGTAGGGACGAATGAAAGGATTCTGGCAAGTGTATCATCACATCTTGGCACAACAATTTGTGGCGCCTTTCAAATAGAAGAAGCACTGGACATGCAACTGATCGAGGCAGTACTGAGTTTACAACTGGCTAAAGGTGAACAGGATTTATCATCCAAAACTGGTTCCCACAGGAGATATCACTTGGGTGAGATCTAGTGATATCTACATTGTACATATTGCTGCAGTGAAATTGCATCAAAATGCTTTGCAGACCATTGTGACGTCATCGGTTACCATGATGTCACAATCAAATGACATCACTAATGGCTCTGCTACTGAAGCTGATAAAAGTGGAAATACTCCTCGGCAAGCCTCAAAGTTGTTTCTCAATTTTATCAACTCGTGTTGATATATTTGATATCAAAAGTCACTCAGGTGATATTCTCTATACGTAACCAATTGAAGCAGAACTGAGTTTGCATCTGGTTAAAGGAGACTGAATATGCAAGTGATTGAGACAGTTCTGGGTATGCAGCTGACTGAAGTCGTACTGGAGTTTTCAATTTTCTGAAAAAGTGCCTATGCTGAGTGTGTAGTTGGATAAAGCATTCACTGGTATACAGCAAAATGAAGCACAATGCGTGTTGTTGAAGATGATTTAAAGTGTTTTTAAGGTTGAAGCAGCGCAGGGTATGCAGCTCGTTCATACTATGCTTGTATGCGGCTGCCTAAAGCAGAACGGGATATGCCCCTTCCTGAAGCTGTAGTGTGTATGCAGCTCGTTCATACTATGCTTGTATGCTGCTGTCTAAAGCAGGATTGGATATGCCCCTTACTGAAGCTGTAGTGTGTATGCAACTCAGTGAAGCAGTACTGGTTATGCAAGTGATGGGTTAACGTAAACTGGGTGCAGCGACTAAGGGGATGCAGTATTGGGTAAGCAGAAATGAGTTATATTACATGCAAAAACTGAAGAAGGTCACCCTGCCTTAGAGATCACGTGTACCAAATTTTGTCAAATTGCATTCATACGTATGTGTATCTGTTGTCTTGTATCCATGCCTTTCTGAAGCCTTACACCTAATGAATGACCTTGACCTTCAATGTAATTAAATCACATGTGAGAACATTACTTGTTACAAATATGTAGCCACCATTTCACACTGCCAAGTCAATTCAAGGATACATGACCTTCAAAGTGACATTTGACCAGAAGGTTTTTAGTTAATTATTGTGAGTGTATCATAAATGATTGAAAATGCTTAGATGTCGCATGAATCAATCCGGCTTTTTATTAAATTTGAAGCATGTTTCATAACTTTACCTAAAGGTACCTTGACCTTATATGGAGGTCACCCCAAAATTTGATACGACCGAGACCCTACCTGAGGGATCATGTATATTAAGTTTCATCAAATTCCATTAATAAATACTCAATTATCAATTACGCATGCTTTTTACGGCTATTTCAGACGTTGTGACCGGGACCTTTAATGTCAACTTATTATATGTGAGAAAGAATCCCTGGGGGGTAAAAAAGAGGAACATGTGTATCAGGAAGGTTGGTTGGCGGGGGAGGGGGTGTTCATTTTTGAAAGTCAAACACATCCTTAGGCCATCCCGCTGACAACAAGAACTACACTACTGCCTAGAAGTTCATTCCCCTTACACGCATGGGCAACGCGTTACGCAACCAGTGTGCATCGGGTTGGTCACGCGTGTGAGACCCGTGTGCAACGCGTTGCACACGGGTGTGCACCCCGTCCGCCACTCGTGTGCAACGCGTGACACACTCATTAGAGGGGGAACAAACTTTTGACCAAAGGAGGACCCGTCTTAAGCTGAACCTGGAGGTGGTAACAAGGAGAGAAAATTTTGTTATCCTGACGAAAAATGATAATACACATGTATTTCCTAATGTCTCCTTTCTTTATGTGATTTTGTGGGAATAACATGAATACTGTTGCGATTAAATAGATCTGTTTTGTTTTATACGACCATTGCTTCTAAATCCGATGGTGTTAATTAAGAGAATACATGGTCCTGGAACAGGTTATTGCAATTGAAATGCTTTTATTGTGATTTGACATTAACTGTCTGTAGTACGACTTTCAGTGATAATATGTATGAGGTTTGGCGGCGCATTGTTTTTATTGGACCCTGATTACTTTATGATGACTTGGACTCTTTATCACAGCTCCATAGCCGTGAGGCTGGAAAAGAGCAGCATGTAATTAATGAGGGTGGGTTATATCATTGAGGATACACTTGAGGGAGAGAATACTAATTACCGTACTACAGGAAGAGACCTGTAGACGTAAGCGCGGGGTTGTGTTTTAGCTGGCCGTTTGATAATGGCCGCCAGGAGAAGTGAGCTTTGCCTGCATCATCTAAAATAAATAATAAGATACAGCAGTGTTATTTTCACGGCCTGTTGAATAAACTCCCAGCGCAACGGTCAATGTATCTTCTACTTGATCCTTGATACATCATTTTGTCTTTCACAATATATAGTATTTCAACGTACAAAGGACACTGATCTAAAGCAATTCCGCGGGAGTAGTTGTTACCTGTGCATTACTGTATTTTCCCAGTGAGTACCCGGATGATATAGCAGAAATCTAGACTTGTTCGCGACCTGTGCTCGCCATTCGTAAGCGCATTTTAATTGAAAGTAGAAGGACGTATGGTCACACTGATCAACAAAAATGAAATACAGTTTTTGAAATGTAGGTATATTTGTGGGGAGCATCGGTAATGGTGATGCAGTTTTGATAAGTCACTTGCTTAGTAATTGTGCAATCTTCGTGTACACTATTTTGACTTGCAACACAGAGTAAATATTTCACTGAACATTGCTTATTTTACCGTGTGTATATGTTTACATTCAAAATGTAAACAGATTTCACTAAGGAAATGTATTAAAACGCCTAAATATTCAGTTTATTTCACAAATTAACTGAAAAATATGTCCATCTTTATTAATATGATAACGAATTCCAAATATGTTTAATACCATCACCAAGTACAGTTCTGTATTGTTTGGCTTCTTTTCTTAGCATAATTAATATATTGTGATGTGTTTAAGCTCTCTTGGTCGTCTTTATCATTTTTAGTCAGTCGGTTAAATAAATGAATGGATTATTCAGTCAATTTGTAAAATGACTGAAATATTTAGATATTTAATAAATTGCCTGAGTGAATCATATTTTACACATTGACTGTAACATATACACGCTTACAAAAGAAAATACTTGTGAAAACACCGTCTATCGCGCATCGAAAAACTTCCCAACCAAACGGAAAGGAACAAGAATGATTCTGTTCAAAGCTGCAGCGAATGAATGAAAACAAAATGCAAATATCATTATAACAACCTACCAAAGTTATAATGTATCCGGGAATATCAACATACAGGAACAATATCCATTGCGTCTGCAGCTGTACAAAAATACTTATTCGATGTAAAATGTCTATGTGAGAATCAAATACTTTAATAATAATTATTTGGAAACAATATTTGGAAACAATATTTGGAATATATATGAAATATATTAAAATATTTAAATATATCGTTTTTAAACGTTATTTAAATGTATCGAATAGTATAACCCGTGTTTGTTTCTTAACTGATCACTTATTTTGTTTCAATTGTTTCACATAGGTGCCAAGTTAGCTGAGAAAGCCCACGTGACAACTATTTTTATAATGTCCACGGTTCTTAAAAACATACATTGAGTTAGATAACAATGAACAACTAGTCAGTGTATTATCGGTTACCCTTTGAACAAAGTACATTCGATGGTCCTTCAGCATCAACATTGTCGAGGTGTAATTTCATTTGTTTCTTATAATAAAGCTTGAAATTCTTTATGATCCTGGCATCTAGTGTTAATTGTTAAAGTTAATCTCTGCAGCCGGTGCGTGTCAAAACACGGGGTTGTGTACTCGCGGGCAGATGACCACGGAGTACGCTGACCACTGTGTCGGATTAACGAGACTGATTAATGAGTGATTTCAGTAATTCGTTGCAAATTAGGTGTGTCGGAGTCGGAGTGCGAGAATGTCGGATTAACGGGACTAAATAGCGCTGAATCAATCGGTTCCCATCATTTGTGTCGGATAAAGCCGAGCGTCGGATTAACGAGTGTCGGATTAACGAGACTTGACTGTATGTTGTTTTTACATCTGTACTTCACGCCATGATATGAGTATTCCCTAGGTTTAGTAACCCTACCTTCACATGTAAACACTTACTTTTGACGTATCCACTGTGCAAGATAACAGTAATTAATCAATCAACGTATTTCCTGTTGATCCTTTGATGTCTGGGAATGATCAGTTGATTTACAAAAAAAGTAAAGCAACTGATCATACATCACTTGCTGGGCTGCGACGTGCATAACTCACATTCCACCTCACTTCAAACCTGGATTTAGATTAAATAATTACCCCACGTACAAGAAAGACCAAATTTGAACCTTTATCGGGTAATCTGAGTTGTGCTACAACTAAGTATACATGTTATAAATTCATTAACTGAGCAGCAAGTGAATTACGACAAAAACACAAGTGTAGGGTTATACCAGAAAATGTGGATGACAACAAGGGAGTAGTAATTGTATCATCCACGCAATCCGAAATCCGCAAATGCTTTCACTCAGGGATACTTTTTTATTATCAAACTGTAACAATCAGGGGTATTTCCAAATGACGACATCCGATGAGCTTTCGCCGTTATTTGTCTGTTTGTTTAGGCTGAAGAAATTAATTACCATGCGCCCTTTGTTGAAATCTTCATAGATCACGGGTAACCAATCAGTTTTCAAAAATGCGTAAGTTTATTTAGCTGTCCTTGCAGACTGGTAGCCCAGTCTCTTGTCACGCTCGGTTGCGTTAACGAGCAAATTGACTCACGGCAGCTAGTAAGCCCAAGCGGAAATCCAAAGGTCGTGCTACCTGAAGAATCAACCTTCATTTGCGAAATATCTACTGCTCTCAAAATCAATATTTCTCCCAATACTAAAAGTCAGAACTTTCTAACCAAGGAGTACCAGTTGAAACTGGTCGATGGCTGAACATTCCCAGGGAAGACAACCAGTGTCCACTCTGTGATTCTATCGCCGTGGGAGATGAATTGCATTACATCCGATGTGAAGCTTTTCACCAACGGCGATATGAACTCTTAAATAAGCAATATCTTAAGTTTCCAAACATTTAAGAAAATTATGACCACTAACAGTGTAAGAAATCTTAAAGGCCTATCTAAATTCCTTAACAATGTGTACAATACAATTGGTAAATTGTATTAGTATCCACGTATCCTATTTTTATTAAATTGTACATAATAAAAATTGTAGATAATTGTATGTCATGTTATTCTAAGAATAAATGAGTTTGAGTCCGACACCCGAGAAGAAGCCAGAGATTAGTGCCCCTTTTTGAATAGTTTACAATCATGTGTTTTACCGTTAGCTGTGTTGGCTTAAACGTATTTTTATTTCAAAAGAAATCTGTATCGGTAAAAAAGCAAAACATGCTTATGTAATACCTCTCCAGGTAACAACTTAACAACCGCTGGATATATATAAGAGAGTGATGAACATAAACATACAAAATGCACAAATGAAAGCAAGCAAGTGGTGTCTTTGAAATAAGGTAATGCAGTTTTCCTTTACTACATGCATAAACTTAAGCTACTCAAACCTTTTGCTTTTGACAATGATGTCATGAACTGATTTAAGAAGAGTCATGTTTGTAGAACTGCTTAACTACTGCCATGTAATATAATTTTTAGACCATACCCATGTGTGTAGAAATACACAGTGTTTCTGATATTATCGTATTTTTTAACAGTTATAGAAAAAGTGAATTGCATCTTCAAGGTGATATCCACAAGTGCAGTCTGGTATGTCTGATACATGTCGTCTAAACTTATCAGCGTTTAAGTCACTGCAGCTGAGCCTAAGGCGACAGTGGACAATTTGGCATGATCTATGAAAATATTTGAAGTCAAAATTATTAATAATTGCATCAGAACGATTAATTAAGGATTTGATTTCTTTTAATGAGCGAGCATTAGTTACTTCATCGGATAGAGGGTTCCGCAGGTTGATCATATCCAGAAAAAATGATAATAAGCATAGGACTGTGTTCTACATTTGATTGTTTGTATGTTGAATCTTTTCCTAAGGTTATATTTCCTGTTATCAGAGAATTGAATATACACTTTTCAAATAATTTGGCTAAGCAACTTGTGAGTGCTACAAGTCTATAATTTGAGCATTCATGTTCATCGCTGACACTGACACCGCATCAGCCCGGCAGTGGACTTGACACAATTATTTGCGCACCGATTATATAACTCCTACAGACAGGTGGGGTGGTTGTTCAAAGCGAAACGGACGACCCCGTCTGTTATCTAATAAATGCTGTGCGGCGCCTTTGATCTTGCCTCCAACCATACACCTTATAGTAGTAAACGACGATCAGGATGGCCTGGAAATAAACACAATTCTGTCTGCCCGGTGCATCCACAATTAACTAGAATGCTTCATATCTACAAATATATATAGAAAATAGATTGCACTTCTTTATTTAATCATTACCCTTTTTTACCCTAATAGTACAAGTGCTTCCCCGTGTGCGAGATAGGCTTAAGTCGGAAAGCGCACGTTATATCTCCGAGGTACCTATCTACCAGAACTCTATTTGCTGTTCTGGCCATACATAAATATATGTAAGTTACGTACATGGGGAGGCTAGATTATTTACAGCTTACAGCAATATAGTGCAAATATTATGTTCAATAAAAGAAAACGTTGATAGATCTATAACACACTTTTTGTACTATTAAACCAACTGTGGACTTTTAAGACATTTTCGCTTATTGTAATAACATCTAGCTAACCAATCATGTCTATCTCTGAAATCCACAAGCATAGTTGCTGTCAAACCTAAAAAACATATTCAGGGAGGTCAGTTTTGATTTGCCAAGCACCTTAAGGTGAGTTTATTTTTAAACTGTCAAAAGCGATTGTCCCTTCAATACTAGTATATGTCTGGAAGCTGTCTCTCGGACTGTTATGGGTTATGATGTATTTTATGATATAACTGGGGAATGTTCAAATTAGTTACTGTCGTTTAATCAAACGTTCTAACTGTCAACTGTCTCAACAGGACCATAGGTTTGGTTATATATCTCCTCCCTGTCTCTATGTCTTAAGTTGTTAATCGGTAACTGCGGTCCAAATGTATCAACTTATTCATCTATTGTTGCAAACTTGACTGATTTAAACATATCTTATTGATCATGAACCACTCAGTCAGTCAAGCACCTGTATCAGAAATGTAAAACCAGCCATGTTTCATGTAGTCCCAATATCACTGAAAAATGCCGATGTAACGTGACAAATAAATTTACTCACAGGCAATATATTTTTCGTGAGAGTGAAGCACAATTTTATTAAAGTTTTATTAACAATTTCATAAACTATAATAATATTAATATTAAAATTCATCATCACTTGCCAAGTTTATGAAAATGTCCCCATTTGGGAGATGTCACATATAAACAAGGATTCGAACTAAGTTTGATCGTCTTTGACACTGAGGTTTATCCCCACTTTGCCAGCAAACTGCAGAAGATTAACAGTGAGTGAGTGAGCATCGTTTCTATGTTTATACAAGAAAAGATGTCATGCCAAAAACGCTCACAGTAGTTAGTAAGTAAACTCACGACCTGTCATGACCTGGTTGAGTGACTTCCTCAAATGAACGTGAAAGGATTACCCACAGAGAAAGAAAGGATTAAAGTCACCCATAAATCTTATCCTAACGTAGTACTCCAACTTCTAAATGCCTCTCAAAGAAGGATTAAAATCCTAAAGATATCCTATCTACGTGGTATAGGTACTCACAACCTCTAATAATAAACTGTTACGTTTGGTATCCCCAGCAATACTCACTATGGTAATTGGGCAAATGTAAAAATCACAAACCCTAACGAGATTCTGTCTACATGGTCACACCCGGTGATTGTGAAGATCTCAAATTTTATCAACTGTCAGACAGCATGGCTGTTCATATTCATTTACAACATCCTCTTATAATTAGCATAAAAGTGTCCCACACAAAACCTTCTTTTATTTATTTTTCAAAATACAACACAGAAAGTTAGGTGTGGGGAAATGGGACATATTCCTACGTGAAATAATAAGACATTAGTAGTGGTGACGGCTATGTCATAATTGAACTGTCTAAAGCATAAATTTGGCGAACGAAAAACGTTATATTTGCAATCAAATGGAATGACTCGTGTGGGCAAATGAATATGTTCGCAATCCACAAACAATTATTTTATTAATGGCGAACATTTACCAACCCGCGACAATCGTGTCAACACGGGGGTTTCTTAGCAATAAACTCGCATCTAAATTCACTACTGTTCTACTGTCGGCTAGCCACAATGGCTAGACTGGACCCTAGTGGAATGGTTCATGCCATAAAAGTCTAGCAACCGAACACTAATTAAGATGGGCCGACCTTGTATTTACGGTCTGGTGAACACAGCTCAATGGCCGCTCATTAACTCAAATTTCACATCTCACTGTTTTGTTTTATTTCACTATTCATTTGATAAATTTGTCAACTTCAACTGGAACCCGGTCCCGTGTTACACGCGTGGCACACGCGTGTGCAACGGGTTGCACACGCGATTCACACCCGTTGGACACGGGTGTGCAACGGGTGTGAATCGCGTGTGCAACCCGTTGAGCACCCGTGTCACATGCGTGTTACACGCGTTCTCAACGCGTGTTAGGGGAATGAACTTTTAGGCAGTAGTGTACAACCCACGTCATTGGGACAAGATGTCAGGCAACTAGCCAAGTCATTGAGCCTGCACTTGGCATATCGGACATTAGGTGCTGGGGACCTATTCTTGCCCACAGGCCTCACGGGGCTGACATATCATGACAGCATTCTTTGATGACAATATAATTACCTTTCTAGCTTGCTAAGTTGAGGAGCGATCTTGAATTGTCCAACTCTCTAATGACAGAGGCGTTTTCACGTGTTCACCTTTCCTGGAAATGCATCCGATAAAAAGGATATCTAATCTCAGTTGACATACTTCCTCACAAACCAGGGTGCACCAGATAGTACAGTGGGTTCTCGGTCAACAAAGCTTTGGGTTTATCAGTAAACGATAATTATCGGCTTCATAGACAAATGTTATTGGACGACGCATATTTGGAACGTTTTTGGCCCCATACAGAAAAAAACCCATTCAATTGAAATTGATTGCATAAACCAAATATTATGAAGTATTCAGACCCATATATGTTTGGTATACTAATTGCTGTCATTTCGTTTTTACGATACAATTTAGTGAGTGAGTGAGTGATCTTGGTTTAATTAATGTCGTTATTTATTAATATCAGTGTGTGTTATATATCTGAATTAATACAAGTGAGTGGGCAGAAGTTAACGTTGCTTTGAACTCAACCCAAAGTGGCTCACGTCTTAGAGGCTTCACAATTTGGTGAAACACAAAAGCACAGGTCTTGGCCCTGTTCCACAAAGCGACCTGAGTGCTAAGTTGGTCTTAACTCCCATACTTTACCATAGGCTTACGATCAACGTAGCACTAAGATCGCTTTGTACTTACAAGGACCATGACGGGGAGGAATCAACGCTGGACAGTAACATTAGAGCCTGGCATTGCTTAGGGGTGTATTTCGAATTCCATGCAGAGAATAGTTGATGTGCCTAAAGCACCTCTGATTACAATATTTATTACATTACACGCGTCATCCGTTATCAAGCGGTATACGACTCTTCATTCTGGAAGGAAGGACTCAAGTCTTATGGAATCCTTGGTGACACGGGTGATGGCACCAGAATTCGCTGTACCAGTTGTTTCCAGTAACTGTATAAATCTTCAGGGTTTTATCAGTGAGAGAGGGTGTCTAAAGAGGGTGTCACAGTCAGTAATCAAGATGTATTACATTTTCAGTCGATATATTTATTTGAAGGTAAATGGTTTGAGAAACACGTCAACAGCATCTTTGATGACAAGAACCTTTTTATACGGCAGATCCCCAACATACAAATTTCAACCAAACTCACTGATTGTGTCCTTACTTTCTTCCTGGTTTTGTTATACTGTATTTTTTCTTTGTTTTCTATCCAATCGGTATCCAATCGGTCATTTCTAATGTTTCTGAGATTCCAATCGATCTGTTATAACACACAAAACTACTACAACATTCTCATGGTTGCTTATATTATGGAACACTCAGCTCTTAATTGTTTTTGATCTCATCACATATCTTGGGTTATTACCCACAGTGTGTGACATAACCGAGTGAGTGAGTGAGTTAAAGCTTTATGCCACATCGGCAATATTTCATAACAATTGTGTGTGCACTTGTGCAAATATCACTTCTCGTATGTTTCAGTCACCTGAACGGCATGGTTGACGTCATTCGCATCTTATTGTGACGTAGGTTCGGAATGACATCACACTAGAAATGACGTCACAGCTGAAGATTGTTGACGTCATTGGACATATTGTGGTTTTCTAGGACATCGGTGATGATCAGTGCATTGTTCCAAAGGGGAGCTCAAAAGGATTAAGAAATAATTGGTAATAAAGAAATTATTACACTCACATGTGTGCCACACTGATTTTACGAAACTCGTGTAAGACTGCATGTATTACCCTCGCTCTCGCTCGTGAAAGACAAGCATTCTGACACTCGTTTCGTAAAATAAGTATGACACACATGCTCGTATAATAATATCTATCAACACTGTGAACAAATATTACATGGGTGTGTAAATATTGTCATTGTTTTCATGTATTTTCCAGCATGTGCAATAATCATAAATGCTGTGCACATATGATACGTATTTCAATACCATTGATTTACCCTATGTTTCTAGCGGATTTACCCTGAATTTTCGTTCATAGAAAAAAGGAAGATTTCCATATGGACAAAATTTAACATATATATTATGTTGATGCGTTGGTTCGTAAGAGTGTCGTTACTACTTCAGCGATGTATTAAGGTAGTTGGTAGCACATGGAGATCCACCTTGCTGTGCACTGACCACTTTCACTGACAAATCAACCTTACTGTGTATGTAGAGCTATCGCAGTTGTTTGCCCTATGACAGTTTTGTTGTTGTTGTTGTTGTTTAACCCTCACTCGGCAATATTCCAGCTATATGACGGCGGTCTGTAAATAATTGAGTCTGGTCCAGATAATCCAGTGATTGATATCATGACCATCGATCCACGCAATTGGGATATACGATCACAAGCAACAGCCAAGTCAGGGAGCCTGACCACATGATCGCATTAGTCGCCTCTTAAGATAACCATAGTCGCCTCTAACGGCAAGCATGGGTTTTTGAAGACCTATGCTGTACCCGGATCTTCATGGATAGTACTATACCAATAGGAATTTAAACATGACCATGGTATATTCGATGGTATGCATAACAATCGATAGTTTCAATAGTTACAATTAATTGCTAATAATACATATTTTCAATCTCATTAAAATCAGATGTATGTTCTGAGGACATCCCATTACGTGTTACGTCAGAACGACCTTTCGTGAACTGAAAGGACTAATATAACAAGAAGTCGACATTGGCTAATCTAATCGGAAAAGAGCTTTCTCGGCAATAGTTTCAAACTGGCGACTTCCATTTTAGACTATGTTTGAAAAATATGCTGACACAGTTCTCGTTATTAATTTTGAAAACTGAACAAACGAACATGTCTAATATAGGGTTGAGATTGTATGGCAGTGCTTCCCACGTACTGTGCGGCGCCTCTTCAGTCCAAATGTTTATCCCATGGAAGAGAGAGATAGAGATGATTTTGACGGAATCAATCGTACCTGTCGTTTGGAATAGCCCATGTTGACGTTTTAGAGGCCGCATGATTAGAAATAACATTCCGACTGTTACTTTCATGATCCGGTAAGCGACACTTTGATTGGTCGGATGAAGGCCGTTCTGGCTTGACCGGTAATGGGATGTCCTCAGATCTTTGCTTAGCGGTAGCAAGAACTAAGATCAGATTTTATTGAGATTGTACATGTATTAAGCGAATTTCAAACCTGCTTTCAGGTTAGAGTCACTTGTCTTTGGTTTGAGAAGTGACAGGGAACAAAATGAGATTGTACTGTATTCATTTCTGTTACATTGATTATAATAATTATCAAGCCTTAGAGCTGGTTTTCAACTATCACAATACTATTGCCATAGTGTGGGCTACTATTGCAATACAATCGCAATTGCGAAAATAACCCCAATAGTTGGCACAGCTTTTGAGTGAGTTTCCTCCGAACGACACTTTAGTGTAAAGACTCATTGCAAATGGGGGAATTCGAAATTGTTTGATTTTGATAGATGAAATATGGTCGTCCAGAATATCACATGGTCGGTCCCTTTATTGCAAAATATTCGTCCTGTTGCTGTGATACCATCACCTCGGCAACCTGGCGGTGTTACACGTGCGTACACAAACGTGTTGATGACACATTCTGTTACGTTGAAAATGACCCATGGGGTGATAGATTAAACATAATTTGCAGGCTCAGTGTTCACGCACTTAGCAGTGCCAACATAGTCTCTCCGGCAGCAGCATTAGTCTGAACATGAGAAAGTCTAGTACAATACATGAAAAAGAAAAGAACCACCTCGCCTCGAACGTCAGTCCAAGATCTTCGATTGCAAGACAGGTATCGACTGGAAACTATTGCCAACAATACGCAACACCTAGGTAACGACGGTTTACTCTTTGTAAACCATCCGTCGGAATTCTGAAGTCTTCAAGATGACAGAAACCCGTCGCAGGTCGAGATCCGATATCCATCCGTGTGCTTTGTTAGCACACAAGACGCACAGGAATCATTCGAAGAAAGTAAGATCGAAAGTCGAATTTACTGATATATCAGACGTTACCTTCCCAGAGAGCAAAGAAGTGTATATTGCTTTATATTACGGCATGATTAGTGAAAGTGTTCACCTTGACGATGGGACACTGGGTTAGCCTAGGGTTTGAAACGTTGTCTCGTCACACTGACGACCCGGTTGTCCCTCGCCATATTGCTGGAATATTGCTGAAAGCGGCGTATCACACTATTCTCTCACAGCAACACTTGAGTGGCAGAGAAGACTATGTATTGTACATATATTGTAGAAGCATTCTTTGTTACTCTAGGTTCATCTTCCCGAGGTAAGGGAGTTGACTGACTTTAAAAGTCCTGTTTCCACCCTTGAAGAACTAGGCGGGAATTTCTGGTCTCGATCGTTGCGCCACCAGTGTCTATTATGAGTTATGTCTCTTCTATGTCCCTCCCATCAAAATCTATATTGTGAGAAAACGGGTCTTACTTCGCGAAGCGCATCAAGTCACGTGAGCACCTTGATTAAAAACATGAAAAGTTTTGTAAAATATCTCAAATATGTCGAGTAGGCGGTACACATGTTTTGCAAATCCTGCAATCGACCGAAATCTGCACGGGAGTTTACGAACCGGATGTCGATTTCGTTACACGTTTTTTATTTTACTATGCACAGACCCGTCGGCTCAGCCATAATGTAACTCCTAGTTCGGCATGGACTTTTATAGTCAGATACCTCCCTTGCCTCGGGAAGATGTTACAGGTTATAACTGGTTGCTTTTAGCAAATAAATCGTTATGTTCAAGGTATATGTGTGTAAATATGTGCATATAGTGTTGCATAAAGTCTGAATACATTTTGATAATGTCCCTAGTTACTAAATGGTTGGCGCAAATAACAAACATGTGTTTTATTGTTGTATGACGTTAGGCAACAAGCACTTACTTTTTATGACCTACTTTCAAAGTATTCTTTTCTTGTTACATTGAATTCCTTTAGAAAAAAATATTGAGTTTACACTGGATATTCTTCCAGAATGTTATTTAAATAATTCTTGAAAAACTGATTTTGACGCTCAAAAGTGTATTATGTTCATAATAACATGACAGCATAACATTTTGTCCATGGCATCCTTAGGCGAGGAGGTTTGGAGCGACCCTCATTGAAAGTCAGGGTGATCATTCTGACGATATTTCTGTTCTCATTGTCACACCACAATATAAACAACCTAAAACACATTGGAAAGCAGTGCAATGCATCAAACCACTGCATCTATAGTGAGAGAGTGTGTTTATTACGGTAAAGGGGCTACCGGCCAATTATACATGAAACTTGACATAATAAGCGCTGAAGCGCCATATAATATGATTATAGTTTCCCTTATGCAAATATTAAATGATGGACATCCATATTATGCAAAATATTTACTACGTTTTTTTAAAGATAAAAAGATAAATTTAGCCAAATTATTTATGACCGTGATTTTCCGTGATGTGAATAATAAAATAAGCTTATTGTTAGATAGGAATTTAAAATAAAATTCTAGAATAAGACTTTCTCTTAAGTCCTGATAAAATGGACATTCAAGACAAAAATGTAGTTCTGATTCAATATTAGGTATTACACAATAGTTGTTTGTTTGTTTGTAGTTTGGCGATCAGTTTGCACTCTTCTCTCATTGTTACGGTTTTAAGAGAGTGCGGCGTGTGTCATTCTTCAGTAACTTTGAAACATTGAATGAAAACTTACGTTACTTAATGTTTATATAGTACCTCAATAAAGCCATGTAAAGGTAGAAGGTCAAACAAATAGGTCATTAACAATTAAGCCGGGGCGGTCGGGTAGCTTAGTGGTTAAAGCGTTCACTCGTCACGCCGAAGACCCGGGTTCGATTCCCGACATGTGAAGCCCATTTCTGGTGTCCCTGGTCGTGATATTGCCCGAATATTGCTAAAAGCGGCGTAAAAAACATACTCACTTACTCTATAATTCGATAGTAGGTCATACTTTCTTCTGCGTAAATTATAAGATCACATACGTAGATGAAAGTATCGTCTACGTAGATGTTAGTAATATCAACTACGTAGATGAAAGTAACATCAACATAGAAAATACTTTTCGACTGCGGCATTAATACGCTTCAATAATGACTCTTTACCCCTTTGTTATAACACATGCCGTGTTGCTATGATACATCACCTAGGCAAATCGACGGTTTGAAACATGTTTGCACAAGCGTGTTGATGACGCATTCACGCCTTTAAGTTTAACAGTTTGGTTCTACAATGACGCATGGGAAGAGAGGGTTAAAACACGCGTACACAGTTGGAAGGCTCAGTGGCCACACACTCTGAAGTACCAGCACCGTCTCTCCAGCAGCAGCCTCAGTCTAAACATAGACGTATACCAGGGTTTTACAGTGATGGACCTGTACTGTGGTACAGCTGAGTGTGAACAAAATCCTCCAGAAGAAAAACAAGTTGAAGGAAGATCCAAACGTGAGAAGATGGCCACCAAAGACAGACGAAAACGATCGTGTACAAAACTTGAAAAAGAAAAGAATCACATCACCTCTAAGGTCAGTCCAAGACCTTCCGCTGCAATACGGGTATCGACTGGAAACTGTATTGACAACAATGCGCAACGCCAAAGGCAACGACGGGTTACTGTTTGTAAACCATCCGTTGGGATTTGGAAGTCTCTAAAGATGTCAATAAATGACCGGAAGTTGACTGAAATCCGTCGCAGTTCAATGTCCGAAACTGAGCTATATGCAGTCAATAAATGACCGGAAGTTGCCTGAAATCCGTCGCAGTTCAAGGTCCGATACCGAGCTTTATGTAGTTTCCTTCACAGACAGGCAATAAATGTATGTTGCTTTATTTTGTGGCATGATTTGTGCAAGTGTTCTCAGTGACCATCATCAGTGGGTACCTTGGGGTTAACACATCGTTTCGTCACGCCGAGGACCCACCCAGGTGTCCCCTGCCATACTGATGGAATGTTGCTGTAGCGGCGTGTCACCCTATCACCTAACTCTCTCACAGAAAAACTTGAGTGAAAAGTTTGTATCATATGTAAATTGTAATGACATTGTTTCCTTCCAGGTTGCAACTGGTTGCATTTTGCTGTTTTGTCATTATTTTCAACACGTTTACATATGTTTGTGTAAATATTTGCATATATTGTTGCATAAAGATTCAAAACCTTTTGCTCATGTCTTCAACAACTAAATGGTTAAAGCAAATGGCAAAAAATGAATTTGTACAGGTTTTCATGTATATTTGAATAAAGTAATTGTTTTGATATTGAGATAGTCATGTGTTAAGTTTCTGGCTCCGTTGGTGGCTTTAAATGTGTTGTTAAACAGATAATTGGGATTGCGTGGAGGTTCTCATAAACGTTGTTGTCCGTGGCTACGACTTTTAATCGTATTGATGGGACTGCCCAATGATTTCCGGTCAGACAAGGTCCTCATCACTCCATGCTTGTCGTACAAGTAGATGTACTGGATCAAGTGGTCAGGCTCGGGGGCGTTATTAATTGCATGTCATTGTACACCAAAGGCTCATATTATCCAAACTGGATTGACATTCATACTGTCAATAAGCTGTCGTGAGTGTGAGAAACATTTACAAAGCCAGTCGGATGCTGGATAAGGCAAAAGGCGGAAAGTGAAAGCTTCAGATTGGCACAATGTAGATCATATACCCTTCTGATCAGTGCATGCTGATATGGTACAATACATGTAGAAATAGTTAGTATGAAGGATGATTTTGTGTAAACTATTTCTCAATCGTTATAGCAGAATAAGATATTTATACTTTATTTCACCAATATGAAGAAAACCCAAAATGATTAAAACATTATAAGGCTCTGGGGTAAAGCTTTATGCAAAGGAATTCAAACTGTTGTGATTCGCACTGCATTCGTTGTTACATATTTTGAAATTTGGTTAAAGTTTATTGTTTGATATATTTCTATGTTTGGAAATCAATGCTGACAGCATCTATACTTATTGATGGTGGTCCAAGTAAGACAATTATGCAGCCAAATACAAGCTAATTTATCTAAGCAACATGTTTTAATTTGACATTGTAAAAGAATTAACACAAGTTCTAAATGGAAAGAAAGTAGCTGTTCGATTGAGCTGAGGTTAACTTGTGCCATGTCACGTGACTTCCATTGACTCGGAACAAGCGTGCAGCTTTTTGCTTTGAAATTTATTACCCTCCAAGGCGGGTTACACAGTGTTTTATCGTGGACCAATCAGATCTCATCATTCTGACATGGAGGTATGATAAAGGAATTTGTTTATATGGGTTGGATAGAGAAGAGCTGACTTCAGTTGCAAGCGGTCATCCTCTGAGACTGATATCTTTGCTTCGTCTCTGTGTTCATTTCCTGCAACCTATATATTTCTTAGGTGCACTAGAGAGATAGACCGCAATATATTTTCAGAACACTTTAGAATTTTCAAAGAAAAATCACTTGATAAATTGAAAAAAGATCTCCAGCAACATTTAGAAGAGCTGACTTGAGTTGTAAGCGGTCATCCTCTGAGACTGATATCTTTGCTTCATCTCTGTGTCCATGTGCTCGTGGTGAATGTTTTCAAGAAAACAATGAGTATCTCAAATAGATTTCATGAAACAAATTGATATACTAGACATAGTAGCATGTGTATATCATGGTGTGTGAATAGTTGATAGAAACTTTGGAATAAATATTTGTGTGAAAACAATGTGTGGTGTCATGATTTCATTTCCTGCAACCTTTGTATTTCTTAGGTGCACTACAGAGATAGACCGCAATATATTTTCGGAACACTTTAGAATTTTCAAAGAAAAATCACTGGGTAAATTGAAAAAAGATCTCCAGCAACATTTAGATTCAGAATCTGAGAGAAATCTAGACATTAGGAGGTACAGCATTACAGGTTTGGGTATGGTGGAGGAACATGATGTGATTCAGGGACTGTGTGACTAATAGATAACAAACAGATAACCTGTACAGCTACATGTAGTCTGTCTCACACTCCTTTTTACATATTATATTTCTAAAAATCCCAACAAAATTGTTTGGCAATAGTCCAAATGAAGCAGTTTTAGATATATTGAAGGAATTATTGCCCCCAGAGTTTGACAGAGTGACAGGGAACATGTAAACAAAAGAGAGAGATGGCAAGGATTGGTATGTCAAGTTTATATGGTTGTAACCCAAACTGTCCAGGCAGATGTTCTATCCACTGGACCACAGGGGCAGTCAGGGCAAACAAAGAGACAAGCATGTTATTAAAGCCATGAGGTGTGCAAGTGGTGGTGGCTGAGGTCAAATTGAGGCAAAACCTTAAGTTATCCTCCGGCCCTTGGTATAAAATCTAACGCATTAAACCAATGTATCCCGAGTGATCCTGCTACAACCTATGGGTTGCTGAAGACCTATTCTATCCCAGATCTTCACAGGTTTATGAACACAAGCCAGAGATCTTAGGAGCGCTCATGGCGTGTGGTTCTGGGACCATTGGTCCCTTGCCTGAGGAGAGCGGAAGGTCTGTGGTTCAATATATGGCTGTGTCATACAAGAAGACGTTAAACTATGGTTAATAGCCCTGAAAGGTTGCCATCCTATAAAATCAACTTACCTGATTTTTCAATGTTTTATGTAGTAACTAAACTAAAGGGATCTTATTTTCATTCATACGATTTTAGGAGTTGTCATAAATACATCCAGTCTTTCACAAGGTATGGGTTTGTCGTCGCTAGCAATAGAGGTTTGTCAATCTTGTGCAATGTGTAATATAGAATGGCAGATTTGATTTATAAAAAAACATGCAATGATTTTCAACACCTAATAATAAAATAAGACGAGTTCTATGGATGAACAACTTCTTTATTACAATTAGTGCGACGTTTCGGTGTAGATCCTAACACCTTTATCAAGCAAGTGATGAATAGTGCTAAACAACATAGGTATATATACTTATTAACATCAAAGTTTATACAGTAAATTGATTGGTGGACACAGAGAGCTGATTGAGATAATTGGAAGCCAGTGGATGACTAATGAACACAGACTCAGTTAAACAACAAACAAGCAAACATATTTCTGTTCTCATAGCCTCGTCATTGGAACAACAACAAATTGGAAAGCCGTGCAGTGCAGCATTCTGTATTTCGACACGAAATACATCCGGCATGATAATAACCGAACTTGTAAGCCATGAAATAATCCCTCAAAAGATCGGTAAATAGCGATGACAAGCCATTAAAATATTCTCCGAATAGCTCGATTACAAGAGGCAAAAGATTTTAAAAAGAAAAGACTTTATATAGCACTCCACAAGCGACCCTGTAAACAAGTTATGCCCTTTGTTATATTTCCTCATGCTAGGGGGGGGGGGGGGATTGATGGAGTCGCCCAAGAGCTGCGATGCGCTATGCAGAGTTGCATCCCTTAGGCACGGGTTCGAATCCCGGTTCGCCCCGATTATGTTTCTAGGTTTGTCAGCACCATACCTGAGCTCGTGGGTTTCACCGAAGTGGTAAACGTCTTAGACCTCCATCACTTCGGGCTTTCCTCCCACATTAGGCTGACACGCCGTGATATAACTGGAATATTGTTAAAAGCGGCGTTAAACGCAACTCACTCACTCACTCACTTAGTGTCCGCTGATGTTTCTATCCACTTATTGGCCACAGCCTATGTGACTTACTTTGTGAGAACTGACTTCACAGATCGCCATTGGTGTTCAGCTGACTATGTGTTTGATAGTTTGCATGATTGACAACAAGTGAATTCAAAACACAGAATCAATTGCATCAACATCTTTTGTGTCTTTGTTTTCATTTTAAGTTAACTCAATGTCAACTTTCTTCTGATCTTCAGTTTATTGTATGTGTATTGCAAAGACATTGTTAAGTCAGTTTTATGTCAGATTGTGACTGGTCGCATTGTGCCATTTTAGTTGACACCCGGGGCGGTCGGGTAGCCAAGTGGTTAAAGCTTTCGCTCGTCACGCCGAAGACCCGGGTTCGATTCCCGACATGGGTACAATGTGTGAAGCCTGTTTCTGGTGTCCCCCGCCGCGATATTGCTGGAATATTGCTAAAAGCGGCGTAAAACCATACTCAATCAGTCAGTTGACACCTATTTTGCCCTTTAGTTGCATATATTGATGCTTAAAGATTCAAGACCTTTTCCTCATGTCTACAGCAAATAAATGGCTAGCGCAAATGACAAAAAATAGGTATAGGTCTTCATGTATTTTTGAAAAAAATAATTGTTTTCATATTCATATTAACGTCTGAATGTAATTATTTATTCTAATTTGTGACCATGTGTGTTGTTTCAGAGATGATTGGGGTGCGAAGGGGTTCTCATAAACGTGGTTCTCAGTGGTCTTTGACGTTTAATCATATTGATGGGGGGCGGTCGGGTAGCCTAGTGGTTTAAGCGTTCGCACGTCACGCCAAAAACCCGGGCTCGATTCCCGACATGGGTACAATGTGTGAAGCCCATTTCTGGTGTCTCACGTCGTGATATTACTCACTCACTCATATTGATGGGACAGGGCAATGATATAGTGGCTTCAGATCACTAGTACAGGGGGGTATTCTGTGATAGCATATCTGATTCCTTCGCAACATCAAGGGCAGAATAGGTCCTCAGCACGATATGCTTGTCCAACAGTGTTTGAAATAGACGTCGGGCCGTAGGCCCGAGACCAACAGATTTGTTCTCGGGCCGATAGTTTTAAATTTCAGCAGGCCCTTAAACACGGAAATGAATCATAACACTCAGGTTGCTTGGTTTTGTTAATTATTTAACGCCGCACTCCCCAATATTCCAGCTATATGACGGCGGTCTGTAAATAATCGAGTTTGGACCAGACAATCTAGTGATTAATATCATGAGCATCGATCCACGCATTTGGGATCGATGACACGTATTAACCAAGTCAGCGAGCCTGACCACCCGATTCCATTAGTTGCCTTTTACGACTAACATAGTGGCCTTTTACGGCAAGCATGGGTCGCTGAAGACCTATTCTACCCCGGAATCTTCACGGGTCCTATTGCTTGGTGAAACAGGGTCCAGCTTCAGGGTACTCCACTTGTTAACTCTTTCAATGTCGCAGGCAGGTGTAACGGCAACACCGAAAGCACGTCAAAATAATATTCAATTTCATGAAGCTACCATTTATTAATTCTATCACTTTTCACAAGGTCAGAAAATACGGATTTCATTTCAATGTATCATATTTTATCAATGGATAATTTAGTTTAATTATTAACTATTTCCAGCAATGCTACTGAAAAACAAATTATCTGTAACACGACAACGGGTCCATATCGAACATACCAAAGAGCAATATAAAGACGTTCCAAGCAAATCGTAAATACATTCAATAAAGTGATTTAAAAAAATCTACAAACATATTTCTAATAATTGTCAAACATATAAAAGTTACTATTTCCATCGTTTCGTGCGATTGTGTAATGTTAATCAAATGACATCTCGACAGTTGTCGCCATTGTTAGGTTGGACGTGGATGTTTAATGCCAAAATATATGCGTGCGAAATCTTTGTCACAGGTCGTAACCTAGCACGATGTGTACTTATTTAAAGCATAGCTCGCGATTTCCTGGTTCAAAAGTTCAAAATTACACAATTTAAGCAAGGACTTTTCGGTTCGAAAACGGAGGTATTTCCCGGTATTTTTTCATTGTTTCATGTCACTGAGCGGAAAGCCACTATTATTGGAAATATATGAAGATAGATCGTACTTTAAATTCTTTTTATCATCATTTTCCGATTACTTTAACAATGAAAATGAAAAAGAAATGTTAGTGGATAGCTCTATTATGAAATCTTAAACTCGCCATAATTTTCGCTTCCTTGGTGCTTTATATTGACGCAATGAATGTGTTAGCTTAATTTGTTATATAAAAGTTATATAAAACGAACTTAATGAAGTTATAAACGCATTATTTAAATAATGTGATCAACACAACTTACATATTTACAAAGTAACAGTAAGACGTTTCAAATTGTGTATGACAGGTAGTAGCAATGAAGTTTCACAAGCTGATTATGTCCTTGATAAATATAGACATCATCTCTCGCTACAGTGTCTCTTGGAAGTCTGCGTGATGGCAGTAAAAGCTTCTCGTTGTGTTTTGTAAATTATATCGCAAGAATATGTCTCCCTGCTTCAGCAAAAAATGTTTGGTACTTACCTTTCCCCCGGGGGGGGGGGGGGGGGGGGGGGGGAGAATGTTTGGGCCCTTAAGGCTCTCAGTTTACACTGCTAAGTTTCAGACACAGCTTACAAGGTGATTTACTGGATCAGATCGTCATGTTAGCGACTCTGTTGACTGCATGCCATTGAGCGCCGACAGCTCATATTATCCAACAATAATTCTGGCAATACGCTTCGTGACTATGATGTTAAAATCTCAATCGGGAAGAGAGCTAAGTGAAAACATCTGATGGGATACAACGTAGCTCAAATGCGTTTTTCATCAATTCACGCCAATATGGTAAGAGTGATTCAGGAAAAAGCAGTAGGAAGGATAGTTACGTTTGTGAGAACGCGCGTGTGCTGTGCGCCCTCACAGATATATAGGTAACCTTAGAACATCAAGTTGAGAATATAAATCACAGAGTTGATGGCGACAGTTCCAGTATTTATTCTTGAGCAGATGTGATCAAGATACATTCAATACACAATTTCAAGTTATTACAATAATAAAGATGTAAATAAGATATTATATGATATTACAATTTTACATTTAATCAACATAGAGATGATATTTGATTGTTGGGGGAATTAGCATGGTAGAGTTGACAATGGCGGGAAGATGACTGGCTATAGTTGATATCCTTTACATATTACAATTAACTGGATACTGAAAATAGAAAGGACATAGTTAAACTCGAGACTAAACACATACACATAAGATTACACAGATATACAGACTACCACCTTTGCATCTATCAAGATAATGAAGATTTATGTATATTAATAATATGGCTGAGATATGTACACATACAAACAGCTGGAGGCTTACGATAGGTATTGCCCTTGGCATTTCCTTAACTAGCCTATCTACAATATTTTCAATAATATTAACATTAACGATAAATGTGCGTAACTCAACAATGTTGAGATCTGTATAATACACTTAAAGTACAACTATTCACAACAAAGTATGACCTACAATTAATGATAATTGTTAGCAGTATAATAGAAATATGAACTGCATTTTATAATTAAATGCAACAACACTGAACAGAACGTTATAAACATAAACATTCCCGATAATTACTTACCTTGTACAAAGACAACATAAATACATTACCTGCACTCAGTTCAAGTGAGATAACTTCACTGCATATTTAACCAGAGTCATTTGGTCTAACTTCAAAACAAAAAGTACACATGTAAATAATTTGAACAAGGGAAAACCAGCTTACCTTAGAACATAAAGTTGAGAATATAAATCACAGAGTTGATGGCGACAGTTCCAGTATTTATTCTTGAGCAGATGTGAAACCAAAGGGGCATCTGCATGGTTTTATATAGTTGATAGGCCGAGGAGCTGGAACTGCGCCTTTACTGTTATTGGTCCAAAGTATGTAACGCCAATTTTGATTGGATAAGAATTTCTGACCTAAGGCTTGTAATGACTGACTGATTTCCCAAGTTTACTAATCTACTGTTTGACATTAACAATAAGGGGATTACTTTCTAAAAACAATGCATTTGGTATACTGTTTGCCTTGCGGTAATCCTTTGCCTAAGGGGGATAATTAGAGGTGACGGGTAGGTAGACACTGACAGTGATTGAGCTTCGCTCACTAGCAGACGTTGACGGGTATAGAATTAAAATAGCAGGGGATTACGTTTGGACAATGGGCATGTTGATTTTGTGCCAATGGGTATGAATTTGGACGGCTTATTGTTTATGTAAGTAGGATGTAAAATGAAAAAGCCTGGATAACATGTATCAAGTAATATTAAGTTTATATAAAACATATGGAAAGTAAAATAATAAAAAATGAAATAGAAGTAGAATAATAAAGGTAGCTAATTTTAAATGTACAAGATATAAGATTAAGTTGGGAATATTTTATTATAATTTCAGCTGTAGTTTTGATAATTTGTATTTAAAATAGAGTAAGGAATTTTCAACGAATTGGGACAAATATGTACACGATAACATTTGCATTAAAAATAGTAAAAAGTGAAACTCATCTTCCACAGTGTAACAGATACATAATTCACACACTCGCCGTTCTTTTAGTTGCCGAATACATGTTCCTGTTTTTATTTTGTTTTATTGTGAAATTCATCCAAAAGGAGCGAGGGTTACTCTATATTTTGAAACTTTAAGGTACAATTCCGAGCAAAAGTTTATAAAGTGGATAACTATTTGTTTTGGTGCCCCGAAGGAGCACATCGTGCAAGTCTTGCTTGTATATTGCCTTTGCACGAAATACGAATTCTGAGATAAAAGCTGGTTTATTACGTTCATCGTTGCTCCCATATGTAGCCAAATCCCACAGAAAAAAAGAATATGTTTTACTTTGAAGACCAATTAATTTTACCCTTTTCTGCTGCTTGAAATATCATGTCACAACAATTATCACACTTTTGTTTCACGATTTACAATTAAATGACAGGCAATACAAAACTGTTCTAGTATATACATACTTATTTTTGTAAACTATTTACAGAGTCAGATATAAGTATAAAGTCGTCAGAGAGTAAGAGAAACACTTGGACGAATTCAGGACACCAGGCATGATGTATACCATGCGAACAAGAGGATTCATCAGTATGATCTAATTCATTTAAAAACATGAAAAACAAAAATGGGTTCAAAACGCAACCTTGTCTAAGACCCAAAATGGACATTCAAAAACATCTGAAACAAGTTCACATCTTACACATGATTTCAGAGAGTCATAAATAGAATGCAAAGCATTTAACGCTATACTTTAGAATACACCACAATTTGGTTGTATTCGCTAAGTCGAAGGCTTTTGAAAAAATCAACAAAAACAAAGCCTAAAATGTTCCCCTCTTTTTAGACAAGTATTGTTGGATAATTGCTAGCAAAATATATATAGCATCAACGTTGCTGTAACCTTTGCAAAATCTAGCCTGTGATTCTTCAATTTTATCGTATGCAATGTGATCATAACACGAGAATGGATGTGTATTAAGTACACTTAACAGTCCTATTCATCTATCATTACTTTGATCTTGTCTGTCCAAACACTTTTCCTCATTTGTAGAGGCTGAGATTTATTTTCTTCTGAAAAGAGAGCTGATATTATTTTACGGCACATTTCAAATTCAACTAATGGAGAGAATGAAAACAATACTGAAACATATCTGTACAGATGTAGGTGATTTAAAACAACACAATGATAATAGCGGTATTATAAAGCATTTATAAAATGATAAATAAAAGACCCATGTGTAGCCCTTTTGGCCAATTCCACTCCATCCCGATACAAAACACAAGTCGGCCTAAACTACACCCGGCAATAAAGAAATGAATTGGCATTACATACTACTATATGAAGATGATATCATATTTTCTAAAACGTTTTTGGAACATTTGAGTCACTTCAAGAAGTATTCCAAAAGATCAAAGGAGCAGGACTCTCTCTAAAACCAAGCAAATGTAAATTGGTTACAAAAAAAAAGTAAGCTACTTCGGGCATATCTTCAGCTAAGATTCATCCATGTCGATCCTTCTAAAATAGATTCAGTCACACAGATCCCACCCTCTAAAAATATCCATGACGTGTGTCATTTCTTAGATTTGACTTCGTGTTTGTTGCAAACCTTCCCGGCATCGCCTCCCCTCTATACAACCTTCTGAAACAAATGCGTGTTTCGAATGGTCCAGCAATTGCCAACAAGCATTCGAGAAGCAAATACAAGCCTCTACAACAGCCCCCATCCGTGCATATCCCGACCAAAACAAACCCTTTCTTTCTCTCAACTGATGCACCTCAAACTGCAATAAGGTACATATTAGACCAACTTGATTCTCATGGCGTAACTTGGAATAATGTTGTTAGTTCATGTCTTTTGATCATACAAATATCTTCCTGTTCTGTTGTTAGGAACAATGTTGATTGATACAGTTAACAACTGTTATGGCCTCTTAAAATGTAAGATTTGAAAAAAACATATTAATAAATAAGGGTTACAGGCATACTGTCTCTCATGGTGATGTCTCTTTGTCATAGTTAGTTTGTTTGTTGTTTAACGCCGCACTCAGCTATATTCCAGCTATATGATGACGGTCTGTAAATAATCGAGTCTGGAGCAGACATTCCCGTGATTGACATCATGCGAATTGATCCAAGCAATTGAGTTGGTTGGTTTGTTGTTTATCGCCGCACTTAGCAATATTCCAGCTATATGATGACGGTCTGTAAATAATCGAGTCTGGACCAGACAATCCGGTGATTGACATCATACGCATCGATCCATGCAATTAGGATCGATGACATGCATCAACCAAATCAGGGAGCCTGACCACCCGATTCTGTTAGTCGCCTTTTACGACAAGCATAGTCGCATTTAACGGCAAGCATGGGTTGCTGAAGACCTAGTCTACCCGGAATCGGGTCCCCTTGTGACTGAAATACTTCAAACCACAGGTAGGGCGATCTGTTGTTACTCGATATTTCAATAACATGTTCGTGAAAAAATTATATCCTTTTTAGACAGGCCAAAGGCACTATTCTAGCATTTCTGACAGTACTTTTAAATGTTGCTGTTATAGTTATACAACTGGAATGCTGTGTCTTTATACAACACACACATATCATATAGTTTAGCAGTTTCACTTTAACCTGAGAACTCTTAATGTCTTATCCAGGAACGCCATTCCGTATGACCAACTACCGGAAGCTGCCCAGAGAGCAGCCTCAACTGCCTTGGTCAACAATGTCCAGAGTCGGTTAGAACCATCATAATGATTCCTGGCGAATTTTCTCGCGTCCTTTTCATGAAACTTGCGACGCTTATCAAGAAGCACCTGTCGCTTCCTTGACAGTGATTCCTCTTTTGACTCGGAGCTATCTGCAAGCGTCTGCTTGTATTCCATCACACCATTAGCGATATACTCCGCATCAGATCTTTGATTATGGAGCAACCATTTATTCAACTCTTCTTTCTCAATTTTCTTCATTTGTAGCTCAGCTTCCTGATACATATCATTTGTGAAGTAACGTCCATTCGGTGTAATCGTATCTACCAGAGCCAGTTAGTCTCGGACAAACTCTTCATTGTCGTCAGTCGATTTGTTGTTGACAGCAAGGTAGTTTTCATCGGTTTCACCGGTCTTGTTAATGAAACCCCTCAGTTGGAGGTTTGTGTCAATGAAAGATTTCAGACTCTGTTCAAGATCCTCTTTCCTTGTGAATATGACAATGACGTGACGTTGTGACTCAGAGCCAAAAAACTCAGAAATTTTTTCACGGAATTACTCTCTTCTTCGGTAAACCTCCCAATACCAATCACAAACAGAATTGCGTGCACACCAGGAGAGGATAAAGCGATACATTTCCTCAGCTCTTCCTTGATATCTTTCTGACTATATCCAGTAGGAAAGAAACCGGGGCAATCAACCAGTAAAATGTCCCTGTTGAATCTCTCAAACATGATGTGTTCACATGATTTTGTTTCAGAAGAGGCTGAACACTTGACGCTGAAATTTGTCTCCCCGATGATTGTATTCCCAGTGGAACTTTTACCAGCTCCAGTCCTTCCGATGAGAATCAGTCGAGTTTCTCCAGACAGATAGGTTCCTATTTCGGAATCTGAAACACCAGATTACATGTCACAACGAGAAACATTATGTGTTAGGTCAGGATTAACTTTCTGTCATCTGTTCAGAGCACGGATTTGCTTTGGTTGGTTGGTTTCTTGTTTAACGCCGCACTCGGCAATATTCCAGCTATATGACGGCATGCATCAACCAAGTCAGCGATCAAGACCCCCCCGATCCCGTTAGTCGCCTTTTACGACAAGCATTATCGCCTTTTACGGCAAACATGGGTTGCTGAAGACCTATTCTACCCCGGAATCTTCACAGGGCTGGGAATTCTGGCAGAATTATTTAAACCCATACAGTGCGTAGGAGCGGCATGCTAAGCTTTATTGCCCACCACAATAATCTGCTCTGAAATGGATTCTGTACATTGTACAGGCTTTAATCTGCATCTGCAGTAGGGGCAGTGTGATGGCCTTCCTCTCGCTCTCGGAATCAGTGTGAAGTCCATTGCTGGTGTCCACCGCCATGCTTTTGCTAGGATATTGCTGAAAGTCGTACTCAATCATCCCAGTTTATAACTTTCCATTTATTAAATCTGTTCAGAGGAGTCTTGCTCAAATAATCGGGATGAGTCGCATCTGCCCACAACAAATTTATCAAATTCGAAATAACGAGAATAATCCATCTATGATATAAAAGTGTGTATATCACTTGATTGTCTGGTTTGTTCACAGGCTGAAGGAGTACTCCTGTGCTGCGTCAGGCAATTTATAAATTGTATGAATGGCGGGTGCTACCGGTAGGGCAGGACATGAACACCCTTTTCGCGAACACCTGGTGTCATCACTGATTTCTAGTGGTCCATTCATATAAATTTATATACTTATGTTGCCCTTTACACCAAGTGGAATCTGTTTTGGCAGAAATCTAGGCTGGTTATTATCTTGAACTTGAATATATAATTAGTTCGTTCATATAGTTTGCTTGTTTGTTGTTAAACGCTGCACTCAGCAATATTGCAGCTATATGACGGCGGTCTGTAAATAATCGAGTCTGGACCAGACAATCCAGTGATTAATTTCATGAGCATCGATCCACGCATTTGGGATCGATGACATGTATCAACCAAGTCAGCGAGCCTGACCACCCGATCCCGTCGTTCATATAGCAAGAACCTTAGATATACAGAAAAACATGAGTAATGGCCTGGTATTCTTAAGATGGAGCCCTTTATTTTGTGACTGTAATTTGGTAGCAATGCTGTGAATAACAAATTTCACTCACTCAGTAATCATGGTACAAATCCTGTTCTGCTCTCATTGAATCAGAGGCATTAAAACGTTAGCTCATGAAGGATTCCCGTGACCGCGATACTTTTTCTGAATTTCTTAAATTTATTAGCCATGAGTGTCTTGTTTTCCGTTCATAGTAAGACAAAATAACGTTTTCAACAGCATTTTGTCTACAAATGCATTCCCAACAGCCCTATGTGACGCAGGTCATTGACATTTTCATTTTGTTGAAAGCAACAAGCACTGGAATGGTTTTAACAAACCAATGCTCCCATTCGAGATGGGTCTGGCATGTGAACCTTCGCGCCCATCAGGCAACGTACAGCCAGTCTAAGGGAAGTAACTCTTCTTGACCACACTCAGGTAAGGACTCAGTGGTTGAGATCAAGAAGGCACGAAAAAGATTACCTTTTGCAACAGCCATTTTCGTCTCTGCAGGTGAACCTGGAGAAATAGAATTGAAAATAAAAGCATGATTGGAACAATACAGAGAGCCCAGATCATTTTAGAACGATTCCTGTCTGATGATGCTAGCGACTCTGTGTCCTCGAAATGCCTACCATCAGCCATGTCTAAAGCAAGCAAGATACAGAGCCACTACTAGAGGCAAATGACAGGAGACGCTGCTTTTTCAAGTCCAATGTCTGACATAAAACAAAAGAACAGTATGGCGTCAATATAAGCATTGAGGACAATTGTAGCAAAGCAGAAGTATACTAATTAATTCTAGAGTTGTTTTCCATAGGTTCAAATCCCACTACAAAGACAATGAAATGGCATTAAATGCCTGGAAATCAATCAGTTCGACATTTGAGGAATCAAGTGTTAAGTATTCGTATTATTGTTATCAAAATACATTTAACGAAGAAATACTGGATACAATTAATGATCTTGAGCAAATAAAAGACTTAAATAAAATTGGATCTGTGATATATTGATATCCTTCACGAATGGTCAAAGGCATGAAACCATAATTTTTCCTTTAACGCGCTGCTTCGGTATGGGCGGTAAAGCAGCGCGTTATTGTGGAGAAAAAACGCGTTGTCGCGCTGCGCCGCTCGCGCGCTGCGTCAGTGTGGGGGAGCTTTCAGACCTGCATCACTTCGGGCTTTCCTCCCACATTAAGCTGACGCGCTGTGATGTATAACTGGAATAATGTTAAAAGCCGTGTTAACCCAAACTCACTAACATTATTTTCTGACTTGGTCAATAATGTAAAAACCTCTAAAGCCCCAACACGTTTGAAATACGACTAAGGCTTGTGCGAAATAACAGTAAACGTCCTTTTAAATTGAGATATATCCTTCAAAGGCGTTTGACTTCAAGTCCCCGTGTAATTTTATCAACACTTGTGACATGTCGATTTTTAATGCAAAAGAACAGGCGCCCCTCCTGAAAGTATGTATGTAATTATGAGATGATAACCAACACGCGTCTAACACACGGTGCAACGACTTGACAAACGTGCCTGCCGTGGAGATGGTAATTCTGTTACTGGACACAAGGGAGAGCCTGCCATATTACACTGGGGGACTTGCTGAGTCCTTTGACCAAACTGAATAGTTTTACTAATTTCTAAAAGCACTTTATTACTATACCATGTGACTATACCATGTGACTATACCATTTGAGTGTTCACACTGGAAGGCAACAGAGTCGGTTTTCTTCCACATGTGAAAAAGCACAGGTTGCCCAGAAAGCTATGTTGAACGTGTGGTCAGGTCTAACTTTTTACCTAACTTCAGAAGAATAGCAGGCGTGGTCGCAACTTCTGTGCTGGTGGTTTACCTATACCATATGAATAACTTGAATGGGGAATTACTATACCTTAAAGAACAAAGGAAGTTCAATTAAACTGTTCACTTTTACTGTTAGATCCGGGTTAGAATAGGTCTTCAGCAACCCATGCTTGCCGTAAAAGGCGACTATGCTTGTTGAAAGAGGTGACTAACGGGATCGGGGGGTCAGGCTCGTTGACTTGGTTGATGCATGTCATCGATCCCAGTTGCGTGGATTGATGCTCATGATATTAATCACTGGATTGTCTGGTCCAGACTTGATTATTTACAAACTGCCGCCATATAGCTGGAATATTGCTGAGAGTGGCGTTAAACAACAAACCAACCAACCATCATGTAATGCCCCAACAAAAAGGTGTGTGCGTGCGTGCGTGCGTGTGGATATAACCGATAAGACGACGCCGTTATCGCACATGTATTTAAATGGGTAGCCATCGATGTTATAACTGTGCCGCCTATACAACAATAGACGTAATCAGATCACACCTTCATATTCATTGAAGCGTCTCTATGCTGACTATGATCGAATCCATCAAACGAACAAGCGCAATATACAACGTATCTTTGAGAGATGTTATGGTGTTATATTGCGGCCCAATAGTCACCTGACATGTCAAGTATTGATGTCAGTATTTGAAAATAAGCGATAAGAATAACAATATGACCCTGTGGGCCAAACGCTGCAGATTATGGTTACCATGGTAACACAAAAATCAACGAGCAATGGGAGTAATATTCTAATGTTATACTACAAATGGGGCACAAACGTGTCTGGATAGTGGAGAAATGTATTGTCACCGGGCATAAAACCTGACCAGTCACGGTCTGGTAACCGCACGGCTTCCCATAACTCGTGTTATTCCGGGACAAGCCGAATAGCGACTCGTGCCCCCCTCGTGGACATTTTTGCGACCGGGTTCCGTCTTAGCGCAAAACGAGCATACCTAAAATAATTGGCAACTCGTCGCGTCATTTTCTCTACCCTATGACGACACCTGCTGTTAAATTTCACCCAAATGTATATTGCAAACTATAGCTTAAATGGATAGAATTATCATTAAACCGCCCGCACGTTATCAGAAATGAGCGGGCCACTGTAACTTGATAATGCCCTCATATATTGCTTGACGACGGGCCATTATCAAGCCCGTTGTTGGGTGACGTCATAGGGTAGAGAAAATGACGTCACGTAATATAGCGACGTCATCTGGTTTGTTCTGTGACGTTTCCATATTTGTAAAATGTGGTCAGTGACATTCGTGTTGATTGCAGCACAGGAGTCCGTATCTAAAAAAAGACACCCTCATGCATATTCATGACCATCTCCACACGCGAGCCCGAACACCACATCTTTGCTGCGGCAGTTCATGTTGGCTCGCCCTTCGGGCTCGCGTGTGGAGATGGTCATGAATATGCATGAGGGTGTCTTTTTTTAGAAACGGACTCCTGTGATTGCAGTAAATGTTTCAAAACCGATGTTCTTGTTTCTTTTTATTTGATAACAAATTCCATCCATTTTAGCTATAATAACGGTAACGCTCTTTTTCAGGGCATTATCATTTGCAGAAGCCCTCGGTCTTTTCAACTGCCCTCCTTTGTCGGGCAGTAATTGAAAACCTCGGGCTTCTACAAATGATAATGCCCTGAAAATAGCGTTACCCTTATAATATACATTTAGGTGAAATTAAACAGCATACATACCTTAGACTGTCTTTTATCGTCACAAGTTCTCCTGTCTGTACCTGTACACCTCGATGTAGTCCTACAGTAGTGTCCTCGCACACCTTTTCGAACAAGAAATAAGTCCTTGACAAAAGGCCTGACCGTCACCCCCTCGTCTGTATATTTTGCTGCTCTCGAGTGACGTCACCCCTATTTGACACCCGAATGAAAGATGATATCGAGCAGGACTCCAGAGGTAATGCTACAAAAGTAGGTTGAGCTGTAGGTGGACGGAAATGGGACTATTGCATTACAAATCTGTGAGGAGAGGCACTGGACCTTGTCAATGAGTCATGTTTTCCTCGGGAATAGCTACTTCTGTGTATAGGCGTAATACACCGGCGCCATGTCAGTAGCATAGTATCAGTAGGCAGGAGCTCCTTTTGGTGGAGGGAAAAAGTGGAGGGAGCCTGAAAGGGTCCCCCAGCCTATCGGAGCGAGCGCAAGGGACAGCGCGTCACAGGTGTGGGGGAATGAAAGATGTGTGTGTTTATAAGCCAGAAAAGAATTCGTAAGTAAACAAAAGTAAAGGTTATTCAATAGAGCTATACGAACGGTGTGTTGCCCTGAATAGACAAGCAGCCCAGTTTGAATTGAGCGCGCTTGACAACTCACGTGACCACGTCGTTTCAAATTGTTTATTGGTCATAATGGTTTTGTTAATTTCAGGCATTAGTAGAAATTACAATTAGTGTACAACTCACGTAGTCGTTTCAAATTGACCGCGCTCGCTAGAGCGTGCGAACTGGTTTGATGAATGCAGGGTATGTGTTGAAAGTACGACCATACCGCAATAGAGACGGGTTGTGTCAACATGATATACGCCGGGTAATGTAGGTAGGGAAAAAAAATGTACGTCTAGCTGGATCAAATTCATCTTGTACTTTCTACACGTTGTACACCATGAACGTTAGACAACCTGTATAGAAAAAAAATATAGACAAAATAGATAAGACTACGCAATCAGCAAGCTAGCAGTTTACATTTAGCGGGCAACAATGAGCTAATGTATAGCAGAGAGACTAAGCGACCGGCCGCCCATAACAATGTCAACATACCCCGGCCTTACAATTAATGTTAACATAACAGCCTCGCCTGAAGCTTCCCATTCATAAATTGTGTGACCAGTGTCCCGTATTTATGATACGTTAGGGAACATGTGTTGTACATTTGTTATTTTAAAAGGGAGTTATTTCAGAGAGAATATATATGGGTATTCCCCCTCATTAAACCTTTCTTTCGTTGGTTTCTATTAAACGAATCCGGTATTTAATACATTTGAATGATGTAGGAAAGTATGTGCGTGAAGGTGTTGTACCTTTATCCGAACACGAATGTATGACACCTTTCAATAGATCAATTACGGTTCTAACCACGACACGCAACATGACTATGAGCGTGGTTAGCAGTTCATATTTATAAACACATCGTAAATGACAGATTTCTGATGAATGAACTCGCCCGCACACATGTCTATAGGGTTATGTTCGCCCGAACTGTAAACAGTGACACATTGATAACAGGAAGGGTGTGTGGAATGCACTCGTCCTCGTAAGGGTAAAATAAACTCACCATTTAAATGATGACATTACTTTTTAGATGTATTGGTATCAGTGAGTGAGTGAATTTAGTTGTACGCCACACTCGGCATTATTCCAGCTCTAGGGCGGTGGTCTGTCAATAAACGAGCTTGGGGGGGGGGGGGGGGGGGGGGGGGGGGGGGGGGGTGGGGGGGGGGAGAATGTTTGGGCCCTTAAGGCTCTCAGTTTACTCTGCTGAGTTTCAGACACAGCTTACAAGGTGATTTACTGGATCAGATCGTCATGTTCAGCGACTCTGTTGACTGCATGCCATAGCGCGCCGATTATCCCACAATAATTCTGGCAATACGCTTCGTGACTATGATGTTAAAATCTCAGTCGGGAAGAGATCTAAGTGAAAACATCTGATGGGATACAACGTAGCTCAAATGCGTTTCTCATCAATTCACGCCTATATGGTAAGAGTGATTCAGGAAAAAGCAGTAAGAAGGATAGTTACGTTTGCATTAAAAATAGTAAAAAGTGAAACTCATCTTCCACAGTGTAACAGATACATAATTCACACACTCGCCGTTCTTTTGGTTGCCGAATACATGTTCCTGTTTTTATTTTGTTATATTGTGAAATTCATCCAAAAGGAGCAAGGGCTACTCTATATTTTGAAACTTTAAGGTACAATTCCGAGCAAAAGTTTATAAAGTGGATAACTATTTCTTTTGGTGCCCCGAAGGAGCACATCGTGGCAGTCTTGCTTGTATATTGCCTTTGCACGAAATACGAATTCTGAGATAAAAGCTGGTTTATTACGTTTATCGTTGCTCCCATATGTAGCCAAATCCCACAGAAAAAAAGAATATGTTTTACTTTGAAGACCAATTAATTTTACCCTTTTCTGCTGTTTAACATATCATGTCACAACAATTGTCACACTTTTGTTTCACGATTTACAATTAAATGACAGGCAATACAAGACTGTTCTAGTATATACATACTTCTTTTTGTAAACTATTTACAGAGTCAGATATAAATATAAAGTCGTCAGAGAGTAAGAGAAACACTTGGACGAATTCAGGACACCAGGCATGATGTATACCATGCGAACAAGAGGATTCAACAGTATGAACTAATTCATTTAAAAACATGAAAAACCAGAATGGGTTCAAAACGCAACCTTGTCTAAGACCCAAAATGGACATTCAAAAACATCTGAAACAAGTTCACTATATCTTACACATGATTTCAGAGAGTCATAAATAGAATGCAAAGCATTTAAAGCTATACTTTAGAATACACCACAATTTGGATGTATTCGCTAAGTCGAAGGCTTTTGAAAAAATCAACAACAACAAAGACTAAAATGTTCCCCTCTTCTTAGACAAGTATTGTTGGATAATTGCTAGCAAAATATATATAGCATCAACGTTGCTGTAACCTTTGCAAAATCCAGTCTGGGATTCTTCCATTTTATCGTATGCATTGTGATCATAACACGAGAATGGATGTGTATTAAGTACACTTAACAGTCCCATTCATCTATCATTACTTTGATCTTGTCTGTCCAAACACTTTTCCTCATTTGTAGAGGCTGAGATTTATTTTCTTCTGAAAAGAGAGCTGAAATTATTTTACGGCACATTTCAAATTCAACTATTGGAGAGAAAGTTAACATTACTGAAGAATATCTGTACAAATGTAGGTGATTTAAAACAAGAGTCATCAGAAAGATGACATATCCCCCCGGCAGCTGTCTGTAAAGTAACCACTAGTAAATGTGCAATTATGATATTATATCGTTCTTAGACCGTGATAGTGTCTTGTGACGTTGCGACCCCATTTGAATACTTTCACAAACATATTATTTAAAAGAAAGGTGATTACTTAATTACTAATTGTGGAACTATTAACGCTAATATAAAACACAAACTACAGATTGTTAAGTTCAGGGCTTCATAGGATGATGACGACTATTGGTTTGATACAGTTTTAGTTTTTTATAGTTTGAGGGATTCTCACTCCTTCATGTACCTCTTAGAACTTATTTCCGCAATGGAGAAATCATGAGAATCAACATTATCCGAGTTATATTCCCGATTTAAACCACGTTATGGTTTACAAAATAATTTCGCTGAAAGATTTAATAATGACCTACAGTTGTTTGTTTGTAGTTTGGCGATCATTTTGTCCTCTTCTCTCATTGTTACGGTTTTAAGAGAGAGTGTGACGTGTGTCATTCCTCAGTAACTTTGAAACATTGAACGAAAACTTATGTTACTTAATGTTTACATAGTACCTCAATGAAGCCATGTAAAGGTAGAAAGTCAAACAAATAGGTCATTAACAATAAAGCCAGAGGTTAGCTATAGCTGACCCGGAACGATTGTCAATTACTCAAGCAAATATTGTTACAAAAGTCGATAATTCGATAGTAGGTCATACTTTCTTCTACGTAAATTATAACATCACATACGTAGGTGAAAGTATCGTCTACGTAGATGTTAGTAATATCAACTACGTAGATGAAAGTATCATCAACATAGAAAATATTTTTCGACTGCGGCATTAATACGCTTCAATAATGACGTTTTACCTCTTTGTTATAACACATGCCGTGTTGCTATGATACATCGCCTAGGCAAAACGGCGGTTTGAAACATGTTTGCACAAGCGTGTTGATGACGCATTCACGCCTTTAATTTTAACAGTTTGGTTCTACAATGACGCATGGGAAGAAAGGGTTAAAACACGCGTACGCAGTGGGACGGCTCAGTGGTCACGCACTCTGAAGTACCAGCACCGTCTCTCCAGCAGCAGCCTCAGTCTAAACATGGACGTATACCAGGGTTTTACAGTGATGGACCTGTACTGTGGTACAGCTGAGTGTGAACAAAATCCTTTAGAAGAAAAACAAGTTGAAGGAAGATCCAAACGTGAGAAGATGACCACCAAAGACAGACGAAAACGATCGTGTACAAAACTTGAAAAAGAAAAGAATCACATAACCTCTAAGGTCAGTCCAAGACCTTCCACTGAAAGACGGGTATCGACTGGAAACTGTATTGACAACAATGCGCACCGCCAAAGGCAACGACGGGTTACTGTTTGTAAACCATCCGTTGGGATTTGGAAGTCTCTAAAGATGTGAATAAATGACCGGAAGTTGCCTGAAATCCGTCACAGTTCAAGGTCCGATACCGAGCTATATGTGGTTTCCATCACAGACAGGCAATAAGTGTATGTTGCTTTATTTTGTGGCATGATTTGTGCACGTGTTCTCAGTTACCATACAACAGTGGGTACCTTGTGGTTAATACATTGTTTCGTCACAGCGAGGACCCACCCAGGTGTCCCCTGCCATACTGATGGAATGTTGCTGTAGCGGCGTGTCACCCTATCACCTAACTCTCTCACAGAAAAACTTGAGTGAAAAGTTTGTATCATATGTATATTGCAATGACATTGTTTCCCTCCAGGTTGCAACTGGTTGCATTTTGCTGTTTTGTCATTATTTTCAACACGTTTACATACGTTTGTGTAAATATTTGCATATATTGTTGCATAAAGATTCAAAACCTTTTGCTCATGTCTTCAACAACTAAATGGTTAAAGCAAATGGCAAAAAATGAATTTGTACAGGTTTTCATGTTTATTTGAATAAAGTAATTGTTTTGATATTGAGATAGTCATGTGTTAAGTTTCTGGCCCCATTGGTGGCTTTAAATGTGTTGTTAAAGAGATAATTGGGATTGCGTGGAGGTTCTCATAAACGTTGTTGTCCGTGGCTAAGACTTTTAATCGTATTGATGGGACTGGCCAATGATTTCCGGTCAGACAAGGTCCTCATCACTCCATGCTTGTCGTACAAGTAGATGTACTGGATCAAGTGGTCAGGCTCTGGGGCGTTATTAATTGCATGTCATTGTACACCAAAGGCTCATATTATCCAAACTGGATTGACATTCATACTGTCAATAAGCTGTCGTGAGTGTGAGAAACATTTACAAAGCCAGTCGGATGCTGGATAAGGCAAAAGGCGGGAAGTGAAAGCTTCAGATTGGCACAATGTAGATCATATACCCTTCTGATCAGTGCATGCTGATATGGTACAATACATGTAGAAATAGTTAGTATGAAGGATGATTTTGTGTAAACTATTTCTCAATCATTAAAGCAGAATAAGATATTTATACTTTATTTCACCAATATGAAGAAAACCCAAAATGATTAAAACATTATAAGGCTCTGGGGTAAAGCTTTATGCAAAGGAATTCAAACTGTTGTGATTCGCACTGCATTCGTTGTTACATATTTTGAAATTTGGTTAAAGTTTATTGTTTGATATATTTCTATGTTTGGAAATCAATGCTGACAGCATCTATACTTGATGATGGTGGTCCAAGTAAGACAATTATGCAGCCAAGTACAAGCTAATTTATCTTAGCAACATGTTTTAATTTGACATTGTAAAAGAATTAACACAAGTTCTAAATGGAAAGAAAGTAGCTGTTCGATTGAGCTGAGGTTAACTTGTGCCATGTCACGTGACTTCCATTGACTCGGAACAAGCGTGCAGCTTTTTGCTTTATTACCCTCCAAGGCGGGTTACACAGTGTTTTATCGTGGACCAATCAGATCTTATCATTCTGACATGGAGGTATGATAAAGGAATTTGTTGATATGGGTTGGATAGAGAAGAGCTGACTTCAGTTGCAAGCGGTCATCCTCTGAGACTGATATCTTTGCTTCATCTCTGTGTCCATTTCCTGCAACCTATATATTTCTTAGGTGCACTAGAGAGATAGACCGCAATATATTTTTGGAACACTTTAGAATTTTCAAAGAAAAATCACTTGGTAAATTGAAAAAAGATCTCCAGCAACATTTAGATTCAGAATCTGAGAGAAATCTAGACATAAGGAGGTACAGCATTACAGGTTTGGGTATGGTGGAGGAACATGATGTGATTCAGGGACTGTGTGACTAATACATAACAAACAGATAACCTGTACAGCTACATGTAGTCTGTCTCACACTCCTTTTTGCATATTATATTTCTAAAAATCCCAACAAAATTGTTTGGCAATAGTCCAAATGAAGCAGTTTTAGATATATTGAAGGAATTATTGCCCCCAGAGTTTGACAGAGTGACAGGGAACATGTAAACAAAAGAGAGGGAAGGCAAGGATTGGTATGTCAAGTTTATATGATTGTAACCCAAACTGTCCAGGCAGATGTTCTATCCACTGGACCACAGGGGCAGTCAGGGCAAACAAAGAGACAAGCATGTTATTAAATCCATGAGGTGTGCAAGTGGTGGTGGCTGTGGTCAAATTGAGGCAAAACCTTAAGTTATCCTCCGGCCCTTGGTATAAAATCTAACGCATTAAACCAATGTATCCCGAGCGATCCTGCTACAACCTATATTGCCACCGATGATTGTGGGTTCGAATTCCGGTTTGACCCGATTATGTTTCTTGGTTTGTCAGCATCATACTCGTGCTCGTGGGTTTCACCGAAGTGGTAAACGTCTGAGACCTGCATCACTTCGGGCTTTCCTGCCACATTAAGCTGACACGCCGTGATATAACTATGTAAATGTGTAAGAACAGCATAAGGGCCTTTTATGTTTATATTTAATAGTTAGTTAGTTAGTTAGTCAGCTAGTCAGTTAGTAAGTTAGTTAGTCAGTAAGTCAGTTCAATTCTGTGTTTATTTCGTTTCATTTTTGATAGACATGTTCTTGACAGCACTCGTGGGCAAAAGAATCTATTCAAAGCAAGTTATGACAACCACTGAAATAAGAGACAAATGAGAAATGTAGTCTTGCGTGAACATAAGAAATATTCAATGGTTATTTGATAAAAGAAAGTGTATATGGGGCACAATCATGAGAATGGGGTTAGTTGTCCAGTAGTCGATCTTCAACAATGAATTTAAAAACCGTTTAAGGTCAGTCATTGTTGCATGATTTTCACTTTTGTCAATCTTATGTGCATCTACCAGGGGCATGAATAACTCGTTCCCTCGACGCCGAGCTGAGTACATCAGAGGTGGATTGACTAGTGGTGGAATGCATCGCCCTTCCTATGCATGCAATAAACTATGTCTAATTGTGACTGGAACCTGTCTTTTCTAATTCTACGTCTCAAATGATCCGACACATGTTCAATTGGAGAAGGGGCTGGCCATGGTAAATCGTTCACATTGTTGGCACTGAGACAGTTCATGTTCATGACAGCGCTGGTTTTGGTTGTGCATTGTCTTGTTGGAATATGATCGGAGGGTTTTGGTTGCCTCTAGTTGATTAATTTACAGCAATATTGTAACAGTTTCATTTTAATTACGACAAATTATAATTCAAAGTTTGATATAGTTTCTAAGTACATCGGAAGCACTGTTAAATCATGACCACAGGTACTTTGGCAACATTGTTTAAGAACACAGTTACATGGGCAGCGTTGCCCCAATCACGGCGGTGGATACAGTGGCAGCATTGTTCCCATCAAGACAATAGATACTACGGGAGCGCTGCCCAAGACGATAGATACATTGGTACCTGATGACAGATACACGTGAAGCGTTTTTCAGTCCAGGTGATAGATTCATTGGAAACGTTGTTCCCATCAAGTTGATGGATCCATTGTGAGCATTGATCTGTTGCGAAAGAATACTTTCAGGGTATCGTTATACAGCTGGAATGTTGGTGCTTTAGACATATGGTTTAACAGTGTTATTTTAAACGGAAAAATGCTGCTACTGTAGCCAATATTGCTGTAGGGCCTGCGACATAACTCACAGCTAACCCGGCAGCAGCAGCAGCAACTACCCGGCCAGTTCTTTCCAGTTGATGTCAGAACTGTGAAAGCTATCCCTGGCCAATCGTCTCGCTTCCTTTTCATGGATCTGGCGATACTCATCATGGACAGTCTGGCTCCTCTTGGCCAACAGAAACTTCTTTTGAGACTCGGAGTAGTCAGAGAGTGTGTGACTGTATTCCAAGATACCGTCAGCAATAGCCTTCTCATCCGATGTTTTGTTTGCAGATGACAGTTTACCCAGTTTTCTTCCCTCAATTTTCCTCATTTGTCGCTCAGCTTCCTGATACATTTTATTTGTGAAGTGACCTCGATTCCGTTCCCTAAGCCTGTCTACCAGGCCCAGTAACTCCAGGGCAAACTCTTCATTGTCCTCGGTGGAGTGGTTGTTTACAGCAATGTAATTTCTACCGGTCTCCTCAATGAAAGACTTTAGTTCCTTATGGGAGTCGATGAAAAATTTCAGACTCTTCTCATTCTTCTCAAGCTCGTCCTTCCTCGTGAATATGACGATCACTTGATGTTTGGACCCCGAGCCAAAAAACATTAGACATCTTTTCACAGATGTTACCTCTTCTTCGGTAAACCTCCCCATACCAACCACAAACAGAATCGCATGCAAACCTGGAGAGGTTAGGACGATACTTTTCTTTAGCTCTTCCTCGATACTTCTCTGATTACATCCAGTATCAAAGAAACCAGGGCAGTCAACCAATAAAATGTCCTTGCCAAATCTCTCAAACATGAAATGTTCACATGATTTTGTGATCGAAGAGGCTGAAAAGTCGACTTTGAATTTTGGTTGCCTGATGATGTTATTCCCAGTGGAACTTTTACCAGCTCCAGTCTTTCCGATGAGAATCAGCCGAGTTTCTCCAGATACAAAGTGTCCACTTGTGGAACCTGAAATATCAGGGTACATGTCACAGCGAGAAATAGTATGAACACACAATGCCATTCAAAAAGTGGTCAAATGTAACAAATGTGCCTGTGACATTATATGTACAAACGTACAGATTTGACCTATTTTGGGGGGAATGAGTCCTGTCCGGGATTCGAACCCACACTGCTAGAGTGAGGCACCTAATCGCCACCACACAAAGTCACATGATCAAACCCACTCAGCCACCAAGGCTTCCACAAAAATGAAAGTCTGACAACTGGTAGTCACTCTGCCAGTGTTGTTTTGAATCCCAAAGAGAAACATTGCTTTTTGGTTAAAGACTATCATTCTTTTATCTGTTCAGCGCAAAGATTCTGTGGCTTTTTGAGAATCAGTGCTGTTGTGCTCTCACTGAATCTGAGAAACCAACGAGCATGGAGGGTTCTAACAAACCAGGGATCCTGACTGAGAAGAATACAAGATTATAAGGCAGCAGAAGTGGAGCAACTGGCAGGTAAGGACCAAAGAGCAGTGGTCAGAAGGTCAGGTAAATGATTTCCACCTCTTACCTGCTGCAACAGCCATTTCCGTCTCTGAAGTTTGATCTGGAGAAAGAAAATTAAAAACAGAATCATGATCAGAACAATGAGAGCAGATATCATTTATAAGCGATTTCTGTCAAGGGACAGTCACACGACAGTTCTTATATCAACATTCTCTCCCAAAAATGTGACTCCAGTTCATCTTATGTCATCCGAACAGTTCTATCAAGTTATTTGGACTTGGACACAGAGACAACTTCCTTTCCAAACGTAGTTTAGGAAGCAAAGAATAGGGCCTGCTTTGAACGACGAGCGAGCCTGAACTCTATGCGGTATTTAGTAACAGACTCTGAAACCTAGAATGCACATGCACCGTGTGCGTGTGAGGGTTCAACAAGTCAATGCCTATATCAAGGGTGTGTTTCACCATCTGGTTCAATTCTTGTACTGACTTACTGTCCGGAGTAGGGACGAATGAAAGACTTCTGGCAAGTGTATCATCACATCTTGCCACAACAATTTGTGGCGCCTTTCAAATAGAAGTGAGTGAGTGAGTATGGTTTTACGGCGTTTTTGGCAATATTCCAGCAATATCACGGCGTACACATTGTACCCATGTCGGGATTCGAACCCGGGTCTTCGGCGTGACGAGCGAACGCTTTAACCACTAGGCTACCCGACCGCCCCATTTCAAATAGAAGAAACACTGGATATGCAACTGAGTACTGATTTTACAACCGGCTAAAGGATAACTGGATTTATCATCCAAAACTAGTTGCCAGAGGAGATATCACTTGGGTGAGATCTAGTGATATCTACATTGTACATATTGCTGCAGTGAAATTGCATCACAATGCTTTGCAGACCATTGTGACGTCATCGGTTACCATGATGTCACAATCAAATGACATCACTAATGGCTCTGTTACTGAAGCTGATAAACGTGGAAATACTCCTCGGCAAGCCTCAAAGTTGTTTCCCCATTTTATCAACTTGTGTTGATATATTTGTTATCAAAAGTCACTCAGGTGATATTCTCCATACATGATCAGTTGAAGCAGAACTGAGTTTGCATCTGGTTAAAGGAGACTGAATATGCAAGTGATTGAGACAGTTCTGGGTATGCAGCTGACTGAAGTCGTACTGGAGTTTTCAATTTTCTGAAAAAGTGCCTATGCTGAGTGTGTAGTTGGATAAAGCATTCACTGGTAAACAGCAACATGAAGCACAATGCGTGTTGTTGAAGATGATTTAATGTGTTTTTAAAAAAGGTTGAAGCAGCGCAGGGTATGCAGCTCGTTCATACTATGCTTGTATGCGGCTGTCTAAAGCAGGATTGGATATGCCCCTTACTGAAGCTGTAGTGTGTATGCAACTCAGTGAAGCAGTACTGGTTATGCAAGTGATGGGTTAACGTAAACTGGAAGGTCACCCTGCCTTAGAGATCACGCATACCAAATTTTGTCAAAGTGCATTCATACGTATGTGTATCTGTTGTTTTGTATCAAAGCCTTTCTGAAGTCTTACACCTAATGAATGACCTTGACCTTCAATGTAATTAAATCACATGTGAGAACATTACTTGTTACAAATATGTAGCCACCATTTCACACTGCCGAGTCTATTCAAGAATACATGACCTTCAAAGTGACATTTGACACAGCCATGAGGATTTTAGTTAATTATTGTGAGTGTATCATAAGTGATTGAAAATGCTTAGATGTCGCATGAATCAATCCGGCATTTTATGAAATTTGAAGCAATTTTCATAACTTTAAATTTACCTAAAGGTACCTTGAACTTTTATTGAGGTCACCCCCCAAATTTGATACGATCGAGACCCTACCTGAGGGATCATGTATATTAAGTTTCATCAAATCCCATTAATAAATACTCAATTATCAATTACGCATGCTTTTTACGGCTATTTCAGACGGTGTGACCGGGACCTTTAATGTCAACTTATTATATGTGAGAAAGAATCCCTGGGGGGTAAAAAAGAGGAACATGTGTATCAGGAAGGTTGGTTGGCGGGGGAGGGGGTGTTCATTTTTGAAAGTCAAACACATCCCTAGGCCTTCCCGCTGACAACAAGAACTACAACCCACGTCATTGGGACAAGATGTCAGGCAACTAGCCAAGTCATTGAGCCTGCACTTGGCATATCGGACATTAGGTACTGGGGACCTATTCTAGCCCACAGGCCTCACGGGGCTGACATATCATGACAATATAATTACCTTTCTTGCTTGCTAAGTTGAGGAGCGATCTTGAATTGTCCAACTCTCTTATGACAGAGGCGTTTTCACGTGATCACCTTTCCTGGAAATGCATCCGATAAAAAGGATATCTAATCTCAGTTGACATACTTCCTCACAAACCAGGGTGCACTAGATAGTACAGTGGGTTCTCGGTCAACAAAGCTTTGGGTTTATCAGTAAAGGATAATTATCGGCTTCACAGACAAATGTTATTGGAAGACGCATATTTGGAACGTTTTTGGCCCCAAACAGAAAAAAAACCCATTCAATTGAAATTGATTGCATAAACCAAATATTATGAAGTATTCAGACCCATATATGTTTTGGTATACTAATTGCTGTCATTTAGTTTTTACGATACAATTTAGGGAGTGAGTGAGTGATCTTGGTTTAATTAATGTCTTTATGTATTATTAGTGTGTGTTATATATCTGAATTAATACAAGTGAGTGGGCAGAAGTTAACGTTGCTTTGAACTCAACCCAAAGTGGCTCACGTCTTAGAGGCTTCACAATTTGGTGAAACACAAAAGCACAGGTCTGGTACTCAACGCTGGACAGTAACATTAGAGCCTGGCATTGCTTAGGGGTGTATTTCGAATTCCATGCAGCAAATAGTTAATGTGCCTAAAGGACCTCTGATTACAATATTCATAACATTACACGCGTCATCCTTTATCAAGCGGTACACGGCTCTCCATTCTGGAAGGAAGGACTCAAGTCTCATGGAATCCTTGGTGACACGGGTGATGGCACCAGAATTCGCTGTACCAGTTGTTTCCAGTAACTGTAACGGGATCAGTATAAATCTCCAGGGTTTTATCAGTGAGAGAGGGTGTCTAAAGAGGGTGTCACAGTCAGTTATCAAGATGTATTACATTTTCAGTCGAAATATTTATTTGAGGGTAAATGCTTTGAGAAACACGTCAACAGCATCTTTGATGACAAGAACCTTTATATACGGCAGATCCCCAACATACAAATTTCAACCAAACTCACTGATTGTGTCCTTACTTTCTTCCTGGTTTTGTTATACTGTATTTTTTCTTTGTTTTCTATCCAATCGGTATCTCACTACCAATTCGATCGTAGTCATTTCTAATGTTTCTGAGATTCCAATCGATCTGTTATAACACACAAAACTACTACAACATTCTCATGGTTGCTTATATTATGAAACACTCAGTTCTTAATTGTTTTTGATCTCATCACATATCTTGGGTTATTACCCACAGTAATAGACATAACCGAGTGAGTGAGTGAGTTAAAGCTTTATGCCACGTCGGCAATATTTCATAACAATTGTATGTGCACTTGTGCAAATATCACTTCTCGTATGTTTCAGTGTAATGTTTCAGTCACCTGAACGGCATGGTTGACGTCATTCGTATCTTATTGTGAACTAGAAATGACGTCACAGCTGAAGATTGTTGACGTCATTGGACTTATTGTGGTTTTCTAGGACATCCCGTGATGATCAGTGCAGGGGAGCTCACAGGATTAAGAAATAATGGGTAATAAAGAAATTATTACACTCACATGTGTGTCATACTGATTTTACGAAACTCGTGTAAGATTGCATGTATTACCCTCGCTCTCGCTCGTGAAAGACAAGCATTCTGACACTCGTTTCGTAAAATAAGTATGACACACATGCTCGTATAATAATATCTATCAACACTGTGAACAAATATTACATGGGTGTGTAAATATTGTCATTGTTTTCATGTATTTTCCAGCATGTGCAATAATCATAAATGCTGTCCACATATGATACGTATTTCAATACCATTGATTTATCCTATGTTACATATGGGATTTACCCTGAATTTTCGTTCATAGAAAAAAAGGAAGATTTCCATATGGACAAAATTTAACATATATATTATGTTCGTAAGAGTGTCGTTACTACTTCAGCGATGTATTAAGGTAGTTGGTAGCTCATGGAGATCCACTTTGCTGTGCACTGACCACTTTCACTGGCAAATCAACCTTACTGTGTATGTAGAGCTATTTGTTTGCAGTTGTTTGCCCTATGACAGTTTTGTTGTTGTTGTTGTTGTTGTTGTTGTTTAACCCTCACTCGGCAATATTCCAGCTATATGACGGCGGTCTGTTAATAATCGAGTCTGGGCCAGACAATCCAGTGATTGATATCATGACCATCGATCCACGCAATTGGGATATACGATCACAAGCAACAGCCAAGTCAGGGAGCCTGACCACATGATCGCATTAGTCGCCTCTTAAGATAAGCATAGTCGCCTCTTACGGCAAGCATGGGTTTATGAAGACCTATGCTGTACCCGGATCTTCACGGATAGTACTATACCAATAGGAATTTAAACATGACCATGGTATATTCGATGGTATGCATAACAATCGATAGTTTCAATAGTTACAATTAATTGCTAATAATACATATATTCAATCTCATTAAAATCAGATATATGTTCTGAGGACATCCCATTACGTGTCACGTCAGAACGACCTTTCGTGAACTGAAAGGACTAATATAACAAGAAGTCGACATAATTGGCTAATCTAATCGGAAAAGAGCGTTCTCGAGCTTCACGGCAATAGTTTCAAACTGGCGACTTCCTTTTCAGACTATGTTTGAAAAATATGCTGATACAGTTCTGTGCAGCGCCTCTTCAGTTCGAATGTTTATCCCATGGAAGAGAGAGATAGACGATGATTTTGACGGAATCAATCGTACCTGTCGTTCGGAATAGCCCATGTTGACGTTTTAGAGGCTGCATGATTAGAAATAACATTCCGACTGTTACTTTCATGATCCGGTAAGCGACACTTTGATTGGTCGGATGAAAGGTCGTTCTGGCTTGACCGGTAATGGGATGTCCTCAGATCTTTGCTTAGCGGAAGCAAGAACTAAGATCAGAGTTTAATGAGATTGTACATGTATTAAGCGAATTTCAAACCTGCTTTCAGGTTAGAGTCACTTGTCTTGGGTTTGAGAAGTGACAGGGAACAAAATGAGATTGTACTGTATTCATTTCTGTTACATTGATTATTATAATTATCAAGCCTTAAAGCTGGTTTTCAACTATCACAATTCTATTGCCATAGTGTGGGCTACTATTGCAATACAATCGCAATTGCGAAAATAACTCCAATAGTTGGCACAGCTTTTGAGTGAGTTTCCTCGGAACGACACTTTAGTGTAAAGACTCATTGCAAATGGGGGAATTCGAAATTGTTTTATTTTGATAGATGAAATATGGTCGTCCAGAATATCACATGGTCGGTCCCTCTATTGCAAAATATTCGTCCTGTTGCTGTGATACCATCAGATCGGCAACCTGGCGGTGTAACACGTGCGTCCACAAACGTGTTGATGACACATTCTGTTACGTTGACAATGACCCATGGGGTGATAGATTAAACATAATTTGCAGGCTCAGTGTTCACGCACTTAGCAGTGCCAACAAAATCTCACCAGCAGCAGCATCAGTCTAAACATGAGAAAGTCTAGTAAAATACATGAAAAAGAAAAGAACCACCTCGCCTCGAACGTCAGTCCAAGACCTTCGATTGCAAGACAGGTATCGACTGGAAACTATTGCCAACAATACGCAACATCTAGGTAACGACGGTTTACTCTTTGTAAACCATCCGTCGGAATTCTGAAGCCTTCAAGATGACCGAAACCCGTCGCAGGTCGAGGTCCGATATCCATCCGTGTGCTTTGTTAGCACACAAGACACACAGGAATCATTTCGACATTCGTGAAACGCATTGAATTATAAGATCGAAAGTCGAATTTACTGATATATCAGACGTTATCTTCACAGAGAGCAAAGAAGTGTATATTGCTTTAAATTACGGCATGATTGGTGAAAGTGTTCACCTTGACGATGGCACACTGGGTTAGCCTGGGGTTTGAAACGTTGTCTCGACACACTGACGACCCGGTTGTCCCTCGCCATATTGCTGGAATATTGCTGAAAGCGGCGTATCACACTATTCTCTCACAGCAACACTTGAGTGGCAGAGAAGACTATGTATTGTACATATATTGTAGAACCATTCTTTGGTCTATGTCATTTTAGGTTCATCTTCCTGAGGCAAGGGAGTTAACTGACTTTAAAAGTCTTTAAACGTTTCCAGCCTTGAAGAACTAGGCGGGAATTTCTGGGCTCGATCGTTGCGCCTCCAGTGTCTTTTACGAGTTATGTCCCTTCTATGTCCATCCTATTGACTAATAAGATTATATCACTCATATCACTTGCATTTGCTTCAATCAAAATAACGGTGCCCAGTCAAGACGATCTGATAAAAAAATCCAAATCTATATTGTGAGAGAACGGGTCTTACCTCGAGACGCGCATAAAATCACGTGGGCACCTTGATTAGAAACATGAAAAGTTTTGTAAAATATCTCAAATATGTCGAGTAGGCGGTAAACATGTTTTGCAAATCCTACAATCGACCGAAATCTGTACAGGAGTTTACGAACCGGGTGTCGATTTCGTTACACGTTTTTTTATTTTACTATGCATAGACTGGTTGCTTTTAGCAATTTAATCGTTATGTTCAAGGTATATTTGTATAAATATGTGCATATAGTGTTGCATAAAGCCTGAATACATTTTGATAATGTCCCCAGTTGCTAAATGGTTGGCGCAAATAACAAACATGTGTTTTAGTGTCGTATGACGTTAGGCAACAAGCACTTACTTTTTATGACCTACTTTCAAAGTATTCTTTTCTTGTTACATTGAATTCCTTTAGAAAAAAATATAATTTGTTTACACTGGATATTCTTCCAGGATGTTATTTAAATAATTCTTGAAAAACTGATTTTGACGCTCAAAAGTGTATTATGTTCATAATAACTATAAAAAAAAGTCACTCAACTACCATGACATTTTGTCCATGGCATCCTTAGACGAGGAGGTTTGGAGCGACCCTCATTGAAAGTCAGGGTGATCATTCTGACGATATTTCTGTTCTCATTGTAACACCACAATATAAACAACATAAACACATTGGAAAGCAGTGCAATGCATCAAACCACAATGAGGTATTTCTGACCACTGCATCTATAGTGAGAGAGTGTGTTTATTACGGTAAAGGGGCCACCGGCCCATTATACATGAAACTTGACATAATAAGCGCTGAAGCGCCATATAATATGATTACAGTTTCTGTTTATGCAAATATTAAATGATGGACATCCATATTATGCAAAATATTTACTACGTTTCTTTAAAGATAAAAAGATAAATTTAGCCAAATTATTTATGACCGTGATTTTCCGTGATGTGAATAATAAAATAAGCTTATTGTTATATAGGAATTTATAATAAAATTCTAGAATAAGACTTTCTCTTAAGTCCTGATAAAATGGATATTCAAGACAAAAATGTAGTTCTGATTCAATATTAGGTATTACACAATAGTTGTTTGTTTGTTTGTAGTTTGGCGATCAGTTTGCACTCTTCTCTCATTGTTACGGTTTTAAGAGAGTGCGGCGTGTGTCTTTCTTCAGTAACTTTGAAACATGGAACGAAAACTTACGTTACTTAATGTTTATGTAGTACCTCAATAAAGCCATGTAAAGGTAGAACGTCAAACAAATAGGTCATTAACAATTTAAGCCAGAGGTTAGCTATAGCTGACCCGGGGCGGTCGGGTAGCTTAGTGGTTAAAGCGTTCACTCGTCACGCCGAAGACCCGGGTTCGATTCCCGACATGGGTATAATGTGTGAAGCCCATTTCTGGTGTCCCTGGTCGTGATATTGCCCGAATATTGCTAATAGCGGCGTACAAAACATACTCACTTACTCGATAATTCGATAGTAGGTCATACTTTCTTCTGCGTAAATTATAACATCACATACGTAGATGAAAGTATCGTATACGTAGATGTTAGTAATATCAACTACGTAGATGAAAGTAACATCAACATAGAAAATACTTTTCGACTGCGGCATTAATACGCTTCAATAATGACTCTTTACCTCTTTGTTATAACACATGCCGTGTTGCTATGATACATCACCTAGGCAAAACGGCGGTTTGAAACATGTTTGCACAAACGTGTTGATGATGCATTCACGACTTTAAGTTTAACAGTTTGGTTCTACAATGACGCATGGTAAGAAAGGGTTAAAACACGCGTACACAGTTGGACGGCTCAGTGGTCACGCACTCTGAAGAACCAGCACCGTCTCTCCAGCAGCAGCCTCAGTCTAAACATGGACGTATACCAGGGTTTTACAGTGATGGACCTGTACTGTGGTACAGCTGAGTGTGAACAAAATCCTTTTGCAGAAAAAACAGTTAAAAGAAGGTCTAAGCCTAAGGCGAAGACCACCAAACACAGACGACGAAAATCTAGTACAATGCTTGATAAAGAAAAGAATCACATCGCCTCTAAGGTCAATTCAAGACCTTCCATTGCAAGACAGGTACAGTCTTGAAACTGTATTGACAACAATGTGCAACCCCCTTGGCACCGAAGGGTTACTCTTTGTAAACCATCCGTCAGAAGAATAGCTCCTGGCTGTATACAAGATGTCCATCACCATGGAGGTCATGGACTCATGGTGTAGGGTGGAACCTGTGACGACCAGAAGACACTGCTCGTTGTTATCCCTGGCAATCACAATGCATAACGAACGGTACGTTGACCAAGACCGGAGACGAGTAGCTAATGAAACCCACTAAATGCCCAGTTTATCGATGGTGAATGGAGTGTACTTTTTCTTCACTCTATTTGTGCAAGTAGGGGGAACCTGCTGCAGCAGGACAACGCCCGATCACGCACCGCCCCGATCACGCAGAACTCTCTGAACAACGTCAACGTGCCCGTACTGCCTTGGCGCTCACGTTCGAGCACTTGTGGGATCATCTGGGTAGAGAGCTGAGGAGACGACCCAACCATCCAAACAACTAACAGGACCTGCAGGATGCTTGGCAACACATTCCGGCAATCGTCATCAGACGTTTGACGTCATCCAAGAGACGGCGCATTGAGGCGTGCATCCTTGCTAGGGGAGGTCATACGCGGCATTGATGACGTCGCCCCAATGCCACGTTAGTGTCCGCTGGGGTCACGGGTAGCCCAGTCGTCTAAGGCGCCGCGATTCGCTGTGCAGAGTTGCGTCCCTTGGGCACGCCGGAAACCTATGATTGTGGGTTCGAATCCCGGTTCGCCCCAATTATGTTTCTAGGTTTGTCAGCACCATACCCGTGCTCGTGGGTTTCACCGAAGTGGTAAACGTCTTTGACCTCCATCACTTCGGGCTTTCCTCCCACATTAAGCTGACACGCCGTGATATAACTGGAATATTGTTAAAAGCGGCGTTAAACCCAACTCACTCACTCACTCACTCACTTAGTGTCCGCTGATGTTTCTATCCACTTATTGGCCACAGCCTATGTGACTTACTTTGTGAGAACTGACTTCACAGATCGCCATTGGTGTTCAGCTGACTATGTGTTTGATAGTTTGCATGATTGACAACAAGTGAATTCAATACACAGAATCAATTGCATCAACATTTTAAGTTAACTCCATGTCAACTTTCTTCTGATCTTCAGTTTATTGTATGTGTATTGCAAAGACATTGTTATGCCAGATTGTGACTGGTCGCATTGTGCCATTTTAGTTGACAACCGGGGCGGTCGGGTAGCCAAGTGGTTAAAGCGTTCGCTCGTCGCGCCGAAGACCCGGGTTCGATTCCCGACATGGGTACAGAGTGTGAAGCCCATTTCTTTTGTCCCCCGCCGTGATATTGCTGGAATATTGCTAAAAGCGGCGTAAAACCATACTCAATCAGTCAGTTGACACCTATTTTGCCCTTTAGTTGACACCCAACTTTATACTGCCACCTGATTGGTGGAGGTGTTCTCAGTGAAGATACGGCGGCGGGATAGCTTGTGGTTAAAACATTGTTTCATATGTTGCACAGACATTGTTCAGTCAGTTTCATTTCTGGTTGTAATTTGTTGCATTTTTCAAGTTGTTATTTTCGATTTTACACATATTTGAGTAAATATTTGCATATATTGATGCTTAAAGATTCAAGACCTTTTGCTCATGTTTACAGCAACTAAATGGCTGGCGCAAATGGCAAAAAGTAGTATGTATTTTTGAATAAAATAATTGTTTTCATATTCCTATTAACGTCTGAATGTAATTATTTATTCTAATTTGTGACCCTGTGTGTTGTTTCAGAGATGATTGGGGTGCGAAGGGGTTCTCATAAACGTGGTTCCCAGTGGCCACGTCTTTGACGTTTAATCATATTGATGGGGGGCGGTCGGGTAGCCTAGTGGTTTAAGCGTTCGCACGTCACGCCGAAAACCCGGGCTCGATTCCCGACATGGGTACAGTGTGTGAAGCCCATTTCTGGTGTCTCCCGTCGTGATATTGCTCACTCACTCACTCATATTGATGGGTATTCTATGATAGCATTTCTGATTCCTTCGCGGGGATTCAAGGGCAGAATAGGTCCTCAGCACGATATGCTTGTCCAACAGTGTTTGAAATAGACGTCGGGCCGTAGGTCCGAGACCGACAGATTTGTTCTCGGGCCGATAGTTTTAAATTTCAGCAGGAAATACGGAAATGAATCTTAACACTCAGGTTGCTTGGTTTTGTTTGTTTTGTTTGTTGTTTAACGCCGCACTCCCCAATATTCCAGCTATATGACACCGGTCTGTAAATAATCGAGTTTGGACCAGACAATCCAGTGATTAATATAATGATCATCGATCCACGCATTTTTGGATCGATGACACGTATCAACCAAGTCAGCGAGCCTGACCACCCGATTCCGTTAGTCGCCTTTTACGACAAGCATAGTGACCTTTTACGGCAAGCATGGGTCGCTGAAGACCTATTCTACCCCGGAATCTTCACGGGTCCTATTGCTTGGTGAAACAGGGTCCAGCTTCAGAGTACTCCACTTGTTAACTCTTTCAATGTCGCAGGCAGGTGTAACGGCAACACCGTAAGCATGTCCAAATAATATTCAATTTCATGAAGCTACCATTTATTAATTCTATCACTTTTCACAAGGTCAGAAAATACGGATTTCATTTCAATTTATCATATTTTATCAATGGATAATTTAGTTTAATTATTAACTATTTCCAGCAATGCTACTGAAAAACAAATTATCTGTAACACGACAACGGGTCCATATCGAACATACCAAAGAGCAATATAAAGACGTTCCAAGCAAATCGTAAATACATTCAATAAAGTGATTAAAAAAAATCTACAAACATATTTCCAATAATTGTCAAACATATAAAAGTATCTATTTCCATCGTTTCATGCGATTGTGTAATGTTAATCAAATGACATCTCGACAGTTGTTGCCATTGTTAGGTTTAATGCCAAAATATATGCGTGCGAAATCTTTGTCACAGGTCGTAACCTAGCACGATGTGTACTTATTTTAAGCATAGCTCGCGATTTCCTGGTTCAAAAGTTCAAAATTACACAATTTAAGCAAAGACTTTTCGGTTCGAAAACGGAGGTATTTCCCGGTATTTTTTCATTGTTTCATGTCACTGAGCGGAAAGCCACTATTATTGGAAATATATGAAGATAGATCGTACTTTAAATTCTTTTTATCATCATTTTCCGATTACTTTAACAATGAAAATGAAAAAGAAATGTTAGTGGATAACTCTATTATGAAATCTTAAACTCGCCATAATTTTCGCTTCCTTGGTGCTTTATATTGACGCAATGAATGTGTTAGCTTAATTTGTTATATAAAACGAAGTTATATAAAACGAACTTAATGAAGTTATAAACGCATTATTTAAATAATGTGATCAACACAACTTACATATTTACAAAGTAACAGTAAGACGTTTCAAATTGTGTATGACAGGTAGTAGCAATGAAGTTTCACAAGCTGATTATGTCCTTGATAAATATAGACATCATCTCTCGCTACAGTGTCTCTTGGAAGTCTGCGTGATGGCAGTAAAAGCTTGGGCCCTTAAGGCTCTCAGTTTACTCTGCTGAGTTTCAGACACAGCTTACAAGGTGATTTACTGGATCAGATCGTCATGTTAGCGACTCTGTTGACTGCATGTCATTGAGCGCCGACAGCTTATATTATCCCACAATAATTCTGGCAATACGCTTCGTGACTATGATGTTAAAATCTCAATCGGGAAGAGAGCTAAGTGAAAACATCTGATGGGATACAACGTAGCGTTTCTCATCAATTCACGCCAATATGGTAAGAGTGATTCAGGAAAAAGCAGTAGGAAGGATAGTTACGTTTGCATTAAAAATAGTAAAAAGTGAAACTCATCTTCCACAGTGTAACAGATACATAATTCACACACTCGCCGTTCTTTTGGTTGCCGAATACATGTTCCTGTTTTTATTTTGTTTTATTGTGAAATTCATCCAAAAGGAGCAAGGGCTACTCTATATTTTGAAACTTTAAGGTACAATTCCGAGCAAAAGTTTATAAAGTGGATAACTATTTGTTTTGGTGCCCCGAAGGAGCACATCGTGCCAGTCTTGCTTGTTTATTGCCTTTGAACGAAATACGAATTCTGAGATAAAAGCTGGTTTATTACGTTCATCGTTGCTCCCACAGAAAAAAAGAATATGTTTTACTTTGAAGACCAATTAATTTTACCCTTTTCTGCTGTTTGACATATCATGTCACAACAATTGTCACACTTTTGTTTCACGATTTACAATTAAATGACAGGCAATACAAAACTGTTCTAGTATATACATACTTATTTTTGTAAACTATTTACAGAGTCAAATATAAGTATAAAGTCGTCAGAGAGTAAGAGAAACACTTGGACGAAGTCAGGACACCAGGCATGATGTATACCATGCGAACAAGAGGATTCATCAGTATGATCTAATTCATTTAAAAACATGAAAAACAAAAATGGGTTCAAAACGCAACCTTGTCTAAGACCCAAAATGGACATTCAAAAACATCTGAAACAAGTTCACTATATCTTACACATGATTTCAGAGAGTCATAAATAGAATGCAAAGCATTTAACGCTATACTTTAGTATACACCACAATTTGGTTGTATTCGCAAAGTCGAAGGCTTTTGAAAAAATCAACAAAAACAAAGACTAAAATGTGCTGTAACCTTTGCAAAATCCAGCCTGTGATTCTTCAATTTTATCGTATGCATTGTGATCATAACACGAGAATGGATGTGTATTAAGTACACTTAACAGTCCTATTCATCTATCATTACTTTGATCTTGTCTGTCCAAACACTTTTCCTCATTTGTAGAGGCTGAGATTTATTTTCTTCTGAAAAGAGAGCTGAAATTATTTTACGGCACATTTCAAATTCAACTAATGGAGAGAATGAAAACAATACTGAAACATATCTGTACAGATGTAGGTGATTTAAAACAAAACAATGAAAATAGCAGTATAATAAAGCATTTATAAAATGATAAATAAAAGACCCATGTGTAGCCCTTTTGGCCATTTCCACTCCATCCCGATACAAAACACAAGTCGGCCTAAACTACACCCGGCAATAAAGAAATGAATTGGCATTACATACTAATATATGTACATGTAGATGATATCATATTTTCTAAAACGTTTTTGGAACATTTGAGTCACCTCAAGAAGTATTCCAAAAGATCAAAGAAGCAGGACTCACTCTAAAACCAAGCAAATATAAATTGGTTACAAAAAAAAAAGTTAGCTACTTCGGGCATATCTTCAGCTAAGATTCATCCATGTCGATCCTTCAAAAATAGATTCAGTCACACAGATCCCACCCTCTAATAATGTCCATGACGTGTGTCATTTCTTAGATTTGACTTCGTGTTTGTTGCAAACCTTCCTGGCATCGCCTCCCCTCTATACAACCTTCTGAAACAAATGCGTGTTTCGAATGGTCCAGCAATTGCAAACAAGCATTCGAGAAGCAAGTACAAGCCTTTACAACAGCCCCTATCCGTGCATATCCCGACCAAAACAAACCCTTTCTTTCTCTCAACTGATGCACCTCAAACTGCAATAAGGTACATATTAGGCCAACTTGATTCTCATGGCGTAACTTGGAATAATGTTGTTAGTTCATGTCTTTTGATCATACAAATATCTTCCTGTTTTGTGTTAGGAACAATGTTGATTGATACAGTTAACAACTGTTATGGCCTCTTAAAATGGAAGATTTGAAAAAAACTATATTAATAAATAAGGGTTACAGGCATACAGTCTCTCATGGTGATGTCTCTTTGTCATAGTTAGTTTGTTCGTTGTTTAACGCCGCACTCAGCAATATTCCAGCTAAATGACGGTGGTCTGTAAATAATCGAGTCTGGAGCAGACATTCCCGTGATTGACATCATGCGAATTGATCCAAGCAATTGATATGGTTGGTTTGTTGTTTATCGCCGCACTTAGCAATATTCCAGCTATATGATGACGGTCTGTAAATAATCGAGTCTGGACCAGACAATCCAGTGATTGACATCATACGCATCGATCCATGCAATTAGGATCGATGACATGCATCAACCAAGTCAGCGAGCCTGACCACCCGATTCCGTTAGTCGCCTTTTACGACAAGCATAGTCGCATTTAACGGCAAAAATTATATCCTTTTTAGACAGGCCAAAGGCACTATTCTAGCATTTCTGACAGTACTTTTAAATGTTGCTGTTATAGTTATACAACTGGAATGCTGTGTCTTTATACAACACACACATATCATATAGTTTAGCAGTGTCACTTTAACCTGAGAACTCTTAATGCCCTATCCAGGAACGCCATTCCGTATGACCAACTACCGGAAGCTGCCCAAAGAGCAGCCTCGACTGCCTTGGTCAACAATGTCCAGATTCGGTTAGAACCATCATAATGATTCCTGGCGAATTTTCTCGCTTCCTTTTCATGAAGCTTGCGACGCTTATCACGAAGCTCCTGTCGCTTCCTTGACAGTGATTCCTCTTTTGACTCGGAGCTATCTGCAAGCGTCTGCTTGTATTCCGCCACACCATTAGCGATATACTCCGCATCAGATCTTTGATTATTGTGCAACAGTTTGTCCAACTCTTCTTTCTCAATTTTCTTCATTTGTAGCTCAGCTTCCTGATACATATCATTTATGAAGAACCGTCCATTCAGTGTATCTACCAGATCCAGTAAGCATCGGACAAACACTTCATTGTCGTCAGTCGATTTGTTGTTTACAGCAAGGTAGTTTTGATCGGTTTCACCGGTCTTATTAATGAAAGCCCTCAGTTGGAGGTTTGTGTCAATGAAAGATTTCAGACTCTGTTCAAGATCCTCTTTCCTTGTGAATATGACGATGACGTGACGTTGTGACTCAGAGCCAAAAAAACTCAGAAATTTCTTCACGGAATTACTCTCTTCTTCGGTAAACCTCCCTATACCAATCACAAACAGAATTGCGTGCACACCAGGAGAGGATAAAGCGATACATTTCCTCAGCTCTTCCTTGATATCTTTCTGACTACCTCCAGTAGGAAAGAAACCGGGACAATCAACCAGTAAAATGTCCCTGCCGAATCTCTCAAACATGATGTGTTCACATGATTTTGTTACAGAAGAGGCTGAACACTCGACTTTGAAAGTTGTCTTCCCAATGATTGTATTCCCAGTAAAACTTTTACCAGCTCCAGTCTTTCCGATGAGAATCAGTCTAATTTCTTCAGACACAAAGGTTCCTCTTTCGGAATCTGAAACACCAGATTACATGTCACAACGAGATTAGGATTAACTTTCTGTCATCTGTTCAGAGCACGGATTTGGTTTGGTTGGTTGGTTGGTTTGTTGTTTAACGCCGCACTCAGCAATATTCCAGCTATATGACGGCAGTTTTGTAAATAATCGACTCTGGACCAGACATTCCAGTGATTAATATCATGAGCATCGATCCACGCAATTCGGATGACATGCATCAACCGAGTCAGCGAGCCTGACCACCCGATCCCGTAAACGCCTTTTACGACAAGCAAAGTCGCCTTTTACGGCAAGCATGGGTTGCTGAAGACCTATTTTACCACGGAATCTTCACGGGCCTGGAAATTCTGGCAGAATCATTTAAACCCATACAGTGCGTAGGAGCGGCCTGCTAAGCTTTATTGCCCACCACAATATTCTGCTCTGAAATGGATAATGTACAGTGTACATGCTTTAAGCTTCATCTCCAGAAGGGGCAGTGGGATGGCCTTGCTCTTGCTGAAGGTCTGGGATCAATGCCCCATGGGCATGAGTACATTGTGTAAATTCCATTGCTGGTGTCTACCGCCATGCTTTTGCTAGGAGGCTTTTGCTAGGATGTAGCTGAAAGTCGTACTCAATCATCCCAAGTTTATAACTTTCCATTTATTAAATCTGTTCAGAGGAGTCTTGCTCAAGTAATCGGGATAAGTCGCATATGCCCACAACAAATTTATCAAATTCGAAATAACGAGAATAATCCATCTATGATATATAAGTGTGTATATCACTTGATTGTCTGGTTTGTTCACAGGCTGAAGGAGTACTCCTGTGCTGCGTCAGGCAATTTATAAATTGTATGAATGGCGGGTGCTACCGGTAGGGCAGGACATGCTTACCCATTTCGCGAACACCTGGTGTCATCACTGATTTTCAGTGGTCCATTCATATAAATTTCAATAGCTATGTTGCCCTTGACACCAAGTGGTATCTGTTTTGGCAGAAATCTAGGCTGGTTATTATCTTGAACTTGAATATATAATTAGTTCGTTCATATAGTTTGCTTGTTTGTTGTTTAACGCAATAGTCCAGCTATATGACGGCGGTCTGTAAATAATCGACCAGACAATCCAGTGATTAATTTCATGAGCATCGATCCACGCATTTGGGATCGATGACACGTATCAACCAAGTCAGCGAGCCTGACCACCCGATTCCGTCGTTCATATAGCAAGAACCTTAGATATACAGAAAAAAGAGAGTAATGGCCTGGTATTCTTATGATGGAGCCCTTTATTTTGTGACTGTAATTTTGTAGCAATGCTGTGAATAACAAATTTCACTCACTCAGTAATCATGGTACAAATCCTGTTCTGCTCTCATTGAATCAGAGGCATTAAAACGTTAGTTCATGAAGGACTCCACCGCGAGACTTTTTCTGAATTTATTAAATTTATTAGCCATGAGTGTCTTGTTTTCCGTTCAAAGTAACACAAAATATCGTTGTCAACAGCATTTTGTCTACAAATGCATCCCCAACAGCCCTATGTGACGCAGGTCATTGACATTTTCATTTTGTAGAAAGCGTTAAGCACTGGAATGGTTTAACAAACCAATGCTCCCATTCGAGATGGGTCTGGCATGTGAACCTTCGCCCATCAGGCAACGTACAGCCAGTCTAAGGGAAGTAACTCTTCTTGACCACACTCAGGTAAGGACTCTGTGGTTGAGATAAAAAAAAGGCACGAAAACATTTACCTGCTGCAACAGCCATTTTCGTCTCTGCAGTTGAACCTGGAGAAATAGAATTGAAAATAAAAGCGTGATTGGAACAATACAGAGAGCCCAGATCATTTTAGAACGATTCCTGTCTGAAGAAGCTAGCGACTCTGTGTCTTCGAAATGCCTACCATCAGCCATGTCTAAAGCAAGCAAGATACAGAGCCACTACTAGAGGCAAATGACAGGAGGCGCTGTTTCAACCCAGTCCAATGTCTGACATAAAACAAAAGAACAGTGTGTTTCAGTATGGCGTCAATATAAGCTTTGGGGACAATTGTAGCAAAGCAGAAGTATACTAATTAATTCTAGAGTGGTTTGTCCATAGGTTCAAATCCCTCTAGAGTACTTCCAGCCTCGGCTACGCCTGCAGGGAGGTGTAGGGGCCTCAAAGAAGCAAAATCACGCGCGGAGTATGACGACAGAAAGCTTTTCTCATTCTTTTCTGGGGGACACGGGTGGCCCAGTCGTCTAAGGCGCCGCGATTCGCTGTGCAGAGTTGCGTCCCCTGGACACGTCAGAAACTAGGGGTGTCACGATGAATCGAAATATCGATATATTGCTATTGGGAAGCACTTAAAGTTAATAAATCAATTGCGATCAATTGTGTCGATTTCAGTTAGGAATATAGATAGTTTCGATTGTATTAAATACATCAATTAATAACATGCAATGCTGTACAAACTTGTTTTTCTTTTAATCATGTGCGGTAGTAATTTACAAAAAAAAAAATCTTTTTCTTAAATTATTAGAGTAAAGAAAACACAAATCAGTCATATCTCAAACTTTACTTTTTATTTGTTGTTATGGTTATCACATTGATAGGAAAGTTCAGTTCCAAGATTTAATTCAACTCTAAAATCCATCTAAAATAATACACTGAAAACTATCGATATTTATCGCAATAGTTACTTGCAATATCAATAGTTATCGCAAAAGTTTCTTTCAATATCAATAGTTATCGCAATAGTGATATCCAGACCAATAGTCACCCCTGCCAGAAACCTATGATTGTGGGTTCGAATCCCGGTTCACCCCGATTATGTTTCTAGGTTTGTCAGCACCATACCCGTGCTCGTCGGTTTCACCGAAGTGGTAAACGTCTGAGACCTGCATCACTTCGGGCTTTCCTCCCACATTAAGCTGACGCACCGTGATGTATAACTGGAATAATGTTAAAAGCGGCTTTAAACCCAACTCACTCACATTATTTATTAATCACTGGATTGTCTGGTCCAAACTCGATTATTTACAAAATTCGCCGTCATATAGCTGGAATTTTGCTTATTGCTGAGTGTGGCGTTAAATAATTAACCAACCAACCATCATGTAATGCCCCAACAAAAGATTTTACTATCACGCAAATCCTTATCTCTCAGGCTCAGAATTTATACTTCCGGGTTCGATCTGTGTGCGCGTGTGGATATAACCAATAAGACCACGCCGTTATCGCACATGTATTTTAATGGGTAGCCATCGATGTTATAACTGTGCTGCCTATACAACAATAGACGTAATCAGATCACACCGTGATATTCATTGAAGCGCCTCTATACTGACCATGATCGAGTCCATCAAACGAACAAGTGTAATATACAACGTATCCGTGATAGATGTTATGGTGTTATATTTCGGCCAAATAGTCACCAGACATGTCAAGTATTGATATCAGTATTTGAAAATAAGCGATAAAAATAACAATGCGGGCCAAACGCTGCAGATTATGGTTACCATGGTGACACAAAAATCAACGAGCAATGGGAGATATATTCTAATGTTACACTACAAATGGGGCACGACCGTGGCTAGATTGTGGAGCTATGTATTGTCACCGGGCATAAAACCGGCCCAGTCACGGTCTGGTGACCGCACAGCTTCCCTCGCTTATAATTTTCCGGCTTCCGTCACCATTCGGCAAAGCCCGGCGGTCTTCGTGGTCCTTTACTCATTTATTTGAGAATTAGTAACTCGCATATGTTTTCTCTCTGGTGACTTAATGGCACACTTTTATCATGTATTTATTCCATGTAGGTTTTCTCATATATGTTTGCTAACTTTAATTTTCACGCTGTAGCGGGATTATCTAGTATTAGTCTATATTTCTCATGTATTTATGGTCATTTTTGCCACCTCATCAGTAATTGTACATATAGAGAATCTCACCCGAGTGTCTTTTGATATCAAATATATCAACACGAGTTGATAACAGTGGCAAAATTCCGAGGCTTGCCGAGGATTTTTGCCACTTTTATCAACGAGTGTTGATATATTTGATATCAAAAGACATGAGGGTGAGATTTTATTGATCATCCAACATCATTCTTCCAACTTTTTCAATTTGTAGACAGTAATTAGCAGTGTCTTCAGTGTAAAAAGTACTGCAAACTGCTTCAGTAGTAGAGCCATTAGTGATGCCATTTGATTGTGACGTAACCAGTGACGTCACAATTGTCTGCAAAGCTTTGTGATGTAATTTCATTGCAGCGATATCTACTGGGTAGATATCGCTTGATCTCATCCAAGCGATATCTCCTGTGGGGGCCAGTTTTGGATGATAAATCTGGTTGTAAATGTTTGGTGATACCGTTGGATAGCTTATGTTCAGCTGTATTTTGGTACTTATATCTTCCGTATTGGTTTTGTGGTTAGTCTGTGATTTGGGTTTTCCCTATGTTTATTTGGATTTTCTCTACGTTTATTGGGGGTTTCCCTATGTTTATTGGGGGTTTCCCTATGTTTATTGGGGTTTTCCCTATGTTATTTTGGGTTTTCCCTATATTTATTGTGGTTTTCCCTATGTTTATTGGGGTTTTCCCTGTATTTATTGGGGTTTCCCTATGTTTATTGGGGGTTTCCTTATGTTTATTGGGGTTTCCCTGTTTATTTGGATTTTCCCTATGTTTATTGAGGTTTTCCCTATGTTTATTGGGTTTTCCCCTATGTTAAGAAACACACTTCGTTACTCTTTCCACGCTACTGTTTTCCCTTGGCTGACCAGGAAAGGTTGCCCTCGCATACACGTTGTGTTCAAGTCATTCACTCCAAGTGGATCAGGTCACCAACGTGATCTGTGTACTCAACGTCGCCTATGACGTTGTTGACGAGACTACGGTAATCCGGTGTTTTTATAGCAATTACTCATTTTTCGCTTTCGTAGGACAAATACCCCAACCTGGGTTTTCGCTTTACTGATACTAGAGAAAATTGGATTTTCGCTAACCCGGCACGACACCTCGCCGACATCCGCGCACACGTATAAAACCCTTGTCAAATTAATGTGTCTTTACATCTCTGCGTCATAAGGCCTCTTTTAATGTCAAAAGTCTTAGACTTTAGTCGCACCCGACTTAATTGGCTGTCTATGCATCTTGTCAATATCTTGTCAAAGTGTTGTTTTAGCTACCCTCTCTTTGTCACTGTTATACAGTTGCTTAGCTAATCCACTTGTGTATTGGCTCTGATTCAATTAATCAGTGATAGTAGTATAAAGTGAGGGCGCAGACGCTGGTTTTGGTTGAGGGAGGTTGAGTGAAAATAGGGAAGGTGATTGGCTGATCCAAGTCACGTGATCGGATAGGATGACTCATGCATCAACAGCGCGTCGGGAAAGGGCGGGGAATGAAAGGTGTGTGTTTATAAGACAGAAAAGAATTCGTAAGTAAACAACAGTAAAGGGTATTCAATAGAGCTATGCGTATGGCGTGCTGCCCTGAATAGACAAGCAGCCCAGTTTGAATTGAGCGCGCTTGACAACTCACGTGACCACGTCGTTTCAAATTGTTTATTGGTCGTAATGGTTTCGTTAATTTCAGGCGTTAGTAGAAATTACAATTAGTGTACAACTCACGTAGTCGTTTCAAATTGACCGCGCTCGCGAGAGCGTGCGATCTGGTTTGATGAATGCAGGGTGTGTGTTGAAAGTACGACCATACCGCAATAGAGACGGGTTATGTCAACACGATATACGCCGGGTAATGTAGGTAGGGAAAAAAAATGTACGTCTAGCTGGATCAAATTCATCTTGTACTTTCTACACGTTGTACACCATGAACGTTAGACAACCTGTATAGAAAAAAATATAGACAAAATAGATAAGACTTCACAATCAGCAAGCTAGCAGTGTCGTTTAATTACATTTAGCGCGCAAGAACGAGGTAGTCACGTCACCCTGCATTGACTATAACGCTGAAGGCAGCCGGATTTCGAATCACCCGGCGCTGCGTACTATTGTGAACCATTTGTAAAGAATTATTCAGCCCTGTCCCGACTTGCATAGTTGATGTTTCAATGCTAGCTTTTCCATTAAACGCGATGACAAATAAGCCCTACGGTTTGAGTTTTAACCGTGTAACATGATGTGCACAGTTTTACTTCAGAACGTGCTATTTTGAAAATAGATAGAAAACTGATAAGTACATGTACCAGTGTGACGGCACGAAGCTAGGTTTGTTGGGAAAGTGATGGAAGCAATCTATAGGACATTTTCATGTTTACAATACTCACCCTTAATTCGAAGAGAGAACAGAGTTTATCATGGAAAATTGTTTGACGAGGAAAATGTTTTATTGGAATATATGTCGAAGTAGGTTTATTCATAGCTAATGTATAGCAGAGAGACTAAGCGACCGACCGCCCATAACAATGTCAACATACCCCGGCCTTAGAATTAATGTCAACATACCAGCCTCGCCTGAAGCTTCCCATTCATAAATTGTGTGAGCAGTGTCCCGTATTCATGATATGTCAGGGAAGATGTGTTGTACATTTGTTATTTTTAAAGGGAGTTATTTCAGAGAGGCGGGACTGACAAACCGATCCCCGTCAGTCGCCGATAAGCATGGGTTACTGGGCCTGCTGCCTGTGGAAGCCAAAGGTGAAGACCATCAAGGATTATTTACCAGTGTGTATTGTAAAACCAAATTAAAATACACATACTGATCGCTTTTTTAACATACTCACAAGTGTGCTGTGGAGAAAAGAGTGTCTTCCAAGATTCCCTGCACGTGTAAGACAGTATAAACTCTACAGTAGTGTAGCCCGAAAAACAGTTTTACTCTCGCCAGCAAACGTATTGGACGTGAACAACATGAAGAAAGAATCAGAGATTAGACTTGACCCTAGAGATATATTTAGGAAGACTACGTTGAGAAAATCACAACAGAGAAAGAAACCACAAGCAGCCAAGAAGTCGACGCTGAAGACAAAGAAGAGACAGGTAACACCTAAAATGAAAACGATGACAACCAAACAGGTATCGAAGACAACACCCCAACCCGTGAAAATACAACATGTGTCGGAGGTGAAGGCTGTGGTGGAACGGGCACTTGCTGCCTTGAAGCGTCAACAGAGTCAAGGGTATAAAAGAAAGCTTCATACCCTCTAATCGCACACCGTATTGGATCACCATGGGGGTTGCCACCTGTCCGGACTGTGAAAAAATGTTTTCAAGGAGAGATGTCATGTTACGACACAGGAGAAACAAACATAGCATACCGCCGCCGTTACAAGCCCACCCGCCGCTGCAAGTCCACCCACCATTACAAGCCCACCCGCTAACGCCGCCGACGCAAGTCCAACCGCTGCCGCCGCTGCGTCGAGCCAACCCGCCGTTACAAGCACATGCGCCGCTGCCATCGCAAATCCACTCGTGGCTGCCTCATTTACCATGTATATCTGATCTTCGAGAACAATTCAAGTTCCTGATTCCCTCAAATGCGCTCGTTGTGGGACCCAGTGGTTGTGGAAAGTCTGTGTTTACCTCTCATGTTCTCCGGCATGGCCTGATCCAGCCCCAACCTACCCGCATCGTTTGGTGTTATACTCAATGGCAGCCATTATATAAGGACCTCACTGAGCAACTGCCTCAGCTGACCTTTGTAAAAGGAATTCCCTGCGATATCTTGGACGAGGATTACTTTGATGCTTGTCAACAGAACGTGTTGGTCCTGGATGAATCCCTGGACGAAGCAAAGCACGACAAGCGTATTTCGCGGCTGTTTACTCAAACCTCACATCACAAGAATGTATTGATCTTTCTCTTGATACAAAATCTGTTTCCGAGAGGTAAGGAATCGAGAGACATTGCTTTGAACGCGCATTATGTCACCCTGTTTCATTCCCCCATAGATAAACAGCAAATCAAACGCTTCGCTCGTAGAGTTTTCCCCGAACATATGGATCACTTTATGCCTATGTATGAAAAGGTTACTGAAACACCCTATGGACAACTCACCATCGATCTAAAACCTACCACCAAAGATCAGGTTCAGACTGTGCTGTTGTTCTCCTGTTTTCCTCATTTATGAGGTTAACATGCAGTCGATCCTTATCTTTGGTGGTAGGTTTTAGATCGATGGTGAGTTGTCCATAGGGTGTTTCAGTAACCTTTTCATATATAGCCATAAAGTGATCCATATGTTCGGGGAAAATTCTACAAGCCAAGCGTTTGATTTGCTGTTTATCTATGGGGGAATGAAACAGGGTGACATAATGCGCGTTCAAAGCAATGTCTCTCGATTCCTTACCTCTCGGAAACAGATTTTGTATCAAGAGAAAGATCAATACATTCTTGTGATGTGAGGTTTGAGTAAACAGCCGCAAAATACGCTTGTCGTGCTTTGCTTCGGCCAGGAAATCATCCAGGACCAACACGTTCTGTTGACGAGCATCAAAGTAATCCTCGTCCAAGATTACAAAGGTCAGCTGAGGCAGTTGCTCAGTGAGGTCCTTATATAATGGCTGCCATTGAGTATAACACCAAACGATGCGGGTAGGTTGGGGCTGGATCAGGCCATGCCGGAGAACATGAGAGGTAAACACAGACTTTCCACAACCACTGGGTCCCACAACGAGCGCATTTGAGGGAATCAGGAACTTGAATTGTTCTCGAAGATCAGATATACATGGTAAATGAGGCAGCCACGAGTGGATTTGCGATGGCGGCGGCGCATGTGCTTGTAACAGCGGGTTGGCTCGACGCAGCAGCGGCAGCGTTAGCGGGTGGGCTTGTAATGGCGGGTGGACTTGCAGCGGCGGGTTGGCTTGTAACGGCGGCGGTATGCTATGTTTGTTTCTCCTGTGTCGTAACATGACATCTCTCCTTGAAAACATTTTTTCACAGTCCGGACAGGTGGCAACCCCCATGGTGATCCAATACGGTGTGCGATTAGAGGGTATGAAGCTTTCTTTTATACCCTTGACTCTGTTGACGCTTCAAGGCAGCAAGTGCCTGTTCCACCACAGCCTTCACCTCCGACACATGTTGTATTTTCACGGGTTGGGGTGTTGTCTTCGATACCTGTTTGGTTGTCATCGTTTTCATTTTAGGTGTTACCTGTCTCTTCTTTGTCTTCAGCGTCGACTTCTTGGCTGCTTGTGGTTTCTTTCTCTGTTGTGATTTTCTCAACGTAGTCTTCCTAAATATATCTCTAGGGTCAAGTCTAATCTCTGATTCTTTCTTCATGTTGTTCACGTCCAATACGTTTGCTGGCGAGAGTAAAACTGTTTTTCGGGCTACACTACTGTAGAGTTTATACTGTCTTACACGTGCAGGGAATCTTGGAAGACACTCTTTTCTCCACAGCACACTTGTGAGTATGTTAAAAAAGCGATCAGTATGTGTATTTTAATTTGGTTTTACAATACACACTGGTAAATAATCCTTGATGGTCTTCACCTTTGGCTTCCACAGGCAGCAGGCCCAGTAACCCATGCTTATCGGCGACTGACGGGGATCAGTTTGTCAGTCCCGCCTCTCTGAAATAACTCCCTTTAAAAATAACAAATGTACAACACATCTTCCCTGACATATCATGAATACGGGACACTGCTCACACAATTTATGAATGGGAAGCTTCAGGCGAGGCTGGTATGTTGACATTAATTCTAAGGCCGGGGTATGTTGACATTGTTATGGGCGGTCGGTCGCTTAGTCTCTCTGCTATACATTAGCTATGAATAAACCTACTTCGACATATATTCCAATAAAACATTTTCCTCGTCAAACAATTTTCCATGATAAACTCTGTTCTCTCTTCGAATTAAGGGTGAGTATTGTAAACATGAAAATGTCCTATAGATTGCTTCCATCACTTTCCCAACAAACCTAGCTTCGTGCCGTCACACTGGTACATGTACTTATCAGTTTTCTATCTATTTTCAAAATAGCACGTTCTGAAGTAAAACTGTGCACATCATGTTACACGGTTAAAACTCAAACCGTAGGGCTTATTTGTCATCGCGTTTAATGGAAAAGCTAGCATTGAAACATCAACTATGCAAGTCGGGACAGGGCTGAATAATTCTTTACAAATGGTTCACAATAGTACGCAGCGCCGGGTGATTCGAAATCCGGCTGCCTTCAGCGTTATAGTCAATGCAGGGTGACGTGACTACCTCGTTCTTGCGCGCTAAATGTAATTAAACGACACTGCTAGCTTGCTGATTGTGAAGTCTTATCTATTTTGTCTATATTTTTTTCTATACAGGTTGTCTAACGTTCATGGTGTACAACGTGTAGAAAGTACAAGATGAATTTGATCCAGCTAGACGTACATTTTTTTTCCCTACCTACATTACCCGGCGTATATCGTGTTGACATAACCCGTCTCTATTGCGGTATGGTCGTACTTTCAACACACACCCTGCATTCATCAAACCAGATCGCACGCTCTCGCGAGCGCGGTCAATTTGAAACGACTACGTGAGTTGTACACTAATTGTAATTTCTACTAACGCCTGAAATTAACGAAACCATTACGACCAATAAACAATTTGAAACGACGTGGTCACGTGAGTTGTCAAGCGCGCTCAATTCAAACTGGGCTGCTTGTCTATTCAGGGCAGCACGCCATACGCATAGCTCTATTGAATACCCTTTACTGTTGTTTACTTACGAATTCTTTTCTGTCTTATAAACACACACCTTTCATTCCCCGCCCTTTCCCGACGCGCTGTTGATGCATGAGTCATCCTATCCGATCACGTGACTTGGATCAGCCAATCACCTTCCCTATTTTCACTCAACCTCCCTCAACCAAAACCAGCGTCTGCGCCCTCACTATATACTACTAGTGATCATTGTCAGAATACATTAGGTGTGTGATCCTTTATATTTATATTGTCGCCTATTAGGTGTTATTAATAAACCTGGGAACCTGTTATCACGTTTTCATTATCACTTTATTCTTGTTTAATGCCATCCAGGGTCCCGTTTCACTAAGCGATCTTAGCACTAAGATGATCGTTACTCCCATTTTTTAATATAGGCTTATGACAGTCGTAGAGCTGCGATCGCTTTGTGGAACAGGGCCCTGGTCACTGGAGCACAGCTCCCTGATATTTCAACCTTATGTTAAAAAGTATTTAAGTGTTAATTTCCTAATGACTCACGAATCACTATTTTGCAATACACATTTAGCTGAAATTAAACACCATACATACCTTAGACTGTCTTTTATCGTCACAAGTTCTCCTGTGTGTACCTGTACACCTCGATGTAGTCCTACAGTAGTGTCCTCGCACACCTTATTTTCGAACAAGAAATAAGTCCTTGACAAAAGGCCTGACCGTCACTCCCTCGTCTGTATATTTGGCTGCTCTCGAGTGACGTCACCTCTATTTGACACCCGAATGAAAGATGATATCGAGCAGGACTCCAGAGGTAATGCTACAAAAGTAGGTTGAGCTGTAGGTGGACGGAAATGGGACTATTGCATTACAAATCTGTGAGGAGAGGCACTGGACCTTGTCAATGAGTCATGTTTTCCTCGGGAATAGCTACTTCTGTGTATAGGCGTAATACACCGGCGCCATGTCAATCTCATTAAAATCAGATCTAAGTTCCCGCTGTCGCAAAGCTTTGTTTAGCGATACCGAGGGCGAGAACTAAGATCTGATTTTAATGAGATTGACACCAGGGGATCGTTTTCTGTCAACACCGTCCTCCTTTCCAGATCTACCATCATGACTTAAGATTCTCCCATCGTATTCAAACCTATGGACAAACTATGGAACAGGTTTATTTTCAGTGCAAAAGTACACTTCAGTATCAAAAGCAAATCCCCCAGATACAATGTACATGTATTTTAACAAGTGGTTTCAATTTGTAAAGACATCTTAATGTCCTAACCGAGGAGGAGGTTTTTAGACCCGTGAAGATGCGGGCAGACTAGATCTTCAGCAACCCATGCTTACCGTAAAAGGCGACTATGTTTGTCGTAAGAGGCGAGTAACGGGATCGGGTGGTCAGGCTCGCTGACATGGATGATGCATGTCATCGCATCTCAATTGCGTAGAAATGTGTTCATGATGTCAATCACTAGATTGTCGAGTCTGGCGATGCATCGAAATGACTGTATTTGCTCTAGTTTTAAAAAAATCAACGTTAGCTGTTCAATATTTATTGGTTTTCGATTATTTTAGGAACAACACGAACAGTAATGTCGAGTCATAGAAGACAAAGGCTTCCTAACAAGAACTGTGTTTAAAATTAAAAAGTAAAATAATCAAAATATTTGGAGTTGTCATCCGTATTATTATAACTTTTTAACTCTGGACGCAATCCGAATATTCTTTGTGGCTCCCTGACTTGGTTGATGCATGTCATCGGATCCCAATTGCGTGGATCGATGCTCATGGTGTCAATCACTGGATTGTCTGGTAAAGACTCGATTATTTACAGATAATCGTCATATAGCTTGAATATTGCTGAGTGCGGCGTTAAACAACAAACAAACAAAATTAGGACTACACCAAGTCTATACATATTATCATCCATTTTGACAAAATATTTAGCGGCTTGCTTGACCGTTTTGGCGCTGGTCCGTTTTGGCGTTATTCGTACGAAGAGTTAACTCCCCTACAGGAAATACATCAAAATTATCTCCCTTTTCCCCTCCACATTTGTTTTGAGCTTAGTCATTTTCTCCGACGCTATAGGTAATTTGTTACAGTGATCATGACTACAAACTACAAGATTGTCGCGGAGGACCCCCAGTTTCAACAAGAACTTACAAGTGCTGGATCGAAACTAGTTGTAGCGGATTTCTTCGCTACGTGGTAAGCTGACTAGTGACTGTGAAACAAGACGAACTTATTCTGATTGAATCATGAATGAAAACATTCGTACGTTTCTCGCTAAAGGCTACGTTTCAGACATCCACTATGTGCGTGGTTACGCGGACAACCTATCATCGATTACTTCGGTTTATGGTCATCCGTTCCGGAATTCAACTGTTTGGTCAATAGTCTCATTAGGCCATGTTTATGCCCGTTGTGGTGGTCACATGTGACAATAATCACTGATCAATTATTGACTGATCATTTAAAGGCGATTATAAAGATGTGTCAAATAGATACTAAGGTAAATTCATAGATTCCTGTAGACTGACACTGTCATTCTAGACACAAATCGAGTCGATACCACGATAGTTTTGATTTGCATTTCTTCTTTTTGTTCACTAGGATTGGTGGTAGCAAGGATAGTCGTGAACGATTACACAGTCAAATTCTCTCACTTAACCTGTGAAGATTCCGGGGTCTTCAGCAACCCATGCTTGCAATAAAAGGCGACTAACAGGATCGGGTGGTCAGGCTTGCTGACTTGGTTGATGCATGTCATCGATCCCAAATGTGTGGATCGATGGTCATGATGTCAATCACTGGAGTGTCTGGTCCAGACTCGATTATTTACAGACGGCCGTCATATAGCTGGAATATTTCTGAGTGCAGCGTTAAACAATAAACCAACCAACCAAATCTGACTTATCTCAATGTATACTGAAACGCTGTGTTCAAGATTAAACGGGTCTAAATGCTCAGAAACAACGCTTGTATATTTATTCGTGCTAGGGAATTCCCAGGTGTTTCCCCAAGAATGTGGAAGTAGTCCGTCAGTGTTTTCATCATTTCAAGAAGACAGTCAAAATGTGTCGTTCTTACACTTATAAACATCACTTCGCAACCTCTCATACAATGGAAAAGCTGTACATTGTGTACACTTCACTGTTTTAAACTGCAAATTAATATTTGTATGTATAATCTATGGCTAATCTTGTCAACAATCGCTCTAACAATGCTAAAGTGATGGTGTAAATCCTGCTTGGTAACCATGCAGGTAGCAGATGTTCCGTAAGTCCAGGGGCGGTCGGGTAGCCTAGTGGTTAAAGCGTTCGCTCGTCACGCCGAAGACCCGGGTTCGATTCCCGACATGGGTACAATGTGTGAAGCCCATTTCTGGTGTCCCCCGCCGTGATATTGCTGGAATATTGCTAAAAGCGGCGTAAAACCATATTCACTCACTCACTCCGTAAGTCCAACTTAAATGTGGATACACAGCCCATTTTTATATTGTGTTGTCTGTATATGCTGTAATAGTGTTTTTTTATGTTCTAATTTCTAAAACTAGTTTTAAAGTGAAAACTGTGATATATTCATGATGTTACTAGTTGTTGTACTGTCCATTGATAACAGTATTTATATAATATAAATGCATAACTTGTTCAAGTCACGATGTGACATATTGCAGATATTGGCTTTAAGTATCAACTGACTAACCCAATGCGATGTTGAACCCAACTATTAGGGGTGTCACGATAAATCGAAATATCAATATATTTATATTGCCATTGGTAAGCACTTAAAGTCAATAAATCGATTGTTAAATCAGTTTCTGATCAATAGTGTCGATTTGGTATGGTAATGGTAATGTGGAAGTTTCTTTTTCTTAAAAAATAAAGATAAAGAAAAAACAAATCGGTCATATCTCAAACTTTACTTTTTATCCCCCGCCCAACGGGGATATAGAAACGGGCTCCGTCCGTCACGTTTCATTTCCGGAGCATAACTAATAAACCGTTCAATATTTTTTCATCAAACTTTGCAGGTCTGTCAGGTACATGCTGAACTGGTGCCTTTTGCTATTGCAAAATTTAAAAAAAAATTTTTTTACGTTTCCATGGCAACAAGATGGACTTAGGTTCTGTGAGGGTAGGGTACGTTTCCGGAGCATAACTCATAAACCGTTCAATATTTTTTCATCAAACTTTGCAGGTCTGTCAGGTACATGCTAAACTGGTGCTTTTTGCTATTAAGAAATTTTAGAAATTTTTATTTTTTACGTTTCCATGGCAACAAGATAGACTTAGGTTCTGGAAGGGTAGGGTTCATTCCGGAGCATAACTCATAAACCATTAGCCACGTTAGTGGCAAACTCTTGTTATTTGTTGTTATGGTTATCACATTCAAAGGAAACTTCAGTTCCAAGGTTTAATTCAACTCTAAAATCCATCTAAAATGATACACTGAAAAGTATTGATATTTATCGCAACAGTTGCCTGCAATATCGATAGTTATCGCAATAGTTTCTTTCAATATCAATAGTTATCGTAATAGTGATTTCCAGACTAACAGTCACCCCTACCAACCATCTCCCCCCTGTTGCAGGTGTGGTCCGTGTCAGAGGATAGCGCCAGTGTTCCAGGAGCTGAGTTCCAACTATCCCAATGCAGTCTTCCTTAAAATTGACGTTGATCAGTGTCAGGTAAGTAGAAGCAAAATGTCAGTTGGGGACTTACCATTTGAATTTCGATGGGGGGTGGGAGATGGGGGGAGTGGAGCCTGATGTTGAAAAAATATTTATTACAGAATGTACTGTAAAAAGTGTTTTGATTATGAATTATTTGCTTGACATGCTCCAGTAAAAACAATTGGCCCTTCCAATGATCGAAAAAATATTCTTTTTCAATTCCCCAGAATGTTTAATGGTTGGTTCCTAAAGCTATCATATTATAATTTAATTAAAAATATTGGTATATTGCGTTTTTCAAAATCATCGTGCATAATATCTTGTTGGCAATGTTTACCATGAAGATCAGGGATAGAACAGGTCTTCAGCAACCCATGATTGCCATAAAAGGCGACTATGCTTGTCTTAAGAGGCGACTTATGGGATCGGGTCGTCAGGTGCAGTGACTTGGTTGATGCATGTCATCGTATCCCAATTGCGTTGATTGATGCTCATGGTGTGAAAGCGTAAGTGAAAATCCGAATAAAAAATATGATATCCAGAAATTTGCAACTGATTCCTTTGATTGAAGTGCACAGGATTGCCAGTATACCACAATATGAAATACTAATGAATAATTATCATAATGCATTTAAAATAATATCGGTATATCGCTTTTCTAAATCATTATGCATTATATCTTTTGGCAAAATTTACAAATCGTAAGTGAAAATTCGAATCAAAATTATGATATACAGAAATTGAAAAAGCGAAGCTATTTGTGACCAGCTTCCTATATATAATGTAATATGACGATTGCAAAGTTGTCAAAAGGTTGCGGGGAAAGGTTTTTTTATTCATAGCAAATCACAGATGAAAGAAGTTCTGAACGTATGCAGTATATTGTAGTACGTATCGCACTACATGAATCAGTATTGCAATAAATTGCAAAAAATAGGTCGGGCCAATACCAAATCAATCAATCATCCAACTAAACATCCAATGAATCCATTTATCACTTGTGTTGTCCAGGAAACGGCTCAGACACAAGGCGTGTCCGCCATGCCAACATTCATGTTCTACCGGAACAAGGTGAGGATCGACACCCAGAAGGGAGCTGACCCCAAGGCCCTGGAGGAGAAGATAAAGAAGTGGTATGGGGAGGAAGATGAAGGGGAGGAGGAGGTCATCGTCAAAGGACATGTCAGTTGAAACATTTTATATTCACTCAATAAGTGACAGTGGGGTGGCCAAGTGGTTAATGCGTTCTCTTGTCAACCTGAAGGCCAGGGTTTAATTCCCCACGTGGATACAATATGTGAAGATTGAGTCCCTTGTGGTATTGCTAGGATAAAGTGGCATAATACCATATTCACTCAAGGATGATACCCGTGAAGATCCGGGTTCGAATTTTTCTTCAGCAACCCATGCTTGTCCTAAGAGGCGACTATGCTTGTCGTAAGAGGCGACTAATGGGATCGGGTGGTCAGGCTCGCTGACTTGGTTGATGCATGTCATTGTATCCCGTTTGTGTAAATCGATGCTTGTGATGTCAGTCACTGGATTGTCTGGTCCAGATTTGATTATTTACTGATCACCGTCATATACATGATGTAGGTGGAATATTGCTGTGTGCAGCGTTACACAAACAAACAACCAATACAAAGATAAAGAGGAGGAGGCACAGGCTCACAGTTTTAATCGCTAACTCCCATAGATTTACATGCATCAACCAAGTCAGCGAGCCTGACCACCTGATCCCGTTAGTCACCTCTTATGACAAGCATGGCTTGCTGAAGACCTATTCTACCCCGGATCTTCACGGGTCTAATAATACGTTAACAAATAACAAAGCGTAAGTCAATTATTGATGCAAAACATTTCATCTCCGTAGTTCATAATTTGTTCTCTTCGATATAAGGATGAAACCACTCGTGAAGACCCGGGGTAGAATAGGTCTTCAGCAACCCATGCTTGTTGTAAGAGGCGACTTACGGGATCGGGTGGTTGACTTGGCTGATTCATGTCAGCATATCCCAATTGCAAGAAACGATTGAGAAGAACCTGCAGTATATATAATATTAGTGCTTTGAGCACAGTCTGTGGAGGCTCTCGCAATATAAGTACACATTATTATGATGATGATTATTATTATTATAATATTAGTGCTTTGAGCACATTGTGTGGAGACTAGCGCAATACAAGGACACATTATTGTGATGATGATGATGATGATGATTATTATTATTATAATATTAGTGCTTTGAGTACATTGTGTGGAGACTAGCGCAATACAAGGACACATTATTGTGATGATGATGATGATGATGATTATTATTATTATAATATTAGTGCTTTGAGCACATTGTGTGGAGACTAGCGCAATACAAGGACACATTATTGTGATGATGATGATGATGATGATTATTATTATTATAATATTAGTGCTTTGAGTACATTGTGTGGAGACTAGCGCAATACAAGGACACATTATTGTGATGATGATGATGATGATGATGATGTTCCAGATGGATCTGTCCACCCTCATCACCAAGGCTGGATGCGAGTGTCTGAATGAATCTGATGACCACCCCCTTGCCCACGCCCTCTCCCAGAAAGGAGGTTACTTGGAGTCAGATGTGGATGAACAGGTACTTGAGAAACAAGCTTTTGTTCTGTTTGTTTGTTTGTTTGTTTGTTGTTTGACACCGCACTCAGTAATTTGGCCACAGCCTTGCCCATAGTTAATTAAAAGTTCACTCCTTCATACCAATATTTTCGACCATGACAGAAAAAAGGGCTCCTTTTCAGGGATTTGAATATGCCTGGTGTGTTCCATACCGATATTTTAAGTTTGTATTTTCCTGTTTCCAATAAAGGTCATGATTCTGAATTTTAAACTTATCCTATGACTCACTATGCATGTCTTCTTTCTTCTTTGATGCTTGAACAGAGTTTCCACCCGAATACATCACGCATGACCATGGTCACCTACATAACCTGATCATGTGCTTCCTGTATCTGTCCATCTTCCCAAGGCAAGAGTGTCCACTAGCCTTTTTATCAAAGTCTTGTTTCTTCCACCCTTGCAACATCAAGCCCACTTTCCTGTGCTATGATTGGACTATCGCACATATTGATAGTCCAATCAGAGAACGTTTAACAAAATCAACATCCAACATCGTTATCTGTTCCCCTATTGTAGTCGCCATCTTTGTGAAGCTACACAAGATAAGAACAGCGATCTGATTGGATATTGTGTTTTCATTACAAGGGGCACAACTCGTGATCTACGCGAAGTGGCGCCAGGGTCGAGCCAAGAAAAGTGGGCTTGATGAGGCAAGGGTAGAAACTAGGCTTTAATATAGGCTAGTGAACACGCTTACCTCGGGAAGATGTCGTGTTTTGTCAATAGAGAATATGTTTTGGTCTATTTTTCTCAATGGACTCCCTGTCATAGCGCAGCCATTTTTATACCACGCTTAGGTCCTGGGTCATTGTCTATTACAATGGCGCTGGTCACCTCAGATACCAGTATGGTCCTGGCCACAGCTCCCTCCGGTGTAACGATTGCTGTCACTCCTTCGACTGTTCCCTTGCTCGTGGCATCTCATTCGGATGATCGTTCTGACTCCTTGAGTACAGCTTACAGTCCTCAAGGAGATCAATCAGCTACTCACCAACCTCTTTGGGATCGCGGTTTCCAATCACGGTTCCAAGCCTCGGCACTCCACTGTCCAGCATTCAGCTTCAAATGGGCAGAATCGATTATAGACATTCAGGATAGGGTGACCGCACATTGTTTTAGCACTCGAAGATCGACAATACCACACCGATTTTACCCAGTCGTCTCGTCCTGCCACTATGCTTCATGGAGATGACTGCTCCTCTGCTTGCTTCCTGTGTTATAGCTACACTGGCTCCTATGGGAGTGCACTTGGGAGTGCTCTATCTTTTGGGACTACCAACATTGTCGTCAGGACTCTCAAGGTTGGGATGTTCATCGATACAGCCCTTATTCAGGCCCCCCGGGAAGGTTTTCCCACTCACATAGACTCCTGATAGGGATATCCATACCTGTCGTCTTATCTGTACTTTTACTGGACTCTCTCTAGCCCAAGATGCCCAAATTACCTGACTTTACCGAAAGGACAGTCACTGATCTTCCCCAGCTTATTGTCGTTGGTCTTTGACGTTACCTCAGTGAGATCTGCTGAACCACTCCGCCATCTATGCAGTTACTCCCTGCTTCTTGGGATGACAGGGACCAGCCTCTTGACCCGGAACTGAACTTTGACTCTCTTGAGCATGTTGAGCAGGCAGACACCAAGGTCATACAGCAACAAACGGATTCGTGATTCCTGCTGTTGCGACCAGCTCAACTCTCATTCTGGTTCCTTTCCAGCCTGCTTCAGTCCACCTCTACCTTGACTGGGGCGGTCGGGTAGCCTAGTGGTTAAAGCGTTCACTCGTCATGCCGAAGACCCAGGTTCGATTCCCGACATGGGTACAAAGTGTGAAGCCCATTTCTGGTGTCCCCCGCCGTGATATTGCTGGAATATTGCTAAAAGTGGCGTAAAACCATACTCACTCACTCACTCACTCTACCTTGACACATCAACCATGGGCTGGGGTAGGGGGCTGGGGTCCTACGACAAGCATTGCCTTTGGCTGTGAAACTGTCGGAATCTCACTGGTTGGTGCAGCTCTGTTCCTCTCACCTCTGATACAGCTGGACATCAATGTGGTAGTTTGGCACAGGATTACATGCATGAATCATTTGTTTGGGAGGTGACCATGGTGACCATGGTGATGCTGGGATGTGTTCAGGTGAATTGTTTTTTAGAAGCTGGAAACTCTGTGTCCACATAGGATCGAAGAAGAAAAAAGAAATGCATAGTGTGACATATGATAAGTATCTGAATGTACAATTTATTTGAAAATATCCAATTTTGTTTTATATATTTTTTTAAATCTTTTTGTTTGTTTTGTTTAACCCCACACTCAGCAATATTCCAGCTATATGATGGCGGTAGGTAAATATAATCGAATCTGGACCAGACAATCCAGTGATTGACATCATTAGCATCGATTCAGGCATTTGGTATACGATGACATGCATCAACCAAGTCAGTGAGCCTGATCATCCATCCCATTAGTCGCCTCTTACGACAAGCATAGTCACCTTTTAGGGCAAGCATGGGTTGCTGAAGACCTGTCAGGTAATCACAATGGGGACTTAATGGATTGGGAACTGCTTGAATCGTTGCTCATGATATCAATCACTGCATTGTCTGGTCCAGACTCGAATATTTACTCGAATTTTGCTGAGCATGGCACTGAAACAAGAAACTAACAATTGACCTGTATATCCATACACAAGTGGGTGATGGCACTGTCACAAGAAACTAACAATTGACCTGTATATCCATACACAAGTGGGTGATGGCACTGAAACAAGAAACTAACAATTGACCTGTATATCCATACACAAGTGGGTGATGGCACTGAAACAAGAAACTAACAATTGACCTGTATATCCATACACAAGTGGGTGATGGCACTGAAACAAGAAACTAACAATTGACCTGTATATCCATACACAAGTGGGTGATGGCACTGAAACAAGAAACTAACAATTGACCTGTATATCCATACACAAGTGGGTGATGGCACTGAAACAAGAAACTAACAATTGACCTGTATATCCATACACAAGTGGGTGATGGCAGTGGAACAAACTAACAATTGACCTGTATATCCATACACAAGTGGGTGATGGCAGTGGAACAAACTAACAATTGACCTGTATATCCATACACAAGTGGGTGATGGCACTGAAACAAGAAACTAACAATTGACCTGTATATCCATACACAAGTGGGTGATGGCACTGAAACAAGAAACTAACAATTGACCTGTATATCCATACACAAGTGGGTGATGGCACTGAAACAAGAAACTAACAATTGACCTGTATATCCATACACAAGTGGGTGATGGCAGTGGAACACTTTCATCCTCTCTGTTGCAGCTCATCATTAGCTTGGCCTTCTCCCAGCCAGTGAAGCTTCACTCTCTCAAGGTGAATGGGCCAGCAGGTAGGAAGTCCTTGGCTTGTTTTAACAGAGCTCCAGATAAGCTGCGTATCAGAAATGCAGAAATACGCAGTAAAATAAAATCCAAGCGTATCAAAAACGCAACGAACATTACAGATACGCTACAAAAATAAAACTTGTGCGTATCATCAAAATATTGTGAAGTAACCCTGCGTATTTGATTAGCGAATCAGCAACTTATTTTGAAATTATAAACGGGCATTCTGTCAACCTTGCCAAACTCCACGATGACAGTTACATCATGATCATTTGCCATCACACTTTCTTGTGGAAGTATTGTGGTATTTGTGAGTCCTATAAAGCTCTCTAACCCACATGACACCGGTTTGCAGGGACTAGAGGAATAGTGTTGTTAAATATTTAACTTAAATACCCAAATGTGTAAAAACTAGTGGGTTACAGAAATTTGAATATCCAGATAGAATTACTGATACCCAATGATTTTAAAATGCATGGGTAAAATACCCACAACACCAAAAACTTATCTGGAGCTCTGTTTTAATGTACGGGGCGGACGGGTAACCCAGTGGCTAAAGCGTTCATTCGTCTCACCGAGTTCGATTCCCGACATGGGTACAGTGTGTGAAGCCCATTTCTGGTGTCCCCGGCCTTGATATTGCTGGAATACTGCTAAAAGCGGTGTAAAACCAAACTCACTCACTCACAGTGGTATCAACTTCATTAACATATCTCACTGCGTGAAGATCATATCCACTCCATAGGAACCGGGCAGGGACGAGACCTTGTCGGAAATAAAGAATAACTGAAGAAACCAATTATCAAATTATCAGTCACTGACAAGTGAAGTGTGATCTTTAACAGTATATCATCAGCTTTACAGCGCTCCAGATAAGCTGCTTATTAGCATAACATACACAAAATAAATTGCCATAACTCAATATATTTTGAGATCCTCGTGTACAAATATGCATGATTTGTCCTTTCCCTCCCCAATAGGATAACAGCTCTGTGTTTAATTACCCTATGTAATCTTTTCAGCTTAAGTGCCCGAATAGTTTTGCACATCCAGAGCTCAAGATAAGCTGCGTCTTTGCATAAATTATGCATTAAATAAACTGAGATTCGCAGACAAATCAAATCCTAGCATATCAAATGCACAGCAAAAACTATAAATACATTATGAACTATTAGATAACTATTAGATAAAACAGTTGCGTATATTACAACTCTCAGATAAAAAGATTGTGTATCAGCCGATCGCAAACTTCTCTTACCAACAGTTGCATTTGGAAAAGCTTGTGAGAAAAAAATACTGATAGATGCCAATTGAAAAGCATATCATGCCAATGTACATGTTGTATCTTAAAAGTCGCTGATTGGTATTTAAAAAAAGGGCCTTTCTTACAATGCTAGGTTTTGCAAACTGAAATGGCTTCACGGAGAGGTTCACTACTATCTACATAGTTCTAAATTATTTTCAGGGATGAAACAGGTTTTAAGTTAAAATACCCAAATGTCAAGAGACGTGGGTAGAAAAAGTTGGAATACCCCCTAAGAATTGTGGATACCCAGTCAAAATGAAACCCCTGGGTAAAATACCCCAGTAACCAAAAGCTTATCCTTAGCTCTGACACATCTATATTTGCTGTGGTGTGCAGGCACCGTCTATACTTATACTCTACCGCAGGGAATAATGCACAATAGGGCTCTGTCTCGCTTATTGCAACTGGAGACCCATGAAGAACCGGGGTAGAATAGGTCTTCAGCAACCCATGCTTGCCGTAAAAAGCCAACTATGCTTGTCGTAAGAGGCAACTAACGGGATCAGGTGGTCAAGCTCGCTGACTTGGGTGTTTGTTTGTTGTCTAACGCCGCACTCAGCAATATTCCAGCTATAATGACGGCGGTCGGTAAATAATCAAGTCTGGACTAGACAATCCAGTGATTGACATTATGAACATCAATCCATGCAATTGGGATCGATGACATGCATCAATCAAGTCAGCAAGTCTGACCACCTGATCCTGTTAGTTGCCTCTTACGACAAGCGTGGGTTGCTGTTGACCATCACAGTTCGGATTTATTTAGAAAATAAAGAAACTTGGTTTTTTTTCAGTGTGGAAATGAACACACAGCATGTGATTGTGATTGACCAAATTCATGATAGAATCTGAAGGGATCGTTGTCAAAGGCACCACAATTTGATTTAAGAGTTGCATCCCTTGGACCTATGATCGTGGGTTTGATACCCAGTTCGCCCCAATTATGTTTCCGGCTTCTTCGGCCCGATTCTAGTGATAAATGTCAAAGACCTGCATCACTTCGGGCTTTTCTCCCACTTTAAGCTGACACACTGTGATACAATCGGAATACTCTTCAAATTGCCGACAATCACATCTCACTCACTGAAGGGATCCATGGTTCCTGGATAACATGTTTGTGTGATTCTATTTCAGAAAATGCGCCCAAAACAATAAAACTGTTCATCAACCAACCAACCACACTTGACTTTGATGCTGCCGACTCCATGGAACCTGTACAGAAATTCATGTAAGTGACGAAGGTGGGAAACCCGGGACAGAGCGTGGACTCATACGTGACCAACTCGTGTTATTCCGGGACAAGCCGAATAGCGACTCGTGCCCCTCTCATTGCCATTTTTGCAACCGGGTTCCGTCTTAACGCAAGCGGGCATACCTAAAACATTTGTCAACTCTTTGCGTAATGGTTTACATATATTTCCCAATATATTATATATATTTCAGATGCAAGTTAGAGCACATTGGGACATGCGGAATTACACAGTATGATTGAATACATTTAACTGTGTCTTGGATATATTTTTAGATGCAAGACATATATAAAATCAAAAATTATTTCTGAGGGATTCTTTGATGAAGAACTTGAAATCATATGCGCATTCTGATTGGTTTGTCGTATTTTCGCACATAACATTCATCGATAGGGGGATGAGTCTTCTTGCAGGTTACGGAAAGGGGCAATAGGTGACGAATGAGCTTGGACTTTTAACATGATTAACAACTAAGGGAGGTCACTCTAATTTACGAGGTGTTGAGTAGCCCTACAGGTTACACACTACCAAATGTTTTCCCATAGACGTCTGTAGTAACGTTATATTTTTTTTTAAATAACTAAGCATTCAGCAGCTATTACCTGTACGTGTGTGCACAGTTTGGCCTTAGAGCAGCAATATAAAAAAATAAATGACTAGCTTAGCCAGCTCCTTTTCGGAGTACGGGAAGCTAAACACACCACCCCCAGTTCCGCACCAAATATCACCTACTTGAAAATAGCTGCGGTCACATTCAGCATAAGTCATAGTGTTGTAAAAGACAGGACTAAATATAGAAAATCATGGTCAGTTTTAATAACTGGATGGATGTACATTTAAAAGACATAAAAATCTTACACAATATCGTCCAATCACAGCCTGCAGATATCTCTCAATCTGCACTGAAGGCCGCACTGTCCCAACGGGTTCTGATTTGGTGTAGTAGAAACTGTTGGTCACCAAAACACGCAACATGTTATGCACGCTTCAATCATAACTTCCTTGTCAAATTATTTTTCACAAAGCTGCAGTTTTTTAAAGGAGGGCCTGCAGGTTCTAATGTTTGTTGGTCCTGAAGGCTGTTTATTAGTTTTCAAACACTGACTTCAATCTGCTACAACTAACAGTCATCTGATATATACTTACACTACATAATTGATAGGGGTGACTATTGGTCTGGAAATCACTATTGCGATAACTATTGATATTGCAAGCAACTATTGCGATAACTATTGATAGTTTTCAGTGTATCATTTTAGATGGATTTTAGAGTTGAATTAAACCTTGGAACTGAAGTTTCCTTTGAATGTGATAACCATGACAACAAATAACAAGTAAAGTTTGAGATATGACTCATTTGTTTTTTCTTTACCTTTATTTTTTAAGAAAAAGAAACTTCCCCATTACCATGTGTAAATTACTACCACTCATGATCAAAAGAAAACCAAAATTGAACAGCATTGCATGTATTTTATTGATATGGTAAATACAATTGAAACTATCGATATTCCTACCTGAAATAGATACTATTGATTGGAAACTGTTTTAACAATCGATTTATTGACTTTAAGTGCTTACCAATAACAATATATCGATATTTTGATTTATCGTGACACCCCCAAATAATTAATTTGATCTAATGGATATAAAATTTTCATCGCTCACTCATTCAACCACTCACTCACTCACTCACTCACTCAACCACTCAACCACTCACTCAACCACTCGCTCGCTCAACCACTCACTGGCTCAACCACTTACTCAACCACCCACTCTGTGTTGCAGACTTACACCTGAAGATGTCAAGGAAGGCGCTCTTGTCCAGCTTCGCTATGTTAAATTCCAGAATGTACAGAACATCACAGTAGGTATTTGTGTTCTTTGTTATGTGACCGGTGAAGATCCGTGAAAGAATAGTTCTTCAGCAACCTTTGCTTGTTGTAAGAGGCGACTAACAGGATCGGATGGTCAGGCTCACTGACTTGGTTGATGCATGTCATCGTATCCCAATTGATAGATGCTCATGATGTCAATCACTAGCTTGTCTGGTCCAGACTTGATTATTTACATACCGCTGTCATATAGCTGGAATATTGCTGAGTGCGGCGTTAAACAACAAACATCTATTTATGTGCCTTCCTGATGTGACTGGAATACTCACTAATTTATTCACTCATACTGCTGAGTATTAATACTATGCCAATAATCATAAAATATTCTTGTCCCTAATTACATATTGAAATAATTTTCTTGCTACCGGTAAATCTCATCTCCACACCCTGAGGATTCCAGGATGGAATTAGTCCCCAGGAACCTGTGCTGGTCTTACGAGGGCTGGTCAAGACGTTCTAAACCAGACTAACTTTCAACTCTGGGCCATAACAAAGTCATAGTCAATGTAGTACATTGTTTGAGTCGTTCATTGCATGTGTATTTGGTCTGTTGAGGCCGTTTGTATATTCGTGACAGCCAGTTGAACATGATAGGGGTCCAAATGGACACAGAAAAGGAACAGAACGAGTACCAAGCAGTCATCAAGTTTTTGACTTTGGAGAAAAGTACTCCCCAAGAAGTTCATGACAGCATGTCACAAGTGTATGGGGATAAGTGCCCTAGCTATACCACTGTTAAACGTTGGGCAGCTATGTTTAAGGCTGGGAGAACAAGCCTTGATGATGACCCTAGGTCTGGACGTCCCTCAACTTCCATCAATGAAGATTCAATAAAAAGGATAGAAAAACTTATACCATCAGATAGACGTATTACCAGTGCTGAAATTGAGGAAGACACCGGTCTAAGCCATGAGTCCATTAAAACTATTATTGATGAACATTTACAGATGAATTAGATATCTGCAAGCCTTGGAGGTTTTCCACTTTTGTCAACTCGTGTTGATATATTTGACATGAAAAGAGTGAGATTCTCTATATCATCCAACATCATTCTTCCAACTTTTTCAGTTTGTAGACAGTAATAAGCAGTGTCTTCAGTGTAAAAAGTACAGCTGACAGCTTCAGTAGCAGAGCCAATAGTGATGTCATTTGATTGTGACGTCATGGTAACAGTGAGGTCACAATGGTCTGCAAAGCATTGTGATGCAATTTCATGCTTCATCTCACCCAAGCAATAACTCCTGTGGGAGACAGTTTTGGATGACAAATGATGTTTGTGATACAGGACCACACTCCGCTAATAATCTATTTATCCATATGCAGGTTTTTATCAAAGATAACCTCGGTGACGCGGAGACAACGCAGATTGACTACCTGGGTATCATCGGCAGTCCCGTGCAGGCAACCAACATGTCAGACTTTAAGCGGGTAAGCATTGCTGTCGCCGCAGCTCTTGTCTACTCAGACAAAATCTCATTAAAACCAGATCTTAGTTCTCGTTACCACTAAACAAAGATCTGAGGACATCCCATTACGGGTCACGTCAGACCGCAAACTTTGACCAACCAATAGAATGACCAATCAGAAGGCAGCTTTCTCTTGCTTTACGGCACAAATTTCAAATTGGCGACTACTCTTGAAAAAAATATTTTGACAAATTCTCGATTACCGGTACAAATTTGAAACCTGAACAAAAAAACATTCTTGAATGGCTAATAGATGGTTTAGATTGTAAGGATTCAGTCGTTAAACCCGTAACTATCGTTCGGAATACCAATGTTAAAGTTTTCGAGATTGCATTATTAGAAATCACATTCCAACTGTCACTTTCATAATCTGGTAAGCAACGCACTGATTGGTCGGATGAGAGGTCGTTCTGACATGACCCCTAATGGGATGTCTTCAGATCTTTGTTTAGCGGTAGCGAGAACTAAGATCTGATTTTAATGAGATTGACTCAGACCCCATGGGGATTCCGGGTTAGAATTTGTCCCCAACAGCCCAATGATGATATAAACAATCAACAAACAAACAATAATAAAATCAGATATTTGACAATTCTTTTCCAGGTTGCGGGGAAGAAAGGCGAGAGTCACTGAACGAGGTCTGCGTCAAGAATGATGAATTATCTCCCTTGGATTGAAATACTAATGGACATGACAACAGGCCATGTGAAGCCACATTTAACTTGACCAGACAAGTACAGGAACAGGTTCATGTGGCTTTAGGGGTTTATCTAGACTTGCTCACAGTCACCAAGGCTGCAACAAATGACAGTTCAAATTCCCAATTTGAATATAAAGTTACCCAATTCCGTGTGATTTATGAAAATAAGGACAGTAAAAAAATCATTTTTGAACAGTGTTACAAGCTTGTCCCGATTAACCTGCCAAGCTTCTTCCTAGATAAATCCCTGAGGCTTGGTTTGCCATTTCGGAAGAATCATTGAATGAAAGACCTTAAGGTCAGGCTGGATGAAGTGGATTGTTGTCAATATGTTTGGGCTCAGGGGTTATGAAAGAAACACAGCGAGATTCATTTCCAGTTTTGAATCATTGTAATTGTTTTTGCAACATTTAGGAAATTATCAAAAATAGTTTGTAGAATTTTGTCACTTCGTTCATGGGGCTGACAGTGAAAATGTATTTGATATTTTTCAAGTACAAGCATACTACTCAGGGGTGGATCAAGGATTTTGAAAAAGGGTGGGTTCCACCGGGGCCATTGGTAAAATATACACAGGGTGTATGAGGGTAAATATAACTGCATACTTCATAACAATTATTCATGAGCTCATGACCGTTGCTACTTGTTTGTTTTAAGATACTCCACATCATCGTCCTGAAACAGTTAAGATTCTTGTTACTGTTACATGACCCTGTTGACATTACGCATGTTTGTATTATCTTCAATGCACTGTAGGTAATCAGGGCGGTCGGGTAGCCTAGTGGTTAAAGCGTTCACTCGTCACGCGGAAGACCCAGGTTTGATTCCCACAAGGGTACAATGTGTGAAGCCCATTTCTGGTGTCCCCCGCTGTGATATTGCTGGAATAGTGCTAAAAGCGGCATAAAACCATACTCACTCACTGTAGGTAATCCTGTTGAGATGTTGATCTTTCCAATGGTTTATGACAATAGCTTCTCAGAATTGAGTTTGGAAAGTGGATGTTAGGTGATTATTTGGTTCCCAATCTGTGGTATGCATTGTCACAACCTTGATACTTGGGAACCCCTTTTGATAATGAATATAAAAAACAAATTAGGCTGCCCTGTGCATGTTGGCTTTGATTGCCATAAATTTTTATAGTTCATGTCTGTTCTGAATAAAGATCATCCCACAAGGTTGATTTGCTCTTTGTATGGAGGTGACGGGTCAATATCTGTGTGTTTTGTGTACAACCAGTCATTGGTTCAAATTACAGATTTAGCTTACAACTGTTGGTCTGCCAGCACTGTACCTACTCGCAGGTTCCTTGATAGACCCCATTTCTGTTGTCCAACTAGTCCACAGCTCATTTCAGACAAGTGGCTTAAGTAAAATAACAAGATTTTAGGAGAAAAATAACTTGATTTCAGGAGAAAACTACTTGTCAGTTTCTACTGGACTGGAGGCCATTCACAAGAGACTCATTCTTTATCACTTTTTTGTCTACAAGAGGGGCAGTCTGGTAGCCTAGTGGTTAAAGCGTTTGCTCGTCATGCCGAAAACCCAGGTTCAATTCCCGACATGGGTACAATGTGTGAAGCCCATTTCTGGTGTCCCCCGCCGTGCTATTGCTGGAATATTGTTAAAAGCGTTGTAAAACCATACTCACTCACTCACTTTTGTCTACAAGACTCCAAGTAATTGAAAGTGTCCATTCTGTGTCAGACTCTCTGGTCTGGATACACAGTCAGTGTTATTGTACAGGCCATCTCTCTGTGTATTTTAAATGAAGTGTATGTCATTTGTAAATGATACCCTGAATAAAGAAGGATGGAAGTTTGTATCAGTTGTTTCTTAAGTTGAAAACGGGGGGTCGGGTAGCCTAGTGGTTAAAGCATTTGCTCATCACGCCGAAGACCTGGGTTCGATTCCCGACATGGGTACAATGTGTGAAGCCCATTTCTGGTGTCCCCCGCCGTGCTATTGCTGGAATATTGTTAAAAGCGTTGTAAAACCATACTCACTCACTCACTTTTGTCTACAAGACTCCAAGTAATTGAAAGTGTCCATTCTGTGTCAGACTCTGGACTGGATACACAGTCACAGTGTTATTGTACAGGCCATCTCTCTGTGTATTTTAAATGAAGTGTATCTCATTTGTAAATGATACCCTGAATAAAGAAGGATGGAAGTTTGTATCAGTTGTTTCTTAAGTTGAAAACAGCGCGGCCGGGTAGCCTAGTGGTTAAAGCGTTCATTCGTCACGCCAAAGACCTGGGTTCGATTCCCGACATGGGTACAATGTGTGAAGCCCATTTCTGGTGTCCCCGCCGTGCTATTGCTGGAATATTGCTAAAATCGGTGTAAAACTATTCTCACTCACTTAAGTTAAAAACAGCAGGTTCGTTTGCCAAGCCACTGATCTTGGTTTGATCCTGGATGAAGCTGCAATGTGTACAGCCTATTTCAGGTGTCCCCCTGCCAGGATATTTCTGTAATGTTGAATAAACGCATACTGGAGTCTCCCCAACTTCTTGAAGCCATTGTCAGGGAGCCTAGTGGTTAAAGCGTTCGCTTGTCACACCGAAGACCCAGGTTCGATTCCCGACAGGGGTGCAATGAGTGATGGTGTCCCCCGCTGTGATATTGCTGGAATATTGCTAAATGCGGTGTAAAACCATACTCAGTCACTCACTCTTCAGCCTCACAGAAGTTGATTCACTTCGGAAAGGAAGCTTTTCTAAGCTTTTCTCAAATATGATATTCAATAACATTAACGTTGTATTTACTTAAAATTAAGCAGGTATTATTACGCACTTATAGGTGGGTGACCCGTGAATATCCGGGGTAGAATAGGTCTTCAGCAACCCATGTCTGCCGTAAAAGGGGCGGTCGGGTAGCCTTGTGGTTAAAGCCTTGCTCTTCACGCCGAAAACCTGGGTTCGATTCCCGACGCTCACTTAATGCCAAGACATCACCTCCATGATGTAGTGAGGTGAGGTGAGGTGAAATTGGGTTTAACGTCGCGTCCAAGATTATTGCACTTATATAGCGACGTGCATGTACGTGTGTGTGTGTGTGGCTGCTTGTACTAGTCCGGACTGATGCCGATTTATAGTGCTTGCACACTGAGATACCATGCGCAGTTAAACATGAATACCCCACTCAGACACAGTATACTGACTCCGAGCCGACCAGTCCTTGTTTTAGCCCCTTAATGTTGAGCGCCAGACAGGGTAACAACAAGTACCATCTTTTAACGTCTTTTGGTATGACGCGGCCGGGGATCGAACCCCGGACCTTCCGCTCTCCATGATGTAGTGGGTGAAGCATCTGGACTGTGGAAAGTCAGTGGTTTGATCCCTGGATGTGTCATGTTGTTTCTTTGTGTGTTGTTTAACGCTGCACTCAGCACTATTCCCTCTACATGACGGCGGTCTGTAAATAATCAAGTCTGCCCCAGACAGTCCAGTGATTGACATCATGAGCATCGATCCACACAAATGGGATAAGATGACATACATTAACCAAGTCAGCGAGCCTGACCACCCGATCCCATTAGTCGCTTCTTTCAACAAGCATAGTCGCCTGTTAGGGCAGACAAGGGCTGTTAATGTTATTTCTCTGCCTAGCACAGAGCATTAAGGGATACAAGGACTGGTCGGCATGGAGTCAGTATAATGTGGATTATCCTGCATTGTATATCGATGGCTCTACAAAACCAGCCTAAGTCGGACTAGTACAAGCAGCCACACACACGTGCTTTCACATCACTGTATAAGTGCAATAATATTGTATGTGAAATGAGGCCATGTTAACCTCACCTTAATGCCTATAGGGGCAAGGGGGGTGCCATGCAGTATAAGGGTGCACTCAGCACGCCAAAGATCTGGGTTCGATTCCCCACGTTGGCACAATGTGCTAAGCCCATTTCTGGTTCCCCCTGCTATGATATAACGGGAATAAAGCTAAAAGTGGTGAAAAACCATACTCACTCACTCACTCACTCATTGTAGACAGTGAAGCTCATGTCCACATTTGAGTTTGCAAAAATCAAACCCAAACATTGTCAGTTTCTAATTTGAGATCAGGTGAATCAGTGTCCGTTTTTGGCAGTGTTTTGGGTTCCTTGAGGTGATGAAGACATTGCTTGATAAAGGTACCAACTAGGGCTGCGACGGGTAAATCGGGTACTCGGGACAGGTGGGTTCTACTCTCAGCCTACCCAAATCTCACTCCCTCACCTTGTTGTAAGAGGTGACTAACAGGATCGGGTGGTCAGGCTCGCTGACTTGGTTGATGCATGTTATCGTATCGCATGTGGATCGATGCTCATGATATCAATCACTGGATTGTCTGGTCCAGACTCGATTATTTACAGATCGCCGTCATATAGCTGGAATATTGCTGAGTGCGGCGTTAAATAACAAACAAACAAAACCAAAATCTTGAACAAACCGACACTTCTTTATACGAAATGAAAAATAAATTCTATGATCCCAGAAATTTAAACCGTTCCATAATTCCACAAACATTATGTTGGTGCACACATGATATTTAATTGCAAATATACATCCTTTTAATTCTTACATTAAAATGGAGTCTTAACTCTGCATTGTTTGTTCTCTATTTTGAAAATGTGTTGATAACGTTAATATCAAGTTCCATAGCACACACTGAAAGGTTCCACCTCTTGATTCTGGGTAATAACGGACACACGAACATTAGACAAGTAGTTAACTGTTAATGTGATTTTGTTTACAATTGTTTTTTACCATCCTGAACCAGCCATGTCTTAGGATGCAGGAATCAATAAATAAATCAATCATGAATCAGTGCTTTTAGGTAGTGAAGTTGCAGAATATTGGTATAAAAGCTAAATGTGCACCTGACAAGCATATCATCTTCTATATGGCCAACAATAACCCCTGGTTCCATCCCCGTGGCTCTCGCGATCTCAAATTACCCGCCCTTGATTTTCTTGAGCCAATTTGAATTGCTATTCAGTATAACGGACCAATCAGATTGCGAGTTGCAATCCAACCTCAATGATGAGTTGGCGATGTCAACAACAGGCGACAAACCCAACTGATTACGACAGAGTTTAAAATAAATTTGTGGCCGAAAATTCTTGAAAAATATGATTATGCAAAAATTGCCTGCCACATTGTTGAAAGGCGATTTTCTTTTAAAAAAATATCAAGTTTTTTAGCTGTAGCCGAACATATATCTAATTTCGAGACAAAATACCCCGAATATCAAATATCAACCGTCTTAGTGATATATAATCGCTTTGTGATTGCTACTTAAATACACTGTTAATAGTGCATGTTTCTGAAGACGTAATGACACAACCATTTATGTGTTGTCAGAAATATAATTGGCAACTCGGATAACCTCTCCTGCTCCGGCTCCTCTGATCCCTCCGTCAGCACTGACGCCGATGACGACAACGGTGGGACACACCATCACACAGCCTGATAGAGGTTCCGTGTCCTGCTTGCTCTTAGACTTTAAAAGGCACATCCGGTCGCTGCGCTCTAGCTTGAGAACAGCGAAGCTCTCTTTGTTAAGCGTGACGCCGGAGGTCGTGAAGGACATGTCCCCGGTTAGTATTGCGTCCTTGATACCCTTGACTTCCTGGGCACTGGGTGTGAAACTGGCACTTGCTGCAAGCGAGTTGCCGTTGTGGTCGAATATACCCCCTTCCTTCATAAACGGTTTCTGCATGAGACTAGCATGGTGGTTTCTCCAACCCGCGTAGGGATCCATCTGAAACAAGAAAAATTAAACTTATTGAGTTTATGGGGCGGTCGGGTAGGCTAGTGGTCGAAGCGTTCGCTCGTCACGCCGAAGACCCGGGTTCGATTACCGACATGGGTACAATATGTGAAGCCCATTTCTGGTGTTCCCCGCCGTGATATTGCTGGAATATTGCTTAAAGTGTCGTAAAACCTCACTCACTCACTCACTCACTCACTCACTCACTCACTCACTCACTCACTCACTCACTCACTCTCACTCACTATTGATTTCATCGTTAACTGACAATGAATGTCCAGTTTCTACTTTTATAGTCAGTTAACGCCCTTGCCTCATGAAGATGTTTTGAACACAGCAGCAATACCGCACTTCCTTTATTGGATGCCCGGGCGTCTATTTATCTTTCGGACCGCCTCCGTGGTCTAATGGTAGAGCGTCCGCCCGGAGAGCGGAAGGTCCGGGGTTCGACCCCCACCCGCGTCATACCAAAAGACGTTAAACAGTGTCATACCTTTAGACGTTAAACAATGGTACTTGTTGTTACCCTGTCTGGCGCTCGGCATTAAGGGGGTAAAACAAGGACTGGTCGGCTCGGAGTCAGTATACTGTGTCTGAGTGGGGTATTCATGTTAAACTGCGGCATGGTATCTCAGTGAGCTAGCACTATAAATCGGCATCAGTCCGGACTAGTACAAGCAGCCACACACATACATACACGTGCATGCACGTCGCTATATAAGTGCAATAATCTTGGAACCGACGTTAAACCCCATTTAACCTCACCTATTTATCTTGCACAAGTCGTTGTATTGACCCGGTGTCTATTAGAGGCCGACATCTGTTCTGTCCATAATGACATTCTTATGATATCAATGATATAGAGGCCACTGGGACCTACTTTTAATGAGTAGCACATGCATTTCTTCTGTTGGCAAATTGAAGTCCACAGCCAAGGAACATCATGTTTGGTTTCTGTTTTGGATAGCCCTTTGGAAAATTCTTGAAAAACCTGCCACTGATATTGAAGGTCAGATTCACTCTCAAGGTCACACATTCAGTACAACACGTCAACGCCAGAAATGAACCAGCCTCGATCATCCGACCCAGAAAACAGGATTCCACAGGATGGACAAGGCAAATTATATGAATGGATCACTGAAAATCAGTAATGACGCCAGGTGTTCGTGAAACGGGTAAGCACCTACGCATAAGTGAGTGAGTGAGTGAGTATAGTTTAACGCCGCTTTTGGCAATATTCCAGCAATATCACGGCGGGGGACACCAGAAATGGGCTTTAGACATTGTACCCATGTCGGGAATCGAACCCGGGTCTTCGGCGTGACGAGCGAACACTTTAACCACTAGGCTACCCGACCGCCCCCTACGCATAAGAAAGTATGTGTTTGTAGCCTGACAAAGCAGTACTCCTGTCATTTCGTGGCGGCATGTATACAAACCAGACAATGCAGTGGTGGATCAGAAATCTAGCGATAAGATGGCACACTCACTGCTTTTGAACTATATGTTAATATCGTATATTTTTTAAAAGGCATTCGCTCGAGGTAACCCAAGAAATGAAATAAAGTAGATGTCACCCTTGGAATGGAGAATTGAAGAAGAAAGCTTTTCATCGACCATTATTGAAGGTCAAGGTCACTAAAATGGTAGTTTGTAAGGTTCTGCTTTGTGTCCTGAACAATCTGTGTTCGTATGAGATGTCAGTAAGAGTGAGCACCCGTGTTTTCGACCATAACTATTTAAGCATGCGATTGGATGAAACTGAATTTTTCCCAACCGGAAGTGATGTTATTAAACCGGAAATACTTATCGTTTTCTTATTAAGGTAGCTATAACGACATGCATTTCTGTTTTAAAGTTGCTCTGTATTTGACATATGTTTTCCCAAACTTGAGGGGATGTTATATTAAACCGGACGTAGTAATTACTTTGTTATCAATGTGGGCAAACTTTTGATACAGCCAGGAAAAGAAAAAGATTGGGATGGAGCTGCTTGAGTTGTTGCAAGTAATTGCTTCGCCCCTCAATCCATATACTACCATTGCTTCGCCCCTCAATCCATATACTACCATTGCTTCGCCCCTCAATCCATATACTACCATTGCTTCACCCCTCAATCCATATACTACCATTGCTTCACTCCTCAATCCATATACTACCATTGCTTCACTCCTCAATCCATATACTACCATTGTTCCGACCCTCAATCCATATACTACCATTGCTTCACTCCTCAATCCATATACTACCATTGCTTCACCCCTCAATCCATATACTACCATTGTTCCGACCCTCAATCCATATACTACCATTGTTCCGACCCTCAATCCATATACTACCATTGCTTCACCCCTCAATCCATATACTACCATTGTTCCGACCCTCAATCCATATACTACCATTGCTTCACTCCTCAATCCATATACTACCATTGTTCCGACCCTCAATCCATATACTACCATTGTTCCGACCCTCAATCCATATACTACCATTGTTCCGACCCTCAATCCATATACTACCATTGTTCCGACCCTCAATCCATATACTACCATTGCTTCACCCCTCAATCCATATACTACCATTGCTTCACTCCTCAATCCATATACTACCATTGTTCCGACCCTCAATCCATATACTACCATTGCTTCACTCCTCAATCCATATACTACCATTGCTTCACTCCTCAATCCATATACTACCATTGCTTCACTCCTCAATCCATATACTACCATTGTTCCGACCCTCAATCCATATACTACCATTGTTCCGACCCTCAATCCATATACTACCATTGCTTCACTCCTCAATCCATATACTACCATTGTTCCGACCCTCAATCCATATACTACCATTGCTTCACCCCTCAATCCATATACTACCATTGCTTCACTCCTCAATCCATATACTACCATTGTTCCGACCCTCAATCCATATACTACCATTGTTCCGACCCTCAATCCATATACTACCATTGCTTCACTCCTCAATCCATATACTACCATTGTTCCGACCCTCAATCCATATACTACCATTGCTTCACCCCTCAATCCATATACTACCATTGCTTCACTCCTCAATCCATATACTACCATTGTTCCGACCCTCAATCCATATACTACCATTGTTCCGACCCTCAATCCATATACTACCATTGTTCCGACCCTCAATCCATATACTACCATTGCTTCACTCCTCAATCCATATACTACCATTGCTTCACTCCTCAATCCATATACTACCATTGCTTCACTCCTCAATCCATATACTACCATTGCTTCACTCCTCAATCCATATACTACCATTGCTTCACTCCTCAATCCATATACTACCATTGCTTCACTCCTCAATCCATATACTACCATTGTTCCGACCCTCAATCCATATACTACCATTGCTTCACCCCTCAATCCATATACTACCATTGTTCCGACCCTCAATCCATATACTACCATTGCTTCACTCCTCAATCCATATACTACCATTGTTCCGACCCTCAATCCATATACTACCATTGTTCCGACCCTCAATCCATATACTACCATTGCTTCACTCCTCAATCCATATACTACCATTGCTTCACCCCTCAATCCATATACTACCATTGCTTCGCCCCTCAATCCATATACTACCATTGCTTCACCCCTCAATCCATATACTACCATTGTTCCGACCCTCAATCCATATACTACCATTGCTTCACTCCTCAATCCATATACTACCATTGTTCCGACCCTCAATCCATATACTACCATTGCTTCACTCCTCAATCCATATACTACCATTGCTTCACCCCTCAATCCATATACTACCATTGTTCCGACCCTCAATCCATATACTACCATTGCTTCACTCCTCAATCCATATACTACCATTGTTCCGACCCTCAATCCATATACTACCATTGTTCCGACCCTCAATCCATATACTACCATTGTTCCGACCCTCAATCCATATACTACCATTGCTTCACTCCTCAATCCATATACTACCATTGTTCCGACCCTCAATCCATATACTACCATTGCTTCACTCCTCAATCCATATACTACCATTGCTTCACTCCTCAATCCATATACTACCATTGTTCCGACCCTCAATCCATATACTACCATTGTTCCGACCCTCAATCCATATACTACCATTGTTCCGACCCTCAATCCATATACTACCATTGCTTCACCCCTCAATCCATATACTACCATTGCTTCACCCCTCAATCCATATACTACCATTGTTCCGACCCTCAATCCATATACTACCATTGTTCCGACCCTCAATCCATATACTACCATTGTTCCGACCCTCAATCCATATACTACCATTGCTTCACCCCTCAATCCATATACTACCATTGCTTCACCCCTCAATCCATATACTACCATTGCTTCACCCCTCAATCCATATACTACCATTGTTCCGACCCTCAATCCATATACTACCATTGCTTCACTCCTCAATCCATATACTACCATTGTTCCGACCCTCAATCCATATACTACCATTGCTTCACTCCTCAATCCATATACTACCATTGCTTCACTCCTCAATCCATATACTACCATTGTTCCGACCCTCAATCCATATACTACCATTGCTTCACTCCTCAATCCATATACTACCATTGCTTCACTCCTCAATCCATATACTACCATTGCTTCACTCCTCAATCCATATACTACCATTGTTCCGACCCTCAATCCATATACTACCATTGCTTCACTCCTCAATCCATATACTACCATTGTTCCGACCCTCAATCCATATACTACCATTGCTTCACTCCTCAATCCATATACTACCATTGTTCCGACCCTCAATCCATATACTACCATTGTTCCGACCCTCAATCCATATACTACCATTGCTTCACCCCTCAATCCATATACTACCATTGCTTCACTCCTCAATCCATATACTACCATTGCTTCACTCCTCAATCCATATACTACCATTGCTTCACTCCTCAATCCATATACTACCATTGTTCCGACCCTCAATCCATATACTACCATTGTTCCGACCCTCAATCCATATACTACCATTGTTCCGACCCTCAATCCATATACTACCATTGCTTCACTCCTCAATCCATATACTACCATTGCTTCACTCCTCAATCCATATACTACCATTGCTTCACCCCTCAATCCATATACTACCATTGCTTCACTCCTCAATCCATATACTACCATTGTTCCGACCCTCAATCCATATACTACCATTGTTCCGACCCTCAATCCATATACTACCATTGTTCCGACCCTCAATCCATATACTACCATTGCTTCACTCCTCAATCCATATACTACCATTGCTTCACTCCTCAATCCATATACTACCATTGCTTCACCCCTCAATCCATATACTACCATTGCTTCACTCCTCAATCCATATACTACCATTGTTCCGACCCTCAATCCATATACTACCATTGCTTCACCCCTCAATCCATATACTACCATTGTTCCGACCCTCAATCCATATACTACCATTGCTTCACTCCTCAATCCATATACTACCATTGCTTCACCCCTCAATCCATATACTACCATTGTTCCGACCCTCAATCCATATACTACCATTGTTCCGACCCTCAATCCATATACTACCATTGCTTCACCCCTCAATCCATATACTACCATTGCTTCACTCCTCAATCCATATACTACCATTGTTCCGACCCTCAATCCATATACTACCATTGCTTCACTCCTCAATCCATATACTACCATTGCTTCACTCCTCAATCCATATACTACCATTGCTTCACCCCTCAATCCATATACTACCATTGCTTCACTCCTCAATCCATATACTACCATTGCTTCACTCCTCAATCCATATACTACCATTGTTCCGACCCTCAATCCATATACTACCATTGTTCCGACCCTCAATCCATATACTACCATTGTTCCGACCCTCAATCCATATACTACCATTGCTTCACCCCTCAATCCATATACTACCATTGCTTCACTCCTCAATCCATATACTACCATTGTTCCGACCCTCAATCCATATACTACCATTGCTTCACTCCTCAATCCATATACTACCATTGCTTCACTCCTCAATCCATATACTACCATTGCTTCACTCCTCAATCCATATACTACCATTGTTCCGACCCTCAATCCATATACTACCATTGCTTCACTCCTCAATCCATATACTACCATTGTTCCGACCCTCAATCCATATACTACCATTGCTTCACTCCTCAATCCATATACTACCATTGTTCCGACCCTCAATCCATATACTACCATTGTTCCGACCCTCAATCCATATACTACCATTGTTCCGACCCTCAATCCATATACTACCATTGCTTCACCCCTCAATCCATATACTACCATTGCTTCACTCCTCAATCCATATACTACCATTGTTCCGACCCTCAATCCATATACTACCATTGCTTCACTCCTCAATCCATATACTACCATTGCTTCACTCCTCAATCCATATACTACCATTGCTTCACTCCTCAATCCATATACTACCATTGTTCCGACCCTCAATCCATATACTACCATTGCTTCACTCCTCAATCCATATACTACCATTGTTCCGACCCTCAATCCATATACTACCATTGCTTCACTCCTCAATCCATATACTACCATTGTTCCGACCCTCAATCCATATACTACCATTGTTCCGACCCTCAATCCATATACTACCATTGCTTCACTCCTCAATCCATATACTACCATTGCTTCACCCCTCAATCCATATACTACCATTGTTCCGACCCTCAATCCATATACTACCATTGTTCCGACCCTCAATCCATATACTACCATTGCTTCACTCCTCAATCCATATACTACCATTGCTTCACTCCTCAATCCATATACTACCATTGCTTCACCCCTCAATCCATATACTACCATTGCTTCACTCCTCAATCCATATACTACCATTGCTTCACTCCTCAATCCATATACTACCATTGTTCCGACCCTCAATCCATATACTACCATTGTTCCGACCCTCAATCCATATACTACCATTGCTTCACTCCTCAATCCATATACTACCATTGCTTCACTCCTCAATCCATATACTACCATTGCTTCACTCCTCAATCCATATACTACCATTGCTTCACTCCTCAATCCATATACTACCATTGCTTCACCCCTCAATCCATATACTACCATTGCTTCACTCCTCAATCCATATACTACCATTGCTTCACTCCTCAATCCATATACTACCATTGCTTCACCCCTCAATCCATATACTACCATTGCTTCACTCCTCAATCCATATACTACCATTGCTTCACTCCTCAATCCATATACTACCATTGTTCCGACCCTCAATCCATATACTACCATTGCTTCACTCCTCAATCCATATACTACCATTGTTCCGACCCTCAATCCATATACTACCATTGTTCCGACCCTCAATCCATATACTACCATTGTTCCGACCCTCAATCCATATACTACCATTGCTTCACTCCTCAATCCATATACTACCATTGCTTCACCCCTCAATCCATATACTACCATTGCTTCACCCCTCAATCCATATACTACCATTGTTCCGACCCTCAATCCATATACTACCATTGTTCCGACCCTCAATCCATATACTACCATTGTTCCGACCCTCAATCCATATACTACCATTGCTTCACTCCTCAATCCATATACTACCATTGCTTCGCCCCTCAATCCATATACTACCATTGCTTCGCCCCTCAATCCATATACTACCATTGCTTCACCCCTCAATCCATATACTGCCATTGCTTCACTCCTCAATCCATATACTACCATTGCTTCACTGCTCAATCCATATACTACCATTGCTTCACTGCTCAATCCATATACTACCATTGTTCCGACCCTCAATCCATATACTACCATTGTTCCGACCCTCAATCCATATACTACCATTGCTTCACTCCTCAATCCATATACTACCATTGCTTCACTGCTCAATCCATATAATGCCATTGCTTCGCCCCTCAATACATATACTCCCTTTGCTTCACCCCTCAATCCATATACTACCATTGCTTCGCCCCTCAATCCATATACTACCATTGCTTCACTCCTCAATCCATATACTACCATTGCTTCGCCCCTCAATCCATATACTACCATTGCTTCGCCCCACAATCCATATACTACCATTGCTTCATGTCACAATCCATATACTACCATTGCTTCACTCCTCAATCCATATACTACCATTGCTTCACCCCTCAATCCATATACTACCATTGCTTCACCCCTCAATCCATATACTACCATTGCTTCACCCCTCAATCCATATACTACCATTGCTTCACCCCTCAATCCATATACTGCCATTGCTTCACTCCTCAATCCATATACTACCATTGCTTCACTCCTCAATCCATATACTACCATTGCTTCACTGCTCAATCCATATACTACCATTGCTTCGCCCCTCAATCCATATACTACCATTGCTTCACCCCTCAATCCATATACTACCATTGCTTCGACCCTCAATCCATATACTACCATTGCTTCACTCCTCAATCCATATACTACCATTGCTTCACTGCTCAATCCATATAATGCCATTGCTTCGCCCCTGAATACATATACTCCCTTTGCTTCACCCCTCAATCCATATACTACCATTGCTTCGCCCCTCAATCCATATACTACCATTGCTTCGCCCCTCAATCCATATACTACCATTGCTTCGCCCCTCAATCCATATACTACCATTGCTTCGCCCCACAATCCATATACTACCATTGCTTCATGTCACAATCCATATACTACCATTGCTTCACTCCTCAATCCATATACTACCAATGCTTCACCCCTCAATACATATACTACCATTGCTTCGCCCCACAATCCATATACTACCATTGCTTCGCCCCTCAATCCATATACTACCATTGCTTCGCCCCTCAATCCATATACTACCATTGCTTCACCCCTCAATCCATATACTACCATTGCTTCGCCCCTCAATCCATATACTACCATTGCTTCACCCCTCAATCCATATACTACCATTGCTTCACTCCTCAATCCATATACTACCATTGCTTCGCCCCTCAATCCATATACTACCATTGCTTCACCCCTCAATCCATATACTACCATTGCTTCACCCCTCAATCCATATACTACCATTGCTTAGCCCCTCAATCCATATACTGCCATTGCTTCGACCCTCAATCCATATACTACCATTGCTTCGCCCCTCAATCCATATACTGCCATTGCTTCACCCCTCAATCCATATACTACCATTGCTTCACTCCTCAATCCATATACTACCATTGCTTAGCCCCTCAATCCATATACTGCCATTGCTTCGACCCTCAATCCATATACTACCATTGCTTCATATCTCAATCCATATATTACCATTGCTTCACCCCTCAATCCATATACTACAATTGCTTCATCCCCCAATCCATATATTACCATCTCTACATCCAATAACCATTGATTACCATCTCTTCATCCAATATCCATATAGTACCAACTCTTCATCCAATATCCATATATTACCATCTTTTCGCCCAATATCCATATATTACCATCTCTTCATCCAATATCCATATATGATCACCTCTTCATCCAATATCCATATATTACCACCTCTTCATCCAATATCCATATAGTACCAACTCTTCATCCAATATCCATATATTACCATCTCTTCATCCAATATCCATATATTACCATCTCTTCATCAAATATCCATATATTACCATCTCTTCATCAAATATCCATATATTACCATCTCTTCATCCAATATCCATATATTATCACCTCTTCATCCGATATCAATATATTACCATCTCTTCATCCAATATCCATATATTACCATCTCTTCATCCAATATCCATATATTACCATCTCTTCATCCAATATCCATATATTAGCATCACTTCATCAAATATCCATATATTACCATCTCTTCATCCAATATCCATATATTACCATCTTTTCACCCAATATCCATATATTACCATCTCTTCTTCCAATATCCATATATTACCATCTCTTCATCCAGTATCCATATATTACCACCTCTTCATCCAATATCCATATATTACCATCTCTTCATCCAATATCCATATATTACCATCTCTTCATCAAATATCCATATACTATCACCTCTTCATCCAATATCCATATATTACTATCTCTTCATCCAATATCCATATATTACCATCTCTTCATCCAATATCCATATATTACCATCTCTTCATCCAATATCCATATATTACCATCTCTTCATCCAATATCCATATATTACCATCTCTTCATCCAATATCCATATATTACCACCTCTTCATCCAATATCCATATATTACCATCTCTTCATCAAATATCCATATAATACCACCTCTTCATCCAATATCCATATATTACCACCTCTTCATCCAATATCCATATATTACCACCTCTTCATCCAATATCCATATATTACCATCTCTTCATCAAATATCCATATAATACCACCTCTTCATCCAATATCCATATATTACCACCTCTTCATCCAACATCCATATATTACCATCTCTTCATCCAATATCCATATATTACCACCTCTTCATCCAATATCCATATATTACCATCTCTTCATCAAATATCCATATAATACCACCTCTTCATCCAATATCCATATATTACCATCTCTTCATCCAATATCCATATATTACCATCTCTTCATCCAATATCCATATATTACCATCTCTTCATCCAATATTGATATATTACCATCGCTTCATCCAATATCCATTTATTACTATCTCTTCATCCATTATCAATTTATTACCATTGCCTCATGGTATGAGTGAGTTAGGTATCCATGTTAAATTGCGGCACGGTAGCTCGGTGGGCAAGCACTATAGAACCGGCATAAGTTTGGACTAGTACACGCACGCACGCACGTCGGTATTCAAGTGCAATGCTATTGAACGCAACGTTAAACCCCATTTCAACTGACATGTTCAGCGTGAACAAGACGAGCAGTGCGTCAGTTAAACAGTTCTTAAAAGAAGAACAGGTGTGCCTTTACAACGTCATTGGGTAGACGTGCTCTGTCAAGCGAACACTGTTGCATGTCACGACCCAGGGTTAGTTCTGTTACGCTATGTGAAGGTCATTGCGGTTTGCATTTGCAATACGCCGCAAACGCTTCCCAGTCACTGAGTCTGTACAGTGCCTCCACTGCTTCACGGGAACTCATCGAGCTGCTAATGTGGAGTGGAGATTCGAACCTGATCACTGGAACCTGGCATCAAAGGAACATCCTGCAGCTGTTGGCACCACCGGAACACACTCTATTCACATGCTGGGATGGTGTCTACATCAGGTCTACCTCTGTCTGACGGTGTCTACATCAGGTCTACCTCCCTCTGACAGTTTCTACATCAGGACTACCTCTGTCTGACAGTGTCTACATCAGGTCTACCTCTGTCTGACATTGTCTACATCAGGACTACCTCTGTCTGACAGTGTCTACATCAGGACTACCTCTGTCTGACGGTGTCTACAACAGGAATACCTCTGTCTGACGGTATTTACATCAGGTCTACCTCTGTCTGACAGTGTCTACATCAGGACTACCTCTGTCTGACACTGTCTACATCAGGACTACCTCTGTCTGACACTGTCTACAACAGGACTACCTCTGTCTGACGGTATCTACATCAGGTCTACCTCTGTCTGACAGTGTCTACATCAGGTCTACCTCTGTCTGACAGTGTCTACATCAGGACTACCTCTGTCTGACAGTGTCTACATCAGGTCTACCTCTGTCTGACAGTGTCTACATCAGGACTACCTCTGTCTGACAGTGTCTACATCAGGTCTACCTCTGTCTGACAGTGTCTACATCAGGACTACCTCTGTCTGACAGTGTCTACATCAGGACCACACATGTCTGACAGTGTCTACATCAGGTCTACCTCCCTCTGACAGTGTCTACATCAGGTCTACCTCTGTCTGACATTGTCTAAATCAGGTCTCCCTCTGTCTGACATTGTCTACATCAGATCTACCTCTGTCTGACATTGTCTAAATCAGGTCTACCTCTGTCTGACATTGTCTAAATCAGGTCTCCCTCTGTCTGACATTGTCTACATCAGAACTACCTCTGCCTGACAGTGTCTACATCAGGTCTACCTCTGTCTGACATTGTCTACATCAGGACTACCTCTGTCTGACACTGTCTACATCAGGACTACCTCTGTCTGACGGTGTCTACATCAGGACTACCTCTGTCTGACTGTATGTACATCAGGTCTACCTCTGTCTGACAGTGTCTACATCAGGACTACCTCTGTCTGATAGTGTCAACATCAGGACTACCTCTGTCTGACAGTGTTTACATCAGGTCTACCTCCCTCTGACAGTGTCTACATCAGGTCTACCTCTGTCTGACAGTGTCTACATCAGGACTACCTCCCTCTGACAGTGTCTACATCAGGACTACCTCTGTCTGACAGTGTCTACATCAGGACTAACTCTGTCTGATAGTGTCTACATCAGGTCTACCTCTGTCTGACAGTGTCTACATCAGGTCTACCTCTGTCTGACAGTGTCTACACCAGCTCTACCTGTCTGACACTGTCTACAGCAGGACTACCTCTGTCTGACAGTGTCTACATCAGGACCACACCTGTCTGACACTGTCTTCATCAGGACTACCTCTGTCTGACACTGTCTACATCAGGACTACCTCTGTCTGTCTTTGTCTAAGTCAGGTCTACCTCTGTCTGACAGTGTCTACATCAGGTTTACCTCTGTCTGACACTGTCTACATCAGGTCTACCTCTGTCTGACACTGTCTACATCAGGTCTACCTCTGTCTGACACTGTCTACACCAGTACGACCCCGACTTGTCTATATCGGCACAAAATGGCGTCAAGGCAATCGAAGAGTACGTATCTATTACACAGAACGTGTTACGTCAGAAGCCGTCGGACCAGCGTTGGACAAACTATAATACAGCTTACCTTTCAGGAGGTAATATCCAATAGACCTGAGGGTATATCCCCTTGAAGAGTTAGCTGAAAATCTGTTTTAGAATTTCCGTGGAAGATAGCAGCGTACAGGCAGTGTATACCCGCCCTTTTTATCTTCTGCAGCCGTTGTTCAAGCAGCGAGTAATTTTGTGTTAATGCACTGGTGAACCCCCCCGGACTCTATGTCGTTGCGCTCCACAGAACACGATGCTTGCTGTTTAGAGTCAGGTATTATTTGATCGGGCGTTCATTATTATTGACAACAAAAGACTTCGAATAAGCTTATGCACTGTGCAGGTCTTGATGTTAACTGCGTCACTGCGTCGTGTTGGCAAGTGGTTCTACAAGTTATATATATATATATATACACACACACACACACACACACAGAGAGAGAGAGAGAGAGAGAGAGAGAGAGAGAGAGAGAGACACAGACAGACAGACAGACAGACAGACACACACACAGACGGGATGGGACATACATACATACATACATACATACATACATACATACATACATACATACATACATACATACATTGATTTATTGAATGCTTGCAGTGTCAACATGTTATAGGTCGCTGTTCAAGTTTATATATTCACTCACTCATTCACTCAAACTACACGTTTTACTGGAGGGGACACAGGAAGCCCATTCGGGATTTTGTTTCTAGTTTTGTAAGAACCATACACGTGGGTTTCACCAAAGTAAATTATTGAGACCAGCATCACTTCGGACTTTCCTCCCACATTAAGCTGTCACGCCGTGATATAGCTGGAATACTCACTTACTCTATTTCATCCTTGTGGTGTTACGTGTCACAGCCAGCAGGCCTTTCGATTAGCGAATACAGTAAACTACGGTTATAACGAACTCAAAGGGACGACTAATTTTGGTTCGTTATAACCGTAGTTCGTTATAAGCATATATACAGCATAACTACAACAAATAGTCGGGACCAAAGAAGTAAGTTCGTTATATCCGTCAGTTCGTTATAAGCGTGTTCGTTATAACCGTAGTTTACTGTACATGTATATAAATGAGAAGAGAATCAATCATATCGGTTGGTTGGTTGGTTAGTTTGTTGTTTAACGCCGCACTCAGCAATATTCCAACTATATGACGGCGGTCTGTAAATAATCGAGTCTGGATCAGACAATCCAGTGATTAATATCAAGAGCATCGATCCACACAATTCGGATCGATAACATGCATCAACCAAGTCAGCGAGCCTGACCACCCGATCCCGTTAGTCGCCATTTACGATAAGCATAGTCACCTTTTACGGCAAGCATGGGATGCTGAAGACCTATTCTACCCCGGAATCTTCACGGGTCCAATCATAAGGGTCGAAGATGGGAGGGTGATTAGAATAAACACTTAGACATGCTGAAACAGCTCCACAAAGTGTAGCCCTTTGTGCTGAAGCGTATCCTTAGGATTGTTTGCTTGTTTGTTTTTTGACGCGGCATTCAGCAATATTCCAGCTGTATGACGGCGGTCTGTAAATAAACGAGTCTGGACCAGACAATCCAGTGATTGACATCATGAGCATCGATCCACGCTATTAGGATACTATGACATGCATCAACCAAGTCAGCGAGTCTGACCACCCGATCCCGTTAGTCGCCTTTTACGGCAAGCATGGGTTGCTGAAGACCTATACTAACCCGGATCTTCACGGGTCTCTTAGGATTTCGTTCATCCAGCCATAAATCCAAAATAGAAGCAGCGCTTTCCATTGGGCATTTTATTAACTAAAAACGGAAAGCAGTTCATTAGGTTAAAACAGTCAATGCGTGTACCTTTAAATAACACACTGGCGGCGGAGTAGCTAGTCACGCCGAAGGCCAAGGTTCGATTCCTACATGGGTACAAAGTGTGAAGCCCATTTCTGGTGTTTTGCGCTGTGATATTGCTGGAATATTGATAAAAGCGGCGTAAAACCAAACTCACTCACTCACCTCCCAGACTTGACTATTTACTGGCTGTCATCACAGGGATGGAATATGACTCAGAAACTAAAGAAATCGAGAGGACTTTTTGTTACTAGTTACACATAAACGATCTATCTTACGTATTTCAAATTACTCCAGCAAACATTGTAATTATAGAATATACGTTGAGTATCCAGCCTCCGTCAGCCAGATTTCAAGGTCAGACTCAAGGTCGCGGAAGGCAGCCATGTTGTTTCTTATTGAACTTATGGCTTCATCCCTCAGTATTCCATCGCTGTGAGTTGCATTCCGGAACATTTCTGACAACTACAAATGAAGGAGAATGCATTAAGTGTGGTGGAAGTTCATATCCATATACAATGTGCAAATTCACACAACAGGGAGCTTCCTGTAAGGTTTTTGTTTCTTTAAATCTCTTTATTCAACGCCAACAGTAAAGTATCAAATTGTAGTATGGACTATTATAAATATTCTCATTCCCAGTTTATGTGTCTGTTTGTTTGTTTGTTTGTTTGTTTGTTTGTTAACTCACTCAGCAATATTGCAGCTATATGACGGCGGTCGGTAAATAATCGAGTCTGGACCACGCAATCCAGTGATTGACATCATGAGCATCGATCCAACCAATTGGGATACGATGACATGCATCAACCGAGTCAGCGAACCTGACCACCCGATCCCGTTTGTCGAATCTTACGACAAGCATAGTCGCCTTTTAGGGCAAGCATGGGTTGCTGAAGACCTATTCTACCCCGGATCTTCACGGGTCTCAGTCCCTGTAGCCGTATTCGAAAAGCAGACAGTAACTTGTTTTGTTTGTTTGTTTTGTTTGTTTCTCCTTTAACACTGCTCTCAGCTATATGACGGCGGGTAGAATATGTCTTCACCAACCCATGCTTGCCGTAAAAAGCGACTATGCTCATTGGGTGGTCAGGTTTTCTGACTTAGTCATCGTATCCCAATTGCGTGGATCGATGCTCATGATGTCAATCATGGGATTGTCTGGTCCAGGACTCGATTATTTACAGACTGCCGTCATATACAGTGTTCAACAACAAACACACAAAAAGCAACAGTAGTAGCAGCAGCAAAATAAGTAGAAGTAGTAGCAGCAGCAGTAGCAGCAGTAGTAGTAGTAGTAGTAGTAGAAGTAGCAGTAGCAGCAGTAGTAGTAGTAGTAGAAGTAGCAGTAGCAGCAGTAGTAGTAGTTGTGAGTGAGTATGGTTTTACGCTGCTTTTAGCAATACTACAGCAATATCGCGGCGGAGTAGTAGTAGTAGTAGTAGTAGTAGTAGTAGTAGTAGTTGTGAGTGAGTATGGTTTTACGCTGCTTTTAGCAATACTACAGCAATATCGCGGCGGAGTAGTAGTAGTAGTAGTAGTAGTAGTAGTAGTAGTTGTAGCCACAGTATCTCTATACTCACCTGCTGTGTAAACGCCTCTGATTTCTGAAGGTATTTAGCCCCTGCAAGAAGCGGCCGTAGGTCATACTTCCGCCTGTAAAGGGATTTAACTTTAATTTACCTAGTTCAAACCACTGGACGATAGCGTGAGCATCAGCTTAGGGGTCGACCATTTGATATTCTGGGCGAAAAATAAGAAATTGTCAGCCACAAAAATTACGGCCGCCTCCGTGGTCTAGTGGTAGAGCGTCCGCCCGGTGAGCGGTAGGTCCCGGGTTTGATCCCCGGCCGCGTCATACAAAAAGACGTTAAAAGATGGAACTTGTTGTTACCCTGCCTGGCGCCCGACATTAAAGGGCTAAAACAAGGACTGGTGGGCTTGGAGTCAGTATACTGTCTGAGTTGGGTATTCCCGTTAAACTGCGGCATGGTATGTCAGTGGGTTAGCACAATAAATCGGGATCATTCCGGACTAGTACAAGCAGCCACAAACACGCACACACGTGCTATGTAAGTGCAATAATCTTGGACACGACGTTAAACCCGATTTGACCTCACCTCACGAACATTACATGGTTGCAACGACTACAAGACCCACACACCCAAAATATCAAATGGTAAGTCCCTTATAGTTAGTGGACAGTACACAGATAAGCAAATACAGTAAACTACGGTTATAACGAACACGCTTCTAACGAACTACGGTTATAACGAACTAAAATTAGTAGTCCCTTTGAGTTCGTTATAACCGTAGTTTACTGTACAATGTGTCAGGCCTATTATGTGTGTCCCCTGTCAAGATAAGGCCGGCGTAATACCATGAGACTAACGTCTACTGTCAATATGTGAGGGTCTAAGACTTCTTACGTGTATGCGTCAGGTTTTATGCCGTTTAATACAGTATAGCAGGTAAATGAACGTGTCGGCTAAATATGAGAGGAGAAGGTCGTAGACGTTTACATTTGTTTGTTTGTTTGTTTGTTGCCTAACGCCGCACTCTAGAACTAAAACAGCGCCCTATAAAATGATGACACTGCTAGCATTCTCACCCGATATCTACAAGTAGGATCACGTCGACTTTTCGTTGCGACATTTCACTACTGTTTGTTTGTTTGTTTAACGCCGCACTCAGCAATATTCCAGCTACAGTAAACTACGGTTATAACGAACACGCTTATAACGAACTGACGGATATAACGGACTTACTTTTTGGGTTCCGACTATTTGCTGTAGTTATGCTGTATATATGCTTATAACGAACTACGGTTATAACGAACTATAATTAGTAGTCCCTTTGAGTTCGTTATAACCGTAGTTTACTGTATATGACTACGGTCTGTAAATAATCAAGTTTGGACCACATAATCCAGTGATTGGTGTCATGAGCATCGATCCACGCAATTAGGATTTGATGACATGCATCACTCAAGTCAGCGAGCCTGACCGCCCCATCCTGTTAGTCGCCTCTTATGACAAGCATAGTCGCCTTTTACGGCAAGCATGGGTTGCTGAAGACCTATTCTACCTCAGACATTTACTACTTTGGTGAAACCCATGTGCGGTGTACCCGGGTACGGTGCAGACAAACCATGGATTACATAGGACGAAACTGGGACTCGAACCCAGATCACAGGATCGCGGCACCGCTGAGAGACACAACTCTCCACAACGAGTTTAAGCGCCTGGCTCTAGTAAGGGGAACAACTTTACACAATTACCTTTTGCACCTAGCTCTAGATACTAAAACCTGCCCATGTCCAGTCCACCGCCCCATTGTGTTACAAAACGAAAATATATCTAAAACGCATTACTTACTTATAAGTAGCCGAATTTCTGAACTTGTTCACAGCTGACGTAATCTAAAACTAACATATCATTTTTGGTTTCAACAAAATCAGTAAATGCACTATCTTGTCTCTTTATTTCTGGTCCATCACTGATTGTCTGGTTTGATTTACAGGTGCATAGCAGGGGTCTTGGTGTGGGGCGTCAGGCAACGAATTTTTATGCAAATTCTGTGAGTGGCGGGTGATACCGGTAGAGCAGGTCACGTGTTAAACATTTTCGCGAGCAACTGTTGACATTACTGATTTTTAGTGATCCTTTTATAAAATCTTCACCACCCAATGGAATCGGCGGATAATAGAGACTGGTTATTCTCTGGCGTTGACACTCTCTATCTAGTAACGTGCCAACTCAGCACAGAGACTATGCAGCGCCTGGTTCAACTAAGGGACACAACTCTGCACAACGACTAGGCAGCGCCTGATTCAACTAAGGGACACAACTCTGCACAACGACTGTGCAGCGCTTGATTCAACTAAGGGACACAACTCTGCACAACGACTGTGCAACGCCTGATCTAACTAAGGGACACTACTCTGCACAACGACTATGAAGCACCTGATTCAACTAGGGGACACAACTCTGCACAACGCATTACGGCGACCTGCAGTGCCCCCGACTACACATGGTGACCCCAGAAGACTGACGTGTTTGAATGCTCCTGAATGTACGTCCACACGGCGTCCCTGGCACGGCGAGATCGGGTCAGGCTGTACAAGATGGCGTCTCTCTGGCCCAGGTCGGGCGTCCCGGGGAGAAATTGTTCCAGCACCCTGCAACACCCGTAGTATGCAGTAGGGAAGTAGGCATGGCACAATGTAACATTACAGTTACTAAGGCGTAACATTTACTCATAGGCGGCCGTGGCAACAACAAACAAACAAATCTCACAATGCAGATATTGTGTCTTCGACATGCCAACACTGATAGTCATATCGTCGGGGTACCGTAAATCTTGAAATTAATGCGTCTCCAAATTAATACGACTGCCGACCCCTAGCCAAAAATGCGACTCAAAATTATTGCGACTCGCCCAAGCCCCATCACCATCCCCATCCCGTTTGGAGTGGTCAGTGATGCCTAGTGGGTAGAACTCTTGAGAATATCTACCACGCGACCTACCGTTCAATCAGCGAAGGTTCACTTGCACACCCCAGTGCCCGATCTAACGCCGTCTTGTGCTTATGAGACAAGGCCGTGTTGAGGGATGCGTTGTAGACCATGTTCCACGCGTGGTGTCCACCGTTCATGACGCCGTAACAGTACACAGTTGCCCTGACTTCCACCGACAGTATCCTGGAAAACATGGCATATTATTAATAAATATCTTACAACACGCTTCTTATGTAGTAGACAACATCGTAGATACGACAGTAGACAGTGCAATAGAGAAGACAGTAGACAGTGCAGTAATCACGACTGTAGACAAGACAGTAGACAATGCAGTAGCCAAGACGGTAGACACAGCAGAAGACAAGGCAGTAGACAGGACAGAAGATAAAACAGTAGGCAAGGCAGTAGATAAGAAAGTAGACAAGGCAGTAGACAAAACAATAGACACGGCAGTAGACAAGGCAGTAGACACGGTAGTCGACAAGGCAGGAAAACAATAGAACAATAGGACAGAACAATAAATGCAAAATCACAGATGAGAATAATTAATACCATTGTATTTTAATTAAAACAGATTCGCAGGAATAAAGTGAAATCAAGAATTTCTTACTAGCCTGGACTAGTACGGGCATCAACGTGGAATAAGTATAGGACATTTTTGTAATAAATTAATGTCACTCACACTATGATATCTTTTCTTTTTTTTTGTTAAACAAATATTTAAAAAAACAAGCAACCAGACCATCGGAAGGGCATATCTGTAAACATGCTGCCTGAAACAAAAACTGCTAAGTCGGATCGTTGAGTGGGCGGGGATATTAACACTCATATTGTTCAATGTGTGTTAGGGCTGCTAAAATATTTCCTCCAGGGGTGAAGCTGTTCACAAGGGATTGGAACCCAAGACAGTTTTGCGGTGGAGGTGAGATAAGGCTGGTGGACTGACCGCTTCCCTTCTGTCCATGCGATGAATGCGTCTGACGCAGCACCCAAACACTCTGCCAGTCCGTAGAGACACGCCCACTGGGCTATCTGCTTCCTCTGCATCCTAGAGGGGTAAAGAGATTGTCAGCTGACTGCGTTTCCGTATCATAAATATCATGTATTTCGGCTGCGTAAAAAAATTAATGTTTTGCGGCCGCATTTTTCTTAAATGTTTTGTTTTTATTTACGATAAAAATAATGAGGGATGATTTTTTCAAAAAATTTATTTGCCAACCAAACGACGTCATTTCGCTTAACGAAGTAGTTTTAGAAACCGCGTATGACTACTTTGATCGAACTGACCCATGTTTCACACAGTGTACATGATTTGCAGACACGTTTGGCAACATAATCACCCACAACATCGATCGAGAAACCCGTATATAAAATTATTATTTCTCCCCGAGGGAAGTGACTTTAAAAGTCCAGTTTTCCACCCTTGCCGAACTAGGCTGGAATTTCTAGGCCCGATTGTAGCGCGACATGTTTCCTATGGACCATATATCGATTTCCTAGAGGTATTTTGATTGGTCTATGCATAGACTCGTTAGTCCAGCCAAAGAATAACACCATAATTCCAGACAAATTCTAACCCGGAATCCCCACTGAAGGAAAGTATTACATTGCCATTGGGACTTCATCGTCATTCGTCCTCAGCCCATGGTGTTGGAAAGCTGCTTGCAATCGGTCCTTCATGTAGTGCTATAATAGACATGTCACTATTTCAGTTAACAGTTCAGACATATACTTGTTTTTGTTTTTGTTTTTTTTGTTTTCAGACAACCGTGTCTTGACGATTTAAACGACTATGATAACTCGTGCAACAACGCCGTGAACCCTAAGAAAGCAACCATTTCATTGTCGGGGTGTTTGTTTGTTTGTTTGTTGTTTAACGCAGCACTCAGCAATATTACAGCTATAGGACGACGGTCTGTAAATAATCGAGTCTGGACCAGACAATCCAGTGATTGACATCATGAGCATCGATCCACCCAATTGTGATACGATGACATGCATCAACCAAGTCAGCGAGCCTGACATCCCAATCCCGTTAGGCGCCTCTTTCGACAAGCATAGTCACATTTTTGGGCAAGCATGGGTTAAGAAGACCTATTCTACCCCGGATCTTCACGGGGGAGACAAGTATGGGTTGCTGAAGATCTATTCTACCCCGGATCTTCACGGGGACAAGCATGGGTTGCTGAAGACCTATTCTACCCCGGATCTTCACAGGGACAAGCATGGGTTGCTGAAGATCTATTCTACCCCGGATCTTCACGGGTCCATTTTGGTTAGAGATCAGCATCTTATAATGTTCGGAGCTTAATTGGTTTTTTTCAAACATTAACAGGTGCTCACATAGTTATTTTAATAAAATATTAATAACGAACTGTGTGAAGGATAGTGTTCTTATATTTTTAAAGTACGTGCAGGGCTACTCGCATTAATTTCAAAAACGTATTTATAGGCTAGGAGTCAACACTCGCATTAATTTGATGACCAAATAATTGATTTGATGTTTGTATGTTTGTTTGTTGTTTAACGCCGCACTTAGAAATATTCCAGCTGTATGACGCGTACGGTAAATAAATATATACGCTAGATATGGTTGTTATTCCAGTATTTCAGCACTATTATCACGTTTCATATTACTATGGAGAGAAACCAGCAGTAAATCCTGATACAAGCTCCTCACAGCGATAGCCCTTTCGCGGAGCTCCCTTATACCATCGCTGCCACCAGTCGAAACTCCCCACTGTGATAGGTGGCCACAATGATGCTTTGAGTTTAACTCGCAACCGACTGAACGTAATGTTTACAAACAAGTGACGACTGTCGTGACGCCGAATACACTTACCGCTGCTAAATTACTTACTTTAATTTGTTTGTCAATTTGAATTTCTATATCTAATTACCACGTAATTCATACAGTAAGAATGAGAGGGAGAAGTTGGTTGATTTAACGTTAGTCTGCAATCTCGAACCAATCTGATTATTAAAATAAATTCATATTGAAAACATGGTCCGTCGTAAACCTTTTCAAAATGAACTATGATGGCATTCCTAAAGACATAAACAAACGTATGAACGTTACTGCATTTGGGGTTAGGGGGCAAATTTCAATATTCTTGTAATTGCCGCGCCTACACTGCTGGCAGCGATGTTACCGAGAGTGTAACGAAGGTGTCACGCGCTGGGATGGAGCTTGTTCCTGATACGGCCAAGGGACGCAACTCTGTAAATCGAATTGCGGCGCATTTAGACGGCGATGGGATGAACAAAATAGACTTTATTGAGATCACAGCTTTAATGACAAAACATATCTGCAGCAGTGTTGACGCTGGGGAGGTGGGGTAGTCTAGTGGTTAAAGCGTTTGCTCGTCACGCATAAGACCCGGGTTCTATTCCCCACATGGGTACAATGGGGAAGCAAATTCTTGCGTCACCTCCTTCGACATTGTTGGGATATTGCCGACGAACGGTGTACCACTCACTCGGTGTTACCACGGGGAGGGGCGGTCGGGTAGCCTAATGTTTAAAACGTTCGCTCGTCACGCCAAAGACCTGGGTTCGATTCCCGACATGGGTACAATGTGTGAAGCCCATTTCTGGTGTCCCCCGCCGTGATATTGCTGGAATATTGCTAAAAGCGGCGTAAAATCATACTCACTCACTCACTCACTCACTCACTCACTACCAGGGGGCACCGCCGTGGAAGAGATAAAAAAATGAAGACTTAATAAAGGGGTAAATCAGTGGGTGAGCTGGTTTCAACGCTCCTTTGAACAATATTTCAGTTAAATCACGGAAATCCGGAAGTGAAGCTGCAGGTCTTAGATGTTTCCGCTTTAGTAACCCTTGACAGGCATGGTGCTGATAAACCCTGAAACATGATCGGGCGAACCGGGATTCGAACCAGGATCAGCGCATCCTGGCATTAGAAGAAGGAGACAACGTCCTCATGTGAAAATGTCAAATTCGCAATGTGTTAAGCAGTTTTACACATCATGGATTACGTGATAACTTGAAAGGTAACAAAATTTCAACTCACCTGAAAAGCGTCGTACAGTCGGGTCCGATCTGTCATGGCGTCGAGTTCACCTATCTCACGGAGAGCAGTCAGCCAAGGGACATACTCCAACTCACTCTGAAGGTAATCAAGAGAACGCAGGGCGATCCTTGCATCCAGTGCCTGGGATCTTAAATCAAATAAATAGTTACGGTAAGGTGATGTGAGGTGAGATGGGGAAAACGTCGCGTCCAAGATTATCGCACTTACATAGTGAAGTGCATGCACGTGTGTGTGTGTGTGTGTGGCTGCTTGTACTAGTCCGGACTGATGCCGATTTATAGTGCTAGCCCACTGAGATACCATGCCGCAGTTTAACACGAATACCCACTCAGACACAGTATACTGACTCCGAGTCGACCAGTCCTTGTTTTAGCCCCTTAATTCCGAGCGCAAGACAGGGTAACAACTAGTACCATTTTTTAACGTCTTTTGGTATGACGCGGCCGGGGATCAAAACCGGGACCTTCCGCTCTCCAGACGGACGCTCTAATACTAGACCACAGATTAAAACAATATTAAAACAAAATTATTTTATGTGTACCATCGCTTGAACCACTTGTATGTTTTGCATGCTACGATTTTGTTACAGTTCGAACAAGAAGTTTAAAATCGCCTGTGTTGTTTTATTGTGTGACACGTGACGTGTGGGGCAGTCAGCCAAGGTGCAGCAAGTCGCTGTGAATTATATGATACTGTGTACGTATCCCAGAATGCCCCTGATTATAATCTGGGTGTGTTTGCACCATACTATGGAATCCTGGAAGGGACATTGTCGCGTTGTCGCCCTTACAAAAAAAGGCAACTAGTGTCAAAATTAACCAAACAGAGAAACACGACAATCTTCCAGGATTTGATTCCATACCATTGCTGTAGGTTTCAGTTGCGTGATAAACATCTAAGGACAGGGTCATTTTGAGCTTCCACATCAGTCGTGACCAACTTGTGTTATTCCGGTTACGGAAAGGGGCGAGTGGTGACGAATGCTTCGACATCAAGCTAACCCGCCATTATAACTGAAGCTCGTTTTGAAACTGCGTGAAACCAACTCTTTCAGTTGGATTATTCAATTGTATGATTCAAAATTCGATAATCGGGTGGTGGATTGACAAGAGTGAGTGAGTGAGTTGGGTTTTACGCCGCTTTGAACAGTATTCCAGTGATATCACGGCGTGTCAGCTTAATGTGGCAGGAAAGCCGAAAGTGATGCAGGTCTCAGACGTTTACTACTTCGGTGAAACCCACGAGTATGGGTATGGTGCTGACAAACCTAGTAACATAACCGGGGCGAACCGGGATTCGAACCCATGATCATTCATTTCTGGCGTAATCAAGGGAAGCAACTCTTCTCGGCGAATTGTTGCACCTTAGTCGACTGGGCCCCCGGGGCTGCGGATTGATTAAGTAAATATTATGACCCTAATAGCATCTGCCAGACGCGGAAAGTGAAACAGCATACACTCACTTATAGAGGGCAAAAGCGTCGCTGATTATCTGAGACCTACTATGGGCAGAGAACACCTGTAAATTAAGAATTAAAATTTTGTTATTAAATATATATTTCTTCATATTAATTATGTCATTACCTGAAAGTAATGCCCCGGTTCTATTTCTCACATAGGTTCATTGGCCGTTGCTCATGCTATCGCCCATTGTTTTTTGTTGGTCATGATTATTTACAGCTGCATTGTAGGAATACACTCACTCATTCACTCACTCATTCACTCACTCAACCATCCACCCACTCACTCACTCACTCACTCACTCACTCACTCACAGAATTATACACTTATTATTTTCCTCTTGACACCGTACCATATTTTTTACCCCCGTTAAGTTTCGGAATAGAATAGGTCTTCAGCAACCCATTATGCCGTAAGAGGCGACTATGCTTGTCGTAAGAGGTGACCAACGGGATCGGGTGGTCAGGCTCGCTGACTCGGTTAAAGCATGTCATCGTATCCCAATTGCGTAGACAAATGCTCATGATGTCAATCACTGCACTGTCTTGTCCACACTAGAATATTTACAGACCGCCGTCATATAGCTGGGATAATGCTGAGTGCGGTGTTAAACAACAAAACAAAACAAAACAAAAACAAACAAAGAACATGAATCTAAACAGTGTATGGCCCAGCCTACCGTGTGGTCTCTCTTTAACTGTTCCAGGAGCGCTAGCCAGTTTCTGTCGTCGTAGTTGACGCGGTAGTAGCCGATGACGTCGGGGTTGGCGAGAATCCAACCATCAGGGTCATCCTCATCAGGAATTGACAGGTTGTAAAAGGTTGCTTGCCACATTTTTTGCAAAATAAGCAATTTTTTATAACATTAAGCTGCCTGGTATAAGAAAGTACACACTTATGTTTGATGGTGGCTAAAAAATGAAACAAACAAGAAAAGGTTATTCGACGGTGAATTATTTGATACGGGTATCATAGATGTGTTTTAGCCCTGAAGTTTGCGGGGTTTCGGCGACTGCAAAGTGTATAATGCATAGGTTTGTTGATCACTATGAGTGAGTGAGTTGGGTTTAACGCCGCTTTTAACAGTATTCAAGTTATATTACGGCGTAGAAACAATCCGCGCGAACCGGGATTCGAACCCTCAATCATAGGTTTCTGGCGTACCTAAGGGACGACACTGCACAGTGAATCGCGGCGCCTTAGACGACTGGGCCACCAGTGCCCCCCTGGATTTTAGTGAGTGAATTGGGTTTTACAACAATCCAGCAATATCATGGCGGGGGACTTCAGAAATGGGCTTCACACACTGTACCCATGTGGGGAATCGAACCCGGGCCTTCGGTATGGCGAGCAAACGCTTTAACCACTAGGCTATCCCAACGCCCCAAATTGGATTTGAACTTCTGTGGAATGTTCCACTTTTAGCGCCGCTTTTAACAGTATTCAAGTTATATCACGGCGTAGAAACAATCCGCGCGAACCGGGATTCGAACCCACAATCATAGGTTTCTGGCGTACCTAAGGGACGCAACTCTGCACAGCGAATCGCGGCGCCTTAGACGACCGTGCCCCCGTTGATCACTATGGCATTGTGTAAACAAACCTTCAGGTTCACTCTTCTTAAGCCATAGGATGTCGTCATATTGGTTGGCGGTGCTCCAGACTGCGTTCAGACTCGATGTCATTGTTATCGGGATATCCCACGTGTACCTGCAGCACAATATAGCTGAATCTGAAAGTACTTGGACAGGTGTTTGATTTGTTTGTTAGTTTGTTTGTTTGTTGTTTAACGTCGCACCCAGCAGTATTCCAGCTAAATGGCGACGGTTTGTAAATAATTGCGTCTGGACAAGATAATCCAGTGATTGACAGGATGAGCATCGAACCACGCAATTAGGATCGATGACCTTCATCAACCTGGTCATCGAGCCTGACTCACCCGATCGCCTCTTACGACAAGGATAGTCGCCTCTTAGGGCGACTGAAGGTGGTTTGCTGAAGACCTATACGACCCCGGATCTTGACGGGCCTTGCACGTTTGAATAAGGTCCTGCAAACAACACATTTACTGGCCGATAGGTCATGTTTTGTCCAGCTCTACTGAGGTCCTGTTTGTAATATTATTTGCATATTCACTTTCAGACAACGTGAATCAGGTTTCACAAGAGGCTTGTCTACTGTCAGAATTGATAGTTACCCATATGTCGCATATCCATTGCCAGAATGTCGTGTATCAACTGTCAGAAATAATATTTATATTTACCCACGCATTGCATATTCATTGTCAGAAATAACAGAATATATTTACCCATATTTAGCATATCAAGGGTCATAACTGATAATTGTATTTACCCACATGGAGCGTATCCAGTGTTAGCATTAATACTTGTATTTACCTATATTTAACACATCAACTGTTAGTATAATAGTTATGTTTACTTACATGGAGCGTATCCACTGTCAGAATTAATAGTTATATTTACCCATATGGAGCGTATCCGCTGTCCGATTCGCTGGACATATTTTTCCTAAACAACTCCTGTTTGACGTGGACTGATCCTGTCTTTGACCTCTGCACCGTCAGCAAGGGGAAGTGCATCTGTGTGAGCCATGGGTCCATGAAACTCTCCGTGTTCACGGTCATGTTCTCCGCAGTCGCCACCTTCAACATGGAGACAAGTCTTCTTACTTCCGACAATTCTGATGTGCTGCTGGTGATTAGAGATGGAATGGTTAAAAAACGGAATGATGGATTGGTTAAACAACGGAATGATGGATTGGTTAAAAAACGGAATCGCCCCCTTGTGTTGTTTTACGCCGCACTCAGTAACGTCCCAGCTACATGACGGTAGCCTGTAAATAGTGAAGGCTGGACCAGATGATCCAGTGATTGACATCATGAGCATGACATGCATCAACCAAGTCACTGTGCCTGAAGGGGGCACGGGTGGCCCAGTCGTCTAAGGCGCCGCGATTCGCTGTGCTGAGTTGCGTCCTTTGGGCAAGCCAGAAACCTATGATTGGGGGTTCGAATCCCGGTTCGCCCCGATTATGTTTCTAGGTTTGTCAGCACCATACCCGTGCTCGTGGGTTTCCCCGAAGTGGTAAACGTCTGAGACCTGCATCACTTCGGGCTTTCCTCCCACGCCGTGATATAACTGGATTATTGTTGAAAACGGCGTAAAAACCAACTCACTCACTCACTCACTGTACCTGACCACTTGTCCATTTGGTCGTCTCTTACTAAAAGCATAGGTTGCTGGGGACCACTTGTAACCCGGAATCTCTACTGGAGTGAGTGAGTGAGTGAGTGAGTTTAATTGAAAAATTGGAGGGTCTCGAGCACTGTTTCTCTAAACGGCGGAGGGCTCTGAACAATTATTTTTTCCAGGCCAGCAATCATATCCAGCCAACAAACTGTTTTGTTCTTCTAAAGCCACATGCAAGCCTCGCTACATGTGTTAAAACCACACACGGATGTCCACCCTTACCTCGTCCAGTACTGCCCACAGGTCTGTGAAGTTCACGCTAGAATACTGGTGCCGGTGTAGAAACAGCTAGGTCCGAGAAAACAGAAGCGACATAAGCACGTACACGAGCAGTCACTCATTACACAAAGCACATTCCCGAGAAACACGGGCATTTATGAACTACCATGTCTATGACGAAACAGAGAGTAAGTGAGTATGGTTTTACGCCACTTTTAGCAATATTCCAGCAGAATAATCACGGCGGAGGACACCAGAAATGGGCTTCACACATTGTACCCATGTCGGGAATCGAATCCGGGTCTTCGGCGTGACGAGCGAACGCTTTAACCACTAGGCTACCCGACCACCCCACGAAACAGAGAATCTCCCTTAGCGCCTTTTGATATCAAGGCTTGAGTTTAAACGTTTATATACATGTGTTCATGTATTTGATCAGGTGAGAAAGACCTGTGAACTCTTACGGCTCCAGGTTACCCCAACCGCCTCCATAGTCTGGTACAGAGAGCATCTGGACAGCGGAAAATCGGTTGTTCGAGCCCCTGGCCGAGTTATACCTAAAAGCGTTAAAAGATGGTATTTGTTGTTTCCATGGGGCTCGGCGTTGAGGGGCTTAATCAAGGACTTGTCGGCTCGGAGTCAGAATACTGTGTCTGCGTGGGGTATTCATGTTAAATTGAGGCATGGTATCTCAGCAGGCTAGAGGTATAAAAATCGGCATTAGTCCGGACTAGTACACGCAAGCACACATGCACGCACGTTGCTATATAAATGCAATAACCTTGAACGCGACTTTAACATAATTTCATGCATGCACGCACGCACGCATGCACACACGCACGTCACTATATAAATGCAATAATTTTGAAAGTGACGTTAAACACAATTTCACCTCACCTTACCTCACCTCATCTCACCTCACCCTCACCAGGGGGCACGGGTGGCCCAGTCGTCTAGGGCGCCGCGATTCGCTGTGCAGAGACCTATGATTGTGGGTTCGAATCCCGATTCGCCCCGATTAGTTTCTAGGTTTGTCAGCACCATACCCGTGCTCGTGGGTTTCACCTAAGTGGTAAACGTCTGAGACCTTCATCACCATCGGGCTTTCCTCCCACATTAAGCTGACACGCCGTGATATAACTGAAATACAGTTAAAAGCGGCGTTAAAACCCAACTCACTCACTCAGCCCCACCACCTTACAAACATGAGTCAGTACTTACATTTAGACCTTCCAGAGTTGTTTCTTCTCCAAGGGTGTAGAAGAGCATACGGAATATACTTCCACCCTGATAACAGATGCAAGGAGGAAGTTGAAAGAAAATACATTAGTTAATTCTGTTCGTTGTTTTTACGTCAGTCAACACTATTCCATTTTTATGACGTCGAATCTAGACCAAACAAAGTGTTTGATATTATGAGCACCGCCGCCATATGGTTCGATGACACACAATCACCCAAATCAGCGACTCTGGCAAACCCATACAATTTAGTCGCCTCCTTAGGCAATCAATAGCGAGTTAGTGAGTAAGTTGGGTTTAACGCCACCTTGAACAATATTTCAGTTGAACCATGGCGTGTCAGCTTGATGTGAGAGGAACTGTCTGAATGTCGGCCATAATCCTAATAGCGTAACAAGGCCTTTGATGGTGATACCTAGATTGGATATCTCAGTATTTTGGAAAATGTATTTTTCCATTAATTTGAAAAATGAAATGGATGATTGAAGTCTTTCTCCAAATGTGTCTGTTTAGTTAATAATATCACGTAATAATGTTATCTATCTAACGGCTCAAGAAGCTCTATTCACTCAGCAGGGAACGGGTGGCCCAATCGTCTTAGACGCAGCAACTCGCTGTACAAAGTTGCGTACCTTTGGCATGCCAGAAACCTATGATCGTAGGTTCGAATCACAGAAATAGTAAAATCACTACTTTTCTATATTTACTAAACAAAAATTGAGATATGACCTACCTTCTCCGTAATCCGATCATCCTTGTCTGGTGTAATGCTGACGGGTCGCGTTATATCCACGTCCATCCTCATGCTGCTGTGTATCTACCTTCTCCTTCGTCATCTGATCATCCTTGTCTGATATGATGCTGACGGGTCGCGTTATATCCGCGTCCACCCTCATGCTACTGTGTACCACCTACCTTCTCCTTCGTCATCTGTTCATCCTTGTCTGGTGTAATGCTGACGGGTCACGTTATATCCACGTCCATCCTCAAGCTACTGTATACCACCTACCTTCTCCTTCGTCATCTGATCATCCTTGTCTGGTGTAATGCTGACGGGTCACGTTATATCCACGTCCATCCTCCTGGTACTGTATACCTACCTTCTCCTTCGTCATCTGATCATTCTTGTCTGGTGTGATGCTGACCGGTCGCGTTATATCCACGTCCACCCTCAAGCTACTGTGTACCTACCTTCTCCTTCGTCATCTGATCATCCTTGTCTGGTGTAATGCTGACGGGTCGCGTTATGTCCACGTCCACCCTCAAGCTACTGTGTACCACCTACCTTCTCCGTAATCCGATCATCCTTGTCTGGTGTAATGCTGACGGGTCGCGTTATATCCACGTCCATCCTCAAGCTACTGTGCACCTACCTTCTCCGTAATCCGATCATCCTTGTCTGGTGTAATGCTGACCGGTCGCGTTATATCCACGTCCATCCTCAAGCTACTGTGCACCTACCTTCTCCGTAATCCGATCATCCTTGTCTGGTGTAATCCTGACGGGTCGCGTTATATCCACGTCCCCCCTTATGCTACTGTGTCCCTACCTTCTCCTTCGTCATCTGATCATCCTTGTCTGGTGTAATGCTGACCGGTCGCGTTATATCCACGTCCACCCTCACGCTACTGTATACCTACCTTCTCCTTCGTCATCTGATCATCCTTGTCTGGTGTAATGCTGACGGGTCGCGTTATATCCGCGTCCATCCTCAAGCTACTGTCTACCTACCTTCTCCGTAATCCGATCATCCTTGCCTGGTGTAATGCTGACGGGTCACGTTATATCAACGTCCACCCTCAAGCTACTGTGTACCACCTACCTTCTCCTTCGTCATCTGATCATCCTTGTCTGGTGTAATGCTGACGGGTCGCGTTATATCCAGGTCCACCCTCAAGCTACTGTGTACCACCTACCTTCTCCTTCGACATCTGATCATCCTTGTCTGGTGTTATGCTGACGGGTCACGTTATATCCACGTCCACCCTCAAGCTACTGTGTACCACCTACCTTCTCCTTCGTCATCTGATCATCCTTGTCTGGTGTAATGCTGACGGGTCGCGTTATATCCGCGTCCACCCTCAAGCTACTGTATACCACCTACCTTCTCCTTCGTCATCTGATCATCCTTGTCTGGTATAATGCTGACGGGTCACGTTATATCCACGTCCACCCTCAAGCTACTGTGTACCACCTACCTTCTCCTTCGTCATCTGATCATCCTTGTCTGGTGTAATGCTGACGGGTCACGTTATATCCACGTTCATCCTCAAGCTACTGTGTATCTACCTTCTCCTTCGTCATCTGATCATCCTTGTCTGGTGTAATGCTGACGGGTCGCGTTATATCCACGTCCACCCTCATGCTACTGTGTACTCTCGCAACAAACATCTCCATCTGGAATGAAAATAGTTGATATATATTATTCTGAGCTTTATTTTACTCCCGACACCGAGTCTGCAGCAAATGTCAGTACAATTCCCAAATTGGAATATGAATTATAATTATAACCAATGGTATGGCCAGGCGACTTATACTGGTATTTCAGAGACAACCGGAAAGAAAAGAATAATACACAAATGACACATAGTTTATGTTATGGCTTTGCATACTTGTATACCTCTAAATTTAGGAAAAAAAGAACATTTAACAAAACATTGTTTGTACCAATTCGCCTCTCATAGGCACTTAGTTTTATATCCTAGATAATTTCATGATTATAATATGCAATCGCCAGAGGATGACCCTTGTTGAACGGGGTTCGAATCCTGGTTCGCCCTGATTATGTTAGCAGGTTTGTCAGCACCATACTCGTGCAAAGGGTTTAGGTGAAAGGTGAAATGGGGTTTAACGTCGCGTCCAAGATTATTGCACTTATACAGCGACGTGCATGCACGTGTGTGTGGCTGCTTGTACTAGTCCGGACTGATGCTAGCCCATTGAGATACCATGCCGGGTTTAACATGAATACCCCACTCAGACACAGTATACTGACTCCGAGCCGACAAGTCCTTGTTTTAGCCCCATAATGTCGAGCGCCAGGCAGGGTAACAACAAGTACCATCTTTTAACGTCTTTTGGTATGACGCGGCCGGGGATCGAACTCCGGACCTTCCGTTCTCCGGGTGGATTCTCTACTACTAGACCACTGAGGCGGTCCCCGTGCACAGGGGTCTTAAGAAGTGTTTAACGTCTAAGGTCTGCACACCTATGGCTTTTCTCCACATCAAACTGACACGCATTGATAGAACTGACGACGGAGGCGTCAAACCAACTCACTACACTCACTTGCCTCTTACTCACTCGTTCGTTCGTTCGTTCGTTCGTTCGTTCGTTATCCAGACAGATAATCCGTAATTTATCGCAGCTGGTTACTCATTATTTTCTTAATACCTCACGCCATTCAGGGTAGATTTGAGCCAATGCATACGAATCAAGAAACGTGGCAATGCCTTTACTCAGCCACGCCCACTCCTCGCCAGCGGGGGTCACCAGGTCTCCAAACCACTGCAAAACACGAGACGGGGGATCTTAGTCACGGAAACCTCATAGGCAGCAGTATTCGGTGATCAAGACGAATGTTCTGTTCTGTTAAATATTCAAGTGAACATATCAAAGTAGACTAGAGTACAGTACACGATATGGAGGTCTGTATGAGGTGAAAGAAAAGTAACTCTTTGAGGAAACCAGGAAGCCAGCAAGTCTCTTAAAGGGGATGAGTATAGGCTGCTAGTGCTGCGAATGGTTAATGTTTGTTAAATAGATGCACTGGGATAATGTTTTTGTTTTGTTTGTTGTTTAAAGCCGCACTCAGCAAAATTCCAGATTCGGGTAGAGAATAGGGAGGCGCTGCAAAACTTTCAGCCGCTTGCAAGCGAAACAATCGCTGACTAAGGTCGCTTCGTTCTCAAACCAAAATGGCGGCTTACTTTGACAGCGGAACAAGGAATTATTGACTGGATCAACGAGAAAATGAGCAAAGCTATATAGTAGCTATAACACTCAATCATCCTCAGTCAGCTCAACTTCTTCAAAGTAGTCATAAATTTCATCAGCTCGCCATCGAACCTCTTCTATTGCGTTCTTCATTACGCGGATGGTCAGGCTCGCTGACTTGGTTGATGCATGTCATCGTGTCCCAGTTTCGTAGATCCATGCTCATGATGTCAATCACTGGAAAATCTGGTCTCGATTAATTACAGACAGACGGAATATTGCGGCGTAAAACAACAAAGAACCGGACAAACAAACCGACGTCATATAGATGAAATATTGCTGAGTCAGGCGTTGAACAACAAACAAAAACAAACTAACAAACAAACAAACGTAAGGCAACATGTTCTCTAGTTTCCCCAGTATTCAACAATTGCTCTTAAGTTAACAGTTTTCCTCAGATTACATGTCCATCATTTTACATATGAATCGTGTAAGGGATCCTTTCCCCGATTGGCACGACGCTAAAAATAGCCGTCCAATCAAATTACCTATAGGAGCGAGAGAAATTCTGTGCTTGGTTAGTGACAAAAGCGATGGAGGCGGTGACATCACGTCCGAGGTTGTGGTGGCAAACAGATCCATGGTACGTATCATAATATAATAGAGATTTAATACACGGGAGGATGCAGACCCATACCTGTTGAGAGACTCCTTGAGCGGTGAGTCGTGCAAGTCGCTGCTCCGCGATGCGTCCCTCCTCTGTGTACACTGATGTCCCCCGGAGTGTCGTGCTACCCCAGTGTTCAACGACGACGTGTTTCACGTTCCGTACCACGACGTTGTCTGAAGGAGTGCATGTGTACATCTTTGTAGACAAAGCTAGAATTATGTTGCGAGTCTGGACCAGGCAATCCAGTGATTGACACCATGAGCATCGATCCACGCAATTAGGATACGATTCCACCCGACTGACCACCCGATTTCGTTAGTCGCCTTTTACGACAAGCATAGTCGCCTTTTTACGGCAAGCATGGGGTGCTGAAGATCTATTCCACCCCGGATTTTTCACGACATCTGGAACATTAAATTCATTTTTATTACAATTCATTGCTCTGTTCGTCCCCTGTTTCTCACGTCTATGATAACAATATCTACACGTCCACCAAAGTAGTTGCTCTAGGAGACTGATTTGTCTATTGTTGTCTGTTGTCTTTTGTCGTCTGTTTTCCGTTCGTCTGTAGTCTTTGTCTGTTGTCCAATTTGTTGCCTGTTTTTTTATTTTTGACTGTTGTCATTGTCTGTTGCTTAATATTGTCAGTTCAATTGTCTGTTGTCTCCTGTTGCCATAATGTTGCCATTGTCTGTTGTCTACTGTTGTCATTGTCTATTGCCTAATGTTGTCATTGTCTGTTGCCTAGTGTTGTCATTGTCTGTTCCCTAATGTTGTCATTGTCTGTTGCCTAATGTTGTCATTGTCTGTTCCCTAATGTTGTCATTGTCTGTTCCCTAATGTTGTCATTGTCTGTTCCCTAATGTTGTCATTGTCTGTTCTCTAATGTTGTCACTGTCTGTTGCCTAATGTTGTCATTGTCTGTTGCCTAATGTTGTCATTGTCTGTTCCCTAATGTTGCCATTGTCTGTTGTCTACTGTTGTCATTGTCTATTGCCTAATGTTGTCATTGTCTGTTGCCTAGTGTTGTCATTGTCTGTTGCCTAATGTTGTCATTGTCTGTTCTCTAACGTTGTCATTGTCTGTTCCCTAATGTTGTCATTGTCTGTTCCCTAATGTTGTCATTGTCTGTTCCCTAGTGTTGTCATTGTCTGTTCCCTAATGTTGTCATTGTCTGTTGCCTAATGTTGTCATTGTCTGTTCCCTAATGTTGTCATTGTCTGTTCCCTAATGTTGTCATTGTCTGTTCCCTAATGCTGTCATTGTCTGTTGTCTACTGTTCTCATTGTCTGTTCCCTAATGTTGTCATTGTCTGTTCCCTAATTTTGTCATTGTCTGTTCCCTAATGTTGTCATTGTCTGTTCCCTAATGTTGTCGTTGTCTGTTTTCTAATGTTGTCATTGTCTGTTCCCTAATGTTGTCATTGTCTGTTGCCTAATGTTGTCATTGTCTGTTCCCTAATGTTGTCATTGTCTGTTCCCTAATGTTGTCATTGTCTGTTCTCTAATGTTGTCATTGTCTGTTCTCTAATGTTGTCACTGTCTGTTCCCTAATGTTGTCACTGTCTGTTCCCTAATGTTGTCATTGTCTGTTCCCTAATGTTGTCATTGTCTGTTCTCTAATGTTGTCATTGTCTGTTGCCTAATGTTGTCATTGTCTGTTCCCTAATGTTGTCATTGTCTGTTCCCTAATGTTGTCATTGTCTGTTCCCTAATGTTGTCGTTGTCTGTTCTCTAATGTTGTCATTGTCTGTTCTCTAATGTTGTCATTGTCTGTTCTCTAATGTTGTCACTGTCTGTTCCCTAATGTTGTCACTGTCTGTTCCCTAATGTTGTCATTGTCTGTTCCCTAATGTTGTCGTTGTCTGTTTTCTAATGTTGTCATTGTCTGTTCCCTAATGTTGTCATTGTCTGTTGCCTAATGTTGTCATTGTCTGTTCCCTAATGTTGTCATTGTCTGTTCCCTAATGTTGTCATTGTCTGTTCTCTAATGTTGTCATTGTCTGTTCTCTAATGTTGTCACTGTCTGTTCCCTAATGTTGTCACTGTCTGTTCCCTAATGTTGTCATTGTCTGTTCCCTAATGTTGTCATTGTCTGTTCTCTAATGTTGTCATTGTCTGTTGCCTAATGTTGTCATTGTCTGTTCCCTAATGTTGTCATTGTCTGTTCCCTAATGTTGTCATTGTCTGTTCCCTAATGTTGTCGTTGTCTGTTCTCTAATGTTGTCATTGTCTGTTCTCTAATGTTGTCATTGTCTGTTCTCTAATGTTGTCACTGTCTGTTCCCTAATGTTGTCACTGTCTGTTCCCTAATGTTGTCATTGTCTGTTCCCTAATGTTGTCATTGTCTGTTCCCTAATGTTGTCGTTGCCTGTTCCCTAATGTTGTCATTGTCTGTTCTCTAATGTTGTCATTGTCTGTTCTCTAATGTTGTCATTGTCTGTTCTCTAATGTTGTCGTTGTCTGTTCTCTAATGTTGTCATTGTCTGTTCTCTAATGTTGTCATTGTCTGTTCCCTAATGTTGTCGTTGTCTGTTCTCTAATGTTGTCACTGTCTGTTCTCTAATTTTGTCATTGTCTGTTCCCTAATGTTGTCATTGTCTGTTCCCTAATGTTGTCGTTGTCTGTTCCCTAATGTTGTCATTGTCTGTTCTCTAATGTTGTCACTGTCTGTTCCCTAATGTTGTCATTGTCTGTTCCCTAATGTTGTCATTGTCTGTTCCCTAATGTTGTCGTTGTCTGTTCTCTAATGTTGTCATTGTCTGTTCTCTAATGTTGTCATTGTCTGTTGCCTAATGTTGTCATTGTCTGTTGCCTAATGTTGTCATTGTCTGTTGCCTAATGTTGTCATTGTCTGTTGCCTAATGTTGTCATTGTCTGTTGCCTAATGTTGTCATTGTCTGTTCTCTAATGTTGTCATTGTCTGTTACCTAATGTTGTCATTGTCTGTTCCCTAATGTTGTCATTGTCTGTTCCCTAATGTTGTCATTGTCTGTTGCCTAATGTTGTCATTGTCTGTTCCCTAATGTTGTCATTGTCTGTTCCCTAATGTTGTCATTGTCTGTTCTCTAATGTTGTCATTGTCTGTTGTCTAATGTTGTCATTGTCTGTTCCCTAATGTTGTCATTGTCTGTTGCCTAATGTTGTCATTGTCTGTTCCCTAATGTTGTCATTGTCTGTTGCCTAATGTTGTCATTGTCTGTTCCCTAATGTTGTCATTGTCTGTTCCCTAATGTTGTCATTGTCTGTTCTCTAATGTTGTCATTGTCTGTTGCCTAATGTTGTCATTGTCTGTTGCCTAATGTTGTCATTGTCTGTTGTCTACTGTTCTCATTGTCTGTTCCCTAATGTTGTCATTGTCTGTTCTCTAATGTTGTCATTGTCTGTTCCCTAATGTTGTCATTGTCTGTTGCCTAATGTTGTCATTGTCTGTTCCCTAATGTTGTCATTGTCTGTTGCCTAATGTTGTCATTGTCTGTTCCCTAATGTTGTCATTGTCTATTCCCTAATGTTGTCATTGTCTGTTCCCTAATGTTGTCATTGTCTGTTCCCTAATGTTGTCATTGTCTGTTGTCTAATGTTGTCATTGTCTGTTCCCTAATGTTGTCATTGTCTGTTCCCCAGTGTTGTCATTGTCTGTTCCCTAATGTTGTCATTGTCTGTTTTCTAATGTTGTCATTGTCTGTTCTCTAATGTTGTCATTGTCTGTTCCCTAATGTTGTCATTGTCTGTTCCCTAATGTTGTCATTGTCTGTTGCCTAGTAGTCATTATCTATTGCCTAATGGTCATTGTCTGTTGCCTAATGGTCATTGTCTGTTGTCATTGCTTATTTAGCCTACCATATTTGGATAGCGGATAAGGTGGATCGAACGTGTTCTCAAACCAATCAAATACAGCAGACCCATGCTTGTGGAGCAGCTGTACTCTGGGAAGCTCATCTGGCCTTGCAACAGTACGGAACTGAAATACAAACAGCAACTGTTTCAACAACATAAACTGACACTGGCGCCTGCACCTTGGATGTGCCTTTCTTTGAGGTAAAGAGCCGAGTGCAAAAAAGTAAAAGATATAAGTATTCACAGTACGCGTTGCTCTCATAAATAGCTACAGTTACACGTGTAAATGTTTGTTTCTTGTTTAACGCCACACTCAGCAATAATCGAGCTGTATGACGGCGGTCTGCATGTAATCGAATCCGATTAAGACAATCCAGTGATTGACATCATGAGTATCGATCCACGCAATGCGGATACGATGAATCAACCAAGTCAGCGAGCCTGACCACCCGATCCCGTTAGTCGCCTCTTAGGACAAGCATAGTCGCCTAGTACGACAAGCACGGGTTGCTGAAATACAATTCTATTCTGGATCTTCACGGGTCTCACGGCTAGCACGGGTTGCTGAAATACAATTCTAAGCTGGATCTTCACGGGGATGAAGACGTGATGAATACAGTACATACTTGAAAAATAAAGACGCAGATATATGATGCAGATGACGACGTACTGACCTTGACTCCTGCTGAGGTTATGTTCTGAAGATAAGCGTAGTTACCGACAGTAAATGCCAAGTCGCATGTGGACATTTTCGGTGTTCGTTGGTAGACATCGGCTAGGATGCCATTTTGCCTGTCAAAATCAACAAATGGAATATTTTTTAACGGAAAAATGGGAGCGTTTTTGAAGTATCTACATTCATAAAATTCTCCATTACATACCATGCATATCAAGAAAATTCAATTCCATACCGAGGTTCTTGATACCAAATTTCAGTGTTGGACCACGTGCTAAATTTCTCTGAAGCCCTCCACAGTAAGGTCAAGTTGAAGGTCGTTTTGAAGGACGGTTCGTCGAAACAGGGAAATGCTCTTCTCGCAAAGCCATCGTTGAAGTACGTTGTGGCTGTCTTGCTGAATAGAAGTGGAGACGCTAATTTTGTAGTATATCCAATTTCTTATACCAAATATCTTTTTGAACATAAACTGGGATTTGGTTTGTTATAGGACACTACATCATGACGTCACAGAGTATGACGTCACTTGCTGAATCAAGTCAGGGCTGCTTCCACGCATGCGTACATAATGATTAAATTGTTAACTCACCATCAAGCCTATCATTTCCATTTAGTGATTGAGTTAGTGAGTAAGTATGGTTTTACACCGATTTTAGCAATATTCCAGTAATATCACGGCGGCCGAAACCACAGTTCCACTGATGGATATATTAAGAACTGATTTCACTATTGTTTGCGTTAATGGAAGTTTTGTTTTTTGTTTAACGCCGCACTCAGCAATATTTCAGCTATATGACGGCGGTCTTGAAGTAATCGAGTCTGGACCAGACAATCCAGTCATTGACATCATGAACATCGATCCACGCAATTGGGATCGATGACATGCATCAACCAAGTCAGCGAGCCTGACCACCCGATCCCGTTAGTCACCTCTTACGACAAGCATAATCGATTTTTACGGCAAGCATGGGTTGCTTTAGACCTGTTCTACCCCGGGTCGTTAATGGAAGTATGAACCCAAATGCTGGAACGCATGTGTAAGTACGCAAAATATGTGCACTGGTGTTAATGTTTATATCTCCATAAATGCAAAACATATTTTGAAGTCAATTCTTTTAAACAGATATGACAACAATAATTACTTTACAGACTGCCTAATTAATGATAAACACAAAAAACGCTTGACAACAATACGAAATCAGTGATCGTTTTGCGCAATGCTGAAAACAAGCCCCGCCCACGCTAGGGTCAGCCAATCAGTTAGTGGGCGTGGGCTACATCGTTTAAGTGTATTAGTCAGTCAAATGGCATGGAATCGCTTGCAGTTTATTTATAACGATATAATAGATAAACAACACTAGCAGTCTTACGATATCTTTCCCTCGGCATCGACGTAAGAATAGGCATAAATCCCATGAGGTCCGAAGTCAACGGGAGCCCGGTACTTTATCTGAATTTTATACCTTCCAAGGGGAGGTATTTCTGTGTCGAGTTGAATGACGAGCAGCTGAGACTGGTTCTTGTAGCTGATGCCGCGAACACCAGGACCGTCATTGGAAGGTGCTACGGGATCTAACCTCACCGAATCCTCATCGATGTCCAACTCTAAAACATTGACGGTTATAGCAGCTGTCTTGTCAAGCACCGTGAAATATATGGACACTTTCCCGTCGGCAGCCATATCCTCCACACTTCCGTAAAAATCCGGAAAGAGTTCAAGGTCGTAATGATAAGGGTAGATCACTCTTGGTAGATTTGGAAGGTTGAGGGAAGTCTGATTGAGTGTACGTAATTCTAGTGTTGACAAAGCTGGGCGGGATGAACACGCACCACCTTCAGGGGGACATAAGGTCGTGACGTCAGACTCGTTATCTGGAATTGTAAAACAAATATTACCCATGTAATCCTGGAAGGGACATAGTCGCGAAGTCGCCCTTACAAAAACAAGCATACAGCTTCAAAATTAACCAAAACGCCAATTGTCGTGTTGTTGTGCTTTGAAGAATATTTTTGGGGTTCTAAGAGATGTTAAAATCTAAAATGTTTAAATGCGGCATCTTGATAATGTCCTTTGTCGCTCTTTACTAATAGTGGTGCGCACGCACACAGAGTGAATTAATCTACGCTGCGCAGGAATGGCGAACTCCAGTGGTATTTAGTTCCAATGACTCTAAAACAAAGGAACCAATGACAATATGGTTTGCTTTTTTTCACCTTGAAAAATGTCGCTTTGTCGCATTGTAGCGCTTTGGTAACATAAAAAAGATCCCGCAAAGCGCGACAATGCGACAACGCGACAAAGCGACAAATGGCCAATGTCGCAATGTCGCGCGTTTGGCTAATTTTGACACGTTTTGCTTGTTTTTGCAAGGGCGACAATGTCCCTTGTAGTATTCCATAGTTCCAAGAGATGTTTCTTGGGACCGAATACCGAATAACACCCACGAACCTAGAAAAAACACAAAATGACGGGCAACAGAAAGTGTACCGAGCTTGTTTTTTATGCAATTGGAAATTGAAAGAACTGTTGTTAAATTTAATTATGTCTATTTAACCATCACTCATGCCTGCAAAAGATTGTAAAAATTAATCTGTGGCTGGGTAATTTTGTGTGAAAATAAATTGGTTAAGTTGAAATTAAAACATCTGATAAAATCTGTTGAGAGGTAGTTTCTTTCGCTCCTCACTGTAATGTTATTGGTTGTAGTCCGTTGGTTATTTTCGATCAAATTTGCCTACGTCATATTCAGCGCTAGTTTACACAGCACCAACGAACCCGACGGAACAGGTTTTCGAAATAACAAACCATTAAAGTACTTCTTACGGAAGCCTTTTAGGGCCATATGGTTTTGGGTTTTTTTCTTGAAATTTCAAGATAATAAGTTGAAATTTAAAGTTAATATCTTGAAATTTCAACATATCATCTTGAAATTTCATCATAGCATCTTCAAATGTCATCTAAGTCTCTTGAAATTTGAACTTAGTATCTTGACATTTCAACTTAACATCTTGATATTTCAAGATACTTACTTGAAATTTCAAGAAAAAGGTTAAGAAACAAATGACCCTAAAAGGCTTCCGTAACTTCTCTTTAAAGCGGCTCCCTTTCTCTCCATACTATATTGTCCACAGGCATATTTCTACTTGCGACAGTTTCCGATACCATCCTATATAGGTCATGCACAGGCTTACTTCAACGTGGTTTTCCACGCGTAAAAGTCACAATAGTTAACGGTATCATCTAAGATAATTGCAATTACATTGACGTGGTAATTACTGTTAATTAATAGGAATGAAGATGTCACAAACTGATGACTAGTTGCATCTGACATAACGAATGCATCGTGAGAGCGGATGATTTTTGTTGACATTTAGTCGGTCACATTTTCGGGTAATAAAAAAAACAATATTTATTCACGCCATCCATCACGCCCAGCAAACAATCGGTGTGTCTAATCTGAGGCAAATAATTATTTTGTACAGTATTATGTACAGATTATTATTTTTTATATAGTTTTGGTTTGGTTTGTTGTTTAACGCCGCACTCAGGAATATTCCAGCTGTATGACGGCGTTCTGTATATAATCGAGTCTGGACCAGACAATCCAGTGATACACATCACGAGCATCGATCCACGCAGTTGGGATCGATGACATGCATCAACCCTGACCAACCGATCCCGTTATTCGCCTCTTACGAGAAGCATAGTCACATTTTACGGTAAGCATGGGTTGCTGAGGACCTATTCTACCCCGGATCTTCAAGGGCGTTTGATATAAAGATTGTGTTTAAGGGTGAGTGTATGGTTTAGTTTAGTTTATATTACATTTAGTTTATTTATCTTGATTTGGTTTATTTAAGCTGCATGGTAGACGGTATTGTTTTACACAGGAGGACAACTTCAATATTTCTTTCTGAACTATTATTTACTATTCAGACATAAATTTAAGAAATGCACTTTTTTTTAAATATTGAAAGATGCAGCTTTTGATTTATGTAATCACAATCGTCTTTAGGGTTCCTCTTATTGGAACACGTGGGCATGGATAAAGGCTTATACTCACAGTCCTGATAGGGTATATATAGGAACACGTAGGCATGGATAAAGGCTTATACTCACAGTCCTGATAGGGTATATATAGGAACATGTTGGCATGGATAAAGGCTTACGCTCACAGTCCTGATAGGGTTCATATAGGAACATGTGGGCATGGATAAAGGCTTATACTCACAGTCCTGATAGGGTTTATATAGGAACACGTGGGCATGGATAACGGCTTATACTCACAGTCCCCGATAGGGTTCATATAGGAACACGTGGGCATGGATAAAAGGCTTATACTCACAGTCCCCGATAGGGTTCATATAGGAACACGTGGGCATGGATAAAAGGCTTATACTCACAGTCCTGATAGGGTATATATAGGAACATGTTGGCATGGATAAAGGCTTACGCTCACAGTCCTGATAGGGTTCATATAGGAACATGTGGGCATGGATAAAGGCTTATACTCACAGTCCCCGATAGGGTTTATGTAGGGACATCTGGGCATGGATAAAGGCTTATACTCACAGTCCTGATAGGGTTCATATAGGGACATGATGGCTTGGATAAAGGCTTATACTCACAGTCCTGATAGGGTTCATATAGGAACACGTGGGCACGGATAAAGGCTTATATTCACAGTCCCCGATAGGGTTTATATAGGAACACGTGGGCATGGATAAAGGCTTATACTCACAGTCCCCGATAGGGTTCATATAGGAACATGTGGGCATGGATAAAGGCTTATACTCACAGTCCTGATAGGGTTTATATAGGGACATGTGGGCATGGATAAAGGCTTATACTCACAGTCCTGATAGAGTTCATATAGGAACATGTGGGCATGGATAAAGGCTTATACTCACAGTCCCCGATAGGGTTGATATAGGAACACGTGGGCATGGATAAAGGCTTATACTTACAGTCCCCGATAGGGTTGATATAGGAACACGTGGGCATGGATAAAGGCTTATACTCACAGTCCTGATAGGGTTGATATAGGAACATGATGGCTTGGATTAAGGCTTATATTCACAGTCCTGATAGGGTTCATATGGGAACATGATGGCTTGGATAAAGGCTTATACTCACAGTCCTGATAGGGTTTATATAGGAACATGTGGGCATGGATAAAGGCTTATACTCACACTCCTGATAGGGTTTATATAGGAACATGTCGGCATGGATAAAGGCTTATACTCACAGTCCCCGATAGGGTTCATATAGGAACACGTGGGCACGGATAAAGGCTTATGTTCATATGGGAACATGATGGCTTGGATAAAGGCTTATACTCACAGTCTACGATCGGGCCCCTCATACCCTCCACAGTGGTCTCATTCCGGCCTTGTACAAGCGTCGTCCTTGACCCCTCAGCTCTATCGTTACACTCCGCCTCTTTTTGGAATATCACATACAGGAGTCCACCAATCACAGCGCATAAAACAAGCGATATGAGAACCCACGCACAAACAAAGGGACCGGAAACAGAGGATCTCTTTCCCTTCCGGGTCACAGTTTCCGGTTCCGGTTTGTCGGTCTCGTTGAAATCGAGCTCCATAATGTCCCACGGAGTTTCCCGTTTATGCACACTTCAGATCAGTACAGGAAGTGATGAGTTTAACCAGAAGAGTATAGCGTCAGGTTATACCGCTTCTGTTATTCCTCAGATATCATTGGAGTATATTTGATGCTGTGTTCGTCTTTACTCATTAAGTCGACATCATTATCACACACATTCCTGTCGTATTATGGCATAGCCTTTCTGTAATTACCATTGGGTATCATTGACATATATAGACTGTCTAGTCGATTGCAGTGGAATATATAAATAAATATCTGCATGGCATGGTAAGTACTTCCTCTCTCTCTCTCTGTGATGGGTGCGATGGGGTAGGCCAGTGGTTAAAGCGCCGAAGGTGTTCAGGTATTAATCTCTATGATAGTGAGAGAAATATACCAAAAATGGCGTTAAACCATACCCCCTTCCTTACCCACTCACTCACTCGTTGTGTGGTGACAGCTAAAGAGTTGGGGTGCCAAATACATGGGTTCTAATGTTTCAATTTTAAATTTACACATTATTTAGGGGCTGGTAATTTATTATAGTGAGGGAGGAAATGTATCTTAGGGGAGGCAATGAAAAGATGTTACATTAAATGGGTGTAACGGTGTAAGAATCTACATCTCAACATGTCATGCATATATACCTCTCATCACTTGGGGGGCGGTCGGGTAGCCTAGTGGTTAAAGCGTTCGCTCGTCACGCAGAAGACCCGGGTTCGATTCCCGACATGGGTACAATGTGTGAAGACCCTTTCTGGTGTCCCCCGCCGTGATATTCCTGGAATATTGCTAAAAGCGGCGTAAAACCATACTCACTCACTCACTCACTCATCACTTGGTCGGTGTCACTCCAGCTTGATAACGATGTACGAATCTACATCTCAACATGTCATGCATATTTACCTCTCGCTGACTTGGTTGATGCATGTCATCGTATCCCAAGTGCGTGGATCGATGCTCATGATGGCAATCACTGGAACATGATGGCTTGGATAAAGGCTTATACTCACAGTCTACGATCGGGCCCCTCATACCCTCCACAGTGGTCTCATTCCGGCCTTGTACAAGCGTCGTCCTTGACCCCTCAGCTCTATCGTTACACTCCGCCTCTTTTTGGAATATCACATACAGGAGTCCACCAATCACAGCGCATAAAACAAGCGATATGAGAACCCACGCACAAACAAAGGGACCGGAAACAGAGGATCTCTTTCCCTTCCGGGTCACAGTTTCCGGTTCCGGTTTGTCGGTCTCGTTGAAATCGAGCTCCATAATGTCCCACGGAGTTTCCCGTTTATGCACACTTCAGATCAGTACAGGAAGTGATGAGTTTAACCAGAAGAGTATAGCGTCAGGTTATACCGCTTCTGTTATTCCTCAGATATCATTGGAGTATATTTGATGCTGTGTTCGTCTTTACTCATTAAGTCGACATCATTATCACACACATTCCTGTCGTATTATGGCATAGCCTTTCTGTAATTACCATTGGGTATCATTGACATATATAGACTGTCTAGTCGATTGCAGTGGAATATATAAATAAATATCTGCATGGCATGGTAAGTACTTCCTCTCTCTCTCTCTGTGATGGGTGCGATGGGGTAGGCCAGTGGTTAAAGCGCCGAAGGTGTTCAGGTATTAATCTCTATGATAGTGAGAGAAATATACCAAAAATGGCGTTAAACCATACCCCCTTCCTTACCCACTCACTCACTCGTTGTGTGGTGACAGCTAAAGAGTTGGGGTGCCAAATACATGGGTTCTAATGTTTCAATTTTAAATTTACACATTATTTAGGGGCTGGTAATTTATTATAGTGAGGGAGGAAATGTATCTTAGGGGAGGCAATGAAAAGATGTTACATTAAATGGGTGTAACGGTGTAAGAATCTACATCTCAACATGTCATGCATATATACCTCTCATCACTTGGGGGGCGGTCGGGTAGCCTAGTGGTTAAAGCGTTCGCTCGTCACGCAGAAGACCCGGGTTCGATTCCCGACATGGGTACAATGTGTGAAGACCCTTTCTGGTGTCCCCCGCCGTGATATTCCTGGAATATTGCTAAAAGCGGCGTAAAACCATACTCACTCACTCACTCACTCATCACTTGGTCGGTGTCACTCCAGCTTGATAACGATGTACGAATCTACATCTCAACATGTCATGCATATTTACCTCTCGCTGACTTGGTTGATGCATGTCATCGTATCCCAAGTGCGTGGATCGATGCTCATGATGGCAATCACTGGATTGTCTTGTCCAGACTCGATTATTTACAGATCGCCGTCATATAACTGGATTATTGCTGAGTGCGGCGTCAAACAACAAATAACCTAACCTTACCTACTTCACATTGTGCGTAACTGGACATGAACAAAAAAATTATGTAATCTGTCTTACATACCCAAGAGAATAAATTAAAAAAGAAGTCCAACTCAAGTGAAATAAAGAATTTTTTTATTTTTTTAACAAAGCTTTATATCGACATTAGTAGTTGTTCGACACGGTTTTGGAGAATATTGAATAATCATTCATTTCAGCTAGAGTGAGTGAGTGTGGTTTTACGCCGCTTTTAGCAATATTCCAGCAATATCACGGCGGGGGACACCAGAAATCGGCTTTACACAGTGTAATTGTACCCTTGTCGGGAATCGAACCCGGATTTTCGGCGCGACGAGCTAACGCTTTAACCACTAGGCTACCCGACCGCCCCTGTTTCAGCTAAAAACAAACTGTTGGCACAAAATTTATTATATAACAGTCATTGTTACATTCTACACACATTGTACCTCAGCTGTGTCCATTCCAGATTGCCCCAGACACAGATATTCTGTATCTTTGCTTGCAAGATACAAATTGTAACTATTTAACCGGATTACAAGTACAAAAACGTTGCACGTTGAAGGAAAATTTTGGAAAGTAGTTTTAGTGTTTTCAGACACCGCCAGATGGGGCCAGTAGAGGCAATCGGCCAATACCTCTTTCACCATAATAGTTTCTCGGAAGTAGCTAATCACCATGTCATTACCCTAGCCTTAAGACGCAATAACTCACATTTGACGAGCGGCAGTCGACGAAGTTTATGACTCAATGATCAGGCGTTGTTGACGATGCAGTTGACGTTCCTGTGACGTTTGTACGGGGAGGAACGATTGAGACACAATAGGCTTGTCTCCTTGCTTAATTCCGAAAGGAATTAGAGATATACCACCGACGGTGAAGAGGACCACTTTGGGTGATCGTCAGTTTTATTGCATTCGCTAATCTGATTCTGTTGTCACCGCAACTCGAATTGCGGCATGGCAATTGTTTTGATTTATATAAACTGCCCTGTGTACACCAATTATTATTAAGTACTCAGTACTGAACGTCTTTCCAGTGTATTCGAGTCTATAAATGAGGACTTAATCTCTGATGATTTTGATTTGGTTCAGATACAGATACGGACAGCCATTCAAACCTTAACTTAGCTTTAACCAACAATGTCAGAACAATATGTTTTACATTATTCGCATGTTTTACTCAGGAAAATATAATATTTGGTAAAATTAATATTTGAATACAATAGTTTTCATAGAAAACAACGTATATACAAAATGAGTAAAACTCTCTTTAGACAAAATTCAAAGAAAACTGGTAGTTTCTATTCAATAACAAAATAAGATAGCATTCATGTACTTCATGTTGGTCACCACTACTTACTCTGTTTGCAGAACCGTGAAGATCCGGTAGAATAGGTCTTCAGCAACCCATGCTTGTCGTACAAGGCGACTATGCTTGTAGTGAGACGATACTAACGGGATCGGGGGGTCAGGCTCGCCTACGTGGTTGATGCATGTCATCGTATCCCAATTGCTTGGATTTATGCTCATGATATCAATCACTGGAGTGTCTGGTCCAGACTCGATTAATTAAAGACCGCCGTCATATTACTGGATTATTGCTGAGTACGGCGTCAAACAACAAATAACCTAACCTTACCTACTTCACATTGTGCGTAACTGGACATGAACATAAATTTTATGTAATCTGTCTTACATACCCAAGAGAATAAATTAAAAAAGTAGTCCAACTCAAGTGAAATAAAGAACTTCTAATTTTTTTTACTTCCCATGTTGATAAGACAAGAAAAACTTATCTTACCTAAAAATATAAATCTACAAAATAAAAAAATATGATAACCAAAATAATAGAGTCAACATTTAGATATTTTAATTTTTTTTATATAAAGTAGATTTATATTTTTGAGACTGTCATTTAGAACCCGAAAAAAAGTCATCTTACTTAAAAACATAAATCTACTAAATATAAAAATATAAAAAAATATTTAAATGTGGACTATTTTGGTTATCATATTTTTTTTATTTTGTAGATTTATATTTTTAAGTAAGATAAGTTTTTCTAGGTCTAAATGTCAGTCTAATGAATATGGGAAGTAAAACATTTTTAAATAAAACAATTGACAATTTTATGAAAGATATTTCATTTACCGCTGGCGTACAGTGAAATCCCGTTTATCCGGACGGTGGTTTTCTGTTGAAATTATCCGGGTTAACGAGTATCGTGAATAACAAGTCATAGTCCCAGAATAATGTCAGCCCAGCAGTAACTGTCAGGTTATGCCCTCCGGATTAACGGTGTCCGGGCTAACGAGGTTTCTCTGTATTCGGTGACGACAAAGCGCATCTCGTTAACATGGCTTATAACACTGGATTCAGGACTGACTCCATCCCACATAGAAACACAACTGTGGCCAAACACCCTTGAACTACCGACCTTTTAAACTGCGGGGGCGGTTGGTGGTTTTCGGATTTTGATGGTCGTTTTAAACCGTTTGAGAAGCGTGACTGAATCAATCGGTAGTGTACCGGAATAGGTTAGTCCGCTCCGGTATTCCCGTGATACAATCTCTGTTGCTGGTACTGAACATAAAGAATTTTTCATTCAGCTTTCAGTAACCTATATCTGTCAGGACTAATGAAACGGAAACAAACAATTGTATCGTTGTTAAGACCCATATTAAATTATTCTGGAATGTTGGTTAGAAACCGAATATTTTTCGGTCACTGAATCAAGGCGTATCCTGAAAGAAGAAGCTGATTATTTTCACACTCACCATCTTTATTTTCAGGGCGTCCAACATATCCTTTTTATAGTAAAATCTGAGGCAAAATTATTTTGTAAAATACACTGCCGAGCAAAAGAAAGTATACACTTGAAAATTTGACCAAAACATTAGAATTCGTTATTAAAACATTACTAGGCTGAAAACAGTCGCTGAAACAACAAACAACTGCTCAGTGTTTAACAACAAACAACTGCCCTGTGTTAAACAACAAACAACTGCTCAGTTTAAAACACAACTATGAGATCCGTATCAAATACATCACCATCGAATTTCGATTTCTTGTTTGTTTCATTTTTAACCACCATGAAACATGAGTGTATACTTCCTTTGCCCGGCAGTGTAGTCGTGTGGATGACGTAACACTGCTCTGTGAAATACAGACCCTAAAACTTGGCGTAAAGCGAGACTTAAACAAAGAACGAAAGTGACTGGGTATGAATATTCTACAACTGATTTGCAGCCACGCACCTACACACGACCATCAGTAACCAATCACACTTGATCTCGCACTTCCCCGCTTCCCGCGAGACTTGAATCGACCGAACTATAACGTAAGTCTGTGAGATTTGAGTGTGGTTTACAGTTCCTTTCCATCAACAATGACGGAATTCATTTGCTGACTCAAAGTCTGCGACAGGTTCTTGCTTGTGGAAGTAACTCACTGCCGAATAACGATTTCTTGTTTGTTTCATTTTTAGCCAATGTCAAACATGGGTTTATACTTTCTATTGTCCGACAGTGTGTGCAAATCCAAGGCTACTTATGAATACCCTGATGTGAAAACCAGGCACGCCAGAAACCTATGATCGTGGGTTCGAATCCAGGTTCGCCCTAATTATGCTTCAAGGTTTGTCTAGACCATTCCCGTGCTCGAGACTTTCACCAGATCTGCATCATTTCGGGCTGTCTCCCCACATCAAGCTGACATCCCGTGATATAGATTCCCCAGTGGGACTGCTTGGATTCTTGGTCACACTATCAATCACTGGATTGTCTGGTCAAGACTCGATTATTTACATGCCGCCCTCGTATAGCCGGAAGACTGCCGTGGGTTGAACATCAAACAACTGCCGAGTGTTGAACAACAAACAAACAAATGCTCAGTGTTAAACAACAAACAAACAACTGCCGAGTGTTAAACAACAAACAACTGCCCTGTGTTAAACAACAAACAACTGTCGAGTGTTGAACAACAAACAAACAACTGCCGAGTGTTAAACAACAAAGAACTGCTCAGTGTTGAACAACAACAAACAACTGCTCAGTGTTAAACAACAAACAACTGCTCAGAGTTAAACAACAAACAACTGCCGAGTGTTTAAACAAAAAACAACAAACAACGGCTCAGTGTTAAACAACAAACAACTGCTCAGTGTAAACAACAAACAACTGCCCTGTGTTAAACAACAAACAACTGCTCAGTGTTAAACAACAAACAACTGCTCAGTGTTAAACAACAAACAACTGCCGAGTGTTTAAACAACAAACAACGGCTCAGTGTTTAACAACAAACAACTGCTCAGTGTAAACAACAAACAACTGCCCTGTGTTAAACAACAAACAACTGCTGTGTTAAACAACAAACAACTGCTCAGGGTTAAACAACAAACAACTGCTCAGTGTTAAACAACAAACAACTGCTGTGTTAAACAACAAACAACTGCTCAGTGTTAAATAACAAACAACTGCTCAGTGTTAAACAACAAACAACTGCTCAGTGTTAAACAACAAACAACTGCCCTGTGTTGAACAACAACAAACAACTGCTCAGTGTTAAACAACAAACAACTGGTCAGTGTTAAACAACAAACAACTGCTCAGTGTTAAACAACAAACAACTGCTCAGTGTTAAACAACAAACAACTGCCCTGTGTTAAACAACAAACAACTGCTCAGTGTTAAACAACAAACAACGGCTCAGTGTTAAACAACAACAAACAACGGCTCAGTGTTAAACAACAAACAACTGCTCAGTGTTAAACAACAAACAACTGCTCAGTGTTAAACAACAAACAACTGCTCAGTGTTAAACAAGTGAGTGTTAAGTGAGTGTTAAGTGAGTGAGTGAGTCCGGTTTTACGCCGCTTTTAGCAATATTCTAGCAATATCACGGCGGGGGACACCAGAAATGGGCTTCACACATTGTACCCATGTTGGGAATCGAACCTGGGTATTCGGCGTGACGAGCGAACGCTTTAACCACTTGGCTACACGACCGCCCCTGCTGTGTTAAGGCTGACCATAGTAATATGCTTGTAGGAAAACATCACAAATTGTTTCCTTGAATGCTTGTTTGTTGTTTAGCGATATTCCAGCTATATGACGGTGGTCTGTAAATAATCATCGAGTCTGGACCAAACAATCCAGTGATTAATATCATGAGCATCGATCCACGCAATTGGGATCGCTGACATGCATCAACCAAGTCAGCGAGCCTGACCACCCGATCCCGTTAGTCGCCTCTTACTACAAGCATAGTCGCCTTTTCCGGCAAGCATGGGTTGCTGAAAACCTATTCTACCCCGGATCTTCACGGCACCATGACATCTCATGTATCAAGGGGTGGCAAGTACACAGTCCACAGTAATGAGGAGGAATTGTCAAGATCAGATTGAGTTGGTTCCCAGACACCAGGCGGCACGGGTGGCCCTGTCGTCTAAGGCGCCGCGATTGGCTGTGCAGAGTTGCGTCCCTTGGTCACGCCCGAAACCTATGATTGTGGGTTCGAATCCCGGTTCGCCCCGATTATGTGTCTAGGTTGTCAGCACCATACCGGTGCTGGTAGGTTTCGCCGTCTCATCGACGTCGTCAGTACGCCTGATTCTGTCATTGGACACTGTCGCCATTCTTTCCTCTGCGGCTTCTAGCTGTTGACGGTTCTGTGGTGGATGAGGACGCCTCCTGGGCCCACTTGCACAATGCGATCTTAGCTCTTAGACTATCTTAAGCCTATGTTTAAGTATGGGAGTTACGACCATGCTAGCACTCAGATCGCTTTGTGCAAGTGGGCCAAGATCTCACGACCCAGATTTACCCCCCCCCCCCCCCCGAAGATCCGAGATCATCCCATCTAAGATCTGATTTAATGCGATTGTGCCAGTCATGTGATCTGCCCGCGTTGTACTTTCAGTTGCACAGTGATGTTAATGGGTCAAGGCCATTCCAAGGAAGTCGCGGTAGCCTTAAAAGCCTGCGACACAGAGACGTCGTAGCATTGTACGTCCACTGACGCGTCTGCCTAACGCTGTTGCTGCTGTTACGAACTTGTTCCGCAAAACCTACGTTTGCAAGAACGGGTCTCTTTCTTAGCGTTTAGGTTCGGGTCGTAAGGCTGCATGACATTGCCAGCTAAAACTATTATTCGATACTTTAGGATTTTCTTTTATTCTTTTTTATTATCTTGTTTTGGTCCGTTTCTACCACAATTTCTGAGTGCCTATGTTTTAGACCGATTTACACACTCGTCAAATGTAATTTCTAAACATGGACAGTTAAAAAACTATCGGTAACTTCTACCACATTGTGAGATGAGGTGAGGTGAAATTGGGTTTAACGTCGCGTCCAAGATTATTGCACTTATATAGCGACGTGCATGCACGTGTGTGTGTGGCTGCTTGTACTAGTCCGGACTGAGATACCATGCCGCAGTTTAACACGAATACCCCACTCAGCCACAGTATACTGACTCCTAGCCGACCAGTCCTTGTTTTAGCCCCTTAATGCCGAGCGCCAGACAGGGTAACAACAAGTACCATCTATTAACGTCTTTTGGTATGACGCGGCCGGGGATTGAACCCCGTACCTTCCGCTCTCCGGGCGGACGCTCTACCACTAGACCACGGAGGCGCACCTACCACATTGTAACCCACCTTTCTCAATAGCATGCCTACGTGTTTAACTTCAATGTGTATCTGAAGATAAAACAGACACATGCATTGACAGTTAATCGGGATGATCATCATTGATGTCTTGATAGCCAATCAGGGATGACAACAGGTAAACGACGACCAAGCACTCGGACAAACGACGATCAAGCACTCGGATAAACGACGATCAAGCACTCGGGTAAACGACGACCAAACACTGGGGTAAACGACGACCAATCACTCGGATAAACGGCGACCAAGTAGTCGGGTAAACGACGACCAAGCACTGGGCTAAACGACGACCAATCACTCGGATAAACGGCGACAAAGCACTCGGATAAACAATGACCAAGAAATCGGGTAAACAATGACCAAGCAGTCGGGTAAACGACGACCAAGCAGTCGGGTAAACGACGACCAAGCACTCGGGTAAACGACGACCAATCACACGGATAAACGGCGACAAAGCACTCGGGTAAACGACGACCAATCACACGGATAAACGACAACCAAGCACTCGGGTAAATGACGACCAAGCACTCGGGTAAACGACGACCAAGCACTCGGATAAATGACGACCAATCACTCGGGTAAACGACGACCAAGCACTCGGATAAACGACGACCAAGCCCTGGGGTAAACGACGACCAAGCACTCGGGTAAACGACGGCCAAGCACTCGGGTAAACGGCGACCAAGCACTCGGATAAACGACGACCAATCACTCGGATAAACGGCGACAAAGCACTCGGGTAAACGACGACCAAGCACTCGGGTAAACGACGACCAATCACTCGGGTAAACGACGACCAATCACTCGGATAAACGGCGACAAAGCACGCGGGTAAACGACGACCAATCACTCGGGTAAACGACGACCAAGCAGTCGAGTAAACGACGACCAAGGACTCAGACAAACGACGACCAAGCACTCGGGTATACGACGACCCAGCACTCGGGTAAACAAGGACCAATCACTCGGGTAAACGACGACCAAGCAGTCGAGTAAACGACGACCATGGACTCAGACAAACGACGACCAAGCACTCGGGTAAACGACGACCAATCACTCGGGTAAACGGCGACCAAGCACTCGGATAAACGACGACCAATCACTCGGGTAAACGGCGACCAAGCACTCGGATAAACGACGACCAATCACTCGGGTAAACGACGACCAAGCACTCGGGTAAACGACGACCAAGCACTCGGATAAACGACGACCAAGCACTCGGGTAAACGACGACCAATCACTCGGGTAAACGACGACCAAGCACTCGGGTAAACGACGACCAATCACTCGGGTAAACGACGACCAAGCACTCGGGTAAACGACGACCAATCACTCGGGTAAACGACGACCAAGCACTCGGGTAAACGACGACCAATCACTCGGGTAAACGACGACCAAGCACTCGGGTAAACGACGACCAATCACTCGGATAAACGACGACCAAGCACTCGGGTAAACGACGACCAAGCACTCGGATAAACGACGACCAAGCACTCGGGTAAACGACGACAAAGCACTCGGGTAAACGACGACCAAGCACTCGGATAAACGACGACCAAGCATTCGGGTAAACGACGACAAAGCACTCGGGTAAACGACGACCAAGCACTCGGGTAAACGGCGGACAACCGACGACCAAGCACTCGGTTTAACGACGACCAAACAACAGAGTGTGGCATCGATGATTCGAAAAACTGACCGTTACAGACGAAAATATGTATGTTATTTCAATATTTCATATATTTATTTAAAATAATATTTTTGTGTTTTTGTGGATTTGTGTTTCAACCAGAATATACCTGCGGACACTAAATTCGGACAAACAATATATTTTTCTGAAATGCGGAAATGCAAGAACTCCAGAATACTCAACGAATATTTTGTGTGTGTGAAACCTGATGCTTAATTGTTCTCTTTCTGGAATAAATTTATTATCTTTTGCGAAATACTCAGTTTCGGTCACAAGATTTCAGTGGAATTGACCCCTTTGGACCTTGATCAGAGGATCCGCTCTGTCAACATGCGATGTTGTTCTTGATTCGTGTCGTTACTGCACAAATAAGTCAAACGGCTGAAAAACGCTTCTGGGTTTTTAAAAAAAATAATAGAAAACGTCTTGACTTATTGCATAATCAAGAAGTTATAAGCATGTGTGTTTTCTTCCACTGCTGGCAAACAGGCTTTCCTCAGGGACAGCCTATGCAATAATCTTGAACGTGGAACGTGGATTGGCGGAAGATGCTTCTCACTGTTTTTCTTTCTTTGACATTTGAGAAACAATATTAATTCGTTCCAGAAAATGCTGGGGAGAAAAATTGCGTGAAGTTTTACAAAATAATATTTGTTTGCTGGATATGCTGTACGTCCTGAAAAAAAAACCTTAAAAATGGACAAATCTCATTTCACAAAGAATGAACAGTGAAGGAGAAAATAATCTATCTCTCCAATCAAAATTACATACAGGAAAATCCCAAGAGACCCTCAGTCATTACAGGATCCGCTGACATCGAAGGGGGGGGGGGGGGGGGGGGGGGGGGCGGGAGGGGGCATTATGAAAAAATGACACGGCCAAAGAAGTAGGGAGGTGGTTGCCAAAGTTTATCACAACTTGAGGGGGGGGGGGGGGGATTCAATATATGATACAGTCCTAAGACCAATACAACCGGACCACCCACTTATACTAAATTAGGGGGCACGGGTGGTCTAGTCGCCTATGGCGCCGCGATTCGCTGTGCAGAGTTGCGTCCCTTGGGCAGGCCAGAAACCTATGATTGTGGTTTCGAATCCCGGTTCGCCCCGATTATGTTTCTAGGTTTGTCAGCACCATACCCGTGCTCGTGGGTTTCACCGAAGTGGTAAACGTCTGAGACCTGCATCACTTCAGGCTTTCCTCCCACATTAAGCTGACACGCCGCGATATAACTGGAATACTGTTAAAAGCGGCGTAAAACCAAACTCACTCACTCACTATACTAAGCTATAAACTATACTTATACTATTCTAAATTACCATTCCCTAATTAAGCAGTAAATGCCAGCGACCTGTGTCAATTGCATTTTAAAGCGACCTCAACACTTCTACTGTTGAATGGCAGCCTATCTAGGCCGGTAATACTCTGCCGCTCCGTCACTTCCACGCAAATACATCTGTGGCAAGTATGGTCCCAATACGACAGGGTACGTCAAGGTTATAGTGAGATCAAAGGCGACCTCAGTTCTGGAAAAAGACAAAACGTTTCTTTTCAAATGTCAAAAAAGTCATCACGTCCCTCAACCTCTGTTCCCCTGGTGGCTCGTTCGTCTAAGGTGCCACAATTCACTGTGCAGAGTTGCGTCCCTTGGACACGACAGGAACCTAGGATCGTGGGTTCGAATCCCGTTTCGCCCCAAATTCTTTTTCTTGGTTTGTGGGTTACACTTCTAAGACCTATATCACTTCAGACTTTCCTCCCACATTAAGCTGACAGGCCGTGATAAAACTGGACTATTCAAAGCGACGTTAAACGCTCTCCAGTATTTCAGTTATATCACTGCGTGTCAGCTTGATGTGGGAGGAAGCCCGAAGTGATGCAGGTCTCAGATGTTTACCACTTCTGTGAAACCCACGAGCACGAGTAAGGTGCTAACAAACCTAGGAACATAATCGGGGCGAACCGGGATTCGAACCTTTGTCCATACATTTTGGCGTACCTATGCAAATTGTGGCGCCTTAGGCGACGGGGCAATCCGTACCGTCCAAGCGTCATTTTGGATTCTGACTAGACCACAGAGTTAAATAATCTTATAGGGGACTAGAGCTCATCTCGGGCAAGTTGACAGTCCCAGCTAGTATATACTCATACAATGACTCACTCATTCAGTCACTCACCAGGGGCGGTCGGGTAGCCTAGTGGTTAAAGCGTTCGCTCGTCACGCCGAAGACCCGGGTTCGATTCCCGACATGGGTACAATTTGTGAAGCCCATATCTGGTGTCCTCGGCCGTGACACTCACTCACTCACTCACTCACTGCTATTTTATCCCAGGACTAGTATTATAAACACAAGAACGTTATCTCGGGAGTCGGTTGACATAGTTCAAAACATTTTCACTCGCCAAAAATCATAGTGAATGAGTGAGTATGGTTTTACGCCGCTTTTAGCAATATTCCAGCAATATCACGGCGGGAGCCACCAGAAATGAGCTTCACACATTGTACCCATGTCGGGAATCGAACCCGTGTCTTTGGCGTGACAAGCGAACGCTTTAACCGACAGACTTCCTCACCGGCCAAAAACTTTATATCTGAAGGGGCTATTATATTCCGACATTCCGACATAGTCTTTCAGTCCTCTCGTCACAAAGGATTATGCTTTTTTTCGGAATCTACTCCTCGATTTTTTATGAAACATCTTGATTTCTGAACTGCCGGAAAAAAGAAAGTATACATCCATGTTTGATGGTGGCTAAAAATGGTTATTCCATGGTGACGAATTTGACACAGTTATCATAAGCGATATTACATGCATCATATCAGTGATTCTACCAAGAATTTGGAAATTACTCGATTCTGATTGGTCAATCAGAGGCTATTCAATCCCAATAAACTGATTGAAACAGCTGGTTTGACGGCCGCATCACCGCGTAAGCTAATGTTCATAGAATAGTACTTCTTTTCAGTCATTGTCGGTAGGCATATTTAAATAATACAAAATGCAAAGTTGCGGTTACTTCAATATTCAAAGGATGTGTGGTAATACATTTCGTGCAGAAAACACGATAGAAATCTACAAAGAGAATGTATTTAAGTTTTGGAGACAACAGAGAGCTTGGAATTTGGCGCTTTTCTATATACGACTGTGACGTCATATATTTTGCGTCACAATGAGCGATATGGCGTCATAATGGTGACGCTCGGTGAAGAACGAAAGCCTTGCAGAGTTTGCTAAGTTTGCTATAGGGATACGCACCTCATGTTAGCTTACCGTTCGGTTCCAGATTCAATTTAGAGCGGTTAAATCTACAGGTAACCTAGCTCCACATTGAAAACATAGCATGGGTATCTCCTCAACAGGTGACGTGCACGGCACGCCTCAAGGAACATGGCGTCGCAATGTCACAGTCCACAACAATGAGCATCAATACATTCACAGGTAAAAAGGCCAACCAGATTCTGAACGTTTTTCTTATTTTCATATTTACTAAAATCGCTGTAAACTTCACATGAGCCAATAGATTTTCTCGTTTATATCACCCTAACTGTAAAACACGAAGGAAGCTTTGTTGTAAAATCCAGTGCTGTGGTTGTGGTTGCTTGTTGTTGTACAATACTGTAGTTGTTTGTTGTTGTCAAACACTGTAGTTGTTTGTTGTAACGCAGGGCTGTAGGTTTTTGTCGAGCAAAGTGCTGTGGGTGTTTTTTGTTGTCCAATACTGTAGTTGTTTGTCGAGCAAAGTGCTGTGGGTGTTTTTTGTTGTCCAATACTGTAGTTGTTTGTCGAGCAAAGTGCTGTGGGTGTTTTTTGTTGTCCAATACTGTAGTTGTTTGTCGAGCAAAGTGCTGTAGTTTTGTTGTTGTTGTCCAATGCTGTAGCTGTTTGTTGTAACCCAGAGATGTAGCTGTTTGTTGTAGCCAATGTTGTGGATGTTTGTTGTTGTCAAATGCTGTAGTTGTTTGTTGTAGTGAAGGGTGAATTTTCAAGTGTATACTTTCTTTTGCCCGTCAGTTTATAAGGATGTCTGTTCAAAGACAGACAAGGCTTTTTCAGGTACCTGATTGCCAATCTTGGCACGAACTAGCTGGTATATAATATAATAAACGACCTACAAAGAATTCAGTTTTAGCCTTAACAGAAGACACAACACTTGGTATTTAAAAAACACAACATCCGCTTTTTCCTACCGGAATATTGCAAATTATTTCATCCTTCCATTTACAAAATGTCCACAATATCCTGACTTAAAAATTTCCAAACAAAAAATTTATTCATTTGACATTTCAAAATACAACTGTTCTCATATGTTAAGGTAATAAAAAAAACTGCCGGGAAAAAGAAAATATACCCAAGTTTGATGGTGGTTAGAGATGAAACAAACAATAAATGGTTATTCGATGGTGATGTATGTGATACGGGTATCATAGGCGATATTACATGCATCATATCAATGGGTATCTGGGAACAGGTCAGCTAGCCTATTAACGTTTGTAATTTCTTTGTCGAATCCAATTTTCAAGTGTTTTTTTATTATCTTTTGCCCTGAAGTTTATGTCTATTTTAACTTTGAGATGAAATGCCTGAAATACGTCATTCCAAAGTGATTAGGAAAACAGTGTCATTCTTGTTGAAAGGTCAAAAGGCATTTAGTATATGATAAATATTGCACTGTAGACACTGGCCAGATATTCGGCCCATGCAATATAAATCATATCAAACGAGATTGTCTTACTCCCTATAAATATATAATCGTATCAGGGCATCTCGTAATGGTATTATTTGGGGCATGATTCACGGGTGCCGTGACGGTGACGGCGGGAGGACGTCATGGCGGGCTAGACGTAGGAGTAGTGAAGACAAACGAGGGGATCATTCGTCACCTACAGGCACAGCTAACACTGGGCTACAACGTGCAAGAACAACACCTACAACATAGGGGGAAACAACTAAAGTGCTGGGAAACAACAAACAACTACAACATTGTGCAACAACAAACAACTACAGCATTGTGCAACAACAAACAACTACAGCATTGTGCAACAACAAACAACTACAGCATTGTGCAGCAACAAACAACTACAGCATTGTGCAACAACAAACAACTACAGCATTGTGCAACAACAAACAACTACAGCATTGTGCAGCAACAAACAACTACAGCATTGTGCAACAACAAACAACTACAGCATTGTGCAACAACAAACAACTACAGCATTGTGCAGCAACAAACAACTACAGCATTGGACAACAACAAACAACTACAGCATTGTGCAACAAGAAATAACTACAGCATTGTGCAACAACAAACAGCTACAGTATTGGACAACAACAAACAACTGCAGCATTGTGCAGCAACAAACAACTACAACATTGTGCAACGACAAACAACTACAACATTGTGCAACAACAAACAACTACAGCATTGTGCAACAACAAACAGCTACAGCATTGTGCAACAACAAACAACTACAGCATTGTACAACAACAAACAACTACAGCATTGTACAACAACAAACAGCTACTGCATTGTACAACAACAAACAACTACAACATTGTACAACAACAAACAAGTACAGCATTGTGCAACAACAAACAACTACAGCATTGTGCAACAACAAACAGCTACAGCATTGTGCAACAACAAACAACTAAAGTATTGGACAACAACAAACAACTACAGCATTGTGCAACAACAAACAACTACAGCATTGTGCAACAACAAACAACTACAGCATTGTGCAACAACAAACAGCTACAGCATTGTGCAACAACAAACAACTACAACATTGTGCAACAACAAACAACTACAACATTGTGCAACAACAAACAACTACAGCATTGGACAACAACAAACAACTACAGCATTGTGCAGCAACAAACAACTACATCATTGGACAACAACAAACAACTACAGCATTGTACAACAACAAACAACTACAGCACTGTACAACAACAAACAGCTACAGCATTGTGCAACAACAAACAACTACAACATTGTACAACAACAAACAGCTACAGCATTGTGCAACAACAAACAACTACAGCATTGTACAACAACAAACAACTACAACATTGTACAACAACAAACAGCTACAGCATTGTGCAACAACAAACAACTACAACATTGTGCAACAACAAACAACTACAACATTGTACAACAACAAACAACTACAACATTGTACAACAACAAACAACTACAACATTGTACAACAACAAACAACTACAACATTGTACAACAACAAACAGCTACAGCATTGTGCAACAACAAACAACTACAGCATTGTGCAACAACAAACAACTACAGCATTGTACAACAACAAACAACTACAGCATTGTGCAACAACAAACAACTACAGCATTGTACAACAACAAACAGCTACAGCATTGTGCAACAACAAACAACTACAACATTGTACAACAACAAACAACTACAGCATTGTGCAACAACAAACAAGTACATCATTGGACAACAACAAACAGCTACAGCATTGTGCAACAACAAACAACTACAGCATTGGACAACAACAAACAGCTACAGCATTGTGCAACAACAAAAAACTACAGCATTGTGCAACAACAAACAACTACAGCATTGTGCAACAACAAACAGCTACAGCATTGTGTAACAACAAACAACTACAGCATTGTGCAACAACAAACAACTACAGCATTGTGCGACAACAAACAGCTACAGCATTGTGCAACAACAAACAACTACAGCATTGTGCAACAACAAACAACTACAGTATTGGACAACAACAAACAACTACAGCATTGTGCAACAACAAACAACTACAGCATTGTGCAACAACAAACAACTACAGCATTGGACAACAACAAACAACTACAACATTGAACAACAACAAACAACTACAGCATTGTGCAACAACAAACAACTACAGTATTGGACAACAACAAACAACTACAGCATTGTGCAACAACAAACAACTACAGCATTGGACAACTACAGCATTGGACAACTACAAACAACTACTGCATTGGACAACAACAAACAACTACAGCATTGTACAACTACAAACAACTACAGCATTGTGCAACAACAAACCACTACAGCATTGTGCAACAACAAACCACTACAGCATTGTGCAACAACAAACAGCTACAGCATTGTGCAACAACAAACAACTACAACATTGTGCAACAACAAACAACTACAACATTGTGCAACAACAAACAACTACAGCATTGGACAACAACAAACAACTACAGCATTGTGCAGCAACAAACAACTACAGCATTGGACAACAACAAACAACTACAGCATTGTACAACAACAAACAACTACAGCACTGTACAACAACAAACAGCTACAGCATTGTGCAACAACAAACAACTACAACATTGTACAACAACAAACAGCTACAGCATTGTGCAACAACAAACAACTACAGCATTGTACAACAACAAACAACTACAACATTGTACAACAACAAACAGCTACAGCATTGTGCAACAACAAACAACTACAGCATTGTGCAACAACAAACAACTACAGCATTGTGTAACAACAAACAGCTACAGCATTTGACAACGACAAACAACTACAGCATTGTGCAACAACAAACAACTACAGTATTGTGCAACAACAAACAACTACAGCATTGTGCAACAACAAACAACTACAGCATTGTACAACAACAAACAACTACAGCATTGTGCAACAACAAACAACTACAGCATTGTGCAACAACAAACAACTACAGCATTGTGTAACAACAAACAACTACAACATTGTGCAACAACAAACAACTACAGCATTCTGCAACAACAAACAACTACAGCATTGTGCAACAACAAACAGCTACAGCATTGTGCAACAACAAACAACTACAGCATTGTGTAACAACAAACAGCTACAGCATTTGACAACGACAAACAGCTACAGCATTGTGCAACAACAAACAACTACAGTATTGTGCAACAACAAACAACTACAGCATTGTGCAACAACAAACAACTACAGCATTGTGCAACAACAAACAACTACAGCATTGGACAACAACAAACTGCTACAGCATTGTGCAACAACAAACAACTACAGCATTGTGCAACAACAAACAACTACAGCATTGTGCAACAACAAACAGCTACAGCATTGTGCAACAACAAACAACTACAGTATTGTGCAACAACAAACAACTACAGCATTGTGCAACAACAAACAACTACAACATTGTACAACAACAAACAACTACAGCATTGTGCAACAACAAACAACTACAGCATTGTGCAACAACAAACAGCTACAGCATTGTGCAACAACAAACAACTACAGCATTGTGCAACACCAAACAACTACAGAATTGTGCAACAACAAACAACTACAGCATTGTGCAACAACAAACAACTACAGAATTGTGCAACAACAAACAACTACAGCATTGGACAACTACAAACAGCTACAGCATTGGACAACAACAAACAGCTACAGCATTGGACAACAACAAACAACAACATCATTGTACAACAACAAACAACTACAGCATTGTGCAACAACAAACAACTACAGCATTGTGCAACAACAAACAACTACAGCATTGTGCAACAACAAACAACTACAGCATTGGACAACAACAAACAACTACAGCATTGTCCAACAACAAACAACTACAGCATTGGACAACAACAAACATCTACAGTATTGTACAACAACAAACAACTACAGCATTGTACAACAACAAACAACTACAGCATTGGACAACAACAAACAACTACAGCATTGTACAACAACAAACAACTACAGCATTGTGCAACAACAAACAACTACAGCATTGTACAACAACAAACAACTACAGCATTGTACAACAACAAACAGCTACAGCATTGTGCAACAACAAACAACTACAGTATTGTGCAACAACAAACAACTACAGCATTGTACAACAACAAACAACTACAGCATTGTACAACAACAAACAATTACAGCATTGGACAACAACAAACAACTACAGCATTGGACAACAACAAACAACTACAGCATTGTGCAACAACAAACAGCTACAGCATTGGACAACAACAAACAACAACATCATTGTACAACAACAAACAACTACAGCATTGTGCAACAACAAACAACTACAGCATTGTGCAACAACAAACAACTACAGCATTGTGCAACAACAAACAACTACAGCATTGGACAACAACAAACAACTACAGCATTGTCCAACAACAAACAACTACAGCATTGGACAACAACAAACATCTACAGTATTGTACAACAACAAACAACTACAGCATTGTACAACAACAAACAACTACAGCATTGGACAACAACAAACAACTACAGCATTGTACAACAACAAACAACTACAGCATTGTGCAACAACAAACAACTACAGCATTGTACAACAACAAACAACTACAGCATTGTACAACAACAAACAGCTACAGCATTGTGCAACAACAAACAACTACAGCATTGTGTAACAACAAACAGCTACAGCATTTGACAACGACAAACAGCTACAGCATTGTGCAACAACAAACAACTACAGTATTGTGCAACAACAAACAACTACAGCATTGTGCAACAACAAACAACTACAGCATTGTGCAACAACAAACAACTACAGCATTGGACAACAACAAACTGCTACAGCATTGTGCAACAACAAACAACTACAGCATTGTGCAACAACAAACAACTACAGCATTGTGCAACAACAAACAGCTACAGCATTGTGCAACAACAAACAACTACAGTATTGTGCAACAACAAACAACTACAGCATTGTGCAACAACAAACAACTACAACATTGTACAACAACAAACAACTACAGCATTGTGCAACAACAAACAACTACAGCATTGTGCAACAACAAACAGCTACAGCATTGTGCAACAACAAACAACTACAGCATTGTGCAACACCAAACAACTACAGAATTGTGCAACAACAAACAACTACAGCATTGTGCAACAACAAACAACTACAGAATTGTGCAACAACAAACAACTACAGCATTGGACAACTACAAACAGCTACAGCATTGGACAACAACAAACAGCTACAGCATTGGACAACAACAAACAACAACATCATTGTACAACAACAAACAACTACAGCATTGTGCAACAACAAACAACTACAGCATTGTGCAACAACAAACAACTACAGCATTGTGCAACAACAAACAACTACAGCATTGGACAACAACAAACAACTACAGCATTGTCCAACAACAAACAACTACAGCATTGGACAACAACAAACATCTACAGTATTGTACAACAACAAACAACTACAGCATTGTACAACAACAAACAACTACAGCATTGGACAACAACAAACAACTACAGCATTGTACAACAACAAACAACTACAGCATTGTGCAACAACAAACAACTACAGCATTGTACAACAACAAACAACTACAGCATTGTACAACAACAAACAGCTACAGCATTGTGCAACAACAAACAACTACAGTATTGTGCAACAACAAACAACTACAGCATTGTACAACAACAAACAACTACAGCATTGTACAACAACAAACAATTACAGCATTGGACAACAACAAACAACTACAGCATTGGACAACAACAAACAACTACAGCATTGTGCAACAACAAACAGCTACATCGTTGTGCAACAACAAACAACTACAGCATTGTACAACAACAAACAACTACAGCACTGGATTTTACAACAATGCTTTAATCGTGTTTCACAGTTTGGGTGATGTAAATTAGAAAACCTATATTCGCTCATGTGACGTTTACGGTGATTACAGTAAATATGAAAATAAGAAAAACGTTCCAAATCATCTTGGACTCTTTACATGTGAATGTATTGCGTTTTAACTTGGAGATCTGAAGACTTCGTGTTTGTTGTGAAATGCGAACCGGTTTGACATCAACATGTATAATTCTTTTCTAATAACGAAAATAATACAATATTTTCACATTTTAACACCTGAATGCTGTCATAAATTAGTTCATAGTTACCAGATCCGCTCACCAGTCGTGTTAGGTTTCAACAAAATAGTAAACGTCTGAGACCTACATCCTTCAGGCTTTCCTCCTACATCAAGCTGACACGCCGTCATATAACTGGAATAGCGTGAAAAGTGGCGTTGAACCCAATTCACTCACTCACTCACTCATTCGAGATTGGCAATTCCTGTTAGATGAAGTCATGTGCGAACAAAACAAAACAGACACAGTGGAAATACAGTTGAAGGACTTAGCAATTTTGTAGCAATATATCCCAGTGCAGTTGGCAGTAACTCTAGAATGATCTTGATTTGTAAGAAAACTGTCAACAGGTCAGTAACGTGTGGTCAGCAGGTCGGTAATACTTTCTCAGAAGGTCAGTAACACATGGTCAGCAGGTCAGTAACACGTGGTCAGCAGGACAGAAACGTGTGGTCAGCAGGTCAGTAACACGTGGTCAGCATGTCCGTAACACTTGGTCAGCAGGACAGTAACACGTGGTCAGCAGGTCAGTAACACTTGGTCAGCAGGACAGTAACGCGTGGTCAGCAGGTCAGTAACACGTGGTCAGCAGATCAGTAGCTCGTGGTCAGCAGGTCAGTAACACTTGGTCAGCAGGACAGTAACACATGGTCAACAGGTCAGTAGCTCGTGGTCAGCAGGTCAGTAACACTTGGTCAGCAGGTCAGTAACACATGGTCAGCAGGACAGTAACACGTGGTCAGCAGGACAGTAGCACGTGGTCAGCAGGTATGTAACACGTGGTCAGCAGGACAGTAACACGTGGTCAGCAGGTCAGTAACACTTGGTCAGCAGGTCAGTAACACGTGGTCAGCAGGTCAGTAACAGGTGGTCAGTAGGTCAGTAACACTTGGTCAGAAGGTCAGTAACACGTGGTCAGCAGGTCAGTAACACGTGGTCAGCAGGTCAGTAACAAGTGGTCAGCAGGTCAGTAACACCTTGTCAGCAGGTCAGTAACAAGTGGTCAGCAGGTCGGTAATACTTTGTCAGAAGGTCAGTAACAGGTGGTCAGCAGGACAGAAACGTGTGGTCAGCTGGTCAGTAACACGTGGTCAGCAGGTCGGTAATACTTTATCAGAAGGCCAGTAACACTTGGTCAGCAGGTCGTTAATACATTCTCAGAAGGTTAGTAACACTTGGTTAGCATGTTAGTAACAGGTGGTCAGCAGGTCATTAACAGGTGGTCAGCAGGTAAGTAACACGTGGTCAGAAGGTCAGTAACAGGTGGTCAGAAGGTCAGTAACAGGTGGTCAGTAGGTCAGTAACACTTGGTCAGAAGGTCAGTAACACGTGGTCAGCAGGTCAGTAACACGTGGTCAGCAGGTCAGTAACAAGTGGTCAGCAGGTCAGTAACAAGTGGTCAGCAGGTCAGTAACAAGTGGTCAGCAGGTCAGCAACACCTGGTCAGCAGGTCAGTAACAAGTGGTCAGCAGGTCAGTAACACCTTGTCAGCAGGTCAGTAACAAGTGGTCAGCAGGTCGGTAATACTTTGTCAGAAGGTCAGTAACAGGTGGTCAGCAGGACAGAAACGTGTGGTCAGCTGGTCAGTAACACGTGGTCAGCAGGTCGTTAATACTTTCTCAGAAGGTCAGAAACACTCGGTCAGCATGTTAGTAACAGGTGGTCAGCAGGTCAGTAACAGGTGGTCAGCAGGTAAGTAACACGTGGTCAGCAGGACAGTAACACGTGGTCAGCAGGTAAGTAACACGTGGTCAGAAGGTCAGTAACAGGTGGTCAGCAGGTAAGTAACACGTGGTCAGGAGGTAAGTAACACTTGGTCAGCAGGTCAGTAACACTTGGTCAGCAGGTTAGAAACACGTGGTCAGCAGGACAGTAACACGTGATCAACAGGTCAGTAGCTCGTGGTCAGCAGGTCAGTAACGCGTGGTCAGCAGGTAAGTAACACATGGTCAGCAGGACAGTAACATGTGGTCAGCAGATCAGTAACACGTGGTCAGCAGATCAGCAACATCTGGTCAGCAGGTCAGTAACACCTGGTAAGCAGGTCAGTAACACGTGGTCAGCAGATCAGTAACACGTGGTCAGCAGATCAGCAACACCTGGTCGGCAGGTCAGTAACACCTGGTCAGCAGGTCAGTAACACCTGGTCAGCAGGTCGGTAATACTTTGTCAGCAGGTCAGTAGCACGTGGTCAGCAGATCAGCAACACCTGGTCAGCAGGTCAGTAGCACCTGGTCAGCAGGTCGTTAATACATTCTCAGAAGGTTAGTAACACTTGGTCAGCATGTTAGTAACAGGTGGTCAGCAGGTCATTAACAGGTGGTCAGCAGGTAAGAAACACGTGGTCAGAAGGTCAGTAACAGGTGGTCAGAAGGTCAGTAACACGTGGTCAGTAGGTCAGTAACACGTGGTCAGCAGGTCAGTAACACGTGGTCAGCAGGTCAGTAACAGGTGGTCAGTAGGTCAGTAACACTTGGTCAGAAGGTCAGTAACACGTGGTCAGAAGGTCAGTAACAGGTGGTCAGCAGGTCGGTAATACTTTGTCAGAAGGTCAGTAACACTTGGTCAGCAGGTCAGTAATACTTTGTCAGAAGGTCAGTAACACCTGGTCAGCAGGTCAGCAACACCTGGTCAGAAGGTCAGTAACACGTGGTCAGCAGGTCAGTAACACGTGGTCAGCAGGTCAGTAATACTTTGTCAGAAGGTCAGTAACACGTGGTCAGCAGGTCAGTAACACATGGTCAGCAGGTCAGTAACACCTGGTCAGCAGGTCAGCAACACCTGGTCAGAAGGTCAGTAACACGTGGTCAGCAGGTCAGTAACACGTGGTCAGCAGGTCGGTAATACTTTGTCAGAAGGTCAGTAACACGTGGTCAGCAGGTCAGTAACACCTGGTCAGCAGGTCAGTAACACGTGGTCAGCAGGTCAGTAATACTTTGTCAGAAGGTCAGTAACAGGTGGTCAGCAGGTCAGTAACACATGGTCAGCAGGTCAGTAACACCTGGTCAGCAGGTCAGTAACACGTGGTCAGCAGGTCGGTAATACTTTGTCAGAAGGTCAGTAACACGTGGTCAGAAGGTCAGTAACACGTGGTCAGCAGATCAGCAACACCTGGTCAGAAGGTCAGTAACACGTGGTCAGCAGGTCAGTAACACGTGGTCAGCAGGTCAGTAACACTTGGTCAGCAGGTCGGTAATACTTTATCAAAAGGCCATTAACTTGGTCAGCAGGTCAGTAACACATGGTCAGCAGGTCAGTAACACGTGGTCGGCAGGTCGGTAATACTTTGTCAGTAGGCCAGTAACACTTGGTCAGAAGGTCAGTAACGCGTGGTCAGAAGGTCAGTAACAGGTGGTCAGGAGGTCGGTAATACTTTATCAAAAGGCCAGTAACACTTGGTCAGCAGGTCAGTAACACATGGTCAGCAGGTCAGTAACACGTGGTCAGCAGGTCGGTAATACTTTGTCAGAAGGTCAGTAACACGTGGTCAGCAGATCAGCAACACCTGGTCAGAAGGTCAGTAACACGTGGTCAGCAGGTCAGTAACACGTGGTCAGCAGGTCAGTAATACTTTGTCAGAAGGTCAGTAACAGGTGGTCAGCAGGTCAGTAACACCTGGTCAGCAGATCAGTAACACGTGGTCAGCAGGTCGGTAATACTTTGTCAGAAGGTCAGTAACACGTGGTCAGAAGGTCAGTAACACGTGGTCAGCAGATCAGCAACACCTGGTCAGAAGGTCAGTAACACGTGGTCAGCAGGTCAGTAACACGTGGTCAGCAGGTCAGTAACACGTGGTCAGCAGGTCGGTAATACTTTATCAAAAGGCCAGTAACACTTGGTCAGCAGGTCAGTAACACATGGTCAGCAGGTCAGTAACACGTGGTCAGCAGGTCAGTAACAAGTGGTCAGCAGGTCAGTAACACATGGTCAGCAGGTCAGTAATACTTTGTCAGTAGGCCAGTAACACTTGGTCAGAAGGTCAGTAACGCGTGGTCAGAAGGTCAGTAACAGGTGGTCAGCAGGTCGGTAATACTTTATCAAAAGGCCAGTAACACTTGGTCAGCAGGTCAGTAACACATGGTCAGCAGGCCAGTAACACTTGGTCAGCAGGTCAGTAACACATGGTCAGCAGGTCAGTAACACGTGGTCAGCAGGTCGGTAATACTTTGTCAGAAGGTCAGTAACACCTGGTCAGCAGATCAGCAACACCTGGTCAGAAGGTCAGTAACACGTGGTCAGCAGGTCAGTAACAGGTGGTCAGCAGGTCAGTAATACTTTGTCAGAAGGTCAGTAACAGGTGGTCAGCAGGTCAGTAACACATGGTCAGCAGGTCAGTAACACGTGGTCAGCAGGTCGGTAATACTTTGTCAGAAGGTCAGTAACACGTGGTCAGAAGGTCAGTAACACGTGGTCAGCAGATCAGCAACACCTGGTCAGAAGGTCAGTAACACGTGGTCAGCAGGTCAGTAACACGTGGTCAGCAGGTCAGTAACACGTGGTCAGCAGGTCGGTAATACTTTATCAAAAGGCCAGTAACACTTGGTCAGCAGGTCAGTAACACATGGTCAGCAGGTCAGTAACACGTGGTCAGCAGGTCGGTAATACTTTGTCAGAAGGTCAGTAACACGTGGTCAACAGATCAGCAACACCTGGTCAGCAGGTCAGTAACACGTGGTCAGCAGGTCGGTAATACTTTGTCAGAAGGTCAGTAACACGTGGTCAGCAGATCAGCAACACCTGGTCAGCAGGTCAGTAACACGTGGTCAGCAGGTCGGTAATACTTTGTCAGTAGGCCAGTAACACTTGGTCAGCAGGTCAGTAACACATGGTCAGCAGGTCAGTAACACGTGGTCAGCAGGTCGGTAATACTTTGTCAGAAGGTCAGTAACACCTGGTCAGCAGATCAGCAACACCTGGTCAGAAGGTCAGTAACACGTGGTCAGCAGGTCAGTAACACGTGGTCAGCAGGTCAGTAATACTTTGTCAGAAGGTCAGTAACAGGTGGTCAGCAGGTCAGTAACACATGGTCAGCAGGTCAGTAACACCTGGTCAGCAGGTCAGTAACACGTGGTCAGCAGGTCGGTAATACTTTGTCAGAAGGTCAGTAACACGTGGTCAGCAGATCAGCAACACCTGGTCAGCAGGTCGGTAATACTTTGTCAGAAGGTCAGTAACACGTGGTCAGCAGGTCGGTTATACTTTGTCAGAAGGTCAGTAACACGTGGTCAGCAGGACAGAAACGTGTGGTCAGCTGGTAAGTAACACGTGGTCAGCAGGTCGGTAATACTTTCTTAGAAGGTCAGTAACACGTGGTCAGCAGGTCGTTAATACTTTCTCAGAAGGTCAGTAACACTCGGTCAGCATGTTAGTAACAGGTGGTCAGCAGGTCAGTAACAGGTGGTCAGCAGGTAAGTAACACGTGGTCAGAAGGTCAGTAACACGTGGTCAGAAAGTCAGTAACAGGTGGTCAGCAGGTCAGTAGCACTTGGTCAGCAGGTTAGAAACACGTGGTCAGCAGGTCGGTAATACTTTGTCAGAAGGTCAGTAACAGGTGGTCAGCAGGTAAATAACACGTGGTTAGGAGGTCAGTAACACGTGGTCAGCAGTTCAGTAACACTTGGTCAGCAGGACAGTAACACGTGATCAACAGGTCAGTAGCTCGTGGTCAGCAGGTCAGTAACGCGTGGTCAGCAGATCAGTAACACATGGTCAGCAGGACAGTAACATGTGGTCAGCAGATCAGTAACACGTGGTCAGCAGATCAGCAACATCTGGTCAGCAGGTTAGTAACACCTGGTAAGCAGGTCAGTAACACGTGGTCAGCAGATCAGTAACACGTGGTCAGCAGATTAGCAACACGTGGTCAGCAGGTCAATAACACATGGTCAGCAGGACAGTAACATGTGGTCAGCAGATCAGTAGCACGTGGTCAGCAGATCAGTAACATCTGGTCAGCAGGTCAGTAACACCTGGTCAACAGGTCAGTAACACTTGGTCAGCAGGTCGGTAATACCTGGTCAGCAGGTCAGTAACATCTGGTCAGCAGGTCAGCAACTTCTGGTCAGCAGGTCAGTAACATGTGGTCAGCAGGTCAGTAACACGTGGTCAGCAGGACAGTAACACGTGGTCAGCAGATCAGCAACACCTGGTCAGCAGGTCAGTAACACCTGGTCAGCAGGTCAGTAACACCTGGTCAGCAGGTCAGTAACACTTGGTCAGCAGATCAGCAACATCTGGTCAGCAGGTCAGCAACATCTGGTCAGCAGGTCAGTAACATGTGGTCAGCAGGTCAGTAACACGTGGTCAGCAGGACAGTAACACGTGGTCAGCAGGTCATTAACGCGTAGTCAGCAGGTCAGTAACGCGTGGTCAGCAGGTCAGTAACACGTGGTCAGCAGGTCCGTAACACCTGGTCAGCAGGTCAGTAACACGTGGTTAGGAGGTCGGGAACACGTGGTCAGCAGATATTCCATAGTTCCTCCCCCACTGGCCGGCTTAACACAAGGTGATATCATATAACTATATACAGCCATATATCAGGTTCCTAGTCATTATGAGAGGAACTACGTTTGCATCGTCAACATATTCTATCCCCTTGATAAATCTAAAATATCGTCAAAATTGACCTGCCTTCTGGGATTTGTATCGAGATTAGATAGCTTCAGCTGCAAACCCAGACATGTTTTTAATTAAAATTATGTTCCTGACTTTTTTTAAAAGAAAAAAATCACCTTGCAACAATGTCATTTTTGTGGCAGGCAATTTGTTTGGCTTTTTCCAGAGGTCTGTAGTATAGTTATTTTTGTCAAGAATGTTCAGGGACAATCTATTTTTCCATAAAATCCCAACCACCACCATCAACGTCGGTTTGTTGTTTTACGCCGCATCCAGCAATAGTCCAGCTACACGACGACAGTCTGTAAATATTGAAGTCTGGGCCAGACAATCCAGTGACTGAAATCGCGAGAATCGATCTACGCAATTGGGATACGGTGACATGCATCGATCAACTCTGACCCTTGCAGCACTGTGCCCTTCGTCGCATCTTACAACAAGCATGGGTTGCGGAAGACAAATTGTGCAACTATATACAATGTGCAGGGCAACTTATATTTAACTATTTGATAACGTCAGTGATAATTTAGCTGAGGGCCTGACTGTCTGATACATAAGTTATGACTAAATATATACATAAGAGCTAAGGCAGGCAGTATTAGATTATCTTCAGACAAAAAAAGGATACACTTGACACCAACAATGATCTTCGTGTAAAATACATCTCCAAAGAATAAACATTTCCTGTTTGTAAACTGTTTTTGGTATATTATGACCTTGACATTAAAACAAATACAAACGTAAGCGTCCCGTGACGATCCGGGGTAGAATAGGTCTTCAGCAACCCATGCTTGCCGTACCAGGCGACTATGCTTGTCGTAAAAGGCGACTAACGGGATCGGGTGGTCAGGCTCGCTGATTAAGTTGATGCATGTCGTCGTATCCCAATTGCGTGGATCGATGCTCATGATTTGAATAACTGGATTGTCTGGTCCAGACTCGATTATTTACAGACTGCCGTCATACAGATGAAATATTGCTGAGTGCGGCGTTAAACAACAAACAAACAAACAACAAACGTAAACTGTGTCTGAAACTCAGCAGAGTAAACTGAGAGGCTTAAGGGCCCAAACATTTTTGCAGAAGCAGGAGGCATACTCTTGCAATAAAATTACATAACACAACCAGTCAACCAGAAGCTTTTACTGCCATCGCACCGAGTTCCCAGAGACTCTGTGGCGATAGATGAAGCCGTGTGGCGATAGATGAAGCCGTGTTGTGATAGATGAAGCAAGATAAATACCGTGCTAGGTTACGACTTGTGACAAAGATTTCTCATGCATATATTTTGGCATTAATCATCGCGTCCGAGCCTTAAAATCGAGGCGTCGAATGCTTCGATGTCATTTCACTTCCATTACACGATCGCACGAAAACATGGAAACAGTAACTTAGGTGTGGGTTTGACAATTTTGAAAAATATGGTGTTGATTCTTTTTATTACTTTATTTATTTATTTACGATTTGCTTGAAACGTCTTTATATTGCTCTTTGACATGTTCGATGTTGACCCCTTGTCGAAGCAAGTGCCGCTGATTATATCCTTTTCAATAATATTGCGGGAAAAGGTTCATAATATTAAATCTATTGATACATTATGATAAATTGAAAAGAAATACGCATGTTCTAACTTTGTGAAAAGTAATAGATTTAAATAATTAATTATTTGAAACTAAATATTATTTTGACGTGGCTACGGTGTGGTGTTGAAAGAGATAACAAGCGGAGTACTTTGACGCTTGGCCCTGTTTCACCAAGCAGTCTCAGTGTTGTGATTTATTTACCATTTTTACAGCTTAAAATAATCTGCTGATTTTTTTAATCTATCAGCCCGAGAACAAATATGTCGGCCTCGGGCCTACGGGCCGATGTCTATTTCGAACACTGAACGTAAGTCCTAAACACAAATACCCGTATCAAGTACATCACCATCGAATATCATTTCTTGTTTGTTTCAGCAGCCACCATCAAACAGGGATGTATTTTTCTTTTGCTTGGCAGTTGAAACAAGCGCTAAGGCATTGTACTTGATTTCCACGTACTTCCTGCGATTTTCGAAGTAGTAAACACGCCTATCCTTCATAACAGACGATCTCAGCGGTAGTTTCAACTTCCGACAATCCTCCCCACGCATATCGGCAAATTCTGACCGACGCTATCCCTATACCAATCAGAAGGGTTCTCCCAGTGATACTGACAACTTTATAAGTGACGATTTACGATCAATAGGATCAAGAGTCGTGGGTCACGGTGTAGTGTCCGCGCGTCCGTGTCTGCACACCAGGTAAACCAATCAGTGACCGCGGCCAGGTGTGCATTGAAATTCCTTACGGGCATATAAACCCAGAAATTCTATATCTGCAAGCACTGGTAACTGTTGGCAAGAAGAGAAACATTGTGTACTGTGAAACGAGCTGTCAGTCAAGAGTGAGAGGCAAGTCGCATGCAACACGCGCACGTGGGTTGGGCACAGAACAGAACAAAACTGGCGGCTTCCAGCGCGGTTCTGTCTTTTCACCACCCCGCGAGCAACATGATTAGGGGCCAGCAGAACACGCTCGTGTTGACCGCCGTATTCCTTGGGACCCTAGCCTTGGCCACCGCCTTTTCCCTGGAGCCATTTGCAGGTAAGTGACTTTTGTGCACCTTTGTTTCCTTTGAGTGTACAAGATCGTTATACTATCGTTTAGCTTTCGTCCGAGTCTCTCAACGCGCACGCCACACACATATTTCTACGTGTGTAAATTTTTAGAGCTGAATGTCATTTGAAATAGGTTATTGAGATAGTTTTACAGGTAAACGCCGGGAACAGCATCTTTGTTTAACGGTGGCTCAAATGAAACAAACAAAAAATGTTATTCGATGGTGCTGTATTCGTATCCTACTTGTGTTTTGGACCTTGAGTTTGCAGAGTTTGCGAGCCTGTTTTCGGCCTCGTCACGTTTTGATAACGTTTGTAATTTGTTGTTCAAATCCAGTTTTCACATGCTTTCTTTTGCCCGGCAGTTTATATATATAAGTGTTCAGGCTTATAGCCAATCAATTACAGCACTGTTTTATTTACAAAAAGCTGTATCTGCGCTTGTCTCTCGGACCCTTTCCGACCTGAATCGTTAGTTGATTATCAGACGGAATTAAGATTATCGAACTTAAAAGGTCTTTTGAAAAGGCCAATAAGCTGATGAGATTGGACCCTAATATTTAATTTCTACATGGTGGAAAGTATATGACTATATTCATAAAATAAAAGTTGATGGAAATATTCACAGATTGCTAGTAAACTTTAATCCATCGAAATTCATGCATGTTTTATGAATAAATTTGTTTAAATTCCCCGGGACATTTATACGTTTGCTTTGCTGGTGAATTTGATTAGACGATTCGGTTCAGCAAATGACGCAGTAATGACTCGACGGCACAAGTCAATGTCTAGAGTTGCGTCCCTTAGGGGCGCCAGGATCCTATAGTTGTGCGTTCCACATTAAGCTGAGAACCTCTGATACAAATGAATTTCTGCTCAAAGTGGCTTTAAGCCAAACTCTCTCCCCTCCTCTGACCCGGAAGTGGTAAACCTTCTTAGACGCGGAAGCTTAAACAATTAACCTATTATTGATATGTATCATGTCCCAATATTTGAAAAAGATGTCATTCAGTATCTTTTATGCGTTAATATTAATATTTATCAAAGAAGTTGTCTGGTAAACATCACCCACTGCATTATGACTTAAGTATTCAAGAATGACGTCATGTATCAAGGAAGTGTATAAATATAGAATACTAAACGAGCTCTCGTGTAATACCAATTTTATGAAACGAGTGACAACTATTCAAGAGTTTCATAAAATTGGTTTTAAACGGGAGCGAGTTTAGTATTTTATTTATTACTTGCCATTTATAACGTTTTTGATCGGCTGACACCTACACGGTAAGTCCAATTGAGTTTAACAGAATAATACCTCAAACACGTCAAAAGTTGAACTAAGACTATCGCAACTCACATACTTTAACTTAGACTAACGAATGTCGTTGCGCTACAATACGATCGCCTTGTGGAGCGGGTCTTGCACCTCAAAGTTTACAAAAACGTCACAATACCCGATGACGTAATTTGTGGAGTTTTGTTGCAAGATCCATCGGCGAAACAATGCCATGTGACGTCAGCCTAGCAAGGTTGCTGGGGTCATCGAGTGTGCATAAGCTCCTCTCAGTGATCTATCAACTCCACACGCTATGTCGTTGAATAAGCCAAGGGATGTTGTGAGCTTTCAATATTTGTTCGTGAAACGTGTTCCGAGAGTACATCAGCACGCGTTTTGGTATTACACAATGTGTAATACAGCTGAATGTTTATTAAACGGGTGATCTCTTCACGGGCAAATAATAAAGAATATTGCTTATAACCTTCTGTATTTATTTTAACATTACGCGTTTTTGGTATTTGCGGGTGTTATTGAGTAGTTTGACACGCGGACATACAATAAACTACGGTTATAACGAACTCAAAGGGACCACTAATTTTAGTTCGTCATAACCGGAGTTCGTTATAAGCATATATACAGCATAACGACAGCAAATAGTCGGGACAAAAAAGTAGGTTCGTTATATCCGTCAGTTCGTTATAAGCGTGTTCGTTATAAACGTAGTTTACTGTATTGCTTTTTGAAACCTTCGCCTTCCGCAGTTGGTTTAGAATGAAAATACCGAGTAGTGATTTATCAATAATACCCGCAAATCTGATAGCACGTCATGGTTATCTCCCTAATTTACAACAGCGACTCGTTTGTGCCTTTATTTCTCGCTACTACAGAAGTCGACCCTACTTCCCAATGATTTATATAACTGGCTGAGTTGTCGATAGGTCAATGTGACTGATTCTTCCCTCAACTGTTTGTTATCCCGACGGTGGAGATAACGTTCATAAAAAGAGACTCACGCCCCTTTCGCATTCTCGCACTTTTGGGGGGCTCGGGTGGCCCAGTCGTCTAAAGCGCCGCGATTCGCTGTGCAGAGTTGCGTCCCTTGGGCACGCCAGAAACCTATGATTGTGGGTTCGAATCCCGGTTCGCCCCGATAATGTTTCTAGGTTTGTCAGCACCATACCCGTGCTCGTGGGTTTCAACAAAGTGGTAAACGTCTGAGACCTGCATCACTCGCACTTTTGGTACATTTAGCTCGTTTCCGAAGGTCGAGTTCGCGAGAATGCGAGATCCCGAGAATGACCCTTGCAGTATTGCATACATATCCCCTTCTTTATAATATAAACACGACCACAAAACATCAGTGGAAATACACTACCGGGCAAAAGAAAATATACACCCATGTTGGATGGTGGCTCAAAAATTAAACAAACAAGACATACGTACACTCCGAGTGAGTGAATGAGTATGGTTTTACGCCGCTTTTAGCAATATTCCAGCAATATCACGGCGGGGACACCAGAAATGGGCTTCACACATTGTACCCATGTCGGGAATCGAACCCAGGTCTTCGGCGTGACGAGCTAACGCTTGTACCACAAGGCTACCCGACCGCCCACATATACTCCGAAACGTTGTACTTCCTCAGAATGAGGAAGTTGAAATCCATTTATCCTATTCCTTATGTGTATCACTTCCAAATGCCTTTCAAAGACTTCATAACAATTTGCTAAAAAAAAGTGCTTGTTTGGCTGTAACCATGGTGTCTGCTTCTTCTAAGGACGAGATGGACGAAAACGTTGTACTTCCTCAGAATGAGGAAGTTGAAATCCATTAATCCTATTCCTTATGTGTATCACTTCCAAATGCCTTTCAAAGACTTCATAACAATTTGCTAAAAAAAAGTGCTTGTTTGGCTGTAACCATGGTGTCTGCTTCTTCTAAGGACGAGATGGACGAAAACGTTGTACTTCCTCAGAATGAGGAAGTTGAAATCCATTAATCCTATTCCTTATGTGTATCACTTCCAAATGCCTTTCAAAGACTTCATAACAATTTGCTAAAAAAAAGTGCTTGTTTGGCTGTAACCATGGTGTCTGCTTCTTCTAAGGACGAGATGGACGAAAACGTTGTACTTCCTCAGAATGAGGAAGTTGAAATCCATTAATCCTCTTCCTTATGTGTATCACTTATAAATGCCTTTCAAAGACTTTATAACAATTTGCATCTGGGTGGTCATCCATCGCTGTGGTCAGTGGCTGTGACATTTAGTAGCCACACGACGACCAGACACACGTGATAATTAAGGGCAATGCGATGTGGTATCTGTGTTTGAGGTCGGTCTGTGTAATAACCTTTATGTATAACTCAGTTAGCTTGCGTACAGCTCTGAGACCTGTTGGCACCAGATCCGCTTTTCCTACACACCTGTGTGTTAATAACCCATTTGCGATAGCGGGTACCAAGCATGAGTGAGATAGAGTTCCCTGTGTGTGATTGGCTACTCCATGGTGATGACCTAAGGTCAGATTATGCGGACTTCATTCCTGATTGTAATCATGCTTTAGTCGAATTCATACGTATGAGACGGAACATTTTGGTTTTAGAGTGTTTAGTCAATGTTCTTTGAGCCTATCTTGTTTGCATCATCATCATCATCATCATCATCATCATCATCGTCGTCATCATCATCATCAGGGGCGGTCGGATAGCCTAGTTGTTAAATCGTTCGCTCGTCACGCCGAAGACCCGGGTTCAATTCCCGACATGGGCACAATGTGTGAAGCCCATTTGTGGTGTCCCCCGACGTGATATTGCTGGAATATTGCTAAAAGCGGCGTAAAACCATACTCACACACTCACTCACTCACTCACTCACTCATCATCATCATCGCTTTGATAATCCACAGATGTAACTGATTTTGTTTTTGCGGAGGGTCACACTAGGTACGAGTAGTAAGCAGTAATTCGGATGACGTCATTGATGTCCGTTGTGTTGATGCGCCACTGCGATCATGAGAATAGACGAATGCTCAAATGGTGTACTTTTAGCAATGCCTGAGGAACATGATTGTAAGATACCATTTATCGCTTTTGCCGGCTACATTCGTTATGAAACAACTCGTTGGTAGATAAATGGTCTATAACAGGCACGAATACAGTATTTTCTGTGTCAATCACAGATGACCTGTACAGAACCTCGTTAATACAGACACTCCGTCTGGATAAACGGGTTAGCGACCCATCAACACGTCAATATCAAAGACGAGATTCCTTTGCTCTGTTCACCCAGCAGTGAGTGGGTACCCGGTAGGATGAGATGGTAATGCAGTTGTTAACCTTCTAGCGCCTCACAGGCAGCTTGGGTTGTATATCCCCAGGGAGCTGAGAATGAAAATCGAGTGCGCACTGAACCATTGACCGGGGTAATAATGTCAGCGCCATGACCACACGAGCTGGTATGGAGTTTAGCGCCATACAAATGGACTCATTATTATTATTATTATTTGCAATTTCTTACCCAAGCCGTGGACGTGAAGGCTGTCCTGGCGGAAGTCCCGGGTTCGATTCCGTCTTGGGTACAATTTGTGGAGCCCATTTCTGTTGTAACATCGTCACGATATGGCTGAAATATTGCCGATGTGACGTAAAGCTTTAACTCACTCACTCACTCACTCTGTTGTAACATGGCTGAAGTACTGCAAAACGCGGCACAAAACCTTCGCGTTCATTTATTAAGTCTGACGTATGATGAAATGAGATCCATCCATCGACGGGGCATTTGATGAAGAAGATAACGAGATGTCATATTGTCATTAATCGTGAATAAATAGCCATCTGATTGCCAAGACACCTTCTTGTATAAAAACCCTTCAAGCCGGTCGGTCTCTATGGACGTCATGACGTCATAGTGTTTTATGTGACGCCACATGCTTGTCACGTCATAATCGACTCATTTCTCGTTTTGTTTGTTTGTTTTGTTTCTCTCTTTGTTGTATAACGCCGCAATATTCCAGCTATATGACGGCGGTCTGTAAATAGTCGAGTGTGGACCGGACAATCTAGTCATTGACATCATGAGCATCGATCATGCATCAACCAAGTCAGCGAGTCTGACCACCCGTTCCCGTTAGTCGCCTTTTACGGCAAGCATGGGTTGCTGAAGACCTATTCTGATCTTCACGGGTTTTTCCCGTTTTGAGTGTTTCTAAATATGGCTGTTCATCCAGCAGTGAATGTGTAATATAAGATAGCTACGCGATAAATCGCAAAGAACAATGAACAACGAAGTGTGGGTTATTTCCCCTCATGGTTTATTCTCCCTGCAGTGTTTTACTGCACGATAAACTCCCACTCGTCGTTTATTTCTTAAATCAGTAGGATGAGATAGTGATGTGATTGTTAACCTTCCAACATTATTACCATTGTTATCATCTACAACATCATCGTCGCCGTCGCCGCCGCCGCCGCCGTCGTCATCGTCATTATGATTGTGACCGCCTCCGTGGTCTAGTGGTAGAGCGTCCGCCCGGAGAGCGGAAGGTCCAGGGTTCAATCCCCAGCCGCGTCATACCAAAAGACGTTAAAAGACGGTACTTGTTGTTACTCTGACTGGCGCTCGGCATTAAGGGGCTAAAACAAGGATTGGTCGGCTCGGAGTCAGTATACTGTGTCAGAGTGGGGTATTCATGTTAAACTGCGGCATGGTATCTCAGTGGGCTAGCACTATAAATCGGCATCAATCCGGACTAGTACAAGCAGCCACACACACACACACACACACACACACACACACACACACACAACAAAGTGCAATAATCTTGGACGCGACGTTAAACCCCATTTCACCTCACCATTAGATTGTAGTTTCTAAGATAGACCTTAAAGTGTTATATATAAGACGCTCTCTTATTGGTACTGGAAGCTGTTGCACAGACAGTTAATGGTAAACATGATTGAAGGGACTGGACCAGTCGTGCTTTGGGTATTCTAAGATTTCCAGTGTTTCCATGGGAATGTCTCCTGTCACGTGATGTACAAGACAGCGCAGCCAATCTTTCTTCCAATATTCCAGCTTAAGGACAGCGGCATGTAAATAATCATGTCTGGACCAGACAATCCAGTTATTCATATTGAGAACAACGATTCACACCGTCGGGGTACGATGACACGCCAAGTCAGCCAGCCTGACCGACCAGCAACTCTGACCAGATTCACCACGACTGCAGCTCATAAACCCCTGTACAGCTCACTACTGAAAGAGGCAGATCACCATATTAACTGTCGGGTTAATAAAAGTATGCACCCATGTTTGATGATGGCTAAAAATGAAACGAACATTCGATGGTGATGTATTTGACACGGGTATGGTAGTTGTGTATTGGACCTTTAGTTAGCAGGGTTTAGGGGACTGTTTTCAGTCTAATAACGTTTTAATAACATTTGTATGTTTTTGGTCAAATCCAATTTTCAAGTGTATTCTTTCTTTTGTCCGGCAGTTGAGACACATATATGATAGAAGAGGGAAAGTGCAAAACACAAGGCGAAGGTTTCGGAGAGCTTATAACAAATGGGTATTTTTCTTCTCAGATATCAGTGTGACAAAAGTAACACGTTATTGATTCCATTTTCATTTTTATTTGATTCCTGGAATCCCCATCCCCAATTCTTTATCTGTATCTGATACTTCAATGTCTGGCATCAGGGAAAATAAAAGACGGCTTCGGACTGCGTGTCGGTAAAACAATTGACAAGACATCAAACATGACCGTTCAGATTGAGTAGTTTAGGAACTGATGTTTTTTTCTATATCCAGTTACAAAGTGGCTTTAAGACAGTTTGATGTTTTTGTTCTCCACAATGATGTGATCTTGCTTGGCTGTAGACTCGTGGGTTTCACTAAAGTCTGCGAATCTGTGACATGCATCACTTTGAGATTACGTCGTAAATTAAGCTGAAACTAGTCATAATTCACTCACTCACTCACCGTTGATGCTTTGAGGCAGTCTGTGTGTGGCCGTGCATGGGATTGATTCCAAATATTGGTGGAGTTTGTCAACATCATTTCTTATCTGTAACTGAAATACTGTTCAAGGTGGCGTAAAACCACGTCATCGATCCCAATTGCGCGGATTTATGCTCATGATATCAATCACTGGACTGTCTGGTCCAGACTCCATTATTTACAGACCGCCATCATACAGCTGGAGTATTGTCATACATTGGAACCCCGGGGAATAAGAGGCGATCGATATTTTTAGTTAATCTATTTTTCACACATATTGGTTCACCTGTTGGTTGGCTGTGATTACTGATATGAAATATTGTTGATATTGTAAAGGCATTCTTGTTATTACCTGTAGCGGCAATGGCATGGTAGTGGAATGAACCTTGGAATACAGCTATAACACAGTGGTCTGTAGTCAGCAATATCACACTGGCATGTAGTCAGCAGCATGAGAAATAGAAGTAGCAGCAGCAGCAGCAGCAATAGTAGTAGCAGTGACAGTTTTACTAGTGGTTGTAGTAGTAGTAGAAGTAATAGTAGCAGTAGTAGTAGTCGTACTAATAGCAGAAGTAGTAGTAGTAGTAAAAGTAATAGTAGAAGTAGTAGTAGTAGTAGTAGCAGTAACAGTATTAATATTGGTAGTAGTAGTAGTAGAAGTAATAGTAGTAGCAATAGCAGTAGTAGGAGGAGTAATAGTAGTAGTAGCAGCAGCAGTAGCACTAGTAGTAGTAGTAGTAGTAGTAGAAGTGGTAGGTAGCAATAGTTGTAGCAGCAGTATTTTACACAAGGAAGAGACCGCATCAATGACACCTGATATGCCAGCAACAAATTATCCCCTGCATGTCAAAGCGAGGCCAGGCCACGACTAATTTACAACTTCCGCTTGTTAAGACAGGCGTTTCCCGCGTGACACCCTTTCTCGGAACGTCAACCGAGGGTCGTGTGTTTACAATACGGTGCTTCGACGTATTAACAAACATCGTAAATGTGTTGTGGGGCGGCACAAACGTCGAGATACGGTTAAGTCGAAGTTATAATTAAACAAATGCCTCTGTGAATACGGCTTAAATGTTTGACACACTAATTGTGTTGAATCCTGCACGAGACTGGATGTGGGGCTGACCAGTTCGGTGATTTATGGTCACTGCGGAACTGGATCGTAAAGAAATAAAGTATCATTTTAATATTGCCGTAATAAAACGATTTGGACTCGCTCTGAACAGATTCCAGCATAGCTTATGAGGAATGGGTATTCAGTGTGGATAGGGTGAAGTGGGGAATTGTGTATTCAAGGTGAAATGGTTTATATGGTTTGTTGTGCATTCAAGGTGGATCGAGTGGGTTGTTGTGCATTCACGGTGGATCGAGTGGGTTTAGCGACTTTAGCGACTTGGTTCCGTCTTTGCGCGACTATTTTGACGAATCTTCTTGCAGGTTACGGAAAGGGGCGAATAGAGACGGAAAGAGGCGAGTGTTGATGAAGCATTTGGGTCTTCTCGGCTTACTCCGTTACCTAAAAGATACCTCAGGCAACAATGGAGTAGTGATACTGAATGATTTTACTGTAAACCCCATTTATATGGATCCCTCCACATTTTCGAGCAAACATGACAGGCGATTTTGCGAAAAAAAAAATGGTTCCTAATATTACGTATACAGTTTGATATCGAGTAACATTTACATAAGGGTCATAACTGCCGTCCTCCTATTGTGTTGTGTAATATGATAGTCACGTGAACTAATAAAGCTAGAAAATACAGTTCCAATATGGATTCTTCACAATGCAGGCCGAGGTGACCTATTTGACCGAGGTGAACCGAGTGCTTTTTGAAGGTTACGGAAAGATGCGAGTGATGAAGATCGATCATGATGGTAACTGCAGATAATGTTTGAGCTTTTGTTCAATACGTACGATGTCACCACGATGTTATGATCTGCTCGTGGGATGCTCGTGGGATGCAGGTGTCAGGTTCATGAAAGGGTGACGTGCACGGCACAAATCCCATGGTACCAACATGCTTTGTTCACAGATTCCATACAACTAGCAGACAAAACGGTCTCGTGTTCCTATTTTTAATCTCCTTATTTTCAACCCCGCTTGTTGATTTAAATATTTAACTCCAGACACAAGGGGGGTTGTAACGCTGTTAATGACATGTGGTTTATTTCAGTAACAATTGAAGACAATCAATTATTGTAAAGGTGCGACTCACAGAGTACAGGATCAAAGTAACTTAATGACGACTCTGATTGCGTCACGGTTGGTCATTATTGTGGTTCTAGGTGGGGTAGCCTAGTGGTAAAAGCGTTGGCTCGTCACGCCGAAGACCCGGATTTGATTCCCCACATGGGTACATTTTCCCCCGCCGTGATATTGCTGGCATATAACTAAAAGCGGCGTAAAACCATACTCACTCACACACATTGTAAATAGAAGAACAGCTTTTGACAAACCCGGTAGCCTTAATTTTATTTCACCCCCAGGATGTAATACAGTGGATTACTTCATAGCATCTACTGAAATGTTTTCCAGTATTATCAGATTTGAGGTAAAGTCCTTAACGGAGTCAGATCATCTGCCTACAGTTGGTGTCTTGAAAACTATTGTATACACTAAGTCTAATGCCACCCACAAGTCTGAGATGCCACTGAATACAATTACAGTAAACTACGGTTATAACGAAAACGTTTATAACAAACTGACCGATATAACGAACTTATGTTTTAGTCCCGGCCATTTGTTGTATTTATGCTGTATATATGCTTATAACGAACTACGGTTATAACGAGCTAAAATTAGTGGTCCCTTTGAGTTCGTTATAACCGTAGTTTACTGTACTTATAAATTAGGAGAGGAGAGGAGAGACAGTGTGTGTTCTGCTTTCGGTACTGATATCTCTGTTAAAAAAGGGTTCAAAGTTGTGACTCAATAACGACATAAATGCAGCTTTAGCCAAACTGGTACCCTACGATGTTGTGGTTTGAGGGCAGGAGCTACATGTATCAAATCATCAAAGTGTAGTTCATGACGTCAACCCCCGTGGTGTAACAAGGATTGTGCAAGGCTCAAGTCAGAGAAGTATGGGTTGTTTAATATTTCAGAAATTACATGTGTGAATCAAATCTACGAAGGTTCTTGAGTGAAAAACATGATTTTAGACGATGTTGTCAGATACAACGTGAAACTTATTGAGGAAACATCAATGAAATCAATCTGCAAATGATGTTGGAGGACTCTTAAGCCTTATGTGTCAAAATCTCGGGAAACCGATGTTATAGCGCCTCAACAATGGTTTAGATTACTGTAAGGAATCATTATATTGCAAAGACAAAATATTACTGTGTAGCGTCGATACAACAGTATATAATTACAGTAAACTACGGTTATAACGAACCTGCGTATAACAATCTGACCGATATGACGAACTTATTTTTAAGTCCCGGCCATTTGTTGTACATATGCTGTATATATGCTTATAACGAACTACGGTTATAACAAACTAAAATTAGTGGTCCCTTTGAGTTCGTTATAACCGTAGTTTATTGTTTATTGATTGTGACATCTGTACATTTGTTACTAACTACAGAGAAGATTCTCTCTGAGATATCTCGGGTAACTATTTACAAACATTTTAAAAAATCGCTTAACGTTCTTGGCTGGACTTAAATGAATTGCTTCGTGAAGAAGACGCCGGGTTTAGGTCCGGCTATTCTACACTCGGTGATATATTTTATTTACATTACACGCTCTGTGTTCTAAGTATCTGTGTAGGCCCAAAGGCCGTTCTTACTGCGCCTTCATAGACTTTAAGAAGGCATTCGACCTTGTAGATAGGAAAAAGGTTTATATATCCGTCCAACCGTCCATCCGTCCGTCCGTCCGTCCTTCGCTCAACCTTATCTAAAAATGCCGTCTTTCTTCACCACGCATTAAGCAGGGTGTTGGATAATCCAGTGTGTGATGTGTGCTCTCAGTACGAAGCAAAAACGTTCAAGTTCAGTTCTCTACTTTAATCTAATCAGACGATTTGTTTTCAAAGGTCTCGAAATCCCGCGAATTGTCGCGAGAGTTGGTTTTAATTGAACTGCGCCTGCCAGACACGTCATGCTAATCAAATGAACCTGCTGGTGGGCTGACACGCTGTTGAGATGTGACACAACCCTGACATGAGATGGAGAGTACCACGCTTGTCTGTGAGGGAATACCTGCTGATTAGATTACCACGGCAACCAGACAATGCCACTTGCCGGAGCATCAGTTCTTTCACACACTGCAATGTTTTTCAAAGTGTTTTTATTATACAATACAATAAACTACGGTTAAAACGAACTCAAAGCGTCCACGAATTGTAGTTCGTTATAAGCATGTATTCGGCATATTAAACAAATGGCCAGGACCAACAAAATAATTTCGTTATATCCGTTAGTTCGTAATAAGAGCGTTCGTTATAAGCGTAGTTTCCTGTATTAGTAAATGTATAAGAAATGACAGCGCAGTAAACATATTAATAAATAAAATCAACACTCAAGATAAACACAAAGAACTGATCCCGTGTATGCCTAATTAAATAAGCAAAAAATAAGAATTGTGTTTAATATTACTTAATATAAGATAGCTACGCGATAATTAGCAAAGAACAATGAAGGACGAAGTGTGGTTTATTTCACGATAAAACCCTGTCCTATCATGACGTCATTTCTGGAGACTCAAACATGCGCTCGCAACTTGATGACGTCAAATATTGGACAAATGTCATTTTTTAGAGGGGAATGTCTAATGACACACACACACGTGCATGCAAGCGCAATAATCTTGAACGCGACGTTTAACTTCACTTCACTTCACCTCACCTCACCTTTCTCCTATAAAGTGTGAGTTATAGTTCTTAGAAATGTAACTCCCATATTTCTGTATTTTGGGCCATTCGCCTCTATACTGAATAAATTGTCTTGTCTTGTGAATAAGTGATTGAATATAGTTTTACGCCGTATTTAGCAATATTCCATCAACACGGTGGAGTACAACAGAAATGGGCTTCACACATCGTCCCCATGTGGGGTATCGAACCCAGGTCTTCGGGGTGACGACCGACCGCTATAAACACTGATTCAGTTTTTCCTGTGACAGGAGAAAACAAACACCATGATCTATGTCCAGTGTTTCATGTTTCAGTTTTGCCCTCAATCAAATCTATATTCCGTGAGAGAATACCAAGACCCACATCCCATTTGATCTCTAATCACAGCAGCTTCCACAAACTACCCCCTCTCCAAATAACTCACTACCCTCCCCTTTTTTCAACCCGTGAAGATCCGGGGTAGAATAAGTCTTCAGCAACCCATGCTTGTCTCCCCCGTGAAGATCCGGGGTAGAATAGGTCTTCAGCAACCCATGCTTGCCGTAGGAGGCGACTATGCTTGTCCCAAGACGCGAATAACGGGGCTCGCTGACGTTTTGGATGCATGTCATCGTATCCCAATTGTGTGGATCGATTCTCATGTTGTCAATTACTGGATTGTCTGGTCCAGACTCGATTATTTACAGACTGCCATCATATAGCTGGAATAGTGCTGAGTGCGCCGTTAAACAACAAACAAACAAGCAAACAAACAAACAAATTTTCATCCAACCTGTCCATCTTAACGAGCAATTTCTTCTGAGCGTATTTCCCCCTCTCGTATAGCATGATTGGGTGAAAAATTGAAGGTGATTGAAGGTTCCTGGGTTCGATTCCCAACATGGGTACAATGTGTGAAGCCCATTTCTGGTGGCCCCCGCCGTTATATTGCTGGAATATTGCTAAAAGCGGCGTAAAACCATACTCACTCACTCACTGAAGGTGATGTAAAAGGTATCCATGCACGTGCAATACATGACAAGTAACAGTCAATGTGGGTATGAAATGGTTCAGTTTCCTGATGCACTCTTGTAAATTGAAAATGCGACGGGTTTTTTAATACTTTTATCTTTTATAACCTGCGTGACCCGTCAATAATAATGCTGAGTATATATCATTTCATCATTGTCAAATTCCGTCATTCTCTGCGTGCCAACCCACGGTAACAGTTAAAACATAATAGTAATGTTTAAAAAAATCATACAAAAACATTCAGAGCCTTCCTTAAAACCCGCACATTGCCGAGCGGGGTGTGCGCACGCTTCATGCACGCTCACACGTGCTGTGACACTAGATCCGGCAACCAATAACAATCCATCATTACAGAGTTTCTTCCACAAGCAAGAACCTGTCGCAGACTGTGAGTCAGCAAATGAATTCCGTCATTGTTGATGGAAAGGAACTGTACACCACACTCATATCTCACAGTCTTACGTTATAGTTCGGCCAGTGTGGTGAAGAACAGGGGTGATTCAAATCTCGCGAGAAACGGGGAAGTGCGAGATCAAATGTGATTGGTTAAAATGGTCATACGTCGACGCATGGCTGCAAATTAATTTTTAACTCGTTGTTGTTGTTTTTCGTACAATAAAACACTGCCGGGGGAATAAACCACGAGATGCGCACTCGTGGTCGTTGTTTATCGTACAATAAAACCCTGCAGGGAGAATAAACAACCATGTGTTTTATTATAAGGGTAACGCTATTTTTCAGGGCATTATCATTTGAAGAAGCCCGAGGTCTTCCATTAACTGCCCAACGAAGGAGGGCAGTTGAAAAGAGCTACGGCTTCTGCAAATGATAATGCCCTGAAAAAAAGCGTTACCGTTATTATAGCTAAAATGGGTGGAATTTGTTATCAAATAAAAAGAAACAACAATATCGGCTTTGAAACATTTACTGCAATCAACAGTGTCAATCAACACTGACCCATTTTTACAAATATGGAAACGTCATAGAACAAACCAGATGACGTCACTATTGAACGTGACGTCAACATTTCCTATCCTATGACGTCGACTAACAACGGGCGTGATACTGGCCTGTCGTCAAGCAATATGAGGGTATTAGCTACAGTGGCCCGCTCATTTCTGATAACATGCGGGTGGTTTAATGATAATTATATCCATTTTAGATACAATATACGATAAACAACGACAACGAGTCGTTCATTTCTTATATCAGATATCAACATTATTTACAACCTCTGGAGGATGGTGAAAATATACAAGCTCTAAAAATTAATATTTACCCGCATTTTAATAATGACGACTCTCTCTATAGAATGGTGGGAGGTCAACACTAGTTCGGCATGGCTTTAAATATTCATGGGGATCAAATTGGAGGTAAACATTCTGCGTCTTCGACGTAGAGCTATGTTGCCTGGAGATTGGATTTCGCCTGATAGAATTTGGAAACGACCGCACCATACATTTAGTCCCCACGGGTGAATCACGTGATACCTTACTATTCCCCACGGGTGAATCAAGTGATGCTTTACTGTTCCCCATAGTTCACGAAAAAAAATATTTGTCGGATTCTAATTTGTCAGAACTATTTAATTTCCTCGTTCAATCTTGAGTGAGTGAGTATGGTTTTTTAGCAATATACCAGTAATATCACGGCGGGGAGGGGCGGTCGGGTAGCCTAGTGGTTAAAGCGTTCGCTCGTCACGCCGAAGACCCGGGTTCGATTCCCGACATGGGTACAATGTGTGAAGCCCATTTCTGGTGTCCCCCGCCGTGATATTGCTGGAATATTGCTAAAAGCGGCGTAAAACCATACTCACTCACTCACTCACGGCGGGGGACACCATAAATGGGCTTACACATTGTACCCATGTCGGGAATCGAACCCGGGTTTTCGGCGTGACGAGCGAATGATTTAACCACTAGGCTACTTCTTCTGTTCAGTCTTGAATCGGAATGAATTCCGTCTTTTTTAGGACCCGATATTAATATTTTCAATCTATTCAATATGTCAATACGTCTATCAATATCAACATATCCCGGTAGTGTCAAGTTCACTACCACCGTGTACACGTTGCCAGTTCACGAATACAGAGATAATTTCTGATATCGAAATTCGCAATATTGTCTTGAGACGGTGCTCCGTCAACCTTGATGGTTTTGTTAAACGTCTCGTCAACATGTTCTTGGGTTGATTTGAGAAATAAGTAATTCAAGCATACAAGTGTTTTTGTGGAACTTCTAAATAATCTTCAGCCTAATCAATAAACAGTCATTAGTGGGGGCGGCAGGTCATAAACCCTCCTTATAGATTTACAGTAGACACAAAACGTGAACACACTACACTCCATTTCACGACGTAGGATGCCTCGCTTCACAGAGCTCCATACAGCGTCCTACCGATTTTATTGACAGGTATTTAGAAGTTGAAAGTACATGAACACATGGCACTTTTTATGGATAGCAACTTCTTCTATTCTTATATTGATGCTTGTTTATTGTTTGTAGATCCTGAAGGTATTCCTGGGCAATGAACATGTGCAATAATTACAGGTTTATCTGTAAACCGAGCTCCGCAGCTGTGCCGTTTCTCATCGGTTTTGTTTCGAGACATTTGAATGATCATATCCCTAAAACTGGCTCTTTAAAAGTCATTCGTTATTACTCATGTCATTTGTGAACAAGCCGAGTGGCGACACGTGCCCATTATATCCATTTGGGTCTGTCTTCGCGCAAACGGGCACAGACAAAAAACCAGTCAAGTTGTACCAGCTCCGGTTTTCTCCCATTGTTTTGATCATCACATGAATGTTGTCTAAAATTAACAGTTCACTTGGGTATATCAATATAAATTTACTTATAAACAAAAATATTAAGGAGGGATTCTTTGAGCTAAGAACATATACGCGCAGTCTGAGTCTTCACTTGGGATTTTTTACTGGGGAGCTTGCTCTGTTTTAACATTGGACGTAGTATGCTTGATGTTTTACACATATTTAGAAGGGGACGTTTTCGTTGTCTTACAAGTGCGTTTTTCCCGAGACCGGAAGGTCGGTGGTTCGAGTCCGGACGCATCAAACAAAAAGACGTTAAATATTATGCTTGTTGTTACCCTGCCTGGCCCCCGCCGGCGTTAAGGGGCTAAAATAAGGACTGGACGTCTCTCTCTCTCTCTCTCTCTCTCTCTCTCTCTCTCTCTCTCTCTCTCTCGCCGTGAAATTGCTGGAATATTGCTAAAAGCGGCGTAAAACCATACTCACTCACTCACTCTCTCTCTCTCTCTCTCTCTCTCTGGGCGATGTGGTAGCGTACCGGTTAAAGTGTAAGTGTACCGGTTAAAGTGATTCATGATGGCTAATCATATAAGCGAACGTTGTTTTGATGTATCCTAGCAACAACCTCACCAGTCAATGATTATGAAAAGAAAAATTATATTTTTCTCAAACAACTGATCTTAAACAATATGCCTGCTGGAAACAACTGAAAGCGAATAACAAATATCAATTAATAACCTGAAAAGATATTTTTTAAGAGTCAAAGTTTTGGGATAAATTAGTCCTAAATGGTGTAATATCGGACAGCTGAATAAAATGACGTCCACTTTAACAAGCGTGCGTGTTGGTATAAATGAATCTAATCACATTTGCCTCACATATGTGTGATCCATACAACAGTCGTTGATCTTAAGGGGAAGCAAAAACCTCAGGGATGCCTCTGACTGCAATATTGGCCCATTGATTGGGCCAATAATGTGGTAAATGAATATGTAGTCGATAGAACTGTGGGCATATTTCAGTCGAAGGTAACTGCAACGCCCTATATAGCTCAACAGGTCACCCTGCGTTTAAGAGGCTTTTTGTACTGATTGGAATAGGGCAATGGACTCGTTGATATTTATCATCCAAAACTGGCCTCCAAGGTAGTGAGTGAGTATGGTTTTACGTCGCTTTTTGCAATATTCCAGCAATATCACGGCGGGGGACACCAGAAATGGGCTTCACCCATGTCGGGAATCGAACCCGGGTCTTCGGCGCGACGAGAGAAAGCTTTAACCACTTGGCTACCTGACCGTCTCGCTTCCAAAGTAGACATCCGTACAATAACATTGCAGCACAATACTTTGTAGACCATTGAGGCGTCAGTGGTGTGCCAGAAACCAGTGATCGTGGGTTCGAATCCCGGTTCGCCCAAATTGTTTTAGCTCCACAGCTTTAACAAAGTGGTAAGCGAGTTAGGCCTGCATTACTTCGGGCTTTCCTCCCACATTAAGCTGACATGTCGTGGTATAACTGGAATACTCACTCATACGCCGGCGTTAAACCTCACTATCTCACTCGCCAGGATCGTTGGTAACCTTAGAAGACTAGCACGTGTTACCTGTGGAACAGACGTGCTGGATCGTGTCATATTCAACTTTATACCCCACCAATAAATATTACAATGGACACTTTATTGAGTGTATAATATTCATACTTTATCCCGCACGTGATTAGTTTGTGGTCATCAGTATCGACACCGGAGCCCGCTAATAACATCTCAATAACACAGATGATCGGATTTCTGAAACAATGTCACCACTTCCGGTATAAACACCACTTCCGGTCAGATCGTGCCTCGGAGTTGTTGCATTTTATTATTGCTATTTATTGCAAATTCAATCACCTTAGTATTAATCTTATTGTTACACTCGTTGATTATTTATTGTATCTGCAAAACACACCTCACACGTAGGAAGACAGTGGGAATATTTTTTTGTTAAGCCGAAGATACAAGTGTGTGACGAGCAATGCTTTCGAACCATTCCCCTGAAATAGTACCCAGTACTTGTTTCGTGTTTATAATTGTTTAGTTCAAGTATAATATTAGCGGTATGCTCGAATCGTCATGCTTGGGGTGCACATCGTGAACAGGTTTAAAAGGTAACTAACTAATGGAATAGCGCCTTTCAGTTGATAAGGATTAACGCGCGGTGGAGAAGTTCATTGTGTTTGTTAATGGCAGACATTAAACTCTCGTAAACCGCTGAACAGGAGACAAAATATGTGCGTGTAAGTCTGGTTTCATTTAAAAGCGTGTTGATTTAACAAATGAGTTTTCGTAGAATTTAGTTGGGCGTGCGAGAGGAGCATGATTAATTGTTATTCTTCTCTGTTTAAGTTGGGTTGGACTTCAGTCATTGTGAAAACAGTGGGAGTTGTTCATGATGTGTTGACGCCTTGTTGAAATTTGGGATGGCTGATTGACTTTGAAGTTTAGCGTGCTGGCTGTTTCCAGACCAGAGTTCGAAATTCCTTGTAATTCTGTGATGATGTAGACTTCTGATTGGAGCGTGTGTGTGTGTGTGTGTGTGTAGTGTGTGGTGTGTGGTGTGTGTGCGTGTGTGTGTGTGTGTGTGTACGTGTGTACGTGTGTACGTGCGTGCGTGCGCGTATATCTGTGTGTGTGTGTGCGTGTATCTGTGTTTGTGTATATGTGGTGTGTTTGTGTGTGTGGTCTCTCAGAAACTTGTGACTGTGGGTTCGAATCCTGGTTCGACCGGATTATGTTTCTAGGTTTGTCAGCACCATACCCGTGCTCGTGGGTTTCACCGAAAAGGTAAACCTCTGAGACCTGCATCACTTCGGGCTTTCCTCCCACATTAAACTGACACGCCGTGATATAACTGGAATATTGTTAAAAGCGGTGTTAAACACAACTTACTCACCCACTCACTGTGTGTTACAGGAGATAAACACCCCCTGTATATTGTCACTTGACTATGACAGAAATGTGTTCATTGTGTAGACTGTCGCATCAATATCACTACTGACCCGTGAAGATCCGGGGAGGAATTGGTCTTCAGCAACCCATGTTTGCCGTAAAAGGCGACTATGCTTGTCGTAAGAGGCGACTAATAGGATCGGGTGGTCAGGCTCGCTGACTTGGTTGATGCATGTCATCGTATCCCAATTGTGTGGATCGATGCTCATGATGTCAATCACTGGATTGTCTGGTCCAGACTCGATTATGTACGGACCGCCGTCATATAGCTGGAATATTGCTGAGTGCGGCGTTAAACAACAAACCAACAAACTACTGATGGGTTCGAATTTTTTCCAACTGTACGGTCTATCCATCTGTTCCTTGTAGTCTACTATTTGTTCTGTTCAGCCGTTCGTTCCATCAAACCGTTCGTTTTGTTCAGCTGTTATATTCGGTATATCCAATTATTCGTTATATCCAATTATTCGTTATATCCAACTGTTCGTTATATCCAAATGTACGTTCTAATCAACCACAGAAAAAGTCTCAGAAATGGTCATCACACATTAATACCCATGTCGGGAATCGAACCCGGGCTTTCGGCGTGACGAACGAACGCTGTAACCATTAGGCTACCCCACCACCTGATCCGATTAGGACCCCTGGCCTGGTAACCCCAACCCCAACAACCCCATCCCCATGAGATGGAGCAATAAACCTGAAACACATCGAGATCCTTCGCGAAGGGGTAGCCTAGTGGTTAAAGCGTCCGCTCGTCACACCGTCGGCCCGGGTTCGATTCCCGACATGGGGACAGTTTGTGAAGCCCATTTGTGGCGTCCCCCTGATATTACTGGAATATTGCAAAACGCGTCGTAAAACAATACTCAACACGCATGGAGAATAATATATTTTTAACGTCGTCGTCTCCGAATTGTTTGGCGGTGTCGAGCCAGGATTCCGAGAGAGCGATGTGATATAATTCAATATAGGGACGCTACCTACGAGTGTTATTAGATGATGTCCCCCATCTGTCTGTGTTAGTATGCGCGCGCACCCTACAACAACAAGATGAAAATGTCATTCATTGTAACGCATGGTTTTATTACGGCGCACGACGAGCCCAACACAACCTGAATAAGTGACGTTGACAAACAGGGAACGCGATAAACGCGTGAGATACGGGATCCTTAAGCTAAATGAATGTCGGCTTCATCAAAATATGAATAATTCTAAATGATGAGTGTGATGGTGTGATAACTGTTTAGGACATTGGTATTTTCTTGTTAGATGAAATGTTATCTCATTCAGAGATCTGATAAAGCAGACATTGTTATGATTGCCGAAGCGACATGTTATTTGACAAGGAAAAAAAAGGAAATGTTCTGCTCTGTAGTTTCGTTGTGCTTTTTTTACATTTTTTATTTTTTTATTTTTAAAAAACAAAACAAAAAAAACATTGTGCAATGGAGACAGAACGAAACTACCTCCATCATAAAGTGTCATTTTACTCGCGTGATATATCAAATTTAAGTCGCTATATGGTTGAAATAATGCCGATGCGACGTTAATTTTAACTCACTCACTCACTATTAGATTTATGTTTTGAGATAATAATAAATAAATCTAGCACTAATTTCAGCAATGTCACGTCTTGGCACACGAACAATCATTTCTCGTCCGGCATCGGGTGAAAGTTCCTAAAGTTTCGGGAGTAGGGCCCATGCATTATCATGGTTTTCCAGGAGAAAACAATCTGGAGAAAGAAAGTAGTTCCGCCATTCTATTGAAGTATTTGCGTTATCCCACTATTTGTTTTGGTCAGCTTTTCGTTCTATGAAACCGTTCCGTTTTTTCAGCTTTTCGTTCTATGAAACCGTTCCGTTTTTTCAGCTTTTCGTTCTATGAAACCGTTCCGTTTTTTCAGCTTTTCGTTCTATGAAACCGTTCCGTTTTTTCAGCTTTTCGTTCTATGAAACCGTTCCGGTTTTTTCAGCTTTTCGTTCTATGAAACCGTTCCGTTTTTTCAGCTTTTCGTTCTATGAAACCGTTCCGGTTTTTCAGCTTTTCGTTCTATCTATCATTCGTTATGTCCAACTCACCTCGGATGCAAAACGTATTCTTTAAAGTATTCACTGTAGAGTTATTCATGATTAAACCTTAAACCAAAATCATAACAGCAATTCAGGTGCCAGTAGTCCCTAAGGGGATGCCAAGCTAATTAACTAATAACCTATCATCCTCGGTTAACAAAGGCGTTATATGTCCATAATGATGCATACCCTTGGCCCACTTGCTTCCACATCGACGTGACGTGACGGGAAGTGACGTCACCATGTCCATCGATCTCATCACTCATTACGCACATACTTGTCTCGCTCAAGGGTCTGATTTGATTGGACAGCATTTTCGCATCCTGTCTTTTGAATAGGGCTCAATACGGGCATGTGGTAGCAATCGTTGCATGGTATTTATCACCATAGAAATGGGATGTAATACCCTGCATAACTGAGGATGTATTGTAGATTATCGGAGCTTTAGATCAGTCACCGGTCGCCGGAATAGGTGGGTGGAGCTATAAGTCAGTCACTGGTCGCCGGAATAGGTGGGTGGACCTATAAGTCAGTCACTGGTCGCCAAGATAAGAAGGTGGCGCTATACGTCAGTCACTGGTCGCCAAGATATGAAGGTGGAGCTATACGTCAGTCACTGGTCGCCGGTATATGTGGGTGGAGCTATATGTCAGTCACTGGTCGCCGGTATATGTGGGTGGAGCTATATGTCAGTCACTGGACACCGATATAGGTGGGTAGAGCTATATGTCAGTCACTGGAGACCGATATATGTGGGTGGAGCTATACGTCAGTCACTGGACACCGATATAGGTGGGTGGAGCTTTACGTCAGTCACTGGACACCGATATATGTGGGTGGAGCTATATGTCAGTCACTGGACACCGATATAGGAGGGTGGAGCTATTTGTCAGTCACTGGACACCGATATAGGTGGGTGGAGCTATATGTCAGTCACTGGACACCGATATAGGTGGGTGGAGCTATATGTCAGTCACTGGACACCGATATATGTGGGTGGAGCTATATGTCAGTCACTGGACACCGATATAGGTGGGTGGAGCTATATGTCAGTCACTGGACACCGATATATGTGGGTGGAGCTATATGTCAGTCACTGGACACCGATATAGGTGGGTGGAGCTATATGTCAGTCACTGGACACCGATATATGTGGGTGGAGCTATATGTCAGTCACTGGACACCGATATAGGAGGGTGGAGCTATTTGTCAGTCACTGGACACCGATATAGGAGGGTGGAGCTATATGTCAGTCACTGGACACCGATATAGGTGGGTGGAGCTATATGTCAGTCACTGGACACCGATATAGGTGGGTGGAGCTTTACGTCAGTCACTGGTCACCAGTATTGCCAAACAATGTACGGCAAAGTCGTGGGTGGTAATTACTGTTATACGAAAACTGTTATATATCAAATGTCAATAATTATCTCCTGACGTGCAGATTCAGTATTTATTTTTATAACAGTCTCGTGTCATGTAATATAGATGTAACTGATAAGTACTTTACACCACGGAATGTTTTTTGCTTTATTATTATTATTATTATTAATATCATCATCATCATCATCATCATCATTATTATATACAGGGGCACATTTGAACTAAGTCACTTGCCCAGGGTGACACCACACGTTTCGCAACTTGTGTTCAGGACATCATCATCATCATCATTATTATTATTATATACAGGGGCACATTTTGAACTAAGTCACTTGCCCAGGGTGACACCACACGTTTCGCAACTTGTGTTCAGGAGTATGTACGTATTTGTGTCGCCACCATCTGGTCATCTACCATCGAACGAGTGGGTTCTTTTGAGTGCACAGGGTGTATGTACTGTACACAAGGGGTAGTGACAGCACAATGCTAACGTTGTTGGTCCCAAGGCTGGATAACAACCCATTTAACGCTGTCCTCATATAATGATAGTCCATATAAAAACACTAAGATCTACTGATGAGCATTGTTAGGGCTGGTACCCGTGAAGATCCGGGGTTGCAAAGGTCTTCGGCGACCCATGCTTGCCGTAACAGGCGACTTGTCGTATGAGGCAATTAACAGGATCGGGTGGTCAGGCTCGCTGACTTGGTTGATGTCATCGTATCCCAAATGCTCATGATGTCAATCACTGGATTGTCTGGTCCAGACTCGATTATGTACAGACCGCCGTCATGTAGCTGGAATACTGATGAGAGCGGCGTTAAACAACAAACAAACAAACAAACTACTGATGGGTTCGAATTTTATCCAAATATACGGCCTATCCATCTGTTCCTAGTAGCCTACTATTTGTGACTATGCTTGTCGTAAGAGGCGACTAACGGAATCGGGTGGTCAGGCTCGCTTGGTCGTATCCAAATTGAGTTGATCGATGCTCGATTATTTACAGACCGCCATCATATTGCTGGAATATTGCTGAGTGCGGCGTTAAACAACAAACAAACAAACAAACAACAATTTGAGGTTATTCTGATTTTGGTTTGGTTTTGTTGTTTAACGCCACATTAAGCAATATTTCAGCAATAAGTTGAGTAAGATCCATGTGAGTGTTACGTGTGGGGTTACCCAGAATCCCGGGTCTTGACCATTTAGAGAAACCCTGGGTAAATTTCTGTAATTTTAATACACAGCCAGAATGACGATAAACATGGTAAATTTAGCAATAGCCTCTTTTTACCTTTCTGATTCAAACTTATTTTGTGACATTATTTATGAAAAATCGATGTTCTTTTAATTATTTTACAAAAAGACACCTTATGTATCTATTCTGGTCGGAATCGAGGGAGGCAAGCGGAATTTATCACACCAAACCATCATCTATCACGATTTTTACACAAGCGTGCCTATAAAAATAGTATTTTCCTTCAAACTTATTTCAAACCAAATCATCATCCAAAGCTTGAAATGATCTGTCATACCTGTTTGGAATCTGCACCTTTCTTTACCGAGCCTGACAGTGATGAATCGTGCTAATGGAGTGGGGGTGATCAGATAAGATCACTTAGTCCCATCCACGCCAATAGCATGTACATCTTTGTCCGATGTTTAGTCTCGGAACATGCGGAGGAATATGGGGAAAAATAAGTCATGTCTCAAATATCTCTCTTTTGACACGACGATGTAGGCCGCCGGTCGTTATTCATAGGCCAATACCGTGGGCCGATTGACGGCTCGGGTAAAACAGTAATAAGTTGGTAGGAATGTATCGTGAAGGTGCAAAAAGGTTCGATTTATCAATCGAAGCATTCGGAACCACTCGCGACTTCCCGGTACTACTCGGGAATGTTTCGGAATGGATCGTGTTGTGAAGAGTATTTTGTTGGTGACAGCACCAAATAGTGAAGCCTGTTATAGCAATTACTGATACAGCAGAAAGAGAGACATTCATACCTTATGTTAGGGCAAATTCTTATTTAATTATATAGTTATCCAGATTTTGGGGGGGTTTAGGTAATCGAAAACAATTAATTGCACCCGAAGTTGCTTGAAAAAATAAGTTTTTTTGTTTGTTTTTTAACGCCACACTCAGCAATATTCCGGCTATATGACGGCGGTCTGTAAATAATCGAGTCTGGACCAGAAAGTCCAGTGACTGACATCATGAGCATCGATTCACGCAATTGGGATACGATGACATGCATCAACCAAGTCAGCGAGCCCGACCACCCTATCACGTTAGTCGCCTCTTACGACAAGCATAGTCGCGTTTTATTGCAAGCATGGGTTGCTGAAGATCTATTCTAAGCAAAATTTTCAAGGGTCTGAAAAAATAAGTATGCATGAGACTGTACATGTAAATATATCTAGTGCCGTATAAAATCACTGTGAGCCAGCCCCACCCCGTGGCTCATAATATCAATCACTTGTCTCATTATTTGCATCGTATCCTAACTGCGTGGATCGATGCTCATGATGTCAATCACTGGATTGTCTGGTCCAAAATCGATTATTTACAGACCGCCGTCATACAGCTGGAATATGGCTGAGTGCGGCGTTAAACAACAAATAAACAAAAAGCATTATATACAGGGCGCCGTTTAGCTGGAATATTGCTGAACGTGGCGTTCAACAACTTTTTGCGTTGTATATAAACTTCATAGACGCTGTCCGCTTGACCACATACATTGTGGTCCGTTTTTTATTGAACAGCCATGCTTGTCGGTCAATGGTTAGTAATTTTCTGAATTGACGAACAAGTGTTTTGTTCTTCAAACATCAATCGACCTAAAAATAGATAATGCGAAACCCACGCACCTGTTTTGCCACATGCTTCTGAAATGATTGTGACATGATTGATTGACAGATATATATTAGATATCACATGGACGCCATCAACAAAACTGTGTGACAACCGTTGCCCACTCGAGAAGATAAGTTCTGGCAATACAATCGCTTTTCTTTATGATGGTTTAACGAATGGTCTTTGTGATATTTCGTGAACCACGTAGTAAACGTGCAGGACGTGGGACATATAGCTGCACGTGATTCATGAACATAACTCTGAACTCTGATTCTGAACTCAAGTGATTTTATTTCAATATTTTTTATCGTGTATAGGCTCTGCGTGTTGTGTCTGTAAAATTTGTATCTTGTTTTGTGTAAAGGAATATACATGCATACTCACCGACAAAAGAAACGCCATACATGTTGGTTAATATATAATATTCTTATTCAAGATATTAGATTGGTTCTATGCACACACGAACACACCGGTATGTTGTGTGAACCGACGCTCATGAACGCATCACAGGTGCACCTTTTGTTACGTGCAGGATTAGCGTGTAAAGTTTGAAAATCACGTGCAGCATATCGTGATAAGAATAAAGACACTGTGGTAACACTTGGCCGATTGTTAGTTTTATCATTAAATGGGGGTACACATTGGAAACATCTCTATTTTTCGTCCATACTTCTCTTTATGTTTCTATGGTTTGAGACCGCCTCCGTGGTCTAGTGGTAGAGCGTCCGCCCGGAGAGCGGAAGGTCCGGGGTTTGATCCCCGGCCGCGTCATACCATAAGACGTTAAAAGATGGTACTTGTTGTTTCCCTGTCTGGCGCTCGGCATTAAGGGGCTAAAACAAGGACTGGTCGGCTCGGCGTTAGTATACTGTGTCTGAGTGTGGTATTCATGTTAAACTGCGGCATAATATCTCAGTGAGCTAGCACTATAAATCGGCATCAGTCCGGACTAGTACAAGCAATCACACAAACACACACACGTACATGCACGGGGGCGGTCGGGTTGCTGAAGACTCATTCCACCCCGGATCTTCACGGGTCGAAAAGCCTATGGGACTTATCGGTTGTTAGCTGTTCAGGTCATACGTTTATTTAAACCCTGACATACATGACAACTGTCAGAAAGTTCACCGCAATATTGACTGGGAGACTGCGAACGTGCTGTACGCACGGCGGCCATGTCGCCCGAATAAGCTACTGCGCTCGTTCACTGTGGAAACTCAGTCTGTAAGGGAGGTAATCGCATATTAGTAAAACAATGGTGTAAGATGTCAATCATGGAATAAATTGAAACTAATATTATTCATTTTGTTTTAAACATGCCTGCGTTAATTGAGCATTTTGGGATATTATTTTATTGTGAATTTAATTTCTTGGCCATTTTAATAAAGACGTGATGATTTGTCGCCGCCGTGTTGATGCCTTAGTATCATGTTTGCTGGAACGACTTCGTTTCAAACAACAGGGCTGACAAAGTCGTAGGTGGTTGATGTTTTGACACATGTCTGATTGATTCCGTTTTTTTATCAATTATCTCAGCATGCTAACCATTACAGAACGTAGGTGATACTGTCTCAACATGCTAACCATTACAGAACGTAGGTGATACTGTCTCAACATGCTAACCATTACAGAACGTAGGTGATACTGTCTCAACATGCTAACCATTACAGAACGTAGGTGATACTGTCTCAACATGCTAACCATTACAGAACGTAGGTGATACTGTCTCAACATGCTAACCATTACAGAACCTAGGTGATACTGTCTCAACATGCTAACCATTACAGAACGTAGGTGATACTGTCTCAACATGCTAACCATTACAGAACCTAGGTGATACTGTCTCAACATGCTAACCATTACAGAACGTAGGTGATACTGTCTCAACACACACACGAACTCTAGTTGTCATAGGTCACCTTGTAATGGTAGTGCTTGGTACTTGTAATGGTCGTGCTTGGTACTTGTAATGGTCGTGCTTGGTACTTGTAATGTAATGGTAGTGCTTGGTACTTGTAATGGTCGTGCTTGGTACTTGTAATGGTAGTGCTTGGTGCTTGTAATGGTAGTGCTTGGTACTTGTAATGGTCGTGCTTGGTACTTGTAATGGTTGTGCTTGGTGCTTGTAATGGCAGTGCTTGGTACTTGTAATGGTCGTGCTTGGTATTTGTAATGTTAGTGTTTGGTATTTGTGATGGCAGTGCTTGGTACTTGTAATGGTCGTGCTTGGTACTTGTAATGTAATGGTCGTGCTTGGTACTTGTAATGGTAGTGCTTGGTACTTGTAATGGCAGTGCTTGGTACTTGTAATGGTCGTGCTTGGTGCTTGTAATGACAGTGCTTGGTACTTGTAATGGTAGTGCTTGGTGCTTGTAATGGTAGTGCTTGGTACTTGTAATGATAGTGCTTGGTACTTGTAATGGTAGTGCTTGGTACTTGTAATGGTCGTGCTTGGTGCTTGTAATGACAGTGCTTGGTACTTGTAATGGTAGTGCTTGGTGCTTGTATTGACAGTGCTTGGTACTTGTAATGGCAGTGCTTGGTACTTGTAATGGTAGTGCTTGGTACTTGTAATGGTAGTGCTTGGTACTTGTAATGGCAGTGCTTGGTACTTGTAATGGTCGTGCTTGGTATTTGTAATTGTAGTGCTTGGTACTTGTAATGGCAGTGCTTGGTACTTGTAATGGTCGTGCTTGGTACTTGTAATGTAATGGTCGTGCTTGGTACTTGTAATGGTAGTGCTTGGTACTTGTAATGGCAGTGCTTGGTACTTGTAATGGTCGTGCTTGGTACTTGTAATGGTAGTGCTTGGTACTTGTAATGGCAGTGCTTGGTACTTGTAATGGTCGTGCTTGGTTCTTGTAATGGTCGTGCTTGGTACTTGTAATGGCAGTGCTTGGTACCTGTAATGGTCGTGCTTGGTACTTGTAATGTAATGGTCGTGCTTGGTACTTGTAATGTAATGGTCGTGCTTGGTACTTGTAATGGCAGTGCTTGGTACTTGTAATGGTCGTGCTTGGTACTTGTAATGGCCGTGCTTGGTACTTGCGACAACTGGTACTCTAGATCCCTACAATTTGGTACATTTAACCACTTTCTAAATGGCATTGTGTATTCATGCCAGCAAGTAGATCCCATTTTGTCCATTCACTGGAGAAACGGATATCTACATTATTCTCCGGCGTCCTATCTTTCGACTGCTCTGGCGGCGGTCGGGTAGTCTAGTGGTCAAAGCGTTGTCTCGTCACGCCGATGACCCGGGTTCGATTCTTCACATGGGTACAATGTGTGAAGCCCATTTCCCGGTGTCCCCTGCCGTGATATTGCTGGAATATTGCTAAAAGCGGCGTAAAACCATATTCACCCACTTACTCGACTGCAGTGTCTGGGTTAACATGATATTAACTTATTTTTGTTTCTTTCCAAAACACGACGGTGTAGATTTCAATTTTATAATTTAACGTGACAAATATTTTCTTCCGCCATCCTCTCACCTCGTCAAGACACACGACAACAGCTAGTTCAATATATCAATGCAAACTGATGGTATGAAACAGAAGAGTCTCCGTGTCTTCAATACCTGAAAATATGAGTGAGTGAGTGAGTGAGTGAGTTGGGTTTATCGCCGCTTTTAACAGTATTCCAGTTATATCGCGGCGTGTCAGCTTAATGTGGGAGGAAAGCCCGAAGTGATGCAGGCAAACCGGAATTTCAAACCCACGATCACAGGTTTCTGGCGTGCCCAGGGGACGCAACTCTGCACACTCCGCGATTCGCGGCGCCTTAGACGACCCCCCCCCCCCCCAGTACAATTTAACGAGGTGATCATGATGTACATGGACACGATAGTAAAATATCATTAGTGAATAGTCGGCGTTTCTCGAACACTGATAATTAACTCTTTTCTTTGCTTAGTTTACGGCCTCGGCGGGCTGGTCAACAGGTTGGTGCTTATGATGATGATGATGGTGATGGTGATGGTGATGATGATTGATGATTGATGATGATGATCCTGATGATGACCCTACATATCGCTAAGTATCCACGTTAAATTGATTTGTGGCTTTAACTATATAACAGAACATATCCTAAATGCCGTATAGAATACTAAACGAGCTCCCGTGTAATACAAATTTTATGAAACGAGAGAATAGTTCTTGTATCTGACGAGCGAAAGCATATACCTCACATAAACCTGAAAGATTGTTATTGTGAAATATATATAAAAAAGATTGTTATTATGAAACACATTCCTGAAAGATTGTTATTGTGAAACACATAGCTAAACGATTGATATTGTGAAACACGTATCTAATAAATTGTTATTGTGAAACACATATCTAATAAATTGTTATTGTAAAACACACGTCTATAAGATTGTTATTGTGAGACTCATATCTACACGATTGATATTATGAAACATATTCCGGAAAAAAATGTTATTGTGAAACAGGTATCTAATTGATTATTATTATGAATCATATAGTTAAAAAGGTTGTTGTTGTGAAACATATAGTTAAAAAGATTGTTGTTGTGAAACATATCGTTAAAAAGGTTGTTGTTGTGAAACATATAGTTAAAAAGGTTGTTGTTGTGAAACATATAGTTAAAAAGGTTGTTGTTGTGAAACATATAGTTAAAAAGGTTGTTGTTGTGAAACATATAGTTAAAAAGGTTGTTGTTGTGAAACATATAGTCAAAAAGGTTGTTGTTGTGAAACATATAGTTAAAAAGATTGTTGTGAAACATATAGTTAAAAAGATTGTTGTGAAACATATAGTTAAAAAGATTGTTGTGAAACATATAGTTAAAAAGATTGTTGTTGTGAAACATATCGTTAAAAAGGTTGTTGTTGTGAAACATATAGTTAAAAAGGTTGTTGTTGTGAAACATACAGTTAAAAAGGTTGTTGTTGTGAAACATATAGTTAAAAAGGTTGTTGTTGTGAAACATATAGTCAAAAAGGTTGTTGTTGTGAAACATATAGTTAAAAAGATTGTTGTGAAACATATAGTTAAAAAGGTTGTTGTTGTGAAACATACAGTTAAAAAGGTTGTTGTGAAACATATAGTTAAAAAGATTGTTGTTGTGAAACATATAGTTAAAAAGGTTGTTGTTGTGAAACATATAGTTAAAAAGGTTGTTGTTGTGAAACATATAGTTAAAAAGGTTGTTGTTGTGAAACATATAGTCAAAAAGGTTGTTGTTGTGAAACATATAGTTAAAAAGATTGTTGTGAAACATATAGTTAAAAAGATTGTTGTGAAACATATAGTTAAAAAGATTGTTGTGAAACATATAGTTAAAAAGATTGTTGTTGTGAAACATATCGTTAAAAAGGTTGTTGTTGTGAAACATATAGTTAAAAAGGTTGTTGTTGTGAAACATACAGTTAAAAAGGTTGTTGTTGTGAAACATATAGTTAAAAAGGTTGTTGTTGTGAAACATATAGTCAAAAAGGTTGTTGTTGTGAAACATATAGTTAAAAAGATTGTTGTGAAACATATAGTTAAAAAGATTGTTGTGAAACATACGTAAGGCTGTCACTGTGAAACATACGTAAGGCTGTCATTGTGAAACATACGTAAGGCTGTCATTGTGAAACACATACCCAAAAGCGAATCGTGTTTGTCACGCGGCTGGCTACCACCATGGTCCACGTGAACGAGTTGTGACGATTGTCTTTTTCATTTTTTAGATAAATTAGCGATTGTCGTGTTGGGGAAAATATTTTTTTATGATCTCGATAAACAATAGTCGAGCAGTTCATCACGCTATGAGTCAGAAGATAGGGAAAATTTTAGAAATATTACTTTCCGCAGAAAAACGAAATAGCTTATCAGTTTTCAAAAGCACACGCTATAAATTCACACATGTAAGATCACATATATATTCTATACTGCCCCACTTTTGATAGGGATATATTCATCTTTCCATCATACACAAAACTGATGTTTATGAGTGAGTGAGTGAGTTAAGATTTGCATCACGTCGGCAGTATTTAAACCATATCGTGACTACAACGATTTAAACACACATACGAAATATAAACTTTCTAAAAAACCTGTCAGCAAAGAACATTAAAATAACAAGAGTATCACAGACATATTTATAACTAATATGGAACGATAAAACGATATTACAATACATAACAATATATGATAAAATCGAGCTAGAGATCGCCAGCATCCAAAGTTAGGCCACCATACTAGAGACCGTGGGGACTTACAATACTAGGGACCGTGAGGACTTACAATACTAGAGACCGTGGGGACTTACAATACTGGGGACCGTGGGGACTTACAATACTGGGGACCGTGGGGACTTACAATACTAGAGACCGTGGAGACTTACAATACTAGGGACCGTGGGGACTTACAATACTGGGGACCGTGGGGACTTACAATACTAGGGACCGTGGGGACTTACAATACTAGAGACCGTGGGGACTTACAATACTGGGGACCGTGGGGACTTACAATACTGGGGACCGTGGGGACTTACAATACTAGAGACCGTGGAGACTTACAATACTAGGGACCGTGGGGACTTACAATACTGGGGACCGTGGGGACTTACAATACTAGGGACCGTGGAGACTTACAATACTAGAGACCGTGGGGACTTACAATACTAGGGACCGTGGAGACTTACAATACTAGGGACCGTGGGGACTTACAATACTGGGGACCGTGGGGACTTACAATACTAGGGACCGTGGGGACTTACAATACTGGGGACCGTGGGGACTTACAATACTTCTGCTTCCTTCACGGCTCCCCAGCAGGATTTACACATGCCTTCAGTCGCTGGCGATTATAGTCAATTGTAGCTATCAATTAAAACTAACAAATATACTACGATTTAAAATGGGGTAGACCCAAATTGATGTTTATGAAATACCAAGTGTGCATGAAACAAGAGATGATATATCTGATAAATTCTACTAAACGTTCGGTAGTATACATAGAAAATAACACGTGCATTGCAAACTAAACCAGGCAACCTATTTGTGAGTGAATGTTGTTTTGCGCCACTGTATGCAATATTTCAGTTACATGCTTGTCGCAAGAGGACATTAACGGGATAGGGTGGTTCGACACAACGAGGTTCGACTGTACTAAGGGCCATCGCACTACAATACACCGTGTATATTTTAACTTGTCATGGGAATCAGTCTATTGCAAGCTCGCTGATTTGGTTGATGCATGTCATCGTATCTTTGCGTAGATCGATGCTCATGATGTCAATCACTGGATTGACTCGATTATTTACAGACCGCCGTCATAAAGCGGGAATGTTGCTGAGTGCGGCGTTAAACAACAAACAAACAACATTGTAAGAAATGTCTTCATTTTACGGTTGATTTTAAGATTGAATAAAAATTGAAAGTTGCAAAAGTGGTTGGGTGCAATGGTGAGGTTTATTGATCAATTCGTAAACATTTCACCACCATTTTGCCTTTTACACCCAAAAGTGCTAAAAGCGGCGTAAAACAATTCTCCCTCACTTGAGTGACAACGACTTTCAACTTTGAGTTCGTTTTAATTAACTCAAGTTTTAGTGAGTGAGTGTGAGTGAGTATGGTTTTACGCCGCTTTTAGCAATATTCCAGCAATATCACGGCGGGGGACACCAAACTTCACACATTGTACCCATGTCGGGAATCGAACCCGGGTCTTCAGCGTGATGAGCGAACGCTTTACCACTAGGCTACCCGACCGCCCCTCAAGTCTTAGATGCTAATCGTGACCGACCTTCACCCAGGACTTGTACAGAACAGCGCCATTTTTAAAAACAACAACAAAACATTGAACGATAAATACGCTATATGGAAATATCAAACTAATTCTGGATATATAATGATATAAAATACGATCATAAATCATCTTAAACGACTTTGATGGATACAGTCATGCCGTTTACTTATAAAATAGGTCGTGTTACAACTTGTCAAAAGATAATAGCTTTTGTTGCATCTTCTAAGGAAGATATTGTGTGAATAGTATGTGTAGATCAGTTGAATATCAAGGGTAGTGTCTCTTTAACGTGGAATGTGATATCATCGCTGAATGTCACGACAGTTTTTTACTGTGTTTTTTTGTTGTTTTGTTTAGTTTTGTAAATTTTCCTTGTGTCTTTTGTGCAATGAAAAACGGTAAATGTGAACGGATTAAGACAAATCACGTATTTCGTTAACATTATCCAGATTAATTAAACATGCGCATGCAGAAATGTTCATGGTAAAGATCCGGGTTAGAACTGGTCAAACTAACGTGGATCAGTGCTCACAATTGTTCGGAGGGAAAGGTTTTCAGATTAACGAGGGTTCAATGTGTACAGTATCAGGAGTAGAGCTTCAATAATTGCTGAACGAGTCGCAATGTGTATCTTCTAGGGTAGGTAGTTTAGCTCAATAAAAATATAATTTTACAAAATACTGTTTAGCCTTTTGCAGAAACTGTTTTTCAAGCAAGGATAGATATCGTCAGGTTTTGTGTTGCGTTTGTCAGATGAGATGGTTGAAAATAATAATCAGTCTATACTAGTCACGGCGTTATTCTGAGTCACGTTAACGTTGCGTTTAGTTGTCGAAGATGGTTGGTGATGATGATATGCCTACAAATCTGTTACGACTCTTAAAACACTGATGATGACGGCGGTGCTGGTGGTGGTGGTGGTGGCGGTTTGGCTACTGATGCTGATGATGATGGTGGTGGTGGCGGTGCTACTCATAGTAATGATGATGATGATGATGATGTTAATAAACTATATGATGAAGAGCGCGTTGACACCATGCCAACACTTGCTACGACACCCAAATTCAGAGCTCTAACTTCTACGACAAACATGATGCATCCTCGATAATCCAGGGCATTATATCACGATACACATCCTGTACCCATTTGCTACCATAGCTTCGTTTGGACTACAAAAGTCGTCAAAAACAAATAACTCTGATAAGCATGAGAAGATCTGTGCTACGATGGCGATAGGAGAGATGGTGGTGGTGACGTCACTTCCGAAACGGTGATTAATGGGTCCTGGATATTAATCGTAACAGAAGGGAGAAATAAACACTTGATAATCGAGGATGAACATGATGTGCTGGAGAGCTATTCAGACCTCGAACCCCATACTCACTCAAAGTGGCGTCAAACCAACTCACTCACTCACTCACTGATTGTTTCAGATTCGCAGCCGTCCCCGGCCCGGACCCGCCTCCTTGAGCTGCTGTATAACATTGACGGCCTCTTGCAAGCCTCTGCACATAGCTCCGACCTACCAGATAACATAAAGCTCGCCCAACCACGGGATACAGACTTCAAAAGTAAAGGTGAGGGTAAATATATATCTCTTTCTCCCTCGACGGATAAATCACTTCAAAGTCTCTCTTCACGTTAGATAAATCACTTCTCTCTCTCGACGGATAAATCACTTCTCTCTCTCTCGTTAGATAAATCACTTCTCTCTCTCGTTAGATAAATCACTTCTCTCTCGTTAGATAAATCACTTCTCTATCTCTCTCGTTAGATGAATCACTTTTCTCTCTTTAGATAAATCACTTCTCTCTCTCTCGTTAGATAAATCACCTCTCTCTCTCGTTAGATAAATCACTTCTCTCTCTCGTTAGATAAATCACTTCTCTCTCGTTAGATGAATCACTTCTCTATCTCTCTCGTTAGATGAATCACTTCTCTCTCTTTAGATAAATCACTTCTCTCTCTCTCTCGTTAGATAAATCACTTCTCTCTCGTTAGATAAATCACTTCTCTCTCTCTTTAGATAAATCACTTCTTTCTCTCTCGTTAGATAAAACACTTCCCTCACTTGTTAGATAAATCTGTTCTCTCTCTCTCTTGTTAGATAAATCACTTCTCTCTCTCTCGTTAGATGAATCACTTCTCTCTCTCTTTAGATAAATCACTTCTCTCTCGTTAGATAAATCACTTCTCTATCTCGTTAGATAAATCACTTCTTTCTCTCTCGTTAGATAAAACACTTCCCTCACTTGTTAGATAAATCTGTTCTCTCTCTCTCTTGTTAGATAAATCACTTCTCTCTCTCTCGTTAGATGAATCACTTCTCTCTCTCTTTAGATAAATCACTTCTCTCTCGTTAGATAAATCACTTCTCTATCTCGTTAGATAAATCACGTCTTTCTCTCTCGTTAGATAAAACACTTCCCTCACTTGTTAGATAAATCTGTTCTCTCTCTCTCGTTAGATAAATCACCTCTCTCTGGCTCTCTCCTTCCCTCTCCCTATCTCTCTCCCTCTCTCTCTCGTTAGATAAATCACCTCCCTCTGTCTCTCTGTGTGTGTCTCTGTCACTCTCCTTCCCTCCCTCCCTCTCTCTCTCTCTCTCTCCCGTTCCCTTCAAAGTCCATGTGTTATTAGTCTGTAAAAATAGCCTCCCTCTCCACTGGACCTTCTCCCGCAATAATCAGATCACTAACACAAACTTGATGTATTGTAAATTACTTCTGTCAAACATCCCTCCGAGATTGTCCCCTGCCGTGAAAAAGGTGTATATAACACAATCATACTACAGAAATCCTACAAAAGTAGTCACGAAATAAAAATGAATTTTGAGCCTTTTTCAGGCAAAATGTGTAAGGACTGGAAAATGACCATTAAATATTAGTTCGTGTCGCTTGGTTCGAGCTAAGGCGATATTTGGAGTTCCTTACATATGAAATATATCAGACTGTAGCATGGTCTCCGCTTCACCTGCATGCACGTGACGCCCGTAACACGAGAACAACCCAATCCAGTTAGTCGCCTCTTAGGGGCGGTCGGGTAGCCTAGTGGTTAAAGCGTTCGCTCGTCACGCCGAAGACCCGGGTTCGATTCCCGACATGGATACAATATGTGAAGCCCATTTCTGGTGTCCCCTGCAGTGATATTGCTGGATTATTGCTAAAAGCGGCGTAAAACTATACTCACTCACTAGTCGCCTCTTACGACAAGCGGGGTGGCCCAGTCGTCTAAGGCGCCGCGATTCGCTGAGCAGAGTTGCGTCCCTTTGAGCACGCCAGAAACCTATGATTGTGGGTTCGAATCCCGGTTCGCCCCGATTATGTTTCTAGGTTTGTCAGTACCATACCCATGCTCGACGGTTTCACCGAAGTGGTAAACGTCTGAGACCTGCATCACTTCGAGCTTTCCTCCCACACCACGCCGCGATATAACTGAAATACTGTCAAAAGCGGCGTTAAACCCAACGCACTCACTCACTCACTCTTACGACAAGCACAGTCGCCTCTTTCGGCAAGCATGGATTGCTGAAGACCTATTCTGACCCTGATCATCAAGGGTCACCATAAGCAAATCTTGAATAATATTTACTGCACTAATCACACAGTTTCTATGAATAAGTCAACGACTTTTTTCAATTGTGTTAGAGTTGCATTGAAAAAGACACAAACGATATATGTAATAAAACATTTACCGCAAGTGATACTTACACCGGAAGTATAATGTGTCTCGTTCACAAAACTCGCTTTGCATGGCAATTGATCTGTGCAGCAACCTGTCAGTGGTTACACAAATGTTTCAAATTAACTATAATTCCTAGTTTATAAATTTATATTTTCGAATTTACGACGGATATATTTTTGAGCTGCAAACTCCAAGGAATAGATCATGCTAAGGCTTAAAAGTTGCAATGAACTCACAAAATATGACTAGCTGCCCCTGCTACGTTTCGGGTGGCCCAGTCGTCTAAGACGCAGCGATTCGCTGTGCAGAGTTGCGTCCCCTGGGCACGCCAGGAACCTATGATTGTGGGTTCGCCCCGATTATGTTTGTCAGCACCATACCCGTACTCGTGGGTTTCACCGAAATGGTAAACGTCTGAGACCCGCATCACTTCGGGCAAGATTAAGCTGACACGCCGTCATATAACTGGAATACTGTTAAAAGCGGCGTTAAACCCAACTCACTCACTCACCCTGCTACATTTCAGAGTACACACCATCCACAGTCTTGTACCAAATGGTACCCTTATCTGTGAACACATTCAGAATAGGCGACGATGTTAAAAAATACAAGACTAAATATTAATTAACATGATTAAATTAAGATTTAATTACAGGGTGATGGAGATTTTAAAGACACAATAACAATCTTACACCATATCATCCATCCATAGCTGCAAGCTACTTCACTGTACGCTCCATCTTACAAAAGCGGCTGGCCGCACAACTGGTTCTTATTTAGTGCAGTGGATTACGTGTGACGGTCAAATATATCACAGGCCTTCGTATCGGCTTCCGAGTTTATCCGAACGGGTGGTTGTTATTCCATGACTGAAAGAAAGAATATGATTCAAGATTCACACAATAACCTATTGTTATATTGACTTGGGGAAGATTATGATTCAAGATTCACACAATAACCTATTGTCATATTGACTTGGGGAAGATTATGATTCAAGATAAACACAATAACCTATGGTCATATTGACTTGGGGAAGATTATGATTCAAGATTCACACAGTAACCTATTGTTATATTGACTTTGGGAAGATTATGATTCAAGATTCACACAGTAACCTATTGTTATATTGACTTGGGCAAGAATATGATTCAAGATTCACACAATAACCTGCTGTTATATTGACTTGGGGAAGAATATGATTCAAGATTCACACAATAACCTATTGTTATATTGACTTGGGGAAGAGTATATTTCAAGATTCACACAATAACCTGCTGTTATATTGACTTGGGGAAGAATATGATTCAAGATTCACACAATAACCTATTGTTATATTGAATTAGGGAAGGATAATTCAAGATTCACCTGGAAAACTAAAAACGTGTTAGAATAAGTCCCCAGCCACTTATGCTTTTCATACCGTGGGTTTTTCGATAAGAATAGGCTCCCGGTAACCTAGGATAGCAAGAGGCACATAACATCAATTTCTAGTTTGTTTGGCACAGATTTAATCGAGGACATATCTCTCCCAGGTAAAGCTGGTCGCGACGTTAAACAACAAACAAACATATAATTATACTGAATAGGAGACGAACCCTAGTTTGAATAAGGTGATTGATTGAGTGAGAAAGTGGGTGGGTGGATGATAGGGAGAGAGGATGAGTGGGTGGATGGGTGAGTGAGTGAGTGAGTTTGGACACTTTTATTTTCAAGGCAGGCCGACGACTCAACTAGGAATGTCAACTGAAACATTGAGTGAGTGTGTATAGTTTTCCGCCCCTTTTAGCAATATTCCAGCAATATCATGGTGAGGAACACCAGAAATGGGCTTCACACATTGTGTCCACGTGTGGAATTGAACCCGGGTCTTCAGCCTGACGAGTGAACGCTTTAACCATTAGGCTACCCCGCCGCCCCTCCCATGAAACACATGAAATGTGTACCTATGTAATATTTTCTTTCAACCTAAGTCCGTGTTCTTCCAGGTGACCCTGAACTTGCTAAGAAGAGAGACATGGGTGTCCTCCCGCCCTGGAACGAATTTTGCCGGATGATGAGGATAACGAACTGCTTCCACAGTCAACACTGAGCATGCGCAAACCCAGCCAATCATAACACAGGAAAACATTCGGTGCAGCTGAACACGGTGCTTGACGAGATTTTATGACTATACGAGAGCTTGACGAGAACGGAGGATGTTATAATGAAAGTGCTCTACAAACTTGCAACAGTGGATTTCTCAATAAAATTATTGATTTATAATCTTTGTTTTGTGGTTAAGTTTGTTTGACTCCGCGCTGTGGAGTACTCGCGACAAGCAATATTTATGTTTCGGCTTTATTTTTGGTCGCCATTGACTATTAGCAGGTCGGTTCCGGGTTGTCAATGGATGAGTGATACGCCCGAGGGTTCCAAGATTGGTCCTTGCTGTTCGGATTGTAAGGACATTATTTACGACAACACACAGAAACTCGATATCCCCTGCGATATGAGACAGTGCCTGAGAATGTCAGGTTGACAGGGAAACATGAAATATAACACACGATAATGCATACTTTTGGTTTCACAGGTTTCCATGGTGAATACACAAAGTTGGTTGGTTAGTTGGTTTGGTGTTAACGCGGCACTCAGCAATCTCATTAAAATCAGATCTTAGTTCTCGCTACTGCTAAACAAAGATCTGAAGACATCCCATTTGGGGTCACGTCAGAACGACCTTTCATCCGCCCAGAGCGTCGCTTACCAGATCATGAAAGTGACAGTCGGAATGTGATTTCTAATCATGCAAACTTTAACACTGGGTATTCCGAACGATAACGGGTTTAACGACTGAATCCATACAATCTAGACCATCTAATAGCCATTCCAGAATGTTCTTTTGTTCAGGTTTAAAAGTTTTAATCGAGGATTTGTCAAAATATGTTTCGAAGCGTAGTCTCCAATTTGAAATTAGTGCCGTAAAGCACGAGAAAGCTGCCTTCTGATTGGCTAATGTCGACTTCTTGTCAGTCCTTCAAAAGGTCGGTCAAAGTTCGCGCAAGGTCCCGTAATGGGATGTCCTCAGATCTTTGTTTAGCGGTAGCTAGAACTAAGATCTGGTTTTAATGAGATTGGACACTCAGCAATATTCCAGCTTTATTCGTGTCAATAATCGTGTCTGTGATTAATATCATGAGCATCAATCTACGCACTTGGGATCGATGACATCTATCAACCGAGTCAGCGTGCCTGACCACCCGATCCCGTTAGTCGCCTTTTACGACAAGCATAGTCGCCTTAACTGCAAGCATGGGTTGCTGAATACGCAAAGTGTTGACATTAACCGAACAATGTTGACAGGTTGGTTTTGAGTTAATACCTGTAAAACAAACCCTGAACCTTTTAGCCTAACCCTGATAACAACAAGACAATAGGCCTCAACAACGTAATAAATTATCAATTCATAAACTTTTGAAAACTTCAGGGACGACACGTCCGTTAAACAAAGGTGAAACTAGTGATAAGATCAGGCAATTGTTTATCTTTCGGGTTTTCTTTCCCAACACGATTAGGTACTTTTGTGCACTTGTTGGAATTTTTATACATATTTTATTGACATTCCGAAGTCAAATGGATCGGGCAAAAGTTGTTCAATTTATGACGCCCTTTCCATAAACATTATACAATCAAGGGATGAATATGTTTATTTGTTTGTTTGTTTGTTGTTTTACGCCGCACTCAGCAATATTCCAGCTATATGACGGCGGTCTGTAAATAGTGAAGTCTGGACCAGACTGATTGACATCATGAGCATCGATCCACCCAATCGGGATACGATGACAGTATCAACCAAGTTAGCGAGTCTGACCATCCGATCTCGTTAGTTGCCTCTTACGACCTGCATAGTCACCTTTTACGGTTAGCATGGGTTGCTGAAGACCTATTCCAACCCGGATCTTCACGGGTCGGATAAACATGTAAATATTTAACATTAAAATAACTAAATTGGATAGTAACATTAATAATTACTGCTGTGATGAATCATGTATACCAGTCATCTGGGAATGGTTTGTAAATGGTAAAACAACATGAAAAATGTGAAAAAAATGTAATGTAATGTGATGTAAAAAAATATATACCAAATGTCCTTTTTAATATGATATATGTTTGCACACTTTTAAATATAAAGATGTTATCTGTTCTAAGTTAAACTTCAAAGTTAAACTTGCAGCAAAATATAAATATTAATAAATTATTTTTACTGATATAATATATTTTTGCACACATTTCAATGTGCTGGTGTTATGTATCAAAGAGCATGAAACATCGCCATAAAGAATTGTGACTTCCAAGTGAAAATATGTAATATGTAATATGTTATACAATGAAGGACACTGCTCGGCAAAAGAAAGTATACACCGATGTTGGATGGTGTCTAAAAATGAAACAGGCAAGAAATGGATGTTAGATGGGGATGTGTTAGATACGGGTATCATGGCTGCGTTTTAGACGTTAAGTTTGCAGTGTTTCGGGGTCTGTTTTCGTGTCGCCACAAAACAATAAACAAAATGCAAACGAAGGGGATGAAAACTGATGAGCTGATTATGTCGAGAAAAGAAGAGAGTGAGTGTGGTTTTACGCCGCTTTTAGCAATATTCCAGCAATATCACCGTTGGGGACACCAGAAATTGGCTTCACACATGTGGGAAATCGAACCCGGGTCTTTAGCGTGACGAGCGAAAGCTTTAACCACAAGGCTTCCTTCCCCACCGCCCAACCGCCCCACACCATCCTATATGAGAGATGGAAGGGCCTAATGTGACATCGCTTGGTCGCAACGCTGAAGACCCGGGTTCAATTCCCCACATGGGTAAAATGTGTGAAGCCAATTTCTAGTGTCCCCAACGGTGATATCGCTGGAAAATTGCTAAAAACGGCGTAAAACCAAACTCACTCACTCACTCAACGCGACGTTTGAAAACAGGCGCTAGGACCTTCATCAACCATGTGGAGACCCGTTACGCAACTGTCTTCAATGACTAAATACACAGATTTCGCAATAGTAACCCCATTTTAAATGTCACCATCTGTTTTATGTACTCTCGATGTTTGTACTTATCAAAAATTGCATTCTCTGACATTTAGATAAAGGAACTTGAATGGTAATGTGTTTTCATGCATGCTCAGATGCAGTTAACGATTGTTTGTAGTCGAATGAACCTAAACACAAACACATACACATCATTAAGTCAGAACTAAAGAAAGCGATTTCCATCGAAATGGTCAGTGTCCTAATAAATGTGTTTATATGTAAAAGATTCATACGCATAGATGGTTATTAGAGTTAGGTACATTTCGGTTAAGAAGAATAAAACCAATAGTTTAATTTTGCAGAAATAAATATGAGGAATACTTTTGTAAATTGTGATGGCCTTGTCATTTCAAAGGTCAACGTTCTCGGGTCAAATGTTGTTTTAATTGCTATCGACCTTCCGTGTCATTTATCAGAATAAAATAAATTATTTGGTTGGGGGGGGGGGGGGGGGGGTCGGTTGATCGAGGCTGGTTCATTTCTGGCGTTGACGTGTTGTACTGAATGTATGTACTTGGGAGTGAATCTGACCCTCAATATCAGTGACAGGTTTTTCAAGAATTTTCCAAAGGGCTATAAAAAAAACAGAAACCAAACATGATGTTCCTTGGCTGTGGACTTCAACTTGCCAATAGAAGAAATGTATGTGCTACTCATTAAAAGTAGGTCCCAGCTAGAGTAACTGACCTTTGTCAACGTGAAGCTACTCTAACCCAACTCTAACCTTGTCACGACAACGGTCAGACGTTGTTGACAGTCAATCCTGTCATAACGTTAAGAAGTGCAGTCAGATGTACACACAGCGACAAAACGAAACAAGGTAACAATTCAAACATATTTCGGCCAAATCCAACTATTTATATTTGTGGAGAAGGTTCCATGCCGCTGAGGTCTACAAGCCCAGGTATGACTACTAATCCCGCTTGGCTAGGCCTTGTGCCCTCTCAAAATTGTTTCACAATTTATATCTCCAAAGTTGCCAAAACGTAGCAAATGCCTTATCTATGTCACAGTTAGACACTGATATTCAGTATATTAGACAGTTCTTTTGATAATGATAGCAATTATCCCTGTAGTTTCTCCAGATTCCCGATGGTTCCTCGATGGCCGAATGACAAGGGCTACGCCATGTTTGTTTGTAAACACTGAAAGCCGTCCAAACTTGACCTTTGATATTTGCATCTATATCCGCATATGACCCCAACGGATATCGTTTTTATCCGTTGGCTTTATCCTGCCGAGAAACACACCCATTATATGATAAATATAGTTACATTGCTACTCTGAAATAACACTAAAGATGCGGAATTCGAAGCGACAACCATGTGATTCCGGCACGTCTAAGGGACGCAACTCCGCAACACTGTTGTGAAGAAGAAAAGACTTGTACAAGGATGCCGTGGCTATGGAATGCTGTAAGGGACATTCTCGTGTTTTCAACATTTAAAGACAGCTAGACAGCAGTGTGCAAGAACGCGAGATTTGGCCAATATTGAGTCTTGGCAGGCGAACAAATGGTTGCTACTGTGAGGTGAGGTGAAATTGGGTTTAACGTCGCGTCCAAGATTATTGCACTTATATAGCGACGTGCATGCACGTGTATGTGTGTGTGTGGCTGCTTGTACTAGTCCGGACTGATGCCGATTTATAGTGCTAGCTCACTGAGATACCATGCCGCAGTTTAACATGAATACCCCACTCAGACACAGTATACTGACTCCGAGCCGACCAGTCCTTGTTTTAGCCCCGTAATGCCGATCGCCAGACAGGGTAACAACAAGTACAATCTTTTAACGTCTTTTTGTATGATGCGGCCCGGGATCGAACCCTGGACCTTCCGCTCTCCGGGCGGACGCTCTACCACAAGACCACGGAGGCGGTCTGGTTGCTACTGTGAGTAACGATTCCCCGCCGCTGGGGCCTGATGTTTAACCAACAACCTGGTCATAATTTTCCACTAACAAAAGTTAGGGACCACTTGATTCTTTCATGTTACATGTTACAGTAGTTAATCTGTCAGGACAGATTAGCAATAATGTGAAAGAATACGGTGGTCCTTAACTCTTTTTTTCGGAAGTATAAATTTATGACCACCGATCCCCATTTTGTTTGTTGTTTAAAGCAGCACTCAACAATATTCCAGCTGTATGACGGCGGTCAAGACCAGTAACTGACATCATGAGCATCGATCTTCGCAATTGGGATACGATGACATGCATTAACCGAGTCTGAGCCTGACCGAGTCTCACCACCCGATCCCGTTAGTCGCCGCTTACGACAAGCAAAGGTTGCTGAAGACCAATTCTAAACCAGATCTTCATGGGTCGGGCGAGTGAGTGAGCTCCCCTCGGTGAGGTGGGTCCTAAGTGGTAGCAATAATCTGCAAGGATCTGATTTTCATATTGATGAATAATGGCAGATAAGGGACAACATTCTACACAAGTTCAGAGAGTGGATGTTCCAGGGTCTGGTCCTGTGTCAGATTTAGTTGGCTCGAACATCTACAGAGTGAGTGAGTGAGTGAATGAACATTGTTTAACTGCATCAGCAATTTCACAGTTATTCGCAGGGAATATAACAGCTCGCGGTCACATAGTTGGAATATTTCTGAGTTAAAACAAACTGTATAAATAGGGTAATTACGACATGCTAGATAGATATAAATCTTAATATTTGATTTAGCATCAGGGTTTGAAAAAAACTAGAAAACTAGTCAACACAAACATGTTGATTCGAGTTTCGAAAACTGAACAAAAGAAACTAATTGAATGTTCCCATGTTAACTATTTCAAAGTTGCATGATTAGAAAACACATTCCCACTGCTACTTTCCTGATCTGGTAAGCAACGCTCTGACTGGAACAGCAGAAATGGTCTTCACACATTGTATCGATATTTGGAAACGAACCCAGGCCTTTGTCTGATGAAGATCCAGCTTAGAATAGGGCTTCAGCAACCCATGCTTGCCGTAAAAGGCGACTATGTTTGTCGTGAGGGGCGACTTACGGGATCGGGTGGTCAGGCTGCCGACTCTGTTGATGCACGTCATCAATCTCAAATGCGTGGATCGATGTTCATGATGTCAATCATTGACTGTCTGGTCCAGACATGATTATCTACAGACCACAGTCGTGCTGCAGGAATATTGCTGAGAGAGTTAAACAGCAACAACAAAAAGCTTTGATGAGTGTCCGCTTTAACCACTAGGCTATCCACTGTCCCAGCCACACACTACAAGCAGGGAACCCATGGCCTTTACCTGAAGCATATGGTATAGGCTGCCCGAAAGTCACTTTGAGGATGCAGTAATGTAGATAACAAATACAACACAAAACAAGTACCTGTATCACAATTCTACTTTTATTGCCATACATGAAAATCCACTGGCAGTTTGACAACACCCTCCCGTCATATACATGTTTCCATACAACTAAATACAATGATTCTATCAGTCAAATGACAGTCACGCGGACATCGGCATCCACCCATATACACAAGCAAGGTTTTATCAGGAATATGCAGAGCAAATATGTAATGCTTAGGTGCAGTACAGAAACCATTCATACAACCTAGGAAAATACTTTCTTCATGATTTCATACAAGTTGTGACTTCATATATCTACTTGTTTATAATGGTGGACCGTGAGGATGGTTCTCCAACACTTTCAGGAACATCAAATCAGAGTACGAAATTGAGCTCTGACGTTTAGCATAAAGCGACAATTTCTATTATGAAGGCTACACCACAGACTCATTTCTATTGCGACCCATTTAACATGATACGATGTGAGAAATAACTTCATCGAATCAACTGATTCGTAACATGTAGCGTCAACATTTATTCTCTACTTTATTCCTTATAGCAGTAAATGGATATAAAATAGAGACAATATCCAAGTGAACCTTTTTATCGCTACTGGCTTCTGAAAAATATAATTATTAATTTTAAGTCAGTCATAAATCCTTTACTAAGCAACAACAAAATCTGGATAGTAATCGTCTCAATTATTTCTCAAAAAAGTAAAACATCGGTTTAAAACTAAAAAAGTAAGTCATACAAACATAAACAGTTGTACACCAAATACCATCTTTCAACAAAGAAACAATCTCACCCACAACATAACAAGTATGTAATCATGGTAACACTGTATACACTGTAACACAGGATAGGATTTCATTACATGTGACTAAGGGCAGTTCCATATAATTTGACTGATTTAGAAAGTGATACATTTGATTTCAACATGCATCCTGTTTCTAGTGGGATTCACTGTTTTCTACCAAGTTATCTCCCCTAGAGAACTCTCCACAGTAATACCAGTACAAACACACCACAGGTTATTGGAAGTTTATGTGAACAGTTGAAAGAGTCAAGTATGAAGATATTAAGTAGTATTCTCAAGTGTTAAAATCTGCTTGTCTACCTAACAGTCTTACAAAGCCAACCCTGAGATTTTCAAGCTATTTTTTTTTTCAGTTTGTGGATCGGTTATTTCAGTTTCCAAACCTGGGATTTTATCAACCAGTGACTAAACTCATATTGTTATCCAACATAGTTGATAATTCAGGTTATTCAGATAATTCATCAGCAGTACATTTTATCAAAAAAGGTCATCTTTTCATTTTTTCGTTAACTGGAATTTGTTTTTAAAACAAAAGAATGCCCCTTTGAATATAAGATAGTGGGTCCTTGAACATGTTGAAATTACTGCTTGACCCTTAACCTTGACTGAGAGAAAGTGGACTACCCAAACAAAGTTAGATAAAAAACATACTACTCCACTTCTAATAGAGACATATGCATCTGTCCATTATACACAAACTGATTCTTATAATGTAAAATTTACAGTTAAATAGAATGACATATCTGATTATCCCTATCAAAAGTAGAGCAGTAGACTTCAAAAACAGAAGATTCCGGTCACATTATTTGGCCAGTACATTTGGTAATCTGAGTCAATCCATTTTTACATGTGTGAGAATATTCAGCAAGACTATAATGCCTAAATTGCTATGGGCTGTGCAGTGTTCAAGAGTAATACATTGAGATGGGAATCTGGTTCTCGCCACGAGGACCGATGTTGGTGACATCCGACTGCGACCTTGTCTACAGCATGCGCCGGATCATGTAGTTAAGGATACCACCGTTGCGGAAGTACATCAACTCCACTTCAGTGTCGAAGCGAGCCTTTGCTTGGAATGATCGACTGTCACCAAGCTGTAGAAGATTGAAAATATGTCATCTACAAATATCACGTGACGCAAATAGAAAGACAAGTAATCATAAAACCAATGACAGTATAGCATAGATGATCAACCTTGTATTACAATTGTAGACACGGTTCAGTGTTGATCAAGTATTCATTTGCTGTGAACCGTCAAGGCCCATTCCACAAAGCAATCGTAGCACTAATACAATTGTAACCCTTACATTGTAACACTGACTATGGCTGACAAGGCAGTTGTTTTGAAACTTGGATTTGAGTGAGTGAGTGAGTGATTGATTGAGTGAGTGAGTGAGTTGGGTTTAACGCAGCTTTTAACAGTATTCCAGTTATATCACTGCGTGTCAGCTTAATGTGGGAGGAAAGCCCGAAGTGATGCAGGACTGAGACGTTTATCACTTCGGTGAAACCCACAAGCACGGGTTTGGTGCTGACAAACCTAGAAACATTAAGCAGGGCAAACCGGGATTCGAACCCACAATCATAGGTTTCTGGCGTGCCCAAGGGACGCAACTCTGCACAGCGAATCGCGGCGCCTTAGACGACTGGGCCACCCACGCCCCCCTGGATTTAAGTGAGTGAATTTTACAACAATCTGGCAATATCATGGCGGGGGACTTCAGAAATGGGCTTCACACACTGTACCCATGTGGGGAATCCAACCCAGGCCTTCGGCGCGGTGAGCAAACGCTTTAACCATTAGGCTATCCCACCGCCCCAAATTGGATTTGAACTTCTGTGGAATGTTCCAGCAATATCATGGCGGGGGACATCAGAAATGGGCTTCACACACTGTACCCATGTGGGGAATGGAACCCGGGCCTTTGGCATAGCGAGCAAACACTTTAACCAATAGGCTATCCCACCGTCCCAAATTGGATTTGAACTTCTGTGGAATGTTCCAGCAATATCATGGCAGGGGACATCAGAAATGGGCTTCACACATTGTACCCATGTGGGCAAGCAAACGTTTTAACCACCGCCCCAAATTGCATTTGAACTTTTTTTCTGTTTTCTGTGTGTTTAGTCATTGAAGACAGTTGCGTGACAGGTCTCCACATGGTTGATGAAGGTACTAGCACCTGTTTCCAAACGTCGCGTTGAGTAAGTGAGTGAGTTTGGTTTTATGCTGCTTTTAGCAATATCACAGCAGGGGACACCAGAAATGAGCTTCACACATTGTACCCATATGGGCAATCAAACTCAGGGCTTCGGCTTGACGAGCAAACACTTTAACAACTAGGTTACCTGACAGCCCCCTAAAAATTGACAACTGACCTTGACCTCGATGACCTGGCCAGGTTGAATGTCATCAGGGAGGGTTATGCTGAATGTCTCCTTCCCGCTGAGCTTGAGAGTGTCGGCGTTCTGTCCGTCCAGGTACTGTAGGGGGATCAGACCCATCCCCACCAGGTTGCTGCGGTGAATACGCTCATAACTCTCCGCTATCACAGCTCGTACACCCTGAGGAAAGGAATAACAGAGTCAGTAGGGCCGGTTAATACATTGACATATGACTCATGGAAGTCAAATGTTTGTTGTTTAATGCCGCACTCAGCAATATTCCAGCTATGTGAAGGCGGTCTGTAAATAATCGAGGCTGGACCAGACAATCCAGTGATTGACATCATGAGCATCGATCCACGCAATTGGGATACGATTACATGCATCAACCAAGTCAGCGAGCCTGACAACCTGATCCTGTTACAACAAGCATAGTTGCCTTGTACGGGGAGCATGGGTCGGTAGACAAAAGAGCCCTACTCTGTGCATGAACTTTATATCAACCCTACTGTTGCCTCATATTGACTAGATGGCTGATAGACCGTGGCACATGTTTTACGAGAAATGATACTGTCGATGAAATATAATCTGTATATTCACAAGTGATGGGGGATCCAGGTGGTGGATGTTCACCATATTGGGGGAATTGTTTGAACAGTATTGCAGTCATATCACCGTCTGTCAGCTTGATGAGGGAGGAAAGCCTGCAGTGAAGCAGGTCTAAATTGATTTTTCACTTTGGTGAAACTCGTAAGTACTGGTATGGTGCTGACAAGCCCAGAAACATAAGGGGGGTCTGAACCCATGATCACAGGTTTCTGGCACTCCTAAGGGAGGCTACTCTGCTCAGTGACCTTCAGTGCCTTAGACTGCCGAGCCATGGCGCTCCCAGCAGGTATAAACTAAATCTTGTTCAGGATTTATCTAGGATTCCAAACTGAGAGCCTATGGCCGGCAAATCTTGGAAGAAAATTTCGGAATATTTTCATCATGATTATTTTCCAAAATTCAGAGGTATGTTGAACATTGTATTTAATGCAGTAATCTAAAACTAAGTACAGTTATCAATGAACACACTTCTCCGCAACATAACCATAACATTAGTTCTGAGTATAATAACATGAATTAGGAATTCTTTAATAGGTGAGTGAGTGTGTGAGTATTGTTTTACGCAGCTTTTAGCCATATTCCAGCAATATCACGGCGGGGGGACACCAGACATGGGCTTCGCATATTGTACCCATGTTGGGAATCGAACCAGGGTCTTCGTTGTGACAATTTTTTAATAAAGTGTGTAAACAAATGATGGACTCACAAGCATGAATGGACCCTTTGCTGCCCAGTCTCGTGAGGACCCGGACCCATAATCCTTGCCGGCCAGAATAACCAGCGTCTTGTTGTCCTTGCGGTATCTCTCTGCTGCATCAAACACATCCATCTACAACAAAATACCGTAGCAATCATAGCCAGCTGCACCAGTTAGTACGTATTTCCTGTATATATTAACCCCTCATTGTATCACTGCATCATCCCTGTATATATTACCCCCTCACTGTATCACTGCATCACCCCTGCATATATTACCACCTCACTGTATCACTGCATCACCCCTGTATATATAACCCCCTCACTGTATCACTGCATCACCCCTGTATATATTACCCCCTCACTGTATCACTGCATCACCCCTGTATATATTACCCCCTCATTGTATCACTGCATCACCCCTGTATATATTACCCCCTCATTGTATTACTGCATCACCCCTGTATATATTACCACCTCACTGTATCACTGCATCACCCCTGTATATATAACCCCCTCACTGTATCACTGCATCACCCCTGTATATATTACCCCCTCATTGTATCACTGCATCACCCCTGTATATATTACCCCCTCACTGTATCACTGCATCACCCCTGTATATATTACCCCCTCACTGTATCACTGCATCACCCCTGTATATATTACCCCCTCACTGTATCACTGCATCACCCCTGTATATATTACCCCCTCACTGTATCACTGCATCACCCCTGTATATATTACCCCCTCACTGTATCACTGCATCACCCCTGTATATATTACCCCCTCATTGTATCACTGCATCACCCCTGTATATATTACCCCCTCACTGTATCACTGCATCACCCCTGTATATATTACCACCTCACTGTATCACCCCTGTATATATTACCCCCTCACTGTATCACCCCTGTATATATTACCCCCTCATTGTATCACTGCATCACCCCTGTATATATTACCACCTCACTGTATCACTGCATCACCCCTGTATATATTACCCCCTCACTGTATCACTGCATCACCCCTGTATATATTACCCCCTCACTGCATCACTGCATCACCCCTGTATATATAACCCCCTCACTGTATCACTGCATCACCCCTGTATATATTACCCCCTCATTGTATCACTGCATCACCCCTGTATATATTACCCCCTCACTGTATCACTGCATCACCCCTGTATATATTACCACCTCACTGTATCACTGCATCACCCCTGTATATATTACCCCCTCACTGTATCACTGCATCACCCCTGTATATATTACCCCCTCACTGTATCACTGCATCACCCCTGTATATATTACCCCCTCATTGTATCACTGCATCACCCCTGTATATATTACCCCCTCACTGTATCACTGCATCACCCCTGTATATATTACCACCTCACTGTATCACCCCTGTATATATTACCACCTCACTGCATCACCCCTGTATATATTACCCCCTCACTGTATCACTGCATCACCCCTGTATATATTACCCCCTCATTGTATCACTGCATCACCCCTGTATATATTACCCCCTCACTGTATCACTGCATCACCCCTGTATATATTACCCCCTCACTGTATCACTGCATCACCCCTGTATATATTACCCCCTCACTGCATCACTGCATCACCCCTGTATATATTACCCCCTCACTGTATCACTGCATCACCCCTGTATATATTACCCCCTCACTGCATCACCCCTGTATATATTACCCCTGTATATATTACCTCCCTGTATATATAACCTCCTCACCGCATCACCCCTGTATATATTACCCCCTCACTGCATCACTCCTGTATATATTACCTTCCTGTATATATTACCTCCCTGTATATATTACCTCCCTGTATATATTACCTCCTCACTGCATCACCCCTGTATATATTACCTCCTCACTGCATCACCCCTGTATATATTACCCCCTCACGGGATCACCCCTGTATATATTACCTCCTCTCCACTAGGTATATGGACAGTCCTGGGACCTGGCTTGCTAACAAACTTGTTGACCAATCGGATGTTGGCAAATGTTCCACGTGCCATAACTGAGTCATGCCCTCGACGAGAGCCATAGGAGTTGAACTGACGTGGCACCAGGCTGGAACCAAACACACATACATGGTTAAATCTGGGATTGACATTGAATTTGTTCAGCATATTTATTCAATTTGCTTGCAGGTGTTCAATGCTACAATTAACACTATTCAAGCAAGGCGGCCTGTACATAATGTAGTCTGGACCAGACAAACCAGTGACTGACATTACAGTTCATGATAACTAGCATCTGCATTGCCTAAGTTTTTAATAGTAATGCTTTGTTTAAAAGTGGCATTGTTTTTGTAAATCTAGGGTTAAAAGATTAATAACTGCATCAACAATAATTTCAATAGTGTGAGTGAGTGAGTTGGGATTAACGCCACTTTTAACAGTATTCAAGTTATATCACGGTGTGTCAGCTTAAACTGGGAGGAAAGCCCGAAGTGATGCAGGTTTCAGACGTTCACCACTTCAGTGAAACACACGAGCACGGGTATGGTGCTGACAAACCTAGAAACATAATCAGAGCTTGCCAAGATTCGAACCCACAATCATAGATTTCTGGCGTGCCCAACGGATGCAACTCTGCACAATGAATCGCAGCGCCTTGGACGACTGGGGCACCCGTGTCCCTAATTTTAAAAGTGAGTGTTGGTTGGTTGGTTGGTTGGTTTGTTGTTTAACGCTGCACTCAACAATATTCGAGCTATATGACGGCGGTCTGTAAACAATCGAGTCTGGACCAGACAATGCAGGGTTTCACATCGTGAGCATCGATCCATGCAATTGGGATACGATGGCATGCATCAACGAAGTCAGCGAGCCTGACCACCCGATCCCGTTAGTCGTCTCTTAAGACAAGTATAGTCGCCTTTTACGTCAAGCATTGGTTGCTGAAGACCTTTTCTACCCCGGATCTTCACAGGTCTAAAAGTGAGTGAGTGAGTGAGTGAGTTTAGTTTAACACCGCTTTTAACAGTATTCCAGTTATATTCCGGCGTGTCAGCTTAATGTGGGAGGAAAGCCCGAAGTGATGCAGGTCTCAGACATTTACCACTTCGGTGAAACCAACGAGCAAGGGTATGGTGCTGACAAACCTAGAAACATAATCGGGGCGAACCATGGATTCGAACTCACAATCATAGGTTTCCGGCATGCCCAAGGGACGCAACTCTGTACAGCGAATTGCGGCGCCTTAGACGCCTTGGCCGCCCGTGCCCCCAGTGAGTGAGTGAGTTGGGTTGGGTTCAACAGTGCATTCAACAGTATTTTCGTGAGACAAGATGCCATGCACATCATACATTTATCACGCTACAAGCACAGGCATGGTCCTGACAAACCCAGAATAATCATCATCGGGACATGTCTGGGATTCGAACAATCATTTATGACTAGGCCACAAGGCAAAGTCACCAACGACTGGGCCACAAGGCAGTGTCACCAACGACTGGGCCACAAGGCAGTGTCACCAACGACTGGGCCACAAGGCAGTGTCACCGACGACTGGGCCACAAGGCAGTGTCACCAACGACTGGGCCACAAGGCAGTGTCACCAACGACTGGGCCACAAGGCAGTGTCACCAACGACTGGGCCACAAGGCAGTGTCACAGACGACTGGCCACAAGGCAGTGTCACAGACGACTGGGCCACAAGGCAGTGTCACAGACAACTGGGCCACAAGGCAGTGTCAACGACGACTGGGCCACAAGGCAGTGTCACCGACGACTGGGCCACAAGGCAGTGTCACAGACAACTGGGCCACAAGGCAGTGTCACCGATGACTGGGCCACAAAGCAGTGTCACAGAGAACTGGGCTACAAGGCAATGTCACCAACGACTGGGCCACAAGGCAGTGTCACCGACGACTGGGCCACAAGGCAGTGTCACAGACGACTGGGCCACAAGGCAGTGTCACAGACAACTGGGCCACAAGGCAGTGTCACAGACGACTGGGCCACGAGGCAGTGCCAAATTAAGTTTAGGTAATACAACTACGTAGATCCACTTCTTACCCTCTGCTGGAGAGGTATCTGGCAGCACTGCTGTTCCTGGCAATGCTCCCAGCAGGTGAGATGTGATCGGTCGTCACTGAGTCCCCAAGGTTCAGCAGCACATGGGCATCAGTAACTTCGGGCAGGGTGGTCGGCAGCTCCCTCGTCTGTAACAACACACCACCTCAACAAACAGCAAACAGTGACATGTCATATAACAGTGAGTGAGTGAGTGAGTTTGGTTTTACGCCGCTTTTAGCAATATTCCAGCAATATCACGGCGGGGGCCACCAGAAATGGGCTTCACACATTGTACCCATGTCGGGATTCGAACCTGGGTCTTCGGCGTGACGAGCGAACGCTTTAACCACTAGGCTACCAGACCGCCCCTCATATAACAGAGCTTACCATGGATCAAAACTTGACTAGAGGACGGAAATATAGCATGACAAGGGGCAATGCCATGGATGTTGAGAATGGGCTGGGGTTTATTATGCTTTGTCAGCTTGGTCAGGGATTATATGGACCCACTTACACATGATACAGGTTTAACACTGCACTCAGCAATATTTCAGCCAAATGATGGCCACCTGTAAACAATCGACACCCCGCCAGGGTATGATGATGCAAAATCAAACCCTGAGTGTGAGTATGGTCTTACGCCGCTTTTAGCAATATTCCAGCAATATCACGGCGGGGGATGCCAGAAATGGGCTTCACACATTGAACCCATGTTGGGAGTCGAACCCGGGTCTTCGGCGTGACGAGCAAACGCTTTAACCACTAGGCTACCTGACTGCCCTCTCAAACCCTGACCACCTGATCCGTTTGGTCACAGCCTCTTATGACCAGCATAGGTTGTTGGGGTCATGGAAAGGCAGTGAGGTAGATCTCCCTCGGAACAGTCGAGTGTGTCTCAGCACGGTACAACTCACCATGCCGTCAAAGAATGGCGGTGACTTGATGTAGGTGGAACTGTCTTCCCATGGGAAGAGCATGGTCTCCGGAGCCTCCAGCGAGTTCCACCTAGTGTTTCCCTTCTGCAATAGAACATTAAGGGCAGGTGAAATGGGGTTCAACCTCGCAGTCAACATTACTGCGCTTATATTCTGCTATATAATGCTGACAAGCAAAAGTTTTGTTTGTATGTGTGTGTGTGTGTGCATGTGTGTGTGTGTGTATGCATGTGCTTGTCTGTGTGTGTGCATGTGCTTGTCTGTGTGAGTGCGTGTGTCTGTGCATGTAAGAGTGTGTTTGTATGTGTGTGCATGTGCTTGTATGTGTGTGCATGTGCTTGTCTGTGTGCATATAAGTGTGTGTCTGTGTATGTCTCTGGCTGCTTGTACTAGTCTCGACGTATACCAGTTTAATGATGTTAACCTAATGAGATACCGTGCCACAGTTTAACATGGATACCCCACTCAGACACTGTATACTAACTCCGACCCTTCCAGTCCTTGTCATATACCCTTAATGCTGAGCACCAGCCTGGGTAACAATAAATACCATCATACATATGAAACGGCCAGGGATCGAAACGGCCAGGGATCGAACCACCATCCTTCCACTCTCCAGGCAAACACTGTATCCACTAGACTACGGAGGCAGTGTAATACAACATTAAAGAAGTGAGTTTGGAGTGAGGAGTGAGTACGGTTTTACACCCCTTTTAGCAATATTCCAGCAATATCACAGCGGGGACACCAAAGATGGTCTTGACACACTGTACCCATGTCGGGAATCAAACCCTTGTCCTCGGAATGACGAGCACACACTTTAACCACAAGGCTACCCAACCACCCTTGTGAGTCTGTGATAGGTCTGCGGTGAAATACTTTGTAGTGATGCGATACGACAGCACGTGTCACGTCACCTACTCTAGCCGTGTAGCCCAACAGGAAGGGCAATGGGGAAACACATGCTGCATGACTTTAAGTAAGTACTTACTGATATTCTAGAGTAAACATCTTGGAACATGGCTGGTACCACGTTTTCTTTTTCAATTTCCTGTGGATAGAAAATGTTATTTCTTTAAGGACTGGTTGAAGATGGCAAACACTTTAACAACATGCAGGGCGAGGAACAAAATGTACATAAAACATCTTCAGGTTGACCTTAGAAATACAAGACGTAAAGTTCTGATTACTGCATGGTTGTTTGTTTGTTTGTTTGTTTGTTTGTTTGTTTGTTTGTTTGTTGTTTAAAGCCACAGTCAGCAATATTCCAGCTAGATTCCAGCAGTCTGTAACTAATCAAGTTTGGACAAGATAACAGTGATCAATTCATGAGCAGCCTCCAATGATGTTGATAACACAATCTATCAAGTCAACAAGGTTGATCACCCCATCCATTGAGTAGCCTTGTACGTCATGCATGGGTAGCAGAGATCAATGTAATAGAAATGAATATAGTATTTATTTCTTCTTTCAACACAAATGACAAATATTGAAACACATAACTTGAATATAATGAACAGCCACTGAGTTCCACACCAAACGCCCACCCACCCACACAATATTTTCAAAAGTCATTGCCTGAGAACCATTCTTTTCTTTTTTAAAGCCTATGTGCTCCTAGTTCACCTGGATTTCTTGTCTGGTGGGCCAGATGTCGCGCAGGTAGACCTCCTTGCCTTCTGGGGTTGTGCCTGGAACAAACATCACAACATGTCTCAACATCAAAATACAGAAGACTTCCTAATAGCATATCATATATATTGTACTCTGTGGCACCCTCTCTCTCTTTTCCTCTCCCCCTCCCACCCCCTCTCTCTCCCTCCCTCTCTCTCCCTCCCTCTCTCCCCTCCCTCTCTCCCCCTCCCTCTCTCTCTCCCTCCCTCTCCCCTCTCTCTCTCCCTCCCTCTCCCCTCTCTCTCCCACTCCCTCTCTCTCTCCTTCCCTCTCCCCTCTCTCTCTCCTTCCCTCTCCCCTCTCTCTCTCCCTCCCTCTCCCTCTCTTTCCCACTCCCTCTCCTCTCTCTCTCCCTCCCTCCCTCTCCCCTCTCTCTCCTTCCCTCTCCCACTCTCTCCCTCCCTCTCCTCTCTCTCCCTCCCTCTCCCCCTCCCTCCCTCTCCCCTCTCTCCCTCCCTCTCCCACTCCTCTTTCCCTCTCTCCCACTATCTCTCTCTCCCACTATCTCTCTCTCCCCTCTCTCCTCCCCCCTCCCTCCCTCTCCCCTCTCTCTCTCCCTCCCTCTCCCCTCTCTATCCCTCCCTCTCCCACTCTCTCTCCTTCCCTCTCCCCTCTCTCTCTCCTTCCCTCTCCTCCCTCTCCCTCTTTCCCACTCCCTCTCTCTCTCCCTCCCTCCCTCTCTCCCTCCCTCTCTCCTCTCTCTCTCCCTCCCTCTCCCCTCTCTCTCCCTCCCTCTCCCACTCTCTCTCCCTCCCTCTCCTCTCTCTCCCTCCCTCTCTCTCTCCCTCCCTCTCCCCTCTCTCTCCCTCCCTCTCCCACTCTCTCCTCTCTATCTCCCTCCCTCTCCTCTCTCTCTCCCTCCCTCTCCCCTCTCTCTCTCCTTCCCTCTCCTCTCTCTCTCCCTCCCTCTCCCACTCCCTCTCTCTCTCCTTCCCTCTCCTCTCTCTCTCCCTCCCTCTCCCCTCTCTCTCTCCCTCCCTCTCTCTCTCCTTCCCTCTCCCCTCTCTCTCTCCCTCCCTCTCTCTCTCCTTCCCTCTCCCCTCTCTCTCTCCCTCCCTCTCCCACTCCCTCTCCTTCCCTCTCCTCTCTCTCTCCCTCCCTCTCCCCTCTCTCTCTCCCTCCCTCTCTCTCTCCTTCCCTCTCCCCTCTCTCTCTCCCTCCCTCTCCCTCTTTCCCACTCCCTCTCTCTCCCTCCCTCTCTCCCTCCCTCTCTCCTCTCTCTCTCCCTCCCTCTCCCACTCTCTCCCTCTCTCCCTCCCTCTCTCCCCTCTCTCTCCCTCCCTCTCCCTCTCTCCCCTCTCTCTCCCTCCCTCCCTCTCTCCCTCCCCTCTCTCTCCCTCCCTCTCCCACTCTCTCCCTCTCTCCCCTCTCTCTCCCTCCCTCCCTCTCTCCCCTCTCTCTCCCTCCCTCTCCCCTCTCTCTCCCTCTCTCTCCCACTCTCTCCTCTCTCTCTCCCTCCCTCTCTCCCCTCTCTCTCCCTCCCTCTCCCCTCTCTCTCCCTCCCTCTCCCACTCTCTCCTCTCTCTCTCCCTCCCTCTCCTCTCTCTCTCCCTCCCTCCCTCTCTCCCTCCCTCCCTCTCTCTCCCTCCCTCTCTCCCTCCCTCTCTCCTCTCTCTCTCCCTCCCTCTCCCCTCTCTCTCCCTCCCTCCCTCTCCCCTCTCTCTCCCTCCCTCCCTCTCTCCCTCCCTCCCTCCCTCTCCCTCCCTCTCTCTCTCCCTCCCTCTCTCCTCTCTCTCTCCCTCCCTCTCCCCTCTCTCTCCCTCCCTCCCTCTCTCCCTCCCCTCTCTCTCCCTCCCTCTCCCCTCTCTCCCTCCCTCTCCCACTCCTCTTTCCCTCTCTCCCACTATCTCTCTCTCCCACTATCTCTCTCTCCCCTCTCTCCCCCCCCCTCCCTCCCTCTCCCCTCCCTCTCTCCCTCCCTCTCCCCCTCCCTCTCCCTCTCCCCTCTCTCTCTCCCTCCCTCTTTCCCACTCCCTCTCTCTCTCCCTCCCTCCCTCTCTCCTCTCTCTCTCCCTCCCTCTCCCCTCTCTCTCCCTCCCTCTCCCACTCTCTCTCCCTCCCTCTCCTCTCTCTCCCTCCCTCTCTCCTCTCTCTCCCTCCCTCTCCCCTCTCTCCCTCCCTCCCTCTCTCCCTCCCTCTCTCCTCTCTCTCCCTCCCTCTCCTCTCTCCCTCCCTCTCCCACTCTCTCTCCCTCCCTCTCCTCTCTCTCCCTCTCTCTCCCTCTCCCCTCTCTCTCTCCCTCCCTCTCCCACTCCTCTTTCCCTCTCTCCCACTATCCCTCTCTCCCACTATCTCTCTCTCCCCTCTCTCCCCCCCCCCCCCCTCTCTCTCTCTCTCCCTCCCTCTCTGTTGTGTTTGTGTGTTAATAATAATTATTATTAACACAAATTAGGCCATTTTTAATTAGAGTTTTACAATTTATATAATTTGTTGATGAACCAGGAATCACTAAACAAATAATACATACAAACATGCGACAGAAGGATAGAAGAATAGAGTCCTACCGAGTGGCTGTGTCTCGAAGTCTATACACACAGTTCCCGCCAGGGCGTAGGCAATCACCAGCGGGGGAGAAGCCAGGTAGTTGGCTCTTGTCAGTGGATGTATACGCCCTTCGAAGTTCCGGTTGCCAGACAGAACCCCGCAGGTCACTAGTTCCCCCTGAGGGAAGGTCATCACAGACTTACAGTCCACAGTTCCAATAAACAAGTACATTAAATGGCATAACCCTGAACTTAAATGATTAAAAAATAAACAAATAAAACCCAAAAATATATAGCATGTCTTTGTTTGTTATTTATCACCGAACGCGGAAGTATTGCAGCTATATGACAGCGGTCTGTAAATAGTCGAGTAGGGACCATTCATTCTAGTGATTGACATCACGAGCATCGATTTATGCATTTGGGATACAAATGACATGACAGAGAGCAGTCGAAAAAAATAAAATATTTCATATTCTGTATATTGCTTTTATCTTTTTTATTCCCATTCTGTAAATCAAAAATCAAACAATTGTGTCGTTACCTTCTCTATCCCCTCTGCTACAGAGTCAGGGAGCGGCCCGCTGTTCCCGATACACGTCATACAGCCATACCCTACAATACTGAACCTGTGAAAAATAACAGAAAAAAACACAAATAAAAATAGAAAGAATCCACATCCAAAGTGACATTCCCAGTCTAAAATCATAACAGCTCTGCCACCATAAAGTGAAAGTTGTCCTTTTCATGTAAATATTTGAGATCATAATATATATTTTTAACTCAAAATGCTCAAATTGTTAACGAGTTTTAAAATGTCATGACCTGATCCGTATCTCACAGGTTGATATAAGATCTATATCACCTGTGAATACATACGGCCACAGTGCAGTGTCTCAATGATGTTTGTTTATTTGTACAGCAGATGGCTGTAAGTTTGTTTGCTGTTTAACGCCACACTCAGCAATATTACAACTCTTTGACAACAGCCTGTAAATAATCGAATCTGGACCAGACAATCCAATGATTCACATTGTGAGCAATGATCCACGCTGGTGGGGGATGATCAACATTGACGTGAGTACGTCCTGGGTACCCTCCCTCTGCCTCTGCTTGATTGAGTGGTTAAAAAAAACAATGCAATGCGTAAGTTTGTTGTTTCTTTGTTTAACGCAATATTCCACCTATATGACGGCGGTCTGTAAATAATCAAGTCTGGACCAGACATTCCAGTGATATCAAAAGCATTGATCTACACATTTGGGATCAATGACATGCATGAACCAAGTCAGTGAGCCTGACCACCTAATCCCGTTAGTCCCCTCTTACGACAAGCACAGTCGCCTTTTATGGCAAGCATCATTTGCTGAAGACCAATTTGGATCTTCATGGTACCACTTCGGTGAAACCCACGAGCATGGGGCAAACCGAGATTCCAACCCACAATCATAGGTTCCTGGCGCGCCCAAGGGACACAACTCTGCACAAAGGATCGCAGTGCCTTAGACGACTGGGCCACCCGTGTCCCCGTAGTCCATATAGTCTTGTTGATGCCCCTGATCACAAAGATGCACTGCTACAATACTCAGTCACACTGCATAACATCGGGACATAAGGTCTCTATCTGCTCACAAGCAATAAAACATGTCTAATGGTGAGTGAATGAGTGAGTGAGTGAGTTGGGTTTAACGCCGCTTTGAACAGTATTCCAGTTATATAACGGCATGTCAGATTAACTTGGGAAGAAAGCCTGAAGTGATGCAGGTGTCAGATGTTTACCACTTTGGTGAAACCCACGAGCACCGGTATGGTGCTGACAAACCTGGTACCATAATCGGGGCGAATCTGGGTTCGAACCCATGTCAGTGGTCAAGACCTAAGTTCACCACTTTACCCATGAGCATGGTGCTGACAAACTAAGGATCACAATCAAGATGAATAGGAGATTTCAACCCACCATAAGATCCTGGCATGTTTAAGGGAGGCAAATCTGCAGAGTGAATTGTTCTTCAGACAACTAGGCCAACCATGCCCAAAAAGGCCATGAAAGCCATGCCCAAGAGGACCATGAAAACCATGCCCAAGAAGGCCATGAAAAAAACATGGTCCAGAAGGCCATGAAAACCATGCCCAAGAAGACCATTAAAACCATGCCCAAGAAGACCATTAAAACCATGCCCAAGAAGACTATGAAAACATTGCCCAAGAAGACCATTAAAACCATGCCCAAGAAGACCATTAAAACCATGCCCAAGAAGACCATTAAAACCATGCCCAAGAAGACCATTAAAACCATGCCCAAGTAGACCATTAAAACCATGCCCAAGAAGACCATTAAAACCATGCCCAAGAAGACCATTAAAACATTGCCCAAGAAGACCATTAAAACCATGCCCAAGAAGACCATTAAAACCATGCCCAAGAAGACCATTAAAACCATGCCCAAGAAGACCATTAAAACCATGCCCAAGAAGACTATGAAAACATTGCCCAAGAAGACCATTAAAACCATGCCCAAGAAGACCATTAAAACCATGCCCAAGAAGACCATTAAAACCATGCCCAAGAAGACCATTAAAACCATGCCCAAGAAGACTATGAAAACATTGCCCAAGAAGACCATTAAAACCATGCCCAAGAAGACCATTAAAACCATGCCCAAGAAGACCATTAAAACCATGCCCAAGAAGACTATGAAAACATTGCCCAAGAAGACCATTAAAACCATGCCCAAGAAGACCATTAAAACCATGCCCAAGAAGACCATTAAAACCATGCCCAAGCCCAAGAAGACCATTAAAACCATGCCCAAGAAGACTATGAAAACATTGCCCAAGAAGACCATTAAAACCATGCCCAAGAAGACCATTAAAACCATGCCCAAGAAGACCATTAAAACCATGCCCAAGAAGACTATGAAAACATTGCCCATGAAAACAATGACTAGTAAAACACATTTTTCACCCTTCATGACTGGCTGTGAGTCCTTACCCTAGTTTCTCCAGATAGGGCGTGACCCCACTCTCGCGGAGATAGTAAGTGACGACTCCGCTCCCCGGGGAGAGACTAGTCTTGATGTAGGGCTTCACTGATAGACCTGCTTCCACGGCCTTCTTGGCCAGGAGACCTGAAACAGCGGAAGCATGTGTAAAGTACAGTTTTTAACAAGAAATCAAGCCATATAATTTTCAGGGTTGAAAGATCGAGTGTAAGAACTTTCAGATATTCAGGACTTACCTGGGTCTATCCATTTTCGAGTCCAAAACTCCCTGTAATAAGATTGACATGAATTTGTGGGTCCACTGCATTGATTTCTAGGAATTTCACTGATGTCAGATCATTGTTAGGTTTTGCAGAATTTTCCTATTCGGAATATTCTATAAGTAATACGTTACCACTGGGCTGCTGCCCGCCCGTCCCCCGAGCACTTGCTCTCGCAAGAGACAAGAGTGAAGGTTGTCACATGGCAGCTAGGTGGCTAAGGAGGTAATTGAGATCTCTGTGGAAGATTTCGTTATAAGAGCAGTTGTGGGGGACAACAGCCTCGGTATAACAGTGGTAACGTATTACTTAATGTAATTATTTGATTCAAACAGCCAAACTTTTTTGTATCCTGCTGGACATGCAATGTAAATATCCGGAACCATTTACAATTTTTATGCATACAGAATATCATGAGTATCGATCCACGCAATTGGGATCGATGACATGCATCCACTAAGTCAGCGAGCCTGACCACCCGATCCCGCCTTTTACGACAAGCATAGTCACCTTTTACGGCAAGCATGGGTTGCTGAAGACCTATGCTACCCGGAATCTTCACGGGTCGGCTTTGCGATTGAAAAAAAACATATAAACTCATTGTATGGGTGCCCACAGGTACCCAGAGGCATCATGGTGCCACGTGTACCCCAGGGCATCATGGTGCCACGTGTACCCAGGGGCATCATGGTGCCACGTGTACCCCAGGGCATCATGGTGCCACGTGTACCCAGGGGCATCATGGTGCCTCGTGGAGCCCGGGCATCTTCATGCTGCATGTACCCCAGGGCATCATTGTGGCCACATGTTCCCTGGGTCATCATCATGCTGCGTGTACCCCAGGGCATCATTGTGGCCACATGTTCCCTGGGTCATCTTCATGCTGCATGTACCCCAGGGCATCATTGTGGCCACATGTTCCCTGGGTCATCATCATGCTGCGTGTACCCAGGGACATCATTGTGGCCACATGTTCCCTGGGTCATCATCTTGCTGCGTGTACCCCAGGGCATCATTGTGGCAACTTGTTCCCTGGATCATCATCATGCTGTATGTACCCCAGGGCATCATTTTGGCCACATGTTCCCTGGGTCATCATCATGCCGCGTGTACCCCAGGGCATCATTGTGGCCACATGTTCCCTGGGTCATCATCTTGCCGCGTGTACCCCAGGGCATCATTGAGGCCACATGTTCCCTGGGTCATCATCATGCTGCGTGTACCCCAGGGCATCATTGTGGCCACATGTTCCCTGGGTCATCATCATGCTGCGTGTACCCCAGGGCATCATTGTGGCCACATGTTCCCTGGGTCATCATCATGCCGCGTGTACCCCAGGGCATCATTGTTGCCACATGTTCCCTGGGTCATCATCATGCGGCGTGTACCCCAGGGCATCATTGTGGCCACATGTTCCCTGGGTCATCATCATGCTGCGTTTACCCCAGGGCATCATTGTGGCCACATGTTCCCTGGGTCATCATCATGCCGCGTGTACCCCAGGGCATCATTGTGGCCACATGTTCCCTGGGTCATCATCATGCTGCGTGTACCCCAGGGCATCATTGTGGCCACATGTTCCCTGGGTCATCATCATGTTGCATGTACCCCAGGGCATCATTGTGGCCACATGTTCCCTGGGTCATCATCATGCCGCGTGTACCCCAGGGCATCATCATGCCGCGTGTACCTAGGGGCATCATTGTGGCCACATGTTCCCTGGGTCATCATCATGCAGCGTGTACCCCAGGGCATCATTGTGGCCACATGTTCCCTGGGTCATCATCATGCCGCGTGTACCCCAGGGCATCATTGTGGCCACATGTTCCCCGGGGCATCATCATGCTGCGTGTACCCAGGGGCATCATCATGTTGCGTGTACCCAGGGGCATCATCATGCTGCGTGTACCCAGGGTCATCATCATGTTGCGTGTACCCAGGGGCATCATCATGTTGCGTGTACCCAGGGGCATCATCATGCTGCGTGTACCCAGGGGCATCATCATGCTGCGTGTACCCAGGGTCATCATCATGCTGCGTGTACCCAGGGGCATCATCATGCTGCGTGTACCCAGGGGCATCATCATGCTGCGTGTACCCAGGGGCATCATCATGCTGCGTGTACCCAGGGTCATCATCATGCTGCGTGTACCCAGGGTCATCATCATGCTGCGTGTACCCAGGGGCATCATCATGCTGCGTGTACCCAGGGTCATCATCATGCTGCGTGTACCCAGGGGCATCATCATGCTGCGTGTACCCAGGGGCATCATCATGCTGCGTGTACCCAGGGGCATCATCATGCTGCGTGTACCCAGGGGCATCATCATGCTGCGTGTACCCAGGGTCATCATCATGTTGCGTGTACCCAGGGGCATCATCATGTTGCGTGTACCCACCTGCTCCTAGCATGACGGAGGGGTTGCTGGTGTTGGTGCAGCTGGTGATGGCAGCGATGACGACAGAGCCATGGCTTATTGTGTACTCCTGGTTGTCGTAAACGACAGGCACTGTTGTTGACAGCTTGTCTTCGGGAAGGCCGAAACCCTACAAGGACATAACACAGAGTGAGTGAGCGAGTGAGTTTGGTTTTACACCGCTTTTAGGTCTGTCAATTACTGCACCCCAACGTCAACAGGTCATGGACAATTGCAATATACCAATAGGTCTGTCAATTATTACACCCCTACGCCATCAGGTCATGGACTATTGCAATATACCAATAGGTCTGTCAATTATTACACCCAACGCCATCAGGTCATGGACTATTGCAATATACCAATAGGTCTGTCAATCATTACACCCCAACACCTTCAGGTCATGGACAATTGCAATATACCAATAGGTCAGTCAATTACAGCACCCCAACACCATCAGGTCATGGACAATTGCAATATACCAATAGGTCAGTCAATTATTGCACCCCAATGCCATCAGGTCATGGACAATTGCAATATACCAATAGGTCAGTCAATTATTACACCCCTACAAGGGCAACACTTTTGGCCCCAGGTTACTGACCTTGAAGCCGACCTTGGTGGACAGACAGCTGAAGAAGTCTGACTTCATGTCGGAGACAGACACACGGTCATGCGGACGTTTAGGCCCTGAGCAGCATGGCACTACACTGGCAAGATCAAGTTCAACAATCTGAAAAAATACACTAGACTTTAGATTCTGTAGTTCTGGCACAGAATTCTAGAGTAAATCAATGGAGAGTGGGGGCAGGCCTCAGCCTGCAATATGTGAATGGAGGACTTGAATCATGAAGCCTGAGACGGGTCCTTGAATCTTGGAGAGTGGGATGGTGCCTTGAATCATGGAGAGTGAGACGGGGTCTTGAATCATGGAGAGTGAGACGAGGCCTTGAATCATGGAGAGTGGGATGGGGCCTTGAATCATGGAGAGTGAGACAGGGGTCTTGAATCATGGAGAGTGAGACAGGGTCTTGAATCATGGAGAGTGAGACGAGGCCTTGAATCATGGAGAGTGGGATGGTGCCTTGAATCATGGAGAGTGAGACGGGGTCTTGAATCATGGAGAGTGAGACGAGGCCTTGAATCATGGAGAGTGAGACGAGGCCTTGAATCATGGAGAGTGGGATGGGGCCTTGAATCATGGAGAGTGAGACGGGGTCTTGAATCATGGAGAGTGAGACGAGGCCTTGAATCATGGAGAGTGAGACGGGGTCTTGAATCATGGAGAGTGGGATGGGGCCTTGAATCATGGAGAGTGAGACGGGGTCTTGAATCATGGAGAGTGAGACGAGGCCTTGAATCATGGAGAGTGAGACGGGGTCTTGAATCATGGAGAGTGAGACGGGGTCTTGAATCATGGAGAGTGAGACGAGGCCTTGAATCATGGAGAGTGAGACGGGGTCTTGAATCATGGAGAGTGAGACGAGGCCTTGAATCATGGAGAGTGGGATGGGGCCTTGAATCATGGAGAGTGAGACGGGGTCTTGAATCATGGAGAGTGAGACGAGGCCTTGAATCATGGACAGTGGGATGGGGCCTTGAATCATGGAGAGTGGGATGGGGCCTTGAATCGTGGAGAGTGAGCATGGTGAGATTGGGCCTTGAATCGTGGACAGTGAGATTGGGCCTTGAATCACGGGACAGCAAGATAAGCATGTAGGATCTACCTGTGAGAAGACTGGGTCCTGAGAGGCATCGCTGAAGTCACGGAACATCTTGTTCACCTTCATATATTTCTCAATGAAGTTCAGCTTCTCTTCCGCTCTGCCTGAAAAATAAACATGACAATATGTAACTGTGTCCTTGAAGCAAGTGCACCAACACCATGAACACAGCATTACGCTGCGAGCAAGTGCACCAACACAGCATTATGCTGCAAGCAAGTGCACCAACACAGCATAATGCTGCGATCACTACACCATATTCGTCATAAATCCAGGTTTGTGTTAAAGTTTCAACAATGTTTAGTCAGATTTGTAATATTCCCATCAACTCATCTATATCCGGCAGATAATACATGTAGTAACCATGATAACAGTAACAGCATGTTAAATATCAATCGACAGAAATACATTAAGTCTCTGAAAACCAAGTCTATAATTTTCAAATGTCATCATCTTTCTATGTTAAACTTACTCAACAGACACAGACTGCGATTTAATTGTGAAAGTTAGTATATTCTGATAACTTTGAATGTTTGTTGTTTAATGTCGCACTCAGCAATATTCCAGCTATGTGACGGCAGTGTGACTAAATAATCGAATCTGGACCAGACAATCCAGTGATTGACATCATGAGCATCAATCCACTCAATTGGGATACGATGGTATGCATCAACCAGGGCAGTGAGCCTGACCAACAGATCCCATTAGTCGCCTCTTATGACAATCATAATTGCCTCTTACGGCAAGCATGGGCTGCTGAAGATAAATTCTGACCCGGATCAACATAGTCAATATGATAACACTAAAATATGCTGAAAATGATGATAAAAGCCAAAATTTTTTGGCACAGACTCCAGCTGTGATAACATCGAGTACAAACCCGACCTTAGTCTGTCTTACAGACCCTGATACAAATATATCAAATACAGCCCATGCAAGTCTATAATGTTTGGCAAGTCTAGATTACTTCTGAAAATGAAGTGAGTCTCTGGGCTCCTTTTTATTACATTTTTATTAAGATAATTCAACAACTTTTTTCCGGTATGATATGTTCATTTATCATCCAAAACTGGCTCCCACAGGAGATATCGCTTGGATTAGATCAAGCGATATCTACACTGTAGATATCGCTGCAATGAAATTACATCACAATGCTTTGCAGACCATTGTGATGTCACTGGTTACCATGATGTCACAATCAAATGACTTCACTAATGGCTCTGCTACTGAAGCTGTTGGCAGTACTTTTTACACTGAAGACACTGCTAATTACTGTCTACTAATTGAAAAAGTTGGAAGAATGATGTTGGATGATAAATAAAATCTCACCCTCGTGTCTTTTGATATCAAATATATCAACCCTCGTTGATAAAAGTGGCAAAAATCCTCGGCAAGCCTCGGAATTTTTCCACTTTTATCAACTCGTGTTGATATATTTGATATCAAAAGACACTCGGGTGAGATTCTCTATTTCAGAGACTAGGTGTAAGTCTGACCCCACCTGTCTGTCGGAGATACACAATGCTCATCTCATCCACAGGGAAGTAGCCCACGGTGGCTCCGTACTCGGGGCACATGTTGGAGATGGTTGCTCGGTCAGCGATGGACAGATCAGTCACTCCCGGGCCAAAGAATTCCACAAACTTTCCTACAACTCCTATTTGACGTAAATGCTGAAATGTAGGAAACATGAACTGAGAACAAGACTATGACATTTTCTTTTCCTTAAAAAACTTTTTCCGATTGCTTAGCATGTTTATTGTCCTTCGCTGTTGTTTCTTGCTAAATGCCGTACTCTGCAATATTCCATCATTAACCCAGCGGTCTGTAAATAATTGCTGCTGGACCAGGGCCTTCCCCTTAAACAAATCGACCTGACTACCGTAAGCCCATGTTAAAGTATGGGGGTTACGATCACCTTGGCACTAAGACTACTGTAAGCCCATGTTAAAGTATGGGGGTTACGATCACCTTAGCACTAAGACTACTGTAAACCCATGTTAAAGTATTGGGGTTACGATCACCTTAGCACTAAGACTACTGTAAACCCATGTTAAAGTATTGGGGTTACAATCACCTTAGCACTAAGACTACTGTAAGCCCATGTTAAAGTATGGGGGTTACGATCACCTTAGCACTAAGACTACTGTAAACCCATGTTAAAGTATGGGATTTAAGATCACCTTAGCACTAAGACTACTGTAAACCCATGTTAATGTATGGGATTTACGATCACCTTAGCGCTAAGACTACTGTAAACCCATGTTAAAGTATGGGAGTTACGATCACCTTAGCACTGAGACTACCATAAGCCTATGTTAATGTATGGGATTTACGATCACCTTAGCACTAAGACCACTGTAAACCCATGTTAAAGTATGGAATTAACAATCACAATAGCACTCTAACTATCGTAAGCCAATGTTAAAGTATGGAGGGGTGGTCGGGTAGCCCAGTGGTTAAACTGTTCGCTCATCATGCCAAAGAACCAGGTTCGATTTCTGGTGTCCCCCGCCGTGATATTTCTGGAATATTGCTTAAAGCAGCGTAAAACCATACTCACTCACTCACTGTTAAAGTACGGGAGTTACGATCACCTGAGTGTCAAGATCACTTTGTGGAACAGGGCCCAGACAATCCTGCGATTGACACTATGAGCAACGATCCACGCTGTCAGGGTAAAATGACATTCAATCAGCCAAGTGACTGAAGCTGACCACCCGATGCATTCAGTTATCTCTTAGGTTGGTTGGTTGGGTGGTTTGTTGTTTAACGCCACATTCAGCAATATTCCAGCTATATGACAGCGGTCTGTAAATAATCGAGTCTGGACCAGGCAATCCAGACAATCCAGTGATTGATATCAAGAGCATTGATCCACGCAATTGAGATCAATGACATGCATCAACCAAGTCAGCGAGCCTGACCACCGGATCCCGTTAGTCGCCTTTTACGACAATCATAGTCGCCTTTTACAGCAAGCATGGGTTGCTGAAGACCTATTCTACCCCGGATCTTCACGGGTCCAATGCATTCGGTTATCTCTTAGGAACTGTTATATTGCCTGCAACGGATTCTAATCTGGAATCTCCACAAGGTGTCCATTATATTTGTGTTGGCTCGAAATATAAGACCCAAGTGTGCTTTCTGATAGATGTATTTGGAAATTCTTATGTTGTTTATTTTTATATCCTTTTTCAAAATATTTAAGTCCACACACAACATTAGTTATCGATCAAAATAGCTATGTCACAACATGGCTAGGGGCATTCCAGGTGGACAGAGTTACCTACCTTGGTGATGGTGAGAACAACATCGGTAGAGGTGACTGGAGGGTTGAGGGAGTGGTCTACACAGAGTTACCTACCTTGGTGATGGTGAGAACAACATCGGTAGAGGTGACTGGAGGGTTGAGGGAGTGGTCTACACAGAGTTACCTACCATGGTGATGGTGAGAACAACATCGGTAGAGGTGACTGGAGGGTTCAGGGAGTGGTCTACACAGAGTTACCTACCTTGGTGATGGTGAGAACAACATCGGTAGAGGTGACTGGAGGGCTGAGGGAGTGGTCTACACAGAGTTACCTACCTTGGTGATGGTGAGAACAACATCGGTAGAGGTGACTGGAGGGTTGAGGGAGTGGTCTACACAGAGTTACCTACCTTGGTGATGGTAAGAACAACATCGGTAGAGGTGACTGGAGGGCTGAGGGAGTGGTCTACACAGAGTTACCTACCTTGGTGATGGTGAGAACAACATCGGTAGAGGTGACTGGAGGGTTGAGGGAGTGGTCTACACAGAGTTACCTACCTTGGTGATGGTGAGAACAACATCGGTAGAGGTGACTGGAGGGTTCAGGGAGTGGTCTACACAGAGTTACCTACCTTGGTGATGGTGAGAACAACATCGGTAGAGGTGACTGGAGGGTTGAGGGAGTGGTCTACACAGAGTTACTTACCTTGGTGATGGTGAGAACGACATCGGTAGAGGTGACTGGAGGGTTGAGGGAGTGGTCTACACAGAGTTACCTACCTTGGTGATGGTGAGAACGACATCAGTAGAGGTGACTAGAGGGTTGAGAGAGCCAGTAAGTTTGTATCCCACGACTTGCGGCAGCACCATGCTGATCGACTGGCCCAACATCACAGCTTCAGCCTCAATACCACCGACACCTACACAGACACACAGAACACTGGATCTATAAACACAAAGTTAAGTTTGGGATTTGTTAAATTATTGATGTTGCCATGTTTCAAAACATCTTAAATATATGACATAATTCTATGTCCAGAATTCATCTAGGATTCCAAATCAAGCAGCCTTGGCAGACAAAATTGGGAAAAATATTTCATTCAATGCAAAATTGAAAATTTAAAGGTCCTTATTTTCTTACATTCAGCATGTTCAGGGGTATTTTAATATTTCATTCAATGCAAATATTTCAAACAAACTTGAAACCTCTTCTTGTTTATTGGTGCTGTTTTCAGTTGAATGCAAGTCACCTTTGCAAAGGAATAATAATTACTAATAACATTAGTTATTACAATAATAACATGACACCATTTTTGCATTCCAATTTGGTAACTTCAGTGAGAAATGAGTGAGTATGGTTCGGGGCCACTTTAAGCAATATTTTAGCAATTTCATGATGGCGGGAGGCACCAGAAATGGGCTTCACACATACGATGACATGCATTAACCAAGTCTGCGGGCCTGACCACCTGATGCCATTAGTGCCTCTTATAAAAGACTCACTCGCCCCTTACGACAAGCACACTCGCTCGCCCCTTACGACAAGCATGGGTTGCCAAAGACCTTTTCTAATCTGGATCTTCATGGGTAAAACAACTATGCAAAAACTACATGGCAAAAGGATGCAGCATTCAATCGAGGCCAGATATCTAATTTGACTTTCTGTATTTTACTCATTTCACTTTTTACACGGTTTAACTGAAACTTCCAGCAATATCAGGGCAGGGTACACCAGAAATGGGCTTCACACATTATACCCATGTCGGGAAGTGAACCCGCCAGGTCTTCGGGGTGACGAGCGAACGCTTTAACCACAAGGCTACCCGACTGCCCCAAAACTTTAAGGAAAAATGAAGTGTCTCACCCCATCCAACTACTCCCAGGCCATTGATCATGGTGGTGTGAGAGTCAGTGCCCACAACACTGTCAGGGTAGAGAACTCCATCGGGGTTGAACACCACTCGGGCCAAGTACTCCAGGTTGACCTGATGCACGATGCCCGAGCCGGGGGGCACAATCAACATGTTCTTCAGCGCCTTGGCACCCCACTGCAGTCAGGGAGAAAGTGAGTGAGTGAGTGAATAGCGAGATAGCGAATGAGTGCGAGATGGGTAGATGTGGTGAGTGACAGCGAGGAGACAATGTGAGGGCAAGTGAGTGTAGTGTTAGTCAGTTGTGAGTGAGTGAGTGATGGGTGGATGTGTGAGTGAGTGAGTGAGTGAGTGAGTGGGTGGGTGGGTGTGTGAGTGAGTGATGGGTGGATGTGGTGAGTGAGTGAGTGAGTGAGTGAGTGAGTGGGTGGGTGGGTGGGTGTGTCAGCGATGGATGGATGTGGTGAGTGAGTGAGTGAGAGCGAGGAGACAATGTGAGAGCAAGTGAGTGTAGTGTTAGTCAGTTGTGAGTGAGTGAGTGAGCGAGCGAGCGAGCGAGTGATGGGTGGATGTGGTGAGTGAGTGAGTGAGTGAGTGGGTGGGTGGGTGTGTCAGTGATGGATGGATGTGGTGAGTGAGTGAGTGAGTGAGTGACAGCGAGGAGACAATGTGAGAGCAAGTGAGTGTAGTGTTAGTCAGTTGTGAGTGAGTGAGTGAGTGAGCGAGCGAGCGAGCCAGTGATGGGTGGATGTGGTGAGTGAGTGAGTGAGAGTGACAGCGAGGAGACAATGTGAGAGCAAGTGAGTGTAGTGTTAGTTAGTTGTGAGTGAGTGAGTGAGTGAGTGCGTGACAGTGAGTTAGTGAGTGAGATAGCAAATGAGTTAGATGGTAAGTATTATAGTGACAGGTGAGGTGAAATGGGGTTTAATGTCGCATCCAAGATGATTGCACTTATATAGCAACGTTAAGATAGTGAGATAGCGAATGAGACAGCAAGTGAGTGAGTCAGTGAGTTAGTGAGTCAGTGACAGCGAGGAGACAATATGATAGCCAGTGAGTGTGGTGTTAGTCAGTTGTGAGTGAGTGAGTCAGTCAGTGAGTGAGTCAGTGAGTCAGTCAGTGAGTCAGTCAGTCAGTCAGTCAGTCAGTCAGTCAGTCAGTCAGTCAGTCAGTCAGTCAGTCAGTCAGTCAGGTAGATGGATAAGTCCCACGCTGCTTTCAGCAATATTCCAGCCCTGTCACTTCAGGGGGACACCAAAGATATGCTTTATATGTTGCACTTATGTGGGGAATTGAACCAGGTCATTTGTCATAATCTGATCTGCTGTCATGATACGCTGCCCATCTATTACGTCACGTACCGTCATTCTCTCTGTCAAAGTTTCTGTCATCAGTTCAGAAGTGCTTACCTTTAGGAAGAGAAATCTTTCTTTATTTCTCTCAAATTCAAGTTTTTCATTTTCCTCCAGAGCATCAGCACTGAAACAATATTTGGTTGTCTTGACAACATATCACTACTCTCGTAGCAATCACAACGAGCTAAGGTCAACCTCTTACAACACTGTAACCATGGTAACAAATACAATTTACATAAAATTTGGGCCCACAAAAATCACACGAACATGTCAAACAGGCCTTCCACGTGTTATCAAAAAACACCAAGAAACACTCAACACAAACTGAAGGAAGGTCCCAGAAGCCATTTGTGGAGAAATTTAGTTTGAGAAGGTTTATCACTGTCGACAATTGCTGAGGAATCTTTGAGGGAAGTGACTGTACATCATGTCATACAGTAATGCAATCAACATAATCAATCAATTTTGAATAGGACATTGCCAGACATGAGAACAGCAAAACTGATTTTTGGAGGAACATCGCCAATGTAGGTTGTATTTTTTTTTAATTTCAAAAACAAGGATTAAAATAAGTGCATTTTACATCATTCTGAGAGTGAAAATCCCGGAATTCTGGGAATCTGAGGAAATTCTCATATCTTCATTGATTAATAAAAAATGAATTTGTACAAATGCTGCCGTGAACAGCTGCAAAAATGCTGCATTTAGCACTTTTTCAAATTATTTAATAAAAATTGGATGTCAAAAAACTGTTTCATAATTTATAGCTTATAATATATGTGTATTATAACAAACAAATAAAAAAAACAGATGGCACTACAGTGTTTTCAGGTTAGTAGATGTGGGAAAATATGTATAAGAAAAAAAGCAAATTATAAGAGTGCAACATAATGCAACAAAACTTGTAATAAAATTGTAATTTTGGAAAACTGTGTTTGTGAGGGGGGGGTTAACTTTTAAAAGTATTTTAGTTATGTTACAGATAACAAGTAAAATTAAGAAGTCCCAATTAAGGTGATGTGAGGTGAAATGGTGTTTAATGTTTAACAAGATTATTGCACTTATATAGCGACTTGCATGTATGTGTGTGTTTGGCTGCTTGTACTAGTTCGGACTTGCCGATTTTATAGTGCTTGCCCTCTGAGATACGATGCCACAGTTAAACATGAATACCCCACTCAGACACAGTATACCGACTCCAAGCCGACCAGTCCTTGTTTTAGCCCCTGGATGCCAGGCAGGGTAACAATAAGTACTATCTTTTAACGTCTTTTGGTATGACGCCGACCTTCTACTCTCTGGGCAGACTCTCTACCACTAGACCATGGAGGCGGTCCCCAATTCAGGGTCAGAACTTGAAACAAGCCCAGACACTCCAGGAAATCTTACATTCTTGTGATAAAGGAATTCCAAGGATGAGAAATATCAGGATGTTGCCAATCGTCTTGTAAATAAGTAAAAGTAAATTTCTGCCACTGCAAGAGTGACGGAGTCTTAACCAATCTCATTAAAATCAGATCTAAGTTCTTGCTACCGCTGAACAAAGATCTGCAGACATCACCATTACTGTTCATGTCAGAATGATCTTTCATCCGACCAATCAAAACATCGCTTACCAGATTTGGAAGTGACAGTTGGAATCTGTTTTCTAATCATTCAACCTAGAAAATGGTTACACAGGGTATTCCGAAATCATTGTCTCTCACTTTAATGGGATAACATTTCAAAAGGAAGAGATTTTCCATAGCCCGTAAGAAGTACTGGCATACAATCTGTCATCTACTAGACATTCCAGAATTTGTTTTTGTTCCGTTTTCAAATTTTGAATCACGAACTTTGTCAAAATAAGTCTTCAAAGCGAAGTCTGGAATGGAAGTCGCCAGTTTGAAACTAGTGAGTGAGTGAGTGAGTTGGGTTTAACGCCACTTTCAACAGTATTCTAGTTACATCGCGGCGTGTCAGCTTAATGTGGGAGGAAAGCCCGAAGTGATGCACCAGTGAAACCAGCTAGAAACATAATCGGGGCGAACCGGGATTCAAACCCACAATCATAGGTTTCTGGTGTGTCGACTTCTTTTTAGTCATTTCTTTCAGAGGTCGGTCAAAGTTTGTGAAAGGTTGATCTGACGTGACCTATAATGGGATGTCCTTAGATCTATGGGTAGCGTTAACAAGCATGTAGATTTGACTTTAATGAGATTGAGTTTTAACCAACAAAAAACAGCACTCAGCAATATTTCAAACAAACCAAGGCACCTGTAAATAATTAAGCTAGGAATATGAGAATCCAGTGAATGATACAAGGACCACCAATGTGAAGTACAGACGTTGGTGAAACCTACAAGGATAATATGCGGACACACAAAGGATCCTTGAGGAAGGTTGGTGGGATGAATCTTTGATTGAAACATGCGGGAAAAAAAAGTGAAAAAAGCAAGCAATAGTCTTTGTGATTTGAAGCAAACGCTACTGAGAAACACACCAAATTTCCCCTCATTTGAACAATCAGATACTTTCTTCGTTTTCTAGAGGCTGAGAAAAACTTACTTTTCTCCAAAGACTTTTACCTGTCCTCAAAATTCTCCCATATATAGCGCTATATAAATTCATTATTTTTTTATTATTATACACACAAAACTATAAAGTTAAGAGTGCATGGAAAATAGAAATAGAATATAATGTGCAGAAATTCATGCAGTAACAGGGGCGGTCGGGTAGCCTAGTGATTAAAGCGTTCGCTCGTCATGCCGAAGACCCGGGTTCGATTCCCGACATAGGTACAATGTGTGAAGCCCATTTGTGGTGTCCCCCCGCGTGATATTGCTGGAATATTGCTACAAAGTGGCGTAAAACCATTCTCACTCACTCACTCACTCGCTCATGCAGTAATAAAATCTACAGCTACAATTGACCAAAAACCCACATAGCCAAAGAAATACAATAACAACAGGAGAGTGGGGGGAAAAATAAAAAAATTATGCAAATTTGCTCAAAAATGTAAAATTAAACCAACCCGCCGGTTTTGTGGCCGTGAAATGGACATAGAGAATCTAAAACAGGCATCCCTGAAGAGGAGCATACTCTGCAAGAGGTTGACCTTGACCCTGGGTTTGAACTTTGAACTGGTGTGACCCCGCCTCCGGGGTTAGGTGAATATTGCAGACCACTGAAAATAAACGCTACTGCTCAAGAAAATTAAAACTATTACTTTTCATAAATTCTTTAAACTTTGTTTCCAGATAAACGAAATTGGCGAGTGAATGTGTAGTGAATGAGTAATAGAATTTCGTTTAACACCGTTTTGAACAGTATTCCAGTTATATCACGGCATGTCAGCTTAATGTTGGGGAGGAAAGCATGAAGTGATGCAGGTCTAAGACATTTATCACTTTGGAAAAATCAACAAGCACAGGTATGGTGCTGATAAACCAAGAAACATCACTGGGGTGAACCAGGATTCGGTCCACGACCATAGGTTTCTGTGGCGCCTTAGACGACTGGGCCACACGTGCCTGGTGAATGTTTTAAGATGGAGTAATATTCAGGCAATATCGACTATATTGTGATATCATAATATACTGACTGTCTGGCAGATAATTTTAAGCCAACTTATATATTCAGGTTTATCATAACTCCTTGTAGATTCTCAAGAAACTTTTAGCATTATTTAACCTAATCAAGACGTGATTTGTTTCTTTTATTTTTAACTGATTTTTCAATATCAATAATGTCTGAAGATCGGCAGGTAACATTTATGGCTCACCTGCCCGACTGCCTTGTTGGGTTTTAAAAATATTTCTAACACTGGTCTGGGCCCTGTAACACAAAGCGGCATAGCGCTAAGACAATTTTAACTCCCATACATTAAACCAGACTTATGACAGTCGTACCGCTAAATGGCTTTGAGGAATGGGACTCAGGACTATACAAGCCAGTGGCTTATAGAATGAGCAATGTTTCAAACATGTCACGCACTGTGACCACAAACAGGTCCCACACCTCAATATAGCTTTACGATAGTCGTAACTCCCACACCTCAATGTAGCTTTATGATAGTCATAACTCCCACACCTCAATATAGCTTTACGACAGTCGTAACTCCCACACCTCAATATAGCTTTATGATAGTCATAACTCCCACACCTCAATGTAGCTTTATGATAGTCATAACTCCCACACCTCAATATAGCTTTACGACAGTCGTAACTCCCACACCTCAATATAGCTTTATGATAGTCGTAACTCCCACACCTAAATATAGCTTTACGATAGTTATTACTCCCACACCTCAATGTAGCTTTATGATAGTCATAACTCCCACACCTCAATATAGCTTTATGATAGTCATAACTCCCACACCTCAATATAGCTTTACGATAGTTGTAACACCCACACCTCAATATAGCTTTACGATAATCGTAACTCCCACACCTCAATGTAGCTTTATGATAGTCGTAACTCCCACACCTAAATATAGCTTTACGATAGTTGTAACACTCACACCTCAATATAGCTTTACGATAGTCGTAACTCCCACACCTCAATATAGCTTTACGATAGTCGTTACTCCCACACCTCAATATAGCTTTATGATAGTCATAACTCCCACACCTCAATATAGCTTTACGACAGTCGTAACTCCCACACCTCAATATAGCTTTATGATAGTCATAACTCCCACACCTCAATATAGCTTTACGACAGTCGTAACTCCCACAACTCAATATAGCTTTATGACAGTCGTAACTCCTACACCTCAATACAAATTTACAATAGTCGAAACTCCCTCACCTCAATGTAGCTTTATGATAGTCGTAACACCCACACCTTAGTGGTCATTATTCCTCTACCTAAAATAGACCTAGCTAAGGCTTAAAAAAATAATTATTTATTTAAAATATAAGAATATAAAATAATAGATGGATTCTGATTGGTCAATAGGAGGGGCATAGAGGGGACATAACTCGTATTGGCCACTGCTGGCGCCCAGTTCGGCAAGGGTGGAAACTGGACTTTTGAGAGTCATTTTACACAAAGGTGTAGATGCTAAATATAAGACAGCGACATCAGCAACTACATCCACCTCACCTCCTGGCCACATCCACTTGCACGGAGTGATCTATCACAAGGTCGGCTGGGCAGACTGGGTTGATTTTCTCTGGATCTCCGTCAAGACGTTTCATGGCGTCTCTCATGGTGGCAAAGTCTACAACTGCAGGAACACCCCTACAACACACAGAAAGACACTGAAATGTCAAAGAAATACCCGGAAACACCCTGAAAAAATAGTGAAAAATCACAGAAACTCATGGAAACATGAAGGGACACGGGTGTCCTAGTCGTCGAAAGTGCTGCAATTCACTGTGCAGAGTTGCGTCCCTTGGGCACGCCAGAAACCTATGATTGTGGGTTCGAATCCCGTTTCGCCCCGTGGGTTTGACTGAAGTGGTTAACGTCTGAGACCTGCATCACTTCGGGCTTTCCACCCACATTAAGCTGATATAACTGGAATACTGTCAAAAGCGGCATTAAACCCAACTCACTCACTCATTCATGGAAAGGTCAACACACTGAAATATTACAGGAACATTGATCACATTGATCACAGAAACACACGATGGGACCCAAAGGGCTTAACTCACGTAAAATCCTGGCAGACCTGAAGGGAATCTCACATGGTAAATACTGACGTAAAATCCTGCAGGATGACCCTGGCAGGCCTGAAGGGAATCTCACATGGTAAATACTCACGTAAATTCCTGCAGGATGACCCTGGCAGGCCTGAAGGGAATCTCACATGGTAAATACTCACGTAAAATCCTGCAGGATGACCCTGGCAGGCCTGAATGGAATCTCACGTGGTAAATACTCACGTAAAATCCTGCAGGATGACCCTGGCAGGCCTGAAGGGGATATCCCTTGGTAAATACTCACGTAAAATCCTGCAGGATGACCCTGGGGGGTCTGAAGGGGATATCCCGTGGTAAATACTCACGTAAAATCCTGCAGGATGACCCTGGCGGGCCTGAATGGGATCTCCACACTGTTGGCCTGCTGCTTCTCCCAGTCCAGTATGTTCTCCACATCCTTCTTGAGGACCTGGAACTCATCACAGTTCCTCACGGCCGACTCCAGCAGGACTCTCACAGAGTAGGGAAGCTTGTCTGCAACAACGCATCACAGCGGTGGCACTCATCATTCACATCATCCACTAGTCTAAATACCAAAAAAGTCTCTTAGGATCAGTCCATAACAGCCCATATATTACCATTATCGTTTGTTTGTTTGTTGTTTAAGGCCGCACTCAGCAATACTACAGCTATATGATGGCGGTCTGTAAAATAATCGAGTCTGGACCGACAATCATGTGATTGATATCATGAGCATCGATCCATGCAATTAGGATCAATGACATGCATCAACCAAGTCAGCGAGCCTGACCACCAGATCCCATAAGTCGCCTCTCACGACTATGTGAAACCAATGGGCTAACATATACTGAACAACAAAAGTTCCTGTGACATTGAATATGATTGAATTGAATATATAATAATTCTCACTTTATGGTGTTTAAATGTTGAAACAACACCATAAACCATGTAAACTATGTTTGCATATAACATGTATAACCATAAAAGCAAGAGATTGAAATTTTGAAGAAGAAAAAGAAAATGTTGTTAGGTTGTATTAATTTTTAGGGGATATGGTCATGCATTTTTTTGTCGCAGAATTGTGGATTTTTTCTGCAGAATTTTGATGATCATGATAATACTGCAGAATTCATCAGGAACTAAACTATCCTCACCATATCGACTGTCATTGAGACCAGGTAGGCTGTAATACTTGTAGTCCTTCCCATCGATTGTGACGTCCTTAAGCAGTCCGCTGTACGGGTTGCTCCCTGCTGCAAATACAAACACTCTGTTACCATGGTAACACAAAATGCATCACAACAAAGGCCCAGGTTGAGTGTCTACATGCTCAAGTCTCCACACAAGTCCAATGTCTGCTTTGAGCCACTGCCAGAACACCAGTTGGCATGGTCCAGCTGCTGTCTGTGTAAAACACACAACATAAAAACTAGGACCAAATTACTACTGAGTGATTGAGTTGGGTTTAACGCTGCTTTTAACAGTATTCCAGTTATATCGCGGCGTGTCAGCTTAATGTGGGGGGAAAGCCCGCAGTCATGCAGGTCTCAGACGTTTACCACTTCGGTGAAATCCACGAGCACGGGTTCGGTGCTGACAAACCTAGAAACATAATCGGGGTGAAGGATTCGAACCCACAATCATAGGTTTCTGGTGTGTCGACTTCTTTTTAGTCATTTCTTTCAGAGGTCGGTCAAAGTTTGTGAAAGGTTGATCTGACGCGACCTATAATGGGATGTCCTTAGATCTATGGGTAGCGTTAACAAGCATGTAGATTTGACTTTAATGAGATTGAGTTTTAACCAACAAAAAACAGCACTCAGCAATATTTCAAACTACTACTACTGAGTGACTTCAGCTACAAATATAATAAAATTAAATAAGAATAAAACAATGAGTCATCAGAAGATGACAAATCAGCCAGCGCCCACAAATTCAAAAGTGCAAATAATCAGATCATGCTTGTTGTTACAAGAGTGAGTGAGTATGGTTTTACGTTGTTTTTAGCAATATTCAAGCAATGTCACTGCAGGGGACACCAGAAATGGGCTTCACGCATTGTACCCATGTCGGGAATCGATCCCGGGTCTTCAGCGAGGCGAGCGAACGCTTTAACTACTGGGCTACCCGACCACCCCTGTCTTAATGAGAGTATTCCTATCTTATCTGTACAAAGAGTAGTTACTGAGCTATCAAAACAATACCATGGAACAGAGCTATAGATAAGCTGTTGGTTTTTGGGGTATTTAACTTTAAACCTGTTTCATAACAATCCATGTAAATTATTTAGAACTAGTGAGTGAGGGAGTTGGGTTTCATGCTGCTTTTAACAGTATTCAAGTTATATCGCGGCGTGTCAGCTTAATGTAGGAGGAAAGCCCAAAGTGATGCAGGACGTTTACCACTGCGGTGAAACCCACAAGCATGGGTATGGTGCTGACAAATCTAGAAAACATAATCGGGGCGAACTGGGATTCGAACCCACAATCATATGGACGCAACTCTGCACAGCGAATCGCGGCGCCTAAGACGACTGGCCCACCTGTGCCCCCTCATTTAAAACTATGTGAATACTAGTATACCCATTTGTGTCTGCTTGCGACACCCTCCCCGGGAAGCCTTTCCTTGTTTACAAATCCTAGCATTGTAAGAAAGGTGTATTGTTTTAATCACCAATAAGCGACTGTTTAAGATACATAGACTAGACACAATGGGCTTTTTAATTGGCATCTATCAGTATGTTTGTTGCAATCGGAAATTGAATTTGGCAATCAGCTGATACACAATGATTTTATTTAACAGTTGTAAAATATGCAATCGTTTTTCTAATGGTTGTAATATACACATTAACTTTATTTCAATAGCATATTTATAGTTTTTGGTTGAGAATTTGATATGATAGGATTTAATTTGTGTGCGTATTTCAGATGATTTAATGATTTAATTATATGTAAATATGCAGCTTATCTCGCGCTCTGATGGAATATAATACCTTGTATGTGTGTGTGAGTGTGTTTGCGCGGGCATGTGTCGAGGGAGGTGGGGGTCTGTTGAAGTTACAGAAAAAGAATAAACACCCATTCCTTTATAGTAAATGCATGTTTGCTATCCTTGTAATTGAAGAATATTTGCAAATTTTACGGCCCAGCAAGGGTCAAGGACTTTCATGACTAACAGGTCGTCAGGATAGAACAACTTGTAGCACTATCGAAAATCCCTGGTACATGGCCTGGTTTTGGGAGCAGGTGATCTGGACCCAGACTTTTATGATGATATTGTGTCAATGTTAAACATGCTTCTCATGCTCAGAGTTAAATCTCTTGAATATTCTTCAGGATGTTAAATGTAATTCTGTGATAATATACTGGGGTCTGTTCCACAAAGCTATCATAGCATTAAGGTTATCTGTAGTAGCGCTACAATCGCCTTGGGGAACGGTTAGTTGGTTGGGTGGTTGGTTTGTTGTTTTACGTCGCACTCAGCAATGTTCCAGCTATGATGGCGGTCTGTAAATAACAGTTGGTTGGGTGGTTGGTTTGTTGTTTTACGTCGCACTCAGCAATGTTCCAGCTATGATGGCGGTCTGTAAATAACAGAGTCTGGACCAGACAATCCAGTGATTGATATCAAGAGCATCGATCCACGCAATTGGGATCGATGGCATGCTTCAACCAAGTCAGCGAGCCTTACCACCCGATCCCGTTAGTCGCCTCTACGACAAGCATAGTCGCCTTTTACAGCAAGCATGGGTTGCTGAAGACCTATTCTACCCCGGATCTTCACGGGCACCCTAGTTAATGTACTGTCTTCTGTAACATGGATGTTTGTAAAGACACTGAATATTCTCGTCACAATGTGGCACAAACAGTGCCAGCAAGACACCGACACATGCTCCAGATGCCCACTATCTTATCTCCTCACCTCACTTAACTACCAGTCTAAATCACTGCAGTGATTGGATACTTTCTTCAAGGACCTTGGGCCCCATTTTGACAAAATTTATGGACCACTTTTTGCAAGTATGGACCATAAATTTCACTCCATTGCTAATTGCAAAGGGACATAAATCCATCATAACTTAAGAATTACTGCAGCTGACCATAACATTGTACTGTTTATAATCATAATCTTGAATTTCAGACAATAACATGTCAAGGCATTGTGTAACCAGTTCAAATTATATGTCATTTGAATGTTTGGGAGGAATTACGAAAAACAAACGATTTGGTACATTTTCAAAGGCAAGGGAGTTAACTGACTATATAAAAGTCCCGTTTCCATTTGGGCTGGACAGGACTGGACTTGTGGCTGTCCATGCATAGTCCAATCAAAATCGCCTAACAAAATCAACATTCAGTTCATAAACGACGTGTACAGTCAACTGGGCGTCAACAGATATTTTCCAAATTATTTCATGTTCTTAATCGAGGTGCTTAAGTGATTTGATGTGCCTCGCGAGGGAAGACCCATTGTATAACAATAAAGATCTTGATTATCGGTCAGATCATCTTGACTGTGCGTCCCCATTGTGTTTGAGTGAGAGAGTGAGTATGGTTTTACGCCGCTTTTAGCAATATTCCAGCAATATCACGGTGGGGGACACCAGAAATGGGCTTCACGCATTGTACCCATGTCGAGATTCGAACCCGGGTCTTCGGCGTGAAGATTGAACGCTTTAACCACTAGGCTACCCGACTGCCCCCCCATTGTGTTTGAAGCAAATGCAAGTGATATGAGAGGTGAACAACTGACAAACTGAAACTTCAATTGTTGTTGTTGTTGTTGTTGTTGTTGTTGAGGCTCTGAACGGATGCAAGTTATGTCAGTGCAGGATGGGCAGCGGTTGTGAGTCTTATATTAACATTGACCACATACATGTAGTCTTTGAATGACATTTAGAAGTGACACACATAAGGGAGAGAATTTATGGATGTCAACTTCTTTAGTATGAGAAACACAACTTTTCGGAGTATATACCATGATATACACGATATACCATGAAATACACGATATACCATGATATACACGATATACACAATATACCATATCCACGATATCCATGATATACACAATATACCATGATATACACAATATACCATGATATACACGATATACCACGATATATACGATATACCACGATATACACGATTTACAGGGATGAGAATGGATATTTTCCTTTTCAGCTGAAACATATTTGCAAAGGAGCGTGGTCGATATTTTGGGGGTGTTTATTGGGGAAGCCAGCAGATTTTAACAAATTTATGGTCACTAAAATTCACGGAAAATCGCAGATCCGCAGAACATTCTCATGCCTGTACATACTTATAACCTGATGAAGGAGTAAGCATATACCCCCAAACGTTGTGTTCCTCATAATAAAGAAGCTGACATCCATAAATTCTCTTCCTTCAACTGAAACTTGATCCTGTAGTTTCAACCTTCAACATGTTTGAGTTGTTGAAAACATCATGACACTTACAGAACATGCGAGATGCTGCTTACCTCAAGATATCTAACCTTGAATAAGGACACCCACGGACAGTGAATACAAACATCATTGTTAACACAGAGTTTACACACTGTATATCAACATTCCGAAACCAGCAATGACCAGTGTACAGGTGTACTCTCCCACCTACTTTTTGTTTGTTTGTTGTTTAGTACCGCACTCAGCAATATTCAAGCTACATGAGGGTGGTCTGTAAATAATCAAATCTGGACCTAAAAACCCAGTCATTGACATCACGAGCATTGATCCACACAATTAAGATACGATGACATGCATCAATCGAACTGTATATATAATATTGCTCAAATGTGTTTCGTGAATTGTTTCTAAATATAGTATGCTGAAATATGTTTCACAACTTGTTTCTAAATAGAACTTTGCATTAATGACTAAATTGTGGATATATTAACTTGGTCTCGTCGCTATATGGCTGGGATAGTGCTGATGCAACGTTAAATTTAACCTCACTCACTCACTTGTCCTAAACTTGTTATTATCAACTTATATCATAAGTGATGATAAGTGATGATAAGGGATCTCCATTCTCGTCACTGATGTTGTTCGTGTTGACCTGTGACTTGGGTGCCCTCAGTGATGCAGCCCAACACTGCCTGCCCAGGGGACTTTGACCCCACCGATAACGACAATGACGACCCTGTCCTGTAGATAACACCCTGGGAATCCAGGCAGCATGTCCACATGGACCTTCTCACAGGACATTCACCTTTTGTGTGTGTGTGTTGTGTTCCTGTGTGTTATGTTCATGTGTGTTATGTTCATGTGTGTTGTGTTCCTGTGTGTTATGTTCATGTGTGTTGTCTTCATGTGTGTTGTGTTCATGTGTGTTGTGTTCCTGTGTGTTATGTTCATGTGTGTTGTGTTCATGTGTGTTATGTTCCTGTGTGTTATGTTCATGTGTGTTATGTTCATGTGTGTTGTGTTCATGTGTTGTGTTCATGTGTGTTGTGATGATGTATGTTGTGTTTATGTGTGTTTTGTTGATGTATGTTGTGTTTATGTGTGTTTTGTTGATGTATGTTGTGTTTATGTGTGTTGTGTTGATGTATGTTGTGTTTATGTGTGTTTTGTTGATGTATGTTGTGTTTATGTGTGTTGTGTTGATGTATGTTGTGATGATGTATGTTGTGTTTATGTGTGTAGTGATGATGTATGTTGTGTTTATGTGTGTTTTGTTGATGTGTGTTGTGTTTATGTGTGTTGTGATGATGTATGTTGTGTTTATGTGTGTTTTGTTGATGTGTGTTGTGTTTATGTGTGTAGTGATGATGTATGTTGTGTTTATGTGTGTTGTGATGATGTATGTTGTGTTTATGTGTGTAGTGATGATGTATGTTGTGTTTATGTGTGTTTTGTTGATGTATGTTGTGTTTATGTGTGTTGTGATGATGTATGTTGTGTTTATGTGTGTTTTGTTGATGTATGTTGTGTTTATGTGTGTTTTGTTGATGTATGTTGTGTTTATGTGTGTTGTGTTGATGTATGTTGTGTTTATGTGTGTTGTGATGATGTATGTTGTGTTCATGTGCGTTGTGTTCATGTGCGTTGTGTTCATGTGCGTTGTGTTCATGTGCATTGTGTTCATGTGCGTTGTGTTCATGTGAGTGAGTGAGTGGGGTTTTACGCCGCTTTTAGCAATATTCCAGCAATATCACGGCGGGGGACACCAGAAATGGGCTTCACACATTGTACCCATGTCGGGAATTGAACTCGGGTCTTCGGCGTGACGAGTGAACGCTTTAACCACTGGGCTACCCGACCGCCCTTGTGTCCATGTGCGTTGTGTTGATGTGCGTTGTGTTCATGTGTGTTGTGTTCATGTGTGTTGTGTTCATGTGTGTTGTGTTCATGTGTGTTGTGTTCATGTGCATTGCGTTCATGTGTGTGTGTTGTGTTCATGTGCGTTGTGTTCATGTGTGTTGTGTTCATGTGTGTTGTGTTCATGTGTGTTGTGTTCATGTGCATTGCGTTCATGTGTGTGTGTTGTGTTCATGTGTGTTATGTTCATGTGTGTTGTGTGTTTATGTATGTTGGTTTCATGTGTATTGTGATCATGTGTTCATGTGCATTGCGTTCGTGTGTGTTGTGTGTTTATGTATGTTGGTTTCATGTGCATTGTGATCATGTGTTCATGTGTGTTGTGTGTCCTTGTGCATGTTGTGTATGTAGTGCGTGCTTGCTGGACATGCATGTATATCAACACGTGAAAGTAGTTATTTCAGCTTCTTCACACAAGTACGGTCGAAATAAAATTAAACATAAATACCTATGTACACTGATGTGAGTCATTTATTTAGATGAACATGATGAAAGTTATTCTGCCCTGGAGTTAAAACTGCAGCTGGCATTCTTGAATCGCTGACATGGAAATAATATATATAACATTTCATATCCAATAAGCATGATAAGAGGATCTATATTACCAGTGATTACCAGCAGGCGACATAATAAACACAAACATTTTTATGTTTAACTTATTTCTGTTCCAGCTGCTTTACAGTAGGGACAGGGTGCCCGTAAAATACAAAAATAAAATGTGTGTGGCCTAATGCTCAAATTTTGAAATGCCTTTCCGATTAACAGTTGAAATAGGTTAATGGTGCCTGAAGGATACACTTTGAAATCATATTTTTTAGCAATACCTTGTGACAATGTTCTTTGAATGAAATAGCGCTGGGACGAGTCCAAATTTACTACCCGGGCAGCGGTAGAAACTAACAGTTTCAGTCCACTAGTCCTCATAATGGTTGCTGTCACTCCAGCCTGATAACGGTGTAAGAATCTATATTGAATATCACTATATGCCCCAAACGGAAGTTGTTATCCATAAAGTTTTCTCACAACTGTTATTTATCATGATTATATCTCACAAACTTTAAAGTCTAGCCTGCTTATTTTAAAATGTAATAAAATGGTTCCAGTATTTTAATTGGTATTCCTTTGTTGAAGCTACAGTGTGGTTGAATAGAATGAGTGAGGGAGTGAGTGAGTTTGGTTTAACGCCGCTTTTAACAGTATTCCAGTTATATCGCGGCGTGTCAGCTTAATGTGGGAGGAAAGCTCGAAGTGATGCAGGTCTCAGACGTTTACCGTTTCGGTGAAACCCACGAGCACGGGTATGGTGCTGACAAAGCTAGAAACATAATCGGGGCGAACCGGGATTCGAACCCACAATCATAGGTTTCTGGCGTGCCCAAGGGACGCAACTCTGCACAGCAAATCGCGGCGCCTTAGACAACTGGGCCACCCGTGCCCCCTGAATAGAATGAAGGAATGGTTGGATTCAGCTCAGTACATCTTGTCAATCAGACTCTATCACTCATGTCTGTTGTGCAAGCTGCAGCTAGCAGTAACCAGGTAACATTATTGTTGCAGTCACATGAAATGAACCAAAAAAACTACTCCCACAGCATTCATGACAATTCAATTATCATGAGCTGCGGTGTCAACAGATGTTCAAAATATGCTTGCCTGACCCTTGAATCTCCTCCGAGTTGCTTGATGTCAAATACGTCATCAATACATCAACATTCCAGCGGTAGAAATTGGCCCTAGTCCTGTAGTCCTTGCCAAACTGCCCAATAATTAAGGTATCATAAGGACTAGAAGAAATTTGCCATTTTAAGGGTTTTGTTATCATTATACATGTTATAAGGACTAGTGGACTAAAACTGTTAGCAGAGCTCAAGATAAGCTTTTGGGGTTGTGGGTTTTTTACCCATGCATTTTAAAATCATTGGGTATCAGTAATTCTATCTGGGTAGTCAAATTTCTGTTACCCACTAGTTTCTACACGTGGGTATTTAAGTTAAATATTTATAAACACTATTCATCTAGGCCCTGCAAACTGGTGTCTCGTGGGTTCGAGAGCTTTATAGGACTAAAAAATGCCACGATACTTCCACAAGAAAGTGTGATGGCAAATGATCATGATGTAACTGTCATCGTGGAGTTTGGCAAGGTTGACGGAATGCCTGTTTATAATTTCAAAATAAGTTGCTGATTTGCTAATCGAATACGCAGGGTTACTTCACAATATTTTGATGATACGCACAAGTTTTATTTTTGTAGTGTTTCTGTAATGTTTGTTGCATATTTGATACGCTTGGATTTTATTTTACTGCGTATTTCTGCATTTCTGATGCCTATTTCAAGCAGATACGCAGCTTATCTGGAGCTCTGTGTTAGTTTCTACCGCTGCATTCAAAAGATGTTACAACTGGACGATGGCACTGACAGACCAAGAAACTAATCAGTTCAAACCCATGATGAGGTGAGGTGAAATTTGGTTTTACGTCTTGTCCAAGATTATTGAACTTATATAGCCACGTGAAGGCATGTGTGTGTGTGTGTGTGTCTACTTGTACTAGTCCGGACTGATGCCGATTTATAGTGCTAACTCACTGGGATACCATGCCGCAACATGAATACCCCACTCAGACACAGTATACCGGATCCGAGCCGACCAGTCCTTGTTTTAGCCCCTTAATACCGAGCGCCAGACAGGGTAACAACAAATACCATATTTTTAAGTCTTTTGGTATGGCATGGCTGGGGACTGAATCCCGGACCTTCCGCTCTCCGGGCGGACACTCTACCACTAGACCACGGGGGCAGTCTCATGATGATTATAGAATCTTGGCATGCAGAATGGACTTGACTGATCAAAGCACAAGTTCAACTTCACCATATTCATATTGATTCTTGTTGAATGCTACAGTCAACAATATTCCAGCTATATTGATATATGATGGTGGTCCGTAAATAAACGAGTCTAGACCAGACAATTCGGTGATTGACATCATGAGCGTTGATCCATGCAATTAGGATACGATGACATGAATCACCCAAGTCTGTGAGCCAGACCACACTATCCCGTTAGTCGCCAAGCAATATTCCAGCTATATGACGACGGTCTGTAAATAATCGAGTCTGGACAAGACCATCCAGTGATTGACATCATGAGCGTTGATCCATACAATTGGGATACGATGACATCCTAATCCTTTAACACTATGCACAAAAAAAATGGAAAATGGAAACAAAAACGAAATGGCAATGAACTTTATGACAGCTTGGGCAGTGCCTGAGAAGCAAGACTATTATTTTGTTTTAGCCTAAAATATGACTGGGGATTTATGAGTTGAAAAGGATTTACTCAATGTGAAAGAAAAGAAAAAGTGTACCAGGGTACAATATCATTCTGTTTTATCACCTGCACCAGGTGCAACCAAGTGAATTAATCAGGTTGCACCACCAAAATATTGGCTGCACTAGTTTATCATAAATTGAAACACTGTATTTTCAGTTATTTTGAATATTAAATATATTCAAAGAGAAAATAAACTTGCAGGGTTCATTCTACTTTCCTGACATGGGCCCTTTATATGAAAATTTTAAATATTCCAGAGGTACGCCCATACAGCTCAATGTTAAAATGCCCCATTGTATTTGAAAATGTAGGCCTTTTTTTTCAAATTTAGGGGCTCACAGCACAAGGCCCCACCCTGAACTTAAGAATGTGCTCCAGAATCTATTTCAGGGAAATCTGTACATGGCTTTTCACATCTTGACATCCAGTAATCAACCTTAACAGAAGTTTCAAAATGTCTGTTTGTTGTGATGGTAACCTCATGGGTGACTGTTCTAGTGGTAATTGTGAAGAATTAGTTCTGCAAGTTCACTGCATTCACACCTGTGTATTCTACTATTTTCAAGAAATTTAGTTTCCTTACCAGGATTCATCTAGTCCTGCTCAGAGGCCGCTATTCGGCCACAAGTCTGCAGCAAATATTGGCATATATTCCAAAATTAGAATTACAAATTCCCCAACACATATTATTACATTAATATATATTGTAATGGCTTTACACAAGTGACATGTATTCTAGTGACAACTTGAGCGAAATATTGATTTTTTTCCCAACTTGCCCGCCAATGGCACTTAGTTTGGATTTGGAATTCAGGATAAATCCCAGCTTAAAGAATGTCCCCTAGCAAACTTGAAAAAAAGGCATTTCCACTACAGACAAATTCATTACAGTAATAAATTTTACTACATAGCATCGCCATAACCCACGAATACATACGGCTGATATTAGTACTGTATTTCTTGAGTATGGTGCGCACTTTTTTTCCCCATACAAACAAAACTGTTTAGATGTGTGTGTGTTGTTGTTTTTTTTTTTGGGGGGGGGGGGGGGGGGGAGAGAGAAAGAATGCATTACATATATGTCATTGACATCATGAGCGTTGATCCATGCAATTTGGATACGATGTCATAAATCAACCAAGTCAGCGAGCCAGACCACACTATCCCGTTAGTCATGAAGCATGGGTTGCTGGAGACCTATTCTCTATCAGGATTTTCATGGGACCAATAGATCAATGATTAATTAAGCATTCCCAGTGACATGTTGTGTACACCGTTTGAAGACAAACATACATACTGTGTTTTCTATGTAGAGAAATGTGCTAGCTGTAGAATTGTCAGTGTTAGCAGTGATTTAGACATGAAGGTAGAGACAAATGGCTTTAGGTCACTTTCGTGATATCAACTTTTGATAAGGATTATTTAGTTTGGTTCTTTTACCATGTTTACCAAATTTGAACAAAATCTTTAGGCCATTTGGATTACAAGTAGTAAATGTCCTAGAAAATCGACTGATCAGAAACAATCTGCCCTTTGCCATGACATACATGTAACAATATTATAAATTTGTCTTTATTAAGAGTAGTCCACACCAATGCACTAGTCCCAGAGCTCCAGATAAGCTGCGTATCTGCATAAAATACGCATCAGAAATGCAGAAATACGCAGTAAAATAAAATCCAAGTGTATCAAATACGCAACAAACATTACAGATACGCTACAAAAATAAAAATTGTGCGTATCATCAAAATAATGTGAAGTAACCCTGCGTATTCAATTAGCAAATCAGCAACTTATTTTGAAATTATAAACAGGCATTCCGTCAACCTTGCTACACTCCACGATGACAGTTACATCATGATCATTTGCCATCACACTTTCTTGTGGAAGTATCGTGGTATTTTTTAGTCCTAAAAAGCTCTCGAACCCATGAGACACCAGTTTGCAGGGCCTAGATGAATAGTGTTTTTAAATATTTAACTTAAATACCCACATGTGTAAAAACTAGTGGGTAACAGAAACTTGAATACCCAGATAGAATTACTGATACCCAATGATTTTAAAATGCATGGGTAAAATACCCACAACACCGAAAGCTTATCTGGAGCTCTGAGTCCTCACAGTAAGTTCTGCTTGAACGTCACAAAACTGTTAACTATTCTGTCAGTTTTATTCAGTTCCAATTTGTTGAAAATTGAAGTATTCATAACTGGTTTAGAATAAGAATCCCCAACGCAACAAATCAATGAGGACTACCAACATTTGATTTTACTTGTACTTGACAGTGGACTAACATGAATTTCAAAAGTTGTGATAAACAGTGTTTTAAAAATAAACTGTGCCATGTTCCCATGTGCAATATTTCAGCAATACTGGGACAATGCTGACAAAAAGTAATGACCAGTAAAATAACAGTATTGCAATTGTATTATGTTGAATAAAATTGTCAAAAATGCAATATTATCGCAGAAGAGGTTGCAAATATGACTATTGTAATCAACAAAACCTAACGATATTGCATAAGGATTCATTTCCAAGATTTATCACAGTTTTAACAAAATACTTCACAAAATATTACTTAATATCCTAGGCCTACATCATAATCATGATTATAATCACGATTGCAATAATAATAATAGAAATAATACGCCAAGCAGCGTCACCATGGTTGAAATAACACAACATTCACTCCATTGTTGAACAATGTATAAACGATATATACACATGAGTTGAATATCATGCACACTCCCTCTGTACTATAAATGTCCTAAGACCCAACCATGCTAACACAGCAGTAACAGTGAGAAAATGGACTAACATTTTAGTCAGTCACAGTATGTTACAACATGTTGTACAATACCACAACGAATCAATAGAAGAAAATGGGTCGACATAGAGCTCTCTTTCTCATTTCAAAATATGCATCAAAATCCATTCAAAGAACTCGAGAATGTCATCTTTCGTGTAAATGTATTTATGAGGCAAGATTCGACCACCCATGCAGGTCCTTCAACAAACATCGCCTGCTAGTGCTATCGTCGGCCTAGACTGCCACTGATGCTGTTGGCTTGAAACATTGTGTTAATTAAGTAATGACAGTCTCTACATTTTTTCTCTAAAGATATTTACAACGGGGATTGCGTCTCAATGCAAATTTGAAAACATGTTAAGTTTAAAAGACAGGACAATTACAAGTTGGAAGAAACGCGAGAGCCGAGGCACACTTTCTTACCTGTCGCCGCCATCTTGTCTGCTGTAAAGTCACGTGAGCAAGTGTGCGATTGTATATTCGTAGAAACTAACTATTTACTACCTGAATAAAAATCAATAAAGTATTAAATGATGGTTACATGCGTAATTAATTTTGGAAAAGCTATGGAAATGCTTTAAGAAAGCAGCTGCACAGAATCACCATCATAGACATTGTTAAATTTGGAGAAAAAGATTTTGAGATATTAGCTCTCATGAATATATTTTTCAACGGAAGTATAATATTGGTGGATTGTCTTGTATACCTGACTGGGACATACACGATACCGATACACGTTTGATGCAGTATACAACTAAACAAACGTACGACGTCACCAGTTGTTTCTATACCGTATTTCCTCTACTAGACTCTTGGGCCTCTCTCAATTTCTCGCACGTACGAGTTTCATCAGGCACAATATAGTAATAATTAAATAAGTGGAATAAGATTGAACACAGTTTTAATTGGCTATCGCGCTTTCAACTCGTACCACGTACGAGTCTCACTCAATAAAAAATATAAAATCCAAAAGGAGCCCAGAAAAATATTAAATTTTAAGCAGAGGCAATGTAGATATGCTAAATCATTCTAGACTTGAGTTGAATATATATTTTTAATTTGTACTTTAGGGTCTGGGAGACAGACTATGACAACTCGCTATACCTTGCCGAATTCCAAATTCTAGTCATACTAAGAGTACACTTGTCACTATTAATAATCCAGCGTCCATATTACCGACAGAATTAGCGAAGTAATTATCTGAATGTCGCTATGGTTGAGGTGTACGTTTACGATACTGTGCCGATGCGTTTCTACTCAACGCAACATCCAATCACAAAATAATTGCCCATCATGCATTAACACGTGGAAGCCAAATCAAGGATCAAAGTCAAACCGAATTTGTAACATGAAAGCGTTTTTAGCGGATCCTGATACGGATGGGAGACACAACCCTGCACAGAAAAACTGATTAATGATTGCCTCTGGCGATCATAATAAACTTCCGGGAAAAAGAAAGTATGCACATACAAATTGGATTTGACCAAAAAACAACTTGAAAACGTTCTCAAAACGCTATGAGGCTGAAAACAGTCGCCGAAACACTGCACACTCAAGGTTCAAAACACAACTATGATACCCGTATTAAATGCATCACCATCGAATAACATTTCTCGTTTGTTTCATTTGTAGCCACCATCAAATATGGATGTCTATTTTCTTTTGCCGGCCGTTTGTATCTGTATTCTTTATAGAGAACATTTACCATAGGGAAACACACGAGGGTAATGACCCCTTGAGCATAATTGGATTCTAGAAATAATCGAAGTTAAATCCATATCTTCGTTCACTGAAGTGACTTCAGACGCCGCGTAAGGATACAATGCCTGGTGATCCGATTTGCATATTCATCAGATCCGTATATCGCATGGATAACACCATCCATTGTGTGATAAACTGCGATTACGTCATGTGGTGTAAGTTATCAACATCGGGATGAATGTGGGCGATTTGCAACAATTTCATGAGAATTCACTTTAACGTACCAGCATAAACCGAGCTTTTATTGCCACCCCATCCTTGCTCTCGCCTACCCTGAGTTGCCTACAGTCAACCTAGTATCTCTGCCACAGGCCATGGCAGCGATATAGTCCACTGAACAAAATTTGTATTTGTTAATCATCCATTTCACTTGAAATTGTCTACACAACTTAACTTGAGAAAATATAAAAAGAGATGTAAAACTATTTGTATTTATTAGGGCTGGGACGAGTCCAAATTTACTACCTGGGTACCCAACCCCCTAATACCCGACCCTACCCGGGTACCCACTGTAGGTCTCAAGAGTTGGGAGCACAATGTCTAATAGTTTAACTGCAGCCCTGGCAAAAACTGTTTAGATACATGTATGAAACCAGAGACAATGTAATAGATATATGGTCTCATGAAACGATCAAATCATGCGAACACTGAAGTTGACTCAAGGTTTATCTTTCCTCAAACATGTACAAGTCAAAAGGAATGTGTGCATCATCATAAAGAAATGCGAACATTAGCGACTTGTAGTGTAACCACTGAGCTATAGTGAGTTTTTGTCATTAAACAATATATCACGTGACTAAGCACGGGTCCGGGTAGTAGTACTGTGGGTACCCGGGTTCTACTCAGGACCCACCCGACTCGAGTTACCCGTCCCAGCTCTAGTATTTATCATCCGAAACTGGCCTCCACGGGAGATTTCGCTTGGGTGAGATTAGGCATATCTCTTAGCGACAGTTTGTTTGTTGTTTAACGCCGCCCTCAGCAATATTCCAGCTATATGACAGGGTCTCTAAATAATCGAGTCTGGACCAGACAATCCAGTGAATCACATCATCAGCATCGATCTACGCAGTTGGGATACGATGACATGTATCAACCAAGTCAGCGAGCCTGACCACCCGATCCCGTTAGTCGCCTCTTATGACAAGCAGAGTTGCTTTTTACGGCAATTATGGGTTGCTGAGGGCAAACTCTACCCCTGATCTTCACGGGCCCCTAGTGATAGAGATAGCGCGACAATGAAATTGCAACACAATGCTTAAACGGGTTCCGCTGTTGGTACGCGACGCAAGCTTAGCGCGATTACGCCCTACTAGTTAAGATAGACAGGAACCCAGTCTACACATTGATTGGCAGACCACTGTGACGTCATTGTTACCATGACGTCACGATCAAATGACGTCACTATCCCCTCTGACACTGAAGCTGGTAAGCGGTAATATTTACACTCAAGACACTGACTTGTTTAAAAACTGAAAAGAATGGCAACATAATTTTGGGTGATAAATAGAATCTCACCCTCGTGTCTTCCATGTTCATATAAAAGTAGAAATTTCATCGTTAAGATATGTATAGTTTTTATAGCTCGTCTAGATATATATGTCTAACTAGAAATGAACTGTTCCGGCCTTCATACAACACGAAAGTAAATATCTTAGATTGTTTTTATTTCTCCGTTTTTATTGACCATGTGTCCGGCAATCTCATTAAAATCAGACCTCAGTTCTCGCTACCGCTAAACAAAGATCTGAGGACATCCCGTTAGGGGTCACGTCAGAACGACCTTTTATCCGACCAATCAGAGCATCGCTTACCAGATTATGAAAGTGACAGTCGGAACGTGATTTCTAATCGTGCAATCTCGAAAACTTTAACTCCGAACGATAGTTGCGGGTTTAACGACTGAATCCATACAATCTAGACCATCTATTAGCCATTCCAGAATGTTCTTTTGTTCAGGTTTCAAATTTTTAATCGAGAATTTGTCAAAATATGTTTTGAAGCGTAGTCGCCAATTTGAAATTAGTGCCGTAAAGGACGAGATAGCTGCCTTCTGATTGGTCATTCCATTGGTCGGTCAAAGTTCGCTCAAGGTCGGTCTGACGTGACCCGTACTGGGATGTCCTCAGATCTTTGTTTAGCGGTAGCGAGAACTATGAACTGATTTTAATGAGATTGTGTGTCCTGTAACATGGATGTTGAGAAAATGGTGATCTCTTGAAAGCAACTCCGATTGCGTGGGACGTTGCTCATAATATCAACCACTAGTTTGTCTACACAACAAGAATCGAATATATTACAATCAGCCGTGGTGTGTACATACTAACATGTCTCAGGGGCGAAGTGTGTGGAACTTTAGGAGCTGAATGTACTTATATAAACGACGTACATTTAGCGAAATTTCCACAACAAGATCTCTAGTTATAGGCGAGAGGCACGGGTGGCCCAGTCGTCTAAGGCGCCGCGATTCGCTGTGCAGAGTTGCATCCCTTGGGCACGCAAGAAACCTATGAATGTGGGTTCGAATCCCGGTTAGCCCCGATTATGTTTCTAGGTTTGTCAGCACCATGCCCGTGCTCGTGGATTTCACCGAAGTGGTAAACGTATGAGACATGCATCACTTGGGGCTTTCCTCCCAAATTAACCTGACACGCCGTGATATAACTGGAATACTGTTACAAGCTCAATCACACACTACAAAGGGGCGATGAGGTATCCTAGTGGTTAAAGCGTTCGCTCGTCACGCCGAAGACCCGGGTTCGATTCCCGACATGGGTGCAATGTGCGAAGCCAATTTCTGGTGTCTCCCGCCGTGATATTGCTGGAATATTGCTAAAAGCGGCGTAAAGCCACTCAGGTAACAAAGACAAATGCTTTGTGAAATACGATTTTGTAACATTTTATTCATAATATTTGTATTAGGTTTCTAAAACCTTTCTAACATGTATATGTGACTTATGTGTAACTGAATATAAATTGCATGCAGTTCTATTGTTTTAAACATTTGTTTAGAACATGTCATATTAAGTCTACTTTTTAAAAAAATCCCGATATGTTGTTAGTTGTTCAGTTTTTGTTTTATTTAAACCCGGAAATACACGACATTTGTCAGAGAGTTTACGGTAATAATGAGAGGCCGGAGGTCAGTGCCTACGTGCCGGTTCATCACAAGCGGAATGCGGTTTGACCCAGTTCCCTCCTGACCAGGCTACTGCGCTCATTTACCGTTGAAAGACATCGTTTGTCAAATTGAGTATGTAAGGGAGGTAATCTCATAATAGTTAAAACATGCTGAAGAAGTAAAACAGGGACTGAATTGAAATTAGTATTGTTCATATTGTTTCAAAAATATCTGTGTGGATTAAACATTTTGGAAAAATTATTTCTTTGTTTGTTTATTTGTTTGTTGTTTAACTAGCAATATCCCAGCTATATGACTGCGGTCTGTAAATAATCGACTCTGGACCAGACAATCCAGTGATTGACATCATGAGAAACGATCCACGCAATTGGGATCGATGACATGCATCAACCATGTCATCGAGCCTGACCACCCGATTCCGTTAGTCGCCTCTTACGACAAGCAGAGTCGCCGTTTATGGCAAACATGGGTTACTGATGACCTGTTATACCCCGGATCTTCACGGGTATATACTCAACAACAAAAGTTCCTGTGATACCAATATTTTAGTGTATTTTTCAAACAAGTAAAGTTTGGTTTTCAATATTGTAGTAACATGTATGGAATCAAGTCACAAAAACGTTACTGCTACAGAAAAGCATGCATTCCATGCAAAAGTTGACTTTTATGCAAGCCCCATGCATTGCACTACCCAAGAATGGGTATAATAACATGTGCGTTAACGGGATTCCATATGCATTGTTTAGCATCGTGCTGACAACAACCACTCAGAAAAACAACACGATTACGCAATTTATTCAACATTACGAAATGCCACGCCTGTCCGAAAATGAGCGTCTGCGAGCCATTGGTATGCTTGAAGCAGGATCGCGTCAACGTGATGTTGCAAGACAATTTAACGTCCACAGAAACACCATTTCGTGTTTATGGCAACGTTGGCAACAGACGAATGCAGTCAGAGACAGGCCACTCGTAACCAATAATCGACAAGACAACTGGATTCGAACAACACACCTACGAATTCGATTCCAGCCAGCAACAGTGGCTGCAAGAAGCATATCTGGCCTTCGACGAATATCTTCACAAACCGTACGTCGTCGCCTCAGATGTGCAAGGATTGTCGCCAGAAGACCCGCCAGACGTCCCATTTTGACAGGAAACCACCGCCAAGCACGTCTACAGTGGTGCAGACAGCGTCTACGCTGGACGGCCATGCAATTGGGACCAGTTCTATTCACTGACGAGTCTCGTTTTCACCTCAGCCACATCGATGGACGGATTCGAGTGTACCGACGTCGAGGTGAACGGTACGTCAATCATTGTGTCTTGGAAGAAGATCGGTTCGGGGGCGGCAGCGTTATGGTATGGGGTGGGATTACAGCAAGACAGAGGACCCGTTTGATAGTGGTAGAGAGAAATCTCAATGGACAGCGCTACCGCGACGAGATCATCGGCCCTGTTGTTCTACCGTTTTTGCGTCGTCATGGCCCAGGCATTACCTTTCATCATGACAACGTCCGGCCTCATATTGCTCGACTTGTTCAGGATTCTCTTCAACAAAACCACGTGAATGTCATCCCCTGGCCGGCTCGCTTCCCTGATCTCACCAATCGAGCACATGTGGGATGAGATGGATCGGAGCCTTCGACGTCAACCACGTGTTTCACAGACACTCCAGGAACTTCGCAACATGCTCCAGCAGATATGGACAGATATCCCACAGGACTTTGTGCGACGCCTGGTCCATTCCATGAGACGGAGATGTGTTGCTTGCATCGCAACCAGAGGTGGACACACAAGCTATTGATTTGTAAATTGACATTTTGGCACGTTCATGTTTTTTTTAATGAAATCACGCATTTTCTGAAGTCAGTATGGCAAATTAAACCATTTGAACACTTACAGGAGTCTTTTATCTGTGCAAACCGAAATTGTTTCAGATTTGGTAAAAAACATAACTTTGCATTAAATCTTATTCAATGTCACAGGAACTTTTGTTCTTCAGTATATTTTATTGTAAATGTTATGTGTTGATGATAAATATGTTTCTTGTTAGACATGCGCCCGATTCCACAAAGCGAACTTAGTGCTGAGTTGATCGTAACTCCTATACTTCAACATAGACTTTAGACAGTCGTAGATCTAAGATCTATTTGTGAACTCTCAGTGCAGATTGCTGAAAATCTATTCTCTACCCGCATCTTCACGGGTCGGGAGTCTACATCGAGGGTATTTGTATAGTCTCCCTGCCCAAAGTGCGCGCGCCGGTGTTCAGGTTATTAAGAAATAATTTCATATACTTTGAAGTTTACACTATTTCTTTCATGCTGATTGGCTGAAGGGGTAGTCACGTGATCTGATATTTGGAGTTCACACACCTGTGAACGGACAAAAAAACCATAAGGCCTTAAGCAACAAACAAGCAAATAAACAAACATGCCCGTCACGGTAACATTCAGGTGTTATATGTCCGTGGGAGACGTCATGGCCGGTGTAGTTGCTGACCTGGCGGCGGCAGATATCACGTGCCACCATGGAGATGTCCTCCCCAGACGGAAACGAGGCTGAGCGGGACGTGGTCCCGGACTAGCGCGAGTCGAGGGACGTGTTCACCTCCAGGAAGTGGTCTACGTTAGGGCATGTAATGGTATTAGACGGTCACTGAAGACAAGCAGGCCCAGCGAACGCGGGCATGTACAATGTAGCATCGCAGAAACATTTGACGTTGTAATAATACTTCTTGTCGTGGTTATGAGGTAAAGGGACGTACTTTTCTCTCCCTTTCAAATCGCTGGGCATCTCTATGAGGAAATGCCACCATACATTTCACCACGACTGTAACGCAAAGGTTACCAAAATTGAAAGACTGAATTTGAATTTGTTCAATTTGTTTTTTACCCAATTTATTGCCGATACATTCTGATGATAAATATATATTATTAGCCTAGCCTGTGTTTTATTATTATTTTTTAAAATTATTATTATTATTATTATTCCAGCCTTTGGAATTAGGAATAAACTAGGAATACAAATTGTATTATGCGGCTCAATGGACTAATTTGTTACTTGACTCGACCTTTCTTTCTCTTTATTTTTTATAAACAAAAGCGTTCATACTGAAATCAGTGAGGTCAGACCCGTGAAGATCCGGGGTAGAATAGGTCTTCAGCAACCCATGCTTGCTGTAAAAGGCGACTATGCTAAACGCTACAGGAGATTAACTGGATGGGGTGGTCAGGTTCGCTTACTTGGTTGATGCATGTCATCGTATCCCAATTGCGTAAATCGATGCTCATGATGTCAATCACGGGATTCTCTGGTCCAGACTCGATTATTTATACAGACCGAGGGCCAAGGGTTGTTTTTAAAAAAATACACGGTTGTTTGTTATTCCGACACGACCGCCTCCGTGGTCTAGTGGTAGAGCGCCATACCAAAATACGTTGAAAGATGGTACTTATTGTTACCCAGCCTGGCGCTGGGGCTAAAACAAGGACTGGTCAACTCTTGAGTTAGTATACTGTGTCTGAGGGGTATTCATGTTAAACTGCGGCATGGTATCTCAATGCATGGGCTAGCACTATAAAATCGGCATTGACACACATTAACATTAACACACACACACACACACACACACACACACACACGTGCATGCTCGTCGCTGTAAGTGCCATAATCTTGGACGCGACGTTAAGCCCCATTTCACCTCACCTCACCTTATTCCGACACATACGACAACCCTAGCTCTAAAACGCCTTCTTGAATTGGGCCCAGCTGGTATAGGGTTGTTTTTGGAGAGAGAAAAACACGGTCGTTATTTTCCTCTTCTTTCTCCGAATTCCGACGCATGTACAGGGCTGCTTCAATGTTTGGAGGCCTTTAGACAATCTCATTAAAATCAGATCTTAGTTTTCGCTACCGCTTAACAAAGATCTGAGGACATCCTATTACAGGTCACGTCAGAACGACCTTTCGCGAATTTTGACCGCCCAATGAAATGACCGACAAGAAATCGACATTAGCCAATCAGAAGGCAGCCTTCTTGAGCTTTACGACACTAGTTCCAAACTGGCGACTACACTTCGAAACATAATTTGACGTATTCTCGATTAAAAAAAATTAAAACTGATAAGAAGAATATTCTGGAATGGCTTATAGATGGCCTAGATTGTAAAGATATAATCATAAAACCCATAACTGTCGTTCGGAATACCCCGTGTTAAATATTTCGTGGTTGCATGATTAGAAATCATATTCCGACTGTCACTTTCATGGTCTGGTAAGCGACGCTCTGATTGGTTGGATGAAAGGTCGTTCTGACGTGACCCTTAATGGGATGTCTTCAGATCTTTGTTTAGCGATTGCGAGAACTAAGATCTGATTTTAATGAGATTGGCCTTTAGACAGCATGTCACCCACAGACCTATGAGGATCCTGGTAAGAATAGGTCTTCCTCGTTTAACGCCGCACTCAGCAATATTCCAGCTATATGACGTCGGTCTGCATAAATAATCGAGTCTGGACCAGACAATCCACTCATTGTTATCATGAGCATCGATCCAAGCAATTGGGACACGATGACATGCATCAACCAAGTCAGCGAGCCTGATCACCCAAACCCGTTAGTCGCCTCTTCCGAAAAGCATACTCGCCTGTTACAGCAAAACATGGGTTCGTGAAAACCTATTCTACCCCGGATCATCACGGGTATAGCCACATGCATGCACGTGTGTGTATGTGGGAGGGTGCATGCTTGTACCAGTCGAAACTAATGCCGGTTGTATGCTGCTATCCCACTGAGATATCATGCTGCAGTTTAACATGGATACCTCACATGGTATACTGACTCCGAGCCGACCAGTCCTTGTTTTACCCCCTAATGATGAGTGCCAGGCAGGGTAACAACAAGTACCATATTGTAATGTCTCTTGGTGTGACGCAACTGGGGATCGAACCACCAACCTTTGCTCTCCGGGAATAAAAACAGGACAATAACTACATCTAAAGTGATTTATTTCACATCCACATCACCATACTGAAGCTTGCTTGTGTTCACATTGACCTACAGTCGGGGTCAGGGTCAGGGTCAGGGTCAGCTGTTGGACTGTCTAACTAGACACAAGACCACATGGATCTTATGGTGCTTTTATTATACTCACCGACAAAAGAAAATGCCAATACCATGCATGTGGATTAATATATGAAGTATGTAATGGTTTGTTGTGTGAGTGAGTGAGTGAGTTTGGTTTTACGCCGCTTTTAGCAATATTCCAGCAATATCACAGCGGGGGACACCAGAAATGGGCTTCACTCATTGTACCCATGTCGGGAATCGAACCCGGGTCTTCAGCGTGACGGGTGAATGCTTTAACCACAAGGCTACCAGACCGCCCCGTTTGTTGTGTGAACAGATGCTCATGAATGCATTACACGTGACATCATAGACCAACGTCATAGCACCATTTGTCTTGTGCAGGATTAGCGTGTAAAGTTTGGAAATCATGTGCAGCATATTATGGTAAGAGTGAGTGAGTGAGTGAGTGAGTTTGGTTTTACGTCGCTTTTAGCAATATTCCAGCAATATCACAGCGGGGGACACCAGAAATGGGCTTCACACAGTGTACCCATGTCGGGAACCGAACCCGGGCCTTCGGTGTGATGAGCGAACGGTTTAACCAGTAGGCTACCCAACCGCCCCTATCATGGTAAGAATAAAGCCACTCTGATAACACTTGACTGGTTGTTAGTTTTGTCATTAAGTGGTACACATTGTGTTAGTTTTGTCATTAAGTGGTACACATTGTGTTAGTTTTGTCATTAGGTGGTACACATTGGAAACATCTCCTCTTTACCCACATACTTCACTACATGTTTCTATGGTTCGCGTTTCTTTTGACGGTGAGTATATTATTCATGGCAGGGGACACTACCATGGTCATCAGAGGGGCTTATGTAGGGAATCGAACCGGTCTTCAGAGACATGAGCCAACACTTGAACCACACAGCTACCCAACCATCCCAGGGCTATTAACTTTGGGATAAACATCACCAGATCTTTAGAAATGAAAATCTACAAGCTGGGGGACCAAGCATGTCAAGCAAACAGTTATTTTGGTGAGTGAGTGAGTGATTATGGATTTTACACTGCTTTAAGCAATATTCCAGCAATATCACGGGGGACACCAGAAATGGGCTTCACACATTGCACCCACGTGGGGAATTGAAACTCAGGTCTTTGGTGTGACGAGTGAACGCTGTAACCACTAGGCTACCTGACTGCCCCAAATTATTACCTGAAGACAAATATTTTAATTTTTAAAAATAAAATCCCAGTTCTCATACCCTAGAATACCAAAATGTTTGGTCCCTAATTGATATGTGGAAAATTCCCTACAATGGCATCTGAAAAAGACCAGTTTCAATGGACAGACACCAACTAAACTATCACCATGAATATTACTACACTCAATTATGAAATATGGATTTACACTTTTTTACCTGAAACAGGGATTATGGCAGCAAGATGACAGTGCAGTGACAAAGAAGGTGCCATTGTACCCTTGTGGGAATAAAACCTTGATCCTGGTGTGCCAAGCAAACACTTACACCACTGGGCTACCCAACAGCCTCCTGTACACTGCTGTGGTGGAACTAAGCATGGTATATTATCGGTAGAGTTCAAACGCTTGATGTCGGATAAAAATCTTAATTGGGATGACGTAAACTCAATATTTTTATCTGAGAAAAAGACCATTGGTGGTGATTTCAGGGTTAGGGTGTTAAAAATGTTTTCAATCCACAAAAATAAACATATCATAGGATTTACAATTCAATGAGTAAGTGAGTATCGTTTTAGCAATATTCCAGCAACATCATGGCGGGGATGCCAGAAATGGGCTTCACACATTGTACCCATGTCGGGAATCGAACCCGGGTCGAACGCTTTAACCACTAGGCTACCCGACCGCCCCTTTACAATTCAAAACAAACAGCAGTAATCGTCATTTTTGTTACTCTGTAAATGAACAGCATGGCAACTGTTGGTAAAATAATTAATAATAAAAATAATAGCAATAGCAATAATAATAATAATAATAATAATAATAATAGATCTACTGCGCAATATCCACACCACTCGGGCATGCTCAAAGCGCTATACTATTATTACCCCGGACAATGGGTCCTTGTGCAATCAACCATCATTCTCAGCTCCCTGGGGAGTATACAACCCAGGCTGCCTGTGAGGTGCAAAAAGGTTAACAACCACATTGCCATCTCATCCTACCGGGTACCCAGAGAACAGAGGCACATTTCGGCACAAGTCACTTGCCCAAGAAGACACCAGATGTGCTTCAGCGTGGGGTGAGGCAGGGCCGAAGCTCTAGAACCTCTCAGGAGCCAAACCGCCGAACACGGTCACCAAACCCAGGACTCACCGCGACAAAAATTGCTTCACATCACTTGGTTTGTGACCTGTGTGCTGTGCACAGGACCACGTGCCACCACAGATAAAAAATATTTGAAAATATTCCTTGAGGTGTTGGTATTAGTCCACAGTTTGCTGTGCTATGAATTGATATTTTTCTTAAAATGTCAACATTTTCACAATTAAGTTTTTGGGGTGTGAGGGGGAATGTCTCAAAACATAAAGAATTAAAAATTCTTATTCCACATCAAACCTTTGACCTGCTCCCTAAGCCACATGCCATTTTAGGTATTGACTTTTAAGTTCAAATGCAGAGAAAATTCAAAAGCAACAACGCATTATATGTATAAATATTTTCAATAAATAAATGTTTGAACACATTAAGTATTTTTACCTCTTCCCGAGGCAAACATGTCCACTAGCCTGTCTCAAAGCCTAGACAAGACTTTGATAAAAAGGCTAGTGGACTTTCTTGTCTCGGGAAGATTGTATTTTTAGTGCACATGGTAAATACCTAAGCATCTGTATTAATTTGTGATACAGAAAAAGTCATTATGCAAATATACCCACACATAAACAAGTCTAGGACAACAATAATGCAGCAATATGAACCAGGTTCAAGGTCAGGTAAAGGTGAAGGTCATTCTCCTATTCCATCCAGTACACACAACCCAAGGTCATGGTCATTGTTTTAAACAAGTCATCAAAGACATTTACATCACATAAATTCATATAAATTTCAAGATATTTGACCTCATACAAAATATAGACATACCAGTAAGCTTAAGGTGAAGGTCACCAACAATCATGATGATGTAATTTTGGTTTTACGCCACCTAATGTCGGCTTAATGTGAAGGACATTTACCACATTGGTAAAACCCACGAGTAGGGGCGTTTGAACCCTTGATCAGCGAATCCTGGCATGATCAAGGGATGCAACTCTGCACAGCAAAAGTACAAACTATGTAATGATAATAAAAAAATAATAATATGAAAATAATAGTAATAACAATAATGATGATGATAAAACACCACTTTTAAATTCCACATGATCCCTATTCATCTCCCTGGGGAGAGTTGTCAAAACACTTTAACATATGATATAGAATTTTTTCCCTTAATAAGTTGTACATCCATAACATTCAACAATTGTAAGTACAAGGGTGTGGGAATATACAATGAAAGCTTGTTGCTACATGAAGCGAAATACACAAATATGGACATACATAATGGACAAAATATAATATATATAATATAATCAAAATAAAACATCACTGAAATTAGATTCTTTTATCTGATGTTTCTCTATCAAAATCTGAAACATGCTCCCAAGAAGGTCACATCATGATCCAAGGAGTGAGTGAGTGAGTGAGTATGGTTTTACGCTGCCTTTAGCAATATTCCAGCAATATCACGGTGGGGGACACCAGAAATGGGCTTCACACATTGTACCCATGTTGGGAATCGAACCCGGGTCTTCAGCGTGACGAGCGAACGCTTTAACCACTAGGCCACCCGACCACCCCTATGATCAAGGAACCTATGTGTTTCTGAGACTTGATACATATCACCCAATTAACAATTTGTTTGTTTGATTCTTTGTTGTTTAATGCTGCACTCAGAAATATTCCAGCTATGTGACAGCAGCCTGCAAATAATCGAGTCTGGACCAGACAATCAAGTGACTGACATCATGAGCATCGATCCACGCAATTGGGATACAATGACATGAATCATCCAAGTCAGTGGGCCTGACCACCTGATCTTGTTAGTTGCTTCTTACAAGCTCAGCTTATTATAAAGATCTAGCTTCATGGACAGTATGTGTCTGCTTGTACTAATCCGGACAAATTCCAGTTTTATAGTGCTAAGCCATTGAGATACCATGCCGCAATTTAACTTGAATATGCAACTCAGACACGAAAACATCACCATGCCGACCAATCCCCTTAGTGCCGAGTGTCAGCCAAGGTAACAACAAGTACCATCATTCAACATCATTCGGCATGACGCAGTTGGGGTTCAAGACGCATTATCCACTAGACCATGGAAGCAGCCCACATCTGTTTTCGAGACAAGTCTGAATACCTTCAAGATTATTGATGGCTCAGTTCGCCAGACTTGAGGGGGCACCGGTGGGCCAGCTGTCTGAGGTGCCGCGATTTGCTGTGCAGAGTTGCGTCCCTTTGGCACACCAGAAACTTATGATTGGTTCAAATACCGGTTCGCCCCGATTGTTTCTTGGTTTGTTGGCACACCATACCCGTGCTCGTGGAATTCACTGAAGTGGTAAACGTCTGAGACCTGCATCACTTCGGGCTTTCCTCCCACATTAAGCTGACACGCCGTGATATAACTGGAATAGTGTTAAAAGCGGCTTTAAACCCAACTCAGTCACCAGACTTGACCTCCTTTGATGAATCTGTCAGATCTTGATGAAGAAAGACATCAAATCTGAATAAAGGATCTGACTTTTATGAGTTTATGTTTTGATAATGCTGCATCCACCCCAACAGAAAGGCAACTATGAAGGACTTTCCTTTGACTGTAAGACATTCACCTTTAGGCCAGGAAACTGGACACAAGTTGTAGAAAAACCCTCTGTTTATCACCTTACTCAACTTACTGATGTATATAATCAATCTTGCAACTTGCCCTAATTACACAGAAACAATATCAGGTTTTTTCAGCCACACAATGTTCTCCTCAGAAAAAAATACTTTTTTTAAATTACGAATACGAATACTTTGTCTTTTCACAACACATCTTTTCTGGACTTCCACAATGTCTCACATACAATTTCATTTCTTGTGTATATTTTTTATTTGTTAATTTATTTTTTCCCCCATCATTGTTACGGACAAATTATTGAAAAACAAGGCCACTCTCCAAAAAACCTATAGTCAATCACATGCTGTTTGTTTAAAGCTTGTTGTTTGTTGTTCAGTCAGCAAGGGTCTGTAAATAATCGAGTCTGGACCAGACAATCCAGTGATTGACATCATGAGCATCGATACACGCAATTGGGATACAATGACATGTATCAACCAAGTCAGTGAGCCTGACTACCCGATCCAATTAGTTGCCTCTTTCAAGAAGCATAGTCGCCTTTTACAAGCATAGACCTATTCTCTACCTGGTCAATTACACTTCTTTGTTTAAATGCTAAACATTTTCTGAAACAATAAACCATATGCCTTAACAATCAACAGACATCTTCAAATGTTATTTCAATTTTCTATCAAGTTCAAATTCATTTTTTGTAATCAACCATTATTCTATAATATTTGGCCTCCATCATCTTTGAATATTGCCTCAGGAAATCAGCCAAAGAAGAAATAAAACAGGTCTGGTCTTATTGTCAGGTCTATTTTGTGTAGCTGATTTGATTAGTAAAAGCAATGGCGTAGCTACTACACAGCACAAAAAGCAAGTGCTTACACTTTGAAATTGTTACAAAAATGAAAACTCAATAAAATATTTAAAAAAAAGTATGGTACTAGATCTAAAGTGTTCTTCTGTCAGTCGTGTTAAAGTTACAGAGTCCTAGCCTGATTTACAGGTTGACCCAGCTACACGTGAGAAAATTGTCGTTGATTAGTTGATTCGATGTGGTTTTGTTTCTTGCATTAGTTAATAGTGAGTGCGTGAGTGAGTATTGTTTTACGCTGTTTTAAGCAATATTCCAGCAATATCACAGCCGGAGACACCAGAAATGGATTTCACACATTGTCCACATGTTGGGAATCGAACCCGGGTCTTCAGCATGACGAGCAAACGCTTTAACCACAAGGCTACCCGACCGCCCCCGCATTAGTAATTAAGGATATCTTGGTTTGACCTCAACATTCAACTGTTCTACACTTACAATGGGTTATGTTCAGAATGAAGACGGGATATCTCTGGCATATCTCTGGTTTAGATACATTGTACAAGCCTGTTAGTGTTTGTTTACATTGTCATTTGCCCAAGCTACATCTCCAATAATTAAATTAATTAATTAAATTAAGCATTTGTATAGCGCATTTTCCAATTAACAACTTCTCAAATGTGCTTAGACCATGATTGATCTTTTCAAAGGCTCTCTTGAACAGACAGGTTTTGAGTGTTCATTTCAAGTTTGTCAGATTTTCTGTTTCTCAGATTCCTTGTGGCACATTGTTCCATAGCAATGGTCCAGCATGCTGAAATGATCTATCACCATATGTTCTGGTACCACAAGGAGATGTTGATCCTTTGATAGATAAGTACAGTACATTACACACATAAAGATTGTTGTCATTAAAGCATTGCTGGACCAACATCTTTAAGACTAAATGTGAAAATGGCTAAAACATGATATGGTGTGTACACTTCAGTGAAGCATACTTCAATAAAGGGGAGATATGGCCTGCATACTTCAATAGAGGGGGAAAATGATCTGCATCTTCAATAGAGGGGGGAAATGGTCTGTATACTTCAATAAAGGAGAGATATGGTCTGCATACTTCAATAAAGGAGAGATGTGATCTGTATGCTTCAATACAGGGGAGATACGGCCTGCATACTTCAATAGAGGGAAAAAATGGTCTGTATACTTCAATAAAGGAAAGGTATGGTCTATGTACTTCAAAACAGTAAATATGTGGTGTTCATACTTCAATACAGGGGAAAGATGGTCTGCATACTTCAATACAGGGGAAAGATGGTCTGTATACTTCAATAAAGGGGAGATATGGCCTGCATACTTCAATAGAGGGGAAAAAGGGTCTACATACTTCAATAGAGGGGAAAGATGGTCTGTATACTTCAATAAAGGAGAGATATGGCATGTATACTTCAATAAAGGAGAGATATGGCATGTATACTTTAATAAAGGAGAGATATGGCATTTATACTTCAATAAAGGAGAGATATGGCATGTATACTTCAATAAAGGAGAGATATGGCATGTATACTTCAATAAAGGAGAAAAATGGTCTGTATACTTCAATAAAGGAGAGATATGGCATGTATATTTCAATAAAGAAGAGGTATGGCCTGTCAGCCATTTGGGTATGAATTGTTGCAAGGTTGACATTTTAATAACAAGGTCGATAATATACGTGATGAAAAAATACGTTAAGGTCAAAGACATGAATGATTGCTCAATGATCAAAGTCAACCACATGAATGTTGAAGGGGTCGAGGTCAAGGTCAACGACAAGAATGATTGCTCAATGATCCATGTCAACCATGTGAATGTTGAAGAGGTCAAGGTCAACCACATGAATGTCAAGGTCAAAGGTCAACTACATTAATGTTGATACAAAAGTCAAGGCCTACTACATGAAGGATGCATCAAACGTCTAGGAACGAACACACTGACATGAAGGTACACCACAATTGGAATATTTGTGCGATTGTAAAGGTGAATATTCTCTACTGCATCAGCAGCTTCAGGTAATACTGGCAACAGTGGAAGCGTATGGACTACGGCTGTAATAATACATTGTAGATAGTGAGGTCGCAATACAATTCATAAGCTACACAAATTTGACACTCTTTTCATGTTTAGGAACAATATTCCATCACAAAAGCAAATAATAATATTCATATCACGCTCCTTTGTCTTCAAGTCATGAGCTGACCAACACTTGGCAGTGACGGAACTTCTTTTTAATTCCCTATCATTTACCTTGATGACAGAAAAATTGCACGTAAAATGTGTGTCATTCCATAGGCAACATGGTCAACTAATATTTAGGTGATCAACAAATAAATTGTTGATCAAAGAGTTGTAACTGTAGTGAATTTTCTTTGAATAGTTTTTGTCAAAAAGCAAATTTGGACTTTATGTAAATATCTACTCAAAACCTAGAAACTGAGTGCATGAATGCTGTAAGTCACTTTTAGGTGACATGTTTGAAATTTGTAAGTTGTCAAAGCTTGTTGGTCAATCATGGGAATGAATTTGGAAACCGAGCAGAATCAGCTAAATTTGAAGAGAGGACAAAATTCGCCTTTTACGGCAAGCATGGGTTGCTGAAGACCTATTCTACCCCGGATCTTCACGGGTCTGATGATTTTGGTAATGGGTGTGACGTCACATATATAAACATATTGCTAATCAATTCAGGCAATCCATTTGTGTCAAAAATATCTGTCCGATCACATAATTGTATTGAACACATGTGAAACATACATAGCACTGTATACAAATATGTCGAAATGCTTAAAAGATAAAATGGGTCCAAATAACAAGCAAAATATATAAACAAACATTTACATAATGGTCATAACAAACAAGTTTAAGTAAGTAGTGAATTTGATATACTCAGTACTAAATATTGATATGAGTGAGTGAGTGAGTATGGTTTTACGCCGCTTTTAGCAATATTCCAGCAATATCACGGCGGGGGACACCAGAAATGGGCTTCACACATTGTACCCATGTCGGGAATCGAACCCGGGTCTATGGCGTGACGAGCGAACGCTTTAACCACTAGGCTACCCGACCGCCCACAATATTGATATGCTTAGTTCTGATATGGTGTATGGTCACGTGTTGCATATAATACAGACTCGAGGAATATTGACATAGTAAAGCTGTTAAAATAAACTTTGTTGTATGCATACATTATAAGCATTAAATAAACATTTGTAGCTATTGAAAACAAACATTTCCTCTGGTGTCAGGCTGTTTTCCAACATCCTATGATACTGTTCTTTCTCCCCACCATATTTCCCCCCTTGTGATCTGAGTTTCCCCTATATTTCCCTGTGTTTCTCCATATAGACCACCTTCATAACAATAAGTCCTTGTCTTACGTGTTGTTTTCCATCCACTCTGGGTTGTTTTTTCATGTGATAACATACTTTCTCCCCATGTGATATGTTTCTTTCTCCCCAGGTAATATCTGACTTCTCATGATATATCTTTCTTTCTCCCCATGTGATATCTATATTTCTCCCCATGTGATATCCTTCCTTCTCCCCATGTGATATCTTTCTCTCTCCCTTGTGATATCTTTATTTCTCCCCATGTGATATCTATATTTCTCCCCATGTGATATCCTTTCTTCTCCCCATGTGATATCTTTCTTTCTCCCTTGTGATATCTTTATTTCTCCCCATGTGATATATTTCTTTTTCCCCTGTGATATATTTCTTTCTCCCCGTGTGATAGGTTTCTTTCTCCAGATGTGATATCTTTCCTTCTCCCCATGTGATATCTTTCTTTCTCCCCATGTGATATCTTTCTTTCTCCCCATGTGATATCTTTCCTTCCCCCTATGTAATATCTTACTTCTCCTCATGAGATATGTTTCCTTCTCCATATGTGATGTTTCTTTCTCTCCTTGTGATATGTTTCTTTCTCCTCTAGTGATATCCTTCTTTCACACCATGTGATATCTTTCTCCCTATGTGATATTACTTTCTCACCATGTGATATTACTTTCTCCCTATGTGATATTACTTTCTCACCATGTGATATCTTTCTCCCTATGTGATATTACTTTCTCCCTATGTGTCACAGGAATGCATTTCAATTTGAAACGTATGTATTGAAAGGTGCCCGATTTAAATGTAAATTCTACAAAATAAAAGCATGTTTTACATTTTCCCTGGAACTATATTTACTTGATCCCACAGACGGCACAGGGGGTCAAGTACCAACATGGAGTGAACCTGTAATTTTCATTGTCCACGAGTGTCACACACTGGTAATACTAAACTACTAAATGAACCACTGTTATTGCAATAACCTTTATGTATATGCCAGCATAACTATCTATATATCATTACTATTAGGTTTAAAAAATTAAAGAATCAGTTCTCAGGCACAGACTTTTGAAAAAATAGAGCGGGTGGCTAGTGGTTTTTTTTTTTGCTTGTTCAAACTAGCATGTTACCAAATAATCAGTTGCGTACCATCAACCTGGGAAAGGGCCTCCCTACATTAACAAGTATACAAACTCCTATTGCCGTCATTACCATGACACAAGTTGCGCAGTAAAGCAGTGCGCATGTAAAGGGTAGTAATTGAAAGCTATATTGGATCGCATTGTTTTTAAGTATTCAGATTTTTATAAAAAAATAAATTAAAATGGAAATAAAAACTTAACATGCAGCAGACTTTATGTTGATGTGGGCTATGCCTGAGAACCAAGATTATAATTTTTTTTAGCCTTACAAGTCAACATTTGACAAAGGTCAAAATAGTCATCTTTACTCAAAGATGTGGCCCTTAGCAAATGTTGAGTAGTATACATAGAAGAATGTAAGCTTTCAAACTGAACACACTTGGCCAAATACAAACACTGACACTCACAGTCATATCGGGAAAAGCTGTTTTGGAATGCATAACATCAGTAAACAGCGCTTTTACATGGTTCTGTGACATATATTTCAGTTGCTAGGCAACCTGTCATCATTTCACGCGCACACCATCAATGTATACACAACGTACCAACATATACAAAAGCAAGTGTATAAATCATGTATCATCCCACGTGATACTAAAACATCTACATCGTGTGGTTGTACCATACGCGCAGTGGTGCGCATCACACGGTATCGGCCTCCCCTCCCTCTCCATCCTCCCCTGCCTCCCCTGCCTCCCCGTCCACCAAGTCCCCGACTGGCTGACTGTAGAACACCTCCCCCGACAGCAACGATGTTGGAAACAGCCCCATCTTGATGTAGTCGTCCAGGACCTGAAACGTACAACAACCTATACATGTGAAGAAAAGTTTAACATTGTGTTCAAGATGCTGGTTTTATAGTGCTAGCCCACCGAGTGAGTGAGTGAGTGAGTGAGGTTTTACACCGCTTTTAGCAATATTCCAGCAATATCATGGCGGGGGACACCAGAAATGGGCTTCACACATTGTACCCATGTCGGGAATAGAACCCGGGTCTTCGGTGCGATGAGCGAACGCTTTAACCACTATGCTACCCGACCGCCCCTAGCCCACTGAGATACCATGCGGCAGTTTAACATGAATACCCCACTCAGACACAGTATACCGACTCCAAGCTGACCAGTCCTTGTTTTAGCCCCTTAATGCCGAGTGCCAGACAGGGTAACAACAAGTACCATCTTTTAACGTCTTTTTGTATGACGCGGTCAGGGATCGAACCACGGACCTTCTGCTCTCTGGGCAGACGCTCTACCACTAGACCACGGAGGCGGTCTATGGCTTAAGATAGGGTGATAGGCTGTAAGACCTGTTTATTTAATTTGTTAGGTTCCAGAATGTTTGCCTCAAAATGGTCAGTTGTCAAATTAAAAAATTAGACGTTGTTTCATGTGGAAAAATAGGGCTGAAAGGGTTAAAAAAAAGCACATAAAAGGTGGAAAGAGGACTATCTAATCTGTACATCCATCATGGATCCTGTAAGAAGGTGCTCACCTCTCGGAGGGTGTCGACACACAGACTCGGCCTCTCCCAGGTGAAGCCCATGCCTGTCAGTCGGGCGGGGTCCAGACACAGGTGCTTGTTGTACAGCAGCTCCTGGAACACACACACACCACCACCATCAGCTCCGGCCTCCCACATCCGGTCATAATATACCTGCATCTAGCGTTGGACTGACAAGATGCTTAAAAAGCTATCCAATCAAATTACCGTATTCGACGTAATAAGCGCCCTGCTCTAATAAGCGCCCATGGCGATATTAGCACCCCTTCCGATTGATCAATGAACACAAGACTTATGTATATGGGTATAATACGCACTCTTGTCTTATATGCACCCTAAATTATGGGCAATTGAATTCTGGAAAAATATATCTGTCGCATGTTAACATTTCAGGCTGTCAGCATCAACCACAAAATTTATCTTTCAACTTTGTTTTTTTTCCACCAAAATAATATTCTAATAAGAGCCCCCTATTTCTGATTTTGAGAGCGCCCTGGGCACTTATTACGTCGAATACGGTACTTATGTTTCACTTTTGAACAAGCAGAATATCACCGGTAATCGGCTTGCCTTGTTGCGAACCATCTGAAATACATCTGTGAATGTCTTGCAGAAAAAGGACCTCCTTATCTAATACCAACCAAACTTTGTTTGTTCGCACTTAGTAATATTCCAGCTATATGACAGTAGTCTGTAAATAATCGAGTCTGGACCAGACAATCCAGTGACTGACATCATGAGCATTGATCCACGCAATTGGGATACAATGACATGCTTCAACCAAGTCAGCGAGCCTGACCACCCGGTCTCTTAAGTGTTTTGATTTGGTGAGTGAGTGAGTATGGTTTTACCACTTTTAGCAATATTCCAGAAATATCACGGCGGGGGACCCAGAAATGGGCTTCACACATTGTACCCATGTGGGAAAGCAAATACTTTAACCACTAGGATACCCAGCGCCCCAAATATTGATTGGTTCTCATAAGAAAAAATCAAACAGCAAGATACTGTTTGGTGGATCATCTACTTACTTACAGTGCTGTTATATTATTGGGTGACTGAATTTCTTGCTGTGTATTTGTACACAGTCAACTCAACAGTTATAGAGTTATGTTGAAGTACTTTGCATACTTTATGCAAATGTGCAGAATATTTGGAGCTGAGTGTTCAGTGGTAGATTTAACAACAAATTTGTATGTAGCCAGCAGGGCTTGCTCCTTTTAAAAGTTACTGGCCCTTCTCCAAACTAGCTGGCCTACACCTATATGGTGGAGGCTGTGAAGTGGCCGAAGCTGAGGTCGTGTAGCCACCTAATGGGGCTCTGAAATCTTTTAGAACTCCTCCCCGCTAAAACACCTCTTCCTGTGCTCTGAGGTTATATCTTGGCTTTTCAGTGTGTTTTATGAGTGAGTGAGTGAGTTGGGTTTAACGCCGCTTTTAACACTATTACAGTTATATCACGGCGTGTCAGCTTAATGTGGGAGGAAAGCCAGAAGTGATGCAGGTCTCAGACGTTTATCACTTCGGTGAAACCCACGAGCATGGGTATGGTGCTGACAAACCTAGAAACATAATCGGGGCGAACCGGGATTCGAACCCACAATCATAGGTTTCTGGCGTGCCCAAGGGATGTAACTCTGCACAGCAAATCGCAGTGCCTTAGACGACTGGGTCACCCGTTCCCCCTTGTGTTTTATGAGCAAATAAAGACATTGTTATAAACATTACAAAATGGCGTCCGGTAGCCATTCTACCGAGATGATCGACATATATTTTTCTTCAAGTTAACCATTCACACAACCCCATCCCCCTAAATATTTTCTCATACAGCAGTGTCCAATAAACAAAAATTAAACATACACAGAGAAGGGGTGACATTTTGTTTGTTTGTTTGTTGTTTAACGCCGCACTCAGAAATATTCCAGCCATATGACGGCGGTCTGTAAAATAATCGAGTCTGGACTTGACAATCCAGTGATTGACATCATGAGCATCGATCCACGCAATTGGGATCGATGACATGTATCAATCAAGTCAGCGAGCCTGACCACCTGATCCCGTTAGTCGCCTTTTACGACAAGCATAGTCGCCTTTTCGGCAAGCATGGGTTGCTGGGTGACATTTTCACAAGCCTTGACGGGCCATCTACTTTACGTTTCAGCAAGCCCTGTGGCCACAGTTAAGTCGATCCCTTGTGTTGATATTGATCATTCATATTTCAACTTGTCAATGACGTCTTGCCACTGTGCCATAGACAGCTGAGATGCAGCGATGGCTCCGCCAACCACAACGAGACTAGTTTTGTACCTGGTCAATGAAGGGGTTGAGCGGTGTGTTGACGATGTTGTCTCGCTGACAGGCGTCGGCCCATGGTGCCATGTGTTTGTCGTTGATGTCCTCCACCACATTCGTCATGTTCAACTGAAACCAAAAGAGGAATTATCTCCCCTTGGAATTTCACCTTTCCAAATTTGGGTTTTGTATGACATGATATCTTACTTTGGGCATTCCCAATCATTTTCATATGAATTTTATAATGACAGGATATTTAAAGATTTAGTGTGTGTGTGTCTCTGTGTGTGCGTGCGTGCATGCGTGGAAACATTCCAGCAGTCTGATGACAGTCTGTACATAATCTTGTCTGAAGCTGACAATCCACCGATATCACCGATATGACTACGCAGCTGGGGTACGTAGACACACAATTAACTAGGTCACCAAGTTGAACCCCCCTCTTACGACCAGCATAGGTTGCTGGGAGCCATTTCTAACCCAGAATGCCCACGGGGAGATATCCTGCCGCAGTTTAATGAATACCCCACTCAGACACAGTATACGGACTCCGAGCTGACCAGTCCTTGGTTTAGCCCCTTCATGCCGAGCACCAGACAGCGTGCCAAGTACTAAAGTGTAACATCTTTTGGTATGAGTATAATGACGCAGCATGGGATTGAACCACAGGCATTCCTCTCTCCAGATACTCTCTCCACTACATCACGGAGGTGCTCCAAATATCAGAAATTTGGCCACTGTTCTCAGCGACAGATGGTTTTCTTTATTTATTGTTTAACACAGCAGTCAGCAATATACCAGCTATATGTTGGTGGTCTGTAAATAATCGAGTCTTGACCAGGCATATGTGTGTCTGATGTCTCTTTGTTGTTGAACGCCGCACTCAGCAATATTCCAGCTACATGTCGGTCGTCTGTAAAAAATCGAGTCTGGACCAGACAATCCAGTGATTGACATCATGAGCATTGATCTACGCAATTGGGATACGATGACATGCATCAACCAAGTCAGTGAGCCTGACCACCCGATCCCGTTGGTCGTCTGTTATGGCAAGCATGGGTTGCTGAAGACCTATTCTACCCCGTATCTTATAGGGTCCTTAAATCCAAAGAACAAGCGAGATATGTGTGTCTGATGTTTCTTTGTTGTGCAACACCACACTCATTAATATTCCAGCTATTTGACGGTGGTCAAGTCTGGACCAGACAGTCCACTGATGGACATCATGAGCACCGATGAGCAACATTCTATGTATTTGGGATTCGATGACATGCAATGGTAATTGTCCTCCAAGATGATGAAAGGGAATGTAGCACTAACATGACATACAAACTATTACTCACCTTGGCCATATTTGACATTATGGAGCCGACAAAGTCAAAGTTGATGTCAAAGATTTCCGATACCAGCTCACTGATTCTCCCTTGTGCTGCAAATGGAGAAGTTCACAATAACATGACACGTAATTTCTGCGTATTTGACGCAATAATTTCCTGAAATACAAGCAAAAGTTTTTTTATATTTGTTTGTTTGTTTGTTTAAAGCTGCACTCAGCAATACTCCAGCTGTATGACGGTGGTCTGTAAATAATCGGGTCTGTACCAGACAACCCAGTGATTGATATCATGAGCATCAATCCAAACAATTCAGGGTTCACCTGGTGAGATCTTGTGTGGAGATATCAGAGTAAAAGGTTTGATTTTAACAAGAATGTATAAGTATTGCCCTGAGTATATCTGACATACTCACTGGTATCGCCCTTGTCCACCAGGTTGTCTATCTGCCCTGTGTGTCACCTGGTGTATATCTGACATACTCACTGGTATCGCCCTTGTCCACCAGGTTGTATATCTGCCCTGCATGTGTCACCTGGTGTATATCTGACATACTCACTGGTATCGCCCTTGTCCACCAGGTTGTATATCTGCCCTGTGTGTCACCTGGTGTATATCTGACATACTCAATGGTATCGCCCTTGTCCACCAGGTTGTATATCTGCCCTGCATGTATCACCTGGTGTATATCTGACATACTCACTGGTATCGCCTTTGTCCACCAGGTTGTATATCTGTCCTGTGTGTCACCTGGTGTATATCTGACATACTCACTGGTATCGCCCTTGTCCACCAGGTTGTATATCTGCCCTGCTTGTATCACCTGGTGTATATCTGACATACTCACTGGTATCGCCCTTGTCCACCAGGTTGTATATCTGCCCTGCGTGTCACCTGGTGTATATCTGACATAATCACTGGTATCGCCCTTGTCCACCAGGTTGTATATCTGCCCTGCATGTCAACTGGTGTATATCTGACATACTCACTGGTATCGCCCTTGTCCACCAGGTTGTATATCTGCCCTGTGTGTCACCTGGTGTATATCTGACATACTCACTGGTATCGCCCTTGTCCACTAGGTTGTATATCTGCCCTGCGTGTCACCTGGTGTATATCTGACATACTTGTCACCTGGTGTATATCCGACATACTCACTGGTATCGCCCTTGTCCTACAGGTTGTATATCTGCCCTGCGTGTCACCTGGTGTATATCTGACATACTCACTGGGATCGCCCTTGTCCACCAGGTTGTCTATCTGCCCTGTGTGTCATCTGGTGTATATCTGACATACTCACTGGTATCGCCCTTGTCCACCAGGTTGTATATCTGCCCTGCGTGTCACCTGGTGTATATCTGACATACTCACTGGTATGGCCCTTGTCCACCAGGTTGTCTATCTGCCCTGCATGTATCACCTGGTGTATATCTGACATACTCAATGGTATCGCCCTTGTCCACCAGGTTGTCTATCTGCCCTGTGTGTCACCTGGTGTATATCTGACATACTCACTGGTATGGCCCTTGTCCACCAGGTTGTCTATCTGCCCTGCATGTATCACCTGGTGTATATCTGACATACTCAATGGTATCGCCCTTGTCCACCAGGTTGTATATCTGCCCTGCATGTATCACCTGGTGTATATCTGACATACTCACTGGTATTGCCCTTGTCCACCAGGTTGTATATCTGCCCTGCGTGTCACCAGGTTGTATATCTGCCCTGTGTGTCACCTGGTGTATATCTGACATACTCACTGGTATCGCCCTTGTCCACCAGGTTGTATATCTGCCCTGCGTGTCACCTGGTGTATATCTGACATACTCACTGGTATCGCCCTTGTCCACCAGGTTGTATATCTGCCCTGTGTGTCACCTGGTGTATATCTGACATACTCACTGGTATCGCCCTTGTCCACCAGGTTGTCTATCTGCCCTTCATGTCACCTGGTGTATATCTGACATACTCACTGGTATCGCCCTTGTCCACCAGGTTGTATATCTGTCCTGGCTTGCCCTGCTGACACAAGGTCCACACAGCGGCACACAGGTCCTCCACATGGATCGTGTTCATCTTCAGGTCTTTGGTCCACAGCATCTGATGGTTAAAGGGCCATATGTTACAAAACTAAAGCCACCTTGTGAAATGAGGTTGAAGATGAAGGAATGTGCTTTTTTCATGACCCTCAGGTTTTACAAGCAATAATCATCCACTTGACCTGCAGGATGTAATAGATTTGCCTTGGCCCCAAGCTCCATCTTTCAGTGTAAGTTATAATATGATACAAGACCTACTCAGATGTAAGTAAGACACTACTAGTGACTAGTAAATGTTAATTAAGAAATAAACGAACAAAAATACATAAATAATAATGTAATGAGTACTTTATTTAAGTTGACAATACTCAATGGATAAGCAAGGATATACCTATATAATCTCGTAACATAAACTGTATCATTGTTCGAGTCACAAGTAACAAAAATCAAGTACAGTTACCATTAAAAAACAATTCCAAGACTAGTGCTATAACTTGTACATATTATAATACTTATTTCATAAAAGATAATTTACGTATAATTCCTCCTGTATTCGACAATGAACAGAAATACATAAATATTAATGGAATTAGTATTTTATTTCAGTTGGATAAGCAAGGATATACCTATATAATCTACTAACATAAATTGCATCATTATTCGAGTCACAAATAACAAAAATCAAGTACAGTTTCCACTTATATACAATAGAAGTTATTTGACAAAAGATAATTTAATGCTTTTGGCTACACTATTGGCTCGACTTCTTAAATTTACCACTGGCTTCCTGGAAAAAAATACTTGTAGTCATTGGCTACTTGGTAAAAATTGAAACTTTGAGGCCTGAAGTTGTGAGCGCATATTCAAATCTCCAGAAATGACGTCATGATAGAACAAAGTTTTATACTTCGTTCTCCATTGTTCTTTGTGATTTATCGCGTAGCTGTCTTATATCTGAAGATACAGGGTAACGACAGTGTAACAAACTACCACTAAAGTCCAAGATAAAACTTGTTTTTTAGATGTTGATACCTGGTGAGGTGAAATGGGATCCAAGATTATTGCACTTAGATAGCGATGTGCATGCACGTGTGTGTGTGGCTGCTTGTACTTGTCCGGACTGATGCCGATTTTACCATGCCACAGTTTAACATGAATACCCGACTCAGACACAGTATACTGACTCCCAGCCGACCAGTCCTTGTTTTGGCCCCATAATGCCGAGGGTCAGGCAGAGTAACAACCAGTACATGTATAATCTATTAACATGTTTTGGTATGACGTGGCCGGGATAGGCTCTTCCACTAGACCACGGAGGTATATACTATGTTGATACCAGGTCACACAGGAAACAAGGGAGGTTTCCCACCTTGGTCATACAAAAGAGTGAGTGAGTATGGTTTTACGCTGCTTTTAGCAATATTCCAGCAATATTACGGCGGGGGACACCAGAAAGGGGCTTCATTGTACATACGTGGGGAATTGAACCAGGGACTCCGGCATTTGAACGCTTTAACCACAGGGCTAACCCCCCCCCCCCCCCCCCCCCCCATTACGTTCCAGGGTGTGGACACTCACCTTCATCTTCTCCTTCATGTACTTGTATATTGCACCAATAATCAGTCGCGGAGCTGCCGACAAACATACATATATTATCACATAAAGGTTTGTGCCTATCAATGCAATAGTCATGTGGAGATTCCGGGTTAAAATTGATCATAAGAGGCAACAAATGGGAAAGGGTTGTCAGGCTCGCTGACGTGATTGATGCATGTCATCGTATCCCAATTGCGAAGATCGATGCACATGATGTCAATCACTGGATGGTCTGGACCTGTCTCAATTATTTCGACCAGCTCCTCTAGTCATCATCCTCCAGCCGCAATAATATGCCAGGTGATTAACATTTATTTGGATGGATTGTTGGATTTTCAATGAGTTTCCATCCTCAATTATATCTCCTTTCTGTTTTGATCAGTATCCTGGACCCATTTGCCAACATAGAGTCATTTTGAGCCCTATTAAAATGTTTTGTTTGTTTGTTGTTTAACACCACACTCAGCAGTATTCCAGCTATATGACGGCGGTCTGTAAATAATCGAGTCTAGGCCAGACAATCCAGTGATTGACATCATGAGCATCTATCCCATAAATTGGGATACGATGACATGCATCAACGAAGTCAGTGAGTCGCCTGTTACTACAAGCATAGTCACCTTTTACTTTACCCTATATACATTGATATAATCGAGGATGATTTTCACACACTTTTTCTTGACTTTAAATTTAAATATTTTCTTTTCCCCAAAAAATCTGTAAAATGTTGTTTGTAATGTCACAAACAATGAAACTCTTAGTCCAATATCACATGACACTAGGCATCAAACTTTTACAGGTAAACATTGGATGCAGACAATGGAGTGAGTAAATGAGTATGGTTTTTACACCGCTTTTATCAATATTCCAGGAACATCACGGCAGGGAACACCAGAAATGTGCTTCACACATTGTACCCACGTTGGAAATCAAACCTGGGTCTTCGGCGTGACGAGCGAGCACTTTAACCACTAGGCTACCCGACCGCCAAATGGAAGAAATCAGCTCACAGGGACCTTCCATCCTTACAGCTGGTATTTCTCTCATTAATTTTTTGCAGATCATATTTTACCCTTGAGTACCTCTCTTTTGCCAGCATTGAAAACAATCCAATCAGGATATATTACTTACTTAAACCATTCTTATCCCCTGGCCCGTAGACGATGGCGGGTCTCACGATGATGTAGTTGAGGTCGGGGATGTTCTCGAGGTCCCTCTCGACCTCCAGCTTGTGTCGGGCCATGTGAGTCCAGGGGTCACACTTGCAGTCCTCTTTGTTGGCTTTCTGGAGACACAAGAACATACGTGTCTGAGGACACAAGAACATAGGTGTCCGAGGACACAAGAACATTGGTGTCCGAGGACACAAGAACATAGGTGTCTGAGGACACAAGAACATGTATGTCTGAGGACACAAGAACATAGGTGTCTGAGGACACAAGAACATAGGTGTCTGAGGACACAAGAACATAGGTGTCTGATACAAGAACAGAGCTTGAGATAAGCTTTTGGTGTTGTGGGTATATTACCCATGCATTTTAAAATCATCGGGTATCAGTAATTCTATCTGAGTATTCAAATTTCTGTTACCCACTAGTTTTTACACATATGGGTATTTAAGTTAAACATTTAAAAACACTTCATCTAGTCCCTGCAAACTGGTGTCGTGTGGGTTCGAGAGCTTTATAGGACTCAAAAATACCATGATACTTCCACAAGAAAGTGTGACTGCAAACGATCATGATGTAACTGTCATCGTGGAGTTTGGCAAGGTTGACAGAATGCCTGTTTATAATTTCAAAATAAGTTGCTGATTTGCGAATCAAATACACAGGGCTACTTTACAATATTTTGATGATACGCACAAGTTTTATTTTTGTAGTGTATGTTCGTTGCGTATTTGATACGCTTGGATTTTATTTTACTGCGTATTTCTGCATTTCTGATGCGTATTTTACACAGATACGCAGCTTATCTGGAGCTCTGAAGAATATATTTGTCTGAGGACACAAGAATATGTGTCTGAGGACATCATCTCAAAGGACAAAAGAACATACCGCTGAAATTACAAAAATATCAACCTTCAAGAAAGTTTGATAACAGTTTAAGAATCTACATTGAAACGTCTCCATATGCAATAAGCCAGAAGTTGTTATCCCTACAGTTGTACGTTTTATTACTAATCCCTCAGAAATCCTGATTATGAACTAAATAACAATTGTGTTCACATTTGCCTGCCAAGGGCACTTTGTTTGGAATTCTAGACAAATCCCTGGTATGTATTATGTATCGCATCGAAGGACACTTGTAATGTCCTGGAACCACCAACTTGGCGTGCACAAAATGCCTTTGACACATAATCAACATTTTGATATTATTCTCAGCATGATAGAGCCTCAAATAGCATCCTGAGATTATACTTTGAAATTTCTCTTCTATCTCTGCACTATACATATTAGACAGGTAAATATGTGAGTTATCTCCCCTGGTGCGGTACCCAAGTCCTTGATATGGGTGCACTTGGCCTATCCTGGTACCATCTTAAATAACAAAGGCGGCTACGGAGAAGTGATATTCACTGCAAAACGTGTAATGTCTGATTCTGCTGAATACAGTTCCTATAAAGCGATGCCTGGTTTTTTAAGACAGGTTTTTCTGTGCTTAAGGGCAAGTTCACACGGAAATGAAGCTATTTTTCTTGTACTTTTTCCACATTAAAAGTGTTAACCTAGTAGTGTCATAGACAAAAATATAAAAATTTAGTAAAATCTAAATATTTTTTACATTTGTATACTTATCCTGCATTACTCCTTAATGCATTCACTGTTACTTACGACAACTAGAAGGACAGCGCTGCGAAGGTCCTGGGTGAAGAAATAAAGTTGTTGTTCTCAAGTCCCAATCAGTGGCCTTCCGTCGCTGTCCTGTGACCTTGATGACAACTAAGGTCATCTTCACATCACTGCCTGTCGCCCAAGCTCTTAGAAAAACATACTTTTGAGGTTTCTGAAGCCAAAGTGGGGAGGCAAGTCTAACGACGGGTGGGCCTTAAGCGTAGTAATGCAGGATAAGTATACAAATGTAAAAAATATTTAGATTTTACTAAATTTTTTACTTATCCTGCATTACTCCTTAATGCATCTGTATCGGACGGTTTGGAGGTGGGTCAACCTTCAGAATACAGAAACCTCAATAATTCACACCCTGCAATACGACCCCATTTGGTCGATAAACCGTGAAGCGGAAAAGTTCAGACAAAAACGCCATTACGGTAGGGTTGTTCAAAAATCAAAAACATTGAACATAGGAATTAAAGAGAAATTCCCTATACACGCTTAGTAATAAAGAAAATAATAGCTATTCAGCTAATTCTTTACTTACTGCGTCATAGAGCCGTCGCTGACAAACAAGATTGTCTAATATTCTTCCACTGGTGGCGACTGAGTGACTGCACATGGAAGTTGACTGGCTCTGTATAGGGCGAGTTCATTATTTGCGTCAGTGGTTGGCAATCTGCAGGATAACAACCAGAGGGCCAAACTTCGAACGTCTTTGACATCCTCGAGAGTCACAACGCGAAGGTTATGACTAACGAAAATATGTGTCGAATCTCCAGAAATATCCTTCCGTGATTGTTCCAAAACCACAATTGCCGTGTTGAGCCCTGGTAAGGCTGACACCTTGAGATCTTGAGGGTAATTCGCTCTCGGCGAGTTCCGTTTGATGATCTCGTAGGCCTGAAGGATTACTGCGCGTAACCATATAGATATGGTGTTTGCGATTATGCGACTAACTTCTGTCGTGGACGAACCACGCCTTGTCTTGGAGCGTCGAATGAAAACTCGAACTGCTCGCACCGAGCCCAGGAGAACTTCACCATGTACGATTCCCACAATAGTCGATATCGGTGGGATGGTGAAGAACGGTCGGGTTGGCCTGGTAGTAGATTTTAGCAATAAAATCCCAGCATAACCCTAGATGTCCTGTTCCGTGCGTCCCATGCTCAAAACGGATCCGGGTTGAGTCGACCACATGTAGTTCGCTCACCCGTACCGCCATTGCTAATGCCAAGAGAAACCATTGTTTCCTTGGTGAGGTCCAAGCTCCTCACAGCGATAGCCCATTCGCGGAGCTCTCTATACTATACCGAGAGTGTAACGAAGGTGTCACGCGCTGGGAAGGAGCTTGAAAATGAGGATGCAATGAGGGGCTCGAAGGGGGCCCTCGCAAACCTCGAAGTACCACGTTCAAGTCCCAATCAGGTGGCTGGAACTTGGCCTTCTGATCCTCAAACCTGAATGAGCATAATATGGCCTGTAGTTCCGTGACCTTAATCACACTGTGATTTTCCGGAAACGGCCAACACTAAGATAATTGCAGCCAATTACGTAGTAATGGTGCTACCTTCCAAGTGTTTTTGGGTACGCAATGTAGGAGGTATTCCTCTAGGAATTGTGACGCAATCGTAGGGTCTTGATTCTTTTCTTCCCTGTAAAAAGTCTCAAGTGATCCCCACTTGTCATCGTCGTCTCTGGGAGAGTAACGATGAACTAAAGCTATAGCTTTGCTGCCCGTGTCGAAATAACCCTTCGCACTTAAACGCCTTTTAAAGACGAACCATGCGTGCAGACGTTGGGTGAGGCAATTTTCTGTTGAGGGTGGATGAGTAGGTTGGACCACTGTGAGAGGGGAAGTGAATCGTTTTAGATTTTTCCGAGCTTGACGAACTACCCTCTCGCCGGTTACCATGGTGCGACCAAAGGAGAGATCGAGATACCTTGTCTCCTTGATCCCCTGTAGCATCTTGGAAGTAAAAGTGGTGGCAGAAGAGTTTTAGTTCTTTGCCCTTCCCAAGTGATACTGAACTCGTCCACCGCCCAAGTCTGCGGATCCGGCAACGGGGAGATATACGTCATGAGTTGGTGGCCTAGGCAAGTAATAAACAAGTCAATGTTTGGTTGCCTGAATTCCTGAAGCAGTAACTGGAATGCTTCTGTGAGAAATTTCCACTCAGTGGGAGCCACCCTGTCTGGACGTGATAAAGTATCGGCCAGTATGTTTCTACATCCGGGGATGTGCTGAACTATGAACCTTAGTCACAGCCGATCCACTAGATGGAAGAAATCTGAATGTCCTTAGAAGTGGAGAGTGGGAGTGTGTTGTTCCCCGATTGCACAGGCACCACACCGCAGTGCTGTTGTCTGTGGATATAGCGAGTCGGGCTAACTGTAGTTGATTCTGCCAATGTGATATAGCCAGAATTAAAGCTTCCAACTCCAAGTTGTTTATGTGCCACTTCCATTGTGCGCCGGGCCATAGCCCTGAGCTTATCTGGTCTTGTAAGTGAAGACTCCACCCCTGAAAAGGGACGTCCACAAACAGGTGTGTATTCGGGGAAAATCCGAATAAACAGACTCCGCAGACATTCAGCGCCACAAATTGAGGCTCTAGCTTAGTTGGTAGAGTGATGGCCTTGAGTGGATCCTGACTCCTGATGTAAGGGTTCAGGGAAAAAAAAAAAATTGAATTGGTCGCTGTTGTAAGCGGCCCATGCTAGTTAACTCCTGTGCCGAGGTGATTAACCCTAGCAACACTTGCCACTGGCGAAGTGTGTGTGGTTGGTGTAGAGTAGATGACAAAAGAAGTAGAAACTTGTGCCATCTGTCCCTCGGTACAGATAGGATATCCTGGTCTGTCTTAAACAGGTCTCCTATGAACTGAAGTCAATAGGAAGGAGAATACTCCCGACTTCGCCTCGTTGAATGTCTATCCCAGTTATTGACATGTGTTGATGATACAGTAGATCGCCCTCCATCTACGACTCGAACCAAGTGTTCGTCACGTGTAGATAGTTATTGGCTTCATTACTCCTGTAAATAGCCATAAGTGTCACTGACATGTCAAATGGGAAATACTACCATTGGTAGTGAACCCCAATGAACTGGACCTGAAAAGTCTACGGTTGGGATGGATAGACAGACTGATGAAGAATCAAACGTTCGTTGAACACAGAGATTGTGGATCATTCTCATCTTGTCTGGGTCCTTCATGAGTACCAGGTAGGTGTGAGGATAAAACCCCGGAGTAAAGACTGGGTTGTGAACCCACTCTACAGCTCTTCTTACCAACAGTATGTCTATGTTGGATTTTCCCAATCAAACTGTGGTCAACGGTGGGGTTAACTCTACCCTTATACGGACACCATGATATAGTGCGATAAGTACGAAATCGTCCTTGAGACTTGTCTCTGCCACTCCCTTTCTCAGTAAGGGAATGCTGGTCTTCCCTGAGAAACGCGCGTCTAGGCTTATAATTCCCTGACTTGGACTTTCCAAGCTTTTTGGGAACTTGACGTGCGTGTCTGCGATCTGTTCGTTGAACAGGGGAGTAGATGATCAAGGTTGACGTAATAGACTGCCCTTGAAACCAGCATCTCAGTTGGAAACGCTATAAAGTCTTGGGTGTAACGGTAATCACCGTCAGAACGGTCTCAAGATGAATTTTCCTGTGGTCAAACTGACGCTGTAGGAAAAACACCATAGTTTGGAAGTGATCTAATCAGATAGGGTTATCCTCTAATAGATTCTGATCCACTGCAAACATTGACGATATTGGTCGCTTAAATCACGGAGCAAATGTGAGTTTTGGAGAAGGTTTCCTCCAATGACCTAGTGGTGTCCCTCTTATTTACCCTGTTATCAGGGGAGGGCGTTACTGACACGAGATGGTCTGCTTCCCAATCGGGTACATGTGCTAAGCTGATCATGTGCCGGTTACGTAACCGAGTACACTGTAAGCCTTGGGCTAACGTCATTGTAGAGACCTTGATTGATACGCAGACGCTGCGCTCAGCGCAGGTCTGGAATGTTGGAACAGCGCTAAGCTGATCGTGCGTCACTGGCGTGATAGGAGCGCTTGGGTATCAGTCAGACGCTGCGCTCGGCGCAGGTCTATGCTGGATATGTTGGAACAGCGCTAAGCTGATCGTGCGTCACTGGCGTGATAGGAGCGCTTGGGTATCAGTCAGACGCTGCGCTCGGCGCAGGTCTATGCTGGATATGTTGGAACAGCGCTAAGCTGATCGTGCGCCGATTGCGTAATAGAAGTGCTTTGGTTGTAGTCAAGTGCTGCGCTCGGCGCAGATAAATCAGACACAAAGCTCAAAAGTATTGACTGGATCAAGGCTTGTGTCTAATCTACCCCCATCATAGCATCTCGATACGCTGGTGCTGTCGCCGACGTCACAGATTATCATACATGTATCTGGAAGTGTCCGGCGGCTGAAAAAATAGGAGCAGTTACGATACTCACAAAATCCTCCGGTATTGTTGATTTCGGTGGATGGTGTACTTCTGCAATCACAGTCGTCATAATACCTGCCGATAATAACGGTTGGGTGGTAATGACAGAACCATATGTCATTCGCTATTCTGCGATAGTGACATTCCTCTCGTCTCACGACGGAATAACTGCAAAATATGATTGTGAGTAATCTGCTTTTATATAGTAAACTCGTTGGATTAGAGATTTACATAAAAATTACATTTTGAATTTTGGCGAGCACATCTACGTGCATGCCTATGACCGTGGATAAAGAGCTTTGGGCGATTATTCCACGACAATATGTACACCGAGCAAACATAATTATGTTACGCAATTAAACCATTGAAGAAATGGTACTGGAAGAATGCCGTAGAATTGAACAGTAATCTATCGGCAAAAATACGAATTGCAAGGGTATACAATATTTTTATATACGCAATTCAATGTAAACCAAGGCTATTTCCATTTAGAGATTGGAGAGCACATCCGCGCGCAAACCAACCAATCGTGGATGATAATCTTGTAAGGTTTTTTCCACGACAATTAGTAAAATGCTCAAAGGTATGTTACGCAATGAAACCCTTGTTGATGAGATAATACTGGAAGAGTGCCGAAGAATTTGAACACTAATCTATCGGCAAATTTATGAGTTGCAAGGATATACAATATTTTTGTATGCGCAACCCAATGTAAACCAATGGTATTTATATTTTCATTTAGGGTTTGGAGAGCACATCTGCGCGCAAACCAAACAACGTGGATGATAATCTTTGTAAGATTTTTCCCACAACAATTAATACCACGCTCAATCATAAGTTACACAATTACATATATATATGTATATTCAATGTCTGTACATATAGAGTAGGGAAAGGGCCACCTAAGTTGGATAACTTTTGCCCAATCCCGTTGACCATATATGTCAATAAAATATGTTGAAATTAAACACAATTACGCCATTGTTGATGAGGCGGTACTGGAAGAATGCCATAGAATTGAACAATAATCTATCGGCAAAAACTACGAGTTGCAAGAGTATACAATAGTTCATATACGCAACTCAATGTAAAACCAAAAATACCAACAAAAAACTATTTAATCGCATAAACATAGGTACGCAATAAAAGAATTGTTGATGAAGCGGGACTGGAAGAAAGCCGTAGATTTGATATTAATCTATCGGCAACCATATGTTTAACGAGTTGAAAAAGTATACAATAATTTTAGTATACGCAACTCACTGTTACGCCAAAGCTAGTAATATTTAAGAACATAAGAATATGTTATACATACGTAGCTGAGAATTGTAAACAATATGACTACCTTGGCAGGCAAACGATTGTAACACAATTCAAAATGGCGGCGAACAACAATATTTTGGCGGGAAAAAAGACAAGCGTCTTTTCACGCCTAATTAATTCACATAAAACTACACAACATGGTGAAAGTAATATGAAAAGAATACATCACCCATCGCAGATCAATTTTTAAGATTGTAGACAAACTGAAGGTCTAAAATTAATCCAAAAGGAGAGCTCCGCTTGGACACGTCCTAGCTGTGCTGCGACAAGCAGTGATGTGAAGATGACCTTAGTTGTCATCAAGGTCACAGGACAGCGACGGAAGGCCACTGATTGGGACTTGAGAACAACAACTTTATTTCTTCACCCAGGACCTTCGCAGCGCTGTCCTTCTAGTTGTCGTAAGTAACAGTGAATGCATTAAGGAGTAATGCAGGATAAGTAAAAAATATTACAATTAATTAACATATTTTTTGCATTAAAACGATTTATATTTCACATTTACCAAGTGTTCTATTTACATAACAAAAACACCATGGCTTATGCCCCTTGCAATATGACGTCATTGGTGCCAATTGATAAACATTATGACGTCATCATGCTTTGTTAGAGCCGCTTCACGTGGTGTAGGTACAGGTGTGTGATTCTAGCGTCTCAGATGCCAGCCAGCATAGTGTTATGCTGAGTCACCACTGCGCCGGAGTGTGTCGTAGGCCATGTTGTTTTACCGCAAACTGGTACTTGATATCTTTGCGTTGAGAATAGACCCAGTTGAATTGGCACCAATTACGTCATTATCTAAGGGGGATAACTCAGGTCTGTTTAGCTCGAAAAACGAAGGCCTCCTAACGGCATATCATTTTCACAATATTGTGAGCTTCCTACTTTCACTGTGGAAAAAGTGAGTGTATGTTTTCATACACAGATACTAACTAATTCTAAAATTGCGTTTTGTTTAGAAAAAGAAAGAAAGTGATTTTTGCGTGTACACTTCCCCTGTAACAGTAAAAGGTTAGTCGGCTGCCCCCAGGCTGTGCTGTGTCATGTGACTGTCATGTGACTGTCATGTGACTGTCACATGCACAAAACTAGCTCCAATATTCAGTCTTGCCAATGTTGGCCAAGGTCGAACAGAGTGGTCCTTGACGTAGGACTGGAGACCATCTAAACCAGACCATTGCACGAGTACCCGTCAGCCGAGTGGTCCTTGATGTAAGACTGCAGTGCGTCTAACCCAGACCACTGCATGAGTACCCATCAGCCGAGTGGTCCTAGACGAAGGACTGGAGTCCATCTGAAGCAGACCATTGCACGAGTACCCGTCAGCCGAGTGTTCCTAGACGTAGGACTGGAGACCATCTGAAGCAGACCCAGGCTTGAGTTCCTGTCAGCCCAATGGTCCTTGACATTAGACTCAAGTCCATCTGAACCAGACCATTGCATGAGTACCCATCAGCCGAGTGGTCCTAGACGAAGGACTGGAGTCCATCTGAAGCAGACCATTGTACGACTACTCGTCAGCCGAGTGGTCCTAGACGAAGGACTGGAGTCCATCTGAACCAGACCATTGCACGAGTACCCATCAGCCGAGTGGTCCTAGACGAAGGACTGGAGTCCATCTGAAGCAGACCATTGCACGTGTACCTGTCAGCCGAGTGGTCCTAGGCGAAGGACTGGAGTCCATCTGAACCAGACCATTGCACGAGTACCCGTCAGCTGAGTGGTCCTTGATGTAAGACTGGAGTGCGTCTAACCCAGACCACTGCACGAGTACCCGTCAGCCGAGTGGTCCTTGACGAAGGACTGGAATCCATCAGAACCAGACCATTGCACGAGTACCCGTCAGACGAGTGGTCCTTGACATAGGACTGGAGTCCATCTGAACCAGACCACTGCACAGGTACCCATCAGCTGAGTGGTCCTTGACATAGGACTGGAGTCCATCTAACCCAGACCACTGCACGAGTACCCGTCAGCCGAGTGGTCCTTGACTTACCACTGGAGTCCATCTGAACCAGACCATTGCACGAGTACCTGTCAGCCAAGTGGTCCTAGGCGAAGGACTGGAGTCCATCTAAACCAGACCATTGCACGAGTACCTGTCAGCCGAGTGGTTCTTGCATAGGATTGGAGTCTGTCTGAACCAGACCACTGCACGAGTACCCGTCAGCCGAGTGGTCCTTGACGTAGGATTGGAGTCCGTCTGAACCAGACCACTGCACGAGTACCTGTCAGCCGAGTGGTCCTAGACGTAGGACTGGAGTCCATCTAAACCAGACAGCTGCACGAGTACCCGTCAGCCGAGTGGTCCTAGACGTAAGACTGGAGTCCATCTGAACCAGACCACTGCACGAGTACCCGTCAGTCGAGTGGTCCGAGACGTAGGACTCGAGTCCATCTGAACCAGACCATTGCACGAGTACCCGTCAGCCGAGTGGTTCTTGATGTAAGACTGGAATCCATCTAAACCAGACCACTGCACGAGTACCCGTCAGCCGAGTAGTCCTTGATGTAGGACTGGAGTCCATCTGAACCAGACCACTGCATGAGTTACTATCAGCTGAGTGGTCCTTGACATAGGACTGGACTGCGTCTAACCCAGACCACTGCACGAGTACCCGTCAGCCGAGTGGTCCTTGACTTACCACTGGAGTCCATCTGAACCAGACCATTGCACGAGTACCTGTCAGCCAAGTGGTCCTAGGCGAAGGACCGGAGTCCATCTCAACCAGACCATTGCACGAGTACCCGTCAGCCGAGTGGTCCTTGACATAGGACTGGAGTCCGTCTGAACCAGACCACTGCACGACTACCCGTCAGCTGAGTGGTCCTAGACGTAGGACTGGAGTCCATCTAAACCAGACCACTGCACGAGTACCCGTCAGCCGAGTGGTCCTTGACATAGGACTGGAGTCCGTCTGAACCAGACCACTGCACGACTACCCGTCAGCTGAGTGGTCCTAGACGTAGGACTGGAGTCCATCTAAACCAGACCACTGCACGAGTACCCGTCAGCCGAGTGGTTCTTGATGTAGGACTAGAGACCATCTGAACCAGACCATTGCACGAGTACCCGTCAGTCGAGTGGTCCGAGACGTAGGACTCGAGTCCATCTCAACCAGACCATTGCACGAGTACCCGTCAGCTGAGTAGTCCTTGACATAGGTCTCGAATCTGTCTGAACCATTGCTTAAGTACCCACCCCTCAGCGCTGGCATGATAGGGACCAATTCTGCCCGGAATCCCATAATGACAGAGTCATGGTAGACAACAAGGACAAAGCTAGTAGTGACATTCAACATGCAGTGAGAGTGACGGCGTGATCTAGAAGATAAACTACTGTGTAGAGGTCAATAGGTTTCAAACATGATTTCATTCAAAGCCGAAGGAGGTAGAGAAAGGACAAATGTCAAGCCACGTTGATGTTGGTTTGTTGGTTGTTTAACGCCGCACTCAGCAGTATTCCAGCTATATGATGGCGGTCTGTAAATAATCGAGTCTGGACCAGACAATCCAGAGATTGATATCATGAGCATCGATCCACGCAATTGGGATCGATGACGTGCATCAACCAAGTCAGCGAGTCTGACCACCCGATCCCGTTAGTCACCCTTTACGACAAGCATAGTCGCCTTTTACGGCAAAGCATGGGTTGCTGAAGACCTTTTCTACCCTGGATCTTCACGGGTCCACGTTGATGTCACTGAATCTTACAATACACTCTCAACAAGTATTTGTTTGTCAAATTTCCTGCCTGAAATATATTGCCACGCTTGCTGTAGATAATGTAAGAACCACACGACGTTATTTAGCAACGTTTAAGAATTAAGATCAGTATTTGAAATTGCCAAATGGCTGGTTTGCAAAAGAATAAATATTTTCTTGGCAGTAAAGCAGTCATCAGCAATGTCATCACCTACCGTATATTGATATCTTTAGTGGTCGAATAAGAATGTAGAATTCTAAAATGTCTTGGAAAAATTTGGTTTAATTTGAACAATATTTAGGAAACAGGTTATAGGAAACAGGTTATAGGAAACAGGTTATATGACAGCGTGTCCACTTCACGTGAGGGGAAAGTCTGCTGTGGTAGAGTACCACGATATCGAGCTGACAAACTGAGGATCATCATCCTGGTGAAGCATGCAGCTGGAGGGAGTGGGGGAGTTGGGTTTCTCAACCATAGCTGCCAACTTTCCCAAATTACAACAAGAGTTTGCCATTAACGTGGCTATATCCCCCGCCCCTGTTGCAGAATTTGACATAATTAAATCTACACAAACCCTAACCTTTTTTAACCGAGGTGGAACTTGTGAAAAAAAGAAGAGTTTGGAACCTAGGTCCATCTTGTTGTCATGGAAACATAAAAAATAAAAAATTCTAAAATTTCTAAATGGCACCAGTTCAGCATGTACTTGACAGACCTGCAAAGTTCAGTTATGTCAGGGCATTAGTCTATTGTGGAAGGAAAGCCCCGAGTGACAGGCTTGCTACTTTGGTGAAACCCACGAGCGCGGGTCACGAGCTCGGGTCGGGAGCACAGGCCAAGAGCCATCTTCCCGAGGCAAGAGAGTTAACTGACTTTAAAAGTCCAGTTTCCACCCTTGCCGAACTAGGCGGGAATTCCTGGGCTCTATCGTAGCGCCACCAGTGGCTATTACCAGTTATGTCCCTTCTAAGCCTCTCCTTTAGACCAATCAGATTCCACCTCTCGTATCACTTGCATTTGCATCAAACAAAACAGTGGCACCCAGTCAAGACAATCTGATCGATAATCACGGTCTGTGTTGTGATAAAACGGGACTTACAGTGTGCAAAGCGTGAGCACTTGATTAAAAACATGAAAAGATTTGGAAAATATCTGCTGACAACGAGTTGGCGGTGCACATGCTTTGAAAATCCTGCAATCGACCGAAATCTGCACGACAGTTTACGAACCGGATTTCGATTTTGCACGATTTTGATTGGACTATGCATAGACTCGGTAGTCTAGCCAAAATGTAACTCCATAATACCAGCCCAGTTTGGCAAGGGTGGAAACTGGACTTTTATCATAAGTTAACTCCCTTGCCTGGGAAGATGGCCAAGAGCCGACAAACCAAGGATGATAATGAGGCTGAAACATGCAGAATGATGCACTAGGGCTACACAACATCAGCATCTCAAGACGACACTGCTATCTAGGTCAAACACAACACACACTTGCATGGAGTACTTACAATATCGTCTTCAGGCTTGGAACAGTAAAGTCAGCATCAGTTCACAAAGTGTTCATTATGTATAATGTACTGGGAAACAAAATCAATAATCGATTGTTGATAAGCTTTCGAAACCTCATATATGTGTCCATTTTAAGTGAGTGAGTGAGTATGATTTTACGCTGCTTTAAGCAATATTCCAGCAATATCAAGTGGGGGGGTTGGGGAGGACACCAGAAATGGGGTTCACACATTGTACCGATGTGGGGAATCGGTTTGTTATTGATTTTATGATAATGTGATCAATAATCAAATTCAGGAATCCAATTAGTATGATCAGTTTACTGATCGAATAACAGATCGTTGCACCTCAAATATATAATGTATTGAAGGTTATCGGAGTACTGACTGCTCTTGTCTATCCCAATCATTAAAGGGGTGGTGGGGTAGCCTGGTGATTAAAGCGTTCGCTTGTTAAGTTGAAGGTCCGGGTTCGATCCTCCACATGGGTACAATGTGTGAACCCCATTTCTGGTGTCCCTGGTTATTGTCTGGTTATTGCAAAAAGAGTTGTAAAATCATACTCACTCACTCACTCATATAATTACAGTTTGTACCAAATTTTTAAGAAAATAATTGTCGTTATTCCTTCAAATATCACTCCACAAAATACCTTGCTCCGTCTACAGAAAGTTTGGCAGATATGTGTCCTTCATTCATCATCAATTGGACATTAATAGCAAGGGAGGCAACTCACCTTATCTGAAGAGTACATCTGACCAGTAGAAAATTCCATGTAGACCTTGACCTTGTGTCTCGCTGCAGTGACGGCACAGTTGTGACTTAGACGTACAACACCTTCCTTGTAGACCTACAACAGTGAGTGAGTGAGTGAGTGAGTGAGTGAGTGAGTGAGTGAGTGAGTGAGTGAGTGAGTGAGTGAGTGAGTGAGTGAGTGAGTGAGTGAGTGATGGCAGAGTTGTGTCTCAGACAGACAATGCCCTCCTTGTCAATAATCAAGTATGGACCAGACTGACTGACATCATGAGCACCAATCTATGCAATGGGGATACGATAACATGCATCAACCAAGTCAGTGAGCCTAACCATCCAATCCTGTAGTCACCATATACGACAAGCACAGTTTGCTGAAGACTAATTTTAACCCGAATCTACACGGGCGAAAGAGACCAAGTCAAACCCGCATCTTCATGGGGAAGGTACTTACTGGTTCAGTCTGGCCATACTTTGTCTCTGCAGCTACGTTTATTACGAAGTCAAACTCCTCTCCGTCATCGGCAAACGCATTGTCTACAGAAGCTGGAATGAGAAAAAGGGGTCAGATGGATGAGAAAATCTGTCAAAAGTTACCGTACACGGTGAATATATATTATTATCACGTGATTATTATTATTACTGACTTTTTCTATCACCGCTGTATTTTTGTATTTGATACTAACCACTGCCATTATATCATTTGTTGCCATTGAATATTGTACCACCACTCTATTGTGTACTGCCATTGAATATTGTACCACCACTCTATTGTGTACTGCCATTGAATATTGTACCACCACTCTATTGTGTACTGCCATTGAATATTGTACTACCACTCTATTGTGTACTGCCATTGAATATTGTACCACCACTCTATTGTGTACTGCCATTGAATATTGTACCACCACTCTATTGTGTACTGCCATTGAATATTGTACTACCACTCTATTGTGTACTGCCATTGAATATTGTACTACCACTCTATTGTGTACTGCCATTGAATATTGTACCACCACTCTATTGTGTACTGCTATTGAATATTGCACTACCACTCTATTGTGTACTGCTATTGAATATTGTACCACCACTCTATTGTGTACTGCCATTGAATATTGTACCACCACTCTATTGTGTACTGCCATTGAATATTGTACCACCACTCTATTGTGTACTGCCATTGAATATTGTACTACCACTCTATTGTGTACTGCCATTGTAACTGCTGTGCAGTAATTTGTATTGATTTGCAGGCTTAGTTTTGTAATTCATTTGTTGATTGTATACGACTTGTTGGTTGTTTGTGGGTTCACACTAGGTTCTTTGACGTACAGATTTCTGGATTAACATATTGTTGCATTTTGGGACTTGACACTATCCACAAGGATCCAAGGGATATCAGGGCTTGTTTAGCTATAAACCAACCATGCACCAGTGCACCCTAATACAATCTCATTAAAATCAGACCTTAGTTCTCACTACCGCTAAACAAAGATCTGACCAGGGTGCAATCGTTTTTTTTTGGTGCAACTTGGTATTCATGTCAACATGTACCTGGTGCAAGTTACCAGCCCTGGGTATACAGTGTGAATACAAGAGATACCTGGGTTGATGAGGTTGGAGTGTCGGAATTCCACCTTGGGGCTGCTGAAGGATTCCTGAAACACAAACAAAGAGTAATTGTAAGTCAGAGAGTGATTTGGGATAAAAATTTAATATTCTTGGTTCTCAGGCTCAGGTTTTATTTCCATTGTTAAAAAAATATAATCTTAAACCTATACTAAAGTACCACATGATTTCACGATATTAAATACACAAAATTTGAGTACATACTAGCTTGAACAACAACAACACCAAAAACACCTCCAGCCCTCACTATATTTTCATAAGCCATAGCCTTAGAGTGAGAACCAGTTCTTTTATTTTTCAAGCCTTAGTAGTCATAGCATGTCAGCTTGATGTGGAGGGAAAGCCCAAACTGATGCAGGTCTTAGATGTTTACCATTAAGGTGAAACCCTCGGGTACTGGTATGGTGCTGACAACCTAGAAACATGGTCAGGGAAAGCAGGATTTGAACTCATGATCACAGGCGTCTGGCATGCCCAAGGGACACAACTCTGCACAGCGAATAGCAGTGCCTTGGACAACTGGGCCACCCGTGCCCCGGTATAAGAAAGGGCTTGTCAATAAGGAGGGATGAGTGGAGGTAAAGAACCTGGCAATCAGGCTGTCATTGTACAAAACAACCTTAGCGCTTAGTCCACGTCAAAGTATGGGAGCTACGATCACCTTAGCGCTAAGATAGCTTTGTGCAACGGCACCCTTTATCACTGTTACCATGGCTACTCACTGTATGATGGGGGTTCAGCCACGCCATCTGGGGGGGAACTTTGTCGGCAACACGCACCTGAAACACAAGCAACATTCTTTATCACCAGCAACTTTTTTCAGTTGTAGACTTGTTCTCCATGAAAAGACAAGAAGACTGCCATCAATATCTCCCCTCCAAACACTGTATGAGTTGTCTCCCTTGTTTGTTGGGTATTTAATGTCTTACTTGGCAATATTCAGGCAATATGACAGCGGTCTGTAAACAATCGAGTCTGGACCAGACAATCCAGTAATTGACATGTACATTGATCGACGCAATTGGGATATGATGTCATGTTAACAACTGAATCACCAAGATCAACCACCTGATCCACTTTACCATGGCAACCATATTATCAGCTTACCTTAGCAACCATATTATCAGCTTACTTTAGCATACTTACTATTAGTTTACCATGGCAACCATATTTTCAGCTTACCTAAGCATATATCTTATCAGTTTACCATGGCAAACATATTCATGATATTATCAGCTTACCTTAGCAACCATATTATCAGCTTACCTTAGCAAATATCTTATCAGTTTACCATGGCAACCATATTATCAACTTACCTTAGCAACTATATTATCTGTGCACCTTAGCATATATCTTATCAGTTTACCATGGCAACCATATTATTAGCTTAACTTAGCAACCATATTATCCGTGTACTTTAGCATATATCTTATCAGCTTACCTGAGCAACCATTTTATAAGGCTACCTTAGCAACCATATTATTTGTCTACCTTAGCAACCATATCATTGGCCTACCTTTGCAACCAATTCATTCTTTACCAAGTAGTGTACCAGGTTCCTCCCAATAAAGCCGGTACCTGAAAACAGAAAATATAGACCGTAATACTCCTCCTATTCATGTACTAGCATCAAGTGGTGTCCTCTGTAGACTCCATCAATCCAGCGCTGAGTGAGTGAGTGGGTGGGTGGGTGGGCTCCAACCTAAGAAAAAATTGTGTGAGTGGGTCAGGTTAAACCCCTTGATTTGAACAGTATTCCAGTTATATCACGGTTATTCCAGTTATATCACGATGAGTGAACTTAATGTGGGAGGAGAGCCCGATCTTATGCAGGTCTTAGACAATTATGACTTTGGTGAAACCCATGAGCAGGGGATGGTGCTGACCAACCTAGATCGGGGCAAACGGAGATTAAAACCCACAATCATAGGTTTCTGACTTGTCCAGGGGAGGCAACTCTGCAGCAGAATTAGGATAAACATGTGGCACCACACAATAGCTGCATGTCTCCTCAAATCCACAAGTAACCATGGTAACAAGGGAATCACAGAACAGTTATCATCACATTTCATGTTCATATGTAAGGTGTACATGGTGAAAGTCATTGGGTCCTTGTCAAAATCTTCATTACAAAGAAAGGGGCAGTCAGGTAGCTTTGTGGTTAAAGCATTAGCTTGTCACACCGAAGAACCAGGTTCGATCCCCAACATGGGTACAATGTGTGAAGCCCATTTCAGGTTTCCCTTGCCATAATATTGCTGGAATATTGCTAAAGGTGGCGTAAAACCAAACTCACTCACTCACTCATTTCAAAGTTTCAAGTCTCTTCATGGTCCTAGCATCAAACCGTGATGGACCTGGATCCCTTCACTTCTACCACTGATACTGAAGTTGGGTTTGCTAATCTAAATCTAACATTTCACAAATGTTGAATGAATTTAAAAGTTTTAAGAATAGAATTTCAAAAACATGTAAAGAAAAAAAGAACTTAAAAAAAAAATTCCAATGGACAAAATAGCAATTTATTTTCCAATTTGCCTGCCAATTATGATTGGTTTGGATGCCAAGATAAATCCATGCTTGTTCACTTCATTCAGTAAAAAAGAACACTTTTTAAACAATTAAAGCAATATTTCTTGTAAGTCAATAGCTGATACATATAGGGAAAGAAAAAGTATGTTTGAAAAAAATATTTCAATCCTATTTGCCTTCCCACAATTCTTCTTCAGGATCACTTTGAAAAAAATATTTCCCATGGTTTTTTCTCGACCATTCACCAGAAATTTTTTTAATCATTTAAATCTCTAACACAAAAAAGAAAGAGGCTTGATGTCATATAGGTGCCCGAGGATGACCCTACAGGGGGTATTCAAATTACATGCCATCAATTCAAATTTGAAAAATTTACATTTCCTTTTGGTAATATTGACACTCTAGATTTGGAGATCATACAAACATTTGTCTATCAATTTATGCTCTTTTCCCTCTGTGGAAATGTAATTGTGGAACATGCCCTTGTTAAAAGAAGCAATGTTGAGATATACCAGCTTGAACAGTATTCCACGGGGAACAAACTCCCATAACACCACCCCTATCAATAACAACATTGCTTGTTGAAGACACATTAAACACCTCAGACATGGGTGTTTTTAACAGTGTATTTTTCCACTCAGTGTGTATCAGATTCTCAAACATTCTTTGTCCTATGTCTTTTCTGTTTATAAGAAACAAGATGTTCGGCAGCACCCTATATGTGACACTCTCACACATGCTGATGTCAAACAAAAGCCAGACAATGTATATTTATATAGTAGAGGATGTCTCACCTTCAAGCAGGCCCTACAACCAGGACAATGGCAACATGGTTTTGTTTATAAAGTATCGTTAAAATGAATTTCTTGCTCCTCATGATTATGTTGTTGTGTGTTTGTTTATTATTGTTTAACGCCACACTCGGCAATATTCCAGCTCTATGACGGCGGTCTGTAAATAACCGGGTCTGGACCAGACAATCCAGTGATTGATAACATGAGCAGTGATCTACCCAATCGGGATACGATGACATGCATCAACCAAGTCAGCGAGTCTGACCACCCGATCCCGTTAGTTGCCTCTTACGACCAGCATAGTCGCCTTTTATGGCAAGTATGGGTTGCTGAAGACCTATTCCGTCCCGGATTTTCAAGCGTTGCCTGTAAAGTGAGGACCCAGAAACAAAGTATACACTTCACATGTTTCAAAGGAATTGGCAAGTCGGGTATCACATTTTGGGGGTTAATTGGTGGTAAGGTCTACCTTTTTTCAAGTCCAGAATAAACTCTGTAGATCTCTGTGACACCCAAGATCAAGAGTATGGTGCAGACAAACCAAGAGACATGACAAGACTGAATCAAGGATTCAAACCCAGGATCACAGGTTTTGGCATGCCTAATGACGAACTTGGCACAGTGAGTTCACCACCTTAAAAAACTGGGCCACCAGTGCCCCTGTAGAGAAAGAAGAGAATTAAATTCTCGCATCAATTCACTTTGTAGTTTACACTTAATGTCTTGACGGCCAAGGAAAATTAAGCAGGTGGCAGTTGACACCACCAGACATTTATCTCGATGATCTGCAACCAACTTCTGGAATACGACCCGAAACAGACACATTTTATTTCCTTATCCAAGCTAATATCTCGACCTGCTCACACTGGCACAGGCCGATATTTAGCCCAAGTCTGCTGCAAATTCCATTAACAATTCTCAAAATGGAAATAAGAGTTTTCCAAATTCATTTCAACTAATTTTATGATTTTGTAGAAATATCCTGTATTCCACTGAAAACAGGACCGATACATGGGAAGAGGTTTTAATGTTTAGTTACATATATCATTACATTAAATGCAACCTCAAAATACAAGGTTAAAATAGGCCTACCTCTAAATTTAAGAGTGAGTGAGTGAGTATGATTTTATGCCTCTTTATTCCAGCAATATCAATTTGAACTGAGGAAAAATGAACTTTGAATAAAAAATCACAATTTTTAACAACTTTTAACTCCAATTTGCCCGTCAGGGGAATTTGTTTTAAAATCCTAAAAAAACACAGGTATTCATGTTATTACGCTTATCAACAAACGGAATCAAAACTGCATCGTGCTATCTAATCATGCTGGCTTGAACATTTTCTATTTCAGTAAGCAAGTCTCCATTTCTTTCTGCAAGCCACATATAAAATGGCTCATATCACAAGACAGTATTTGCGTTATCAGCAAATGTTTGCTTTTTTCATGAACAGATGTGTTTTTCTTGACCAACATCCAGTAACAAATTGACTGAGTTTGTGTTCAAGAAAGTAATGTTTGTAAACAATCCGCTATCACCACCACGGAGATGACAAACTTTCTCTTCCTTCTCAACACACACAGGAAAATGTTAGGCAAGATAACATTCCTGCAATTTAGTTTGCTTAACCCTTGTCTGCACAAGCAACTCTTCCTTAACCCCGGCCCTGCTACAGAACTGTGAACGCCTACATTTATTCATAAAACTCTATATAGTGTTGTCATTGTTTTAATGAAGTCTTATTTTCATAGAATAAACCTGTAGCAGGAACGAGGAACTTCCTACAGAATATAACTCTGTCCCCTGGATAATCTATTGAAAGTCCCCGCTATTAAATTACATCCTCTAATCCTCTACATAACAGTCCGACCATTTGATATTCATGGGGGGGGGGGGGGGGGTGAATGCTTGAAATATATTGAACTTCTGACTGTTGGCCAAAAAAACACATTGTTGTGACATATCCAAGCCTGCCCACCCCTGAAAATCAAATGGTCGGCTACGCATTACAATGCTAACTGTAGGAAATGTGTGGATAGATGTAACATCAAAAAAATATTTCTGTGGATTGTGGGGCTGGGACGAGTCCAAATTTACTACCTGGGTAACCAACACCATATTACCTGACCCAACCTTGGTACCCACTGCAGGTCTCAAGAGTTGGGAACAAAATGTCTGATTGGGGATTGTTTTACCGCAGCCCTGGCAAAACAACATAAATACATGCATCAAACAATCATATCATGCGTGCACTGAAGTTGACTGAATTTTTATCTTTACTCAAACATATACAAATCAAAAGTAACGTGTGCATCGTCAGAAAGAAATGCGAACATTAGGGACTTGTAGTGTAACCACTGAGCTATAGTGGGTTTTTGTCATTAAACAATATGTCACGTGAGTAACCACAGGTCCGGGTAGTTCTGTGGGTACCCAGGTGCTACTAAGGACCCTACCGACCCGAGTACCCGAGTTACCCATCCCAGCCCAAGTGGACTGAACTTGCAACCTTCATACTCGTAGTCTAGTCTATGAGCTACAACTAGTACTAGGCTATAGAGGCGCTGATAAATCACAATATTTTAGCAGTCTCTTTTTAAGTACATGAACGTTGCATGATGTGTATTACGTCCCGAAGGTGTGTTGGAAAAATAAAATTATTGATAAATGTTGTTTCAGATTTTGCATTTGGTTTAGAAGTCAGATAAAACACCCCCTCAGGTTTAACCTTAACACAGCCCCCCCCCCCCCCCCCCCCCCCATGGGGATTTCAGGTTAGAATTGGTCCCCAGCTATACCTATGCTGGTCGTAAGAGACAACGTAACAGATCGGGAAAGAAGGCTTGCTGACTTGGTTGATGCCGTTTCATCCAACCCTGATGGCGTGGATCGTTGTTCGCAATACCAATCACTGGATTGTCTGGTCCAGACTCGACTATTTACAGACTGCTGCCATACAGCAGAAATATTGCTGAGCGTGGCGTTAAACAACAAACTTTTGGGGGTAATGACCAAGGCAACATATTAGGGCTGGGGCGGATAACTCGGGTACTTGGGTCGGGTGGGTCCCGAGAAGGATCCGGGTACCCACGGGACTACCCGGACCCGTGGTTAGTCACGTGACATATTGTTTGATGACAAAAACTCACTTCTGCTCAGTGGTTACACCAAAAGTCGCTGATGTTCGCATTTCTTTCTGACGATGTACTCATTCCTTTGGACTTGTATATGTCTGAGTAAGTTTCAGTGAACTACAGTGTATTCCAGCGTGTCAGCTTAATGTGGGAGGAAAGCCAGAAGTGATGCAGGTCTCAGACGTTTACCTCTTCGGTGAAACCCACGAGCACGGGTATGGTGCTGACAAACCTAGAAACATAATCAGGGCAAACCGGGATTCGAACCCACAATCATAGGTTTCTGGCGTGCCCAAGGGACGCAACTCTGCGACTTCTTAGACAACTGGGCCACCCGTGGCCCCCCTTCCTTGAATAGAATACATTTTCTGCCCATCAAGTATCTGACTATCTGTCATTATAGCTAAAATGGATAGAATTATCATAAAAACGCCCGCATGTTATCAGAAATGAGTGGGCCACTGTAACTTGATAATGCCCTCATATTACTTGACGATGGGCCATTATCACGCCCGTTGTTAGGTGACGTCATAGGATAGGGAAAGGTGACGTAACGTTTAATAGTGGCGTCATCTGGTTTGTTCTATGATGTTTCCATATTTGTAAAAGTGGGTCAGTGACATTCATGTTGATTGCAGTAAATGTTTCAAAATCGACATTGTTGTTTCTTTTTATTTGATGACAAATTCCATCCATTGTAGCTGTAATAACGGTAACGCTTTTTTTCAGGGCATTATCATTTGCAGAAGCCCTCGGTCTTTTCAACTGCCCTCCTTCGTCAGGCAGTTAATAGAAGACCTCGGGCTTCTGCAAATGATAATGCCCTGAAAAATAGCGTTACCCTTATATTATCTGAATATTTCCATTTTTGTCACTTTGAGCCCAATGAATATGCATGTGTAGCATAGTCCATAAAAGATTATACTAGCTTTACGTCTATCATGCCAAGATCTAGTATCACAACATGCAAGACATTCAAAACGGTTCAATGTTCAGTTGAAATATAATATTTGCAGAGATTTTCATGATTGAGGTGAGGTATTGTTTAACGTCACGTTCAAGATTATTGTACTTATGAACATGTTCATGTTTGTGAGGCTGCTTGTACTAGATGTGTTTATGACGGTTTTACAGTGCTAGCCCACTGAGATACCATGCCACAGTTTAACATGGATACCCCACTCAGACAGTGTTCCTGCTCTTGTTTTATCACCATAATCATATTAATGCTAAGGGCCAGGAACAGTTTTAATTGTTGTTTAACACCGCACTCAGCAATATTCCAGCTATATGATTATAGTCTGTAAATAATTGAGTCTGGACCAGACAATCCAGTGATTGACATCATGAGCATCGATCCACACTATTGAGATATGATGACATGCATAAACTAAGTCAGCGAGTCTGACCACCCCATCCCGTTAGTCACCTCTTACGACAAGCATAGTCACCTTTTACGGCAAGCATGGGTTGCTGATCCCCGGATCTTCACGGGTGAATAACAATAAATACTTCTGATACGAGGCTGGGAATCAAACCACCAACCTTTCACCTAGTAGACTCAAAATGATTTGGCACAGACAGTATGAACGGTTTGAAGAAACTAGATATATAACAATTGTGTCGAAAATCAGGAAGTGATATGAGATATGTGTTGGTGTCTTATGAAAGAAACCTTGTACTTCCTTAATTTTCTCAATCCATTGTCCAACAGTTGACAACATATACAGTGTCCGGTGCTGGGCCCCAGATATATGTTACCATGGTTACACGCATTCGGCCAAAAATCAAACATAAATGTTTCTGGCCTTAACATGCTTAAGTATTTACTCACTTGTTTTCGTAGTGATTGTTTTCCTTGAGTATTCAATATATTTTTACTTTCTTGGGTATCTTGAAATAAGTGGACACTCTTTTTAAATATTTCTGCTTTGAGTGCTGTGATGAGTAAGCATTTTGGGACTTAAAAAAATGAAATAATGTTTAAGATGTTTATAACGGTTTAAAATATAGGCTTGGCTCGGCAAGGTGAAATGGGGTTTAACATCATGTTCAAGATTATTGCACTTATATACTAATATATGTGTGTGTGTGGCTGCTTGTACTAGTCTGGAGTAATACCAATTTTACAATGCTAGCCCACTGAGATATCATGCCGCAGTTTAACATGAATACCCCACAAAGATACAGTATACTGACTCCAAGCCGACCAATCCTTGTTTTAGCCCCTTAATGAGCATCAGACAGAGTAACAACAAGTACCATCTTTTAACATCTTTTGGTATGACACAGCTGGGGATCTGACCCATGACTTTCTCTCCAGGTAGACGCTCTACCACTAGACCACAGTGTCAGTTTTATCCCTATAAAGTGCAGCATTTATGTCAAAGGAATATCTGTTCCTGTAGTGAAATTGTCCTTGTAATTTTAAAACAATGGGGAAACTCAATACTAGCCTGCAGGAATTTGAACTAGCCCCGGGCCTCCTTTAGTTCTATCCTTGAATAACTAATTTTGCCCTTATGATCAGCTTATAAGTCTTATCATTTAATATTTGTCAAACATTTCGACCCTCATTCGTGTGAAAGACAGAACAGTTTTCTGTATGACATAAATATAACATTCATGTTCACAAACACAATGACTTGAATAATCCCTATGATCGTCTTCCAATTGAATCCACCCTATTATAGAACAGCACATCACAGATTTAAACACTAGCCAGGTAAAGAATAAATTATATGCAGGTTCAACTGCAAAGGCGTAAGCTTCTGACTCACGATGAACAAGTTTCATTACCTGAAACATCGACCCCGACCAAAGCCAGACACATGGAATTATTGATAAATTCATCAGCCATCGCTGTCATCAGCTGATATAGTAGAAAAACAACACAGAAGATTTTGAATAAAAATCGTTAATTTGAAATACTTCTCAATCATATTTAGCTAAAATTCGTATCAATGAGTCAGTTCATAAGTGCAATGCACGCCTAACATACTCAAGAATGGGTTGAGTCATAAACATAAGCCTTACCTCCCAGTATAAGCACGCGTGCACGTTGCTTTTCCGCCATTTTGCAATATGGAAATCACGTGACAGACGGTGTCCCGTCAATTGGTATCCCGCTGTTTTTTTAAACCCACAGCAAAGCAATATTACGAACAAGGGTAAATGAGTGAGTGAGTATGGTGTTACGCCGCCTTGAGCAATATCACGGCTTCACACTTACGAACAAGGGTTTTGAATCGATTTTGCTTTAAAATCGGAGTTTAAAACGTGTATCGTAAAAGAGAGTCGTTAGGTTTTCAAAAATAGTAATTGTGAAAGTTGAAATAATTTACTTTCTCTGTTTTTCTTCTTTCATTCGCTGTTTGCTGTTTTGTGTACACACAAAAAATGAAGTCAAGGAGAAACTGGCACCTTGTTATTTCAAAAATCTGGATTTGATTAGAAACATATTTTTGATGCCTTAAATATTTATTCTAATGTTTATTATATTCACATACGGTTTTGATGGTTTTCTCTGGGTATTCAACATGTTTAATGTTTAGACTCCTTATCGATGAAGATTGAAATATGTATTGTAAAAGAGAGTCGTTATCTTTTCAAAAGAATAATTGTGAAAATCGAAATACAAATATATTTATGCTTTCAGACACGTGAAGGTCCGGGGTAGAATAGGTCCTCAGCAACGCATGCTTGTCGTAAGAGACGACTAACGGGATCGGGTGGTCAGGCTCGCTGACTTGGTTGATGCATGTCATCGTATCCCAATTGCGTGGATCGATGCTCATGATGTCAATCACTGGAGTGTCTGGTCCAGACTCGGTATTATTTACAGACCGCCGTCATATGGCTGGAATATTGATGAGTGCAGCGTTAAACAACAAACAAACAAAGATCAAATCAAACTCGAAATCTATCCTTGAAATCGAAGTATATAATAACGGCAAGTTTTTTTTTAAAATTTACCTCCTCGAGCACCAACAAATAAAACTTATAACAGAACAATGATTATGATGGTATTGGAGATTTTACGAGCGCTTCCATTTGAGCCGATTTCGCACTCAGAGCTTACCTAGAAACGTATGAAATAGGTAGTAAAAATAAGATTACAAGAGTACAGTAGACTACGGCTTATAACGACCACTCTTTTAGTTAGTTGTAACCATCGTCCGTTATATAAAGTATTTCGTCGACTGTCAGACGTCTTGGATCAAGTCGGCCGCCTCCGTGGTTTAGTGGTAGAGCGTCCGCCCGGAGAGCGGAAGGTCCGGGGTTCGATCCCCGGCCGCGTCATACCAAAAGACGGTAAGATGGTACTTGTTGTTACCCTGTCTGGCGCTCGACATGAACGGATAAAACAAGGACTGGTAGGCTCGGAGTCAGTATACTGTGTCTAAGTGGGGTATTCATGTTAAACTGCGGCATGGCATCTCAGTGAGCTAGCACTATTAATCGGCATTAGTCCGGACTAGAACAAGCACACACACACACACACACACACACACACGTCGCTGTATAAGTTAGATAAAATTGGACGCGACGTTAAACCCCATTTCACCTCACCTACAGACCGTAGTCATATAGCTGGAATATTGCTGAGTGTGGCGTTAACAACTAACCAACCAACCTAAATTAAACATTGTTCTATCATGACATCATTTCTTGAGATTGGCACATGCACTCGCAACTTGATGACGTCGTTATTTTGAGAGGGGAGTAGCTGGGCAAGGCAGAAAAAAACGCGATGGTCGAACGATCACCCCCGAAAGCGGGAGAGGATTGACCATCGGTATTGGAAGAAACGGTACAGATAATCGACTTGAGGATTGTAAGAATATGCCCACCTGTGGTTAAATCGACTTGCCCGACATTGCCGAGGTCGGATCCTATTGAGGGAGTCGTCATTAATAAAATACGGGCAACTATTCTTAACGCTTGTAAATTTCAGCATCATCCGGAAAGATGCTGTATATAATGTTGATATCCCATATAAGAAATAAACGACTCATGGTCGTTATTTATCGTACAATAAAACACAGCAGGGAGAATATACAAATCAGGGTCTGCAGCTCTTACGGCTTATTCTCCCTGCAGTTATTTATTGTACGATAAGCAATTCCCATTCGTCGTATATTTCTTAAATACTAGTATACAGCTATACGTTATAGTGAAAACCATTTCAATACTTTTATTTAAAAAAAGCGAAAACCATTTCAATACTTTTATTTTAAAATTCATTCATCTAAAACACATAATTGGTTCAATATGTTTCCAAGTGCACCGATATCCTATGCCCTTTGTCTGTTTAATATGCATGTGTATTCAGCAAACATTCGGCGTATCCCCACTTATCATAAGCCCCTCCGGGCAGGAACCTTAGTGAGTGAGTGAGTGAGTGTAGTTTAACGCCGCTTTTAGCAATATCACGGCGGGGGACATCAGAAATGGGCTTCACACATTGTACCCATGTGGGGAATAGAACCCGGGTCTTCGGTATGACGAGGGAAGTAGGAACCTTAATATCCAGCGCTATCTATAAAATTCAATTAACACCTCCTTACGTCGCGGGATCTTACGTATAAGTTATGCAATTTCATTGAGACTGCTATTGTGAGTGAGTTTGGTTTAACGCCGCTTTTAGCAATATTCGAGCAATATCACGGCGGGGGACACCAGAAATGGGCTTCACACATTGTACCCACGGGGGGAATAGAACCCGGGTCTTCAGGGTGACGAGCGAACGCTTTAACCACTAGGCCACCCGACTGCCCCTTGAGACTGCTATACATCTCCTCTTGGTACACTGAATGCTGAGCCCTTTTAAGTGGTTTTCCGGATGTACAGTATGATGGACGTCATGAAATGTTTATCTGGTACGCTGATGCCAATATTTCAATGTTGAAATGCATTAGTATAGTTTTTTTCCCTTGCAAAGAGTGACAATTCAATGGAATATTTATTCCCATTTTAGCAATATTCCAGCAATATCAGGGCGGGGGCCACCAGAAATGGGCTTCACACATTGTACCAATGTGGGGAGTCGAACCCGGGTCTTTGACGTGACGAGCAAACGCTTTAACCATTAGGCTGCCCCACCACCCGTCAAAGTCAGAAGCCTAATTTACTGGTATCAGCTGTGTACACTGATATGACTAAAGAGTTCTGAAATTGGATGCCAAGATAAAATTGGTTCAGAGATGTAATGTTGCATCGAACTAATAAATAAGCCAGGGTCTACCGTACTGACATCGAAATGAAGTTAAACCGCCAGCTAAGTCAACATATTTAGTCAAGGCAGCGTAAAGATGTGGTCTGTTGCCAGGAAACACATCTGACCAGCGTGTGATGAAATCCAATATACGAACTACATCCTTTAAAAAAAACAATGCTACCTCCAGCCATGCACCACTGTAGTGAGTGAGAGAGTGAGCTGGTTTGGGTTTAACGCTGCTTTTTACATTATTCCAGTTATATCACGTGTGTCAGCTAAATGTGGGTGGGAAACCCGAATTGATGCAGCTCTCAGACGTTTACCACTTCCTTGAAACCCACGAGCACGTATATGGTGCTGACAAACCTAGAAACATAATCGGGGCAAACATGGATTCGAACCCACAAACATAGGTTTCTGGCGTGCCCAAGGGACACAACTCTGCACAGCGATTTGCTGTGGCTTAGATGACTGGGCCACCCGTTTGTCTCGGGAAGATGGCAACCCTTTTCCTCCCAAATAATAACATAAATGAGAATAAAGGTAATAACTTGCAAATAACAATATACAAAAGGTTTATTGAATAGCTGCATGTCTTAACAGAACACAAAACGGTATTTGATGATATCAGACCCATGAAGATGATATCTAAGGCCCTCTGAATGACCATCTTAAAGGTAAACATGATGGAGAAAATAAATGCAAAATATGAATGTCCAAAAGCTGCTACACCTGGACATCGTCGTAGAACCCAGGGATTAAATGCTTGGTCAGCATTCATTCACACTGCATTGTCCTTCAATATAGCACGTTCTTGGAGGACAACTGCCACTGTCTGACACCTACATTGCACATATATAACAATTACGCCCATCAGTTCTTGCCAGTGGATCCGAACCCGCCAGACCCTCTCTCAGTGTTGCCCAGCTCCTGTGAAGGAACAGAAGAAAGAAGGGTAGTTCAGTGGCCTATAGGGGATATGGAAACATTTTCAACATAGCAGGAATGGCAAATAACCAAGAATGTCTACAAGCCTGAATAACATATAGCAATCCCCCTAAAATGATGGAAATTCTACTAGCCCTTAGGATACCTTAACAAAAATGGCCCGGGCTACTGGGTTAGAGCTAATTCCTATCCCTGTTTAGAATCCAGCATTTTTGAAAAGGAGGGGTCCGGGTCAATTTTACTGGGGGGGGGTCCATCCAGATTCCCCTCTGGATCCGTCTATGCAAGTGTTTTTTGAGTATCAAATATTTCTCTCAAACTATTACTGGTTACACCTCTTTTAGAACAGGCAAACCCTGAATATTGTCAAAAACATGAAACACAGAAAAGCATATACATTAAAACCCTGAAAACTAACAATACCTTTTAATTTTGCAATTTAAAAAAAATAATTTTGACATAAATCCTAATGTAGAAAAAATATATTCTAAGTTTAGCTGCCAATAGCACTTAGTTTGGAATTAAGATATTACAATACGCCCTCAGGGGCAAGGTGACAGCAAGTCAAATAAGTATAGAATATTACCTCCAATTCTTTCAGTTCAGGAATGTATATTCTTTCACAGATGAGCTGTGCAATACGATCACCACTGTTCACTGAAAACAAAGAAATAAACATTAGCCAAGACCAAATGCTTAGTTTGTTTGTTGTTAAACGCAACACTCAGAAATATTCCAGCTATAAGACGACGGTCTGTAAATAATTGAGTCTGGACCAGACAATCCAGTGACTGACATCATGAGCATCGATCCAAGCAATTGGGATACGATGACATGCATCAACCAAGTCAGCGAGCCTGATTATGTTAGTTGCCTCTTACGACAAGCACCGTGGCCTTTTTACGGCAAGCATGGGCTGCTGGAGACCTATTCTACTCCAGATCTTCACTGGTTTCCAAGTGCTTAGTCTCAAGTTGGGTCTTACATCTCTTAAGCAATATTCCAGCAACATAACACGGAGAGACCAGATATAGGCTTCATTTGTTGTATCCATCTGGGGAATAGAACCCATCCTTCATCGTGATGAGCAAACGGGCAGGTAAAATACATTCTTGTTTCTTTACGACTCCCCCTCCCAAATTGACATGGTGGGAAGGGAGGATTTTCATAAATGTAATTATTTAGCAGTTGGCCTCTTGAAAATGAGGTTTACAAATTTTGAGCATAAAACCAGTTCTTTTGTGTACTTAGGCGAAATCACCAAAGCGCACATTAAAATTATTGTATGCCCTGTAGAGAGGAGTCACTTATCTGAACGCTTTGCCGATTCCTGACCACATATATTTATTGGCAAAATGAAAACTACAATTAGCGTGAATGTACACAACTATTTATGTCTTTCTGAAGGTGAGTTTGCACCAAAACAAAAAAAACAAAAAAAACCCGCCATAAAATGTTTCAATAGGTCAAACTGACTTTCAAAGCAAAACTTTATCAGCCTTATATGCAAGAAGAAAGCCAAGCTGAAAAGTTGTTTTCTAACAGTTAATTTTTTTTAGATCATTTAATGCCTGAAATTCCTACTGTATTTTAACAAGCCTAACTCCTATAGGAGTAAGGACTACATTTTATTACCAGTACAGTGCAATACTCCTTTCAAACAATGAATATTGCATTACGAAATTACAGCTTTGGTGGAAACTGCACTTTTATTGCAATATATTATCAATGTTATGGTACATTGGGTAAAGATATAAGACAACTGGAAGTACAGGTATAGTTATTATTGTTTAACCAAAACCAGTTTTATAGTAGTAGCCCACGGCAATACCTCAATTTAAAATGGATTCTCCATTCAGACAGTATTTTTAACCAGTCCTTGTCATCACGCCCACCCTACCCCCCCCAAAAAAAATATTGCCAAGCAGGCAGGGTAACAACAAGTACCACAAATTGGGATCCGCTGCCATGGAGATGTCAAAATGTGACTGAGACAGGCACATAGTGTGGAACAAAGTCCCTCTTTAAATAAAAAAATTGACGTTGTTTTAAGTCTTGCCTTTGAAATCTTCTTTACTAAAGTTGAACATAACAACGCCAACATTCCCTCTGTAGTCCTGGTCAATAACACCAGCTGAAACAGATAGCATGTATACACCAGCTGGAATTTATTAACATGATTAAACAACAGTTTGTTGTTTAACGCTACACACAGCAATATTCCAGCTATATGACGGCAGTCTGTAAATAATCGAGCCTGGACCAGACAATCCAGTGATTGGGATAGGATGACATGCATCAACCAAGTCAGCGAGCCTGACTACCCGATCCTGTTAGTCGCCTCTTAAGCATAGTCACCTTTGACGGCAAGCATGGAAGTACTTCTGTGGGTTTCTCGAGTGCTAGACCTGAATGTAATTGTGGCAAATCATGACAACCAGGGATAATTCTAGGGTGGGGCCTTGTGTTTTAGCCCCTAAATTTGAAAAAAAGGCCAACATTTTTAAATACATTGGGACATTTTAACATTTAACCGTACCTATGGAATATTTGAAATTTTCACATTAGGGGTACTGTTAGAAAATTCCTAGAATGAACCCTGGACCACCTTAATTTTGAACACTGCATGTGATCTTGACATCCCTCAGCAGTTGCACACAACAGTATCTTACAAATACATGTCATTTGTTTATTAAAGACAATCGAAGTGAATACTTCCTGGCCTTCATTTCGCCCTACACTAGATCCAGTACACATTTTCCCCAACAATTTCCAGTCATTGTTCATTCAAGGTCTTGTCGGAAATTCCACACATTAACCATTGTTGAGATACTGTAAATTACCGTTTGTAAGAGGGTTGCCGCACTCGGCAATATTCCAGCAGTCTATAAATAATCGAGCCTGGACCAGACAATCCAGTGACTGACATCATGAGCATCGATCCATGCAATTGGAATCGATGACATGCATCAACCAAGTCAGACCACCCGATCCCATTAGTTGCCTTTTAAGACAAGCAAAGTCACCTTTTACGGCAAGCATGGGTTGCTGAAGACCTATTCTAGCCCGGATCTTCACGGGTCCATCTATCTATGATGTACTCACCTCCTACATCAATGAAATGTTTGGCTGCCAGGCCAGAACGAGGAGCTGAAACACACGACACAGACCATACACATTTCTCTTGATAACAAACATGATAATGTGATGTGATGTGTTTTATGACAAAAGAAGTCAGCAATCTTTGATGCACAACACTGGAATTGCAACATATGCATTCGGTGTTGTTTGTTGTTTTGTTTGTTTAACGCCGCACTCAGCAATATTCCAGCTATACGACGGCGGTCTGTAAACAATCGAGTCTGGACCAGACAATCCAGTGATTGATATCATGAGCATTGATCTACGCAATTGGGATATGATGACATGCATCAACCAAGTCAGCGAGTCTGACCACCCGATACCATTAGTCACCTTTTACGACAAGCATGATTGCTCAAGACCTATTCTACCCCAGATCTTCATGGGTATGGTCTGTAAACAATAAAGTCTGGACCAGATAAGTCAGTGATTGATATTGTCAATAACGATCCACGCCTTTGAGGGAAAATGACACGATCAACCAACTCACAGAACCTGACCACCAGATTTAGTTGCCTCTTACAAACAGCATAGGCTGCTGGGGGCCAAGTCTAACCCGGAATCCCCAATTGTTTGTATTTAGTGAAAAATGTTGTTTGTTTGTTGTTTAACGCCACACTCGGCAATATTCCAGCTATATGCCAGTGGTCAAAAAATTATCCAGTCTTGACCAGACAATCCAGTGATTGACATCATGACATCAATTTGGAAATGATGACATGTATCAACCAAGACAGCAATGCCTGATCGCCGTATCCCGTTAGTCGCCTCTTACAACAAGCACAGTCACCTTTTACGGCATGCATGGGTTGCTAAGAACTATTCTACCCCAGATCTTCATGGGTCTAGTGAAAAATGACACCAGTAGGGTGTGCACATGTCTATCATGTGTACTAGTGACAGTTTGCACAAACCAAGAATAGAATCCCTTTATTTGTAGTGTGCCATGCAATAGGGCTTGGACAATGACAAATTTACTACCCAGGTACCTGACAGCCTATTACCAGACCCTACGCAGGCACGCGCTGTAGTCTCATGAGTTGGGTACAAAATGTCCAAATGGGAATTGTTTTACTGAAGCCCTGGCAAAGAAACATTTACATACACGTATGAAATGATCTGATCATGCATACACTGAAGTTGTTAGCGCTTTTTCCTTCCTCGAATGTATAATCTTGCTTAGTGATAAAGAAATGTCAACTTGAGCTATACTTGCAGTGTAACCATGGAGTTTTATTGTTAATGTCATTAAACAGTGTATCACGTGACTAACCACGGTCCGGGTAGTCTTGTGGGTACCTGGGTACATCCTTTTTGTTCATCAATTTCCATGCGAGTGCTTATTACAGCAAATACGGTAGCAGAAATCCTCAAGGACAAGGGCACCCCAATAATTATTTAACTCTCCATGGTTCCCACTTTTTTTCTTCCGAAAAATTCCCTGATATTTCCAAAACTTAGAACTTTTCCAGACTGCATTACACGGCCTCCATTATAACAACTGGGAGTGGTGTTTTAACTTTATTTTATAAACAGCTTTAAAATAGAACAATGGAAACGTCTTTTTTTAGATATTTCTGTACAAAAGTGTGTTATGTTTGGTTTAAGGAAAACTAAGTCACCAAGAAATTATCCTCCCCTTAAGGCCATCCATCTGCCACCATTTAAAGAGTTCAAACTACAAATTAACTCCATCAATCATTGCCTAATCAAAACAAGTATTACAATTTTTGAAAATGGACTTCAGGACTAGGATCTCACAACTTTAGAAACATGAACGTGAACTAATTAGTAACATTATAATAAAGTAAATACCATCACTACTTTCAGTGCAACATTCATGCACAGCATTTCACAAACTAACCATTCAAATATACATCTGCACTTTCAAAAGGTCACCAGGGAATAGATAATTATAACCACAACTGAAGTCACCCTAAGTTTTTCCAATGATTTATCTAACACTGATACACTTTTCATTAACAAAGAGCTTTATAGAATCCTAATTGCATTATTTTGTTTACTTGAACAGTAGAACTTTATGAGATTTGAAATTTTACATTCATATTGATTTCTGAAATTCAAATGGTAAACTAATACCAAGGCAATGTAATATTTTACTCAAAATATTTTAAATTTAGAATTTAGTTAGCTCTGGAGGTAAGGGGCGCAAATCCCTATCAGCCACATTGACCTTGACCTTGATATAGTAAAATTTGACAAATACCTCTTTTTCAAACGAATAAACTCCATTGCTTAAATTTGAGTGGCTGCCACAACCATTAAATAATAGAGAGTATGAGTTCCAAGAGCAAAAAATCCCTGATAAATCCCTGATTTTGAAGTTTTTAGTGAATTCCCAGATATTTCCCTGACTGGATATTTCCAACACATTTCCAGGTTTTCCAGTGGCAGTGGGAACCATGCTCTCATAACAAAGAATACGAGTTGAGTTAGTTGGTGTGGATTCCGACATACCAACTCTGCCATATGACCCATCTGGAACAGCAATTTGGATGTCTGTCTTGGCAATGATCTTGTCTCCTGCCGGGATCACATAGTCATAGGCACTGAAAACAGGGGATTCAATTACAATGAAGCTTTAACTGGTCTTTTGCTACAGCTCTGATCATGCTGATGGGTACGCAACAATGGGGCTAATTTAAACTGACTCTAGTCCTACAAAATTAGGCCAAAATTAATGTAACAGAAAGTTACTGACCAGGGGAGACAACTCGCATATCCCCTACTCTAACAAACTTGATGCAGACAGATATCATGGAAGAGAAATGGCAGTGTCAGCATGATAGACAGTAACATTGAATCCAATAGGTCTAAATTAAGTATGTATATATATTACCTCATTTTTGTATATATATATATATATATATGTAAAATATAAAAAGAAATTCCATATGTGCAATAGACCTCATTTTATGTATGTATGTATGTATGTATGTATGTATTTTGACTAGATGATGCTAAGAAAAAGAGAAAGAAAAAGTGTTGGCCATGCAGCATATATTAACTCTTAAAACTGTGCACAGTTTCGATCACAATCACAGTTGAGGGAATATGAATCATATTTTTTTTTCAATTTTTTTATTTAAATTTTACGCGGAAGACGATTTTTTCCGAGGACTACTGTTTTAAAAAACGCGATTTTCCGCGTTTCCGCGGAGATTTCACATCGCGGTATGATACAAGTTTTCAAAGTTTTTACCTGTACAAATCATAACCTGCTGCATATTTTGATCCTCTGGTTGGTGCACGGCCATTCTCTGTCAGTTTGGCAAACTGGAGCGTGACATTGTCTGTGGGCATTTTGCAGAACTGATTTGACGGAGGTCTTGACACGACTGCCCTCAACTTTGGCGCGAGAAGAATAACTCCAATTTGGCGCCAAAAGAGGCGCTGAACAATCATGTTTTGAGAGCGCACAGATAGGAACCCAGTCAAATTCTAAAAATAGAAACACATGCCTGAGAAGCCCCTAAAGCTGGGCCCCGTCTCTAATATCACAATATACGAGCCGGTACAGGCCAATGAGACGATGGCTGTGAACGCCTTCGAAATATTAGACATACACTATGTTAGGTAATGTTTCATTGGTCGCTATTTTTAGATGAACACTTACTCCGAATATCTAAGATAGATACGTCACTATCCATTACACTAAACAAGCAAACAGACCCCAACATAGCCCAAAACACCTCACTCGCATACATTCACGAGACTTGGCCAAATTGGTGTCACATCTACACAGACGGATCTTCAGATCAGATCTCCAATCACACAGGTTTCAGAGGACACGTCTCACAACCAAACCACAGAAGTTGGTGTGATGAAGTAAGACGACCTCTAGCTTGATAAAGGTGTTAGGATCTAACCCGAAATGTCGCACTGATTGTAATAAAGAAGTTGTTCATCCATAGAACTCGTCTTACTTTAAACCAAATCTTACCGACTCCCAAACAACCAATCCATATTTACAACCGAACTTATGGGCATGGCCACAACCCTCCACAGCCAACAAACTACAAACTACAAACCATCAAAACATCCTCATCCTAACAGACTCCCTCGGTGGTCTCCAGGCACTCCAAAATAACACCTTAAAAACCGCCCAAACATTAATTAACCAAACACTCAAAAGCACAAGCGAACTAACTAAAGCTGGGAAAAACATACAATTTCTTTGGATCCCTGCCCATGTAGGTATTTTCGGCAACGAAAAAGCAGACGAAGCAGATAAACTATCCCTTAAAATCCCAAATATAAGCCTTAACCTACCAATCTCTAAGTCTGAAATCAAAAGTACCACAAACAAAAAATCTAAAAGAAATTGCAAACAAACTTCCTAAACTCAGACTGTCAATTAAATTAGGAAAATATTAAAAAAACAACTTAACCAAACCAAAAGTACTACACCCCTCCAAAAACATAGACAGGGTCATAACAAAGCTCCAGACAGGCCACACAAAACTAAATAACCACCTTAAAAAACTTAAACGACACGCAACAAGAACCTGCCCAAACACTGCACCCAACAAGAAACCCCACAACACCCTCTTATACACTGCACTCACTACAAGACACAGAACAACTCTACAAACCACACTAAACCTACAGCAAGGACTAACTCTAGAGACAATCCTGAACCCATTAAATAACGTAATGCATTTCAAAGCTCTAGGCGTATACCTAATTAAAACAGATATATTAAACCGCATCTAAAAACCATCCAACTCACTCACCCACCCAAAACTACATAATCAAACAACCATACACCCCACACGGCTCTCTTAGTCCCTCCCCACCCTTGCATCCATACCAAATCTCCCAATTACAACATAAGCAACCCTTAAAAGTCCCATTCCGGGTTGCACCCCCCCCCCCCCCCCCCCCCCCCCCCCCGAAATACGCTCTCGGTCGGAAAGCGCACGTAAAATCTCCAATGTAAGTAAGTAAGTAAGCGATGTGTCACTATCTGGTGCAGGAAAGACCTTAAAACTTTAAATTGTACTCAATTGTAGGAAATTATATTTCCAATATTATTTTCTTCATGCATTTTACGTACATGATATCAATATGTAAGAGAAAAAAAAGTGAATATTGTCTAGCGTATTCTTTGCATGAACATTTCGTAGGTTTTCGAATACACCCCCAAATTGTGCTATGCGAGTAAAATATTTATTATACACTTGCCAGAAAACTTTGAGCGAATAAAATATTCTCAGGTATTTGAACGAGATACGCATGTGGGAAATTTGTATATGTCAATCTCATTAAAATCAGATCTTAGTTCTCGCTACCTCTAAACAAACTTTGTTTAGCGATAGCGAGAACTGAGGTCTGATTTTAATGAGATTGGTATAGTCGACATATGTAGAGCCACGCATAGATGTACAATATAAATGTCGCATAGAAGATATTCCTAACTTTGCCATTCCATGACGTCAAAATGTTTATGTTTACGTGGGTTGGTGTTCCATTTAAGGAATAAGGAATAACTCGTAATATATATATGATGTGACTCTTCTGACAAAATAGAAATGTATCGTACGAATAAGCTGAGCCCCGTCTCTAATATCACAAGTTGACGACGCGAATAGGAAGCCGGGAACCAGCTTAGGTGCGTAACTCTACCATTACTTCCGGTAAATATTAACATGCCTTTAGTAGTTTTGTGTGGTTTTCCATCAAGTGGCAAGACTAGGCGAACAAATGAATTGAAGAAACATGTAGAAACAAATTACCCCAACAAGAAAATTCACATTGTTAGCGACCATAACAATGGAGTTGAGAGAAATTCGGTTTATGCAGGTACAGTGACATTTTCAACAAAACATCATCATCAAAATACCAGTGTCGGAATCGTTATGAAAATGTTACGATGGTACCTTGAATAACCTAACACTGAATGTTTCCGTTATTATTACCATGACAACACGTTGATATTGTGCTTACAGAGTCCAGGCGAGAGAAAGAGGTTCGGGGATCGCTAAAGTCAACAGCTCAGAGGTGTGTGCACGTCGTTTCCGCAGCCTGTCGCTAAGTGAAGCATCAATAAAATCATCTGTTCTATTCTGACACGAAATAAGGCTAGACTGTTTTGTTTGTTGTTTAACGCCTCACTCAGCAATATTCCAGCTATATGACTGTGGTCTGTAAATAATCGAGTCTGGACCAAACAATCCAGTGATTGACATCATGAGCATCGATTCATGCAATTGTGATACAATGACATGAATCAAGACAGTGAGCCTGACCACCCGATCCCGTTAGTTGTCTCTTACGACAAGCATAGTCGCCTTTTATGGCAAGCATGGGTTGCTGAAGACCCCGGCTCTTCGTGGGTCCAAGTCATTTGAGAAAAACCAAAGAAATTTGATATTGTGGTTGTTTTTAGATTTTGTCTCTCATAAGTATCTGGATACCAAGTTTTTTCTACTTAAATGGAAAAATGCCAAAAATAGATGTCCAATTAATCAAGTTACACTGTTCTTTCATGATGTTTCAGTCTTGTCACTAAAAAACATCATCTTTACCAGCTAAAAAAATATTTATAACAGTCTTATAATGTGGTCATGATTTGATTGTAAAAAAAGTTCAGAAAGGGCTTTGATTGGTTGTTGAATTCAAGTTCATGAGCAGGTGTCTGTGAGTGAGTTGGGTTTTAACATCAGAGCTCGAGACAAACTGTGTATTTGCGTAAAATACGCTTTAAATAAACTGAAATACACAGACAAATAAAATCCTAGCATATCAAATACGCAACAAAAACTATAAATACGCTATTGAAATAAGCATATATTACAACTATTAGATAAAACAGTTGCGTATATAACAACTGTTAGATAACATGATTGTGTATCAGCCAATCACAAAATTCACTTACCAACAGATACATTCCGAAAATGTTGTGCGATAATAATACTTATAGATGCCATTTGAAAAGCACATCGTGCCTAGTCTATGTATATGTTGTATTTTAAACAGTCGTGGATTGGTGATTAAAAGAATACCGCCTTTCTTACTACCAGGTATGTTAAGTTTTGCGAACAAAAATGTTCTTTCCAGAGAGGAAGCTGCAAGCAGATGCAGACAGATACCCTACATTTCATGGATCGATGCTCATGATATTAATCACTGGATTGTCTGGTCCAGACTCGATTATTTACAGACCGCTGTCATATAGCTGGAATAATGCTGATTGTGGTGTTAAACAACAAACAAACAAACAAAATCATAGGTGGAACTAAATGAATTCCTTAGTGAAACACAAGCCGGGTTTAGGCCCGGCTATTCTACAACCGAAAATATATTTACGTTACAAGCTCTGTGTTCTAAAAATCAATATGTTGGCACCAAAAAAACGTTTTTACTGCGGCTTCTTAGACTTTAAGATAGTCTGTCTTACAGACCCTGATATATCAAATACAGCCCATGCAAGTCTATAATGTTTGGCAAGTCTAGATTACCGTTTCTGAAAATGAAGAGAGTCACTGGGCTCCCTTTTATTATATTTTTTATTAAGATAACTGAACAACTTTTTTTTTTTGTACGATATGTTCATTTCAGAGACTAGATGTTACTCTAACTTAAAGAAGGCATTCGACCTGTTCGAGGTTAAACAACAAACAAACAAAAACAAAACATACTCAGGGATGATGCTTGTGATTCCGTACTGACACATTTTGTCTTTTCAGATTACTGAACAAAGAGGACGTCGTCATACTGGACTCCTTGAACTACATAAAGGGTAGGTTGGGGCGAACAACACGGAAACTGAACTGTTTCATGCTTCGATTCATTTTGTTAATAATGTGTGAGGTGAGATTGGTTTGTTGTTTAACGCCGCACACAATATACCAGCTGTATGACGGCAGTCTGTAAATGATCGAGTCTGGAGCAGACAATCCAGTGATTGATATCATGAGCATCTATCCACGCGATTGGGATACGATGACTTACATCAACCAAGTCAGCAAGCCTGACCACCTGTCCTGTTAGCCGCCTCTTACAACAAGCATAGTCGCCTTTTACAGCAAGCATGCGTTTCTGAAAATCTATTCTACCCCAGATCTTCATGGGGTAAAAAAGGAGATCAAATCATACTGGTTTTATCATGAAATACAATGTTTACAGGAATGCATAGCCAAATTTTATATAGATAAAAATACAATCTCACCAAACTAGGCACATCAGGCCAGGCCAGGCCACGTGAGTCCGCTGCTAGACGGCTGGTATGAGGTGTTTAGAAACAGCTGCCAGTCAGTTCATGTCTGTGTCCGCTTCTAGACTGCTGGTATGAGGTGTTTAGAAACAGCCGCCAGTCAGTTCATGTCTGTGTCCGCTTCTAGACGGCTGGTATGAGGTGTTTAGAAACAGCTGCCAGTCAGTTCATGTCTGTGTCCGCTTCTAGACTGCTGGTATGAGGTGTTTAGAAACAGCCGCCAGTCAGTTCATGTCTGTGTCCGCTTCTAGACGGCTGGTATGAGGTGTTTAGAAACAGCTGCCAATCAGTTCATGTCTGTGTCCGCTTCTAGACTGCTGGTATGAGGTGTTTAGAAACAGCCGCCAGTCAGTTCATGTCTGTGTCCGCTTCTAGACGGCTGGTATGAGGTGTTTAGAAACAGCTGCCAGTCAGTTCATGTCTGTGACCACTCTGGCATGTTTTCTTGCATTTAACAGGTTTAAAATACAAATGTGAGAGTTTTTTCATAAACTTTGCCTGAGATGTTGTTTCTTGAGTGTTATTACCATTGGGTGTTTCAGGTTTCCGATATGAGCTGTTCTGCGTCACGAAGGCCTGCCACACACCGCACTGTGTTGTAAGTGAAATGGCGATACTTTCAATTATTAATTGTTTGGCTAAAAAAAAGTCTTGGTTCTCAGGCTCTGCCTGCATCATCATTAAGTCTGTTGCATGTTTCGTTTTTATTTCCATTTAAAAAATAAAATAAAAATCCTTATACTTTAAAATATGTGATCCATTATAGCATGCAATTCCTTTCCCTTGACATGCACACTGGTTTACTGTGCATCTCGTGTCATGGTCATGGCGGCAATAGGAGTTTGTATGATTCTTTATGTAGGGAGGCCCTTTCCCAGGTTGATGGTTACATACTAGTTTGAACAAGCAAAGCCCCAGCTAAAGTCTAAAGTCTTTGCCTGAGAACAAATGCTTTCATTTTTTTAAGCCATAATAGTGAGAGAGTGAGTGAGTATGGTTTTACGACGCTTTTAGCAATATCCCAGCAATATTGCGGCACCCTTGACATATAAAAAAAAATGCTAATAGATATGAAAATAATTTATGTTTGTTTGTTATATTTTTTAAACTACAACATGATTAAAATTGGGGGGAAGGGGGGCGGGGGATGCACTTCCCTGCACCCCCACTCTGCATCTGTGTATGATACAATCCTCACCTAAGCAGTTCTAACTCGCCTCTAACATGTCTACATGTTGTTGAATGTCAAAAACTAAATGAAATTCATTTTCAGATATTCTGTGATATCAGCTCGGAGCGTGCGTCAGAGTTCAATCTGCAGCGAGATGAGCAGGACAGATACACTCAGGACATGTGAGTCTCCTACAGTGTTACTAAGCTGTTGACACATCGGCCGCCAAAATGGGCAAATGTCAAATATTATTGCAGCAAATTCAGAAGGATCAAAATGCCTGTACTCATGATTTAAGTTTTATTCCACATTTTTAAGAATTGGTTCGAAAACAAAAGTCTTATGTCTATGGTTTGTTTATTTGTTTATTTGTTTGTTTGTTTGTTTACATTGCACTCAGCAATATGATGACAACCTGTAAATAATTGAGTCTTGACAAGGCTATCCAGTGATTGAGATTGTGTACAACATCGACGCCGTTTGGAGTTGGATGACACGATCAAGTTCAAAAGTCTGACCACCCGATCCACATCGATATGTTTGCCTCTCATAATCTGACGTTCCCCTGGACCAGTGAAGATCCGGGTAGGAATAGGTCTTCAGCAACCCATGATTGCCGTAAATGGGGACTATGCTTGTCGTAAGAGGCGACTAAAGGGGTGGTCAGGCTCGCTGACTTGGTTGATGCATGTCATGGATCCTTAATGCGTGGATCGATGCTCATGATGTCAGTCACTGCATTGTCTGTATTTTCAGACCAGCGTCATATAGCTGGGATATTGCTGAGTGAGGCGTTAAACAACAAACAGACAAAGTATCGTCAGTCTGTATCATGATACGAATTGTATCGATACAGGCAATACTCAGCTGTAATATCCAATAATAGTTTGTCTAGCCCAGGTGTTATTGTATGTTAAAGCTGCTGGTGAATGTTTCATGGCTCAATGGTATGTTCCAGCTTTGATGGGCTGGTGATGAGGTTTGAGTCCCCCAACTCCAGCACAAGATGGGACAGCCCTCTGTTTGTTGTCCAAGTGGAAGACGACCTCCCCACTGTACAAATCTGCCAGGCGCTGTTTGACCGGAAGCCACCGCCCCCAAACCAGTCAACACAGTCGGTAAGTGTGCCAAACACATTCTCAGATTGTTTGTTTATTTGTTTGTGTTTTAATGCTGCACTCAACAATATTCCAGCTATATGACAGCGGTCTGTAAATAATCAAGTCTGGACTAGACAATCCTGTGATTGACATCATGAGCATCGAACCACGCAAGTTGGTTTGATGACATGCATTAACCAAGTCAGAGAACCTGACCTCCCGATCATGTAGGTCACCTTTTACAGCAAGCATGGGTTGCTATTCCACCCCGGACCTTCACGGGTCTTCTCCGATTGACTTTACTGTTTGTGGACCTCCTGTATTCACCGTAGTAAGTGCTCTGCTCCAGCAAGTGATTCCTGACCAAATTCTAGACCGATGTAAGTAATATTTATTTATTAGTGCCCCCTATGAAGACCACTCACTCACACAGGGGCTGCAATTTGCGATGCTCATGATGTCAATCACTGGATTGTCTGGTCCAGACTCGATTATTAACAGATTGCAGTCATATAGCTGGAATATTGCTGAGTGCGGCTTAAACAACAAACAAACAAACGTTATGACTAAAATTCTCTTTAAAGCAGCGTTAAACCCAACCCACTCACTTGCTCACTGTTCCAGCAACCTCTCTCCTCCACTAACTTCCTGTATGAACTGGACCGCATCACCCAGGAAACACTCACTGTAAGTAACCATGACAACACAAATATTTACCCAGAAACGAAGAGACCTTTTCTATGGAATGTGTACTCAATTAGTAAAGAAGTTTGAATTGTCTCTTTTTGCAATTAGAATGGAATATGAATGTCACTGAACTTGACTTGTATTGAAATAACCTGTGTGTGATGAAAAAACCTTACAGCTCATTGTTACTCAAAAAGTAAAAGTATAAAATTGTAGAATAATTAAATTTAGTTTGGTTAAAATTTTGTCATGAACATTTACTTCAAGTCTCCATTATTGAATAATTGAATCAGGTCACTTCACCTTGTAGTCTTCTACATCAAACTGCCTGAAATTGTCTTTTGGCATCATTTTAGTAGGTTTAAGCATGAATATATGGAGCTATAAGACCAAAGACAATTTGACTAAACTCAGGCTTCTGACTAGAGGGCGGTCGGGTAGCCTTGTGGTTAAAGCGTTCGCTCGTTACGCCGAAGACCCGGGTTCGATTCCCGACATGGGCACAATGTGTGAAGCCCATTTCTGGTGTCCCCCGCCGTGATATTGCTGGAATATTGCTAAAAGCGGCGTAAAACCATACTCACTCACTCACTTCTGACTAGATGCTAAAGCCTTGGGCTGCTTCGAGGTATTGTGTCATTGTGTAAACCTGTATCATTCCTCCATGTCAGAATGACGAGATCTGATTGGTCCATGTGACCTTGATAAAATACTGTGTAACCCCCCTTGGAGGGGAATAAATTTCTCAGTGAGCAAATTATACCCCACCATGAGCAAATCAGGCTGCATGCTTTAAAGCAAAGAGCTGCTCGATTTTTCCGAGACAATGGAAGTCACGTGACATAGCACAAGTTTACCTCAGCTCAATCGAACACCTGTTTTCTATCAATTTTGAAGTTGTTTAAATTGTTTTACAATATAATAAAACATGTCGGTAAGATAAATTCGTTGTAGCAGGATCACTCGGGGTACATGGAGTTTCATGCGTCCCACGTTAGGTTTTAACCCCTCGCCTCCGCGGGACACGTAAACCCCATGTTCCCCTCGTGATCCTGCTTCAACTCATGGTATTGACATCAGGAAGACTTTCCCCACTCTGGGAAAACACAAGATTAATGGAGAGTTTCTGATTTTCAGGCCATGATGGAAGCACAGAAGATGGGTCTGCCTGGAGACAAGATCACCATCCCCGGCGCCACGGAGAAAGTATCCTTCCTGTTCCATCATCACCAATATCTCTTTCAGATGGAGATTCACACTCGGTACTACTCCAGCTGTATGATGGCTGCAACCAGACAATCCAGTGATTGGAATTTCAGGCAAATATCAGTGTGCGATATATAGAGAATCTCACCCGAGTGTCTTTTGATATCAAATATATCAACACGAGTTGATAAAAGTGGAAAAACTCCAAGACTTTCCAAGGATTTTTTTTTACTTTTATCAACGAGTGTTGATATATTTGATATCAAAAGACACGAGGGAGAGATTTTATTTATCATCCAACATCATTCTTCCAACTTTTTCAGTTTGTAGAAAGTAATAAGCAGTGTCTTAAGTGTAAAAAGTACTGCTAACAGCTTCAGTAGCAGAGCCATTAGTGATGTCATTTGATTGTGATGTCATGGTAACCAATGACGTCATAATGGTCTGCAAAGCATTGTGATGCAATTTCATTGCAGCGATATCTACACCCATTTCTGGTGTACCCCGCCGTGATATTGCTGGAATATTGCTTAAAGCGGCGTAAAATCAAACTCACTCACTCACTTATATCCTTGAACCCAGTGGGACCTCATACTGGTCTAGTGTAATGCTGATAGCTCTGAACATACAGATCAGAGGTTTTACCGCAATGTCCTAGAATTACTTTTGATCAATGTCTGATTAGTTATGGAGTGATTCTGTGATCAATTTAGGTGACATACAGGCGATTGTAAGACAAATTCTATTTGAGATCGTATATGAATTCAAAATATCTCACCAAAATTGGAATGGTTTGATTTCCTTATTAAGGCCAGATAGAGCTAACAAGAACGATAACTCTGTCGGAGTTGCATCGGCAGCGACGTCAGTTCATCACATACACCAAGATGCACCCAGTGGAGGATACAGCGCGACTAGCAAACATGTTCGTACAATACCTCAACAACAGTCTCAGGTGACCCCAGCCTTTCTCACGAAGATGTGACTGTCTAAATTTTATTTGTAAATATAATTTGTAAATAAAATTTTCTTTTAGAAAGTGAGAATATGTCTTGTCATTTGCCAGTTTTCACTTCTGTTTGTTCATGTGTAGTGTGTTTGTGGCTTTTGTTTGTTTTATAAATCTTAATTCAGCTATATGACGACGCTCTGGACCAGATAATCCAGGGATTGATACCATGAGCATTGATCTACACATTTGTGATATGATGACATACATCAACCAAGTCAGGGAGCCTGACCCCCGATCCCATTGGTTGCCTCTAACGACAGGCATAGTCGACGGCAAGCATGGGTTGCGGAAGACCTATTCTCTACCATCTTCATGGGTCTATTTTGCGATTGAAAAGGCATCACCATGGCAACTGAAGGACATGTGCAGAATGATATCAAAATCAGACAACAGATGTTACTTACATTTCAGTGGGGTACGCCAGAAACCTATGATTGTGGGTTTGAATCCCGGTTCACCCCAATTATGTTTCTAGGTTTGTCAGCACCATACCGTGCTCGTGCTCGTGGGTTTCACCAAAGTGGTAAACGTCTAAGACTTGCATCACTTCGGGCTTTCCTCCCACATTAAGCTGACACGCCGTGATATAACTGGAATACTGTTAAAGCGGCGTTAAACCCAACTCACTCACTACATTTCAGTGGGATCGAACCTGGAAGTCGTACTCGCGGATAAGACACTGTGCTTTTAAGAATCTCTTTTTCAAGTACATGCCCGCCAACAAGTGATATTTTACGTCCGTTTCCTGGGGTTAATAGAAAGATGGAAACACGAAATCGAAATATTCTGTTTCAGATTTTAATTTCGGTTTATCAGTTGGCTAAAAGCGGATTGACAGAATAAGCCTCGGGGATGGCTCGTCCCAATGTCCAGGTTCCCCCAGTCTGGTGCCCTGGGTAGCCGGATCACCTTTAAAATGAACCCTTTGCCACAATGTTGAAACAGAAACAGAAGATTACGTTGTGTTTCTAACGCTGGATATGTGGAGGACAAATAACATTTTCTGTTAGTTTGCTCCGGTTATAATAAGCTACGGGTGGATCACGTACCAAAGAAATATTGAGAATATTCAACTATACAAATAGTAAATATTATGTCTACAACTGATCGTAAATTAATTATACTTCTAGCTGTAGACTATATCTATATCTATCAAGCGATGTCACTTCGTAGTACATTATTGTCAGAACAATAACAGCTGTGTACATCACATCCATCGTAATACAAATGTAACCATGGGCCGATGGCCGACACATACGAAATGAAACGCATTGAAATTTGGCCAGTTTCGCAAATATTGATTTGAACAAAGTGCTCATCCACATGAACACATCCCACAACTTTCATAGCAATTTCTAAAGGTACTGCATAATTCCTAACTTATTCAGACCCTGTGGCATAAAAAGGCCATTATCACAACTCGTCCTTTCAAGGCATCGATGACGTCACAAGCTTTCGTGCCACCTAGAACCGCCCGGTTAGCAGAATGTGAAACAAAGGGAAATCTAATATGTTATTTCGTAGATATTCATAAAACTAAATATTTAATTAAATAGGTGTACAGTTTGCCAAGTGGAATGTTTGTTTTTTTTCAAATTTAGGATTGAGAGAAGTAGATATTTATCAACTTTAAAGTATCAATACGCAGTTTAAAGTGCGAAATAATCCAATTTTACAACATGTATCAGCCAAACAGATTTCTACGGAAACCCATCAGGGCTATGCCATGTTTATACTTGTCATGAAAGTCAAGAAACCGCGTTTAAACGTTCAAGTTCTTATCTTAAAAAGTCAACTTATTAAGTTGAAAATTCAAGATAAAAAACTGAATTCAGGAAATTAATTTCTGTAAGCTTGACTTTCTACTTTGAGATGATATTGTTGCCGGGTAACTTGAATTTTCATGGTAATAAATATTTTTTTGTCCCTAAAGTGCTTCCGTAGATTGCAGCACAGCATCACATTTGTTTTACAAGGATTGCTAAATCTAGCCTGGTCATAGTGTCCAGCGATCGTTGACCATTCACTGTACATTTATGCTATATACGGTGGACATCATACATTGTTTGGGTGGAAAACCCGAAGTGATGCAGGTCACAGACGTTTATTACTTTGGTAAAACCCACGGGAATTGTGCTGGCGTACCTAGAAACATATTCGGAGCGAAATGGGATTCGAACCCGCGATCATAGGTTTCTGGCGTGCCCAAGGGACGCAACTCTCTATAGACTGTACTCTGTGAGAGATTTAAAATCAGATTTTAATACACCCTGGAAGTTAAAAAAATACAATGAATAAATGAAAATTTATACAACGCAAATATGCTTCACTGAAATTTCATGCATACATTCGTAATACGTCAGAATCGTTATCTTCGTGCTCCGATACCTGTGCTGCGTTTGAACTCGCCCGTATATTCGTACTGCACGCGCAATCTGTGCGGTTTGATCGCCGTAGCCAGCACATCCGTCATGCACGTGATTATAACTAATGAATGAGCCTAACATTTGTATTGCAGAAAGTAGGTCACTAAACTGTCAGTTCATTACAAATAATCTACACTTGAACAATAGAGTGACGTCTAAGCTGTATTTTAATTTCAGTTTTCAGTTTTTATCACGCCGCTACCCTCTCTTCGATCAATGGGTCTGTACTGACCGACCGCGGGTGTAACGGGTCCCCAGAGACTAGCTCGCTCCCCCAGAATGCAGTTCATTCATTCCCCCGGTACTACCGTATTGATAGAGGAAAAACTCTTGACCTTGGCATGATTTCATGACATATTTTGTTTCTTTCCTTAATCGATGTTAATCTTTTAGAACAACAAGTAAAATATCGACAAATGTGTATTTTTCTCTTCTACCGAGCAAACAATTTCTACCCAAGTTGTGGTAAACTAATTAAATTAATTTCTACCTCAACAAATAAAGTAAACGTTGCTGTGGTTGTTTGTTTTATTTACAAATAAATCCATATTAATTTAGATAAAGAAATGAAAGATCTATATATTGCTAAAATATTTTGCCATATTTTCAATTTATTCATTCGTAACAATTGAATAGTTTTATTCTTTCACATTCCATGCACACTATTTTTTAAAGGAATTACCCTTGCCAAGTACACGTGGGACTGATTTGTTTTCCCGCGACTGAATCGTACATTCAGTGTATATATGGCTGTCGTTTTATTAATGTTCTTTGTGGTTATTTCATTTACGTGTGTATGTTTATGAGCGTAAAGTCTAAAACACACTATAACAAGTGCATCCGACGGGTATCGATCCACCCTGATTCGCCTACAGTGGGACATTGTCATGTGAAACAACGTCATCGATCTCAGTTCACCACACTGCAAGACATTGGGCGACCAAACACGCCTACAGACAGCAGGGAGATTTAAGATGTTATTCCCATGTAGCGTTATTACTGGTTAATATTTAACTGAGAGACTCCTCAGTTAATCATATTTGCACCAGGACGTGTATGAGTTGATAAAGAGGATATGACATATGGTACTGTAAAACAAGAAGTGTTTGTGAAAGCAGTAAGAACACGCTTCACAAAGAATGACAATACGGGACAAAGGAAAGTGACACCCATGTTTGATGTGGGCCCAAAATGAAACAAACAAGAAATGGTTATTCTATGGTGATGTATTTAATATGGGTATCATAGTTATGTTTTGGATCTTAAGTTTGCAGTGTTTCGGCGACAGTTTTCATTCTAGTAACGTTTGTAATTTTTGGTCAAATCCAATTTTCAAGTGTATACTTTCTTTTGTCCGGCAGTTTAGCTAAGGGGTTCGAGTGTCAGCAAATGAGATGGTTAGCTATCGGCAGGGTGGACCAGACAATTGTTTTGGGATCCATGGATATTAGCGGTACGACTAAAGTAAGAGTATGTTCAAGAATAGGACCGGCTTCACAAAGGTATCTTAAGGGAGGATCAGGACACAGTTTTACAGGACACCCAGGAAACCTTTTTCTGTTAAACCAGGGGACGTTTTTTCCAGCATTTTCTTGGACAAATATCCATCACCCCTTCTACGCAAAGAATGGCTCGGTCTCCAAGACGTGAGTTGAGGTGAAATGGGGTTTAACGTCGCACGCAAGATTATTGCACTGCTACAGCGACGTGCATGCACGTGATTGCTTGTACTAGTCCGAATTATTGCCGATTTATAGTGCTAGCTCACTGAGATACCATGCCCCAGTTTAACATGGATACCCCACTCAGACACAGCCGACCCGTCCTTGTTTTAGCCCCTTAATGCCGAGCGCCAGGCAAATAACAAGTATCATCTTTTAACTTCTCTTGGTATGACGCGGGCGGAGAACGAACCCCGACCTTGCATACTGCGGATAGCACTCTATCCACTAGGCCACGGAGGCGGTGTCACCAACGTCATGACACGTGGCTGCTGTGCAGTGTAGTCGTAACGTGTCTTATGTTGATATAATATGAGGCCGTGTATGACTCAAGGAAGTCAAGTGGCACGGGTTGCCCAGTTGTCTAAGGCGCCACAATTCGCTGTGCAGAGTTGCGTCAGAAACCTATGATTGTAGGTTCGAATCTACAGTCCGCCCCGATTATGTCTCTAGGTTTATCAGCACCATACCCATGCTCGTGGGTTTCACCAAAGTGGTAAACGTCTGAGACCTGCATCACTGCGGGCTTTACTCCTACATCAAGCAGACACGACGTTATATAACTGAATATTGTGCTTTGTTTGTTTGTTTGTTTGTTGTTTAACGCCGCACTCAGCAATATTCCAGCTATATGACGGCGGTCTGTAAATAATCGAGTCTGGACCAGACAATCCAGTGATTGATATCATGAGCATCGATCCACGCAAATGGGATCGATGACATGCATCAACCAAGTCAGCGAGCCTGACCACCCGATCCCGTTAGTCGCCTTTTACGACATGCATAGTCACCTTTTACGGCAAGCATGGGTTGCTGAAGACCTATTCTACCCCGGAATCTTCATAGGTCCTGAATATTGTGACGAATACGGCACGAACATTGCTGAGTGCAGCGTAAAACAAAGCAAAAACTTAATTTGAAACAACTACTATTGCAGGGGATTGGGACTGTATTTGGCTTTGTATATAAGGGTTGTCTTGGTGATATGACTATTGTTGAACAGGGTTGCCATGGTGACGTGTCTATCAGGCAAGGAGTGAGCGAGTGAGTTAGGTTTAGTATTCCAGTTATAACGCGGCGTCTCAGATTAATGTGGGAGGAAAGCCCGAAGTGATGCAGGTGTCAGACGTTTACCACTTCGGTGAAACCCACGAGCAAGGGTATGGTGCTGACAAACCAAGAAACATATATAATCTGGGCGAACCGGGATTCGGACCCACAATCATTTGTTTCTGGCCCAAGAGACGCAACTCTGCACAGCGAATCACGGCGCCTAAGACGACTGGGCCACCCGTGACCCCTATTGGGCAAGGATGTTACATAGAGACCCATGAAGGGACAGGGCTGTTTTGGGCGCAGTTCATGTGATGTCATGCATCAGGGGTGTCTATGTTACCTTAGTGCCCAATTGACACGTCACCATGGCAACCCTGTTCAACAGTACCCCTCGTTGCCCCTCTATGTTACCACCCGTTGCCCGGTAGACACGTCACTATGACAACTCCGCCCACCAGTACCCCTCGTTGCACAGTAAGGGTTAACGTCACCATGTCAGCCCTGTCCAACAGGGTCTCAATGTTACCCATCTTCCTGAGGAAAGGGAGTTAACTGACTGTCTATGTCCAGTTTCCACCCTTGCCGAACTAGAATGCAATTATTGAGTTATTTTGTGGCTGGACTAATGAGTCTTTGCACAGTCCAATCAAAATCGCGTAACGATCGGGTTCGTGAGCAACATGGATTTCAATGTGCAGTTTTCGGTGCACTGCAGGATTTGCAAAAGATGTGTACCGTCAACTGGGCGTCGACAGACATTTTCCAATCTTTGCATGTTTTTAATAAAGGTGCTCATGTGGTTTGATGCGCTTCGCGAAGTAAGACCCGTTTTATTACGTCACCATGACAACCCTCTCCAACAGGGCGTTACCTTACGTTGCCCGGTATTCAAATAATGAAAATACCCCTTCATGAAATACCCCGTGTTATTCCACGTTGATCTGTTACAATGACGCTCAATCACACTTCCTTTCACAAAGTCTTCCCACACAATCAAATTTGGATTTGGAAATGACACCACTTTCAAAGAATTCCCATATACATAACACCCCTTTTATCACGTTGAAGCATTGCCTAATGATGTTTCAGTCGAAGTATAATGACTCGGATTGGAAACATCACTCATTGATGGGGAATACATTATTATTTTCGACCAGTTTCCTTTACTTTCAATATAAATGTAAATTATTCCAAATTCCATTTTCCTATATCCGATTACTTTGGATACCAGTTAACGACGCATTGCCGAGTCATACACAATCTCCTCTGCCTATTCCTGGCAGCAGAATACATCCTTCGATCTGACGGCCGTTGTATGTTAAGCGACTGAATAATCGACTATTCTAATACGGGCTATAGACCTGCTAAAATATTCCATTGATTGTCGGAAGCACCGGGTGGTGTGTTCCGAATGTGTCACAGTCGGCGTAGAAAGTGTTCTCACACACGTTGAGCGTCGTTCAGGCAGTCAGATATGGATACTGTACATCAAGCGACTCGGATCACGGGGTGAGGTAAGTTTTCACGATATGCTCTCTCTAATTAATACTGTTATTACATGACACACATTTTATATGTGCACTATCTGACACACTTAATGGCCAAGGTGATTTGTAGTGTCATACTTTACTGATGCATGTATATTTAAAATGAACCACTCTGCTGGAAAATAGATAGGTATAATAACAGTATACCTGAAAAATACAGCAACAGTTGCACTTTGCTGATAATTACATTCGCATTATATAAAACAATTTCCTGGTAGTTACATGCGCGAAAGAACATCCTGATAATTATATACCTTTTATAAGACAATTTGCTGGTACTTTTATAAGTATTATAACAAGTTGCTGGTAATTATATACATATTATATAAAACAGATTCCTTGTAATTATATGCGTACAACACAATTATATACGTATTATCCGAAAATTTCCTGGTACTCATTTAAACGACCACGAGTCGTTTATTTCTATATGAGATATCAGCATTATGTAAATCCTCTTTAAAGATGTGACCCGTGAAGATCCGGGGTAGAATAGGTTTTCAGCAACCCATACTTGCATGTCAACATATCCCAATTGCGTGGATCGATGCTCATGATGTCAATCACTAGATTGTCTGGTCCAGCCTCGATTATTTACGGACTGCCGTCATACCGCTGGAATATTGCTGAGTGCAGCGTTAAGCAAAACAACAAAAAACAACAAAAAACAAAAAAACTTTAATGTTGTTGACAAAATATACAAGATTTAAAGATATGTCCCCAAATTTTAATTATGATGACCCTTGAATAGAATCCGACCTCGGAAGTGTCGGAGAAGTCCATTTTACGAACAGCTGGGTTAAATTTGTGTATTTCCTGCATATTCTCACAATCTTCACGTCTGTACCTTTTCTCCTAATACCGATTGTCATACGTCTCCCACATTTGTAGGCGATCGTTCGGCCAGTGTGTTTATCTGCGTAGTCTAGTGGAACGAACAACTTACTAACAGTAAACACTTCCCTCTCAAAAGTTACGTCGTCCAAAATATGACGTCATCAAGTTGCGAGCGCATATACGACTATCCAGAAATGACGTCATGACAGAACAGTGTTTTATCGTGAAATAAACCACGCTTCATTCTTTATTCTTTGCGATTTATCGCGTAGCTATCTTATATGTACGGATAACAATACAATATGTTGACGAAAATATACACATTATAACAACATACTGGTAGAAATACACACCATTTATAACAACACAATAAGTTGATGAAAATACACATATGGCAATACGTACGATATGATGGTGAAAAGATACACAGGGCAAAACCACATGGAGGTGAACAAATACGTATAACAATACAATATGGTGATGAAAATATACATACGACAATACATTATGGTGATGAAATTATACATATGACGATACAATATGGCGATGAAATTATACTTATGACAATACAATATGGTGATGAAAATATACATACGACAATACATTATGGTGATGAAAATATACATATGACGATACAATATGGCGATGAAATTATACTTATAACAATACAATATGGTGATGAAAATATACATACGACAATACAATATGGCGATGAAATTATACTTATGACAATACAATATGGCGATGAAAATATACTTATAACAATACAATATGGCGATGAAATTATACTTATGACAATACAATATGGCGATGAACATATACATATGACGATACAATATGGCGATGAAATTATACTTATAACAATACAATATGGCGATGAAATTATACTTATGACAATACAATATGGCGATGAAAATAAACATATGACAATACAATATTGCGATGAAATTATACTTATGACAATACAATATGGTGATGAACATATACATATGACGATACAATATGGCGATGAAATTATACTTATAACAATACAATATGGCGATGAAAATAAACATATGACAATACAATATGGCGATGAAATTATACTTATGACAATACAATATGGCGATGAAAATATACATATGACAATACAATATGGTGATGAAAATATACATTTGACGATATAATATTTTGATGAAAATATACAGATGACGATACAATATTTTGATGAATATATACAGATGACAATACAATATGGTGGTGAATACATATACAATAACAGACTTTTCTATTGAATATATTCGTATATATGCTGAGAATCGAACCCGGGCGTTCGATCTGACTAACGAACACTTTAAACACCTGGCCATCCAACCGTCCGATTTCAGGTGCGATGCTCACAGTTAGGTAATGGCGACCAACCATCTTATCGAGATTAAAGAAAAACCCTTTTGTTTTGACAACAAGACAATAATATCCTGCGTTAACAGGAAGGAAACACCTTTTCACGTAAACAATCATCGATTTTTCAAGGTGTTCGAATTTGAAACGGTCGTTTTTGTACAAAATGTTTTAAATATTCAACGCATCTGCACAATGATCCAGTGTAGCGCAAGCAGGCCTGACGAGATCTGTCTTTGTCATTGTGCTTCTTCAAATATGTGTTAGGAAACAATGGATTAAAAAGTCAATATACTAAAGTGTAAAATGAACACGGAGAAGCAAACGAGATTTCAGTCATATATACTCTGCCAAAAAGGAAACGCAAAAATAAGAAACTATAGTAAATATCTGACAGAATATTACCCACATCCATACAAAATTAATACAAAAAGAGAATTGGTCATTCATGCATGGATTGGGATTGATTTGTCTGAAAAGGATAAGGTACTGCAGAATTTTGGTGAAAAGATGGAAAAATCGTCAAAACACAAACACATGAGAGCCTTGCGCCGAAACTACCAACATGACGTGCGCGTGCAACATCACTTGTTGGGCTAGAAACGTTGGGTTTCCATTTGCATGCCACCACAATCTTACAGCAAGTGAACAGCGGAAACATGCCAGGGCTGACGGAAGCCCAACGCTACAACGCCATCGGCCTACTGCAAACCATCTTCCCGAGGCAAGAGAGTTAACTGACTTTAAAAGTCCAGTTTCCACGCTTGCCGAACTTGGCAGGAATTACTTGGCTCGATCGTAGCGCCACCAGTGGCTATTACCAGTTATGTCCCTTCTAAGCCTCTCCTATGGACCAATCAGATTCCACCTCTCGTATCACTTGCGTTTGCTTCACACAAAATGGTGGCGCCAAATCAGGACGATCTGATCGATAATCAAGATCTATATTGTGATAAAATGTGTCTTGCATCGCATCAAATCACATGAACACCTTGATTAAAAACATGAAAAGATTTGGAAAATATCTGCTGACAACGAGTTGGCGGTGCACATGCTTTGCAAATCCTGCAATCGACCGAAATCTGCACGACAGTTTACGAACCGGATTTCGATTTCGAGCGGGAATTTGCTTGGACTATGCATAGACTCGATAGTCCAGCCAAAATGTAACTCCATAATACCAGCCTAGTTCGGCAAGGGTGGAAACTGGACTTTTATAGTCAGTTAACTCTCTTGCCTCGGGAAGATGACTGCAAACAGGAGAATCATCTTCAGCCACAGCCAGGTTTTTCCACATAGCACCAAGAAACATTACAAGACCGTTATCAGATACAAGGGACAACACGTGGCATTCCCAGATCCGGTCGACTACGTATCACTACTAGAGCACAGGACAGCTTCATACAGCTACGTCATTTACGTGAATCGAACCACCAGGGCCACCCCTACGTCAATACCAGGATATTAGCCCAGAAAGAGAGGAACCGTTTACGTGCTGTAGGTATTCGCGCTAGATGACCGGTTCGAGGTGTCATTTTGTCGGACCTGCATCATCGGCTGCGACGTCAAAGGCATCAAGGTAACAGAGTATGGCCACAACTGCGATGGAGACAAGCTTCGCCGTGCGGAAGGCAGACGTCGTGTTTCCAGGCGTTGCGGGGGAGGTTATTCACGAAACTGCATACATGATGTGGACGGATTTGGTGGTGGTAGTGTGATGATGTGGGCCGCCATCTCCTACACTGGTAGAACAGACTTCGTGCAAGTTCTTGGGAATTAAACGGCAAACCGTTACACGGATGAGATTCCTCGATCACGTGTCCTTCCCATAATGCAACAAGCGAACGTCATTTTTCAACAAGAAAACGCCCGACCTCACACGGCAAGACTGACAACAGCTGTTTTCAGGAATCACATCCTGAAAAACATCCAGGTCTCCAGATTTATATCCAATCGAACAATTATGAGATGCACTGGATAAACGACTGCGAGGACGTCAGCAACAACCACAGAACCTCCGACAGTTTGATCACTAAAAGCGGCGTTAAACCATACTTATTCGTTTTCTCCCCGGAATTCCCACCCAAAACAAGACAATGAGAAAGTATGGTTTTACGCTTTTAGCGATATTCCAGCAAAATCACGGCGATGGAAACCGGAAATGGGCTTCACACATTGTCCCCATGTACGGAATCGAACCCTGGTTTTCGGCGTGACGAGCGAACGCTGTAACCACTCGACTACCCCACCGACCGACAATTCAAGCGGAGGACCAAGGGTTATAAATGTTCTAAACTAAGTTCGTTTTCGCTGATACCTAAATGAAATCAAATGTGAAATTGAACATGAAATTAAACTCAGTGTACAATAATTTCCTTTGGAACAAGTGTTGTTCTTGACGCAACGATTTTAAATTTGTTTGTTGGTTATTATCTATTGACTGTAAAATTCCTTTTTTAAAACACATGATACTTTTATTGAGCCTTATTCGAGGCAAACTTTGTCAACGCCCACAGAAAGCGCTTGGGATTTGGGATTTATTACCTTCTCTCACAACTAGTGCGCAACGTCCTGTGACGTAGCATCGATCGGTCTCTCTGGAACGAGCCATGAATTCCTCATTAATAAAATGCTATAAAGGAACATTTGCCATTATAGAAAAATACGAAAAACGCCGACACTTGTTCCCTTGAGTATCCCATCATATCCTAGGCTCCGATCAACAAAGTTATCTAAGCGCTACGATTGTCGTCTTTCTATGTTATGACACCGCTAAGATCGATTTGTAGAACAGAGACCTGGGCCCACTTGCACAAAGCGATCTTAGCACTACAACTATTGTGAGCCTATGTAAAAGTATGGGAGTTACGATCATCTTAGAGAATTCTCGAGTATCCATGTCACTGTTCCCCGTGCGGATGAATTGAAATATAATATCCCTGTGCTTCAGTGGTGTAGCAAACTGCGCTGCCTCAGATAACATTGCTATCCACCCCATGAGGCGCCTGGAGCGTATTTCGCCCTTAAGGGAGTGAGAGAGTGAGTATGGTTTTACGCCGCTTTTAGCAATATTCCGGCAATATCACGGCGGGGGACACCAGAAATGGGCTTCACACATTGTATCCATGTCGGGAATCGAACCCGGGTCTTCAGCGTGACGAGCGAACGCTTTAACCACTAGGCTACCCGACCGCCCCATTTTCGCCCTTGAGTACGCACAAGGTGTAAAGCATGAAGCACTGGAAACGTGTTGAGACGGTATTGGTGGCCTTTTCTGACCTGGAATACCCACAGGGAGAAAAGCATGGCTGTAGTAGGTCTTATTCTCACCTGAACACCCTCAGAGAGAAAAGCGTGGCTGTAGTAGGTACATATTCTGACCTGAAATACTCACAGAGAGAAAAACATGGCTGTAGTATGTACATATTCTGACCTGGAATACCCACAGGGAGAAAAGCGTGGCTGTAGTAGGTACATATTCTGACCTGGAATACCCACAGGGAGAAAAGCGTGGCTGTAGTAGGTACATATTATGACCTGGAATACCCACAGGGAGAAAAGCGTGGCTGTAGTATGTACATATTATGACCTGGAACACCCACAGGGAGAAAAGCGTGGCTGTAGTAGGTACATATTCTGACCTGGAACACCCACAGGGAGAAAAGCGTGGCTGTAGTAGGTTCATATTCTGAACTGGAATACCCACAGGGAGTCAAACGTTAGATTTTGGGGATCTATTGCACAGTGTGATGTATTTACTAGCGGAGTACTCACGGATGGAGAAGAGTGGGTTCTGGTGAAGCGACTCCTCACGACGAGACAGGAATGGAGTGACTTTGAATCTATTGTGTCCCGAACACCCCAGGAAGACAAGTATGATGTACTGAGAACCCGTTCTGTCCTCGAGGTCATAGCAGGTCTCCCTTACATGTATACCAGGTTAATAAGTTTTCAAATAACCTTAAATAAGCCTACAGACAATATGTACAGCATTCATGAGTACATCTATTGGTGGACGTACGGCAAGGCCTGTCAACCAGTAACATTGAAGAGTACATCTATTGGTGGACGTACGGTACGGCCTGTCAACCAGTAACATTGAAGAGTACATCTATTGGTGGACGTACGGTACGGCCTGTCAACCAGTAACATTGAAGAGTACATCTATTGGTGGACGTACGGTACGGCCTGTCAACCAGTAACATTGAAGAGTACATCTATTGGTGGACGTACGGTACGGCCTTTCAACCAGTATTATTGAAGAGTACATCTATTGGTGGACGTACGGTACGGCCTGTCAACCAATAGTATTGAAGAGTACATCTATTGGTGGACGTACGGTACGGCCTGTCAACCAGTAGTATTGAAGAGTACATTTATTGCTGGACAAACGGTACGGCCCGTCAACCAGTAGTATTGAAGAGTCCATCTATTGGTGGACGTACGGTACGGCCTGTCAACCAGTAACATTGAAGAGTACATCTATTGGTGGACGTACGGTACGGCCTTTCAACCAGTAGTATTGAAGAGTACATCTATTGTTGGACGTACGGTACGGCCTGTCAACCAGTAGTATTGAAGAGTACATTTATTGCTGGACAAACGGTACGGCCCGTCAACCAGTAGTATTGAAGAGTCCATCTATTGGAGGACGTACGGTGCGGCCTGTCAACCAGTAGTATTGAAGTGTACATCTATTGGTGGACGTACGGTACGGCATGTCAACCAGTAGTATTGAAAAGTACATCTTTGGGTGGACGTACGGTACGGCCTGTCAACCAGTAGTATTGAAGAGTACATTTATTGCTGGACAAACGGTACGGCCCGTCAACCAGTAGTATTGAAGAGTCCATCTATTGGAGGACGTACGGTGCGGCCTGTCAACCAGTAGTATTGAAGTGTACATCTATTGGTGGACGTACGGTACGGCCTGTCAACCAGTAGTATTGAAAAGTACATCTTTGGGTGGACGTACGGTACGGCCTGTCAACCAGTAGTATTGAAGAGTACATCTATTGGTGGACGTACGGTACGGCCTGTCAACCAGTAGTATTGAAAAGTACATCTTTGGGTGGACGTACGGTACGGCCGGTCAACCTGTAATATTGAAGAGTACATCTATTGGTGGACGTACGGCAAGGCCTGTCAACCAGTAGTATTGAAAAGTACATCTTTGGGTGGACGTACGGTACGGCCTGTCAACCAGTAGTATTGAAGAGTACATCTATTGGAGGACGTACGGTGCGGCCTGTCAACCAGTAGTATTGAAGTGTACATCTATTGGTGGACGTACGGTACGACCTGTCAACCAGTATTATTGAAGAGTCCATCTATTGGTGGACGTACGGTACGGCCTGTCAACCAGTAGTATTGAAGAGTACATCTATTGGTGGACGTACGGTACGGCCTGTCAACCAGTAGTATTGAAGAGTACATCTACTGGTGGACGTACGGTACGGCCTGTCAACCAGTAGTATTGAAGAGTACATCTATTGGTGGACGTACGGTACGGCCTGTCAACCAGTAGTATTGAAGAGTACATCTATTGGTGGACGTACGGTGCGGCCTGTCAACCAGTAGTATTGAAGTGTACATCTATTGGTGGACGTACGGTACGGCCTTTCAACCTGTAGTATTGAAGAGTACATCTATTGGTGGACGTACGGTACGGCCTGTCAACCAATAGTATTGAAGAGTACATCTATTGGTGGACGTACGGTACGGCCTGTCAACCAGTAGTATTGAAGAGTACATTTATTGCTGGACAAACGGTACGGCCTGTCAACCAGTAGTATTGAAGAGTCCATCTATTGGTGGACGTACGGTACGGCCTGTCAACCAGTAGTATTGAAAAGTACATCTTTGGGTGGACGTACGGTACGGCCTGTCAACCAGTTGTATTGAAGAGTACATCTATTGGTGGACGTACGGTACGGCCTGTCAACCAGTAGTATTGAAAAGGACATTTATTGCTGGACAAACGGTACGGCCTGTCAACCAGTAGTATTGAAGAGTCCATCTATTGGTGGACGTACGGTACGGCCTGTCAACCAGTAGTATTGAAAAGTACATCTTTGGGTGGACGTACGGTACGGCCGGTCAACCTGTAATATTGAAGAGTACATCTATTGGTGGACGTACGGTACGGCCTGTCCACCAGTAACATTGAAGAGTACATCTATTGGTGGACGTACGGTACGGCCTGTCAACCAGTAACATTGAAGAGTACATCTATTGGTGGACATACGGTACGGCCTTTCAACCAGTAGTATTGAAGAGTACATCTATTGTTGGACGTACGGTACGGCCTGTCAACCAGTAGTATTGAAGAGTACATTTATTGCTGGACAAACGGTACGGCCCGTCAACCAGTAGTATTGAAGAGTCCATCTATTGGAGGACGTACGGTGCGGCCTGTCAACCAGTAGTATTGAAGTGTACATCTATTGGTGGACGTACGGTACGGCATGTCAACCAGTAGTATTGAAAAGTACATCTTTGGGTGGACGTACGGTACGGCCTGTCAACCAGTAGTATTGAAGAGTACATTTATTGCTGGACAAACGGTACGGCCCGTCAACCAGGAGTATTGAAGAGTCCATCTATTGGTGGACGTACGGTACGGCCTGTCAACCAGTAACATTGAAGAGTACATCTATTGGTGGACGTACGGTACGGCCTTTCAACCAGTAGTATTGAAAAGTACATTTATTGCTGGACAAACGGTACGGCCTGTCAACCAGTAGTATTGAAGAGTCCATCTATTGGTGGACGTACGGTACGGCCTGTCAACCAGTAGTATTGAAAAGTACATCTTTGGGTGGACGTACGGTACGGCCTGTCAACCTGTAATATTGAAGAGTACATCTATTGGTGGACGTACGGTACGGCCTGTCAACCAGTAACATTGAAGAGTACATCTATTGGTGGACGTACGGTACGGCCTGTCAACCAGTAACATTGAAGAGTACATCTATTGGTGGACGTACGGTACGGCCTTTCAACCAGTAGTATTGAAGAGTACATCTATTGTTGGACGTACGGTACGGCCTGTCAACCAGTAGTATTGAAGAGTACATTTATTGCTGGACAAACGGTACGGCCCGTCAACCAGTAGTATTGAAGAGTCCATCTATTGGAGGACGTACGGTGCGGCCTGTCAACCAGTAGTATTGAAGTGTACATCTATTGGTGGACGTACGGTACGGCATGTCAACCAGTAGTATTGAAAAGTACATCTTTGGGTGGACGTACGGTACGGCCTGTCAACCAGTAGTATTGAAGAGTACATTTATTGCTGGACAAACGGTACGGCCCGTCAACCAGTAGTATTGAAGAGTCCATCTATTGGAGGACGTACGGTGCGGCCTGTCAACCAGTAGTATTGAAGTGTACATCTATTGGTGGACGTACGGTACGGCCTGTCAACCAGTAGTATTGAAAAGTACATCTTTGGGTGGACGTACGGTACGGCCTGTCAACCAGTAGTATTGAAGAGTACATCTATTGGTGGACGTACGGTACGGCCTGTCAACCAGTAGTATTGAAAAGTACATCTTTGGGTGGACGTACGGTACGGCCGGTCAACCTGTAATATTGAAGAGTACATCTATTGGTGGACGTACGGCAAGGCCTGTCAACCAGTAGTATTGAAAAGTACATCTTTGGGTGGACGTACGGTACGGCCTGTCAACCAGTAGTATTGAAGAGTACATCTATTGGAGGACGTACGGTGCGGCCTGTCAACCAGTAGTATTGAAGTGTACATCTATTGGTGGACGTACGGTACGACCTGTCAACCAGTATTATTGAAGAGTCCATCTACTGGTGGACGTACGGTACGGCCTGTCAACCAGTAGTATTGAAGAGTACATCTATTGGTGGACGTACGGTACGGCCTGTCAACCAGTAGTATTGAAGAGTACATCTACTGGTGGACGTACGGTACGGCCTGTCAACCAGTAGTATTGAAGAGTACATCTATTGGTGGACGTACGGTACGGCCTGTCAACCAGTAGTATTGAAGAGTACATCTATTGGTGGACGTACGGTGCGGCCTGTCAACCAGTAGTATTGAAGTGTACATCTATTGGTGGACGTACGGTACGGCCTGTCAACCAGTATTATTGAAAAGTACATCTATTGGAGGACGTACGGTACGGCCTGTCAACCAGTAGTATTGAAGAGTACATCTATTGGTGGACGTACGGTGCGGCCTGTACGGTTTGTGCATCGAACCAATCAAATATCTTTTGAAAATGAGTAGTTCTTCATGTATTGACCAAAATGTATGGTATTCGCGTTTCTTTTGTCCGTGTGTATATTTGGGGACGACGTCTGGTTGATCCGCCATGACGTAACATGCCTGGTCTGCTGCACCAACCCTTGGGGCTGTCTGCCTACACGTCGGTCATTTCCCTTAAAGCCACAAACCCAAACTATCGCCTTGCCACATACCAAAACTATCGCCTTGCCACATACCCAAACTATCGTGGGTCACACACCCAAACTATCGTCTTGTTACACACCCAAACTATCGTCTTGTCACACACCCAAACTATCGTCTTGCCACACCCAAACTATCGTCTTACCACACACCCAAACTATCGTCTTGCCACACACCCAAACTATCGTCTTACCACACCCCCAAACTATCGTCTTGCCACACACCCAAACTATCGTCTTGCCACACACCCAAACTATCGTCTTGCCACACCCAAACTATCGTCTTGCCACACCCAAACTATCGTCTTGTCACACACCAAAACTATCGTCTTGCCACACCCAAACTATCGTGGGTCACACACCCAAACTATCGTCTTGCCACACACCCAAACTATCGTCTTGCCACACCCCCAAACTATCGTCTTACCACACCCAAACTATCGTCTTTCCACACACCCAAACTATCGTCTTACCACACACCCAAACTATCGTCTTGCCACACACCCAAACTATCGTCTTGCCACACACCCAAACTATCGTCTTGCCACACACACAAACTATCGTCTTACCACACCAAAACTATCGTCTTTCCACACACCCAAACTATCGTCTTGCCACACACCCAAACTATCGTCTTACCACACCCAAACTATCGCCTTGCCACACACCCAAGCTATCGTCTTGACATACACCCAAACTATCGCCTTGCCACACACCCAAACTATCGTCTTACCACACCCAAACTATCGCCTTGCCACACCCAAACTATCGTCTTGACATACACCCAAACTATCGTCTTGCCACACACCCAAACTATCGTCTTGCCACACACCCAAACTATCGTCTTACCACACCCCCAAACTATCGTCTTGCCACAAACCCAAACTATCGCCTTGCCACACACCCAAATTAAACTATCGTGGGTCACACACCCAAACTATCGTCTTGCCACACACCCAAACTATCGTCTTACCACACCCAAACTATGCATTGCCACACCCAAACTATCGTCTTGACATACACCCAAACTATCGTCTTGCCACACACCCAAACTATCGTCTTACCACACCCCCAAACTATCGTCTTGCCACAAACCCAAACTATCGCCTTGCCACACACCCAAACTATCGTGGGTCACACACCCAAACTATCGTCTTGCCACACCCAAACTATCGTCTTGCCACACACCCAAACTATCGTCTTGTTACACACCCAAACTATCGTCTTGTCACACACCCAAACTATCGTCTTGCCACACCCAAACTATCGTCTTACCACACACCCAAACTATCGTCTTGCCACACACCCAAACTATCGTCTTACCACACCCCCAAACTATCGTCTTGCCACAAACCCAAACTATCGCCTTGCCACACACCCAAACTATCGTGGGTCACACACCCAAACTATCGTCTTGCCACACACCCAAACTATCGTCTTGCCACACCCAAACTATCGTCTTGACATACATCCAAACTATCGTCTTGCCACACACCCAAACTATCGTCTTACCACACCCAAACTATCGCCTTGCCACACACCCAAACTATCGTCTTGCCATACTCCCAAACTATCGCCTTGCCACACACCATAACTATCGTCTTGCCACACACCCAAACTATCGTCTTCCCACACCCAAACTATCGTCTTGTCACACACCTAAACTATCGTCTTGCCACACACCCAAACTATCGTCTTGTCACACACCCAAACTATCGTCTTGACACACACCCATACTATCGTCTTGCCACACCCAAACTATCGTCTTGCCACACCCAAACTATCGTCTTGATGTTCTTTGCGCATCATGGACCTTTATGGCCGATTATTTCCACCGTAAAAATCTGAGTACAATTTTTTGCAATGTCCAAGGTATAACATAGCACAGCTCAATAATGTCTACAAATCGATCACTTTGTTTCGACTAACCATTCACAGCTATTATTGACATCCAATCACGGTGTAATGAACCAGGCGCGGGGGGCGATATTTTCAGACTCTCAGTTACCGTTAGATCGATATAATAAAAGCTGATAGGACTTTGATTGGCTTGATAATTATCTGTAATTAGCGTGTGTTCACCGTACTCGACAAAGCTATCACATTTCATTGCCGGTGGATTGTTAATAACAAAATAGGTTTCTTTACCGGCGTCTGTACTGCTTAGATTGTTTTATTGTCTGACTACAAGCCATACAGTAGACAGCTGTTTCATGTATTATTTCTGGGCGATATAAAGCGACGTGAGTGGACGTGTGTAGCATTTGCAGATTAACGAACACATTTGAATATTTGATGTCCCAAATCATTATGTAATACCGAATTTCCTCTAGAAGATACCTTGTGAAAGCCTATTTAGAGGAATGGGGTTGGGTACAATATATACTCACCCTCACACGCACACACGCACGCACGCACGCACGCACGCACGCACGCACGCACCCCCCAAAAAACAACAACACAAAAACAACAACAAAACAAACAACAACCCCAAAACAAAACAAAAAACAAACAAAAAAACCCCAAAAAAACAAACACACTCACGCATTAATAGACACATACGCACGCACACACGCACGCACACACGCACGCACACGGACTTAATTAAATAATACAAGAAACAACCAAAATATATTCGCTTTAATATATTTACTTACATTGAACTCTGCATGAATTAAAAACATTTGTAGGACTAGCGTACGGTATAAATGTCGTATGGACGGATTTAGATGTTTACTGCATGTGGAGTAGTTACTGCCCTAATCCGAACCGAACCCGAATGTTAAACCGGTTTACATGACCAGCGCGATCAAAACCTTCGTTTTGGTATCTGACACACACGAACCGGTTTAAGTGTAAGCTTGGTCGACGGCTGGAAGCATTCGTCACCAGTCGCCCCTTTCCGTAGCCTGCAAGAAGACTCCATTCGTCACCACTCGCCCCTTTCCGTAACCTGCAAGAAGACTCGTCCCCCTATCGATGAATGTCATGTGCGAAAACACTACAAACCAATCAGAATGCGCGTACTTCGGTCAAAGAATCTCTCTGGATTAATTTGATTTTACATATGTCTTGCATCTAAAAATATACCTAAGATACAGTTAAACGTATTCAATCATACTGTATACATACTGTAAGTCCCGATGTGTTTCAAATAACATCTGAAATATACATGACGTGGGGGAAAATATACGTGAATTATTACGCAACGAGTTGACAGTTCTTTTAACAATGCCCTTAGACGGAACCCAGTGGTAAAAATGGAAACGCGATGGGCACGAGTCGCTATTCGTCTTGTCCCGGAATAACACGAGTTGGTCACGATGGAAGCTCCATTCGTGATCACTCGTGTCATTCCGAGACAAGCCGAATGGCCGAATTGACCTCTCGGGGTCATTTCATCCGGACTGTTTCATCTTGGTTTAACCTCACTGCGCCCTCACCCAAGTCTGTCTCCTAGACCCTGGAGAATATATTGAAAAAGGAGTCCAACTCAAGTCTAGAATTATTGAGCAAGTCTAGATTGCCCCAGCTCCTGAATTTAAGAATAGTTCTGTGTTACTTTTGGATTTTATTATTTTTATTTCGTAGACATATATTTTAAAATAAGATAACTTTATTTCTGTGACTTAATGTGAGTCAACCGCACACTGAGTAATATTGATGAGTATCCGCAGGGTCACTGTTTGTTTTTTTGTTTTTTTTCAAGGCAGTAGTATGCGTATCTGTAACTGTCAAGTGTGGTCAAGACAATTCAGTGAATGATCCATCTACCATTGACACCCTATCAGTCTGATCACCAGATCCATTTAACCCGCAAAGGTCACTGTGGACCAATTCTAACACGAAAACCCCACTGGGATCGCCGGCCATAAGAATGTACGAAAAATAAGGGTCGTCTGTCAGAAGAAATACCCACAGGGCCGTCTGTTAGAAGAATTATTGTACTTAAATAATTATTCATCGTGATCAAACACCGTATTCGACGAAAGAAAAGTGGCACTGTTAGGCCAGTTGTCAATTAACGTGCCGCCATTTGCTATATAGAGTTATGTCCCTTTGCCGTGCAAGCTTTCGCTTATCGAGGGTTCGAATCCCACATTCGCGCGGACTATGTTTTTGATTTGTCATCAGTATGCCAGTCCACTTTAGGCTCCCCTACCACAAAATCAGACACGCTATGAAAATACTGAAATTTTGTTCATAACGACGTTAAACCCAGTCTACTCATTCATATCGTACGAAGAAGTCAGCCAATCTAATGGGCACAGAAAAAATGAGTGAATGTGGTTTTACGCCGCATTTTGAGTCACCCAGTTATATTACTTCTGTTTGTAAATAACCGAGTCTGCACCAGACAAGTAACAGACACAAATGAGCCACGGTTTGGATGTGTGGAAACTCTGACACATTGTCACCTCATTGCAGGGGTTTCTAACGACACGCATGGAGTTCTCTGAATATTTTCCGGCGCGGAGTTAAACTGGTTCCACTGTTGGTTCGCGCAGCGCTCAGCGCCTTTACCCAGCATGCATAGTCCAAACATTTGTACCATATCCGGTTGTAGATGCGCATTATGGATTAAAATACGGACATGTCCATACCTAGAGAGTCTCTTTTAGGCGATACAAAATATATCAAATTGACCCTTAGTGCAATTGCACTTCACAAAATTCCCGTAGTACGCTATTTCTTATTAGACTATGCCGAGGACCAATGAATGCCATGTTTAGTGTCGTCCAATCGCAGCCTTAGAGAAATCGGCCCCCGCCTGTTTACCCGTTTAGGTAGACAGGAACCCAGTCAAACCCGGAACTCAATGGACGACACAGCACCGGTTGAGGCTTTAAGACGGTTTGCGTTGGAAGAAATTATATATATACATACAATAATGGCCCTCGGCTATCTGGGAGTCGCACCGCATATTTACCTTAGCTAGGATGCATACCTGGTTTATCATACAAGGGTACCCATCACTGATAGTACTCCGGTGTAACAGAAATAAATGTCCACTGTTAAATCGATCCCCTTAGCAATGCTACAGATATTTAACTCCTACGTGTGGACGGAAGATCGATGAATTCTCCATCAGACTAATTGGTATTTGCTGTCCATTTCCTATGTTTAGATCATACGAATATACGGCAATCTGATTACAAATCGATCAAAGAGATCGATAGGGTACAATTATGTATGTAAGTAGAATTGTATGTTACCTCAGCGTGTTTCCATTATCAGATTCTCATCAAGGTCACGTGCACATTTGTTATGTATTTAATTTGTTAAATTGCTTTCCTTTTTCATCTTGTCAGTGATAATTCCATGTTGGATTATACCGCTCTTTTGAGGGAACCTTTTTTAGTTCTGAGTGAGTGTGTGAGTGAGTATGGTTTTACGCCGCTTTTAGCAATATTCCAGCAATATGACGGCACAAACACCGGAACGTGTTTGTTTGTTTAACGCCGCACTCATCAAAATTCCAGCTATATGATGGCGGTCTGTAAATAATCGAGTCTGGACCAGACAATCCAGTGATTGACATTATGAGCATCGATCCACGAAAATGGGATACGATGACGTGCATCAACCAAGTCAGCGAGCCTGACCACCCGATCCCGTTAGTCACCTCTTACGACAAGCATGAGTTGCTGAAGACCAATTCTAACCCGGAATCTTCACGGGACCCGGAAAATGAACTTCACACATTGTACCCATGTGGGGAATCAAACCCGGGTCTTCGGCGTGACGAGCCGACGTTTTACAACTTGGCTACCCCAAAACCCCTTTTTTAGAGAACCTGGAAAACAAATCGAATATCTTTAATGGCAAAATAATCGGAAAAAACTTGTGCTTGTTTGCATAGATGATTACACATGTTTTTACAAATTTGATTTACGTAATTCAAACCTTTTATCTCTTTATTCGTTTTCATGTCTCCTTGAGTTGCACATGTATCGTTTGAAATTTGACGTCACGAGGCCCCGTGGCATGCTGATATATATTTAAATATGTTTTTAAATGCTATTCCTGTACCCGATAACCTTGGAAACTCCATCGAAGTGTTTGGATTATTTGAAACGACAATTTCATCAATTTCTTCATCTTTAATGTGAGGTGAGGTGAGGTGAAATGGGGTTTTAACGTGGCGTCCAAGATTATTGCACTTATATAGCGACGTGCATGTACGTTTGTGTGTTTGTGTGGCTGCTTGTACTAGACCGGACTGAGGCCGATTTACAGTGCTAGCTCACTGAGATACCATGCCGCTGTTTAACATGAATACCACACTCAGACACAGTATACTGACTCCGAGCCGACCAGTCCTTGTTTTAGTCGCGTAATGCCGAGCGCCAGACAGGGTACCAACAAGTACCATCTTTTAACGTCTTTTGGTATGACGTGGTCGGGGATCGAACCCCGGACCTTCCGCACAAGACCGTTCATGGTGGCCTTGACATTGACATTGCTTTGAATCTACCAACCAGCGTTGTGTAATTCTAACTCTGTTGTAGCAATTATATGTAGGTATTTTATGGTTCTCTGATGGGGTCTTTGAAATATCTTTCAATTGTGTTTTATTCATCTTTTCAATCATTCTTCGCTCGGCATTGAATCGCTTTTAATTCATCTGTGAATTATCATGATTCGTTTTGAGCCATCTTTTTGTTGGCTTTAGGTCATTCTTAGATCATCTTTAAACCGTCGTTGGAACATCTTTAGTTTTGTTTTTTCCTCCGGTTTTGGCTTAAGGCTGTGACTCGCTTCGTCATCATTTCAAGTCGTCATTGAATTGTCTTTCAGTCGTCTTTGATCATCATGTAGCCGTCTTTAAATCTCTGGCCATTTTTCAGTCGTCTTTGAATCATCTTTAAGTCGTGTTGGAGAAATCTTCCAGTCATCTTCAAAAACTATTTCAGGCATCTTTGAATTATCTTCCTATAGTCTTTGAATCATCTTCCAGTGTCTTTGACTTATTTTCCAGTCGACTTTGAAAAATCTTTAAGTCGTGTTTGATTGTTCTTTTAGGCGTGTTTGAATCATCTTTTAGTCGTGTTTGAATCATCTTTTAGTCGTGTTTGAATCATTTTTAGTCGTGTTTGAATCATCTTTTAGTCGTGTTTGAATCATTTTTAGTCGTGTTTGAATCATTTTTAGTCGTGTTTGAATATTTTTTTAGTCGTGTTTGGTTGTTCTTTTAGGCGTGTTTGAATCATCTTTTAGTCGTGTTTGAATCATCTTTTAGTCGTGTTTGAATCATTTTTAGTCGTGTTTGAATCATCTTTTAGTCGTGTTTGAATCATTTTTAGTCGTGTTTGAATCATTTTTAGTCGTGTTTGAATATTTTTTTAGTCGTGTTTGGTTGTTCTTTTAGGCGTGTTTGAATCATCTTTTAGTCGTGTTTGAATCATTTTTAGTCGCCTTTGAATCATCTTCCAGTCGTCTTTGAATCATCTTCCAGTCGTCTTTAAATCATCTTCCTGGGTCTTTGAATTATTTTTCAGTCGTCTTTTAATCATCTTTTAGTCGTTTTTGAATCATATTCTAGTTGTGTTTGAATCATCTCCCAGTCGTCTTTGAATCATCTCCCAGTCGTGTTTGGATTATCTTCCAGTCGTTTTTGGATTATCTTCCAGTCGTTTTTGGATTATCTTCCAGTCGTCTTTGAATCATCTTCCAGTCGTAGTTGAACTTTTTTTAGTCGTCTTGGATTCAGTTTCAGTTGTCCCTGAATCATCTTTCAGTCACCCCTGAATCATCATCCAGTCGTCTTCAAATCATCTTTAAAACATCTTTAGAGAATCTTTCAGCCGTCTTTAATCATATCCCCATCGTCTTTGAAACATCTTTCATTCTTCAATTTTGAATCGTCGTCTTCATAATCTTTCCCGTCATCTGTAAGTGGTCTTTCAACCCAGTTAATCGCTTCCTCACTCCACACTGGAGACCCGGTGAATCGGAGGAAGTGATTCCATCAGATCAATAAAGAATCAAGTATTTTTATTCTCCGAATCGGGGTCTGGCGTTAGCCGCGTGGGTCCGGGGGGAGCCCCACGTGATTGTCAGCTATTGAAGCCAGTGTCGTCAACATATTGATCCACCCCGAGCAAACAAAACACCCTGACGTGGGGTATCTTGTCTCCTGTAGTCAGGTTACTTGCTCGGTAAAAAAGAGCATCACTTGCACAGGGTACTTTTTCTGCTGTAGGCGACAAGGATAACCCGAATGTGGTTTACTTGTTTGGGCTAGAAACCGTTATCTGAGGAGTGTGTCTTGTCTGCTGTAGGGACGGAGGAACGCGTCGCCGACCAAGGTACGTTGGATTTCTCGATCTGGTCAGATACATATATTCACTTGTCGTTTATTTACCGGGCGTTCGGTCAACGATTATCTGAGAGGGAACACAGATGGAGAAATATAAGGGGGCCAAGTTGCTAGATATAAAAGGAAAAAGGCGTTATGTTAGATACAGAGGTCCAGGTCGTTATGCTAGTTTAGAGGAACGGGTCGTTATACTAGATATAGAACAGGTCGTTATGCTAGTTTAGAGGATCGAGTCGTTATACTAGATTTAGAACAGGTCGTTATGCTAAATTTAGAGGAACAGGTCGTTATGCAAAATGTAGAACAAGTCGTTATGATAGATATAAAACAGGTCGTTATGCTAGATAGAGGAACAAATACTAGCTAGATATAGAGGAACATGTCGTTATGCAAAAGCTAGATATAGAACAAGTCTTTAAACTAGATATTTATCAACGAGGTAGTTATGCTAGATTTAGAGGAACAGGTCATTATGAAAGATAGAGGAACAAGTCGTTATGCTAGATATAGCTGAACAGGTCGTTATGCTAGATAAAGAACAGGTCGTTATGCTAAATTTAGAGGAACAGGTCGTTATGCAAAATGTAGAACAAGTCGTTATGATAGATATAAAACAGGTCGTTATGCTAGATAGAGGAACAAATACTAGCTAGATATAGAGGAACATGTCGTTATGCAAAAGCTAGATATAGAACAAGTCTTTAAACTAGATATTTATCAACGAGGTAGTTATGCTAGATTTAGAGGAACAGGTCATTATGAAAGATAGAGGAACAAGTCGTTATGCTAGATATAGCTGAACAGGTCGTTATGCTAGATAAAGAACAGGTCGTTATGCTAAATTTAGAGGAACAAGTCGTTATGCTAGATATAGAGGAACAAGTCGTTATACGAGATATAGAACAGGTCGTTATGCTAAATTTAGAGGAACAGGTCTTTATGCAAAATATAGAACAAGTCGTTATGACAGATATAGAACAGGTCGTTATGCTAGATAGAGGAACAAATATTATGCTAGATATGTCGTTATGCAAAAGCTAGATACAGAACAAGTCTTTAAGCTAGATATAGAACAAGTAGTTATGCTAGATTTAGAGGAACAGGCCATTATGAAAGATAGAGGAACAAGTCGCTATGCTAGATATAGCGGAACAGGTCGTTATGCAAAATATAGAACAAGTCGTTATGATAGATATAGAACAAGTCGTTATGATAGATATAGAACAGGTCGTTATGCTAGATAGAGGAACACATATTATGCTAAATATGTCGTTATGCAAAAGCTACATACAGAACAAGTCTTTCAGCTGGATATAGAACAGGTCGTTATGCTAGATTTAGAGGAACAGGTTGTTATGCTAGATATAGAACAGGTCGTTATGCTAGATATAGAACAGGTCGTTATGCTAGATTTAGAGGAACAGGTCGTTATGCTAGATATAGAACAGGTCGTTATGCTAGATATAGAGGAACAAGACTTTGTGCTAGATGTAGAACAGGTCGTTGTGCTAAAAAAGAGGGACAAGATTTTAGTGTTTTGAGATTACTGCTTTGAGCATGCTGGATCCTGGAACATGTCGAGACGTGTGTTTGTAACTGCCGTTGTATCGCACTACGGATGTGTTTCACACTCTGCAGTTCGCACCAGCAGGAGCTCACTCCATTACTCAGCACTCGTCTATGCGCTAACACATCCACTTATCCATCCACTCATTAACTCGCTCATCCACTAACCCATCCATCCATTTATCCACCAACTCATCCACATATCCACCCACTCATCCATTCATCCATCCATTCATCCACCAACTCAATCCATTCATCCATCCATTCATCCACATATCCACCCATTCATCCATCCACCCACTCATCCACCCACTCATCCACATATCCACCCATTCATCCACCCGCTCATCCACCCACTCAGCCACCCACTCATCCATTCATCCATCCACTCATCCACCCAATTCACCCAAAACTCACCCATCCAATCGATGTCCACAACAGTACATTATTCAATGACATTAGGGTGGTTATTGAATATTGCGAGTATATGTGGTTTCTAGTCGTGAAGTAAGTAGGTCTCCGGGGATCTTTGTGAATGCTAAGTGGTATAAACTCCACACATAGCAACATATCGACCAGTGTTGGCACTGTGCTCTGACGACACGTCTAGACATTTACAGGGCAGGAAGGAGCACTGCGCAGGTAAGAGGTAGATCTAGTCCTCTGTAACATGCCAGTACCTGGAAGATATATGGAAGAGTATCATTATATACAGTAAGCAAGATTAATTGAATAAATATTTAAGCATTCGTAAATTGCCGGGCAGAAGAAAGTATGTGTTTAAAAAATGGATTTGACAGTCAGCGGAACATTTCACACGATCCAAAACACAACTATGATACCCGTATAAAATACATCACCATCGAATAGTAATTTTTACCCGCCATCAAACATGGGTGTATATACTACTTTTGCTTGGCAGTTTATATACAGATTCTATCGTTACATTAAGAAAGCTCGGTTGATGAGATAAATACTTAAGCATTCATAACTAAATGTTAATGGTGTTTATCATCCAAAACTGACTCCCAGAAGACATATCGCTTGGGTGAGATCAAGCGATATCTACACTTTAGGTATCGCTGTAATGAAATTGCATCACAATGCTTTGCAGACCATTGTGACGTCATTGGTTACCATGACGTCACAATCAAATGACATCACTTATGGCTCTGCCACTGTAGATGTTAGCAGTACTTTTTACACTTAAGACACTCTTATTACTGTCTACAAACTGAAAAAGTTGGAAGAATGATGTTGGATGAAAAATAAAATTTCACCCTCGTGTCTTTTGATATCAAATATATCAACACTCGTTGATAATATTGGAAAAAATCCTCGGCAAGCCTCGTAGTTTTCCCACTTTTATCAACTCGTGTTGATATATTTGATATCAAAAGACACTCGGGTGAGATTCTCTATACAAACACTAAAATGTTATTTGTTGTACTACTGATGGTTTGAGTAAAAGGGTAACTTGGGGACTTTCATGTTTTATGTTAGTTAGGGTTCTAGACGTAATAGCTGGGCTACGTACCGAAGTAGTGACTTGTTTGTTGTTTTGTCGTTAAAGTAAGACTTGTGAGGTGAGGTGAGGTGAAATGGGGTTTAACGTCGCGTCCAAGATTATTACCTTTATATAGCGACGTGCATGTACGTGTGTGTGTCTTTATGTGGCTGCTTGTACTAGTCCGGACTGATGCCGATTTATAGTGCTGAGATACCATGACACAGTTTAACATGAATACCCCACTCAGACACGGTATACTGACTCCGAGCTGACCAGTCCTTGTTTTAGCCCCTTAATGCCGAGCGCCAGACAGGGTAACAAAAAGTACCATCTTTTAACGTCATTTGGTATGACGCGGCCGGAGATCGAACCCCGGACCTTCCGCTCTCCGGCGGACGCTCTACCACTAGGCCACGGAGGCGGTCTTTAAGACTTGTGAACTAGGGCATGAATAAGGAAGAGGATTTATGGATGTCAGCTTCTTTATTGTGAGGAACACAACGTTTCGGGGTATATGCTTACTCCTTCATCACCTAATTCTCTTATGTGTATCATTAAATGTCAATCACTGGGTTGTCTGATCCAGACTCGATTATTTACAGACAGCCGGCATATAGCTGAAATATTGCTGAGTGATGCGTTGAACAACCAACCAACAAACAAAACTTCTGAATGCCTGTCAGAGACTTAGGGCATGAATGTATCGACTTTAAGGTGTTACGGGTAGGGCAGAACATGCTCACCCTTTTCGCGAACACCTGGTGTCACCACTGGTCTTTAGTAATCCATTCATACAACTGTCACTGCCATTTCACCTTCAACGCCCAATAGAATCTGTCCCGACGGATACTCAAGACTGGCATTCGTAACCAACTCGTGTTATTCCGGGACAAGCCGAATAGCGACTCGTGCCCCTCTCGTGGCCATTTTTGCGACCGGGTTCCGTCTTAGCGCAAACGGGCATACCTAAAACAATTGTCAACTCGTTGCGTAATAGTTCACACATTTTCCCCATATATTATATACATTTCAGATGCAATTTAAAGCACATCAGGACGTGCGGAATCATACAGTATGATTGAACACATTTAACTGTGTCTTTGGTATATTTTAGATGCAAGACATATGTAAAATCAAAAATTATTTCTGAGGGATTCTTTGACGAAGAACTTGAAATCATACGCGTATTCTGATTGGTTTGTCGTATTTTCGCACATCACATTCATCGATAGGGGGACGAGTCTTCTAGCAGGTTACGGAAAGGGACGAGTGGTGACGAATGGTGAATCTTGTTTATATTTGCATTTGCACCAGCCTCCGCGGTCTAGGTAAATGTGCAGACAAATACCCATCAATTATCCAGCATGTAATTTACCATCACGTACCGCAGTGGGATGTTCAGTCAGAAAAGGTACCGTGTAACCTTGTCTCGTCACAGTTGATGCAGTTTCTACACAGAGTTGCCGTACAGGAAGTCCCGAGGCGGGGATAGTGCAGATCTGAATGTCACACACAGGAATTTTTATGCATTAATCTGTGATAAATTTGCTACATTTGTCGGTAGCGGGTCGAACGAGCTGAAAGTTCTGTAACGGGGTGGATAGGGCCATACAGTTCGTACATTCCCGTACATTCTCGTACATTCTCGTACACTTCCGTTCATTTCCGTACAATCCAGCACCCCGCTTCCCACACATGTAACTGAAACACTCAATTGTTTACAGGCCGCCGTTTTTTTAACTGCCGGGGAAAAGATGGTATACACCAGGTTTGATGGGGGCTAAAAATGAAACAAGCAAGAAATGGTTATTCGATGGTGACGTATTTGACACGGGTATTGGTAGTTGAGTTTTGGATCTTACTTTTGCAGTGTTTCTTCAGCCTAGCAACGTTTGGATAACGTTTGTAGTTTTTTGGTCAAATGTGTACTATTTTTTGTCCCACAGTTTTGCGGTAAAATTGTTAAGTGCGTTAAGCAAAACAACAAACACACAAAACAAACAATATATACATATATACGCATGGTCTGAAACTTTATACATTAGAGTATGCTACCCGTGAAGATCCGGGGTAGAATAGGTCTTCAGCAACCCATGGTAGCCGTTAAAGGCGACTATGCTTGCCGTAAAAGGCGACTAACGGGATCGGGTGGTCAGGCTCGCTGACTTGGTTGATGCATGTCATCGTATCCCAATTGCGTAGATCGATGCCCATGTTGTCAATCACTGGATTGTCTAGTCCAGACTCGATTATTTACAGACCGCCGTCATATAGCTGATATAAATGCGGCGTTAGACAACAAACAAACAAACAAACATATTGTATGCATGACGTACTGGGGACAAAGCCTGCCATGAAACCGATACACGCAGATATACATAGTGTTCTTAGTTTTACGAAACTCTTGGGGATGTCTGCACTTTTATGTGAGAAAAAGCCTACATGGATATATTCATTGTAGTCAAAACACTAGGAGAAACTGGTCGTACCAGTCTTTTTGTTTCATCCCAGCTACGGGCAGTTAATATTGGATGAAGCTACTTCGTATGAATTCAAATAGATTTACTCTTCATTGTTATAATATGTTAAAAGCCTTGGATGAAAAGGGTAAATATTGTTTATGGGTGTCTGATATCAGGAATATTCTTTGTATGTCTGGTTTTTCTCTTGCATGGATATCTCAAGATGTTGGAAATGATAAACTATTTATCTTCATGCTTAAGCAAAGATTACTTGATAGATTGGCACTGTCAAATATCATCCTCAAGGTTTTTATGCCATTATACGAATATAAAATCATTACTTGTTCCTGAAAAATGTGTATCTGAACTTCAGGATAGAGCTTTGAGAAGATCTTTGTGTAAATAACGTATATCATTACATAATTTTAATGTTAATAATCTCAGAAAGAAAAATGTACAAGATAAAGAAAGTAGTTTATGCCGTTATTGTAATGAAGGCTATGTTGAGGATGAGTTTCATGTACTTCTCATTTGTAAATATTATCAGCTTCTTAGAAATAGATACCTCCCTATGATTTCAACTATGTACAAAGATGAACAACTGATGAAAAAATTGTTGAACTCCCGCAATGCTTATACAATATCATCTCTGTCAATATTCCTGAAGAAGATTTTTGAAATTAGACGTTAATATTTTATGTGAACTTATTATTACCTACACGTGACTGTACAATGTTGATACCTAAAAAACAACCCAACCACTTCTGTACTATAGGTCATATGATCTAAAATATTGAATAAACATCTGTCTGTCTGTAAAACACTTTCCAACAACGGGACAAAAGTCGTGTTAAGCAAAATTCGCTGTGCCGAGTTGCGTCCCTTAGGCGTGCCAGAAACCTATGATTGTGGGTTTGAAGTCCCGGTTTGCCCTGCATATCTCTCTAGGTTTGTCAGCACAACACCCTTGCTTTTGGGTTTCACCAAAGAGGTAAACCTCTGAAACCTGTATCACCTCGTTCCTCCTACATCAAGTTGACACAAGCGGCGTTAAACTCACTCACTCAATCTAACGCGCGGGTGTGTCTTCAGTCGACACAAGCCAAGGGAAGCGTTACATTTCTCTGTACACTAATGGAATTTATATATGTTTGACATTGATTATTGAGAAATGGAGCACCTCTCTTTTAGATTGTGTGGAAGGGATTCAGTGATTACTTTGTCTGACCAAGGTGTGCTGCTCACGTGAGACTCATTAAACTCTGGTACGTTTGTAAACGCATTAGCTATGTAACCAAGAGGTTAATTAGTGCAGCAGTCATCCATTCAGATCTCACTTGACAGGATATGACAGGCGGAGTTCAACATCTTAACTAATGGTTTGGATGATGGCAAAGGATGATGTTGTTGTTGTTAATGATGATTTTAATGTTGATGATGATGATGATGATGATGATGATGATCGTGAAGATGGATGAGGATGATATCACTCGTGGGTTTCACCAAAGTGGTAAACGCTTAGGACCAACATCCCTTGGGGTTTTCCTCCCACACCAAGATGACACGCCGTGAAAGCTGAATGACTTTTTAAAGCGGTGTTAAACCCAACTCACTCACTCACGTGAGTGTTCCACTCCAACACAGTGTCGACCTGTGAAGACCCGGGGTTAAATAGGTCTTCAGCAACCCATGCTTGCCATAAATGTTGTTGATGATTATTATAATGTTGATGATAATTGTGATGATGACGATGGTTTTGATTATGAAGATAGAATGGAGATGATATCACTCGTGGGTTTCACCAAAGCGGTAAACGTCTGAGGCCTACATCGCCTCGGGCTTACCGCAGACAGCGTTCAACTCACTCACTCACTCACTCTTCCGTCCTCACAGTTTCCAATGATCGTCAAGTTATGTAAACAGGTTGATAACTACAGCCACTTAAACAGCTGGAAAAATACACCTAATGTTCACGCACTCTTTCTTATCGTATCGAATCTGTAATATTTACTTAATCTCACATTATAGAATCATGTTTATTCTCAAGCGGATTTTAAAAAGCCTCGAGGACGCGTACAAACAAATGCTTAGTCGCCATAGATACACAAACATACTGTTATATACTGTGTGTTTTACAGCGAAAAGTCCACACGGGAGGGATTCACGACTCTCTGATTGTTGACATTCTCTGCCGTGGCAGTACGAGGGAAGGATTTCAGATGAATAGTTCTATTATGGAGGGATCAATGAACACGTGGTACTGGGGAGGCAAGGGGATGAGGATGCTGATTACATTCATTTGGGAAATGTCAATGTTCTATAAAAAAAAGATAATCATCCATTTTTAAAATTTTGGACGAAAAAAAATCATTACTCTTGACAACAAAGAATATTTTTTTGTTTTGTTTGTTTACAAGCTGAATCTCAATTGAAGATCAAGAATTGTTTATTCAGTGTACACAAATGTGTCCGTACGTTAAAGATCCTGTATGTATAATAAAAGTGAAATAAAAGCGAAAACAAAACATTTCCATAATCCTAAGAAATCTCTGCTAAAATCAGAGACCATTGTACGATTCCGACTATATCATAAGCATGTGTTTATGAATCGCATTCAGTCAGTGATGACAACGGGTGTTCGCGAAAAGGTGAACCTATCCGACCCCATCCGTCCCAAACACATACAGAGGCAAGTCAAGTGTTCACCTGAACAAACGCGGGAACATGTGGTACAAGTTAAAATAGGGAATTGGATCAGATACCATTTTGTGTTGATGCGTCAAATTTGGCAATGCCCTCCCCATGTTTACCATTAATCATCGTAAATACAGGGGGCACGGGTGGCCCTGTTGTCGAAGGGGCCGCGATTCGCTGTGCAGAGTTGCGTCCCCTGGGCACGCCAGAAACCAATGATTGTGGGTTCGAATCCCGGTTCGCCCCGATTATATGTCTAGGTTTGTCAGCACCATACCCGTGCTCGTAGGTTTCACCGAAGTGGTAAGCGTCTGAGATCTGCATCACTTTGGGCTTTCCTCCCACATTAAGCTTGCATATAACTGTAATACTGTTAAAAGCGGCTCAAATGTAGACGGGGCGGTCGGGTAGCCTAGTGGTTAAAGCGTTCGCTCGTCACGGGTTCGATTCCCGACATGGGTACAATGTGTGAAGCCCATTTCTGGTGTCCCCCGCCGTGATATTGCTGGAAAATTGCTAAAAGCGGCGTAAAACCATAGTCACTCACTCACTCACTCACTCAAATATAGACATCAAAGGCAGGAGGTGCTGGGATATTGCTCGACATGAAGGGAAGGTTGACTATTGGAAGGCTGATGTCATCCCTCTTGTGTGGATACTCTGTTGTCACTTTGAACTCCATGCACGGATCTAGATATGAAACAGATGAGGCGGTCTGACTGCTCACTCTTATTTCTAATTAGGGGCGGTCGGGTAGCCTAGTGGTTAAAGCGTTCGCTCGTCACGCCGAAGACACGGGTTCGATTCCCGACATGGGTACAATGTGTGAAGCCCATTTCTGGTGTCCCCCGCCGTGATATTGCTGGAATATTGCTAAAAGCGGCGTAAAACCATACTCACTCACTCACTATTTCTAGTTAAGTGGGAAAATCGGTGGAGGGGAATTATCTATTTGTCAAATGTGGAAACGATATCAGATCATCGCTTTACCTGAAGCACTAGTTAAACGTCTTGGCCAAATTACCTCGTTTTAATTTTGCCGTTCCGAGCACAAATCCCGATTCATATGCTCACAGAAACAGATCTGCAGGGAGGGGAGCGCAGTCGGTGCCTTTAGGGATGCCTACTTTTTGCCTGTATGTCCTATGCCCAAATCTCACATACTTGTTGTCAATGAAAAAGTACGGAACCCTTTTAGGGCCATCTGCTTTTTTATTTTATTTTAAGCTTTAAGATACTAAGTTGAAATTTTAAGACATATGTTGAAATTTCAAGACACAATATCCAAGATAATGACGTTGAAATCTTAAGATGATAAATTAAAATTTCAAGATATTAATTGGAAATTTCAACCTGTTATCTTGATAATTCAACACTATTTAACTAACGCTTCAGGTATTCCGATGATATACACATCTATATAGTGTACATGTTGGTCATTACTCTGTTGACCCGTGAAGAGCCGGGATAGAATAGGACTTCAGCAACACATGCTTGCCGTAAAAGGCGACAAGCACAAGTTTTTCCCCCGTTTATTTTACCATTAAATATACAGTAAACTACGGTTATAACGAACTCAAAGGGACTACTAATTTTAGTTCGTTATAACCGTAATTCGTTATAAGCATATATACAGCATTATTACAGCATATAGTCGGGACTAAAAAGTTAGTTCGTTATATCCGTTAGTTCGTTTAAGCGTGTTCGTTATAAGCGTAGTTTACTGTATTTCGATTTGTATTCCAGGTTCTATTTTGCTTCAGACTGAAAAAAGGGGTTTTGGGGTAGCCAAGTTGTAAAACGTCGGCTCGTCACGCCGAAGACCCGGGTTTGATTCCCCACATGGGTACAATGTGTGAAGCTCATGTTCCGAATCCTATGAAGATTCCGGGTTAGAATTGGTCTTCAGCAACTCATGCTTGTCATAAGAGGTAACTAACGGGATCGGGTGGTCAGGCTAGCAGACTTGGTTGATGCATCTCATCGTATCCCAATTGCGCGGATCGATGCTCATGATGTCATTCACTGGATTGTCTGGTCCAGACTCGATTATATTCAGACCGCCGTCATATAGCTGGAATATTGCGGTGTTAAACAACAAATAAACATTACACTGGTGACGGCAAGTTGTGAACGAGCAGTAGTGGTGACAACTTGTCAACTTATTATCTTGAAATTAAAAAAAATCAGCTTATGTTGCTTACAATTTTCGCGAACACCTTGTGTCATCACTGATTTTCAGTGATCCATTCATATAATTGTCATTAGATTGACGTCGAAATAATAAGGCCGTTAAGCCAGCTACAGAAAAAAGAAATTACCCAACCATATCGACTTTCTTCCTGTCGCAAAATACACCCCGGGTCGATAAAACCACCTCATCAATTTTTCATAGAACACAAAATAGAAGCACTGACTTATGATACGAACCCTGGTTATTGTCATCGATTCGTTATTAAAAGCGTATGGTGATATTTCACGTAGCGGCATGGGATGTAATATAATCATGAGAATAGCAGGTCACGCGTTCGTGAATCTCTCAGCATGCTGGCTTGTTTAAAGATGGCGGTTGCTAAGTAACCGAGAACCGGAAGTAATTTTTCATACATGAAACAATGCCTTTTACCAGTTTTCGATCACTCCCAATTTTACTTAAAAGCCCAGCTCTGAAATATGTTTTTCCAGAATGATATATCATATAACCAAAGAATAAATTATTATGCGCATACATGTCATGATCCAAAGTGTATTAATTTATGTTTCATATTCGTTCCCAATTGTTATGTGAAGGTAGGTTAACTGGCTTAACTGGTTATCATCTTAGTGTGAGTATAATTGAAACTGTCTCATGGGACACGCCGGGTTTGACAACAGAGGTCCATGATATCTGGTCATACTCAAGGGTAGACTAGAATAATCCACGCAACATTCCCATGGACTAGCATACTATATGCACACGCCTACAACTAATACCATGACAATGCCTGTTACAATGTTTTGTGTTTCCGACTACCGTTGTTACTGTTGATGTGTCGTTCTGTGGGAGAGAAGCTTTGTGCGGAATCAATAGTGCATCTATTGTACGGAGAAAGCCACCGTGACGGGCAGTCAGTGCAACAGTAGACTGTAGCCTTATGTAGTAATTATATCTGGAGGTTATTTATCGATTTGAGATTTATTTTTAAGATTCTTATCTAATTTGTCCTGTATTCGATAATGAGTACTTCTGGAATCTGTCCTGTATTCGATCATGGGTGACACTAGGATTTGTCCGTTATTCGATCATTGTTGCCACTAGGAATTGTCCTGTATAATAACGTCTGCCACTAGGATCTGTCCTGTATTCGATCACGGGTACCATTAGGATTTGTCCTGTATTCGATCACGTCTGCCATTAGAATCTGTCCTGTATTCGATCGCGGGTACCACTAGGATTTGTCCTGTATTCGATCACGGGGGCCACTAGGATCTGTCCTGTATTCGATCACGGATGCCACTAGGATCTGTCCTGTATTCGATCGCGGGTACCACTAGGATCTGTCCTGTATTCGATCACGGGTACCACTGGGATCTGTCCTGTAGTCAATCACGGTGACACCAGGATCTGTCCTGTATTCGATTATGGGTTCCACTTGGATCTGTCCTGTATTCGATCACAGGTACCACCGAGATCTGTTCTGTAGCCGATCACGTGTTCCACTGGGATCTGTCCTGTAGCTGATCACGGGTTTCACTGAGATCTGTCCTGTATTCGATCACGGGTACCACTGGGATCTGTCCTGTAGTCCATCACGGTGACACCAGGATCTGTCGTGTATTCGATCACGGGTTCCCCTAGGATCTGTCCTGAGCCAGTCATGGGTTCCACTGGGATCTGTCCTGAGCCAATCACGGGGTCCATTGGGATCTGTCCTGTATTAGATCATGGGTACCACTGAGATCTGTCCTGTATTCGATCATGGGTACCACTGGGATCTGTCCTGTATTCGATCATGGGTACCACTGGGATCTGTCCTGTATTCGATCACGGCTTCCCCTAGGATCTCACCTGTAGCCGATCATCTGTTCCACTGGGATCTGTCCTGTAGCTTATCACGGATTCCACTGGGATCTGTCCTGTATTCGATCATGGGTACCACTGGGATCTGTCCTGTAGCCGATCACGGGTACCACTGGGATTTGTCCTGTATTCGATCACGGGTGCCACTAGGATCTGTCCTTTATTCGATCACATATGCCACTCTGATCTGTCCTGTATTCGATCACCGGTGCCACTAGGATATGTCCTGTAGTCAATCACGGTTGCCACTGGGATCTGTCCTGTAGTCAATCACGGTGACACCAGGATCTGTCCTGTATTCGATTATGGGTTCCACTTGGATCTGTCCTGTATTCGATCACAGGTACCACCGAGATCTGTTCTGTAGCCGATCACGTGTTCCACTGGGATCTGTCCTGTAGCTGATCACGGGTTTCACTGAGATCTGTCCTGTATTCGATCACGGGTACCACTGGGATCTGTCCTGTAGTCCATCACGGTGACACCAGGATCTGTCGTGTATTCGATCACGGGTTCCCCTAGGATCTGTCCTGAGCCAATCATGGGTTCCACTGGGATCTGTCCTGAGCCAATCACGGGGTCCATTGGGATCTGTCCTGTATTAGATCATGGGTACCACTGAGATCTGTCCTGTATTCGATCATGGGTACCACTGGGATCTGTCCTGTATTCGATCATGGGTACCACTGGGATCTGTCCTGTATTCGATCACGGCTTCCCCTAGGATCTCACCTGTAGCCGATCATCTGTTCCACTGGGATCTGTCCTGTAGCTTATCACGGATTCCACTGGGATCTGTCCTGTATTCGATCATGGGTACCACTGGGATCTGTCCTGTAGCCGATCATGGGTACCACTGGGATTTGTCCTGTATTCGATCACGGGTGCCACTAGGATCTGTCCTTTATTCGATCACATATGCCACTCTGATCTGTCCTGTATTCGATCACCGGTGCCACTAGGATATGTCCTGTAGTCAATCACGGTTGCCACTGGAATCTGTCCTGTATTCGATTATGGGTACCACTGGGATCTGTCCTGTATTCGATCATGGGTACCACTGGGAACTGTCCTGTATTCGATCACGGTTGCCACTGGAATCTGTCCTGTATTCGATTATGGGTACCACTGGGATCTGTCCTGTATTCGATCATGGGTACCACTGGGATCTGTCCTGTAGCCGATCACGGGTGCCACTAGGATCTGTCCTGTATTCGATCGCGGTGCCACTAGGATTTGTCCTGTATTCGATCACGGGGGCCACTAGGATCTGTCCTGTATTCGATCACGGGTACCACTGGGATCTGTCCTGTAGTCAATCACGGTGACACCAGGATCTGTCGTGTATTCGATTATGGGTTCCACTGGGATCTGTCCTGTATTTGATCACAGGTACCACCGAGATCTGTTCTGTAGCCGATCACGTGTTCCACTGGGATCTGTCCTGTAGCTGATCATCTGTTCCACTGAGATCTGTCCTGTATTCGATCACGGGTACCACTAGGATCTGTCCTGTAGTCCATCACGGTGACACCAGGATCTGTCGTGTATTCGATCACGGGTTCCACTGGGATCTGTCCTGAGCCAATCACGGGTACCACTGGGATCTGTCCTGAGCCAATCACGGGTACCACTGGGATCTGTCCTGAGCCAATCACGGGTTCCACTGGGATCTGTCCTGAGCCAATCACGGGTACCACTGGGATCTGTCCTGTAGCCGATCACGGGTTCCACTGGGATCTGTCCTGTAGCAGATCACGGGTTCCACTGGGATCTGTCCTGAGCCAATCACGGGTACCACTGGGATCTGTCCTGAGCCAATCACGGGTACCACTGGGATCTGTCCTGAGCCAATCACGGGTTCCACTGGGATCTGTCCTGAGCCAATCACGGGTACCACTGGGATCTGTCCTGTAGCCGATCATGGGTTCCACTGGGATCTGTCCTGTAGCCGATCACGGGTTCCACTGGGATCTGTCCTGTAGCCGATCACGGGTTCCACTGGGATCTGTCCTGTATTAGATCATGGGTACCACTGAGATCTGTCCTGTATTCGATCATGGGTACCACTGGGATCTGTCCTGTATTCGATCACGGCTTCCACTGAGATCTGTCCTGTATTCGATCACGGGTACCACTAGGATCTGTCCTGTAGTCCATCACGGTGACACCAGGATCTGTCGTGTATTCGATCACGGGTTCCACTAGGATCTGTCCTGAGCCAATCACGGGTACCACTGGGATCTGTCCTGAGCCAATCACGGGTACCACTGGGATCTGTCCTGAGCCAATCACGGGTTCCACTGGGATCTGTCCTGAGCCAATCACGGGTACCACTGGGATCTGTCCTGTAGCCGATCACGGGTTCCACTGGGATCTGTCCTGTAGCAGATCACGGGTTCCACTGGGATCTGTCCTGAGCCAATCACGGGTACCACTGGGATCTGTCCTGAGCCAATCACGGGTACCACTGGGATCTGTCCTGAGCCAATCACGGGTTCCACTGGGATCTGTCCTGAGCCAATCACGGGTACCACTGGGATCTGTCCTGTAGCCGATCATGGGTTCCACTGGGATCTGTCCTGTAGCCGATCACGGGTTCCACTGGGATCTGTCCTGTAGCCGATCACGGGTTCCACTGGGATCTGTCCTGTATTAGATCATGGGTACCACTGAGATCTGTCCTGTATTCGATCATGGGTACCACTGGGATCTGTCCTGTATTCGATCACGGCTTCCACTGGGATCTGTCCTGTAGCCGATCACGGGTTCCACTGGGATCTGTCCTGTATTAGATCATGGGTACCACTGAGATCTGTCCTGTATTCGATCATGGGTACCTCTGGGATCTGTCCTGTATTCGATCATGGGTACCACTGAGATCTGTCCTGTATTCGATCATGGGTACCACTGAGATCTGTCCTGTATTCGATCATGGGTACCACTGGGATCTGTCCTGTATTCGATCACGGCTTCCACTGGGATCTGTCCTGTAGCCGATGACAGGTTCCCCTAGGATCTGTCCTGTAGCCGATCATGGGTTCCACTGGGATCTGTCCTGTAGCTTATCACGGGTTCCACTGGGATCTGTCCTGTATTCGATCATGGGTACCACTGGGATCTGTCCTGTATTCGATCATAGGTCCCACTGGGATCTGTCCTGTATTCGATCACGGGTGCCACTAGGATCTGTCCTGTATTCGATCACATATGCCACTCTGATCTGTCCTGTATTCGATCACGGGTGCCACTAGGATCTGTCCTGTAGTCAATCACGGGTGCCACTGGAATCTGTGGCGTAAGCTCGTGTGAGCTTGTTACCTTGGATAACTTGTCACCGGTAGAACAGGATACGCTATCGCTGAACAAAGATCTGAGGTCATCCCATTAGGGGTCACGTCAGAACGACCTTTCATCCGACCAATCAGAGCGTCGCTTACCAGATCATGAAAGTGAGAGTCGGAATGTGTTTTCTAATCATGCAGCCTTTAACAGGGGGTATTACGAACGATAGTTACGGGCTTATCGTCTGAATCCATACAATATAGACCATCTATGAGCCATTCCAGAATGTGCTTTTGTTCAGGTTTAAAATTTTGAATCGAGAATTTCTAAAAAAATAGGTTTCGAAGCGTAGTCGCAAATTTGAAATTAGAAGCACGAGAAAGCTGCCTTCTGATTGGCTAATGTCGACTTCTTCTCAGTCATTCAATTGGTCGGTCAAAGTTCGCGAAAGGTCGGTCTGACATGACCCGTAATGGTGATGTCCTCAGATCTTTGTTTAGCGGTAGCAAGAACTAAGATCTGATTTTAATGAGACTGACCTTTCCGCGAACACTTGGTGCCATTACTATTTGCTTGTGATTTTAGCAGAGATTTCTTAAGATTGTGGAAATGTTTTTTTCGCTTTTGTTTCACTGTCATTAAACATACAGGATGTTCCACGTTCTGGCATATATTTTGCACACTGAATAAACAATCTTCAACAAACAATATTCAATAATGATTCAGCCTTTATTAAAAAGAGCCTCCAACAAGTGTTTTTGTTGTCAAGAGTAATGATGTTTTTAGTCCAATTGTTTTAAAAAAGAATAAATATATTTCCTGAAAGAATATTGACAATACCCAAATGGACGCAATCAACATCCATTATCCCTTTGCCTCCCCAATACCACGTGTTCATTGATCTCTCCATAATGGAACTATTCATCTGAAATCCTTCCCTCGTACTGCCACGGCAGAGAATGTCAACAATCAGAGAGTCGTGAATCCCTCCTGTGTGGACTTTTCGCTGTAAAACACACAATATATAACAGATTGTTTGTGTCTCTATGGCGACCAATTATTTGTTCAGGGTTTTTTAAATACCCGCTTGAGATTAAACATGATTTAATAATGTGGGATTAAATAAATATTACAGATTCGATACTTTAATAAAGAGTGAGTGAACATTAGCTGTTTATTCCAGCTGTTTAAGAGGCAGGTTTTATCAACCTGTAAACAGAACTTGACGATCATTGGAAACTCTGCGGACTGAAGACACACAGACACTGTGTTATTTGTTTTTGTGTTTGTTGTGTAACGCCGCAGTCGGCAATATTCCAGCTATATGAAGGTGGTATGTAAATAATCGAATCTAGGCCAGATAAAACTGTGACATCATGAGCATCGATCCACGCAATTGGGATACGATGACATGCATCAAACAAGCCAGCGAGCCTGACCACCCGATCCCGTTAGTCGCCTCTTACAACAAGCATAGTTGCCTCTTAGGCAAGCATGGGTTGCTGAAGACCTATTCTACCCTGGATCTTCACGGGTCATCAACAACAACAACATCATCCTTCTCCATCATCCAAACCATTAGTTAAGATGTTGAACTCCGCCTGTCATATCCTGTCAAGTGAGATCTGAATGGATGACTGCTGCACTCATTAACCTCTTGGTTACATAGCTAATGCGTTTACAAACGTACCAGAGTTTAATGAGTCCCACGTGAGCAGCACACCTTGGTCAGACAAAGTAATCACTGAATCCCTTCCACACAATCTAAAAGAGAGGTGCTCCAGTTCTCAATAGTCAATGTCAAACATATACAAATTCCATTATTGTACAGAGAAATGTAACGCTTCCCATGGCCTTTCTGGTCCGTCGATCACTTGATAGTCTGGTTTGTTCACAGGTCGTTGTTGAAAGGTAGGAGAACTGCTGTGCAGTTTCAGGCAACAAAACACTAACTTTGTTGTGTTTTTCCAGAGTGAAAATAAATTAAGCTGTAGGAGTTACCGCCCCTAGGGCAGGATTGTCCGGTTTTTAGTTTAGCATACTTCCATATCCGGTGGCTTGCAAGCATACAGTGGCGGCAAAATATAATCCTTGCTCATCTAGGACGTTTCTGAGGACCGTGCATCGACTTTCTGAGAGAATACTGTGAGAACGTACAAGTCGCATTTGAGTGCATATCTGAAGTTTTGTGAGTTAGTAGGGTGGGCTCCCGTCCCTGTCACAGTGTGGCATGTTGTGCTCTATGCCCCTTTTCCTAGCAAGAAGATTGAAGCCTGCTTCAATCAAACAGTATTTGAATATTGTGCGAATGTTGCATCTTGAGCGTTGGTATGAGCACCAGTTTCAAGATAGTTGGCTTCTGAAGTCTACTCTCAGAGGAATTTCAAGAATTAAGGATGTGTTGTACATAGGAAGACGCCTATGACACCGATCATGTTGCTACAACTCAAATGAGAGCTCGAATTCAGCAACCATTTACATGTAAACTTGTGGGCTGCTATGCTGTTTGATGTGTTTTTTTTATTATTTCGCAAGTCCAACCTTTTCCCTGACTTAGAGAACTCGGACTGTCTACTTGGAGTGAGAGTGAATTGGTCCAAAACTATTCTGTTTAAGGAAAGAATGTATGAGGTTGAATTATGCGAATAACTCTTTCAGTCAGATCTCCGTCCACTTTAACGAGGTCATTTACTTGGACAGGTGTCATATGGTTAGCCATGTTTGTTTACAAACAAAGCGGACTTAGTTTTGTCTTTTGTAATTACGTTTATTGTCAACTAAAACTCATGCGAAATAAATGATTTATTCATTATAATGTGAAGTCATGTGGTTGATATGAAACTATGTTCTAGTGTTATACATCTCGATTAAGTGAGATTGTAGCACGTAAAACATGTGGATGAATGCCCTGAATTTGTGAATGAACTCAATGAGAGAAAAATAGTCCCGTCGTCCAATGAAAATTGACAAGTTTAACTGACCAATCAGCTTCGAGAATCACTAATTGCACACTGTGCAAATATCAAAAAGACATTTCACTGCATATGGCAATAATACCGTGTATTCACCCACATTCCCTTTGTTACATTAGAGCTATCCTTCACCAATCTCATTATAATCAGATCTTAGTTCTCGCTGCCGCTAAACAAAGATCTGAGGACATCCCATTACGGGTCACGTCAGTCCGACCTTGCGCGAACTCTGACCGACCAATGGAATTACGAATTAGCGAATCAGAAGGCAGCTTTCTCGTGCTTTACGGCACTAATTTCAAATTGACGACTACGCTTCGAAACATATTTTGACAAGTTCTCGCTTAAAAGATTGAAACTTGAACAAAAGAACATTCTCTAATAGCTAATAGATGGTCTATATTGTATGGATTCAGTCGTTAAGCCCGTAATTATCTTTCGGAATACCCCGTTTTAAAGTTTTCGAGGTTGCATGATTAGAAATCACATTCCGACTGTCACTTTCATGATCTGGTAAGCGACGCTCTGATTGGGCGGACGTGACCCCTAATGGAATGTCCTCAGATCTTTGTTAAACGGTAGCGAGAACTAAGATCTGATTTTAATGAGATTGATCCTTCACCTGTTCAATGTGAACAATGGCGGTTCTCTGGAGTCACCATTTTTTCCTCAGTTACCAGAAGGGTAAACCAGTTGCAATGACCAGCTCAAAATTCACTACAGATCTCAAAGCTCTCGCTACCAAGGCCAGGGTAGAGGGTGATGTATCAAGTCATAGCTTCAGGCGAGGTGGTGCCACCTGTGCGCTTGGCTGTGGTGTGCCGGGGGAATCGTGAAGCTCATGGGTGATTGGAAAAGTGCTGCCTACTTGGCGTATGTTGATCAAATTCTTCAAGCTGTTCTCAATCATTACAGGACTGTTGTTACAAATATGCTTCCCGATTGTGTCTGGACGTGTGTTTGGGGTAAAAGGGTGTCTTTCTCGTTTTGGGGGTTTAAGAGTTTCTGCTGGCTCTTTCCCTTTTGCTGAATGTAAAGTTTTCCCATGTCATTAAACGAGACCCTCTCTTTCACCCAACACATGTGTTTTTTTCTCATTCACTAATGCTCTGCATTTGCTGTTCCGGTATGTTTGCTGCGTACCTGTGTTTTCCAGAGTGAAAAAAAATTAAACGGTAGGAGTTACTTCTCCAAGGACAGGATTGTCCGGTTTTTAGTTTAGCATACTTCCATATCCGGTGGCTAGCTATCACACAGTGGCGGCAAAATTTAATCATGGCAACGCCCACCTCCACCCACATAACACCACACACTCATAAACATTGAATGTTACATTTTAATATAAAATGCATTATTTTTTCGCCCTTTTATTGTATGCAACTGAATTACAAGTTTTAAAATCCTCTAAGGTTTGGCTGGTACTCCCCTTAATACTCGTCTTCAAGCTAACTGTTTATGAACCTTTGTTATTGTGGTCATAGCTAAGGCTCACTGGAGACCCTCTCTTTCACCCAACACCTGTTTTTTCTCATTCATTAATGTTTTGCATTTGCTGTTCCGGTATGTTTGCGTTGTACCTACTCCGTTAGAAGTTTAAATGCATTGATTGATTGTATGGTTTTACGCCGCTTTTAGCAATCTTCCAGCAATATCACTGCGGGGGACACCAGAAATGGGCTTCACACATTGTACCCATGTCGGGAATCGAACTCGGGTCTTCGGCGTGACGAGCGAACGCTTCAATCACTAGGCTACCCGTCCGCCCCAGTTTAAATGCAAATTGCGTAAATGGTGGGTGTTACCGGCATGACATGCTCACCTGGTGTCATTATTGATTTTCAGTGATCCATTCATATACGTTTCACCGCTATTTCGCATTTCACGCCCAATTCACGCCCAATGGAATCTGTTTCGATGGATAATCGAGACTGGTTATTCTCAGGCGTTGACGTTTTATATGCATATTTAGCTCAACATTTCTCTCGATTGTGAGATTAGCTGGATATTTTAGCGTCCTAAATTTCGGTTCGGGATAAAATGGGTCAAGGAATTTATCAGAATAGAATAGAATAGAATAGAATAGAATAGAATTCCCTGGATCATCGAGGATGTCCCAAGGGGGAACTGACAATGTATTATATATTATATATATGTTCTTTTACTCTCTGTGTGTATAAAACTGTCACTCACTTGCACACACATGTTTAAATTACATTGGGTCACACCAAAACCATGTCAGAGGTGTGCCCATTATAATAACTTGTTTATCCATTACATATTATCTATTATAGTGACATTTCGAAAGCGAGGTCCGCATATTTGCCATGTTTTTCCTGAATCTTGTCAATCACAATGAACATACTATAATAATAATAATTATAGTAATTGATGAACGCATGTTGATCATGTAGTCCGAATCGTGATCAAAATGGCTTTTTGGTACAGTTAAAATTGTTGAGCACTTTTGAGAATCGAAGATCAGTGGTTCGATCCCCGACCCCGTCACACCAAATTATGGCAACCAGGTCACTGAGCCTGACCACTCGATTTTTTACGTTGTCCTTACGAGAAGCAAGGGTTGCTGACATTCGTCACCACTCGTCCCTTTCCGTAACCTGCAAGAAGACTCGTCCCCCTATCGATGAAAATTATGTGCGAAAATACGACAAACCAATCAGAATGCGCGTATGATTCCAAGTTCTTCCTCAAAGAATCCCTCAGAAATAGTTTTTAATTTTACATATGTCTTGCATCTAAACATATACCCAAGACACAGTTAAATGTGTTCAATGATACCGTATAATTCCGCATGTCCCGATGTGCTTTAAATTGCATCTGAAAAATATATAATATATGGGGAAATGTATGTGAACCATTACGCAAAGAGTTGACAATTGTTTTAGGTATGCCCGTTTGCGCTAAGACGGAATTCGGTCGCAAAAATGGCCATGAGAAGGGCACGAGTCGCTATTCGGCTTGTCGCGGAATAACACGAGTTGGTCTAGAATGGGTTTCTGAGGAACATTTCTCATCCAGAATCTTCAAAGCAGCCTATGTGCCTAAATGTGCTACTTACCTGTTTGCAGCCTTCGTCCCGTGGATAGAGCGTCAGCCCGGGGAGCGGTATGCCGGTTGTTCGATCCCCGGCCGCGTCATACCAAATGACGTTAAATAACGGTACTTGTTGTTACCCTGCCTGGCGCGAGGCATTTAGGGACTAAACTACGACCAGCCGGCCTTGAGTCAGTATACTGTGTCTGAGTGGCGTATCCATGTTAAACTGCAGCATGGTTTCTCAGTGGGCTAGCACTATAAAACTGGAATTAGTCCGGACTAGTACAAGCAGCCACACACACGTGCATGCACGTCGCTATATAAGTGCAATAATCTTGAACGCGACGTTAAACCCAATATCTACTCCCACCACTGCTTTGACTTGACCCCTAATTGGCCGCCGAACTGTCGTCTGCTGATTTTCATTGACTTCCTGTCACAGACGATAACAAATGACCCGGGTCACTACTCCTGATTGTATAGAGAGAACAATGGCGGTCTCTCGACACTGAGTATCAAGCCGTTAACTGATGGAGTGTGAGAAGGGAACAAAGGTAACAATAGAACTCCCGAGAGGGAGATATGACGAGGACAATAGATGTATACACCGATCCTGAATCAGGCGTGAGGTGCCGTATAGAGGGATCAAGAGGCGGGTCACCAGCATTGTTTGGCTGGAAACATCCTGCTGTTGTCAGGAGACTGGCACCAGTGCTCTCATCGTATCGGTCTTGTTGTTGAGATATATAAACACAGGTACTGGAATATTCGAGCCATTAGGACAACGCAGGCTTGCCAGATGCAGAGGAAACGAGCAATGGTTTTGGAATGAATTATTTGAAGTAATTCAGGATTAGGAGTTCGGTTGCTGGGTATTCTTGCTGAAACAACCTGATAGTGTGTGGTGATTGACGTGTTTTGAAGACATATATTCACAGGTCCTGACACATTCTCACCATTAGGACAATGCTGGATTTCTCGGCGCAGAGAAAACGAGCAATGGTTTGGGAATAAGTTTGTTGAAGTCATTCAGTGTCGGAATCGTGAGGTGCTGCATTCCTTGACTGGATCCTGATGGCGTGTTGAGATTGGTCTTGCTGTGGAGATATACAAGCACAGGAACATTCAGGCTATGATGACAATGCAGCCTTTCCAGTTTTAGACGATTTGAGTTGGTCTGGGCAAGGGATTTAAGGTTGGAAACTCAGATTGCTGCTTTGATAACCATGACTTGTATCACCGAGGTTATTGGTTTTGGATAGTGGAACTTGTGTGTCAATTTGAACAGGTTACCTATCTAGAAGGAAGGGAAACAGTGAGAAACAGAGAAACAAATTGAGCAAAGGCCTGAGAACTGGATTTGGTGACGTCATCAGGGATGGAAACGTGTTAGGTTGCTGCGTTATTTGACTGGACACATTATTATTATTATTAAACATATTTTATTGTCCAAAAAGACAAAGGGATTGGGCACAAGTGAAGCACTTATTACCGCCTTCTCCCTGAACACATCCTGGACTGGACACATCCTGATATTGTGTGGGGACTGGATATATATAAGTGCAGGGACTCTACATTCATGCCCTGGGACAATGCAGCCTCTCTAGAGGAAGAAGAAATAAGCAACAGTTTTGTTAAAGTAATTTTGGGCTGGAAGCTTGTTCACCATTTATTGTTTTGAGCAGAAACTGGATATTTGAATATGTGAGTCACAATGTTGCCCTTTTCAAGGATCAGACAGCACGAAGAACACACAGGAGCTTCATTGGCGTCATGTTGAGATTAAAATGGGAACGAGTGCTTCAGAGACCTTTACTCTGATCACTGAGGTTTACTAGTCATGCTTTGAAGAAAGAAGACCAAGGTTACTGGAAAAGGGTCATCGTGGTTTAATACCACCCTGTGGAGGAAAGTTTCAGAAAGGAGGCCGTTTCTAAACAGAAATGTAATTGTGACGTCCGATTGGCCATAACTGTGCTCTTGCTGGAATCAAACATATATATAAATGGTTATGAAGAGATCAAGATCTGGTTTATGTATACTTCGGCATGGTATTGGGTACTGACCAAGGGTACATAAAATAGGTAGGTGTGGACAAAATAAGACCAAGACTCTTGCTACTTACGTCTCTCGAATAAGCGGAATACAGCTTGGCCATACTGTTGTATGGGGCACGGGTGGCCCAGTCGTCTAAGGCGCCGCGATTCGCTGTGCAGAGTTGCATCCCTTGGGCATGCCAGAAACCTATGATTCTTTGTTCGAATCCTGGTTCGCCCCGATTATGTTTCTAGGTTTGTCAGCACCATACCCGTGCTCGTGGGTTTCACCGAAGTGGTAAACGTCTGAGACCTCCATCACTTCGGACTCTCCTTCCACATTAAGCTGACACACCGTGATATAACTGGAATAATGTTAAAAGCGGCGTTAAACCCAACTCACTCACTCACCATAATGTTGTTGAGGAACTAGATTTGGTCATTTGGAATCGGAACATTCTACATTTCTATCTGGAGAGGAGCTGTTGTATTGTTGTATTGTGAGCTGATCACAAGAAGGTTTCTGACACTAACCTTCCAGGAATTCAACAAGGTTGACGGATTTCCTTGCTTTTGATTAACGTATGGATTTCCGATATCATGGAACGCCGACACACAAGGAATTAACAGTGTGATACAATTCTGTGTGCGTGATTCTTAACCCATCTGTGTCAATGTTATGATACCCTTTGTCCTGACAAGACATTCGTTCGAAAAAACGGGATCTATATATTTTTATTATTAACATAGAATATTTGTATTGATGTTTATTGTGTCCCGAGTCAAATCACGGAAGCAGAGCCAGTAACTGCTATCGATCGAAAGGTTTACTCAATACAAGGTAGCACCGTGTCTAGCTGACCCAGAACCATAAACACAGGAGAAGTCTTCCCGATGAGATTTCCTAATATGGATCAGTGCGTGATGGTTTGTGCCCTAAATGAGAGGTGGAAGTGAGAATGGTCAGATTCGTCAAGAAGTGCCATCTAATTGAACGTTCATACTGATAAGGGATCCTGAGGAGAAGAGATCTAAGAGCTACCAGTGAGAAGAGTTTTTGAAGGAAAGCGTTCTTAATCATTAGAGCCCCAAAGGTGAAGCTATATATATGAGGACTCCCATTGGGAAGAGCTCTTAAAGAAAAGAACTACCAGTGGGGAGAGTCCTCAATGAGAAGAGTTCCTATTGATGAGTGAGTGGTCCTAAGGAGAAGCGATAGTTGGAATTGGAAATGAGAATAGATCTTGAAAGGAGCAGCTCTTCAAGAGGAGATTTTTAACAGCTCCTAAAGATTAGCGACCCTGGTAAGTAGAGAGTTCCAAGAGAAGAGTTCATAAAGAGATGAGATTTTGAAGAGGAGGGAAGAGGAAACAGTTCCCACAGTCCCAAGGAGAAGAGATCTTAAAGCAAAGAGCTCCTGATCAGAATGGTTCTTGAACAGAAGGGACCCCGTGCGTAGGGAGATCAGTATCACTGCTGAACCACGCATTGGAACGAATTGCTTTGGAGCCTTAAATTATGCACATGAGTAAATTTCCTAGTTGATTTGAATTCCATTGTAAAAAAAATAAGACACAGCTTGTACGATGCAACAGTTACCATCTTAATCCTTAAGGTTCTACGTGTCATGAGTGCCTGTATCTAAGCTGTTTGTGAACGAGACTGTGCTAGTAAATGAGTCTGTGTGTTCCATTCATATAATTGTCTCCGCTATTTGTCTTTTTCATCAAATGGGATCTGTGTTCGTAGGAAAATTGAGGCTGGTTATTCTCAAGCGTCGACGTTAATATTTCTTGTTCGTCAGGGGCACCGGCTATTGGTAAATGGAACTAGATCTCCAGATGTATACATCGATGCAGACAGACCACCGCCTTTAAGAAACAGCACCAAGTGCAAGACAATCGACATATTTAACAAAATCAATAGAGATATCCTGATATATAGACTCTGTAACGTCACGAATGATAAGATTTACAAACGTAATGACTGTCACCCAATTCAGTGATCACCTTTAAAGGTCATCAATACTTCTTACATTGTTCATATAATGAAATGTTATCGACAGCTTGTGAATTATACATATGCACCATCAATACTGCCTCATTTCGTTGTGTCTGAGTTCATATATGTATGACACTGCTTGTTATACAACGGGAGTATTGTGACGGACAAGAAGAAAGGATGGTGCGAGATCATCACTGAAGCAGCTTTACGAAAATTTATACCAAGGAAACAGATGTTCAATTGAAAATGGGGGACTTTCAAGAGATACCAGTTTCCGATAAATCCTCAGAAGTTTCATTGACAACAACATAAATGTATTTTTTCCAGTCAAGAAAGTACCAAGCTGTGCTACATAGTGATGACTTGTTTACACTTTGAAGTAATTGATTCTTGGGTGAGGTGTCCAATATTTCAGATGTGCTGATAGAAGACTTACACACCCAAACTGCACATCAGTTTAGTCTGAGCCAAGGTTTATGAGATAACAGGAACATCATTGCGGTGCATCGTTGTATTTGACTGTCGGTGATTTACCGTGCGGGATATGTTCATGTTGACAATACCACCAAATAAGCAATACGATGTATGTTGAGGAAGTGGGTCAAGTTATTACTCATTGCAAAGAAGAGTAATAGTTTTGCCATTCGGATCATACAGATAATTTATATTACAAATATGTTCAGAAGAACTCGCAGACTGTTTTATTTATAAACCATTGTTACCCCAAAATCTTTAATTTTGAAGAAGTTTATTATGAACTGCTCATGTATGGAAGGTTCACAATGTTCCACATATAATTACAAATACGGATTTATTCAATGGTCATACATTACACACGGATGCAAATTGTAACTGTTTAACCGGTTCATATATAGCCGAGTATTCACTCACTGGAACTTGATTAAAACAACATTGTCATTGGCGAACGAAGAGCTTAGTGTGAAGACATTGAACCCAGGCCTGACTGGTGAACTACGGTAGTGAACGTGTCACTGTAGCTATTGCAACAGGTCATATACTACAGGAAACAACCACACAATGGACATATCTACAATGGATTCCTATGAGGTTTGTTGTAGAATTGGTTACAGTAAACTACGGTTATAACCAACTCAAAGGGACCACAAATTTTAGTTCGTAATAACTGTAGTTCGTTTTAAGCATATATACAGCATATATGCAACAAATGACCGGGACTAAAAGAAGTTCGTTATATCGGTCAGTTCGTTATAAGCATATATACAGCATATATGCAACAAATGACCGGGACTAAAAGAAGTTCGTTATATCGGTCAGTTCGTTATAAGCATGTTCGTTATAAACGTAGTTTACTGTATTTGTTTGCCTGTCAGGTACTCGACAGATCAATTATTCTGCCGTTGTGGAAAGTTTTTTTTCACTAATTGAAATGATAATTTCCGCTGGTCTGTAAACAGTTACAAGGACTTTTCTCCTGGGAGTCTCCTTTGTTCGGTACGTAATGTATTGAGTTGAGTTAAAAAGGATTTTAACGCCGCATTCACGATTATTGCACTTATATAGCGACGTGCATGCACGTGTGTCTGTGTCAGCGTGTGTATGTATGTTTGTCTTGCACCAACTAGAGAAAATAGAACCCGTATTATGCAGAACGAGCGAACACCTTATCCTCTACCCTATCTCCCATGAAAACAAAAAAACAAAACAACATGTTTTGTGTTTTTCAGTCTGACTCGGATACTTCAACTGTAGAGGTCAGCAGTGACGACACCCCGATGCCGACTCCAGGGGTAGGGGGGACCACCCCTAGGGGAAGGGGAAGGGGGCGTCCCGGGAGCAAGTCCATTACCCAGTCGAGCTCAAACACCTCTCTGGAAGGGATGGACACGGTAAGACAGCTGACATTTCTCACAGTCTCGTAACGTTAAACAAACACACATAATTGGCAATGACGCCAATTGAAATTCCCGGGCATCGAATACTCAATAACAGCTACAAATCGGAAAAACACATATTTATTATTTCCTAAATGTGACAGCATGTTGAAAAAAACAACTATTACTCCGATCCATACACCTACATGATATATTTAATCTGGTGGCACAGTGGGCTCAGGCATCGAGAGTTGCTGTGAAAGCTTGCGTACCAAAGCACAGACAGGATCCGCTTTTCGTGGGTTCGAATCCAAGATTCGCTCCGATTATGATCCTTGGTTTGTTTTAACCTACCGTCGTTTCGCCAAATTGGTCTGACTTTGGGCTTTCCTCCCACATTAAGCCGTAAAATAACTGATCTACTCCTGTTTAAAGCTGTGTTTAACAAGTCCCTCACTCACTCATGCGCTTGTGTGTTCAGGGGAGAAGAGGGCGCCTCCACTCCGCCCTGGGGCCGCGTTCAGCGAGGAGAAGACGTGGGGAAGAGGAAGGTAAGAAGACGTCACATGCAGATCTGTTATTGAAACCCCATATAGACTGTCATCTTCCCGGGCAGTTAACTGACTGAAAAAGTCCAGTTTCCAAACAAGCCGAACTAGGTTGGAATTTTGGAGTTACGCTTTGGTTGGACTAAGGAGTCTATGCATAATCCAATCAAATTCGCGTTAAGAATCGACATCAAGTTCGTAAACAACATGGATTTCAACGTGCAGATTTCGGTCGACTGCAGGATTTGCAAAGGATGTGTTCCATCAACTGGGCGTTAACAGCTAATTTCCAAATATTTTCATGATTTTAATCAAGGTGCACACGTGATTTGATGCACTTCGCGAGGTAAGACCCGTTGTATTACAATATAGATCTTGAAAATCGATCAGATCGTCTTGACTCGGCGTCGCCATTTCCTTTAAAGCTAATGCAAGTGATATGAGAGATGGAATCTGATTGGTCAATTGGAAGGGCATAGAAGGGATAAAACTCATAATAGCCACTGGTGGCACTACGACTGAGCCCAGAAATTCCAGCCTTGTTCGACAAGGGTGGAAACTGAACTTTTAGCAAACGCTTTTATCACTAGGCTACCCGACCGCCACACAACGTGGGCAATAATATGATGTTTTGGTATCGCTAAATCGATTATTAGGTTTTCTGAGTCTGCATGTAATAGAGATCTCAATAATTGATGTTGTATTCAACAAAAAATAATGAGGCGTGTGTTACTATTTAGTCCCTACAATTTATAATTCAATATTAATAATTCATTTGATGATAATAATTACTATTGTATTCCTATCGCATAATCAATGATTCTTCTGTGCGATGACACGACATTACCAACCTGTGCGAATGGGGGGCACGGGTGACCCAGTCTTCTAAGGCGCCGCCATTCGCTGTGCAGAATCCTATGATTGTTGGTTCGAATCCCGGTTTGCTCCGATTATGTTTCTAGGTTTGTCAGCACCATACCCGTGCTCGTGGGTTTCACCGAAGCGGTAAACGCCTGAGACCTGCATCACTTCGGGCTTTCCTCCCAGATTAAGCTAACACCCCGCGAAATAACTGGAATACTGTTAAAAGCGGCGTTTAACCCAACTCACTCACTCACTCACTCACTCACTTACTCACTCACTCTTGCGTAAGAAGACACCATATTGATGCTTGCATCGACATCTAAAGCTGAAACTATTTTCTCTTCTTTCGTCTTACATGTAAACATTTCCAGATTCAAGCATCAATAAATGAATACTGGATTTGTTTCAGTGCATATGTGATCATGTGACTAAAGACATGCCAAAAGACAAAATGGCTACTGTCAAAGAGGCGTTAAACCGAACTCACTCACTCACTCACTCATTCACTCTTTTAGCGAATGATTCTATGACGGCCTCGTGGGTGTCTCTGTTCTTGTGTTGGTGCAAACAATGGCCCTGAGACGGTGGACCCGGAGGAGAAACTAACTAACTAACTCACTCACTCACTCACTCACTCACTCACTCACTCACTCACTCACTCACTCACTCACTCACTCACTCACTCACTCACTCACTCACTCACTCACTCACTCACTCTTATGATTCTATGACGGCCTCGTGGGTGTCTCTGTTCTTGTATTGGTGCAGACAATGGCCCTGAGACGGTGGACCCGGAGGAGAAACTCGCCCTGTTGTTGATCGAAGCCCTGGCGGACCACAGCAGGCAGAGACTCCGGGCGACACACATGAGTCTCCGCCGATACGGCTCTGTGGAGAACAGAGTTTCCCAGAAGGACCTGCAACTGGCGTTCACGGTAAGATGTTTTAGTCACGTGCTTCACCCCTGGGAGATTCTGTTCTCCGTGGGATCAACCAAAGCATGACCTTGACCTAGACCTCTGTCTAGGTCAAGGTCATGCTTTGGTTGATCCCACGGAGAACAGAATCTCCCAGAAGGACCTTTAACTAGCGTTCACTGTAAGATGTTTTATAGGTAGAGGTCAGGGTCAAGGTCATGCTTTGGTTGATACATGTGAAGGACAGTAAGATGTTTTATAGGTAGAGGTCAAGGTCAAGGTCATGCTTTGGTTGATACATGTGGAGAACAGAGTCTCCCAGAAGGACCTTCAACTAGCGTTCACGGTCAGATGTTTTAAAGGTAGAGGTCAAGGTCAAACTGTGGAGAACAAAGGCTGTGAAAATGATAGAAAGATCCAATCTGGCGAACAAGGTCTCTCTGACAGACATTCAACTAGCGTGCCCTATGGTCGTAGGTAAAGGACACATTGCTGTTATCCATTTTGGAAAACAGTGTCTCCAAGAAAGACGTTTAACTAGCGTTAATGGTCAATTGTCAGAAACGAAGTCACGTCGAGGACTATTTATTTATCACATTGCGAGAATGCCGCCCCCCCCCCCCCCCCCCCCCCCCCGTGTTGCGCAGCTTCTAAAACTTCATGTTCATCGCCGTGATGGTAAAGGTGTTGACCTCTGTGTTGTCCTACATGTTGACCTTCATACCGCCACCAATTTGACCTCCGTGCTTCACCCCACATTGATCTCCGTGTTGACCTCAGTGCTGACCTCCATGTTGACCACTATCACCTCTTTGTCCTGTGTTGCAGGAGAACCAGATCAAGTTCTCCCACCGCCTGCTGCAGATGATGACGGAGATCTACGAGGACCACGGCGGGGTGGACTACGAGCGGCTGTACAAGTGCCTCATGGCTGCTCATCTGAAGACAGGTGAGCTGCAACAAACAGGAACACAGACACTCAGACGGCCAGGCACTCAGACAGCCAGGCACTCAGACAGCCAGGCACTCAGACAGCCAGGCACTCAGGCAGTCTGACACTCAGACAGCCAGGCACTCAGACAGCCAGGCACTCAGACAGTCAGACAGTCAGACAGCCAGGCACTCAGGCAGTCTGACACTCAGACGGCCAGGCACTCAGACAGTCAGACAGCCAGGCACTCAGACAGTCAGACAGCCAGGCACTCAGACAGTCAGACACTCAGACGGCCGGGCACTCAGACAGTCAGACAGCCAGGCACTCAGACAGTCAGACAGCCAGGCACTCAGACAGTCAGACACTCAGACGGCCGGGCACTCAGACAGTCAGACAGCCAGGCACTCAGACAGTCAGACAGCCAGGCACTCAGACAGTCAGACACTCAGACGGCCGGGCACTCAGACAGTCAGACAGCCAGGCACTCAGACAGTCAGACAGCCAGGCACTCAGACAGTCAGACACTCAGACGGCCGGGCACTCAGACAGTCAGACAGCCAGGCACTCAGACAGTCAGACAGCCAGGCACTCAGACAGTCAGACAGCCAGGCACTCAGACAGTCAGACACTCAGACGGCCAGGCACTCAGACAGTCAGACAGCCAGGCACTCAGACAGTCTGACACTCAGACAGCCAGGCACTCAGACAGTCAGACAGTCAGACAGTCAGACAGCCAGGCACTCAGACAGTCAGACAGCCAGGCACTCAGACAGTCAGACAGCCAGGCACTCAGACAGTCAGACACTCAGACGGCCAGGCACTCAGACAGTCAGACAGCCAGGCACTCAGACAGCCAGGCACTCAGACAGTCTGACACTCAGACGGCCAGGCACTCAGACAGCCAGGCACTCAGACAGTCAGACAGCCAGGCACTCAGACAGTCAGACAGCCAGGCACTCAGACAGTCAGACACTCAGACGGCCAGACACTCAGACAGTCAGTCAGACACTCAGACAGTCAGACAGCCAGACACTCAGTCAAACACTCAGACAGTCAGACACTCAGACAGCCAGGCTCTAAGACAAACAGACGCTCATTCAGAAAGACTGATATACATACCAGGCACTCAGACAGTCAGACACTCAAACAGACACTCAGACACTCAGACAGTCAGGCATTCAGACAGGTAGGCACTCAGACAGTCAGACACTCAAATAGACACTAAGACAGTCAGACACTCAGACGGCCAGGCACTCAGACAGTCAGTCACTCAAACAGACACTCAGACACTCAGACAGTCAGACAGTCAGGCACTCAGACAATCAGGCACTCAGACAGTCAGGCACTCAGACAGTCAGACACTCAGACAGTCAGGCTCTCAGACAGTCAGACACTCAGACAGTCAGGCACTCAGACAGTCAGACACTCAGACAGTCAGGCTCTCAGACAGTCAGACACTCAGACAGTCAGGCACTCAGACAGCCAGGCTCTCAGACAAACAGACGCTTATTCAGAAAGACTGATATACATGCGCTCATTCAGTTCAACATACATTGGTAAATACAGATACACTCTTTCAGACAGTTATAAAGTCAATCATTCAAACAGACGGACATTCATACCAACACCTGCTTGGAGAGTCATTCAAGGTGAGCTAGTTGGGTTTAACGCCTCCTTGGCTTTTAACTTGGAGGTCATTGTAACTCGAAGAAGGACCTCTAGTGACATTTAAGTAATGTTTTAAGTGATTTTTCATAGCCTTCAGACCCCCTACGTGTTCTAATGGTAGAGCGCCTGTCCGGAAAGCAGAAGATCGGGTTTTAGATCTCCTAGCCTAATGTCATTAGATGATGGTACTTTTTGTTCGGCATTATTTGGATTAAACTAGGACTGATTGAGTACATTTTGTCGAGTGGGGTAACCATGACAAACTGTGGCCAGGTGTCTCAGTGGGCCAGCAAAATTATATCGGCATGGGTCCGGACTAACACAAGCAGCCACAAACACAGGTACATGCACGTCGCTATGTAAGTTTGTAAGTTGTGTCTCATTTCACCTCACCTCGCGATATCCATGTGTACTTTGTGTGGCAGGGCGCGACAGTGTGAAGGCCCGTCTGATGCGCAACGACCTCACCTCCAAGCAGGAGATGTCCAAGGAGCAGCGCGACTACGACTTCCTGTGTCGCCTCGAGGACCTGCTGATCCAGGACAGGACGTTCTTCGACATCGAGGTCCTCAGGAAGGACTTCCAGGGCAAGGACACGAACAGGACGGGGAAGATAGGCAGGGAAACGGTAAGCGGCATGGGAAGATAGCCAGGGAAACGGTAAGCGAGAAGGGAAGATATCCAGAGAAACGGTAAGCGGGATGGGAAGATATCCAGAGAAACGGTAAGCGGGATGGGAAGATATCCAGAGAAACAGTAAGCTGGATGGGAAGATAGCCAGGGAAACGGTAAGCAAGAAGGGAAGATATCCAGATAAACGGTTAGCTTGATGGGAAGATAGCCAGGGAAACGGTAAGCGAGAAGAGAAGATATCCAGAGAAACGGTAAGCGAGAAGGGAAGATATCCAGAGAAACGGTAAGCGGGATGGGAAGATAGCCAGGGAAACGGTAAGCAAGAAGGGAAGATATCCAGATAAACGGTAAGCGAGAAGGGAAGATATCCAGAGAAACGGTAAGCGGGATGGGAAGATAGCCAGGGAAACGGTTAGCGGGATTGGAAGATATCCAGGGAAACGGTAAGCGAGAAGGGAAGATATCCAGATAAACGGTTAGCTTGATGGGAAGATAGCCAGGGAAACGGTGAGCGAGAAGGGAAGATATCCAGAGAAACGGTAAGCGAGAAGGGAAGATATCCAGAGAAACAGTAAGCGGGATGGGAAGATAGCCAGGGAAACGGTAAGCGAGAAGGGAAGATATCCAGAGAAACGGTTAGCGGGATGGGAAGATATCCAGGGAAACGGTAAGCGAGAAGGGAAGATATCCAGAGAAACGGTAAGCGGAGATGGGAAGATAGCCAGAGAAACGGTTAGCGGGATGGGAAGATATCCAGAGAAACGGTTAGTGGGATGGGAAGATATCCAGAGAATCTGTAAGCAGGGATGGGAAGATAGCCAGGGAAACGGTAAGTGGGGATGAGAATATATCCAGAGAAACAGTAAGCGGGATGGGAAGATATCTAGAGAAACAGTAAGCGGGATGGGAAGATAGCCAGGGAAATTGTAAGCGGGATGGGAAGAAAGCCAGGGAAACAGTAAGCGGGATGGCAAGATATCCAGAGAAACAGTAAGCAGGATGGGAAGATATCCAGAGAAACGGTAAGCGGGATGGGAAGATATCCAGAGAAACGGTAAGCGGGGATGGGAAGATATCCAGAGAAACAGTAAGCAGGATGGGAAGATATCCAGAGAAACGGTAAGCGGGAGGGGAAGATATCCAGGGAAACGGTAAGCGGGGAGGGGAAGGTAGGCAGGGAAACGGTAAGCGGGGATGGGAAGGTAGCCAAAAAAACGATAAGCGGGGATGGGAAGGTAGCCAAGGAAAAGGTAAGTGGGGATGGGAAGGTAGCCAAGGATACAGTAAGCGGGGATGGGAAGGTAGCCAGGGAAACGGTTAGGGGGGATGGGAAGGTAGCCATAGAAATGGTAAGCAGGAATGAGAAGGCAGCCAGGGAAATGGTAAGCGGAGATGGGAAGATATTATGTAAAACACCTCTTACATACTGGGAACAAATTGATAAAAATAACAACAAAATAGGAGATATTATTTTGTGATGTACGATGTGAACTCTATGACGGTGTGTAATGACTACACTGAAGTGTCCCCGGTGTATGCCTGTCGCCACGTGGGGTAATATGTTGACATGAATGCGCGTCTACTGCAGGTTTTCCTGGTGTGTGACATGCGGACGCCACTGTATGGAGCTCTGTTAAAGAATCTGCTCAAGAGATGTGACGAGGATCATAACGATATGATCAGGTGAGACAATACACTTCACACAATGATACTGAACGATACTTTATACCTTTCATATCAAATGTCAGTGTTATGTTTAGAAAAAAACAACTTTGGCGTACCAGATCATGGGTTCGAATCTCAGATTGGTTTGTCAGCACCATACCCGTGTCCGTTTCACAGGACGTCTAGGTCCTGCATCACTTTGAGCTTTCCTTTAACATTAAGCTAAAATGATGTGATGTAACTGAAATACTGTTCAATGCGGGTGCACGGGTGGCCCAGTCGTCTAAGGCGCCGCGATTCGCTGTGCAGAGGCAGGTCAAGTGTTCACCTGAACAAACACGGGTACATGTGGTACAGGTTAAAATAAGGAATTGGATCAGACATCATTTGGTGTTGATGCGTCAGATTTGGCAATTTCATCCGCATGTTTACCATTAAATTCTTCGTAAATACTGGGGGGCACGGGTGGCCCAGTCGTCCAAGGCGCCGCGATTCGCTGTGCAGAGTTGCGTCCCTTGGGCACGCCAGAAACCTATGATTCTTTGTTCGAATCCCGGTTCGCCCCGATTATGTTTCTAGGTTTGTCAGCACCATACCCGTTCTCGTGGGTTTGACCGAAGTGGTAAACGTCTGAGACCTCCATCACTTAAGGCTTTCCTCGTACATTAAGCTGACACGCCGCGATATAACTGGAATAATGTTTAAAGCGCGTTAAAAACAACTCACTCACTCAGTGTTCAATGCAGCGTTAAATCCAAATAACTCACTTATTCACTCATTTCAGCTGGCCTGAGTTTCTCAGCTTCCTGGAAAAGTCTCAGCAGATGGCGTGGCGGAGATGCCCGGAACTTGCCGAGCTGCCAGAGAAGGCGAAACTGGCTGCCTTCAGTATTGCCTCCAACCCCATCGAGGAACTGTCCAGTGGCGCCAAGACAAGAGTTGTCTCCCGTCTTCTGAAGAAGGTGAGTACCCACGTCAGCCCTATCACCTACAGGGTGTTTCTCGTCCCCATCAACACCCAGACGTATGTGAATGTTAGGATCTGGTCCGTTTAAGAGAATATCACTGACATTCCCATAAATATATACTTAAATATATCTCCCTCTTGTCCAGCCACCATTGAGACGTTGACCCAACGATGATCCAACGTTAGCACGTTGCTATATAATCGCCATTTCACCTCACCTCATAACCTTCAAATTTCAGAAACCTATGGTCGTGGTTTCAAATCCCAGTTCGCCTTGATTGTGTTTCTAGGTTTGTAAAACCATACCCATACTCATCAAAGTGGTAAAACGCTTGAGACATTGATCATGTTGGGCTTTCCTCTCACGTCAACGGGGCGGTCGGGTAGCCTAGTGACGAAGACCCGGGTTCGATTCCCGACATGGGTACAATGTATGAAGCCCATTTCTGGTGTTCCCCGCCATATATTGCTGGAATATTGCTAAAAGCGGCGTTAAACCATACCAACTCACTCACTCACTCACTCCCACGTCAACTCTTTGTATGTTTGTTGTTTAACGCCGCACTCAGCAATATTCCAGCTATATGACGGCGGTCTGTAAATAATCGAGTCTGGACCAGACAATCCAGTGATTGACATTTTGAGCATTGGCAAGCATGGGCTTCTGAAGACCTATTCTAACCCGGATCATCACGGATCCCGCCATCATCTGACCAATGTGAAATACAGTTAAACGCGATCTCATCACTACCGTATCCATAAAGGCGTCATCGGTACCTCCGGTACATCTCAGAATTCCCTGGTGTAAACATCTCCAGCTGAACAATGGTCTAGATGACATGCCACTCTAACGATGAGTGGATCAATACACAGCGTACACACAGATCGTGACGGGGATGGATTGCAGGCACGTGCGTCTGTCAGATATATGTTCAATCAATAGGCCCTCCTTAATGTCACCTGACACTGTTACATACTGCACAAACTCAGGTCCTAGATCTATAGTGGAGTGGAGGGTGGCCTGGTTGTTCCATTAGAAAGTCCGGGTTCGATTCCCTACATGGGTACAAAGTGTTGATGTCATTTCCGGTGTCGTCCGCTGTCTTGGTGTTTGAATAATGCTAAAATACGTTGAAGTTACGTCACTCACTCACTCATTAATCCATAAGTCCATAAATAAATGTTGCAAACATAACTTGAGGTATGTGGAAACTGTTCAATCGATGTGTCATTGAACCGTCTAATGGCACTGAGAATAAACAGTTACACACGCTTAGTCTCAATGTACATATGAGCTCTGACCTGAGGAATACAAAGGATCAAGAAAGGATGTGAGTGATGTGAGATGTTCATCCACACCTACGTGTATTGTCTTTAGGTTGGTGGGTTTGTTGTTTAACGCCGCACTTAGCAATATTCTTGCTATATGACGGCGGTCTGTACATAAGCGAGTCTGAACCAGACAATCCAGTGATTAATACCATGAGCATCAATCCGCGCAATTGGGATCGATGACATGCTTCAACCAAGTCAGCGAGCCTGACCACCCGATCCCGTTAGTCGCCTCTTACGACAAGCATAGTCGCCTGGTACGGCAAGCATCACGGCTCGTATGCATTACATCTACATCTACATCTACGGTCATTTTAACGTTATTTGTATAACTAACGAACAAACCATAGCATGGCGGGCAGGGCATGCTCACCCTTTTCGCGAACATCCGGTGTCATCCGGTATTTTCAGTTATCCATTCATATAATTTCACCGCCATTTTGTCTTTTACCATTGGAATCTATTTCGGCAGATTATCGAGACTGGGTGCAGTCTGGCGTTTCCGGTTTACGTTACATAGAGGGGAAACCAGCGAGGGTTCAGATTACATCGGCAATATTTCTACTGCAACATTTGCTACAGTTTTGCGGCTATCTACTCCAGATCCACATTGCTCAATATCTGGCAACGTTACAGTTCGAACAAAATTCATGCATGAAGTAGGCCGCATCTGACTTCATGAAGTATACACGGCCTCCTTCATTATCTGACTGAAACAATAGCCACGCGTCACTGGGATTAGTCTGAAACAACCAATTCGTTCGGGTAGATACTGGTACAAAAGTAACCATGCTTCAGGTCCTACCAAAAAATAATCATGTTTCAGGTCCTACCAAGAAAATCGTTACTGGACTAGGTGGTTGTTCTGAAAAATTATGTGGGTGTGACAATATCAACTGTTATAATGATGTCCGCTGTAGATCAGAGCAAGCAGACACAGCATGAAAAGCCAGGTTCCGTGTTCCGGAAATAATCCGGAAACTATCCGGAAATAATCCGGAAACTGTCCGGAAACCTTCTAACTTTGAATCCGGAATGTTTTTGGGAGCGTAAATCATCTGTGAACATTCCTAAATAATTGTCAAATCTTTTTATGTGGATTTTGTTCAGTTACGTGTGATACACATGAAGATCACCAAGACAACTGACGAATGGCTTGAAACTAACTGCCACTGTCCAATCACCGCGAATAGAGCCCTTCTCTAAACCGACAGTCAGATCTTCCCGACATTGCAATGCAGCTGGATAAGAAAAACCCACATATTCTCTTTCACAGGCATCATTACAAAAAGAAAAATCAACATTATCGACAATAAGTCGAGAGAAGTCCGTTGACGAAAGTGTCCCTCAAGCAACGACAACCAATGAGCAGCCGAACCCACCCCAACAAGCCAATCAACCCTCGCCAAAGATTGAACCAGCCAATCAGAAGACAGAGCCAGATCCGGTCAAAGCAGTACCTGATAGCAAAGAGAAGGAGAGTAAGGACACATCTGTCAAACAAGGTAAGGTCTGGTCTTGTTAAAAACAGACTGAAAACTAGTAAACAATCAATACATTAAAATTCATGTTGAGATGTTCTTTGTCATAAGTGTCCAAACAGTAGTACTTATATAGAAGAAGAAAATGCTAATATATTTCTTTTGTATTGAGGCGATCTGCTAATGCACATTGTATACAACCCGTGAAGATCCAGGTTAGAATTGGTCTTCAGCAACCCATGCTTGCCGTAAGAGGCGACTATGCTTGTCGTAAGAGGCGACTAACGGGATCGGGTGGTCAGGCTCGCTGACTTGGTTGATGCGTGTCATCGTATCCCAATTGCGTGGATCGATGCTCATGATGTCACTCACTGGATTGTCTGGTCCAGACTCGATTATTTATAGACCGCTGGAATATAGCTCAGTGCGTCGTTAACAAAATTCATTTAGTCTTTATGTAACATGGTTTTGAGTTGTGTTTCTGTGTCTTTCCAACCGTTTCTCCTAAGGTTTCCTACGAGTGCGTGGTCTGATTGCATCTACTAGCCTCGTATCCACAGTCAGGGCTCTAATGAACAGCGGTACAACCAGCATGCTGTATACTGACATAATCTTCTGGGTAGCGCTAGTGCATGCATCATAGTCCACAGCTACACAGGGACTTTGTATAACATACGCGGGCTTACAGTATTGACTAATATCGGTAGCTAGTTTAGAATGCATATACATAGCACATTCGCCTTGCCAGAATCAACACACGCTTTGTGTATGTCTTTCTTGATAGCATGTTTTGTGCATGTCATTATGTAGGTCAACGACATTGCCCCAGTTAGGCAGGCAGTAACGATAGCATCCAATTGGTCAGTGTTAATGCATGCATTATTGTCATATATAAGAGTAACGAGCAGCTGTCTACATAACGACAAGCTCCCATTGGCGAGAGTGAATGCATGCATTATTGTCAATATATATAAGGGAAAGGGCACAGTAGACCATTGAAAGACAAGCTCCCATTGCTAGGTGAAAATGCATTGTCAATACATAAGTGTAACGTGCAGTTGGATATGTAATGACAAGCTCCCATTTGCTAGTGTTAATGCATTGTCAGTATATAAGTGTAACCTACAGTTGGATATATAATGACAAGCCCCCATTAGCTAGTGTAAATGCATTGTCAGTATATTAATGTAACCTACAGTTGGATATATAATGACAAGCCCCCATTAGCTAGTGTCAATGCATTGTCAGTATATAAGTGTCACCTACAGTTGGATATGTAATAACAAGCTCCCATTAGCTAGTGTTAATGTATTGTCAGTATATAAGTGTAACGTACTGTTGGTAATCTATAGAAAAGTTCCCATTCCATGATGTTAATGCATGCATTAGTCTCAGCATATAAGTGTATCGAGCAGTCGGATATGTAATGACAAGCTCCCATTAGCTAGTGTTAATGTATTGTCAGTATATAAGTGTATCGAGCAGTCGGATATGTAATGACAAGCTCCCATTAGCTAGTGTTAATACATTGTCAGTATATAAGTGTATCGAGCAGTCGGATATGTAATGACAAGCTCCCATTAGCTAGTGTTAATGTATTGTCAGTATATAAGTGTATCGAGCAGTCGGATATGTAATGACAAGCTCCCATTAGCTAGTGTTAATGCATTGTCAGTATATAAGTGTATCGAGCAGTCGGATATGTAATGACAAGCTCCCATTAGCTAGTGTTAATACATTGTCAGTATATAAGTGTATCGAGCAGTCGGATATGTAATGACAAGCTCCCATTAGCTAGTGTTAATGTATTGTCAGTATATAAGTGTATCGAGCAGTCGGATATGTAATGACAAGCTCCCATTAGCTAGTGTTAATGTATTGTCAGTATATAAGTGTATCGAGCAGTCGGATATGTAATGACAAGCTCCCATTAGCTAGTGTTAATGTATTGTCAGTATATAAGTGTATCGAGCAGTCGGATATGTAATGACAAGCTCCCATTAGCTAGTGTTAATACATTGTCAGTATATAAGTGTATCGAGCAGTCGGATATGTAATGACAAGCTCCCATTAGCTAGTGTTAATACATTGTCAGTATATAAGTGTATCGAGCAGTCGGATATGTAATGACAAGCTCCCATTAGCTAGTGTTAATGTATTGTCAGTATATAAGTGTATCGAGCAGTCGGATATGTAATGACAAGCTCCCATTAGCTAGTGTTAATACATTGTCAGTATATAAGTGTATCGAGCAGTCGGATATGTAATGACAAGCTCCCATTAGCTAGTGTTAATGTATTGTCAGTATATAAGTGTATCGAGCAGTCGGATATGTAATGACAAGCTCCCATTAGCTAGTGTTAATGTATTGTCAGTATATAAGTGTATCGAGCAGTCGGATATGTAATGACAAGCTCCCATTAGCTAGTGTTAATGTATTGTCAGTATATAAGTGTATCGAGCAGTCGGATATGTAATGACAAGCTCCCATTAGCTAGTGTTAATGTATTGTCAGTATATAAGTGTATCGAGCAGTCGGATATGTAATGACAAGCTCCCATTAGCTAGTGTTAATGTATTGTCAGTATATAAGTGTATCGAGCAGTCGGATATGTAATGACAAGCTCCCATTAGCTAGTGTTAATGTATTGTCAGTATATAAGTGTATCGAGCAGTCGGATATGTAATGACAAGCTCCCATTAGCTAGTGTTAATGTATTGTCAGTATATAAGTGTATCGAGCAGTCGGATATGTAATGACAAGCTCCCATTAGCTAGTGTTAATACATTGTCAGTATATAAGTGTATCGAGCAGTCGGATATGTAATGACAAGCTCCCATTAGCTAGTGTTAATACATTGTCAGTATATAAGTGTATCGAGCAGTCGGATATGTAATGACAAGCTCCCATTAGCTAGTGTTAATGTATTGTCAGTATATAAGTGTATCGAGCAGTCGGATATGTAATGACAAGCTCCCATTAGCTAGTGTTAATGTATTGTCAGTATATAAGTGTATCGAGCAGTCGGATATGTAATGACAAGCTCCCATTAGCTAGTGTTAATACATTGTCAGTATATAAGTGTATCGAGCAGTCGGATATGTAATGACAAGCTCCCATTAGCTAGTGTTAATGTATTGTCAGTATATAAGTGTATCGAGCAGTCGGATATGTAATGACAAGCTCCCATTAGCTAGTGTTAATACATTGTCAGTATATAAGTGTATCGAGCAGTCGGATATGTAATGACAAGCTCCCATTAGCTAGTGTTAATGTATTGTCAGTATATAAGTGTATCGAGCAGTCGGATATGTAATGACAAGCTCCCATTAGCTAGTGTTAATGTATTGTCAGTATATAAGTGTATCGAGCAGTCGGATATGTAATGACAAGCTCCCATTAGCTAGTGTTAATGTATTGTCAGTATATAAGTGTAACGTACTGTTGGTAATCTATAGAAAAGTTCCCATTCCATGATGTTAATGCATGCATTAGTCTCAGCATATAAGTGTATCGAGCAGTCGGATATGTAATGACAAGCTCCCATTAGCTAGTGTTAATGTATTGTCAGTATATAAGTGTATCGAGCAGTCGGATATGTAATGACAAGCTCCCATTAGCTAGTGTTAATGTATTGTCAGTATATAAGTGTAACGTACTGTTGGTAATCTATAGAAAAGTTCCCATTCCATGATGTTAATGCATGCATTAGTCTCAGCATATAAGTGTATCGAGCAGTCGGATATGTAATGACAAGCTCCCATTAGCTAGTGTTAATACATTGTCAGTATATAAGTGTATCGAGCAGTCGGATATGTAATGACAAGCTCCCATTAGCTAGTGTTAATGTATTGTCAGTATATAAGTGTATCGAGCAGTCGGATATGTAATGACAAGCTCCCATTAGCTAGTGTTAATACATTGTCAGTATATAAGTGTATCGAGCAGTCGGATATGTAATGACAAGCTCCCATTAGCTAGTGTTAATGTATTGTCAGTATATAAGTGTATCGAGCAGTCGGATATGTAATGACAAGCTCCCATTAGCTAGTGTTAATACATTGTCAGTATATAAGTGTATCGAGCAGTCGGATATGTAATGACAAGCTCCCATTAGCTAGTGTTAATGTATTGTCAGTATATAAGTGTAACGTACTGTTGATAATCTATAGAAAAGTTCCCATTCCATGATGTTAATGCATGCATTAGTCTCAGCATATAAGTGTATCGAGCAGTCGGATATGTAATGACAAGCTCCCATTAGCTAGTGTTAATACATTGTCAGTATATAAGTGTATCGAGCAGTCGGATATGTAATGACAAGCTCCCATTAGCTAGTGTTAATACATTGTCAGTATATAAGTGTATCGAGCAGTCGGATATGTAATGACAAGCTCCCATTAGCTAGTGTTAATGTATTGTCAGTATATAAGTGTATCGAGCAGTCGGATATGTAATGACAAGCTCCCATTAGCTAGTGTTAATACATTGTCAGTATATAAGTGTATCGAGCAGTCGGATATGTAATGACAAGCTCCCATTAGCTAGTGTTAATGTATTGTCAGTATATAAGTGTATCGAGCAGTCGGATATGTAATGACAAGCTCCCATTAGCTAGTGTTAATACATTGTCAGTATATAAGTGTATCGAGCAGTCGGATATGTAATGACAAGCTCCCATTAGCTAGTGTTAATGTATTGTCAGTATATAAGTGAATCGAGCAGTCGGATATGTAATGACAAGCTCCCATTAGCTAGTGTTAATGTATTGTCAGTATATAAGTGTATCGAGCAGTCGGATATGTAATGACAAGCTCCCATTAGCTAGTGTTAATGTATTGTCAGTATATAAGTGTAACGTACTGTTGGTAATCTATAGAAAAGTTCCCATTCCATGATGTTAATGCATGCATTAGTCTCAGCATATAAGTGTATCGAGCAGTCGGATATGTAATGACAAGCTCCCATTAGCTAGTGTTAATGTATTGTCAGTATATAAGTGTATCGAGCAGTCGGATATGTAATGACAAGCTCCCATTAGCTAGTGTTAATGTATTGTCAGTATATAAGTGTAACGTACTGTTGGTAATCTATAGAAAAGTTCCCATTCCATGATGTTAATGCATGCATTAGTCTCAGCATATAAGTGTATCGAGCAGTCGGATATGTAATGACAAGCTCCCATTAGCTAGTGTTAATACATTGTCAGTATATAAGTGTATCGAGCAGTCGGATATGTAATGACAAGCTCCCATTAGCTAGTGTTAATACATTGTCAGTATATAAGTGTATCGAGCAGTCGGATATGTAATGACAAGCTCCCATTAGCTAGTGTTAATGTATTGTCAGTATATAAGTGTATCGAGCAGTCGGATATGTAATGACAAGCTCCCATTAGCTAGTGTTAATGTATTGTCAGTATATAAGTGTATCGAGCAGTCGGATATGTAATGACAAGCTCCCATTAGCTAGTGTTAATACATTGTCAGTATATAAGTGTATCGAGCAGTCGGATATGTAATGACAAGCTCCCATTAGCTAGTGTTAATACATTGTCAGTATATAAGTGTATCGAGCAGTCGGATATGTAATGACAAGCTCCCATTAGCTAGTGTTAATGTATTGTCAGTATATAAGTGTATCGAGCAGTCGGATATGTAATGACAAGCTCCCATTAGCTAGTGTTAATGTATTGTCAGTATATAAGTGTATCGAGCAGTCGGATATGTAATGACAAGCTCCCATTAGCTAGTGTTAATACATTGTCAGTATATAAGTGTATCGAGCAGTCGGATATGTAATGACAAGCTCCCATTAGCTAGTGTTAATACATTGTCAGTATATAAGTGTATCGAGCAGTCGGATATGTAATGACAAGCTCCCATTAGCTAGTGTTAATGTATTGTCAGTATATAAGTGTATCGAGCAGTCGGATATGTAATGACAAGCTCCCATTAGCTAGTGTTAATGTATTGTCAGTATATAAGTGTATCGAGCAGTCGGATATGTAATGACAAGCTCCCATTAGCTAGTGTTAATACATTGTCAGTATATAAGTGTATCGAGCAGTCGGATATGTAATGACAAGCTCCCATTAGCTAGTGTTAATGTATTGTCAGTATATAAGTGTATCGAGCAGTCGGATATGTAATGACAAGCTCCCATTAGCTAGTGTTAATACATTGTCAGTATATAAGTGTATCGAGCAGTCGGATATGTAATGACAAGCTCCCATTAGCTAGTGTTAATGTATTGTCAGTATATAAGTGTATCGAGCAGTCGGATATGTAATGACAAGCTCCCATTAGCTAGTGTTAATGTATTGTCAGTATATAAGTGTATCGAGCAGTCGGATATGTAATGACAAGCTCCCATTAGCTAGTGTTAATACATTGTCAGTATATAAGTGTATCGAGCAGTCGGATATGTAATGACAAGCTCCCATTAGCTAGTGTTAATACATTGTCAGTATATAAGTGTATCGAGCAGTCGGATATGTAATGACAAGCTCCCATTAGCTAGTGTTAATGTATTGTCAGTATATAAGTGTATCGAGCAGTCGGATATGTAATGACAAGCTCCCATTAGCTAGTGTTAATGTATTGTCAGTATATAAGTGTATCGAGCAGTCGGATATGTAATGACAAGCTCCCATTAGCTAGTGTTAATACATTGTCAGTATATAAGTGTATCGTGCAGTTGGATATGTAATGACAAGCTCCCATTAGCTAGTGTTAATACATTGTCAGTATATAAGTGTATCGAGCAGTCGGATATGTAATGACAAGCTCCCATTAGCTAGTGTTAATACATTGTCAGTATATAAGTGTATCGAGCAGTCGGATATGTAATGACAAGCTCCCATTAGCTAGTGTTAATGTATTGTCAGTATATAAGTGTAACGTACTGTTGGTAATCTATAGAAAAGTTCCCATTCCATGATGTTAATGCATGCATTAGTCTCAGTATATAAGTGTATCGTGCAGTTGGATATGTAATGACAAGCTCCCATTAGCTAGTGTTAATGTATTGTCAGTATATAAGTGTATCGAGCAGTCGGATATGTAATGACAAGCTCCCATTAGCTAGTGTTAATACATTGTCAGTATATAAGTGTATCGTGCAGTCGGATATGTAATGACAAGCTCCCATTAGTATAATCAGTATATAAGGGACAAGGCACAGTATATTTTCTTAAGACAATCTCCTCTTAGTTAATGCATCCATTATTGTCATATATAAGAGTAATGTGCATTTGCCGATATAACGACAAGCTCCCACTGTCTGGTGGCAATGCATGCATCATTGTCAGTGCGTAACAATGGGTGGACAGTCGGCTATCTAATGACAATATCCCAATAGCTAGTGACAAGGCATGTTTTTCTATGTAAAAAGGGAAACGACGGTATGTCATACAACGACAATCTCCATCTTCCCGAGGCAAGGGCGTCATCTGACTATAAACCTCCAGTGTCCCACATTGCTATAGTATTAATGTATGCATGATTGTAAATATGTAAGAGGAGAGGACAGTGGGCTAAAATACGATATCCTTTAGGCTATTGTCAAGCCATCCTGTCTATTTGAGTGAGTGAGTGAGTATGGTTTTACGCCGGTTTTAGCAATAGTCCAGCAATATCACGGCGGGGGACACCAGAAATGGGCTTCACACATTGTACCCATGTCGGGAATCGAACCCGGGTCTTCGGCGTGACGAGGTAAGCTTCAACCACTAGGCTGCCCGACCGCCCCTGTCTATTTGAAGTGATGCTCAGAGGATAAGGCAAAGAATACCAGCAGTGATTACATACATCGCTATGTGGGGGAGATAATGTCGATGCGATGTTAAATGTTCACCTCGCCCATTCTGTTATTACCGAAAATGTTAGGGATGATGAATGTTTTGGGGGACATCTTTTTGTAGTGAAGACTGAGCACATAATTTCATAAATATATCCCCAAAATATTCAAAACCCCTAATTACATTTGTTCAGCACACACACCCTTGTGTATGCTGTTGGGATAGCCTGTTGGTTAAAGTATTCACACGTCACGCCGAAGTCCTGGATTTATTCCCCGTGCAGATGTGTGCTTGTTGAAGCCTATTTCGGGTACCACGACGTGATACTTGCTGGGATATTGCTAAGACGGTATAAAGCCTTTCCCACTTCCTATTTGCAAAGTGTCAGCAGTATCATGGCGCGGAACACCACAAATGGGCTTCACATATTAGGGAACTCATGTTTGGAATCGAACCCGGGCCTAAGGCATGACGACCGAACGCTTTAACTACGGGGCTACTCCCCCGGCCTTCATCCTTAAGAACGTGTTTCTACTTACAAACGGTCCACATGCTTGTTATGAAACATTAATAGTCAGTCGATTTCCTGGATCGATCTGTAAGATTTGGAAAGATAGAATATGGCCTCTAAGATATATTGGACCTAGATTGAAACTGATGTGTTGCAGGTGTCACGTGTGTTGTTGACGTGTGATGTTGTTTTTGCCAGGCATGTCAATATCACTTGTACATGGTCCATCAAGCACGTGCACACATATCATATTTGTTTACACCTGTAATTATGCATGTTGTCGTCATGGTGATTGATGCAATTACACAATAAGAAATAAAAATATATAAAAATACGGTTAAGCAATACACCGGAGCCTTTGTAATAAACTGCTTGAGAAAAGAAAGAATACATCCATATTTGATGGTGATTAAAAATGAACAAACAAGAAATGGTTATTCGATGGTGATGTATTTGTACGGGTGTCTTAGTTATGTTTTCAACCGTACAGTTGTAGTGTTTCGGCCGAGTAATGTTTTGATAACATTTCTTTGGCCCTGCAGTTTATATCGACGTTTCTGTAAAAAGTAAAAAACAGCACGGTTGGTCGAGTAGTAAAGTGTCGCAGTTCACTGCTCAGAGTTGTGCCCCTTACCTGCAAGGATCTGCTAGTCGTGGTTCGAATCCCATAGCTGTGGTTTGGTGGTTTTACCAAACTGGACTACGACCTGTGTGATTTTAGACTTTTTTCGAAGACATTTATTACTTTCTCGTGTGTTTTGTTCTATACTTAAGAGAAATTATATTGTAATTGAACAATTTAAATCGTGAATACTGGGCGACTAGTTCTACTGTTAACGGAAAGGATTAACTTACGACCATTTAATTAAATGAAATAGGGTGTTTGTTGTGTGAGATTTGGTACATGGATGTCTGAATTGAAATTATCGGGGCGAGGGGTAGCCTACTGGTTAAAGTGTTCACTCATTACGTCGAATGTCCGGGTTCAAAGCCCATCTCTGATGTCCCGCGCCGTGATTTTGCTAGAATATTGCTAAGAAGCGGTGTAAAACAATAACCACTCACTCAAATCATCGCTTTGACTATTGAGGCACTGGCAGCACATTGGTCTGAGACGCCGAAAGTCGCTGTACATAATTGCTTCGCTTAGTTGTGCCAGGATCCGATGGTGGTGTATTCGCGTGGCAGCTTCGCTATGTTTATGAACCTTGGTTTCACAGCAAATTGTTAAACTGCTCAATATTAGTCTTTCTTTATTAAGGTGTCTGTGCTTTTCCACACTAATACTGGTTTTATAGTGCTAGCTCACTAAGATGCCATGCCGCAATGTTATTATTGATATCCCACTTAGACACCTTACAGCGACTTCACGCCGACCAGTCCTTTTCTATCTTTTAAGGACCGCCTCCGTGGTCTAATGGTAGAGCGTCCGCCCGGAGAGCGGAGGGTCCGGGGTTCGATCCCCAGCCGCGTCATACCAAAAGATGGTACTGTCTGGCGCTCGGCATTAAGGGGCTAAAACAAGGACTGGTCGGCTCGGATTCAGTATACTGTGTCTGAGTGGGGTTTTCATGTTAAACTGCGGCATGGTATCTCAGTGTGCTAGCACTATAAATCGGCATCAGTCCGGACTAGTACAAGCAGCCACACACACACACACACACACACACACACACACACACGTGCATGCACATCGCTATATAAGTGCAATAATCTTGGACGCGACGTTAAACCCCATTTCATCTCACCTATCCCTTTAATACCCAGACAGGGTAACAACAAGCACCATCTGTTTACGTCTTTTCGTGTGACGCGACCAGGGGATCGAAACCGACTTTCCGCTGTCTGGGCAGACGCTCTCCCTACTACACCACGGAGTCGGTCATCCTTAAGTTTGCACGCTGTAATATAATTGCACTACTGTTCAATTTGACGTAGAATACATCTCACAAATATGTGTTGCCATGTAATATTTTATTAAACTAAACCGAATGAGAATTAATGAATATATACCAGTAAACAGCAGGGACGAGGGATATAATATCTTGTCTCCTTACAGCGAAAAAGTCCCCGGATGACGCCCCTGGGCCGCCACCAATGATTGAAGTGGACAAGCCGTCAGACGAGGGCAGTGGCACTCCGACCAAACAAAGCACACAAGGTCAAATATAAGAAGCATTGTTTGCTTGTTTGTTGTTTAACGCCGCACCCACAATATTCCAGCTGTATGACGGCGGTCTGTAAATAATCAAGTCTGGACCAGATAATACAGGGATTGACATCATGAGCATCGATCTGCGCAATTGGGATACGATGACATGCATGAAGTCAGCGAGCCTGACCACCCGATCCCGTTAGTCGACAAGCATAGTCGCCTTTTACGGCAAGCATAGTCGCCTTTTACGGCAAGCATAGTCGCCTTTTACGGCAAGCATAGTCGCCTTTTACGACAAGCATAGTCGCCTTTTACGGCAAGCATGGGTTACTGAAGACCTGTTCTAGACCGGGTCTTCACGGGCCACGCAGGATTACCCATGTCACTACAAACACCCCGGAGAAGTCAGTGTGACTTCTTGTATGTTGTGATAAACCTGTGTTATTTACTTCAGAAATAAAGTTTTCTCTATCCCCACGTGTAGTGTAATAAAATATAGCTTTGCCCTGAAATATCACAGTTAAAACACGGGGCGCTTGTCGAATGCCTTGACGTTGTGATAGCTTAGTGCAAAACTATATTTCATTACACTACACATGGAGAAGAGCTAACAGGATTACTTTTCAAGGATTCCGAATCTAAGAATAACCTTTGTCAGACCATGTTTGTTCAACAAACAAGCAAACAAACCCTTCGGTATACGGTTACATTTATCGTTATATAATTTATGTAAGTACTTAATGCAAATAGGGGCGATGGGGTAGCCTAGTGGTTAAAGCGTTCGCTCGTCACACCGAAGGCCCGGGTTCGATTCCCCGTATCGGTACAATGTGTGAAGCAGATTTCTGGTGTCCCCCGCCGTGATATTGCTGCAATATTGCTAAAAGCGGCGTACAACCATACTCACTCACTCATGTGAATACTTTTACGCTGAAACGATCTGTGATTAAGCAGCGTTTGCAATGAGCGATTGATAACTACCTTTAAATCGAGGAAATGACATATATCGTTTGTCTTCAAACTAACTTATCAGCACCCCTAATATTTCCAGGACCACCAAAAGGCGCAGTTGCACCGGAACCAGAGCCTCCACTGGAACCGGATATAGATGAAAGCAACAAGCACGCCGTGACCTTGGAGGTTCACGGCAAGAAGGTTAAGGTCGTTCAGCCAGAGGCATACAAAGACTCTTCCCTACCTATAGACCCGCCCCAGGAGAGGCTACAGCTGGACTGGGTGTAAGTCTTCACTGCGCTACCGCAAGTTATATAAAACGCTTCTACTATTATGTATAAATACGTATTTTCCGTCAGACGATCAAACATTAAAGTCAGACAAATCTCTTGTTTCTTCCATTCAACATCACTAATTGAATAGTCTATCAATACATGTTCATGTGTTTTACTAAACAACTCCTCACCCGTGAAGATCCGGCTAGAGAATAGGTCTTCAGCAACCCATGTTTGCCATAAAAGGCGACTATGCTTGTAGTAAGAGGCGACTAACGAGACAGGTGGTCACTTTGGCTGACTTTGTTGATGCATGTCATCGTATCCCAATTGCGTGGATCGATGCTCATGATACCAATCACTGGATTGTCTGGCCCAGACTCGATTATTTACAGACCGCCGTCATATAGCTGGACTATTGTTGAGTACGGATATTAAACAAACAAACAAACAAACAAACAAATAAAACAAGTTTAAGCTTCATGATTATACAATGCAAGAAAATCAAAACATAAAAGGTCAAATTTGGAAAAATTGGAAATGAAAGTTCTGACAAGAGATATCGATACTTAGGTATGGTTACCGTGGCAACGACTGTCGATGCAACATCTACATCCTGGACAACGACGAGATCATCTACTTCATCTCCAACATCGCTGTCATGTACAACCGTGACGTCCACACACAACGTCACTACAAGGAACACACGGAAGACATCAAGTGGTCAGTACAACCGCCCCAAACTTTTGATGGATTTTCTCGAAAACTTGGTCCACAGATATACTCCTGTGGACATCCTGGGTCAGAATAGGCCCCTTCGCTGGTCGCACGAGGCGTTCGTGAAGGTCCGGGTTATAATTGTTCTTCAGCAACTCATGCTTGTCGTACGAGGCGTTCGTGAAGGTCCGAGTTAGAATTGGTCTTCAGCAGCCCATGCTTGTCGTAAGAGGCGTTCGTGAAGATCCGGGTTAGAATTGGTTCTCAGCAACTCATACTTGTCGTAAGAGGCGTTCGTGAAGGTCCGGGTTAAAATTGGTCTTCAGCAACCCATGCTTGTCGTAAGAGGCTCGCTGGCTTGGTTGATGCATGTTATCGTATCCCAGTTGCCTAGATTGATGCTCACGATGTCATTCACTAGATTGCATTATCGATTATTCACTGACTACCGTCAGATAACTGGAGTATTGCGAGTGCCGCGTTAAACAACAAACAAATATAATCGTACTTCGTGTTTGACAAGGGTAAGATTTCCAATTTCAGAAATCCGATTTTTCTGTTTCGTCCCAAGATATGAAAAATATTTATGTATTATTACATGGCTTCAGTTGACATTCTTCGTGCTGTTTCAGTATGGCCGTCCATTCCAACGGCAACATAGTAGCCACTGGTCAGTATGCGGGGAAGAAGGATGACAAGTCGCAGGTAAGTAGGCAATTTACCACCCTGGTACGTCAAGCTAAGTGTCACCCTGAGAACACACCGTGTGGGTAAAGCTCTGCACATCACGCCGTCAACCGTTCGAATCCCAAATGAATACAGGGGTCGTAATAAGAGTGGAAATTGTCAAAGAGATGCAATTTTTTCAAGGTTCAGTTAAAAAATACCCAACATCATGACTAAAATTGATTTGAAATTATTCCCAATATTTGGCCCTAGAGCTCCACACTTTGGCCGTGCGTGTTGTTAGTATGTTATTCCCCCGTGGGGATACAGGATGAGAATAAGTCCCCGGCAAGCTATTCTGGGCGACTGCATGGGTCTGGTGACCAGGCTCCGTGACTTGGTTGAGTGCGTGTCATTGTTCCCCGTGTTGCCATTGTTCCCCGTGTTGCCATTGTTCCCATTGTTCCCCGTGTTGCCATTGTTCCCATTGTTCCCCGTGTTGCCATTGTTCCCCGTGTTGCCATTGTTCCCCGTGTTGCCATTGTTCCCATTGTTCCCCGTGTTGCCATTGTTCCCCGTGTTCCCATTGTTCCCCGTGTTGCCATTGATCCCCGTGATGCCATTGATCCCCGTGTTGCCATTGTTCCCCGTGTTCCCATTGTTCCCCGTGTTGCCATTGTTCCCATTGTTCCCCGTGTTGCCATTGTTCCCCGTGTTGCCATTGTTCCCCGTGTTGCCATTGTTCCCCGTGTTGCCATTGTTCCCATTGTTCCCCGTGTTGCCATTGTTCCCCGTGTTGCCATTGTTCCCATTGTTCCCCGTGTTGCCATTGTTCCCCGTGTTCCCATTGTTCCCTGTGTTCCCATTGTTCCCCGTGTTGCCATTGATCCCCGTGTTGCCATTGTTCCCATTGTTCCCCGTGTTGCCATTGTTCCCATTGTTCCCCGTGTTGCCATTGTTCCCCGTGTTGCCATTGTTCCCCGTGTTGCCATTGTTCCCCGTGTTGCCATTGTTCCCCGTGTTCCCATTGTTCCCCGTGTTGCCATTGTTCCCCGTGTTGCCATTGTTCCCCGTGTTGCCATTGTTCCCATTGTTCCCCGTGTTGCCATTGTTCCCCGTGTTGCCATTGTTCCCCGTGTTGCCATTGTTCCCATTGTTCCCCGTGTTGCCATTGTTCCCCGTGTTGCCATTGTTCCCCGTGTTGCCATTGTTCCCCGTGTTGTCATTGTTCCCCGTGTTGCCATTGTTCCCATTGTTCCCATTGTTCCCCGTGTTGCCATTGTTCCCATTGTTCCCCGTGTTGCCATTGTTCCCCGTGTTGCCATTGTTCCCCGTGTTCCCATTGTTCCCCGTGTTGCCATTGTTCCCATTGTTCCCCGTGTTGCCATTGTTCCCATTGTTCCCCGTGTTGCCATTGTTCCCATTGTTCCCCGTGTTGCCATTGTTCCCCGTGTTGCCATTGTTCCCCGTGTTCCCATTGTTCCCCGTGTTGCCATTGTTCCCCGTGTTGCCATTGTTCCCCGTGTTGCCATTGTTCCCATTGTTCCCCGTGTTGCCATTGTTCCCCGTGTTGCCATTGTTCCCATTGTTCCCCGTGTTGCCATTGTTCCCCGTGTTCCCATTGTTCCCCGTGTTGTCATTGTTCCCCGTGTTGCCATTGTTCCCATTGTTCCCCGTGTTGCCATTGTTCCCCGTGTTGCCATTGTTCCCATTGTTCCCCGTGTTGCCATTGTTCCCATTGTTCCCCGTGTTGCCATTGTTCCCCGTGTTCCCATTGTTCCCCGTGTTGTCATTGTTCCCCGTGTTGCCATTGTTCCCATTGTTCCCCGTGTTGCCATTGTTCCCCGTGTTGCCATTGTTGCCATTGTTCCCCGTGTTGCCATTGTTCCCCGTGTTGCCATTGTTCCCATTGTTCCCCGTGTTGCCATTGTTCCCCGTGTTGCCATTGTTCCCCGTGTTGCCATTGTTCCCCGTGTTGCCATTGTTCCCATTGTTCCCCGTGTTGCCATTGTTCCCCGTGTTCCCATTGTTCCCCGTGTTGTCATTGTTCCCCGTGTTGCCATTGTTCCCATTGTTCCCCGTGTTGCCATTGTTCCCCGTGTTGCCATTGTTCCCATTGTTCCCCGTGTTGCCATTGTTACCATTGATCCCCGTGGATCGTTGCTCATAATATCAATCACTGGTGGGTCTGGTCCAGACTCGACTATTTAGAGGTCGCCGTCATATAGCTGGGATATTGCTGAGTGCGGTGTTAAAGGACAAACCAACCTAAAGAGCACCATCTGTTGTTGTAGGCACACATCCGGGTGTGGCGGGCCGACACCCTGGGGACGGTCCATGTCCTGGGTCTGGGAAACTTCATCAAGGCCGTCATGTGCCTCTCCTTCCAGAAGGACTCGGTAGGTTGATGGACACACGGAGGACGGACTTCCGTTGTTGGGATGACTATTATGGAATCCTTGAAGGGACATTGTCGCCCTAACAAAAAAAAAGCAAAACGAGTCATAAATTAATCACAGTGCGACAATGCGACATTTTGGCCACGCGACAATGCGGCAATGGCCCTTCTAGGATTCCATACAATAAAGATAGTTACCGAGAGATGAAAGTTATGGACATTTTATATGAATTGATGTAACTACCAAGCATGCATTACTGATGTTTGATCTTTCGTGATCATCAGGGGAGGGTTTAATCTGTTCTAACGGATTTTCTGCAAAAGTCGATACTGACGAACATGTGAATTTGTTTGGTCTTACGTGCTTGCTGTAGTTGAACACAACCAAACCCTAGATTTGCTAAGGAATGTTTTAGACGGTGTGAGTTCATGACAAAACGAAACGTTGTTTTTGTGTAGCGCTGCTTTTGTGAACCTTGTGTAGAATGTCACAACACGAAACAATGTGAGTTAGTATGGTTTTACGCCGCTTTTAGCAATATTTTAGCAATATCTCAGCAGGTGACACCAGAAATGGGCTTCACACATTTTACCCATGTGGGGAGAGAGAACCAGGGTTTGGGGCATGACGAGCGAACGCGTTAACCACTAGGCTACCCCACCGCCCGTCACATTGTCATATGTGTGAGGGTACTAAATGATGTGACCATATGACCTTGACCTGGAGCGTAGTGAAGTGACCTTGGTATTCAGTGGTACGACGTGAGCTTGATATGACCTTTGAGATCTTTATCGCCTCCAGGATCTGCTCGCGGCGGTGGACAACAGTCAGGAGAAGACGCTGTCCCTGTGGAACGTGGCTGACGGCACCCATGTTGCCAGCACCGTGGTACGTCAAGCTAAGTGTCAATATTTATTCTTTATTATCCTGACTGTTGAAGGCCTAGTTATATGAACATAATAATTGAATAGACCGGCTCCTTGTGTTATGGACAGAGCATCTGCCGGAAAGCGGAAGGTCGGTGGTTCGACCTTCTGACCATTTCATACCAAAGGGCCTAGCGCTAGGCACTAAGGGAATAAAATGAGGACTGGCTGGGTCGTGGTATAATGTGTCTATGTTGGGTTTCATGTTAAACTGCGGCATGGTATCACAGTGGCCTGGCAATATAACAACGCTTGGTCATACAATTATGATAAATATCTACCCATTATCTAGCATTGCTCCGTTTTAAATCCCTATTTGATTGTCTTGACTCTGTCGTCAACCGTCCAATCATGATAACGATTTGCCCCTGGGCATTTATCACTATAGTTTGTTTGTTTGTTGATGGGCACTAATCTCTGGCTTCTTTCCGGCTGTCTGACACAAGCTGATCGGGCTCACTATCTGCTGTGTTTGTTTGTTGTTTAACGCCGCACTCAGCAATATTCCAGGTATATGACGGCGGTCTGTAAATAATCGAGTCTGGACCAGACAACCCAGTGATTAATATCATGAACATCGATCCACTCAATTTGGATACGGTGGCATGCATCAACCAAGTCAGCGAGCCTGACCACTCGATCCCGTCAGTCGCCTCTTACAAGCATAGTCGCCTTTTACGACAAACATGGGTTGCTGAAGACCTATTCTACCCCGGATCTTCACGGGTGTTTATCGATATAGAATAAAGATGTTCTACACAGGATAATCGAGGTGGGTAGGCAGGTAAACCACCAAAGTTATATCAAGCTGTGACAGACCGTCCTCGTGACACTGCATTACAAAACCCATTCAACTGCAGTACAGAAGCAGCGAGACCCTCCCCTCTCCTACACATACCCTTCTGTGTTTCAGCTGCACGTGGACGTCATCTGCGACATTGGCTTCAACCCCCACCACACCGACCTGCTGGTGTCTATTGGCAAGGAACATCTGGCCTGGTGGAAGGTCTATCCGGAGACCAATAAGATAACCACACACGCCAAACCGGAGTACGATGTAAGCTTCTGATGTTGCTTGATACTTAGCGATATTCACGTATATTAAAAGCCAGTCTCATCTATCTGTTTCCCCTGGGAAACCCAGAGCAGCATAAACCCCTTGTCATTACATTCTTCATAAATCCAATAATAGAAAAATGACCTTTAATATGCTTTCAAGTACAACTGTCTGACATGTTGTGATTTACTAACTGTACATGACATCATTTTTCAAGATGGCCGCCATTGGACAAACCTGCGATGAGAGAGAGAATTTATGGATGTCAACTTCTTTATTATGAGGAGGGGGCACAAGTGGCCAAGTCGTCTAAGGCGGTGCAGTTGGGCACGCCAGAAATATATAATTGTGGGTTCGAATCCCGGTTCGGCCCAATTATGTTTCTAGGTTTGTCAGCACCATACCCGTGCTCGTGTGTTTCACCGAAGTGGTAAACGTCTGAAACCTGCATCTGCATCACTTCTGGCTTTCCTCCCACATTAAGCTGACACGCCGTAATATAACTGGCATACTGTTAAAAAGCGGCGTTGAACCCAACTCACTCACTCACTCACTTTATTATGAGGAAGACAACGTTTCGGAGTGCATACTTACTCCTTCATCATCTTCATTCACCCGATGAAGGAGTAAGTATGTACCCCGAAACGTTGTGTTCCTCATGATAAAGAAGCTGACATCCATAAATTATCTTCCTTATGTGTATCACTTCTAAATGCCATTCAAAGACTTAAGTGATGATTTGTTAGCCTTAAATACTCGTTTGTACATAGTTTTATTTTGTATAATTGCATTTTTTTATCATAAAATTCCTGGCTGAACCGAGTCACCCTGCCATTTGTGTATCATTGCTCATGCTATCAACCACTGGTTTCGATTATCAACTCTCCGCCTTCTTATGGCTTGAATGCTTCTCATTGCGGCGTAAACCTACACACTACATATGACTTGTTAAAGCCCCACCCTGACTATATAGAGCCCACAAGGTGGCGGTGTTTCAGTGACTGGCAGCGTAAACACAACTGAATGTCGAGAGAAGCTTTTTGAAAACCGTACGAAAACAAAATCTCCAAAGACCGCCAAACTTCGTATGAACTTGAATGACAAAACCATGGATACCAGAAATGGCTCCATATCTAGATAAAAGTCAATAAAGTTTCTAAAGATCCTAAAAAATCGAATCAGTCGTGTCACAGTGGGCGGAGCTTATCTACGGTTGCGCTATAATCCCTATGACAATACCTATGACCTTTTGAGCAGTATAACAACAACCAGAAATGGCTCCATATCTGGATATTAGTCAATAAAGTTTCTGTAGTTTATCATAAAAAATCGCGCCTGTCTCAATCACGGTGGGCGGAGCTTATCTACGGTTGCGCTATAATCCCTATGACAATCCCTATGACCTTTTGAGCAGTATAACAACCCTAGAAACTGTTTATGTCTGTACTCACGAAGTGCGTGTGCCTCTGCTTGCAGAATTACCTCCGGGCCAAGTTCGTCATTTGTCTGACCCACACAGACAAGGGAGACCTCGTCACCGGCGACTCAAACGGCACCATCTACGTTTGGGGAGACGGCGGCAACAAGATCACCAACTTCGTCAAGCATGGACATGATGTAGGTGTAGTCACCCGATACGCAGCCGGCTGCGACCACCCCGCCAACAGCGTGTCGCAAAGTTGCGGCCTGGTTAGACTTAGGACCGCGTAATTTGGCATTCTTGTTACTAGTTAGAAGTACCGGTGCTTTGAGTTAGTGAATATGGTTTTACGCCACCTTTAGGGGACACCAGAAATGGGCTTCACACATTGTACCCATAACGGGAATCGAACCCGTGATATTGCTGGAATATTGCTAAAAGCGGCGTAAAACCATACTCACACACATTGTTTCGTGAGGGTGTACTACTGTGTTTGCAGGGCCCGGTGTTCACAGTGCTACATCACCGCCACCACCTGGTGTCCGGCGGGCGGGACGGGGTCATGTACAGTTGGCAGTGGACCAAGAACATGGACGGGGCCGGGAAAGTCGAGGTAACAATTTATACCGTATTTCCTCCATTAGACGCCCAGGCTTCTATATATTTCGGACAAGCCTTTGACCCGGCGTCAATTAGAGGCCGGGCTTCTATTTTTTGCACTGAACAATTGACCTGGCTTCTATTAGAGGCCCGGCGTCTAATAGAGGAAATACGGTACACTTTACCGCTTGTTGTTGTACAATGTCGACAGGGAAAGGTGATGACTTCATGAACCAGGGTAGCCCAGTGGATGAAGTGTTTGCTGGTCCCGCCTCATGGATTACATATTCCAATAACGTCTTTGAAAGGCATTTAACGCCGATACACATAAGGAAGAGAATTTATAGATGTCAACTTCTTTATTATGACGTACACGACGTTTCGGATAATATATGCTGCGTGTGTGTGTGTGTGTGTGTGTGTGTGTGTGTGTGTGTGTGTGTGTGTGTGTGTGTGTGTGTGTGTGTGTGTGTGTGTGTGTGTGTACATGTCAGAACAACAAAAATAATAAGATCACAAGAGATGGAAACTTAACAAGGGAAGCCAACAGGTAATTGGTGCTGATAGGTGATTAGCAATAGACAATGCAGCCAACACTTTACAGTAATTAGCGCTGATAGGTATGGACCACTGGAAGCCAGGACGTAAATGGCATTCATTCACCTAATGAGTGAGTGGGTATGGCTTTACGCCGCTTTTAGCAATATTCCAGCAATATCACGGCGGGGGACACCAGAAATGGGTTTCACACTTTGTACCCATGTCGGGAATCGAACCCGGGTCTTCGGCATGTTGAGCGAACGCTTTAACCACTGGGCTACCCCACCGCCCCCATTCACCTGATGAAGAAGTAAGCATATACTCCGAAACGTTGTGTCCCTCGTGATAAAGAAGTTGACATCAATAAATTCTGCTCCTAAAACTCCAATACGCTGTTTGAATCGTGGAGTAGTTAGTTTGGAGGAATCAAGGGTTGTCTGTCCCGAGGCTCTTCGAATACAGCACCGTACAGCCCTTGTAAACAAAGGGTAAAATAGTTTTCACGTGTTAGGATATTTTCTTAATGACAGTTACCGTTTTATAACGTATGTTGATCTAAATGTGTAGACTTTTCAAAATGAAAAACAAGTATTTTGTTGAAAGGATTGTGAGATGTCCCGACCGCAAGGAGCTCTGAGTTGGAGAGTGTGGAAACGGCATGAAACCATCATTACTGAACATAATCGCATCGGTTCTTGCCGTCCTCATGCGTGTATCTTGGTGATGATATCAAAGAGTCATTAAACAACCCCTCATCTGTTGCAGATTTCCAAGTCGGAGGGCGGAGTCAGGATGATTCAGATACACAAAGAGACTCTTCTCTTAGGAACCACCATGAACTCCTTGTTGTCTGTCGTCATGGCAACGAAAGGATCCCCGCTTGATGGCGCTACACTTGAGATGTTGCCTCTTACACAGGTAAAGATAACCCTCTGTATGGACACAAACTTAAAGTATTAGCAGACAGGCCAAGCACTAGCCTATCGTCGTGATTATGTCATGTTTTCTATGCTGGTGCGCTAAAAGCTCAGGTGTGGATTGTGAGAATATGCGGGAAATTCCCACCTATGCATGAAATGTACTTGTCCGAAATTGCCTAGGTCGGATTCTTTTGAGGGAGTCATCATCAACATGTAAATGTTTTTAATGCTTGTACATTTTATCATCATCCCCAATGAGGCTGTACATAGAGGTGAAATAATGCCTATGCGACGTTAAATCTTAACTCACTCGCATAATGTTGCCGACCCGTGAAGATCCGGGGTAGAATAGGTCTTCGGCAACCCATGCTTGCCGGAAAAGGCGACTATGCTTGTCGTAAGAGCTGACTAACGGGATCGGGTGGTCAGGCTTGCTGACTTGGTTGTTGCATGTCATCGCGTGTCCCAATTGCGTGGATCGATGCGCATGATCTCAATCACTGGATTATCTGGTCCAGACACCATTAGTTACAGACCGCCGTCATATAGCTGAAGTATTGCGGAGTGTGGCGTTAAACAAACAAACAAAACAAAACATAATGTTGCCATCTCATACAAGAAATACACGACTCGTGTTCGTTGTTTATCGTACAATAAAACACTGCAGGGAAAATATACCACTCGGGGTTTATTCTCCCTGCAGTGCTTTATTGTACGATAAACAACTCCCACTTGTCCCATTTATATCCGCACGTGTGTTATATCTACAACGTATTACATTGTTCGTATTTCAGGGACATTTTGATGAGCTGCGAGGGCTGACGACGATGCCCCAGTCATTCATCGGAGCAGATTTCCTGACAGCTGGGGTGGATGGCATCATCTGCAAGTTCAGCACTGAGATCCATCAACCTGTGTGGAAAATAGTCATGAAGGTAGAAACCTGTACGGGTACCTAGTCGTCTACATTGCCACAAGAGTTGCGTCCCTTAGGCGTCCCAGGAACCTACGAGTTTTAAAGTGTTAATCGCTTAGGTCTTATTTGCTTTGGGCTTTGCTCCCACATCAAGCTGACTCGCTGTAATATAACTGAAATACTGTTAAAAATGTCGAAAGTCCCAACTCACCCACTTATACCTCTTATGGGGTTATACTTGGCTTCAAAATTCAGTATGTTAACGCCAGAGAATAATCAGTCTCGATAATCTGCTGAAACAGATTCCTTAGGGCGTAAAAGACAAAATGGTACTGAAAATAATAGGAATGGATCACGGAAAACCGGGTGTTCACGAAGAGTTTGCATGTCCTGATTTATCCATATCAAAGTACGATCTAAGATGCTAGGCGAATTATACAACGCTCAGTTGGGTATTTATAGATGTATGTTGAGGTGACACTCGGGACTAACAGAGGTATGCCGTCAGCATAACAAAGATATAGCAATAATTAGTTGTGTAGGGTATTTTAAGGGTATATTCGGGTGTTTTAACGCTGTGATGCGTCAGTGGTACAAAGATGTAGCAATAATTAGTTGTGTTGGGTATTTTAAGGGTATATTCAGGTATTTTATCGCTGTGATGCGTCAGTGGTACAAAGATATAGCAATAATTAGTTGTGTGGGGTATTTTAAGGGTATATTCGGGTGTTTTAATGCTGTGATGCGTCAGTGGTACAAAGATGTAGCAATAATTAGTTGTGTAGGATATTTTAAGGGTATCTTCGGGTATTTTAAGGATGTGATGCGTCAGTGGTACAAAGATGTAGCAATAATTGGTTGTGTAGGGTATTTTAAGGGTATCTTCGGGTATTTTAACGCTGTGATGCGTCAGTGGTACAAAGATATAGCAATAATTGGTGGTGTAGGGTATTTTAAGGGTATATTCGGTTGTTTTAACGCTGTGATGCGTCAGTGGTACAAAGATGCAGCAATAATTGGTTGTGTAGGGTATTTTAAGGGTATATCGGGTGTTTTAACGCTGTGATGCGTCAGTGGTCCAAAGATGTAGCAATAATTGGTGGTGTGGGGTATTTTAAGGGTATATTCGGGTATTTTAACGCTGTGATGCGTCAGTGGTACAAAGATGTAGCAATAATTGGTTGTGTAGGGTATTTTAAGGGTATATTCGGGTATTTTAACGCTGTGATGCGTCAGTGGTACAAAGATGTAGCAATAATTGGTTGTGTAGGGTATTTTAAGGGTATCTTCAGGTATTTTAACGCTGTGATGCGTCAGTGGTACAAAGATATATTACCGTCTGTGTTGTGCAGACTATTTTAAGGGTTATGAATACACCGGAAGCCGTGCCAATTTACATTTGTCAGAGGGGTATGCAAAGTGCGTGATCTAGACTACCAGATGTCGGACTTTCATTTTTGTGGAAGCACCGGTGGCTGAGTGGGTTATATCGCTGGTATTGTGTGCCGGCGATCAGGTGCCTCACTCTGGCAGTGTGGGTTCGAATCCCGGACTGGACTCAGCCCAAAACAGTACGAGAATCTGTACTTTACTAAGAAAGTGTTATCCCAAATATGACATTTGTTATATTTTAAGGGTTGGTTAAGGTTTTTGTTTGGTTTGGTTTGGTTTGTTGTTTAACGCCGCACTCAGCAATATTCCAGCTATATAACGGCGGTCTGTAAATAATCGAGTCTGGACTAGACAATCCAGTGATTGATATCATGAGCATCGATCCACGCAATTGGGATCGATGACATGCATCAACCAAGTCAGCGAGCCTGACCACCCGATCCCGTTAGTCGCCTTTTACGACAAGCATAGTCACCTTTTACTGCAATCATGGGTTGCTGAAGACCTATTCTACCCCGGAATCTTCACGGGTAGGTTGGTTAAGATATGCTAACGCTATGATGTGTTTATGTTCCTAGGGGGCAACCTTCCTGTGTGCAGACTGCAGCATTGACGGCAAACTCCTGGTGTTGGGAACACACGACGGACAGTATGTTGAACAATGCATCTAAGTCATCTTACTAACATTATATCCCATGTTATCTTGTACAATTCTAAAGTAACTACGAATATATTTTACCTCTAATTAGCCAATATCTTGTGCTTTACCTAATCCTCCGAACCGACCAATGGTATGTCGATCACTGAGTCTGACCACCCGATCTATTCAGCTAGGTTGCTGAGGACCAGTTCTCACACGAATCTCCAGGGGCATGTATGCCTCACGGTGCTAATACCTGTGTCAGAATGATTGGACCGCTTCCGTGGTCTAGTGGATAGACTGTTGGCCCGAAGAGCGGAAGGTCGGTGGTTCGATCCCCGACCGTGTCTTACCAATAATTTTAAAAGAAGGCACTTGTTGTTTCCCTGCCTGGTGCTCGACATTAAGGGGAGAAAACCGGCATTTGTTGGACATGTCAAAGCAGACACAAACACACACACGCTGCTATATATGTGCAATAACATGAAACCAAACGTTAAACCCCATCTCTTGTTTATTTGTTTGTTTGTTTGTTGTTTAACGACGCACTCAGCAATATTCCAGCTATATGACAGCGGTCTGTAAATAATCGAATCTGGACCAGACAATCCAGTGATTGAGATCATGAGCTTCAATCCTTGCATTTGGGATACGATGACAAGCATCAACCAAGTCAGCGAACCTGACCCCCCGATCCCGTTAGTCGCCTCTTACGACAAGCATAGTCGCCTTTACGGCGAGACCTATTCTACCCCGGATCTTCACGGATCTAAACCCCATTTCACCTACCTTACTTGCATTGCAGCCTCGTGATCCTGGGGTTGGACGCGGAGGATCTGTCGGTCACGGAGGTCTGCAACAAGAAGATCTCCAAGGACAGACTGGACTCCATCAGACTAGCCCCGGGTAAGTGTTGGTTTGTTGTAAAACGCCCTACTCAACGATATCTCAGGTCCCATCGTTTCTGCACCATACAAACCAGTGATTGACACGCAGTTGGGACACCACGTCATGTATCAACCAAGTCACCGATGACCACAGATCCATTTAGTCGGATCTTGCGACAAGCATGGGTTGCTGGGGACCTATATTCCTACCTAGTTACCCACTGGCTTCCGACCGCCTCCATGGTCTAGTGGTAGAGCGTCCGCCGGAGAGCGGAAGGTACGGGGTTTGATCCCCGGCCGCGTCATACCAAAAAACGTTAAAAGATGGTACTTGTTGTTACCCTGTCTGGCGCTCGGCATTAAGGGGCTAAAACAAGGACTGGTCGGCTCGGAGTCAGTATACTGTATCTGAGTGGGGCATTCATGTTAAACTGCGGCATGGTATCTCAGTGAGCTAGCACTATAAATCGGCATGAGTCCGGACTAGTACAAGCAGCCACACAAACACACACACGTGTATGCACTCGTTATATAAGTGCAATAATCTTTGACGCGACGTTAAACCCCATTCCACCTCACCTCACCTCACTGGCTTCCAAGATGAGGTACTGGGCTCTGTTCCATAAAGTGATCGTAGTACTACGACTCTCGTACGTCTATGTTAAAGTATGGGAGTTACGATCATCAGGGCCCTACGATCATCTGGGCGCTACGATCATCAGGGCGCTACGATCATCAGGGCGCTACGATCATCTAGGCGCTACGATCATCTGGGCGCTACGATCATCTGGGCGCTACGATCATCAGGGCGCTACGGTCATCTGGGCGGTACGATCATCAGGGCGCTACGATCATCAGGGCGCTACGATCATCAGGGCGCTACGATCATCTGGGCGCTACGATCATCAGGGCGCTACGATCATCTGGGCGCTACGATCATCTGGGCGCTTCGATCATCTGGACGCTACGATCATCTGGGCGCTACGATCATCTGGGCGCTACGATCATCAGGGAGTTACGATCATCAGGGCGCTACGATCATCTGGGCGCTACGATCATCAGGGCGCTACGATCACCAGGGCGCTACGATCATCTGGGCGCTACGATCATCTGGGCGCTACGATCATCTGGGCGCTACGACCATCAGGGCGCTACGATCATCTGGGCGCTACGATCATCAGGGCGCTACGATCATCTTGACGCTACGATCATCTGGGCGCTACGATCATCTGGGCGCTACGATCATCAGGGCGCTACGATCACCAGGGCGCTACGATCATCTGGGCGCTACGATCATCTGGGCGCTACGATCATCTGGGCGCTACGACCATCAGGGCGCTACGATCATCTGGGCGCTACGATCATCAGGGCGCTACGATCATCTTGACGCTACGATCATCTGGGCGCTACGATCATCGGGGCGCTACGATCATCAGGGAGTTACGATCATCTGGGCGCTACGATCATCAGGGAGTTACGATCATCTTGACGCTACGATCATCTTGGCGCTACGATCATCTTGACGCTACGATCATCTGGGCGCTACGATCATCAGGGAGTTACGATCATCTGGGCGCTACGGTCATCTGGGCGCTACGATCATCAGGGAGTTACGATCATCTTGGCGCTACGGTCATCTGGGCGCTACGATCATCTGGGAGTTACGATCATCTGGGCGCTACGGTCATCTGGGCGCTACGATCATCAGGGAGTTATGATCATCTGGGCGCTACGGACATCTGGGCGCTACGATCATCAGGGAGTTACGATCAATTGGGCGCTACTGTCATCTGGGCGCTACGATCATCTGGGCGCTACGGTCGCTTTGTGGAACAGGGCCCTGGAAAAAGGGTGTCATCTAGGAGATAAACAGTTATGTTACCTTTGACGACAAGCAGCGTGGCCTCAACATCTTGATCCTAGCGCAGTCACATCCAATGTATTTCACTTTTTAAGACAACTACGTGATAACTCGCAAAAAACAGTGAAGAACGAAGCGTGGTTTATTTCACGATAAAACATTGTTCTATCATGACGTTATTTCTGGAGATTCGAACATGCGCTCGCAACTTAATGACGTCGTATGTTTGACGACGTTAATTTTGAGAGGGGAATGTCTTGTGAGTTGTTCCTCATAGATGTAGCTGAGCAACGCAGATAAACGCGATGGCCGAACGATCGTATCTTAAAGAAATATGGCAATCGTTATTGGGAGTAAAGGTACAGGTCATTGACGTGAGGATTGTGAGAATATGCGGGAAATACCCACCTGTGCATAAAAAGGTCTTTTCCGACATTGCCGAGATCGGATTCTGTTGAGGGAGTGAACATTATTTAAATACGGGCAATTATTTTTAAATCTTGTACGTTTTAGTAAAGAGGCTGTACATACTGTTTCTATCTCATATAAGAAATAAATGCCCCGTGGTCGTTGTTTATCGTACAATGCGCCCATCATGGTTTATTCTCCATGCAGCATTTTATTGTACGATAAACAACTCCCACTTGTCGTTTGTTTCTTAAATAAATGAGAAACACACACCGCGCTTTCGCTTTAGATCCATGTTACCTGTAACTTATCGAGTGACTATTTGAAGTTTCAAATGTAGCTCATTCAAATCTAATGGGACGCTGTTTCAGACTGCGCGTCCCTGGCGGTGGGGGGTCACGACAGGGCGGTGTACATCTACTCCCTGCAGGATAAAGAGGAGGGGGACAAGGCCTGGGAAATGCTCGGCAAGTGCAAGGTGAGTACATAGAAAGTTGCTCTTCTATTTTAATCACCAACACGTACATGGCCGATTTTCACCTCACAAAAACGTAACAATTTATCCCATATACTACTCAGAGTTTGCTAAGGATCACATGACCGTGTTTTTTGTATGTTCCACTTCGCCGCTATTGTAACCTTCTGTTTAGGGTCACCGCGGACCGGTCACCGCCATCGACTGGTCAAGAGAGAAGGTCGGCAACACGCACCTGCTCAGGTCAAGCTCGACGACTCCTGAGCAGTTCTTTTGTATGTGTCGTCACTAACCCATTGTTACTGTTCTTATATTGGAGAAGCCATATCTATACGTAGAGTCGGTATAAACATTTTCGAGGTTGTTAATCATGAGTATATTATAAGCCACTGCATTTAGTAGCGTGCCTCTTGAATGATTGACGTGATTGACTCTGGGGCGTAAAGGAAGGGAGTCTAATGCCCTACATTTCTGATGATTGACTCGGTGACTAGGGTAGGGAGCCTAGTAACCTACATCTTTAATGATTGACATGATTGACTGTGACGAGGGTAGGGAGCCTAGTAACCTACATCTTTAATGATTGACGTGATTGACTGTGACGAGGGTAGGGAGCCTAGTAACCTACATCTTTAATGATTGACGTGATTGACTGTGACGAGGGTAGGGAGCCTAGTAACCTACATCTTTAATGATTGACGTGATTGACATGATTGACTGTGTGACGAGTGTAGGGAGCCTAGTAACCTACATCTTTAATGATTGACGTGATTGACTCTGGGGCGTAAGAGAAGGGAGTCTAATGGCCAACGTCTCTGATGATTGACTCTGTGACTAGGGTAGGGAGCCTCGTAACCTACATCTTTAATGATTGACATGATTGACTGTGGGACGAGGGTAGGGAGCCTAGTAACCTACATCTTTAATGATTGACGTGATTGACTCTGGGGTGTAAGGGAAGGGAGTCTAATGGCCAACGTCTCTGATGATTGACTCGGTGACTAAGGTAGGGAGCCTAGTAACCTACATCTTTAATGATTGACATGATTGACTCTGTGGCGTGTGTTGACAGGGAATCCAACGACGTGTGCGCGGGAGGAGGGAAAGAACGCAGTGTCGCTGTCATGGTGCACCAGCAACTGCACCGTGGACTACGCTGTCGCTGGTGGGTACAACATGTAGATTTGTTTGGGAAATGTAGGGTTGTTACCTGTAACCTTTACCTGGTTACTTGAAATTGGAGCCAACATTTATTCTGCACCCCTAAAAACTAAACAAGTCTTGCAAGGTTTCACTGTCTAACACACGTCACTATTGTGACGTCACACCGCTCAAGAGGTAACGTCCCTGTCGGAAATAGAAAAGTGCCAGATTGTATCCCCATATTCCCCGAAAAAATAAACCTTGAAAAGAACTCTCTGTGCATGGCCACGCAGACGTTGCATTTGATAATATACGAGTACAAGTGTTCACAAAGCCTACCGACAATGATTGAGAAAGAAGTACGTTCTATTAATATTAGCCTCGGTGGTAACGCGGCGTCAAATCAGCTGTTTCAATCAAAAGTAGTTATTGTGATTTAAAACCTCTGATTGACCAATCAGAATCGTTTATTTTCCAAGATGTTTTTACGCTGCACTCAGCAATGTTACAGTTACGGCGGCCTGTAAATAGCTGAGTCTTGATTGATATTAAGAGCCACGATTCACCACGATGGGATACGATGACATGTAATGAACCAAGCCTACGAGACAAACCATCCAATCCATGCAGTCGTCTCTACAACAAGCATAGGTTGCTGGGGCTTACTTTAAACCCGAACCCCCACGGGGCAAGGGCATGCGTAATCAACGAGAGTACCACAGAAACCATGCTGCCTCAGCTACAAAGTAGCAGCAAAATATTGTTGTCACAATTAGTTATTGCAGGGCCACTGATGGTGCATAGTTGTGTACCAGGTGTGTCTGTGTTGACCAGGTGTGTCTGTGTTGACCAGGTGTTTGTTTGTGTTGACCAGGCGTGTTTGTGTTGTCCAGGTGTGTCTGTGTTGACCAGGTGTGTCTGTGTTGACCGGGTGTGTCTGTGTGTACCAGGTGTGTCTGTGTTGACCAGGTGTGTCTGTGTTGACCAGGTGTGTCTGTGTTGACCAGGTGTGTTCGTGTTGACAGGTGTGTTTGTGTTGACCAGGTGTGTTTGTGTTGACCAGGTGTGTTTGTGTTGACCAGGTGTGTCTGTGTTGACCAGGTATGTTTGTGTTGACCAGGTGTGTTTGTGTTGACCAGGTGTGTCTGTGTTGACCAGGTGTGTCTGTGTTGACTAGGTATGTTTGTGTTGACCAGGTGTGTTTGTGTTGACCAGGTGTGTTTGTGTTGACCAGGTGTGTCTGTGTTGACCAGGTATGTTTGTGTTGACCAGGTGTGTTTGTGTTGACCAGGTGTGTTTGTGTTGACCAGGTGTGTCTGTGTTGACTAGGTATGTTTGTGTTGACCAGGTGTGTTTGTGTTGACCAGGTGTGTCCGTGTTGACCAGGTGTGTTCGTGTTGACCAGGTGTGTTTGTGTTGACCAGGTGTGTTTCTGTTGACAGATGTGTTTATGTTGACCAGGTGTGTTCGTGTTGACATATGTGTGTTTGTGTTGACCAGGTGTGTCTGTGTTGACCAGGTGTGTTTGTATTGACCATGTGTGTCTGTGTTGACTAGGTGTGTCTGTGGTGTCCAGGTGTTTATGTTGACCAGGTGTGTGATTGTGTTGACAGGTGTGTCTGTGTTGACCAGGTGTGTTCGTGTTGACCAGGTGTGTTCGTGTTGACCAGGTGTGTTTGTGTTGACCATGTGTGTTTCTGTTGACAGATGTGTGTTTATGTTGACCAGGTGTGTTCGTGTTGACAAATGTGTGTTTGTGTTGTCCAGGTGTGTTTGTGTTGACCAGGTGTATCTGTGTTGTCCAGGTGTGTTTGTATTGACCAGGTGTGTTTGTGTTGACCAGGTGTGTTTGTGTTGACCAGGTGTGTTTATGTTGACCGGGTGTGTCTGTGTTGACAGGTGTGTTTGTATTGACCAGGTGTGTTTGTGTTGACCAGGTGTGTCTGTGTTGACCAGGTGTGTTTGTGTTGACCAGGTGTGTTTGTGTTGACAGATATGTGTTTGTGTTGACCGGGTGTGTTTGTGTTGACCGGGTGTGTTTGTGTTGACCAGGTGTGTTCGTGTTGACAGATGTGTGTTTGTGTTGACCAGGTGTGTTCGTGTTGACCAGGTGTGTTTGTGTTGACCAGTTGTGTCTGTGTTGACAGGTGTGTTTGTGTTGACCAGGTGTGTCTGTATGCCAGGTGTGTCTGTGTTGACCAGGTGTGTCTGTGTTGACCAGGTGTGTCTGTGTTGACCAGGTGTCTGTGTTGACCAGGTGTGTCTGTGTTGACCAGGTGTCTGTGTTGACCAGGTGTGTTCTCGGTATGTTGTGTTGACATGCTCTCTATGTTCACCAGGTATTTGGTCCTCCAAGCAGGCAAAGGAGGCGACTGTCAACACCATAGACGTCAACCCCAACAAGACCGTCATCGCCATGGGAGATAACAACGGCTGCCTTAGCCTCTTCAGATACCCCTGTCCCAAAGATGGGGTAGGTGGTGTCTACAATCTCCTTGAAATCAGATCCTAGTTCCCGCTACCGCTAAACAAAGTTCTCAGGACATTCCATTATAGTTCGGGGCGGTCGGGTAGCCTAGTGGTTAAAGCGTTCGCTCGTCACGCCGAAGACCCGGGTTCGATTCCCGACATGGGTACAAGGTGTGAAGCCCATTTCTGGTGTCCCCCGCCGTGATATTGCTGGAATATTGCTAAAAGCGGCGTAAAATCAAACTCAATCAATCCATTATAGTTCACGTTGCTCATTTAGACCGACCAATCAAATGACTAACAAGAAGTCGACATTAGCCAATCTGAATGCAGCTTTTTCCAGCCTGGTTCCCTTGGTATGCTGCGCTGGCGCTACACTGACCCAGGCAATGACTGCACAATGGCCGCCTCCACTAGGCGAACGAACATGGCGGACACGACATGTATTTACTATTGAAAAACGCTAGAACGGGTGGTTGAATGTTTTTCTTAGCATTTTCATCAACGCTGTTTAGAGACTCGAAAGTGGCCGTCACATCGGTGAAATGTAAACAATGACACAGACCCCATTTTCAACAGTGATATGTGCGTTAATATTTCGTGTCAGCTCACTGTTGTCACGAAATCGTACACATAATACATGGAATTAAGCCACTATGTCAATAAAATACCGTTAGCATCTTTATTGTAGCAAATCTGATAACACAAATGTCGCCGATTATGCCCCGTTTTCTCCCATTGTAAAGTGGTGGGTTTCGTGGAGTTATTGAACGCCCACTATAATGACGAGAAAAAAACAAACACTTTGCAAGAGTATTGATGATGATGCGTGTCCGCCATGTTTGTTCGTCGAGTGGAGAAGGCGATTGTGCAGTCATTGCCTGGGTCAGTGTAGCGCCAGCGCAGCATACCTAGGGAACCAGGCTGAGCTTTTTCCAGTTTTACGGCACTAGTTCCAAACTGGCGAGTTCCATACGGGACTATGCTTTGACAAATATATTAATTTGAAAATTAACAATAGGACATTCTGGAATGTCTAATAGATGGCCGAAATTGTACGGCAATACTTCCCATGGGGTATGGACAGCTTCCTACGTTTCAAATGTTTAACCCAGATGATGTTGACGGGATGCGTCGTTCATCCTGTAATTGTCGTTCGGAATACCCGTGTTATCCTTTTTCCGAGGTTGCATGATTAGAAAACGCATTTCGACAGTCACTTCACCGATTTGGTTAGCGACTCACTGATTGGTCGGATGAAAGTTCGTTCTGACGTGACCCGTAATGGGATGTCCTCAGATCTTTGTTTGGTGGTTGCGGGAGCTTTGATCTGATTTTAATAAGATTGGTTGTATTCACTAATACCATGTAAATGAACGAGCAAGTGGTTGTTGTACAGCTGCCACCGATACGCGGGGTACCGTCAGCATCGGGAGTGGGAGTATGACACATTTCAGTTTAAATATGTATGTAATATAAAGGTAGAAAACAAACATATTATGAAAACAAAACTAGTCACATGTTTTCACAACAATGTTGTTGTTGTTTGTTGTTTAACGCCGCACTCAGCAATATTCCAGCTATATGACGGCGGTTTGTAAATAATCGAGTCTAGACCAGACAATCCAGTGATTGACATCATGAATATCGATCCACGCAATTGGGATACGATGACATGCATCAACCAAGTCAGCGAGCCTGACCAGTCGATCCCGTTAGTCGCCTCTTACGACAAGCATAGTCGCCTTTTACGTCAAGCATGGGTTACTGTAGACCTATTCTACCCCGGATCTTCACGGGTCTTTCCCAACAATGACTTCCATCTACACGGAAATGGGTCAACGTTTTACCGCAGCGAAATGCTGCATGGGAAAAAAGATCGGACAGATCGAAACTGGTATCATCACTCTGTTGTTGTTTTTTCCCAAAATGAGTTAACATTTTGAGATTTAAAAAAAAAGGTTTTGGATGTATACATGTATGACGGTTCTAACAATAGGCTTGACTCGGAAAGCATATTAGTTCGTAATTGTGTTGCGGAAATTAGCTCCATTGTACGCATGCTGATGCATCCATGAATGCATGCGTTTCCGTACGCTATATAATTGAAAGTACTTGGATTTTGAATACTTTTGGAGAGTATTTTTTCGCAAATACGCAGCTTATATGTAGCTCTGATGACATATACAGTAAAGTACGGTTATAACGAACTCAAAGGGACTACTAATTTCTGTTCGTTATAACCGTAGTTCGTTATAAGCATATATACAGTATAACTACAGCAGTTAGTCGGGACAAAATAGTAAGTTCGTTATATCCGTCAGTTCGTTATAACCGTGTTCGTTATAACCGTAGTTTACTGTACCTGTTTATGTGCATGTTGCAGGCTTTCAGCCACACCTACAAATGCCACCTGAACGTCCAGACCGTGAGGTTCTCCCCCAGCGGCAAGTACGTCCTCACCATCGGCGGGCGCGACTCCTGTGTCATGCAGTGGAAGATTGTATAGAACAAACACAGTCAAGTGACTTTGTCTCGACACGTTATTCTTACGTATCATCTATAATAAGAACTGTAGGTCCCAATTGTCCTGAACCAAACAGCATCTATCTTAGCATTAGCCCATGGTTCTATATATACGTGCATTCCCTCACCGCCTTGAAACACACACATTAAACATCATCTGTCTTCAAATTAGCCCATGGTCCTACATTACGTTGTCCCTCCTTGAAACACACTTAAGTTACTTTGTGTGTTCATGGGAAGAAAAAGATTATTCATGATCATTTATCTGGAAATAAGCCCCCCTACACAAGTCCCTCAGTCTTGCAACAGGCTTTTGATCGTGTCACAGTGATCCCTTTGCCAAGGAAACAAATATTCATGTCGTGATTATTTTGACATATGATTGTGAATACCTTCCTGGTCCTTATTCCAAAAAGTCCCCATCTCTAAAGTCCACTCACCAAAGTGAGGGAGGTTTTACGCCGCTTTTAGCAATATTACAGCAATATCACGGCAGGGGAAGACCAGAAATGGGATTTACACATTGGGGAATCGAACCCGGGCCTTCGGCTTTAACCACTAGGCTACTCCACCGCCCCTATAGCTCTAAGACAACTTATGGACAATGTATGCTTGGTCCAATAAGGCACGAAGAAGCTCTACTTTGTATCAATCTTTCCAATTATTATTAATGGAAACAGAATCGGACACACTTAAGTACAGATGAACAGTCAGAACTAAACATCCTGACAACAGATGAACTGTCAGAACTAACATCCTGACAACAGATGAACAGTCAGAACTAACATCCTGACAACAGATGAACTGTCAGAACTAACATCCTGACAACAGATGAACAGTCAGAACTAAACATCCTGACAACAGATGAACAGTCAGAACTAAACATCCTGACAACAGATGAACTGTCAGAACTAACATCCTGACAACATATGAACTGTCAGAACTAACAACCTGACAACAGATGAACTGTCAGAACTAAACATCCTGACAACAGATGAACTGTCAGAACTTAACATCCTGACAACAGATGAACAATCAGAACTAAACATCCTGACAACAGATGAACTGTCAGAACTTAACATCCTGACAACAGATGAACAATCAGAACTAAACATCCTGACAACAGATGAACTGTCAGAACTTAACATCCTGACAACAGATGAACTGTCAGAACTTAACATCCTGACAACAGATGAACTGTCAGAACTAAACATCCTGACAACAGATGAACTGTCAGAACTTAACATCCTGACAACAGATGAACTGTCAGAACTAAACATCCTGACAACAGATGAACAATCAGAACTAAACATCCTGACAACAGATGAACTGTCAGAACTTAACATCCTGACAACAGATGAAATGTCAGAACTAAACATCCTGACAACAGATGAACTGTCAGATCTAAACATCTTGAGAACAGATGAACAGTACAGGAACACAAACAGGCCATTGAGCTGACACCGAATCTTGTCAGTGGTAGCTAACAGATGAACCCCCATACTTTGTGTCCCTTTACAGATGCAGTTTACAGATCAACATAAACGTTGCTATCACTTCTCTTCCTAGTGTCAAAGTGAAAATTCATTTCATTTTGTGTTTCTATGCTGACAGTGCTGCACCTCTAGTTATACCATACTGAAGCCAGAGTGACCGTGTTATCGTCTGTTATGAACAGTTATACACCGGTGAATATTACCGCATATCCTCTGTGTGTACTTGTATCACAGTGTGTAACACTACATGCTGTCCATCATCATCTAGTGACCTCTCCATTGTCAACCTCAATGATCCAGTGTATAATCTTCATTCTCTGCTGACCGCCTCCGTGGTCTAGTGGTAGAGCGTCCGCCCTGAGAGCGGAAAGTCCGGGGTTCGATCCCCGGCCGCGTCATACAAAAGACGTTAAAAGTTGGTACTTGTTGTTACCCTGTCTAGAACTCGGCATTAATGGGCTAAAACAAGGACTGGTCGGGTCGGAGTCGGTATACCGTGTCTGAGAGGGGTATTCATGTTAAACTGCGGCATGGTATCTCAGTGGGCTAGCACTATAAATCGGCATCAGTCCGGACCAGTACAAGCAGCCACACACACGTATGATGCACGTCGCTATATAAATGCAATAACCTACGACGCGACGTTAAACCCAATTTCACCTCCTCATTCTATTTTAACTGGGGGCACGGGTGGCCCAGTCGTTTAAGGCGCCGCGATTCGCTGTGCAGAGTTGCGTCCCTTGGACACGCCAGAAACCTATGATTGTGGGTTCGAATCCCGGTTCTCCCCAATTATGTTTCTAGGTTTATCAGCACCATACGTCTGAGACCTGCATCACTTCGGGCTTTCCTCCCACATCAAGCTGACACGCCTTGATATAACTGGAATAATGTTAAAACCGGTGTTAAACCCAACTCACTCACTCACTCACTCACTATTTTAACTTCAGGCTTTCCTCAAGCTGACACGCCGTGGCATAACTGGAATGCTGTTTGCCACTATAGCTCCGTGTGGATGTCACCAGTTCAATCTCTCCTATCACTAACTTAGCGGGGCGGTCGGGTAGCCTAGTGGTTAAAGCGTTCGCTCGTCACGCCGAGGACCAGAGTTCGATTCCCGACATGGGTACAATGTGTGAAGCCCATTTCTGGTGTCCCCCGCCGTGATATTGCTGGAATATTGCTAAAAGCGGCGTAAAACCATACTCACTCACTCACTCACTAACTTTACTCTTGCCCATGAGCCTTCGATTTATGTAATCGAACAGAAAACTGACGTTAATAGAAAGTCATTGGTCTCTGGAATGACGTTATAACGCAACCTTCATAAAGGTGAACCATGAAATGCCGCCACGATTGAAATAATTAATGTTTGCTCCAATGACTGGACCGGACTAAAACAAAGGCAAATGGGTCCAAGATGTATTTAATGTTTGTTTGTTGTTTGTTTGTTGTTTAACGCCACACTCAGCAATATTCCAGCTATATGACGGCGGTCTGTAAATAATCGAGTCTGGACCAAACAATCCAGTGATTGATATCATGAGCATCGATTTACGCCATTGGGATCGATGACATGCATGAATCAAGTCATCTTGACCACCCGATCCCGTTAGTCGCCTCTCACGACAAGCATAGTCGCCTTTTACGGCAAGCATGGGTTGCTGAAGACCTATACTACCCCGGATCTTCACGGGTCCGATCCCGTTAGTTGCCTCTTACGAAAAGAATAGTCGCCTTTTATGTGTTCCTAAAGACCGATACTCTACCCGGTTCTTCACGGATCGTATGTGTAATAATAGAATTGAGGCATGATACACTGGATAATCGAGGTAGGCAATGTATAGTGTGATGTACATAGTGTGAATAAACTATAATGCTAATGATGCCTTGTCTTGTGTGAGGGAACTTCACGCTGGAGATCCATGGGACACACCAGGCAGTGTCGCTTGTCATCGTGTGCCTTGATATGAGACCTGTGGGAGAGGCCTTCAGATAAGCGAAATTTGCTTGTTTGCCAATCCCTCCACTTTATGGAAATAAATATGTTTATATCATATGGGACCTGTGACTGACCTGGAGAGTGACTGACGCAGCGGGGTGGTGGTGACTGACGCAGGGGGAAAGTGTTGACTGACGCAGGGAGTTGGTGGTGACTGACCCAGGGGGTTGGTGGTAACTGACGCAGGGAGTGGTTGTGACTGACGCAGGGGGTGGTGGTGACTGACGCAGGGGGAAAGTGTTGACTGACGCAGGGAGTTGGTGGTGACTGACGCAGGGGGATGGTGGTGACTGACGCAGGGAACTTTTAGGTAGTGAGTTTGGGTTTACTCCGCTTTTAGCAATATTCCAGCAATATCACGGCGGGGGACACCAGAAATGGCCTTCACACATTGTACCCACGTCGGGATTCGAACCCGAGTATTCGGCGTGACGAGCGAACGCTTTAACCACTAGGCTACCCGACCGCCCCCGTGAACATTAAAAACACCCGTAATAAAATGTATTCATCTTACTTATAAATTAATTCTCACCTGCCTCTTGGAATGTAGTTTGACACCTAACGTCACGTCTGCTTGCATTAACGCGCACCATAAACTCGCGCAACGGAAGTGAGTGTCGACTTGTAACCATGACATCACGTGACGTTGCTGCATGCAATATACACGTACAACGCAAGCATCAACCCTGACATTTGTTTTGGTAAGAGTCTGAGACGACAGGACGGCTCAACGTTTAAGGGCGTATCATCACATTGATCAGTAAAATGAACAGTTTTGTCTTCGAAGTAATATAGTATATATGGGGTATATTTGGTATATATCTTTGGGGGTAGCATCGGTAACGGTGTCAAGTCACTGGATTGGTATTGTGCGATTTTCGTCTACACTATTTTGAATTTGAACAAACATTTCACCTGAGCATTGCTTTTTTATCGCCATGTTAAAGTCAATGTGTAAAATGACTTAACATTTTCACTATGGCAATTTATTAAACACCAAAATATTCAGTTAGTTTACAAATTGACTGATATATCTGTCCATGTGTTTTATTTTTTCATGTTTAATCTCATCACCCAGACACAGAAATTTTTTGATAGGATTAAAAGGAAACGAAACCTAAACCTTGCATTATTAGCATATTGTGATTTCTGAAGCTCCTTTGAACGTCTTAATATGTTTTTAGTCAATCTGTTAAATAAATAGACAGTTCTTCAATCAATTTGACATTTTATAAATTGCCTGAGTGAATCACATTTTACACATTGACTGTAACCTATACACTCCTACAAACGCACTTAACGCCCAGGTATGGGTGTATTCCGTCTGCTTTAGTAAACCTACACATGTAAACACTTACTTTTGACAAATCGACTGTGCAAGATAACAGTATTTTCGGTTAATCCTTTGATGGATATTTTTTTTGTAACTCAACACTCTTGCTGCGCTGTCACGTGCATATAACATAAGATACATCCCCCCCCCCCCCCCCCCCCCCCCCCACACACACACACTTCAATCTAAGTGAATAATTCACAGGAAACGAGAAATGCCAAATGGGAACCTTTGTCAGGTAGTCACGACTAATTACACCTGTAATAAATTCATTAACTGAGCATCAAGCGATTGACGACAAATACACAGGTGTGGGGTTATACCAGAAAACATGGATAACAACAAGGGGGTAGTAATCGTATTATCCACGCAATCCGAAATCCGAAAATGCTTTCACAGCCGTGATACTTTATTAAATAATAACCATCAGGGGTATTTCCAAATAACGACATCCGATGAGCTTCCGTTCTTCTTTTTGTTTAGGTGGAAGAAATTACTTAACATGCGCCCTTGATACTATCGAAATCTTCATAGATCACGGGTAACCAATCAGTGTTCAGACATGCGTGGAGATCGTGCGCCAAAGTTTATTCACGGTGTCCTGACAGAAAGTGGCCCAGTCTCTTGTTACGCTCAGTTGCGCTAGCGAGCAAATCGACTCACAGCAGATAGGACCCGTGAAGATCCGAAGTAGAATATGTCTTTAGCAACCCATTCTTGCCGTAAAAGGCGACTATGCTTGTAGTAAGAGGCGACTAACGGGATCGGGTGGTTAGGCTCACTGACTTGGTTGATGTATGTCCAAATTTTAAAAAAAAATTCCAATTGTGTAAATCGATGCTCATGATGTCACTCACTGGATTGTCTGGTCCAGACTCTATTATTTATAGACCGCTGGAATATAGCTTGAATATTGCTGAGTGCGGCGTTAAACAACAAACAAACACAGCAGATAATTTGTCCGATCGGCTTGTGTTAGACAGCCGGAAAGAAGCCAGAGATTAGTGCCCATCGTCATGCCAAAGGTCCATTCGTGACCAACTCGTGTTATTCCGGGAGAAGCCGAAGGTGTCCCCAGCGATATGGCTGAAAAGTGCTAACAGCACCGATAAACACATTTCCCCTTCAATTAAATTCACAAGTTTTTACCAACATTTTAACATCGTATGAATCAATATTTTACAAATGCATTATTAAAATAATCACTAATTGCTAGAAAGGTTTACGACTTCATGGTGTAACTTCTTTGAGAGGTATTTAGAAGTAGGAGTACTAAGTTAGAATAAGATATGATGAACAACTTCTTTATTGCAATTAGGAGCGACGTTTCGGTGTAGGTTCTAACACCTTGACTGACCTAGTGATGAAAAGTGACCTTGTGAGATGGTGGTGACTGACCTGGGGAGGTGGTGTCTGACCTAGGGAGGCGGTGACTGACCTAGGGAGATGGTGACTGACCTGGGGAGGTGGTGACTGACCTAGGGAGGTGGTGACTGACATGGGGAGATGGTGACTGACATGGGGAGATGGTGACTGACCTAGGGAGATGGTGACTGACCTAGAGAGGTGGTGACTGACCTAGGGAGGTGGTGACTGACATGGGGAGGTGGTGACTGACCTAGGGAGATGGTGACTGACCTGGGGAGATGGTGACTGACCTGGGGAGATGGTGTCTGACCTAGGGAGATGGTGACTGACATGGGGAGATGATGACTGACATGGGGAGATGGTGACTGACATGGAGAGATGGTAACTGACCTAGGGAGATGGTGACTGACATGGGGAGATGGTGACTGACATGGGGAGGTGGTGACTGACCTAGGGAGGTGGTGACTGACCTAGGGAGGTGGTGACTGACATGGGGAGGTGGTGACTGACCTGGGGAGATGGTGACTGACCTGGGGAGATGGTGACTGACCTGGGGAGATGGTGACTGACCTGAGGAGATGGTGACTGACCTAGGGAGGTGGTGACTGACATGGGGAGATGGTGACTGACATGGGGAGGTGGTGACTGACCTAGGGAGATGGTGACTGACATGGGGAGATGGTGGCTGACATGGGGAGGCGGTGACTGACCTAGGGAGATGGTGACTGACCTGGGGAGATGGTGACTGACATGGGGAGATGGTGTCTGACCTAGGGAGATGGTGACTGACCTGGGGAGATGGTGACTGACCTGGGGAGATGGTGACTGACATGGGGAGATGGTGACTGACATGGGGAGGTGGCGACTGACCTAGAGAGGTGGTGACTGACCTAGGGAGGTGGTGACTGACATGGGGAGGTGGTGACTGACCTAGGGAGATGGTGACTGACCTGGGGAGATGGTGACTGACCTGGGGAGATGGTGACTGACCTGGGGAGATGGTGACTGACCTAGGGAGATGGTGACTGACCTGGGGAGATGGTGACTGACCTGGGGAGATGGTGTCTGACATGGGAAGGCGGTGACTGACCTAGGGAGATGGTGACTGACCTAGGGAGATGGTGACTGACCTGGAGAGATGGTGACTGACATAGGAAGATGGTGACTGACATGGGGAGATGGTGACTGACCTAGTGAGGTGGTGACTGACATGGGGATGTGGTGGCTGACATGGGGAGATGGTGACTGACATGGGGAGGTGGTGACTGACATGGGGAGATGGTGACTGACATGGGGAGATGGTGACTGACCTAGTGAGGTGGTGACTGACATGGGGATGTGGTGGCTGACATGGGGAGATGGTGACTGACATGGGGAGGTGGTGACTGACATGGGGAGATGGTGACTGACATGGGGAGATGGTGACTGACATGGGGAGATGGTGACTGACCTAGTGAGGTGGTGACTGACATGGGGATGTGGTGGCTGACGTGGGGAGATGGTGACTGACATGGGGAGGTGGTGACTGACATGGGGAGATGGTGACTGACCTAGGGAGATGGTGACTGACATGGGGAGATGGTGACTGACATGGGGAGATGGTGACTGACCTAGGGAGATGGTGACTGACATGGGGAGGTGGTGACTGACATGGGGAGATGGTGACTGACATGGGGAGATGGTGACTGACATGGGGAGGTGGTGACTGACATGGGGAGATGGTGACTGACCTAGGGAGATGGTGACTGACATGGGGAGATAGTGACTGACATGGGGAGGTGGTGACTGACCTAGGGAGGTGGTGACTGACCTAGGGAGGTGGTGACTGACATGGAGAGATGGCGACTGACATGGGGAGATGGTGACTGACATGGGGAGATGGTGACTGACATGGGGAGATGGTGACTGACATAGGGAGGTGGTGACTGACCTGGGGAGATGGTGACTGACCTAGTGAGGTGGTGACTGACCTAGTGAGGTGGTGACTGACATGGGGAGATGGTGACTGACATGGGGAGATGGTGACTGACATGGGGAGATGCTGACTGACCTAGGGAGATGGTGACTGACCTAGGGAGATGGTGACTGACATATGGAGATGGTGACTGACCTAGTGAGGTGGTGACTGACATGGGGAGATGGTGACTGACCTAGGGAGATGGTGACTGACCTGGGGAGATGGTGACTGACATGGGGAGATGGTGACTGACATGGGGAGATGGTGACTGACATGGGGAGGTGGTGACTGACCTAGGGAGGTGGTGGCTGACATGGGGAGGTGGTGACTGACCTGGGGAGATGGTGACTGACCTGGGGAGATGGTGACTGACATGGGGAGATGGTGACTGACCTGGGGAGATGGTGACTGACATGGGGAGGTGGTGACTGACATGGGGAGATGGTGACTGACCTAGGGAGATGGTGACTGACCTAGGGAGGTGGTGACTGACATGGGGAGATGGTGACTGACATGGGGAGGTGGTGACTGACATGGGGAGATGGTGACTGACATGGGGAGGTGGTGACTGACATGGGGAGGTGGTGACTGACCTAGGGGGATGGTGACTGACCTGGGGAGGTGGTGACTGACATGGGGAGATGGTGACTGACATGGGGAGGTGGTGACTGACCTGGGGAGATGGTGACTGACATGGGGAGGTGGTGACTGACATGGGGAGGTGGTGACTGACATGGGGAGATGGTGACTGACATGGGGAGGTGGTGACTGACATGGGGAGATGGTGACTGACATGGGGAGGTGGTGACTGACATGGGGAGGTGGTGACTGACCTAGGGGGATGGTGACTGACCTGGGGAGGTGGTGACTGACATGGGGAGATGGTGACTGACATGGGGAGGTGGTGACTGACATGGGGAGATGGTGACTGACATGGGGAGATGGTGGCTGACATGGGGAGGTGGTGACTGACATGGGGAGATGGTGACTGACCTGGGGAGATGGTGACTGACCTAGGGAGGTGGTGACTGACCAAGGGAGATGGTGACTGACATGGGGAGGTGGTGACTGACCTAGTGAGGTGGTGACTGACCTAGGGAGATGGTGACTGACCTAGTGAGGTGGTGACTGACATGGGGAGATGGTGACTGACCTAGTGAGGTGGTGACTGACCTAGTGAGGTGGTGACTGACCTAGTGAGGTGGTGACTGACATGGGGAGATGGTGACTGACATGGGGAGATGGTGACTGACATGGGGAGATGCTGACTGACCTAGGGAGATGGTGACTGACCTAGGGAGATGGTGACTGACATATGGAGATGGTGACTGACCTAGTGAGGTGGTGACTGACATATGGAGATGGTGACTGACCTGGGGAGATGGTGACTGACATGGGGAGGTGGCGACTGACCTAGGGAGATGGTGACTGACATATGGAGATGGTGACTGACCTGGTGAGATGGTGACTGACATGGGGAGGTGGTGACTGACATGGGGAGGTGCTGACTGAAATGGGGAGGTGGTGACTGACATGGGGAGATGGTGACTGACCTGGGGAGATGGTGACTGACATGGGGAGGTGGTGACTGACCTGGTGAGATGGTGACTGACATGGGGAGGTGGTGACTGACCTGGGGAGGTGCTGACTGAAATGGGGAGTGTTTTCCAACTACAAGCAAAAACATCAGCTTGACTTTTCAAACAAATATCAAGCAAATCACACAAAAATCAAAACAAAATAAAATAAAATTTGAAAAGTTTATTAAAAAGGAAAACATTAATAGTAAACACAATATATAGCTAGTAAAAGTAAATATAACATCTAACAGACAAATATCAGCAGCACAGAAACAAATACTACTGACCCAAGCAGTCTGTTTCATGTTCATTGTAAAACAAAACGTTATGCTGAAAGGTTGCCGACTTCTGGAGTTGTTTAATACCTCGGAACTCCACAGGTAGCGTAACACAACATGGGTATGTCTGGACAAGGGGAAGACCTTCGTCAATTTTTTTTATACACAATTGATGATGAGAGAAAACTTATTGCACACTATGGATGATTATTAATTATTTTTTTGTGTGTGTCTTCGAGTGTGTGTCTGCATGCTTGTGGTATGGTATGATGTGTGTGTGTGTGTATGTATGTGCATGCTTGTGGTATGGTATGATGTGTGTGTGTGTGTGTGTGTCTGTGTGTGTGTGTGTATGTGCATGCTTGTGGTATGGTATGATGTGTGTGTGTGTGTGTCTGTGTGTGTGTGTGTGTGTGTGTGTGTGTGTGTGTATGTGCATGCTTGTGGTATGTGTATGTGCATGCTTGTGGTATGGTGTGTGTGTGTGTGTGTGTGTGTGTGTGTGTGTGTGTGTGTGTGTGTGTGTGTGTGTGTGTGTGTGTGTGGTGTGCATGTGTGTGTGGTGTGTGTGTGTGTGTGGTATGGTGTGAATGTGTGTGTGTGGGGGGGGTTGTGGTGTATGTGGATGTGTGTGTGTGTGTGTGTGTGTGTGTGTGTGCACACACATGAGTACATATTTTTCAACTTTAATTTTCACTGAGTACTTTACAATAAAGAGGAGTACTTTAAGGGCAAGAAAGTGTTTTTTCCCTCTGTCCCTATGTCAGTATTATCACACCATCTTCTTTAACATTCTATTAGTAGAGAGGGAATATGTAAAAAACTGAATAAAAATAATATCAACACAATCCAAAAGAAGTGACATATAAGATTGAAGAGTCAAAACATATTGAGACAGCAAAAACATTGATGATTCTACCTTTTTTAAAATATAACCAAAAGTAATATTCATAACAGAAGCATGCTGTACATATCACAGAAACAACAGGCATTCACTGACGAAAGAAATACATCCCCAATTGGATTTCCATACATATTCTAATAACACACATGCATGTAAATAATTCATAATCAGTCTTTTTAGTAATCACCAATGGTGGAACTAATTAAACATTTTCATCACTAAAACAGACCCATTTTATTTTCTTGTTTTGCCCCCCTACCCAATTATATAAATATTATTTTTAATATAACTGACCATTAAGCATTAAATTTGTCAAAAGTTTAAAAATTAAATGAAATCAAATATAGTTATTTTTTAATTTTTTGAAGTCTTTGAATTTTCAATGTTTGTATTATCAAAATAATAACATAATAACAACATAATCACAATTGTAAAAATATCTGATATTATCACACATCATGTGAAAGTACTTGGCAGGAACAGGGGAGGGGGCATCTCATAAGTTCAATAGGATTGAGGATATATGCTATATACACATGGCTGGATGACTAGTGGGTTTGAATATAAAATTTTGCTGAATTAGCAACTTCTCAAAGGTTTCATGTCATTGTATCTACACAAGGATAATGGACATTGATGCATTAAATAATGCATGAAAACACACCCTGTAGTAATGGATGAAAATACATCCGGCAATAATGCTGTGTTTGTCAGACAATACATTCTGTAGTTCTGTATTGGTTGTGATAATGTACACTCTGTGCATACCCTATTAATACACCTGTTAATACACCTAAGTCTGCTTATTGAGGTCAGATCAATATAATTTCTTGTTTTGACGATGAAAAAAGATAATTATTATTAGTTTTTTTTATATTTGTTATTTTTTCTGTTGCATTGTACGTTTTGCAAACTTAAAAACAAATTAAAATGTTGTCAGGGTTGTTTTGAGGTTAAAAAAAATTAAATGAGCATATTACTATTTTTAATATTTTATTTTTTATTCCTGGGAACTTAAGATCAGCCTCATATTCAGAGCAAAAACAGTAACTGGTCTTGGCTATATTGTACAAGTGAGTGAGTGAGTGAGTATGGTTTTACGGCACTTTTAGCAATATTCAAGCAACATCATGGCGTGGGGGACACCACAAATGGGCTTCACACATTGTACCCATGTTGGGAATCGAACCCGAGGCTTCGGCGTGACGAGCGAAGGCTTTAACCGCTAGGCTACCCGACCGCCCCTTATATTGTACAAGAATGGCAAAGAACAGATGACATGTAAAAAAGAAGAAGTTGTTGAGAAAACTCAACACAACAGCCATTAAAGAAGATGAAGAATTAACATGAACAAAACGTAGACGGACAACATGGAGACATAGAAATACTGACTGGCCGTTAGCTATGGGCAGCGCTGGACGTGACAAACTGAATGCTTGGTAAATATTGTATTATGGGAGCTTTTTGCGAGACCAGGCTCGTAGTAATTTCAATGTATGTTGAAATGATGCAAAGTGGATTGTAATTGGGCAGAATGTTTTCATATTTTAAAAAAACAGTTGAATACATAGTGTGTGGGAGAGAGTTGTTTTTGATGCTGCTTTGAACAGTATTCCAGTTATGTAAGGGCGTGGAAGGAAAGCCTGACTGATGCATGTCTTTACCACCTTGTTGAAACCCATGAGCACAGGTATCGTGTTGATTAAACCCTATAAACATAATCGGGTAATATAGTAAAGTAGAGTAAAGTAAAGTAAAGTATAGTAAGTAGAGTAAGTAAAGTAAAGTAAAGTAAAGTAAAGTAAAGTAAAGTAAAGTAAAGTAAAGTATAGTATAGTATAGTATAGTAAAGTAAAGTAAAGTAAGTAAAGTAAAGTAAGTAAAGTAAAGTAAAGTAAAGTAAGTAGAGTAAAGTAAAGTATAGTATAGTATAGTATAGTATAGTATAGTATAGTATAGTAAAGTAAAGTAAAGTAAAGTAAAGTAAAGTAAAGTAAAGAAGTCTGATATATTTAAGTACGAATGTCCATTTATTAATTACCTCAGCCTGCTAAAGGGAAATAACTGATGATTGATGTTAAGTACACTTGTACCGAAAAGGAGAATGGGATCTTCCGGAGTCAACATTCATTCATGTACTAAACAATAAGAACACTGAACACCTGGTTATACATTTCTCTGTCGCCTTGATCCGTGTCAGTTTAAAAAGGAGAGAAGTTCCAGCCATGTTGCAAACCCTTACGATGTCGTGAAACCAACGAGGATAGATAGGTGTTGGCACACTGAGCTTCATCTCCAGGGGGAGTCTGAGATTGGTTAAACTCCTGACCACAGGATTCCCTTACGGAATGAGAAACACTGTTGAAGGTTGTAAGTGAAACTGCTGAAAAAAATATTGGTTAGGGAAGTAGTACTTTCATCCCACTTTTGTTAATTAACACTTGACATGTGATATATTTACGAGATTACCATGAATGACCTTCACAGTGTTGGGAATAGAGCCACGCAGGGAATAGAGCCACGCAGGGAATAGAGCCACGCAGGGAATAGAGCCACGCAGGGAATAGAGCCACGCAGGCCATAAGTGAACACCTCAGCCGCAGTCCCGACACATAGGATGTGTATTGTGTGTTTCTCATTTTAGAGTGCTCAATTACATGTAGCTTATAAAAAAAGAATTTCTTTTGAACCCTACCCATTCATTTATCCTCTCGCTCTGGAAAAAAACAAATTCATTTCCATTTAACAAAAATCCTCGCCATATTTCAGCGATAGAAACTACCTGTTTTAGTCCTCTACTCCTGATAATGATAACAGCAAAACCCTTGATAATGGCAAATATCTACTAGCCTTATAATACCTTAACTATTGTGCAGTTTGGCAAGGACTCCAGGACCAGTGCTAATTTCTATCACTGTATTTCATCGGTTGGATGGCCTTTTGATGAAGGAGAATAAACAGTAGATAGGCAAATAGTACAATCATTGTTTAATGTGTGGATGACACAGACCATGTGCTCAACTGTACAGTACATGTACAAATATGAAAATGGTTACAAAACTGTCGTTCATTGAGTTTAATGGAGTGTAAGGTTGAAGGATGAGAGAAACGGAAATGGCGATGACAAAATACTCTGACAAGCATATAAAAAATACGAAGATAACGAATGTCGGATTTTCATTAATTTGTAACAGTATATACTCATATCCATTTATCTAGGAGTCATTGAAGAAGACATATAGATTCACGCTTCTATGTAAGTGCCAATTTAAATGTTGACATCCATAAAACAAATTAAGCTTTGATACAGCTTGTTTGAAAAGAGGTGCATTTGGTATTTTGCCAAATTATCGTTCCGGATCGCTTGTAAAAATATCACCAAATTTGTCAGTTATGGTGTTGTTAATTGTTTACCGTGAGTACACCTGATCACTTAATTTCCAAATTTATAATCTCTTAGTATGTTTAAGTGAGTGATTTATTGGGTTTAATGCCACTTTGAACAGTTTTCCAGTTATATCACAGCATATCAGCTAAATGTGGGAAGAAAGCCAAAAGTAATGCAAGTACTAGTTGTTTGGTGAAACCCACAAGCACGGGAATGGTGCTGACAAACCCAGAAACATAATCAGGGCGAACCTGGATTTAAAACCACGATCATAGATTCCTGGCATGCCCAAGGGAAGCAACTATGCATAGTGAATTGCATTGAAGTTGAATGTGCGCACTCAGCAATATCTTGTCTAATGGCTCCAAGATAGTAATTTCTCAGAAACTATTTTAATAGCATATTTCAATACAATAATCTGAGGTTTTCAAATGAAATATTGATACCCAGTTCGGGCAAGTTCTTCTTATACCAAAACATTCTTTCCCTTATTCTAGCTAATTTTGTATGCAATGTCAACTGATATAAAACTAAAACTTACTTCTTATAGAATTCATATTACACAACATCAAACATTTTTTTGTCTCGAAGACAAAACTGATAATTGAACAAAACCAAATATATTCAATGAATGACTTCTTCCTCTATATTGCACAACTACAACAACGACTTTCTAGACACATCTTAATTATTAATAATAATTATAATTTAACACAATTGCATAAATGCTTACCTGAGCTAGGGATACTGTCTGGGGAACAACAATATATAACACAAAGTCAACAATACGGTAAATCTGCGCAAGGACAGCTTCGTGCTGTAGAAATATTGCTCCAGGTATTTAACAGTACGTAATATTGCTCAGGGTATTTAACAATACATAATATTGCATCTGAAGCATAATAGATGACAACCATTGAGTTGTATTAGTATTTTGTACATAGAACATCTGAGTGAGTGAGTGAGTATGGTTTTACGCCGCTTTTAGCAATATTCCAGCAATATCACGGCGGAGGACACCAGACATGGGCTTCACACATTGTACCCATGTCGGGAATAGAACCTGGGTCTTTGGCGTGATGTAGAACATCTGAAAACAGCATAGTACACACAGAGTAAAACCATCAAAATATTTTATAAATGTGAGTAAGGCCAGTGTTATTTCTTTACTTTTTTACAGATTAATATTCATCAAATTTTGTAAAAGAATAACAAATGACCAAATTGGATTATTTCAAATATGTTTGAATTTGCAAACAAGAGGAAACAGGAAAATAACATTTGTTAAAAATCACATTAATAATTCTGATGTAAATAAATATTCACTTTTTCATTATAAATAAACCCTTTATTGTTTTTTTTGCATCTTGGCATTTTGGATAAGATAATCTGTAATTTTCTTTACAAAATTGAAATTTCTAAAAATGGTTCTGTAAGACTAAGCCTCACAATTTATCCTCATAACACAATGAAAGAAAAAGAATCGTTTATATTCTTTCATTTCATAAGGGATTGTCTCAAATATTTATTTTGTTGTTTTTCTTGAAAATATTTTTGACGACATGATGCCTCATTCTTTGAATGAGTGTAATGACTAGTTGTGCTGAGACTATTTCTAAAACACTTACAGAAAAGGTTAACTCTTGAGTTGAGACCTAGGGGTGTGACATATGAATATTAATGAACTAATTTAAGCTATGATAAATAATGCTTTAACCTTACATCACACTCCTTATACTGCATACAACCAGACTACTCATTACTCACTGCAAGTAATTGTCTTTTATACTCTCTGCTCTTTACAAAAGTATAGTTCTAAAGCTCAATAATAGTTCATTTCTTTTCTTGATACATACTGAATAGATTTTGTATTTGTTTTGAACAAACAAAATACAAATCTTTTGAAAGGAAATTCTTAAAATTTTGCCCCTGGATATTTTTTCACAGGGGTCAAATTGGGGTTACACCTGTACTTTTTCAGCAACACTCAAACTTAACATACACATAATCAGCTTCAACAACAGAACAGCAGCTTATCATATGACGGATGATCGTAGAAAATCTAATACACAGAAGACATATAATAAAAACAGCATATATTGGCATCCTTGTGAATTCACACCAATGATGGATGAGAAGAAGAAATGAAAGTTTTTATACAAATATATTTCTGTTTGAAAAAAGTGTCATAATAGTCCTGTGGAAAATGTTATACAGAATATCCAAGGTGTTACTGACGTTCACAGACTTTCTCTGAAAGGAGCCATAATGCCTCTTCTGCAGTACCAGTGATGGTTTCGAGAGGATGTACTCAGTGCTTCAAGAACAGGACTATTCCTGAATATCTCAGGCATCGTATCTCTATGTTATGATAAATACATGGAACCATTCGCTACCATTGCCTTGTTTTGTGTCTGATTCAAAATATGTGATGCTGAGAATAGCCTTGTCTGTCATACAGATCCTGAAACAAATATATCCCATACAGCCCATGCAAGTCTATAATGTTTGGCAAGTCTAGATTAAATGAAGAAAGTATCTGGGCTCCTTTTTATTATATTTTATAACTATAATTTAACAACTGTTTTTTCAGTTTAAATGTTCATTTCAGAGACAAGATGTTAGTCTAAAAATAGCCTTCCACTCAACTTACAACCATGAGAGAGATGAATTGGGTGCGATGTTGCTGATAAGAAAGATGAAGACAGCGACATCACTTCCTGAACAAAGCTACGGAGGTAATGGCTCCAGGGTATTTGTCATAACAGAATGGTAGAACAGAGGCATGATGCCATGAGATAATCAAGGATGGAAAAACACACAAACTGAGGAACTTCAAGAATGCATGACACTTCACCTAGGACCAAGAATGTAGGACCCTTTTATTAGGACCCTACAAGAACGTAGGACCATTTTCTAGGATCATACAGTTCTTATCTCAGAACTGGTGTAGAGACTGTCTTCACGACTACATATCTATGGATTACTATCTTTGTGTATAGTATAACTATTACCATGTTATTTCTGCCGCTTCCATCCCATCATTAGCAATTGATTTGTGTGAACACCATTGTCTGATCTTGTGGGATGACCTATGTGATGTTTCGGAGAGAACTCTTTACCCATGCTCACATCACATCGTGTACAATTACACTTCGTCATTACGATCACAATTAAGGTTTGGCCAATTCATTTTCCTGTTTTACCAACATATACTGCTCAAAAGAATCTAAGGACAGGAGTTAACTTCTTTTGAGTAGTATATTTGTGAATATGCTGTGGAGTATAAAAACAACAACTATACTCCTCAACTTTTGTAAGGGATACTGATATTTCATACTGTTGCCAAACTTAAAACTGCAGCTTAAGGGAATGTTATATAAATTACTGAATATTTGTAATGATGCTGAAAATGAGTCTGTATATGACGTCTCCAATCAATCAGTCACATTCACTCTCTGCCAGGACACTCATGACATCCCTATCAAAAGTTGAGTAGTATATCAAAGTTATCAGGACTGACTTGAAATTAATTTCCTGCACACAAGTCTTTGCATATTTTTAACAGGACACATCCTTTCTAACCTCATTTTAAAACATAGTTCGATAAAATCTTGGGCAAGCATATCCATTTAACAAGAACAAAGTTCATGTAGCATGTTAAAGTGTGTGATTCAGAGTATCTGTCTGCAGTAATAACCTGCATGACACATGTTTGCAGCAGTAGTAGTGGTTGTACACATCTCTGGGTGACACTGGGATTCCAACAACAGCTCCTAAGGGATGACTCTGTTCCTTCTGCAGTTATCCATATAAGTGTACAGATATCTCTTTCTCCAGCTTCAAGCTGAAAAGGAAGCATTTAATAATCCTGAGTTGAACTTATGTCAACCCCACACTGAACAAGGGCACCATCTTTGACATCTGCTGCGCTGAGGCAATGTTCCATCTTGCTGTAGCATGACCATCCAGTGTCTTTGTCCATAGAGGAACTGAGATTTCCTCTTGCTGAGTCTTCATCAACAGAGGAATAGAGGTTTCATCTTGCTGTGCTTTCATCCACAGAGGAATTGAAGTTCCATGTTGATAATATGTGCCTTTATCCACAGAGGAACTGAGGTTTCATCTTGCTGTGTCTTCATCCACAGGGGAATAGAGGTTTCCTCTTGCTGTGTCTTCATCCACAGAGGAATTGAAGTTCCATGTTGATAATATGTGCCTTTATCCACAGAGGAACTGAGGTTTCATCTTGCTGTGCCTTTATCCACAGAGGAATTGAGGTTTCATTTTGCTGTGTCTTCATCCACAGAGGAATAGAGGTTTCCTTTTGCTGTGTCTTCATCCAAAGAGGAATTGAAGTTCCGTGTTGATAATATGTGCCTTTATCCACAGAGGAATTGAGGTTTCATCTTGCTGTGTCTTCATCCACAGAGGAACTGAGGTTTCATCTTGCTGTGTCTTCATCCACAGAGGAACTGAGGTTTCATCTTGCTGTGTCTTCATCCACAGAGGATCTGAAGCTTCTTCTTGCTGTGTGTCTTCTTCCAGTCAAATTGAGGGTTTATCTTGGTGTGTCTCTATCCACACTGGAATTGAGGTTTTATCTTGCTGTGGTAAGAACTTGTTTGTCTTCATCCACAGAGAAGAGAAAAGGTCTCATCTGATTAAGCCATATTTGTCTGTCTATGTTGATAAGTAGATTAATGTCTCTTGTAGTGGCATGATCTCCTATCTTTTTATCCACAGCAGAATAGACTTTCATTTTTACTGTAGCATGATCGCCTTTGTCTTCATCCACAGAATAATAGAGGCATCACCTTGCTGTGAGTCTTCATCCACAGAGGAATAGAGGTTCCTTCTGGCTGTGAGTCTTCATCCACAGAGGAATAGAGGTACCTTCTTGCTGTGATTCTCCATCCACAGGGGAATAGAGGTACCTTCTTGCTGTGATTCTCCATCCACAGAGGAATAGAGGTACCTTGTTGCTGTGATTCTCCATCCACAGAGGAATAGAGGTACCTTCTTGCTGTGATTCTCCATCAACAGAGGAATAGAGGTACCTTCTTGTTGTGAGGCTCCATCCACAGAGGAATAGAGGTTTCCACCATGCTGTGAGTCTCCATCCACAGAGGAATAGAGGTTTGTTCTTGATGTGATTCTCCATTCACAGGGGAATATAGGTACCTTCTTGCTATTATTCTCCATCCACAGAGGAATAGAGGTTCCATCTTGCTGTGAGTCTCCATCCACAGAGGAATAGAGGTTCCGTCTTGCTGTGAGTCTCCATCTACAGAGGAATAGATGTACCTTCTTGCTGTGATTCTTCATCCACAGAGGAATATAGGTACCTTCTTGCTGTGATTCTTCATCCACAGAGGAATAGAGGTACCTTCTTGCTGTGAGTCTCCATCCACAGAGGAAAAGAGGAACCTTCTTTATGTGATTCTCCATCCACAGAGGAATAGAGGTTCCGTCTTGCTGTGAGTCTCCGTCTTGCTGTGAGTCTCCATCCACAGAGGAATACAGGTCTCACTTGATTAAGTCGTTAACTTTTGATTCCTGAGACAGAACTTGTAGTGTGTCATTGTTCATGATGAGATTAATGTCTTTGGATCACAAGTTGGTGGGACCTATGACCCATATCCACTTGAGTGAGTGAGTGATTATGTTTTCACATGATGCAACATTCAAACCAAACAGGGGACACCAAAAGAGGTCTTCACATACACTTGTGGGAATCAAACCCAGTTCTTTGGTGACATGAGCTAGCACTTTAACCACAAGGCTACCCAGTCTCCAACTGAACATACCAGTATCATACATATATTTAGTTTATATTTCATCTTCTCTACAAGGTTTCTTAGTCTGTACATGAATCAAAGTTTTGTTGCTAAGCTACCTGAATACTCGGTTCTCTATGACCCTGGTTATGATGTCACTGACATCGACCTTGACCCTCCCTTTCCGAAGTAGAAACAAATGGCCAGTAGCCATATACTCCACATGATAGCACTTTGGGTGTATTCAGTGTTGTTTGTAGTGCTAGCACATCCATTCCATATTAAACACACAATCAGTCAGTTCTAGGTGAACTTGTGCAGACTGGTCCGGACCACTGAGATCTGGTTATGGCACATTTGGACCAGCCCAAATTGGTTTGGAGCAGATCAGTGGAGGGTATCGAGGGCAGAGGCAAGGCGGAGCATATCAATTAGGTTCATGGACAGTTTCTTCTCCAAACACTGGTAGAAATAGTCGGGTGCCTGGAACATGATACAGAACATTTCAACAGGAGTGAGTGAGTCAGTCAGTCAGTTATATCGCGGCGTGTCAGCTTAATGTTGGAGGAAAGCCCGAAGTAATGCAGGTCTCAGACGTTTACCACTTCGGTACGGGTATGGTGCTGACAAACCTAGAAACATATTCGGGGCGAACCGGGATTCGAACCCACAATCATAGGTTGAGTGAGTGAGTGAGTGGGTGGGTGGGTGGCTTCTGGTGAGTGAGTGAGTGAGTGAGTGAGTGAGTGAGTGAGTGAGTGAGTGAGTGAGTGAGTGAAAGAGTGAGTGAGTGAGTGAGTGAGTGAGTGAGTGAGTGAGTGAGTGAGTGAGTGAGTGAGTGTTTATGCCGCTGTTTGCAATATTCCAGCAATATCACTGCAGGGGACACCAGAAATGGGCTTCATACATTGTCCCCATGTCAGCATTTGTAAAGACAAACATTATGGCAGAACATTCATAAGGATCATACATGACGGCAGAACATTTGTGAGGATTAAACATAATGACAGAACATCTGTAAGTATTACATATGACGGCAGAACAATGTAGACATAGGAGGAAATATGCAAGATACACAACACTGTGAAATATGTCATGTCCGTACTGGTTTAAAAATAAAAACAAACTAACCTCTTGTTTCATTTCCCTTAGTTGCCATAGTAACCGTCCGTCAAACTGGCTGAAGGCTGCGATGGATCTGAAGTGGAAAAATGAAGTAGTACACAGAAAGTGAGTTAAATTAGTCTGTCTTACAGACCCTGATACAAATATATATCAAATACAGCCCACACAAGTCTATAATCTTTGGCAAGTCTAGATTACTGCAGTATCTGAAAATGAAGAGAGTCACTGGGCTCCCTTTTATTATATTTTTATTAAGATAACAGAACAACTGTTTTTTCTGTACGATATGTTCATTTCAGAGACTAGATGTTAGTCTAAAAGTGAGTGAGTGAATATGGTTTTACACCGCTTTTAGCAATATTCCAGCAATATCATGGCGGGGGACACCAGAAATGGGCTTCACACATTGTACCCATGTCGGGAATCGAACCCGAACCACTCGGCTACCCGGCCGCCCCGTACAGAGAAAGACTGACGGACATATGACTAGCTACAGGCTAGGAGCGTAATGGAGGCATTGCAACTGTCCCTGGGTTTGGGGCAACATAATAATGCTAAATAAACATATCCATAGCAAGCATACAGTGCAATCGTTGATGGTTTACACTGGACTTGAACTCCCACAATATCTCAGTCATTTCAATATTTTATCCTGACTCTGGCAAGTATTTGATCCTTATTGGTCAATCAGAGGTTTCAAATCACAATCAACACCTTTGAAACAACTGCATGCCAGCCCCATCTCATGGGCTAATATTAGAAAAAAGTTCTTTCTCCATCACTGTAGTAGGCATATGGACAAAATTATACGTTCTGTTTTAGTTTCAATGCAAGACAATATTGTTGACAAGTAACTTAATTATTTACCCCTGTAAGACTTTAAGAGAGAAACAATTTTTTCATGAACCTAGAAGTGTATTATTGGTATCACAATTTCAATTTTTTTATGTCAATAACACATTAAAAATTTGTGATATCTAAATTAATTTAGTGTTATCCAAAATCTTATTTGAGATATCTATAATTAAGTTTTTTATATCAATAATTCCATTAAGTGATATCTAAAATACATTGGATTTATTGATATCTCAAAACTGAATTTGTGATATCAGTATATGAAGTATTGATAGGGAATTAAATAGGAAATAAATAGTAAAATATGCAAAGTATAAGTGGTAAGACATGTTTAAAGAAAACAAGATAGAAATCCACTTTCAGATGTATTTCAAATATTGCCGACAACATAGAGTTTGAAAATTAGCACTTCTCCCTCCCTCTCTGACTTTCCCAACACTGTCATCAAGCAAGCTGTGTCATAACATAAAATAACGGGATCGGGTGGTCAGGCTCGCTGACTTGGTTGATACATGTCATCATATCCCAATTGTGTAGATCGATGCTCATGATGTCAGTCACTGGATTGTCTGGTCCAGACTTGATTATTTACAGACTGCTGTCATATAGCTGGAATATTGCTGAGTGCGGCGTTAAACAACAACCTACCAACCATAATATAAAACTATAACGCTCTCACGTCAGAGAACGGAAGACTACTGGTCCCCCATCTCACATACCCATCTAGCTGGTGCGTGACCAGCCAGCGTTGCACGTCGTCGCGTGACATGTTGTGTGTGAGAGGCTGATGTCCCTGAGGTATGGCCAGCTCGGTGCCTGGGTGGGTGTTGCGGTGAGGGTTGCCGGCGTACACTAGCCGGTTCTCGGTCGTACTCTCTAGTGCATCTACTTGATCTACAAGTCAAATATGATCTTGTTTCTGTAATGCACAATTCACTTATACATAGGTAATAAACAGCTTAACCTTTCTCATTTAATGGTTGAACAATTGACTGGAACAATTGACTTGCCTTTGCATGTGTTTGTGATGAGTGCCACTGGAGGGGCAGGATATGCTCACCATTTCGTGAACACCTGGTGTAATTAATATTTGATAGTGATTTATTAACACATGTTCATGACATAGTCGGAATCGTACAATCAATTTCTCATGAATATGGAAAGGGTCTTGGCACTTTTATTTACAGATAGTTTGATTAGATTGGATAGATAAAAACAAAAACAATTTGGAGTAGCTCAATAGTTTCTACTTAGCATAAAGTTGTTCAGGTCAGTGATGAGTTAGACACTTATTTGTATTTGAAGTTCATGATAATTGATGTTGTTACAGCAACAGGTCCATCATCATTTATCATCCATTGCTTGGAGAGATCAGTGAAATCTACTGGAGACAATGAAATTGATATCTCCTCAGAGACATTGCTTTGAAGACCATTGTGACATCATCTGTCACCATGACGATGTAATCAAATGACATCACAATTCTCTCTTTCACTGAAGCTGGTTACCTGTACTTTTTTTCAACTCAAGACACTGGCTATTACTCTTGGAAGAATGATGTTCGATAAAAAATTCATCAATTTCACAAACATTTTGATATCAACGATATGAACACACATTGATAGAAGCCTGAGAGTGTGAAACTTTTATTGACTCTTGTGGGATTCTCTATGAAGATACCAGTTCGTCATAGAAAAGTGAACAAAATTTTTCTTCAGTGACAAAAATGTTGTCTGATGCAGTTCTCTATTTTGACATGTACCATATGTTCCCGTGTTTTTCCAGGTGAACATTTGACTTGCCTTTGCATGTGTTTGTGATGGGTGTCACCGGAGAGGCAGGATATGCTCACCTTTCTCGCCAACACCTGATATAATTACTATTTGATAGTTTTCATAACCACATGCTCAATATATGGTCGGAATTGTACAAGCGACTCTGCTTTTAGCAGAGATTTCTTATGAATATAGAAAGGGTTTTGTCGCTATTATTTTTTCACTTACCTGTAGATTGTGATTGAAGCACATTTGACCTTTTACCACGTCCTCGCAGCTCCTTCAGCATACCAGACATGGATTTCTCAAAGGGGTATTTCCCGCTAAAGTCAAAGAACAACTTGGCACCGAGGATCATCCCAAGCCAGCCATCCGGCCGGTACTTCTTCTGCATCATCAGTGGGATGTAGTCTTTCCGTAACTGAAACGTGTACTCCGCCTCTGTGGGGAGAAGGACAGATGCATTGATTCATTCTTATGAAGTGAGTGAGTGAGTGAGTGAGTGAGTTGGGTTTAACGCCGCTTTTAACAGTATTCCAGTTATATCACGGCGTGTCAGCTTAATGTGGGAGGAAAGCCCGAAGTTATGCAGGTCTCAGACGTTTACCACTTAGGTGAAACCCACGAGCAGGGGTATGGTGCTGACAAAACTAGAAACATAATCGGGGCGAACCGGGATTTGAACCCACAATCATAGGTTTCTGGCATGCCCAAGGCACAGCGAATCGCAGCGCCTTAGACAGCTGGGCCACCCGTGCCCCCTTCTATGAAGTGGTCTATATGGTATTTTATTATATAAATGGCAGTGAGATAGTCGATCTATCAGTGAAATGAACCCACTATCTCTGCCGATTGATGAAAAACTGATAGCATCTCTCTCAAGAATGGTGATATCATAAACTGTATTTGACGTAATAAGCACCCTGCTCTAATAAGCGCCCATGGTGATATTTACTAATATATTGGCTAGTGAATGATCCTAATTAGCACACTTTTGATTGATCAATGTACACAAGACTTATTTAGTCATGTATAATACACACTCATGTGATATATACACCCTTAATTATGGGCAATAAAATTCTGGAAAAAATATATCTGTCAGGTATAATACACACAGATTTTTCTTAAGTATAATTTCAGGCTGTCAGCATAAACCACGAAATTTACAATCTTTCAACTCTTTTCACCAAAATTATATTCTAAAAAGAGCCCCTTATTTCTAATATTGAGAATGCCCTGGGCGCTTATCATGTCATCGGGAAATACTGCTATCTTAACAACTACATATAGTCTCACCTGTCCTACAGTTGGGACTCTGCTTTTATGTCATCAGATATACTACTATCTTCACAACTACATATAGTCTCACCTGTCCTACAGTTGAGACACTGCTTTCATGTCATCAGATATGCTACTATCTTAACAACTGCATATAGTCTCACCTGTCCTACAGTTGGGACACTGCTTGTGTGTCATCAGATATGCTACTATCTTCACAACTACATATAGTCTCACCTGTCCTACAGTTGAGACACTGCTTTCATGTCATCAGATATGCTACTATCTTCACAACTTCATATAGTCTCACCTGTCCTACAGTTGGGACACTGCTTGTGTGTCATCAGATATGCTACTATCTTAACAACTGCATATAGTCTCACCTGTCCTACAGTTGGGACACTGCTTGTGTGTCATCAGATATGCTACTATCTTAACAACTACAACTAGTCTCACCTGTCCTACAGTTGGGACACTGCTTGTGTGTCATCAGATATGCTACTATCTTCACAACTACATATAGTCTCACCTGTCCTACAGTTGAGACACTGCTTTCATGTCATCAGATATACTACTATCTTAACAACTACATATAGTCTCACCTGTCCTACAGTTGGGACACTGCTTGTGTGTCATCAGATATGCTACTATCTTAACAACTACATATAGTCTCACCTGTCTTACAGTTGGGACTCTGCTTGTGTGTCATCAGATATACTACTATCTTAACAACTACATATAGTCTCACCTGTCCTACAGTTGGGACACTGCTTGTGTGTTATCGGATATACTACTATCTTAACAACTACATATAGTCACACCTGTCCTACAGTTGAGACACTGCTTGTGTGTCATCAGATATGCTACTATCTTAACAACTACATATAGTCTCACCTGTCCTACAGTTGGGACACTGCTTGTGTGTCATCCGAAATACTACTATCTTAACAACTACATATAGTCTCACCTGTCCTACAGTTGGGACACTGCTTGTGTGTCATCGGATATACTGCTATCTCAACAACTACATATAGTCTCACCTGTCCTACAGTTGGGACTCTGCTTGTATTTTTCTGACATGCACACCAGGACAACGGCAGCGTTCTCAACAGCCTCTGCCATCGCCTGCAGCGTGGATCCCCCCATCTCATCCACATCCACCCACACAATATATCCCTCTGCCTGAAAATACAAAAAGTGACATGACCTCTACTCAGTGACAGAAGAACATCCGCATAAAAGTTGTAGTTTAACCAAGTGACACTAAATCTTCATAAGGCATTGATACTGTAAATCTTGAAATTAATGCGTCTCCTAATTAATACGACTGCTGACCCCGAGCCAAAAATGTGACTTAGTATCAATGCGACTCCCCACACCCCATCCCCAGTGGAATGATACATATCCTTACCTCAAGCTAACCTTACCTTAATCCAGTCAAACAAAATTAGCACTGCTTGTTAGTGATGGGTATGAGTACACTCCAGCGCAGTTGGTGACTTAGCACAACACCACTGCCACAGGCTAATTTGCATATCATGTGACCAGACTATTCTCTTGTTTGTAAACAAACACACTTTTTCAGAAATTAGAATAGAATGGACTAATGCAAGTATTTGGGGGTGCTTTACATATTGTTTTGCATAAATATATAAATACGCTACTCCAACTACGACAGTGAGTTGCATGACAATACATATTTACACATCAAAGTGACCGTATCGCTGGCTCTCCGTAGGGCTTCGATGATAGCATGTGGAGCCGCACAACCAATGTAAACATAGGATAACTACGCAGATCGAAATAATTTTTCAAGATTTAGGGGCTACTTGTACTAGTCGGGACTGACCCCGATTTATACTTCTAGTCCACTGAGATTCCATGCCGTAGTTTAACATGAATACCCCACTCAGACACAGTATACTGACAGTATACTGACACTCACCCTGAGTTTGTCCCGAATCTCCAGGACCTTCTCCTGCTCGTTCCAGGAGTAACTGATGAAGATGTGGTTCTTCCCCCGTGGGGGTCCTTTTGTTTCTGAAACAAACACCATCAATCACTCAATGATATGTCCTCCACAGTCCACTTCCACAGACAACGTGAGGATTGGCACTGTATTATTGTGGCAGGGGCTGAGATCCTCCATGTGGGACTAGATGTAGCAGCCTTAAATGTATTTGACATTTCACGGTCCTTGCAAAGAATGAAGAAGTGTTTTTATCCTGAAAATACCATTGATCTTATCAATACTAAAACATAGATAATGTCACATGATTCTCTCCCAAATTTTCCTTTCAAACATTTCCATGACCTTCCCTACCCATCGATCCACAACAAACGACAGGTTTCTCAGAAATTGTCTCAGAACATTGTCTAAACGTGAACCTACAAACTTCAAAACAGCTTTTTTTAAATTTTACAAATCCATTTACAAATGTCAGGTGATCGTTACCCAAGACAATGTTACCTACAGTAGATTCAGTTAGACGTTAGATTCAGCAGGAAGGTAGACATGGGCATCCTGTGTAAGATTGTTGTTGTAAGAAACATGGTTTCGGATATGCATGGGTTAGCCATGGTATTGGAGATATTTCATATCTTCTGTCGATGTTCAGACAGAGATTAGAAGATTGTGGAAAACAAAACATTTTCAGTATTATCAATGATTCAAAACAACTTGCACATTATAAGAATATTAAGTCATTGCTGACTGTTGAATTCCATGTTACAAACATCAATGTTAGGGAATAAAGAAGATATGTATGTTTGTTGAGATTGTATGAAATGCCGTTGTGTTGTAATTTCAGATGTAAAGAAGCTATAACTGTGAAACGAATTTGTAGGATGAGTAATTCTAATAGCATTGAAGATGAACTCCATTTCATATTTCATTGTGAGGCAATTGTTGATAAATAAGTACATACCGAAGTGGCATATTTCATCAAACATTTGTAAATTTCATAAATTACTGACTTCTAATGATGTACTAAGTTTGTAAAAGAAACTCTGAAATGTAAATATGCACTTGATAGTAAGTATATTGTGTCGTCTACCGCTTAATTGCCATATTTATGACATTGTTGTATCAACTGTATACAGGGGCCGATGGCCTACAAAACAGAAAATAAACTTACTAAAAGATTAATTACAAAACAAATTCCAATTTTCTCTTTCTTCCATTGCCCCCTGCATTTCCACATATTGACTACCGGTACCAAAATCCATACACTGTATCTGCCATCATATCCCCCATGGGTGCTTAGAACATTGACGAAGAGGGCACTTTTTTAACCCTGCTTACATAACATAATAACACAGTAAAAGTTGACAAGTTCCACTACACATGGTCATGCATTCAACTTAAGTTATGAAAAACGCCTGGTGTACTCACTGTCTGTGGGTGCATCTCCTTTGCCCGTGAGTACCCACAATGCACCTTGAGCGTTCTTCTTAACGTCCTTGTGCTGATTTTCCAGCAGCTTCTCCAGGGTGCTCATCATATTCTCCGTCTCGAACAGCTCCTTCCTCACATCCTTGTCGAACGCCAGCGTCCAGACACATCGCGCCGTTGTGCTCTGTTCCTTGTCATTATCACTCAGAAGCATCTTCATAAACAGAGGGATGCTGCCTTCCTCTATGATCTGGGGAGATATAACACAGGGTTGTACAAAGGGGTGCTGCCTTCCTCTATGATCTGGGGAGATATGGGGAGATATAACACAGGGTTGTACAGAGGGATGCTGCCTTCCTCTATGATCTGGGGAGATATAACACAGGGTTGTACAGAGGGGTGCTGCCTTCCCCTATGATCTGGGGAGATATAACACAGGGTTGTACAGAGGGATGCTGCCTCCCTCTATGATCTGGGGAGATATAACACAGGGTTGTACAGAGGGATGCTGCCTTCCTCTATGATCTGGGGAGATATGGGGAGATATAACACAGGGGTGTACAGAGGGATGCTGCCTTCCTCTATGATCTGGGGAGATATGGGGAGATATAACACAGGGTTGTACAGAGGGATGCTGCCTTCCTCTATGATCTGGGGAGATATAACACAGGGGTGTACAGAGGGATGCTGCCTTCCTCTATGATCTGGGGAGATATGGGGAGATATAACACAGGGGTGTACAGAGGGATGCTGCCTTCCTCTATGATCTGGGGAGATATGGGGAGATATAACACAGGGGTGTACAGAGGGATGCTGCCTTCCTCTATGATCTGGGGAGATATGGGGAGATATAACACAGGGTTGTACAGAGGGATGCTGCCTTCCTCTATGATCTGGGGAGATATAACACAGGGTTGTACAGAGGGATGCTGCCTTCCTCTATGATCTGGAGAGATATAACACAGGGTTGTACAGAGGGGTGCTGCCTTCCCCTATGATCTGGGGAGATATAACACAGGGTTGTACAGAGGGATGCTGCCTTCCTCTATGATCTGGGGAGATATAACACAGGGTTGTACAAAGGGGTGCTGCCTTCCTCTATGATCTGGGGAGATATGGGGAGATATAACACAGGGGTGTACAGAGGGATGCTGCCTTCCTCTATGATCTGGGGAGATATGGGGAGATATAACACAGGGGTGTACAGAGGGATGCTGCCTTCCTCTATGATCTGGGGAGATATAACACAGGGTTGTACAGAGGTATGCTGCCTTCCTCTATGATCTGGGGAGATATGGGGAGATATAACACAGGGTTGTACAGAGGGATGCTGCCTTCCTCTATGATCTGGAGAGATATAACACAGGGTTGTACAGAGGGGTGCTGCCTTCCCCTATGATCTGGGGAGATATAACACAGGGTTGTACAGAGGGATGCTGCCTTCCCCTATGATCTGGGGAGATATAACACAGGGTTGTACAAAGGGGTGCTGCCTTCCTCTATGATCTGGGGAGATATAACACAGGGTTGTACAGAGGGATGCTGCCTTCCTCTATGATCTGGGGAGATATGGGGAGATATAACACAGGGGTGTACAGAGGGATGCTGCCTTCCTCTATGATCTGGGGAGATATGGGGAGATATAACACAGGGGTGTACAGAGGGATGCTGCCTTCCTCTATGATCTGGGGAGATATGGGGAGATATAACACAGGGTTGTACAGAGGGATGCTGCCTTCCTCTATGATCTGGGGAGATATAACACAGGGTTGTACAGAGGGGTGCTGCCTTCCCCTATGATCTGGAGAGATATACCACAGGGTTGTACTGAGGGATGCTGCCTTCCTCTATGATCTGGAGAGATATAACACAGGGTTGTACAGAGGGGTGCTGCCTTCCTCTATGATCTGGAGAGATATAACACAGGGTTGTACAGAGGGATGCTGCCTTCCTCTATGATCTGGAGAGATATAACACAGGGTTGTACAAAGGGGTGCTGCCTTCCTCTATGATCTGGGGAGATATAACACAGGGTTGTACAGAGGGATGCTGCCTTCCTCTATGATCTGGGGAGATATAACACAGGGTTGTACAGAGGGATGCTGCCTTCCTCTATGATCTGGAGAGATATAACACAGGGTTGTACAGAGGGGTGCTGCCTTCCCCTATGATCTGGGGAGATATAACACAGGGTTGTACAGAGGGATGCTGCCTTCCTCTATGATCTGGGGAGATATAACACAGGGTTGTACAAAGGGGTGCTGCCTTCCTCTATAATCTGGAGAGATATAACACAGGGTTGTACAGAGGGATGCTGCCTTCCTCTATGATCTGGGGAGATATAACACAGGGTTGTACAGAGGGGTGCTGCCTTCCCCTATGATCTGGGGAGATATAACACAGGGTTGTACAGAGGGATGCTGCCTTCCTCTATGATCTGGAGAGATATAACACAGGGTTGTACAGAGGGGTGCTGCCTTCCCCTATGATCTGGGGAGATATAACACAGGGTTGTACAGAGGGATGCTGCCTTCCTCTATGATCTGGGGAGATATAACACAGGGTTGTACAAAGGGGTGCTGCCTTCCTCTATGATCTGGGGAGATATAACACAGGGTTGTACAGAGGGATGCTGCCTTCCTCTATGATCTGGGGAGATATGGGGAGATATAACACAGGGGTGTACAGGGTTGTACAGAGGGATGCTGCCTTCCTCTATGATCTGGGGAGATATGGGGAGATATAACACAGGGGTGTACAGGGGTGTACAGAGGGATGCTGCCTTCCTCTATGATCTGGGGAGATATGGAGAGATATAACACAGGGGTGTACAGAGGGATGCTGCCTTCCTCTATGATCTGGGGAGATATGGGGAGATATTACACAGGGTTGTACAGAGGGATGCTGCCTTCCTCTATGATCTGGGGAGATATAACACAGGGTTGTACAGAGGGATGCTGCCTTCCTCTATGATCTGGAGAGATATGGGGAGATATAACACAGGGTTGTACAGAGGGGTGCTGCCTTCCCCTATGATCTGGGGAGATATAACACAGGGTTGTACAGAGGGATGCTGTCTTCCTCTATGATCTGGGGAGATATAACACAGGGTTGTACAGAGGGGTGCTGCCTTCCTCTATGATCTGGGGAGATATAACACAGGGTTGTACAAAGGGGTGCTGCCTTCCTCTATGATCTGGGGAGATATAACACAGGGTTGTACAGAGGGATGCTGCCTTCCTCTATGATCTGGGGAGATATGGGGAGATATAACACAGGGGTGTACAGGGTTGTACAGAGGGATGCTGCCTTCCTCTATGATCTGGGGAGATATAACACAGGGTTGTACAGAGGGATGCTGCCTTCCTCTATGATCTGGGGAGATATAACACAGGGTTGTACAAAGGGGTGCTGCCTTCCTCTATGATCTGGGGAGATATGGGGAGATATAACACAGGGGTGTACAGGGGTGTACAGAGGGATGCTGCCTTCCCCTATGATCTGGGGAGATATGGGGAGATATAACACAGGGTTGTACAGAGGGATGCTGCCTTCCTCTATGATATGGGGAGATATGGGGAGATATAACACAGGGTTGTACAGAGGGATGCTGCCTTCCTCTATGATCTGGGGAGATATAACACAGGGTTGTACAGAGGGGTGCTGCCTTCCCCTATGATCTGGGGAGATATAACACAGGGTTGTACAGAGGGATGCTGCCTTCCTCTATGATATGGGGAGATATGGGGAGATATAACACAGGGTTGTACAGAGGGATGCTGCCTTCCTCTATGATCTGTGGAGATATAACACAGGGTTGTACAAAGGGGTGCTGCCTTCCTCTATGATCTGGGGAGATATGGGGAGATATAACACAGGGTTGTACAGAGGGGTGCTGCCTTCCTCTATGATCTGGGGAGATATAACACAGGGTTGTACAGAGGGATGCTGTCTTCCTCTATGATCTGGGGAGATATAACAGAGGGTTGTACAGAGGGATGCTGCCTTCCTCTATGATCTGGGAAGATGTTCTCAACCCTCACCCACCCAGTAGACGTCCTGTGTGACTACCCACCTTCAACTTGTTGCCATCATTGACTGCAAGCTTGTCCAAGCCTTGTGTCAACTCTTGGGGGGTAAATCCCTTGAACCGCCTCTTCGGGTTGTCCAATGCCTTGCCAATCCACATGACTACATTCTTTATTGTACCTGGAGGCAATACACATCATCATTGAACAAGACATTTAGATGAGTCTTTCTTTAAAATTAATTATTTATTTATTATTTTACATTTTGTGACTGATTAAATTATATCCTATTTTTTGTTTCATACATTTTTAAAGCCAATTTTTCAAATTATTTTCTTAAACAGATGTTGATATATCAGACACCCATTTTTGGCTACATATGACAATATTGATCTCTATATTTCAAAACTGACATAATGAATAATTAAAACAATTGTAAAAATTCTTTTCGCAAAATTTAATATGGATGAAATGGGTTTAAAAAAGGGGAAACATTCTGAGACGCCAAAACTAAACACGTAATCGCTAGGTTTTAATGGAATCAATCTCATGTCCAGCGGTCGTGAACATGAACAAAGCCTCCCTGCCAGTGTATAAACGTTGTTATTCCCGGGGTATATATGAGCACACATAGTAAGCAGTTGGTTATATGGGGGTGAGCATTCTGTAGATGTACGCTAGAGTGTGCATTAGAAAACGCTTCATGCAAAACACACAGAGGTTCCCGTCACCGGCATGCAAGAGTTATGTAGGGGAGGTAATCCATGTCTGATGAATGATGAAAACTGTGGACTTTGCAGAAAGGATCATTGTAAGGATGTTTACTAGTATTTGTTTTGTTTTTTTACTTGTTTGTTTGTTTGTTTGTTGCTTAACGCCACACTCAGCAATATTCTCGCTATATGATGGCGGCCTATAAATAATTGAGTCTGGACCAGACAATCCAGTGAGTAACATCATGACCATCTATCTGTGCAAAATGACATCAACAAAGTCAGCAAGTCTGACCACCCAGGCTCTTATGACAGGCATGGGTTGCTGAAGACCAATTCTTACACGGATCTTCCTGGCGGAGACAAGCATGGGTTGCTGAAGACCAGTTCTAACACGGATCTTCCCGGGGGGAGACAAACATGGATCTTCCTGGCGGAGACAAGCATGGGTTGCTGAAGACCAATTCTAAAATGGATCTTCCTGGCGGAGACAAGCATGAGTTGCTGAAGACCATTTCTAACACGGATCTTCCTGGCGGAGACAAACATGGATCTTCCTGGCGGAGACAAGCATGGGTTGCTGAAGACCAATTCTAAAATGGATCTTCCTGGCGGAGACAGGCATGAGTTGCTGAAGACCAATTCTAAAACGGATCTTCCTGGCGGAGACAAGCATGGGTTGCTGAAGACCATTTCTAACACGGATCTTCCTGGAGGAGACAAGCATGGGTTGCTGTAGACCATTTCTAACACGGATCTTCCTGGCGGAGACAAGCATGGGTTGCTGAAGACCAGTTCGAACATGGATCTTCCTGGCGGAGACAAGCATGGGTTGCTGTAGACCATTTCTAACACGGATCTTTCTGGCGGAGACAAGCATGGATTGCTGAAGACCAGTTCAAACATGGATCTTCCTGGCGGAGACAAGCATGGGTTGCTGAAGACCATTTCTAACACGGATCTTCCCGGGGGAGACAAGCATAGATTGCTGAAGACCATTTCTAACACGGATCTTCCCGGGGGGAGACAAGCACGAGTTGCTGAAGACCATTTCTAACACGGATCTTCCCGGGGGGAGACAAGCATGGATTGCTGAAGACCATTTCTAACACAGATCTTCCCGGGGGGAGACAAGCATGGATTGCTGAAGACCATTTCTAACATGGATCTTCCTGGCGGAGACAAGCATGGGTTGCTGAAGACCATTTCTAACACGGATTTTCCCGGGGGGAGACAAGCACGAGTTGCTGAAGACCATTTCTAACACGGATCTTCCCGGGGGGAGACAAGCATGGATTGCTGAAGACCATTTCTAACACAGATCTTCCTGGGGGGAGACAAGCATGGATTGCTGAAGACCATTTCTAACATGGATCTTCCTGGCGGAGACAAGCATGGGTTGCTGAAGACCATTTCTAACACGGATCTTCCCGGGGGGAGACAAGCACGGGTCGCTGAAGACCAATTCTAACACGGATCTTCACGGGGGGAGACAAGCACGGGTCGCTGAAGACCAATTCTAACACGGATCTTCCCGGGGGGAGACAAGCATAGATTGCTGAAGACCAGTTCGAGCACAGATCTTCACGGGGGAGACAAGCATGGATTGCTGAAGACCAATTCTAACATGGATCTTCCCCGGGGTAGACAAGCACGGGTCGCTGAAGACCAATTCTAACTTGGATCTTCCCGGGGGGAGACAAGCATGGATTGCTGAAGACCAATTCTAACACGGATCTTCCCGGGGATCCTGTGCACATGAAGGTTGGCACCTCATTAACCCAAGAAGGTAAATTCATTTCCAGCACAGCACCCAGGAATAGTAGAACACATTTTTTGGAAATTATATCATGTGATCACAAAGTTTTAACAGAATAAAAAAAATTTACCCTACAAGAGGGGAAAATCACAAATCATGACAAAGGTAGTAATGAGGTACGTTTCTTGATGATTTTGAAAAAACTGGGCAATGGAAACAGGTGAAGGATAAACCGTAAGCATGAACGTGTGGCAAAACATAACTTCTGTCAGTAAAGATTGGTATTATCAATAAAACACATATCGAATTGATCATGATCCTGAAAGCCTATAGCTTTCACAAACGTCTAAGGTTGAATCAACCTAAATCTCAAAAGCAGGAATGTTTTTGTATATCTTGGCACTGTACAGAAAACATGGCCGCCTTCTTGTATTAGCGAGGTACCCTCCAGTAAACAGGTTCCACCCGGGGTTCTCCCTGTGCAACCTTCCTTAGAACGACGCTTTCCACTTATCTTTGTTGGGGTATTTGCAATTAAATATCAGGGGAGGTAATCCAGGAAGTGCTTCATGGATTGTGACAGAAACGGACTGAATGCATTTCATAATGTTACGTCTAAATGTCAAACAAAGGGAAGATAATCCAGAAAATAGTTGCTGCCAAACAAACAGGCCTATTATTTTCTGTGGGATTAAATATTCTGGTTCTACTTTGAATATGACCCAGACAGGCAGATAATCAGTTATCTGGAATACACTAGTCTGGTGAAGTGAGTGAGTGAGTGAGTTGGGTTTAACGCAGCTTTTAACAGTATTCCAGTTATATCGCGGCGTGTCAGCTTAATGTGGGAGGTTAGCCCGAAGTGATGCAGGTCTCAGACGTTTACCACTTCGGTGAAACCCATGAGCACGGGTATGGTGCTGACAAACCTAGAAACATAATCGGGGCGAACCGGGATTTGAACCCACAATCATAGGTTTCTGGCGTACCCAAAGGACGCAACTCTGCACAGCATCGTGGCGCCTTAGACGACTGGGCCACCCTTGGCCCCCCTTGTCTGGTGAAGACCTTAGAACCTGATTCTTTATTCAAGCAGAGGACATAACCTTGATATATTTCCTAAAACGACACTTTCTTGTGACCAGGCAAGTCCTTAGTATATTCCTAAGAGTGTGTGAGTTGAGTTTGAAGCAGTTTCAAACAGTTTCATCATGACGTGTCAGTTTGATGTTGGAGGAAAACCCCAAATGGCAACGGGTGAAGACACACAAAAGTGCATGGGTATCGTGCTGACAATTTAAGGATCATAATCAGGGTGAATCTATGATTCAAACTCACAATCAGCGGATCCTGGCACATCTAAGGGACACAACTCTGCACCACCCTCTGCTTCTCTATTCCCACAGGATACGTCAACGATCAGATCCAGCTCAAGGCAGAGAGCATGTTCTTACTTGTCCCAAGAGGATTCCAAGAATTCCCAGACACCCCAAAATGTTTCGAAGAAGATTTAGGCTGCTACATGACTGATCATTTGGTGTTCAGTTTGCAGGGGTGGTGGGTTGGACGGCAATATTTAGATAAAAATAATTGTTTCGGAAAAATATTGAAAAAATAATTTTCTTCAGGTTTACCCCAAAAGTTAATTGTTTGCTAAACATGCTGGATGCCCTGAAAAAAATGTGTCGTGAACGAAAAAAAATTGTTGGCTTCGGAGAAAAGGAATTGTATGTCAAGGAGGAGGGACTGAAAAAATATTCTGTTCCAAACACAATCTCAGTAAAATCAGAGTTTTTTCTCTGAATCGATACTTCTCTGTGTCAGTACTTGAGGACACCTTCACAGGAGGTCATGTAAACTTTCAAATCAGCCACTCATGTTCGAGGCTTCTAAATTCTTCATACGAGTGAGCGAAGCATTCAGACAATCATTGTACAACAATGAATCCGCATCATAATATTGCCAAGGATATCTTATATATGTCCAGACACTCCTGAATGCTATGGCATCTCCTACTGATGGTATATTTATATTCTGTGGCAGTTTGTGTTTGCAAAATCCTAGTGAGGCAATAACGATGACCTAGTTACCTCCCAGTGTGGCTCCTATGATGAGCTAGTTACCTCTTTGATGACCTAGTTACCTCCCAGTGTGGCTCCTATGATGAGCTAGTTACCTCTTTGATGACCTAGTTACCTCCCAGTGTGGCTCCTACGATGACCTCATTACCTCCTAGACAACCTAACTACCTCCTAGTGTGGCTCCTATGATGACCTAGTTACCTCCTATGATGACCTAGTTACCTCCCAGTGGTTCCTATGATGACCTAGTTACCTCCCAGTGGTTCCTATGATGGCCTAATTACCTCCTAGTGTCGCTCCTACGATGACCTATTTACCTCCTAGATGACCTAGTAAGCTCCCAGTGTGGCTCTTACGATGACCTAATTACCTCCTATCATGACCTAGTTACCTCCTAGATGACCTATTTACCTCCTAGATGACTAGGTTACCTCCCATTGTGGCTCTTACAATGACCTACTTACCTCCTATCATGACCTAGTTACCTCCTAGATGACCTAGTTACCTCCTAGATGACCTAGTTACCTCCCAGTGTGGCTCCTATGATGACCTAGTTACCTCCTAGTGTGGCTCCTACGATGACCTAACAACGTCCTAGAGTGGCTCCTAAGAAAGGCGTTCACACAGAGGACGACATCGGGGACGACACGCATTTACCGTAATTTGACCTACTTTTCTGTGAAAAGATCAGGGTCTGACCTGTTTCGTCGATAAGTTTGCTGTTGTCTTCTTCCTCAACGATGTAGGCCAAGGTCAACATCGCCAACACTCGCAGCATGTCGTCGTTCATGTTGATAAATGGCATGATGACCTGCAATCAAACATGAACATTGTGCTTAAAAAGACAGGTATCGGAACACCATTGCAATAGTCCATTCCACAAGATCTCCTGTGATGCTGTTAGCTTTCACGTGACAAAGGAAATGCTATCTGGCTACTCAAATTGCAACATCGTCCTATTCTGTGTCAATAGTGAGTGAGTGAGTGAGTGAGTTGGGTTTAACACCACTTTGAACAGTTATTCAGGTAGGGCTGGGACGGGTAACTCAGTTACTTGGGTCGGGTGGGTACTGAGTTGGACCCGGGTACCCACAGGACTACCTGGACCCGTGGTTAGTCACTTGATATATTGTTTAATGACAAAAATTATCTGGAACTCCATGGTTACACTATAAGGGACTAGTGTTTGCATTTCTTTCTGAATCTGCACACATTCCTTCTGACTTTAAATGTTTGAATAAAGATAAAACTTCAGTCAACTTCAGTGTACGCATGACCAGATCAATTTATAAGTGTATCTAAATACATTTTGTCCAGGGCTACAGTCAAACTATTTCCAATCGGACATTGTGTACCGGTCTCTACAGCGTGTACCCAGGTAGGGTCGGGTAACAGGGTTGTTGGTACCTGGGTAGTAAATGGAGTGAGTGAGTGAGTGAGTGACTGAGTGAGTGAATGAGGTTTTTACGCCGCTTTTAGCAATATGCCAGCAATATCAGGGCGGGGGACACAAGAAATGGGCTTCACACATTGTACCCATGTCGGGAATTGAACCTGGGTCTTCAGTGTGACGAGCGAACGCTTCTGACGCAATAAGCCAGATCACTTGTTTGGAGTTGCTGATTTTGTTGATCAGCGTGCCAAGATGCCGGGCAACATTACCCAGACATGGTCATGGTGGATTTTACAATAATTTTCTAAAGAGTCTCATGAAATAAAACTTTTAACGAAAATACAAACGGTGTAAAATATAAAATATACAAATCAGTAAATATACCTAATGTTTGTGCTACTGTGATAATTAATAACATGAAATATGAAAAGATGCAATTTTCCCCCAACTTTTACTCTCGAAGTATAAAACGAAGTATTATCGCTTGCACCCACCTCAGCTGTTTTGTTTTCTTTAAAAAAGCCCTTCACGTTGGGGTTCCGGGCTATGTTGTGGAGGATGCTCATGGACGCCTTCATCACATAAAATACATTCTGAAACACAATATGGTGTTCTGAAGTGATCTTAGCACTGAGATGATCATAACTCAGATATCTTAACATACATTTACGACAGTCGTAGCGCTAAGGTGGTCATAACTCCTATACCTTAACATACACTTACAACAGTCGTAGCGCTAAGGTGGTCATGACTCCCTTACCTTAACATAGACCTATGACAGTCGTAGCGCTAAGGTGGTCATAACTCCCATACCTTAACATACACTTACGACAGTTGTAGCGCTAAGATGAACATGACTGCCATACCGTAACATACACTTACGACAGTGGTAGCGCTAAGGTGGTCATAACTCCCATACCTTACCATACACTTATGACAGTCATAGCGCTAAGATGATCATGACTGCCATACCTTAACATACACTTACGACAGTGGTAGCGCTAAGGTGGTCATGACTCCCATACCTTAACATAGACTTACGACAGTCATAGCACTAAGATGGTCATAACTCCCGTACCTTAACATACATTTACGACAGTCTTAGCGCTAAGGTGGTCATGACTGCCATACCTAAACATACATTTACGACAGTCGTAGCGCTAAGGTGGTCATAATTCCCATACCTTAACATACACTTACGACAGTCGTAGCGCTAAGGTGGTCATAACTCCCATACCTTACCATACACTTACGACAGTCGTAGCGCTAAGATGATCATGACTGCCATACCTTAACATACACTTACGACAGTGGTAGCGCTAAGGTGGTCATGACTCCCATACATTAACATAGACTTACGACAGTCATAGCACTAAGATGGTCATAACTCCCATACCTTAACATACACTTACCACAGTCGTAGTGCTTTGACAGTTGTTTTGTACAACGGCACCCAGATCAGAACAACCTTTCACAAACTTTGACTGTCCAATGAAATGAACAAGCAGTTGACACTGTCATTCGGAATATCCCATGTTAACCTTTTTGAGGTTGCATAATTAGAAAAGACATTCCGACTGTCACTTTCCTGATCTGGTGAGCTGTGCTCTGTTTGGGACCCATAATGGGATTTCATCACATTGCTTAGCAGTAGAAGGCCTGGAACTTACTTCAACCATTCCGTTTTGATTATAACCATGCCATTGCAGGGGTCGATTTAAGTGCAGGCCCACTGGCCCATAGCCTGTCAACCGGCTTCAGTAGCAGAGGGCCATTTGGTTAGCCTAGTGGTCAAAGTGTTCACTCATCATGCTGAAAACCTGGGTTCGATTCCCGACATGGGTACAATGTGTGAAGCCCATTTCTGGTGTCCCCCGCCGTGATATTGCTGGAATATTGCTAAAAGCGGCGTAAAACCATACTCAGTCGCTCACTCACTCACTCACTCACTCACATACAAGGGACTTCAATTGGCCCGTCCCTGGAACTGGTTCACAAATATCCTTGTGGGAATCAAACTTGGTCTTCGGTGTGACAAGCGAACACTGCAGCCTCTAGACTACCCTACCATCCTTACTGAGATTTGAATTAATGAGGTTTCCCTGTACATGTATTTTCATGAATAAATAACACAGGATTTGGATCTCCTATGATGGATGTCCTTAGTGGAAAAAACCCAATACAGTTGCATGGATCGATGCTCATGATGTCAATCACTGGATTGTCTGGTCCAGGCTAGATTATTTACAGACTGCTGCCATATAGCTGAAATATTGCTGAGTGCGACATTAAACAAGAAACAAGAATAACATGTCTTAATGTTGGAGAATCAAGGGAGACAACTCATGTTACCACAACTGAAGTGCCCCGTTTCAACAACGAATGAAACAACTTTTGCCATTGATGCAGACACTTTTGTATTTCTTGTAATGGTTGATTTCTTGAAATAGAAATAATTCAGTAAGCCTATGAAAAAATGCCATCCAGTTGTAAAAAACATTATGTTGATACACTATTCTATGACTCTTGGATCATTTACTCAGGAAGCTTTCCTTCAAATATTTCATCGGCTTTTTCTCAGCTAAACTTGTGCAATCAGTTTATTATCTATTTTATGAAGTTGACATCACGCCTGCAGCTCTCAAGCATTTGACATCATATTCACACATTTTTATCACAAATCAAGCTCTTTAATCACTGCAGGAAATTTTAGGCATTCATTAGAAGAAAGCTTAAAAAACAATCTTCCCGGTATGTTGCAAGAAAATACAATGTGGGACTCACTAACATTGAAAACAAACAGAAATTCTGAGAATCTGCAAAAAAACTCAACTAGACAGCTCCACAATATTGCTGATTGCGGTTAAAATCATTTTCGCCAGAGGGTACCTTGATTCCAAGGTTATCCGTCAGAAGTCTGATTTAAGACCACCCACCAGAGCTTTGTTCCGTAAAACACCCACCAGAGCTTTGCCCTAGACCTCCCACCAGAGCTTTGCCCCTAGACCACCCACCAGAGCTTTGCCTCTAGACCACCCACCAGAGCTTTGTTCCGTAAAACACCCACCAGAGCTTTGCCCCTAGACCACCAACCAGAGCTTTGCCCCTAGACCACCCACCAGAGCTTTGCCCCTAGATTACCAACAAGAGCTTTGCCTCTAGACCACCCACCAGAGCTTTGCCCCAAGATTACCCACCAGAGCTTTGCATCTAGACCACCCACAAGAGCTTTGCCCTTGATCTGAAGGGGCCCTATGGTCTCTGGACAAAGGCTCAAACACAATCTCGCCCATTGATATCTCATCTCTTACCTTGCTGTGTATGTTTGTAATGTAGGGTTTGTGACTACAGTTGAGTGACAGGAGACGTACAGCATCTGCCTCCGCTAAATTCTGAAGCATAAATTACATAACAATAACAGATCAGATCGGATGGGTACTGAGATGGAGTGCGGTACCCACAGGATTACCCGGACCCATGTTGAACAGCAAAAATTATCTAGAACTCTATGGTTTCACCATAAGTGCCTAATGTTCGCATTTCTTTCTGACTATGATGACATGCAACATCCAAGTCTGTGAGCCTGACCACCCGATCCTGTTAGTCGCCTCTTACGACAAGCATAGTCCCCCTTTACGACCAGCATAGGTTGCTGGGGATGTATTCTAACCCAGAATCCCCCTGGTATGACCAGCATAGGTTGCTGGAGATGTATTCTAACCCGGAATCCCCCTGGTACAACCAGCATAGGTTGCTGGGGATGTATTCTAACCCGGAATCCCCATGGTACGACCAGCATAGGTTACTGGGGTCGTATTCTAACCCGGAATCCCCCTGGTACAACCAGTATAGGATGCTGGGGATGTTTTCTAACCTGGAATCCCCCTGGTACAACCAGCATAGGTTGCTGGGGATCGAATCTAACCAACAGTCACTGTAAGGCACCCTGTTGGCGATACTCTTACCCTGGCCAGCAAGTCGCTGGTGTCGGAGTAGTTCCACGTGGTGTTGTAGGTGTAGTAGGCGGGGAACCAGATTTCATCGTTCTTGAAGATACCAATTGTGTTCAGGCTTTTCAGCATCTTGATTGTGATTTCTGTAAAACACATACTTGTCATGACCATTTTGATAAGTCAAATCCTGTGAATCAGAATATGACTTTGTCACCACTTTGAGTTTAACTACAACAAATCTGGACTTGCCCGTTGAGCGCATCCTACTGTCACATGGCCCTGGATTATCCTACATCAGTCATACCTCCATCTTATCCCACCTCTACCCACCTGCATATCCCACCTCAACCTACCCGTATATCCAACCTCTACCCACCTGCATATCCAACCTCTACCCACCTGCATATCCAACCTCTACCCACCTGCATATCCAACCTCTACCCACCTGTATATCCAACCTCTACCCACCTGCATATCCAACCTCTACCTGACTGCATATTCAACCTCTACCTGACTGCATATCCCATCTCTACCCACCTGTATATCCCACCTCTACCTACCAGCATATCCAACCTCTTCCTGACTGTATATCCAACCTCTACCTACATGTATATCTTACCTCTATTACCTGCATATCCAACCTCTACCCACCTGCATATCCAACCTCTACGTGACTGCATATCCAACCTCTACCTGACTGCATATCCCACCTCTACCTATGTGCATAACCAAACCTCTACCCACCTGTATATCCCACCTCTACCCACCTCTACCGACCTGCATATCCCACCTCTACCCACCTCTACCAACCTGCATATCCCACCTCTACCCACCTCTACCGACCAGCATATCCCACCTCTACTGATCTGCATATCCCACCTTTACCCACCTCTACCGACCTGCATATCCAACCTCTACCCACCTGTATATCCCACCTCTACCAACCTGCATATCCCACCTCTGCCCACCTCTACCGACCAGCATATCCCACCTCTACTGATCTGCATATCCAACCTCTACCTGACTGCATATCCCACCTCTACCCACCTGCATATCCCACCTCTACCCACCTGCATATCCCACCTCCACCCACCTGCATATCCCACCTCTACCGACCTGCATATCCTGCCTCCGCGATGGCGTCCCCGATCTGCTTCCTCTGTGAGGTGTAGTCCCAGTAGAAGTCGCCGAGCATCTTCTGGAGCCGCATGCCCTCCCCGCGGTGGTAGTCCTCCAGCTTCCCCAGCTCCCCCACGATGGACTTGGTCTTCTCAATCACCTCCTCGAGCGGCAGGTTCCGCAGGTTCTTCCTGTCTTCCACCACAGTGCCGTTAATCTGCAACACAGCAAGGGTCCGCTTCATGTTCTATAGTACAAGAACGAAGGGTACTTTGGGGGCAAAGAATCGGTATAATTTGTGACTTTTGTTACATTGACTGGTGTAGGGCAACTCTGTCTGCCAAGGTTTAGATGTGAAAGTCTCATCCCTTAGTTATTCAAGATTTTCAGTCACCAAAAACTTGTTGACCGATCATTGCAAACATCTGTCAAACAGTCAGGTCTCACAAAATATCATGCTATTTATAGCACGGTTGGGGCTTTAAAGTTTTCTGCATGGAGACTGGTTCCTGGATGTATTTCTGTTACGTCTACTTTCTTAAATAGAGAGATAAAATGAGAAATGAGCAAAACCATTAGAAATCTGGTAGAAGTTGTCAGATGGGTTCATTCTAAAGAGAGTGAGTGAGTGAGTGAGTATGGTTTTACGCCGCTTTTAGCAATATTCCAGCAATATCACGGCGGGGGACACCAGAAATGGGCTTCACACATTGTACCCATGTCAGTAATCGAACCCAGGTCTTCGCTGTGACGAGCGAACGCTTTAACCACTAGGCTACCCGACCGCCCCCATACTAAAGAGAAGGAGACTTTGTACACAACAAAACATTATTGACTTACAGGGGAAGCTAAAATGCATAAAAGGCTTATTTAAGAGGTTGTCAGGAGTTGTTTTTCTAATATTTGAAGTTGCGGTCAGGTAGCCTAATGGTTAAAGCATTCGCTCGTCACGCCGAAGACCGGGGTTCGATTCCCGACATGGGTACAATGTGTGAAGCCCATTTCTGGTGTCTCCCGCCGTGATATTGCTGGAATATTGCTAAAACCATACTCACTCACTCACTCACTCACTCACTCACTCACTCACTAATATTTGAAAGTGAGCAAGTCTTTAACACAAGCTGAATGTTTTCAGGAGTTGTAGATAAAGGCAGCTGGGACATTGTCTTGGGTCACGGACATAGTTAGATATTCTTTCCAAACTAAACAAGCAAAAAAATGAAAAAAAAAGAATTTTCCTGATCGGTTTGATTATTATTCAGCCTATCATTTGGCTTGTTTATATTTGCAAATACAGATCATATCAAAGGTATATTGAACAAGTAGTCAGACTTGATGAGTTTATTCATTCCATGTCATTGTACCACAACAAGGTGGCTTGTTCATGTTTTATCAATCACACAGTTGGAACATTGCCGAGTGCAGCATCAAACAAACAAACAAACAAACAAACAAACAAACAAACAAACAAACAAACAATCAAAAAAAAAGTGCATAGTTATAAGCCCAAATAAAGAGCTACCATACCTGTGCCTGTGCCTGGTTTTCATTGGCTGCCGCTGAATGACTGTGATTGGATGATGCATGTGATGAGGCTTGATGCTGATTGGTTGAGGAAGAGTGTTGATTGGATGAGGATGCCGTCTTGGCTTCTGACTGCCCCCCACCATCTTGTGAATTCATAATGTCTACGGGGTCTTGTACACTAACCGGACCATCTGTGAAGAAAACACACTCCATGAATAAAATACTGATGTGATTAATTAAACCAATCAATACTACCCACATACTCACTACCTAATTGCCAAAATATTACCTTATGTTTATCTAACTAGAATTTAAAAAAAAAGATTAAAGTGGGGTACTCTTGTGCTGGCACCTGGCAACCTGGCAACTAATCACTCCAATTCATGGCCTAGCCATATTGCAACACCTGCGGTGGGTGGGTAGTGACTGGGGTTGTTTTTATTTTAATTGGATATTTTTGGGGGGGATGGGGTGGGGACTAGTCAGGCAGTGACATACAAATACAGTTTACAGAGACGACCAGTCCTTGTTATATCCCCTTAAAGATGAGCACAAGGCAGTGCAATAACATCTTCCATCTCTAAAGTTTGTTTTGTTTATTTGTGTATTTAACGCCACACTTAGCAATATTCCAGCTATATGACGGCGATCTGAGAATAATTGAGTGTGGACCAAACAATCCAGTGATTGATAAATGAATGCCGGCCACCTCTGTGGTCAAGGGGATAGAGCATCTTCCCAGAGAGCGGAAAGTCGGTGGTTCTATATCTAACCTCCTCATGCCATGACCCCCACAAGATTGGGCCCGTGAAGATCCGGGGTAGAATAGGTCTCCACCGCCCATGATTGCTGTAAAAGGCAATTATGCGAACGGGATCGGGTGGTCAGGCTCGCTGACATGGTTGATGCATGTCATCATATCCCAAATGCGTGGATTGATGCTCATGATGTCAGTTACTGGGTTGTCTGGTCCAGACTCGATTATTTACAGACCGCCGTCATATAACTGGAATATTGCGACAACAAACATGATCGGGGGATCAGGCTTGCTTGATGCATGTCATCGAAACCAATTGCATGGATCGATGCTCACGATGTCCATCACTGGATTGTCTGGTCCAGACTCAATAATTTACTGCCGTCATATAGCTGAGTGTGGCGTTAAACAACAAACAAACAAACAAACAAACAAACAGTATTATCTTGGTGAGTCAGCTTAGACTGTGGGAAAGCCACAAATAACACACAAGCAACTAGCACATTTCACCAGTGAAAGAACATGTCGTGTAGACTAAAGAACATGTCGTGTAGACTTGCTCATCCTCTAACAAACCCAGCTTGTGGACCTGGCTGATTATAACTAAAATATAACAATCGCTACAACACAACTGCAATGTTATCACAATATTTGCTTAAATACCGATTTCTGACCTTATTCAGTACAAAATGTATGTCAGTAGTTAATACAGATCTAAACTTCAGTAGATGTTGTGGTGTAGTGGACAGGGAGTCTACCTGGAAACACACACACACACACACACAGACACACACACACACACAGACACACACACACACACACACACACACACACACACAGACAGAGACCTACACACACACAGACAGACAGACACACACACACACAGAGACCTACACACACACACAGACCTACACACACACACACTAACACACACACACCAACACACACACACACACACCAACACACACACAGACCTACACACACCAACACACACACACACACACCTACACACACACAGACACAGACCTACACACACACAGACCTACACACCTACACACACACACACACACACACACACACAGAGAGACAGACAGACCTACATACACACACACACACAGAGACACACACACACACACACACACACAGACAGACAGACCTACACACACACACACACACACACACACACACACACACACACACACACACACACACAGACAGACCTACACACACACACACACACACACACACACAAACACACACACACACACACACACACACACACACACACACACACACACACACACACACAGACAGACAGACCTACACACACACACACACACACACACACACACACACACACACACACGCAGAGTTGGCATAAGAACCAGTGAGCTGTTGCCTGCAGTACATGACAAGGTGGATCAACCCTGATATACTGATGATATACTGACCTACAACAAGCTGGGACTACACAGGTCGACCTGCATGCAGTACTCCACACAGAATAATAAACACGGAATTAATTCCACCGTCGTCCAGAAAAAATCCTTTCTACCAACACCTGATCTACCACGGGACAGAGACCAAGAGGGAAGCAAACATTGTCACCAAGGACGCAGTGTTTACTCCAGCAGAATGCCGTCAAACAGTTGACAATACCCCATGGCTGACTGCTTCCATACACTTCTCTACACACAACAACGGAGAAGAATTCCCCTCTCTGGTCACTGTGAACTTACCCAATACATCCATCAAAGTCTTTGAAGTGTAATTGTCGGCTAAATTGCCTCAGTGATCATCGTCATGTTGACTGGTCGGTTATTTGATTATTATCTTTTCGTGACTTACATCACTTGAGTGTAAAGATCAGATTGCAAAATCTGTTACGACAATCCTGATTGCAGGTTTTGTTGCACATGTGGTGCTGGATAAAAAATAATTCTCTTTGTCCGCAGCGGTATCACGTTTTATTTGTTCTATCTGTTTTTATCGCTGTGATAGCAATATTTCAGCTATATGACTGCAGTCTGTAAATAATTGACTCTGGACCAGAGAATCCAATGACTGATATTATGAGCATCGATCCAGGCCATGAGGGCACGATGAAGCTCAATAAAGTCACAGTAAGTGAGTGTGGTTCTGTGTTGCTTTTAGCAATATTCCAGCAATATCAACGGAAATGAGCTTCACACAATGTACCCATGTTGGGAATCGAACCCAGGTTTTCAGCATGATGAATGAACACTTTGACCACTCGGCTACCCAACTTGCTCCTGCTACTGAAGCCGGTTAGATGTACATTTCACACTCGACAATGGTTGTAAGTGTTGACAAAGAGAAATAGAAGGATTTTTGATGATCAAAGAGAATCTCATCCTTGTGTTTTATTCAATATCAAATATATCAACACTCATAAATAACAGTTATCAATCACTATTTAACTTTTATAAACGCGTGCTGATATATTTGATATCAAAGGACAGTATCTGGGTAAGATTCCCCATTTATCCTGAATCCCAATCAATAATGTGTAAAGGTGAGAATGATAATTGGAATGCAATCAGATCCACTGGTCGGGGAACAAATAAAACCACATTTGAGCAGCAACTAGCTATAGTACCTGGATTCCTGCAGTATATAAATGTTCAATAATATAATATTATATAGAAGTAGGCTTTTCGATGGAATTAAATTCTTTCAGTGATTTAGTTTTTCAAATCTATTTATAACCAGTAACCCATTTGGGATTTCCCTTTTCACAGACCAGTAGCCAATATATTCACACATGCAGAGAAAAACATTCATAATTGGGGATTTGTGATAATAAATACTTTATCATCCCAAACTGGGTCCCACAGGAGATATCACTTGGATGAGATCAAGCGATATCTACACTGTTTATATTGCTGCAATGAAATTACATCACAATGGTTTGCAGACCATTGTGACGTCACTGGTTATCATGACGTCACAATCAAATGACATCACTAATGGCTCTGCTACTGAAGCTGTTTGCAGTACTTTTTACACTGAAGACACTGCTAATTACTGTCTACAAATTGAAAAAGTTGAAAGAATGATGTTGGATGATAAATAAAATCTCACACTCGTGTCTTTTGATATCAAATATATCAACCCTCGTTGATAAACGTGGCAAAAATCCTCGGCAAGCCTCGGAATTTTTCCGCTTTTATCAACTTGTGTTGATATATTTGATATCAAAAGACACTCGGGTGAGATTCTCAATTAAAAACGATTAAAAAGCATTGAAATAAATCTATGACTTAAATGAATTTGATTTTGGTTTAAAAAAATATTTTTTTGTCAGTTTTCTTATCAATCATTTTCAAAATTCTATAAACATGAACTGCAAGGAGGGACAAGTATATGTTGGACTGGAGTGTTGGATGCTTGACCTAATGAGCAAGTGTGTTAGTGGAGATAGCCCCTCCATTAAGTCTCTCGGTCCAGCCACTTTAACTCAGACCACTTGACTTGAGACCAATTGACTCCAGCTAAAGTACTGCTCCACTCACAAGTGGGGCTCCACAAGGTGAATGGGCTAAGAATTCACAAATTTCAGATTATAGTTAAAATTTGTTTGAATTGAAGTTAGAGAAAATTCAACTTTTGAAAATTCAAAATACCCTTAAAACCAATCTAAAATATTGAACTTTTTTTTTTTAGTTTGATGACATTATTCATAGAATTAAATTGAGAATGCATAAACAAAAAGCTAAAACTAGTAATACAAGTTTGATACATATGAAGACAGGGTTTTTGTCCATACTGATATAAACTGGTTCCACTGTTGTCTCATCTAACTAGCTTGACACTTTTAGCCAACAGGTGACAACCAAGAGAGGAGGTTTGGTTGGTTGGTTTGTTGTTTAACGCTGCACTCAGCAATATTCCAGCTATATGACGGCAGTCTGTAAATAATCGAGTCTGGACCAGACAATCCAGTGATTGATATCATGAGCATCGATCCACGCAATTGGGATGGATGACTGTGCATCAACCAAGTCAGTGAGCCTGACCACCTGATCCCGTTAGTAGCATCTTATGACAAGCATAGTCGCCTTTTACAGCAAGCATGGGTTGCAGAAGACCTATTCTTCACGGGTCCCAAAGAGGAGGTACAAAGCTATACCTGGTTATAGCGCAAATACACAGCATTTTTATACAAGTGTACATAAACTGGCAGACTGTCTACACTTGAAAGTTGATTTTGGCGATAAAAATTAACAAACTGCTCTGCTGCTTTGGCGAGAACAATTTAAAAAACAAACGAAAATAAACCTTCAAGTAATCACTCTTTGATTTCATACCAAGGACCAACGAAATCTATAAGTGTTATCTAATCATGGCCGTCAAGAAATCATCCATTCCCTACTACTTGTTTACATAGACAGGAACTCCAAACTAAAGCTTAGTCTCTGAAAATTTATAAAATTATATAATATTGATCGAAACAAACAATCCATTTAAATTGAAAAGGAGCCCTAGTTAGACTGGAGAACCTGTGGAAAATTTAGACTTGCTTCAAATTTGGCTATAGGATTACAGTAAGAGCTCGGCGGAAGGGAAAATAATGTGGTTCAGGGACTGTGAGACAGACAAACAGGGACCTGTCATACATTGATATTGGTACAATATGGATTCCGCCCCTCAATCTGACCCATGTGGAGCCTCCATCATGACCGGTTTAGCCAGTCCGGTCCCTCTCAGTCTGCTCCCCTGCACAAGTCACCAGTCATCAAGATGAACTGGAGGGTGTATATGGTCCTGCTCTGTGCCATACTCTGTTTGGCATCATGTGTTTCAGCACAAAGGCAAAGAGGTAATCGCAGAAATCCAGGAAATCGCCAGAACCGACCAAACCGACCGAACCGACAGAACCGACCAAACCGGCAAAACCGCCCAAATCGTCGTGGAAATGGTGGTCGAAGAGGTGGGAGTCCTTCCTCTAGCCAGGGCAATAACAGAGGCTCTTCGGTCCCGCTTCCAACGAACTCGACCGAGTGCGAGGTGATCCAAGTACCCATGTGTCGAGGTATGATCGGATATCGCCACACCCGTCTTCCCAATCAGTTTGGACATACCACCCAGCTCCAGGTCTACCGCGCCCTGGAATACATGTGGGCTTTCATGGACATCGGATGCTCTGCTGATTTCCGAACAACCGCATGCGGCTACCATTTGCCCAAGTGCACCCCAGGTCAAACCGCCCTGCAGTTACCCTGTAAAGAGACTTGCAACCGCGCACGCAAATGTAAGGTGAGGATGAGGCAGTTGCAGTCCCAGTGGCCATCTCAGTTCCAGTGCAGGAGTCTTCCATCACATCGGCAACGGAACTGTGTCCCGCCCAAACAGAGAGTCCCCTCCTGCCACCAGCGCCATCTTACTTGCGAGCAGAACCCCATCGCCTTGTGCCAGAACCTGACCTTCTCCCAAGGGTCTCTGCCCAACATGTTCCTGCAGTGCAACGTGGATGAGATCGAGAACGAGATGCAACAGTTTCAGGACCTGCTGAGGACCAACTGTTCCCCTCACCTCCGATTCTTCATGTGTGGGATATACATGCCGTATTGTGTCAGAGCAGAGACTCCCTTTGCTCTGCCATGTCGGGAAATTTGCGAGGGTGTGCGCCGGAGCTGTGAGAGAGCTTATCGTCGCCTGTCCAATGGTCTCCCTTGGCCAAGTAAGTTTCAGTGTCATCGTTACCCACAATCAACCAATGTGCAGCAAGTGTGCGCCTCCCCCTCCGATGTTGTGCTCCGTACTCCGGAGCCAGAACCAGAACCGGATGGTACTACAAGACGACCACGGCGACAACGAGTTACCCCACGCACTAACAACTAATGACCTTGCCTACTAGGTGACTATAAACATGAGAAGATGAAATATATGATACTGATATTTGACGAACTTTGCCATTCATGGAACAATGTCTTTAGGTGACTTATTGACATGTATCATGTTTATTGTAAATTCAGAAACAAACAAACTGTGTTAGTGTTGCCTCAGAAACAAAAACATCTTGTACAGTGTGAATTCAGAAACAAACAAAACCTCATTACAGTGTTGCCTTAGAAACAAACACATTATATACAGAGTGAATTCAGTTACAGTGTTTCAGTACAGTGTTTCAGTTACAGTGTTTCTTTAGAAGGAAACAAATCTACCTATGACTAAACCTATGACCATGACCATGACGTCATCTTACATTTTAATCCTTGGACCGTAACGAGCAGACTGGAGACTGGAGATTTTAACTTTCAACACCTTTACAAGGGAATTATGCAACATAGCATCGTCAACGTTTACGGTCTGTATGCACTGTGTTTCTTCCCCTGCCCATGAATACATATGGCTGATACGGTGTGGAGAAGTGAAATCTTCTCTAAGCAAGGGAGTTAACTGACTGTAAAAGTCCAGTTTCCAGATGGATGGAATTTCTGGGCTCAATCGTAGTGCCACCAGTGGCTATCATGAGTTATGCCCTTCTATGTCCCTACTATTGACCAATCAGATTACACCTTTCATATCACTTGCATTTGCTTCAAACAAAACGGCAGCACCTGGTCAAGACGATCTGATTGATAATCAAAATTTATAATTAAACGGGTCTCACATCGTCCCGAGCAAACTCATGTGAGCACCTTGATTTAAAACATTAAAAGATTTGGAAAACATCTGTTGACGCTAAGTTGATGGAATACATGCTTTACAAATCCTGCAATTGACCAAAATCTGCATGGCATTTTACAAACCAGATGTAGATTTTGTTTGAACTATGCACAGGCTCGTTAGTCCAGCCAAAATATAACTCCATAATTGCAGCCTAGCTCGGCAATGGTGGAACCTGGACTTTTGTAGTCAGTTAACTGCCTTACCTTGGGATAGACTAAGGCTGTGTATCGGTAAAATGGGATATATCACTGTATTGTGATATGCACTGGGATTTATTGGGAGCTAAAGTGCTTGACAGAGATTGATACAGGGGAGATAACAACTTGAGAGGAAAATCACATGATCATTTACGCCAATGTGTGAATCAATTTGTAGGGGAAACATTTGTGAACGACCTTGCACACAACTTAACATATGTCATTTGAGGGATTCAGAGTACCTAAATATCCTATTTCATTTGTCAACAGCTTGTCTTGAGAGGCGACTTATGGGATCGAGTCAGGCTCTCGCTGACTTGGTTGATGCATGCCATCGACCCCAATTGCGTGGATCGATGCTCATGATATTAATCACTTATATTGTCTGTTCCAGACTCGATTATTTACAGACCGCCATCATATACCTGGAATATTGCTGAGTGCGGGGTTAAACAACAAACAAACAAACATTGTTACCAGATGAATTGCTAAATGATAAAATATTGTATTTGACTAGAATTGACAAGTACTGACAGGCATTGACAAGCATTGACAGGCTTTGACCGGCATTGACCTCAGCTTACCAAATTATACACTTGACTGTAAAACTATTTGTATGACAATGTTGTGACAATATTTTACATGTTTGTTACTGGCAATGTAGTAAACAATTTGTTTAGTAATGTAGTAAACAATTTGTTTAGTAACATATTGTTATAGCAGTTTTTATTTGTAAATAAAAAGTATATACCAAATCTTTGTCTTTTCTCTAATTATTTGTTTTTTCTTTTACATGGTACATTTTACATATTCCATTCTCAAACCATAACTGGGGCGTGGGTGGCCCAGTTGTCTAAGGCGATGCACTTCTCTGTGCAGAGTTGTGTCCCTTGGGCACGCCAGAAAGCTATGAATGTGGGTTTGATTCCTGGTTTGCCCTGATTATGTTTTAGGTTTGTCAGCACCATACCCGTGCTCGTGGGTTTCACCAAATTGGTAAACAACTGAGACCTGCATCATATCAGGCTTTCCTACCACATTAAGCTGACACGCTGTGATATAACTGGAATACTGTTAAAAGCAGCATCAAACCCAACTCACTCACTCACTCACTCAAACAATACTGTGACACCCTAGTCTCTCATTGCTTATGTGACCCATGAAGACCCGTATGTCAGAAGAGGCGACTTATATATACGGGATCGGGAGGTCAGGCTCGCTGACATCAATCACTGGATTGTCTGGTCCAGACTCGATTATTTCTGACCGCCATCATATAGCTGGAATATTGCTGACAAACAAACCAACAAACACAACTCGAACACTCGTCATTGTTCAATTGAAATGTCCTTGATGAACTCTGGCCCCAGATGTCAGTGCTCCAGGCAATGTAGTGAATGTTCTGCTCCAGTAGCCTTTGTAAACAAAACACTGGATGACTCGATCATTATTATTGGCCTAATTTTCGATTCCCTGCCTAATCAAATAACTGCCATTACAAACTGAGCGAGAGGAGTACTCTGGGAAGTACAGGGAAGTACATCCAGTGTGGAGCTGCTGCTGCTGCTGCAGGAGGATATATACCACACTTGGATGACCTACACATTTCACATTACGCTGATTAAACAGCCGGGGAATATTAAATATTATCCCACAGCCTAGTGTGCTCTGAAGTCCCAGGCGGGTGATTATGTGTGTGTTAGTGTGTTACCGCCCTCTCAACAACACAAGTAGATGCTAGTAGATCTACCTCATCAGCCTAGTGATGGAGACTGACAACAGGAAGGGTTCCGGTTCGAACTTAGGGGACACCACAGCAGAGCTCTACACAACTTTTTGAGCAAGTTTTTACTCTAGGGTTTCTATTTTAATTGGTATTAATACACTTTTTCATTGGGTAACCAATATTCTTTTTCACACATCCATTCATCAGTCTATTGGATTTTTCCCAAAATGAATAAACATTTTGAGATTAAAAAAATGAAATAATGTTTAAGATGTATAACGGTTTTAATTATAGGCTTGACTCGGAAAGTAAAGTAGCTGCAAGCTGAAAAAACTCCTTTGGGTGTTTATGCGTGCTGTTAATACATCTGAGTTTTTAATTTAATTCATGCATTTCTGTATGCAAATTAAGTGATAGTAATAGGGTTTTGAATATATATATATTTTTTTATAATTTTTTTTTGGGGGGGGATTTTACGCAAATACGCAGCTTATCGGTACCTCTACAACATCCTAAATACACTGCACTGATAACCGTATTTGGATGGCTTAAAATCGCAGATGATATTCCAGGATATTGGAAAGGTATAGGGGCAATACAAAAACTAGCTTCAGCGGTTATGGATAAACGACTTTAATAGATTGGATGAATTGGGATGTGCAATAAACAACAATATTGACATCACTAGCAATAACTGGGTCAACATTTTCCAGATTTACATCCAAGCTTACAAAGAATATTTTAACAGTTCAGCTTTATCAAAAAAGTTGAGTTAACATCAGGTCTTGAGCACATTAACTGTGAACTGCATGGCACAGAGACAGATCATAGGGCCTGTAGCATGTAAACTGATAACTGCAGGGCACATTGAGACAGATCATAGGGCCTGTAGCATGTAAACTGATAACTGCACAGCACATTGAGACAGATCATAGGGCCTGTAGCATGTAAACTGATAACTGCACAGCACATTGAGACAGATCATAGGGCCTGTAGCATGTAAACTGATAACTGCAGGGCACATTGAGACAGATCATAGGGCCTGTAGCATGTAAACTGATAACTGCACAGCACATTGAGACAGATCATAGGGCCTGTAGCATGTAAACTGATAACTGCACAGCACATTGAGACAGATCATAGGGCCTGTAGCATGTAAACTGATAACTGCACAGCACATTCAGACAGATCATAGGGCCTGTAGCATGTAAACTGATAACTGCAGGGCACATTGAGACAGATCATAGGGCCTGTAGCATGTAAACTGATAACTGCAGGGCACATTGAGACAGATCATAGGGCCTGTAGCATGTAAACTGATAACTGCACAGCACATTGAGACAGATCATAGGGCCTGTAGCATGTAAACTGATAACTGCACAGCACATTGAGACAGATCATAGGGCCTGTAGCATGTAAACTGATAACTGCACGGCACATTAAGACAGATCATAGGGCCTGTAGCATGTAAACTGATAACTGCACAGCACATTTAGACAGATCATAGGGCCTGTAGCATGTAAACTGATAACTGCACGGCACATTAAGACAGATCATAGGGCCTGTAGCATGTAAACTGATAACTGCACAGCACACTGAGACAGATCACAGGGCCTGTAGCATGTAAACTGATAACTGCACGGCACATTAAGACAGATCATAGGGCCTGTAGCATGTAAACTGATAACTGCACGGCACATTAAGACAGATCATAGGGCCTGTAGCATGTAAACTGACAACTGCACAGCACATTGAGACAGATCATAGGGCCTGTAGCATGTAAACTGATAACTGCACAGCACATTCAGACAGATCATAGGGCCTGTAGCATGTAAACTGATAACTGCAGGGCATATTGAGACAGAGCATAGGGCCTGTAGCATGTTAACTGATAACTGCACAGCACATTGAGACAGATCATAGGGCCTGTAGCATGTAAACTGATAACTGCACTGCACATTAAGACAGATCATAGGGCCTGTAGCATGTAAACTGATAACTGCACGGCACATTGAGACAGATCATAGGCTCTATTGAGATACACCAATATATATTTAGTACATCTTTTTCTTTTCAAAATATGTCAACATTTACATTTCAGTCAGTATAGGTGTCATGGGCAATGAGAATTATTGAAGCAACAACACTGACCTTTTACTTCAAGCTTGGCACTTACCCTACATCCTGCCCATACTAATTAGAAATGTCAAGGACACCATCAACATTTTCCACGTCATTTTTCACATAATTGTGATTGTGTGGGGCTCCTTCAATGCCAGCCATTCATCATTCATTCCAAACATGTTATGTCACATGGTTAACAGACACAGAAAATAGACCGGGGGAGCGGGTGGGGGGGGTAGCCTAGTGGTTAAAGCGTTCGCTTGTCATGCCGAATACCCGGGTTTGATTTCCAACATGGGTACAAATATTGTTGAATGGGAAATAAAGTTAGAAAATATTTCGAAGTGTTATCTGCGTATGAATTTGTTTCTTGATTAGAATTTTATTTTTTTTAAATATTTGTTTCTCAATTACAAATTTGAACAGTCTTCTATTTGTATTTGGAAAATGGGTACCACAATAATGAAATATGAAGTCTGATTGACTTCGATTTAGTTTTTTTCTCCACATTCTGCTGACGAGGATAGTTCAGTTATCACGGAAGCATGCCATGTCATTCATTGCATCATGGCGTAATTGTTTGTTTGTTTGTTCGTTTGTTGTTTAATGCTCAGCAATATTCCAGCCCTATGATGGCAGGCTGTAAATAATCAAGCAACAATCAACACTACGGATACGTGGTGTAATTGTATTCCAGAGTGACATCACATGTGTCTCACAAAAAATCAGCGAGAGAGAAAGTGTGTGCTTCTAGTGACTGATTACTTCTGTATTTTAAAATGTCTGAAATCTGATTAGGAATCGACAACAGTAGCTGGAAGAACTAAATATTAAAATATTCGGGCATCTGAAAACACATGATGTTTATCTCCTAAAAAGGCGGGGGCAAATATAGCCGTAGGTGGGTCAGGTGAAACAAGAAATATATCTTTGTTAGTTAGCTATATGGCGGTGGTCTGTAAATAATCTAGACAATCTGGACCAGACAATCCAGTGTTTGACATCATGAGCATTGATCCATGCAATTGGGATACGATAACATGCATCAACCAAGTCAGCGAGCCTGACCACACGATCCCGTTAGTCACCTCTTACGACAAGCATAGTCGCCTTTACGGCAAGCATGGGTTGCTGAAGACCTAGTCTACCCTGGATCTTCACGGGTCCACGGGTCAGATATGTCACAGATGTGATTACCGTACTAAAATTGACTTAAAAACAATGTGTTCCCCTTTCCTACCATCTCCTTCTCTCTTCAGATGTACCCAAACTACAGCTATTTCTACAACTATCGTAATGGATACATCCATTTCCAGCTCTTCTCTAGGATTCCAAACAAAGTGCTCTTGACAGGCAAATTGGGAAAAAAATAAGTTTATTCAATGTTCGAACTTTTTTTAATTTGCTTATTTCTTTATATTAACATATTATTTTAAAAATTGCATTCAATGCAATAATTTCTAATTATGCTTCAAATCCTCTTCCTCTTTCATGGACCTGTTTTCAGTGTAACACAAGGCACCGCCACAAAGACATGAGGCCACACTTTTGTAATTTTTTGTTTCACAGATTTATTCCAGCTTTTCCACACAAGCTCGGTCAAAATAAAACTAAAAATAAATAGCTATGTCAATCCTATATTTATTTATATGAAAGTCATTCTGCCGTGGAGTTAAAACTGCAGCTGGCTTCTTGAATCAATGATAGTGATGTAGACATGGAATTTATATCTATGATTTTATATTGTATAGAGGGTCTATATTACAAGCAGGAGACATTATAAAAATAAATATTTTTATGTTTAATTTATGTTTTTCCCAGTTTCTTTCCAGTTGGGGCAGGACAGGAAATGAAAAATAAAGAATTGCGGCCTGACACAAGTTTTAACTATTTTGATATGAATTGGGAATGTTTTAATTCCAATTTGGGATTTGTTACTGACATCTGTTGCAGAATGTGGACCAAACTATCGGACTTTGGGCAGGCCTGGATAAATATTTGATACCTGGCATCTGGTGCCAAGTACTTGATCACTGATTAAATTTGTCCATTTTCCAAAGGCAACAGGCCCTTGCTTACTATACTGACTTGTCACATGAAAACATTTGTGGATACATCGCTGACAGGATGTGATGTCCACAACAACAGATATCACTCCCATCACAACAAGCCTCCCGACACTGACACTGAAAATAATGGCTTCTCTGTTTGTTTGTTTGTTGTTTAACGTTGCACTCAGCAATATTCCAGCTATATGATGGCGGTCTGTAAATAATCGAGTCTGGACCAGACAATCCAGTGATTGACATCATGAGCATCAATTCACACAATTTGGATCGATGACCAAGTGAGAGAGCCTGACCACCCGATCCTGTTAGTTCTTCTTACGACAAGCATAGTCACCCTTTATGGCAAGCATGGGTTACTGAAGACCTATTCTACCCCGTATCTTCATGGGTCTATTTGGCTTGAAACGTGACATTGAGTGTCTGCAAGGTCACAACAGACTCATACCTTAAGTCCTGGCTTCCATTGTCTGTTGCTAATCACCCATCAGCGCCAATTAACTGTTAGCTTCCCTTGTTTCCACCTTTGTTATCTTATTACTTTTGTTGTTCTTATGGGTACAAATATAGAAGGAAGAGAATTAATGGATGTCAACTTCTGTATTATGAGGAACATGTGTATCACTTATAAATGCCTTTCCAAGACTTGATACACATATATGTTCTCTGCTTCATAGCATTTATTCACCTCTGATGATGAAGGAGTAAGCATATACCCTGAAATGTTGCGTTCCTCATTATAAAGAAGTTGACATCCATAAATGTTTTTCTTAGACTCCTTATATAGTCCAATTATTACTACAAGTCACTAATGTTCACATTTCTTTCTGACTTTGCACCCATTCCTTCTGACTTTTCATATGGTTGAATGAAGATATATCTTTAGTCAACTTCAGTGTATGCACGATCAGGTCTTTTAATCTGTGGTAAAAAAATCCCAATCGTACATTTTGTATCTCTTGAGATCTGCAGTGGGTACCTGGGTAGTAAATTTGGACTCATCCCATTCCTAGTCTACAATCACTTCTTCAATGCATCTATCAAATAGTGATGGAAACAGCAATTATAAATATAGTCTGACGGCAATGATAGTGTTCCCTTACTAATGCGGCCATCAATATAGCACCAACGCGGTAATTGGCTCCAAAAATTTAGTTACATTTTTAATAAACTCAAGTTTTGCAATGACACAATGTTTTCCCCATCTCAAAAAACATTATCAGCTGATCACCGTGAGCATGTAACTCCGGAAATACCAGTCAACAAATCCGAACTGAAGTACGCAATTAAATTCCGTTATCATACAATCTGATTACAAAAAGGTACTGATTGTTTATCTGGACTTATCTTTGTAATATATTTTATTATTTGTATTAAAAATGTCATTCAATATTGTATACATTAATTTCGTGAAATCGAGTGTGAAGTGATGGTTAGATTGCACAACTCACGGTTATTTACAGCAACCATGGTCAGATTACTGCTGTTGATGCCTTGAAATGAACCTTAGTTCGCGAGAATGGATACATACATCATATATTAAAAACATGGCTGCTCTATTAGTCATGAAACGTGACACTGAGATAAATACTTAACAACAGACGCCATGTACATTCAAATTATCATCAATGTACATTCACACACATTTCCAAATCTCAAGGCTATAATCCAACATCCCAAAGACCTTTCAGCAAACAGGTAAATCAATGGCCTGGTTGGTCATGCTTAATCAAGCTTGTATTGCACATGAGTGTTACAACTTTCTAATTGACTCTGCATGTATATTAAAGCCTGCTTCAAAGAGCATGACCTACATCTGCCTCCTTACTGACTAAACACAAACCAACAGGTGTCACCAATGCATTATACACTGCAAACACGGGACAATGGTAAACTCTGACCGATTTAATACACACTGCAAGGCCCTTTAGTTTATAATCTCATAATGTCGTAAACATAGTATGTCATAAACACTCATGTAATATCCTCATTGTTTGTTTTGTTTGTTGTTTAACACCACACTCAGCTATATGACGGCAGTCTGTAAATAATTGAGTCAGACAATCCAGTGATGGACATCGTGAGCATCGATCCATGCAATTGGTTTCGATGACATGCATCAAGCACGCCTGATCCCCCGATCACGTTAGTTGTTGCTTACGACAAACATAGTCACCTTTAACGACAATCATGTGTAATCCACAGGCAACATATGCCCAACCATGACCCAAAGCGTCATGTAGTTGTGTAACCAACATGTAACATGGCCCCACCATGACACAAAGTGTCATGTAGTTGTGTAACCCACATGTAACATGTGGCCCACCATGACACAAAGCGTCATGTAGTTGTGTAAACCACATGTAACATATGCCCCACCTTGACACAAAGTGTCATGTAGTTGTGTAACCCATATGTAACATGGCCCCAGCATGACACAAAGTGTCATGTAGTTGTGTAACACACATGTAACATGGCCCTAGCATGACACAAAGTGTCATGTAGTTGTGTAAACCACATGTAACATATGCCCCACCATGACACAAAGTGTCATGTAGTTGTGTAAACCACATGTAACATATGCCCCAGCATGACACAAAATGTCATGTAGTTGTGTAAACCACATGTAACATGGCCCCACCATGACACAAAGTGTCATGTAGTTGTGTAAACCACATGTAACATATGCCCCACCATGACACAAAGCGTCATGTAGTTGTGTAACCCACATGTAACATGTGCCCACCATGACACAAAATGTCATGTAGTTGTGTAACCCACATGTAACATATGCCTCACCATGACACAAAATGTCATGTATTTGTGTAACCCACATGTAACATATGCCCCACCATGACACAAAGTGTCATGTAGTTGTGTAACCCACATGTAACATATGCCCCACCATGACACAAAGTGTCATGTAGTTGTGTAAACCACATGTAACATATGCCCCACCATGACACAAAGTGTCATGTAGTTGTGTAAACTACATGTAACATATGCCCCACCATGACACAAAGTGTCATGTAGTTGTGTAACCCACATGTAACTTATGCCCCACCATGACACAAAGTGTCATGTAGTTGTGTAACCCACATGTAACTTATGCCCCACCATGACACAAAATGTCATGTAGTTGTGTAAACCACATATAACATGTGACCCACCATGACACAAAGTGTCATGAAGTTGTGTAACCAACATGTAACATGTGCCCCACCACGACATGAAGTGTCATGTAGGTGTGTAACGGTTTGTAACCTACATATAACATGTGGCCCACCACGACATAAAATGTTATGTAGTTGTGTAACCCACATGCAACATGTGCCCCACCACGACATGAAGTGTCATGTAGGTGTGTAACGGTTTGTAACCTACATATAACATGTGGCCCACCACGACATAAAATGTTATGTAGTTGTGTAACCCACATGCAACATGTGCCCCACCACGACATGAAGTGTCATGTAGGTGTGTAACGGTTTGTAACCTACATATAACATGTGGCCCACCACGACATAAAATGTTATGTAGTTGTGTAACCCACATGTAACATGTGCCCAACCACGACATGAAGTGTCATGTAGGTGTGTAACGGTTTGTAACCTACATATAACATGTGGCCCACCACGACATAAAATGTTATGTAGTTGTGTAACCCACATGCAACATGTGCCCCACCACGACATGAAGTGTCATGTAGGTGTGTAACGGTTTGTAACCTTCATATAACATGTGGCCCACCACGACATAAAATGTTATGTAGTTGTGTAACCCACATGCAACATGTGCCCCACCACGACATGAAGTGTCATTTAGTTGACACAACATATAAAATGTGGCCCACCACAACATAAAATGTCATGTAGTTTTGTAACCCACATGCAACACATGCCACATTCCAACAATGCGAGTATGATAAGCCGCACGAACAATGCAAGGCTTTACGAGGCTCAGCGAGCTTGTATGTAGAATGAGGCAGTCAATGAGGCATGAGTTATGCTGCATTCGTGATGTTGTTACAGCCATTTGCACCTCATGCTGTGTGTAATCGTGCAGAAATATCTGGTGATATTAACAAGCAATGGTGGTCCTGTGTCAAACAACGCTCAGCTTCATCAACTGCTGGATCCAAACCTATGTTCATTCAGTAGGAGGGGCGGTCGGGTAGCCTAGTGGTTAAAGCGTTCGCTCGTCAACACCGAAGACCTGGGTTTGATTCCCAACATGGGTACAATGTGTGAAGCCCATTTCTGGTGTCCCCCGCCTTTAGGATATAATGACATTAAACCCTAACCTGTCTGCTACGTCCTAAATTCAACAGAACTGAAGAGAACTTTTTGACGTTTCGGGCTGTGAATAACGTCATATGAGTGAGTGAGTTGGGTTTAACACCGCTTTTAACAGTATTCCACTTATATCGCAGCGACTTAGCTTAATGTGGGAGGAAAGCCCAAAGTGATGCAGGTCTCAGACGTTTACCACTTCGGTGAAACCCACGAGCATGGGTATATATAGTGCTGACAAACCTAGAAACATAATCGGGGCGAACCGGAATTCTAACCCACAATCATAGGATTCTGGCATGCGCAAGGGACGCAACTCTGCACAGTGAATCACGGCGCCTTAGACAACTGGGCCACCCGTGCCCCCTCGTCATATGAAGAACACCATGCTTGAAAAAGTTGAAAGAGCATGACGGAATATATATTTATATTGGTTGAGTTTAACAGAGTTTAGGTTCAACAGAGGACAGAAAAGTTTCCATTTTAACTGAACAGAAAACACAAAGCATTTAAAATGCTGGCTTTTCCACTATAAAACAGAATACATCAGGGATTCGAACCAACACTCCCAGAGTGAGGCAAAGTCCGCGATCTAACCCACTCAGCCACTGACGATTCCACAAAATGAAATTCTGATAACTGCATTTGACCACTTTCTAAATGGCACTGGGATTCATAACATACTCTGTATTCAAAATTAAGGGGGTCCGAATAAGCTTCAGGTTTTCTATGTGTTTCAATCAAACAGGTAGGTCAGCAAATCCCCGGCCACTAAATAGACCTCAATTCAATCAAATGTATCTTAAAAACAATACAAACAACAAAATCCTTTCTGTGATCATAAGAAAACTCCATTGTACGATTCTGACTACATCCTAAGCATGTGTTTATGGATCACTATGAAATAGTGATGATACCCAGTGTTCGCGAAAAGGCAATCGTGTCCTGTCCCCTAGCTGGCAACATCTAACATTTGCAGCAAATAAATGGACCAACTAAACAGTAATCAGTTATTAAAGAGGATGATTTGTTATTACAAAGCCACAAACATACACAGGCATGTGGCTGACTGACCACGACTAATAACAGGTCACCTACATTCGTGACCAACTCGTGTTATTCCGGGACAAGCCGAATAGCAACTCGTGCCCCTCTCATGGCCATTTTTGCGACCGGGTTCCGTCTTAGCACAAACGGGCATACCTAAAATAATTGTCAAGTCGTCGGGTTATGGTTCACATATATTTCCCCATACGGTATATTATATATATTTCAGATGCAATTTAAAGCTCATCTGGACATGCGGAATTATACAGTATGGTGGAACACATTTAACTGTGTCTTGGGTATATTTTTAGATGCAAGACATATGTAAAATCAAAAAATATTTCTGAGGGATTCTTTGATGAAGAACTTGAAATCATACGCGCATTCTGATTGGATTGTGGTATTTTCACACATAACATTCATCGAAAGGGGGACAAGTCTTCTTGCAGGTTACGGAAAGGGGCAATAGGTGACGAATGAGGTCAGCTATTCCCTGGGCACCATGTTAAAACAATGAACAAACAAATTGTAATCAGTTATCTCAAAAGGGAGCAGGTGGGGGTAGATATAACATCATACGCAGTGAGCAATTTTCTACCAAGCAAGATTGAGTGAGTGAGTTTAAATTTAACCTCGCATTAGCATTATAGTGATGGGAACTTCCCCAAGCAAGAACTGTGTAAAGACCCACCATAGCTTTTCACTCCTCTCCTTGAAGTTTCTGCTTTATCCTGGGAGGCTTTGACTGGGCTGGTTGACCGGCTGTATTCCTGTGAGGTACGGCAGTCCATGTCACGTATCCCACTCGGGTCCCGCATTGGGTACAGGCTGTCATGACCCTCCACGTAATCTTTGGGAGATATTGAAGAATCATATTCAGCTCTGGAGAATGGACGTCTAGGAATTTGTTTGTACATGGCATTGCCATGGTGATGGGGCACTCGGGAAACCTGCCCAGCTTCCTGTTGCCCATAGTAATGGGCAACCTGAGAATCATGAACTTCTGCTCTCACCGAAAACTGGTTGCCTGCTCCATGCATATGTGTATAGGAATTCAGATAGTTGCTATCACCATTCATCTGACCCCCAATCAGTTTACTCCCCCTAGGGAGGCTGCCCCGCCTCCCCTGGGGCAGCTGGCTGTACCCCCCACCACGGTTCACAAGTACAAGTTGCCCCCGGCCCTCATCAATACTTCCATCATCAGAAAGAAAATCTACGGAACTCCGTCTTCGTTGTGTTCTCCTATCCATTTTGGCAGAACAGTTCCCCTCCTGCCCCGTTTCCTCCTGACCTGATTCTTTCTGACCTGAGTCTGGCTGACCTTCTCCTCCTCCACCTTCTGCTTGGCCCCCTGTCACACTAACCCCTTCTCCCTCAGTGTCATGTTCTGCACCCTCCTCGGCTTCTCCTGGTGTTTCTCCTTGCCCACTTTGTGTCAAAGACTCGTGAGGCAAGCACCTGCTAGCGTGCGAGTCCCACTCATTGTTGCTTGCCGATTGTGCATGGTCTTGTGTCACACACAGCTGTTGCGGCCTGTGTGATAAATCATCCAGTGAATTGCCTGCCACAGTTTTTTCCTCTGATGTTAATTCACTTGAACTTGAGGCACCTACTGAAGAGTTTTCTTGAATATTCAACATAGAGTTCCTGGGACTCTCTACGGGTAAAAAAAATATACCATTTATCTTTTCTCTGGAACTTTTCACGTCTTCATATTCGTACCGTTTTTCCTCTGATGCTAATTCACTTGAACTTGAGGCACCTACTGAAGAGTTTTCCTGAATATTCAACATAGAGTTCCTGGGACTCTCTATGGGTAAAAAAAATATACCATTTATCTTTTCTCTGGAACTTTTCACATCTTCATATTCATACCTGTCTGTGGATGTAATAGCATTCCCACTGCACGTGCGGCGCCGTCGCCTGGGTTTCGGACTAGCTATGACATGATCAGGTTCTGCATAGGCAGCATCTGTGCCTCTTTCAGACACAATATTTAGGACCCTTTGTCTTTGATCACTGTTGCCACATTGATCTGGCTCATTGAGCTGGTCGACGACACGAGAAAATCCATCACTTTCTGTGCTAGTAGGTTGGCATGTTTCCCCTACAATGATGTCAGGCACTTGAGCTGGCTGTCCTTGTGAATTTTCGTGTACGTCAGTTTCATCATGATTATTCAAGGCTAGTTGTTGTCTATCTGTCATGCCACCACACACCCCTAGCTTAATACTTAGGTCACTTTTGCTGGTGAATCCATCAGTTTCTTTTGAATCACGACACTGACCTGGTTTGCAATGCACTTCATTTGTATTAGGAAATCCTTCAATTTCTCCAGAATTATCAAGAAATTCATTTACTTCTCTCGGACATTTTCTCTCCCCATCCCAATGACCTGGCTTCTCATTCAAGTGACTTTTACAAGTAGAATCTTGTTGATGGGCTGCAATAACCCTATCAGACACACAGCCTGGTTGCCCTTGTGTAACTTCAGGTCCATCAAGCTCCTTACATTTCTTCCCATCCCTGTAGTGCTCTCCGTGGTCAGTTGGACATCTGTTCCTGTCATTCTGGGAAAAGTAATCTTCGCGTAATTCCTGGGATCCTGGAGTAACAACCATGGCCCTTGAATTCACTGACACATGTTTGTCCTCGCAGTGATCTGATGGACTGGGCACCTGATCTGCAGGATCAGGGTTCGGCTCAGATTGCAATTGTTCAGGTCCGCCAGAATATCCATCTTCAGTCTGACATGGCACATCACGCCTTTCATTATCTTGCTGAAGAAGGACAACTGACTGCGGTCTGTTTTCAGGCAAAGAATTACTGTTCGACTGAGCTGAACATCCAGACTGTTTATGCGCTCTGATATGTCCACTGCGTGTAGTATGCGACCTGTCATTTGCGTGAGTTACCAGCTGAGGTTGATGAACTGACTGCTCTTGATCGCGAGATCGTATGACAGGATCATTTTTCTCTCTCGTATTCCCAAGAGGCACACTAGCCTGGTTCACTGCATCAGCTGGTCCATGGGATGGGCTATGATGCTGATTAACCTGAGGCTTTTGAGTTTGTTCTCGAGTCATGGTTGGTGGAGAGTACTGACTAGAATAGTGTGGTTCATCGGCCTTCTCATCATCTGGCCTATCAATTCCTACAGTGTTCCCTTGGAATGGAGGCTGTTTACATCCTCTTCTATTTCGTTCTGGTTTTGAATCAACAGAGTGCATGCCTTCGTCAACAGAATGCATGCCTACGTCAACAGATTGCATGCCTTCGTCAACAGAATGCATGCCTACGTCAACAGAGTGCATGCCTTCGTCAACAGATTGCATGCCTACGTCAACAGAATGCATGCCTTCGTCAACAGATTGCATGCCTTCGTCAACAGATTGCATGCCTTCGTCAACAGATTGCATGCCTTCGTCAACAGATTGCATGCCTGCATTAACAGATTCCATGCCTACGTCAACAGAGTGCATGCCTTCGTCAACAGATTGCATGCCATGGTCAACACAGTGCATGCTTGCATCAACAGAGTGCATGCTTGCATCAACAGAATGAATGTCTACATCAACAAAATGTTGTCTGTGCCTCATATGGTCACTAGGAACAGAGTCTACAGCTCCAATGCTTATGTAGCTATTTCTGCTGCACTCATAACTTTCTGTTTCTATTCCTACAGAAGGTTCCTCATAGCTCCCTACACTGTCCATTCCATTATGACTGTAATCTCTCCTTGGGTCCTCAACAGTCCTGTGATACTGTACAGTCTGTTGTGAAGCACTTGGGACATTCTGTTGTGAAGCACTTGAAACATTCTGTTGTGAAGCACTTGGAACATTCTGTTGTGAAGCACTTGGAACATTCTGTTGTGAAGCACTTGGGACATTCTGTTGTAAAGCACTTGGAACATTCTGTTGTGGTGCACTTGGAACATTCTGTTGTGAGGCACTTGGAACATTCTGTGGTGAAGCACTTGGAACATTCTGTTGTGAAGCACTTGGAACATTCTGTTGTGAAGCACTTGGAACATTCTGTTGTGAAGCACTTGGAACATTCTGACTTTCACTTCTCGAATGATCACCAGCTTTATTGTCATTATCTACATAGGGACAAGGGACAATCATATTTGCATTTTTCCTTGAAACTCTGGGACTTGATTCAGAGCAATGCTTATTTGTTTGTTTCTCCAGCTCTGCTAATTCATCATTCCTGCCACACTGACTTTCTCCCAGCATGTCCTCCAGGTCTCCATCATGCGAATGAGACTCTCCATCACTGCCTCCGTAACACTGTGTGTCAAGGTTATGTGGGTGTCTGTAATAGTTGTCCAAATGCCCCACATTGTCTAGGTGTTCAGTGGCCAGCTGTCTGTCCCCTTTCCTCACATCAATAGGACTCCCAGACAAGGAACTAATCCCTGAGTCTAAATGTTGATGATGGCGATAGAAACTTGGGTCAGCATTGCTTCTGTTGTCATTCTCTTCAGCGAGTGCGTGGACACTTATTCCGGAGAATTGCCTACCCTTGGGTGTGGGTGGTTCCACTGGAACAAAAGCTCTCCTTGCTGAATCCTTACTCACAGACACGTTGTGTTGAACTGGATAGAAAGAAGTACAAGGCCCTGATGAGTGTCGATTCCTTGGATGGTTTTGGTCATTCGATGAGAAGGAAATGCTTGATCCAGAAGAGTGCCTTTTCTTTGTCAGATTTCTCCCCACGGGAATGAAGGCACTACCAGGTGCTGATATGTGTCTATCTTGGCTGCTGTGTTGGAGTTCCATTATATTCAAAGGCTGCTCAATTAATTCATGTCTGTATCTGTGTCTGTATCTGTTCATATCAAGGGGGTTATTAGGCACAACACTTGCACATGTTTCATCATGGGGATTATACAGAACATGTTTTTCACCGGATGAGCATGCTTCTGACATATTGCTGTCTATCGTCACACTGTGGCTAGCAGACTGAATACAGGAGTATTCTTTGTCTGAAGTCATGTCTTTGTCTGAAGTCATGTCATGGTTCTGTGGTACTCCATCATCACACATTTTCACATATTGATAGGCTCCAGAAGTTACAGTGACGCCAGAGGGATGAAGTTGTCCATGATTCCCAGGATCTCTCAAGCAGCCCAGTCTTTCCGAGACATCATAACCGCCACCAGATTTGTCTCTATGCCTCAAAGAGTTTTCCCTTTCTTCAATTCTGTTAACGTTTTCAGCAAGAGATTCATTGAAACATCTCACATCCATTGGGCTGCCACATCCTGAACCGATGTCTGAGTCTTCATACAAATGTTGGCGATCAGATCCTGGACTGTTAATGTTTCTCAACAACTGTTCATCATCTCTTGTCAAAGCACTAGAACCAGGTATTTGTGAGGATCTACAGGCCACATCATCCTTACGCAATCTCTCACAACTATGATGAACCTGTTCCCCATGACCTTCCATCACTGAACTGACAGCTGATTCTTCATACAGATGCTGGCAATCAGAATCTGGACCACTGATGTTTCTTGTCAAGAGCTTGTCGTCTCTTGTTGGAGTACAAGCAAATGAAGCAGGTTTTCTTCTGTCACCAGTACTATTTGAATGTTGCTCCTGTTCCTCATCCCTCACTGAGCTGATGCCTATGTGTTCAGATGGGTGGTGGGGGTCCTGGAGACAAATAGTCTTGGGTCTCTGTTGACCATTGCCTCCCGCCATGGAATCTTCAAGCTTGGGAACGTTTTCATCAGAATATTTCATGGGTCTTGCTTGAGGTGCCTGCTGGCCAAGTTGTTTGTCATGTGACTTATCTTGTTTCTCGGTACCTCCTGTCTGAGGTGTGTCAAGATGCTGGGGTGGGTCAGACAGTGACATCTCTTGTTTCTCGGTACCTCCTGTCTGAGGTGTGTCAAGATGCTGGGGTGGGTCAGACAGTGACATCTCTTGTTTCTCGGTACCTCCTGTCTGAGGTGTGTCAAGATGCTGGGGTGGGTCAGACAGTGACATCTCTTGTTTCTCGGTACCTCGTGTCAGAGGTGTGTCAAGATGCTGGGGTTGGTCCGATGGTGACATCTCTTGTTTCTCGGTACCTCCTGTTTGTGGTCTGTCAAGATGCTGGGGTGGGTCAGACAGTGACATCTCTTGTTTCTCGGTACCTCCTGTTTGTGGTCTGTCAAGATGCTGGGGTGGGTCAGACAGTGACATCTCTTGTTTCTCGGTACCTCCTGTCTGTGGTGGGTCAAGATGCTGGGGTTGGTCATACAATGGTGAACAGGTATTGAAGCCCTCTAGGTCATCAGGACATTGAATGCTCTCCCTATCACCATCCTCATATGACAGCTCTCCATGTTCGTGGGAGTCATGGGACTGAGAAAGGTGACTGTCAACTACGTCATCCCTCCGATCACTTTCAATATTTGCAAGACGGTTAGGTTCAGCAGTGAGCGGGTGTATATTTTCTGTCTGTGTTTCAGCATGACATAAAACAGGAGTTCTGTGAGCAGGTGTCCTCTGTGCAAGGTTTGTACCTGGATATGCTTCATATGCTTCTGGCTGATCTGGGCTTTTGTCAATTTGGGTTGGATGACAATTACATTCAGTATCTCCATGGTTACCTACTTTAATTTCCTCCGGAGATGTTAGTGGCGTAAGTGATGACAGATCAGACAGCTGACTGTCCACAGTCATGTCACTAGAATCTGTCACACCTGAATCTCCTGTATCAGGCTGTCCATTGCACGACAACGGATCAACACTAAGTCTGTCTTCCTCCTTCAAACTACTCTCGTCCACTTCTACTGATGCAATCCTATGAGGATCTCCCATCATAACTGACACCTGTCCAGCAGCCTCAAGTCTCTCTCCCTTCATACTCTTCACATCCACTTCCCCTGAAGCGGTCCTATCAACATCTCCAAAGCAACCTGATAGCTGTTCAACATCTTCAAGTCTCTCTCCTTTCGTACACGTCACATCCACTTCGCCTGAAGCAGTCCTATCAACATCTCCAACGACACCTGATAGTTGTTCAACATCTTCAAGTCTCTCTCCTTTTGTACACCTCACATCCACTTCCCCTGAAGCATTCCTATCAACATCTCCAACGACACCTGATAGCTGTTCAACATCTTCAAGTCTCTCTCCTTTTGTACACCTCACATCCACTTCCCCTGAAGCAGTCCTATCAACATCTCCAACGACACCTGATAGCTGTTCAACATCTTCAAGTCTCTCTCCTTTCATACACCTCACATCCTCTTCCCTTGAGACAGGACCACCAGGATCTGCTGTTCCCATTTGCCCATCACTGCCAGATTCTTCCTTTCTACTTTTCACATTCATGGAGTCTGATGCAATCTTGTGAGGATGTGCTATAACGTTAGTTGACAGTGTATCATCACATGCTGTGTCGTCCCTGTCCATATTTCTGTCAGTGCCATCGTCATCTGCTGTGCTACTGGACCTCTGATCATCCCTGCATTTGTCATCCTTCCCAGGGGTTGTGTGGAAGTAATCGGTACCATTGTGTGTGGGACTATCACCACTCCTCACATTTAATGGCATGGTGATGTCAAGATCTTCTACAGGTGTATTGGTCTCTTTGTCATCCTTCCCAGGGGTTGTGTGGAAGTAATTGGTACCATTGTGTGTGGCTCTGTCATCACTACTCACATTTTGTGACGTGGTCTCATCAAGATCTTCTACAGTTGTGTCAGATTTTCTGTTGCCAGGCAACTGTTCATCACCAGATTGTGTAGTCCTATCATCACTACTCACATTTTGTGGCATGGTCTCATCAAGATCTTCTACAGTTGTGTCAGATTTTCTGTTGCCAGGCAACTGTTCATCACCAGATTGTGTAGTCCTATCATCACTACTCACATTTTGTGGCGTGGTCTCATCAAGGTCTTCTACAGTTGTGTCAGATTTTCTGTTGCCAGGCAACTGTTCATCACCAGATTGTGTAGTCCTATCATCACTACTCACATTTTGTGGCGTGGTCTCATCAAGATCTTCTACAGTTGTGTCAGATTTTCTGTTGCCAGGCAACCGTTCATCATCAGTTTGTGTGGTCTTATCATCACAACTGACATTTTGAGCACTTGAAGTGGTCACATCAAGATCTTTTACGGTTGTGTCAGACTTTCTGTTGCCAGGCAACTCGACATCACTGCAATCTCTGTTTTCACCTGCTTGACAATTGACATTCATTTCACATGAAGAAGGTGTGTCAGGCATTTCAGATGTGACATCCGCAGGTGTGGGAGGCATTTCAAAAGTGACATCAGTAGGTGTGTCAGGCATTTCAGATTTGACATCGGCAGGTGTATCAGGTGTCTCAGATGTAACATCGGCAGGTGTATCAGACATTTCAGAGATGACATTTGCAGGTGTGTCAGGCATTTCAGATGTGACATCAGCAGGTGTGTCAGGCATTTCAGAGGTGACATCAGCAGGTGTGTCAGGCATTTCAGATGTGACATCGGCAGGTGTGTCAGGCATTTCAGATGTGACATCGGCAAATGTATCAGGCATTTCAGAGGTGACATTGGCAGGTGTGTCAGGCATTTCAGAGGTGACATTGGCAGGTGTGTCAGGCATTTCAGAGGTGACATTGGCAGGTGTGTCAGGCATTTCAGAGGTGACGTCGGCAGGTGTATCAGGCATTTCAGAGGTGACGTTGGCAGGTGTGTCAAGCATTTCAGATGTGACATCAGTAGGTGTATCAGACATTTCAGATGTGACATCAGCAGGTGTGTCAGGCATTTCAGATGTGACATCGGCAAGTGTATCAGGCATTTCAGAGGTGACATCGGCAGGTGTGTCAGGCATTTCAGAGGTGACGTCGGCAGATGTGTCAGACATTTCAGATGTGACATCAGCAGGTGTGTCAGGCATTTCAGATGTGACATCAGCAGGTGTGTCAGACATATCAGATGTGACATCGGCAAGTGTATCAGGCATTTCAGAGGTGACATTGGCAGGTGTGTCAGGCATTTCAGATGTGACATCGGCAGGTGTGTCAGGCATTTCAGATGTGACATTGGCAGGTGTGTCAGACATTTCAGATGTGACATCGGCAGATGTGTCAGACATTTCAGATGTGACATTGGCAGGTGTGTCAGGCATTTCAGAGGTGACGTCGGCAGATGTGTCAGGCATTTCAGAGGTGACATTGGCAGGTGTGTCAAGTATTTCAGATGTGACATCTGCAGGTGTATCAGACATTTCAGATGTGACATCAGCAGATGTGTCAGGCATTTCAGAAGTGACAATGGCAGGTGTGTCAGGCATTTCAGATGTGACATCGGCAGGTGTGTCAGACATTTCAGATGTGACATCGGCAGGTGTGTCAGACATTTCAGATGTGACATCGGCAGGTGTATCAGGCATTTCAGATGTGACATCGGCAGGTGTGTCAGGCATTTCAGATGTGACATCTGCAGGTGTATCAGACATTTCAGATATGACATCAGCAGGTGTGTCAGACATTTCAGATGTGACATTAGCAGGTGTGTCTGGCATTTCAGATGTGACATTAGCAATATGAGGCATTTCAGAGGTGACATCGGCAGGTGTATCACACATTTCAGATATGACATCAGCAGGTGTGTCAGCCATTTCAGATGTGACATTAGCAGGTGTGTCTGGCATTTCAGATGTGACATTAGCAATATCAGGCATTTCAGAGGTGACATTGGCAGGTGTATCAGACATTTCAGATATGACATCGGCAGGTGTGCCAGACATTTCAGATGTGACATCAGCAGGTGTGTCAGGCATTTCAGATGTGACATTAGCAATATCAGGCATTTCAGAGGTGACATCGGCAGGTGTATCAGACATTTCAGATATGACATCGGCAGGTGTATCAGACATTTCAGATATGACATTGGCAGGTGTGTCAGGCATTTCAGATGTGACATCGGCAGGTGTGTCAAGTGTTTCAGATGTGTCATTGGCAGATGTGTCAGGCATTTCAGATGTGACATCAGGTGTGTCATGTGTTTCAGATGTGACATCAGCAGGTGTGTCAGGCATTTCAGATGTGACATCAGGTGTGTCATATGTTTCAGATGTGACATCGGCATGTGTGTCAGGCATTTCAGATGTGACATCGGCAGGTGTGTCAAGTGTTTCAGATGTGTCATTGGCAGATGTGTCAGGCATTTCAGATGTGACATCCGCAGGTGTGGGAGGCATTTCAAAAGTGACATCAGTAGGTGTGTCAGGCATTTCAGATGTGACATCGGCAGGTGTGTCAGGCATTTCAGATGTGACATCGGCAGGTGTGTCAGACATTTCAGATGTGACATCGGCAGGTGTATCAGGCTTTTCAGATGTGACATCGGCAGGTGTGTCAGACATTTCAGATGTGACATCGGCAGGTGTATCAGGCATTTCAGATGTGACATCGGCAGGTGTGTCAGACATTTCAGATGTGACATCGGCAGGTGTGTCAGACATTTCAGATGTGACATCGGCAGGTGTATCAGGCATTTCAGATGTGACATCGGCAGGTGTGTCAGACATTTCAGATGTGACATCGGCAGGTGTGTCAGACATTTCAGATGTGACATCAGCAGGTGTGTCAGACATTTCAGATGTGACATCGGCAGGTGTATCAGGCATTTCAGATGTGACATCGGCAGGTGTGTCAGGCATTTCAGATGTGACATCGGCAGGTGTATCAGACATTTCAGATATGACATCGGCAGGTGTATCAGACATTTCAGATATGACATTGGCAGGTGTGTCAGGCATTTCAGATGTGACATCGGCAGATGTATCAGACATTTCAGATGTGACATCAGCAGGTGTGTCAAGTATTTCAGATGTGACATCGGCAGGTGTGTTAGACATTTCAGATGTGACATCGGCATGTGTGTCAGACATTTCAGGTGTTACATCGGCAGGTGTGTCAGGCATTTCAGATGTGACATCGGCAGGTGTGTCAGACATTTCAGATGTGACATCGGCAGGTGTGTCAGGCATTTCAGATGTGACATAGGCAGGTGTGTCAGACATTTCAGATGTGACATCGGCAGGTGTGTCAGACATTTCAGCTAAAGGTTCATCAGTAGCAGGTGTATCAACATTCGGTCTGCCGTCAACACTAGGGGCTACTGCAGGTGCTTGAGATGTGACCTCAGTCAGTGGGCCATCAGTAGCCTCATCCTCACCACTGATAACACCAGTGCCACTACACGCAGACTGTCTAGATGCTACTATTCCTGGTTCAGAAAATGTGATGTCAGTCATCGTTTCAACAAGAGATGAATCACCCTCCGGCCTACTGGCAACACACACGTCACTTGATTCAGTGAGGGAGTCGGCTACAAAAACAGCTATGTCAGTCGAAGGTTCACGACAAGAAGGTATGTAACAATTCTGCCTACTGCCAACAATAATATCACAACAGACAGCCAGCTTTTCTTCAAGAATAACTGTTTCAGAAGATGTGGCATCAGTCAAAGGTTCATGACTATTCTGCCTACAGACACTAAAATTTTCTTCAATAACAGCTGTTTCAGAGGACATGTCAGTCAAAGGTTGACAAAACGTGTCACCATCCTGCCTACTGCCTCCAGTAATATCACTACAGACAGCCAGATTTTCTCCAAGAATAACTGTTTCAGAAAATGTGACATCGGTCAAAGGTTGACGACAAGACGTGTCACTATCCTGCCTACTGCCTACAGTAATATCACTACAGACAGCCAGCTTTTCTTCAACAATAACTGATTCAGAAGATGTGACGTCAGTCAAAGGTTCATGACAAGGAGGTGAGTCACCATCCACAGCACTATCACAACTCCTGTCACTAGACACAGGCTGTCCAGGAACTCCAACAGCAGCTTCAGACTGTACACTGTCAGACAGTTCTCCCTCCTCCCCACTTGATGTCCTCCAGGTCCTGAGTAGTTCCTGGTGTGCCATGTTGTCTGCTACCATGTCACCAGCGTGTGTCCGACTCTGGTCCACAGTCCTGGTCTTACATGGTCTGGTGCAGGACAAATGTCCCTCACGGTCACAGAATGATGTACCATCAGGTCCATCCGCATCCTTCTTATCGTCCATGTTCCTGTCACCTGGGACAGACAGACTTTTGTCTATTGTTATAGTTTCATCCTCATCACTTGATACACCATGGCCAGAATCATATGATCTTTCATCACCTTCCTTGCTATCAACACTCATATCACTTGAGGCTGTCAAACTTGGATCAACACCTGCTGTGTCAGACAATGTGCTTCCATTTAAAGTGTCATGAGAAATAGATGCCTCACTGTCTTTGCTATCAACACTCATATCACTTGAGGCTGTCAAACTTGGATCAACACCTGCTGTGTCAGACAATGTGCTTCCATTTAAAGTGTCATGAGAAATAGATGCCTCACTGTCTTCGCTGTCAACACTCACGTCACTTGAGGCTGTCAAACTTGGATCTTCACCTGCCGTATCAGACAAAGTGCTTCCATTTAAAGTGTCATGAGAAATAGATGCCTCACTGTCTTTGCTATCAACACTCACGTCACTTGAGGCCGTCAAACTTGGATCTTCACCTGCCGTATCAGACAAAGTGCTTCCATTTAAAGTGTCATGAGAAATAGATGCCTCACTGTCTTTGCTGTCAACACTCATATCACTTGAGGCTGTCAAACTTGGATCAACACCTGCTGTGTCAGACAATGTGCTTCCATTTAAAGTGTCATGAGAAATAGACGCCTCACTGTCTTTGCTATCAACACTCACGTCACTTGAGCCAGTCAGACCCCGAACAACAGATCTTGTGTCAGAAAATATTTCACGAGAAGCAGGTGTCTTGCCTTCTTGTTTGCTATCAACACTCATATCACTTGACTCAGTCAGAATTGGATCAACACCGGTTGTGATAGATGACAGGCTACCATATTTGTGAGTATCTTGTGTCTCATCATCTTCCCTATCAACACTCATGTCACTTGAAGCAGTCTGACTTGGATCAACGCTTGTTGTGTAAGAAAAAGTGCTAGTTGTTAAATGTTCATGCCAAGTAGGTGTCTCACTATTTCCTCTGCTGTAAACAATCATGTCATCTGCTGATGAAATATCAGACCGACTACTTTCAGTCAGCTGTTCCCCACTGAGACCTAACATAGTGTGGCCAGCATTACATAACCTTGCATCCTCCGTGCTGTCAACCCTGACCTCAGTTGAAGATGTCACACTTACAGGCAGTGTGCTACCAGTAACCTGTTCATCCTCAGCACAAGCTCCATCAGAGCCCAGACCAGGAGATCCCACACACTCCTCTCTGCTGTGAGTCCTCGGCTGACTAGAGGCAGACACAGATTGTGTGCTACCAGTTACCCGTTCATCCTCAGCACTTTCTCCATCACAGACCTGACCAGGAAATCCATCACACTCCTTTCTGTGGTGAGAGCTTGGCTCGCTCGAAATAGACACAGATTGTGTGCTACCAGTTACCTGTCCATCCTCAGCACTTTCTCCGTCACAGACCTGACCAGGAAATCCATCACACTCCTTTCTGTGGTGAGAGCTTGACTCACTAGAGGCAGACACAGATAGAGTTCTACCAATTATCCGTTCATCCTTAGCACATTCTCCATCACAGCCCTGACCAGGAGATCCATCACACTGCTGCTGGCTTTTTATGAGTCGTGACCCAGCCACAGAGTCATACATATCTGTTGATGGAGCCTCAGAGTGCTTGCTTCCAGTCAGATGGGCAAGATGGACACAGCCCAGTTCAGACGGCCAACCACATGGGCTAGCTTCATCTCCATCGTCTCTGCCCTTATACTGATCCTTCTCAGGTGCTTCCCAAATGAATAATCTCTCAGGGAGATTCTTGTCTATCATTGACAGAATTTCAGCAATAATTGCTATCCTTCGCGATCCATCTATTTCAGATGAAACTTTGTCCCATTCACACTTTATAGAAGTGAACTGTGTTTTTAAACTGATGTTACTAGGCCTCTTGGCATATTTCCTGGAAAAAATTGGCAACAGACCAGTGGATGTAACAGCGTCATATCTACCAATTGGAGTATAACAATCAGGTGAACTCGGAACACTCTTGGATTTATTCCCTGATGTAAGTGTCTCTCCTTCATAATCAGTGTTTGAGATAGAATCAGTTTCATCACTGGAGTATGCTCCAGTGATCAAGGAGTCATCCTTCAAGTGATGATAGTTCTCATTGTATGGTCCAGACCTGTCAGGAGAGGGCAGCGAGTCAGCTGAACATGGACTCTCCCTCCTGTAGGTCACTCCCAGCTGGGTCTCCTCATCCTCGTCACAAAGGTGGGTAATGTCCTCACCATACCTTCTCCCAGTCACAGCAACCTGTCCTACACAATCACCCCCCAACATATCACTAACACATCTTCCATCAATATCCTCACCGTCGACACTCGTGATACTGATTCTTGACAAGCTGCCATAGTGCTCGACATTTCTGTTCTCAACATCTGTTTCATGGTATCGACTGTATGTCTGTCTGGTCCCATGGTCCGCAGAACGACTGTCACAACATCCAGAATCAAACCCCTTCTTCTCTGATGTACAGAGACAACAAGCGTTCATCTTTCCCAGACTCTCTCCAACTCTGAGCGACGCTTTAAACATTTCTGGTTGAACCAGGACTTCATCCAGATCGGTGGCCCGCTGATGATTATCCAATGACTTGTCCATATTGGAAATTTGGCTATCCTCCATGCATGTCCCTGTATCCTCTGGCGGCCTTTATTCCGCTGCACTTCATTACACGCACAGAGACTTGCAACTTGATGATGTATGAGGAAATAATTGCGCCTCTCCTCATCTTTCCTCTCGCTGATCAGGCATCAGCAGGAGATCGTAATGAAATGCTTAATTCAATACAATATGTACACCTAGCATTGAAGGGCATCATACAAGCAAAGCAAGCATAACATGAGGAGCAGTCACGTCAGCTTAATCATAACTTCCACGTGAATGCTTCGTCAATATTCAATTACATTAAAATGTACAATAATTTACCAAGGGACCTACAGATGGCCCACCGAACCACTTTCACCTGTATTCCCTTATGTAACTAATGGGTTGTGCCACATGAAGCCATGGACAAGTCTATTGATGATCTGGAGAGGGATGTGAAGGTGATTGTTACCACCTGTTCCGGTAGGAGTGTTGTTATAAAGTGATTAACGACGTCTGGCCTAGATTCAAAGCCAAGAAATTGATTAGAAGGAGATGACAGCAAAGGCAAAGTGAACAAAACACAGATGGCTTTTCCATGGCAACTGGAGAAGGTCATGCAAATGTAGGGTTAAACATTATTAAGACAACCATTGAAAGTAACAATATCAAGTTTTTGTTTACTGGTCTTGGGTAAAGTGCAGACTAATGAAAGAGCTATAACTAAACAAATATTCATTATAGGTGAAACTGGGTTTATTGCTATTGATTTTCAGGTGGGATGTATGTTCAATGCATCATATTTCATATGTCACGTTACCACTTCAGCGGGATTAGCTGTGAATGCATTGAATTTCCATTACTTGACTTAACGTGCAGTTAAGTTGGGGGGACTTTCAGACTGAGTGAGTTCAGTGCCTCATTGAACATAATTTCACTTATGTCATGGCATTTCATCTGCCTTTCACAACTTGGGTGAAACACACCGTCACTAATATCTTGTAGAGGTGTGACGATACTGTGGGGTCATGATACAATATGTATCCCGATACTATGGGTGTGATACGATTCGTATCCCGGTACAGTACTTTTATTTCACAAGTTGATATTCTTTCTTTTTGTGGGTGAATCACAACTCTGTATCATTTGTAGATTGGATATTATAGGATAAAAACATATAGGTAGAGGGCACGGTGAATGTTATGCTATTTCTAGCCAACTATCAAATACTGTAGAGAAGTTGCGTGGTTCAAAGGTTTCTGTTATGATTCACATGTTTTTGCACGAACATAACTTGGAATGAATTGTATCATATGTATCATGAAACAGGGGTTGTATATCAATGTATTGTATCTTGTGCTTTGTATCGCAATACAATACAGTATCGTTACACCCCTAGTATGTGGCTGTCAGACAAAAGTTCACATCAGCGGGAATCAGGGATTCCATGCACAGCAGATCCTGGCATGTCCAAGGGATGCAACTCTCCAGAATGAATAGTGGGCCTTGTGTGTCTGGCAGTTGTTTTTAGAAAAGCAAACATGACTTTGTTACACTTAATTTTGAGAAATTCAAAATCATGGTCAAGCATTCGGACAACATTCAAAGTAGTAAAGAAACCGCATTCATATAAGGAAGTGAACTCTGTCTCTATCACAGCAAGCTGGAACTTGGTCCACTGTGCTAACCATCTATCAGAATATTACCCGTAAGGGGGGAAAGGTCTATTCACACTCTGGAGCAGTGATGACTTAACACTAATACACTGCCACAGGCTAATTTGCATAACATAAGACCAGACTTTTCTCGTAAGTAAACAAACACAGTTATTCTGAAATCAGAGCAGACTGACCTAATTGAAAAATCATTCCAATTAAAATGCCCTTTTTGGTAAATGTTTTGGTAAATTATTCACTTAACATACACAGATGCACATTTTTCAAAATGTAAAGAATCAAAAGCCTTTGATTTTACCCCAAAAATTGTTTGGGGGGGGGGGAAATGTAACAGTATGAATGAATACTGATTTTTGTGCAAATTATTCACAGCTACATTTCTGCTTCTGCAGCATCTATGCTCTCATCTGAACAACACTGATTACTCTGAGAACAATGACCTCACACGCCTCCAGTATCTGCAGGAAACAATCAACCCACAGTCAAGTGTACCTCACTTCCTGAAACCATCAAACACTGGCCACAATTCCTGCATCAGCAGTACCGTGGTGGGGAATTAGACGTCGGTGACTTTACTGAAGAAATGTGGGTTAAAGCCCAGTGGTTTGAGAGGGAGTTTTGGGGGGTTAACCTATTTTAATTTGATCATTTTATCATTTTGATGTCGCTAATCATCATCATCATCATCATCATCATCATCATCATTGCCCACCTTGGCAATTGCTTTTCAACCTTCCGATCACCCTGTAAATAACGCAGTTATGTCATTTATTATATTAATCATCATCATCATCATCATCATCATCATCATTGCCCACCTTGGCAACTGCTTTTCAACCTTCCCATCACCCTGTAAGTAACGCAGTTATGTCATTTACTACATTAATCATCATCATCATCATCATCATCATCATCATCATCATTGCCCACCTTGGCAATTGCTTTTCAACCTTCCCATCACCCTGTAAATAACGCAGTTATGTCATTTACTACATTAATCATCATCATCATCATCATCATCATCATCATTTTGCCCACCTTGGCAATTGCTTTTCAACCTTCCCATCACCCTGTAAATAACGCAGTTATGTCATTTATTATATTAATCATCATCATCATCATCATCATCATCATTCCCCACCTTGGCAATTGCTTTTCAACCTTCCCATCACCCTGTAAATAACGCAGTTATGTCATTTACTACAATCATCATCATCATCATCATCATCATCATCATCATTGCCCACCTTGGCAATTGCTTTTCAACCTTCCCATCACCCTGTAAATAACGCAGTTATGTCATTTACTACATTAATCATCATCATCATCATCATCATCATCATTTTGCCCACCTTGGCAATTGCTTTTCAACCTTCCCATCACCCTGTAAATAACGCAGTTATGTCATTTATTATATTAATCATCATCATCATCATCATCATCATCATTTTGCCCACCTTGGCAATTGCTTTTCAACCTTCCCATCACCCTGTAAATAACGCAGTTATGTCATTTATTATATTAATCATCATCATCATCATCATCAACATCAACATCAACATCATCATCATCAACATCAACATCATCATCATCATCATCATCATCAACATCAACATCATCATCATCACCATCATCATCAACATCAACATCATCATCATCATCATCATCAACATCATCATCATCAACATCATCATCATCATCAACATCATCATGATGTAAACAATACAATGCATCAGAGGAGGCTGAAGGTGTCCTGGCACGGAGTCAGAAGGGCTGTATTCCTGGTGGAAAACCTGGAGACTCTCCTGATCGGTGCCAAGGGATCACGAGGTACCAAGCCTAAGGCCCCGAGAACAATGCAGTGTCAACTCCCTCCTGCAGGGATACAGGGATGACGTATTACATGCGAGGTCAGCATAACTTGCTCTTGTTAATCACATTTGTAGTATTATCAATATTATAATCTGTATTATCTATATTATTATCTATATTATTATCTATATTAATATCTATATTATTATTTATATTATCTATATTGTATCATTATTATCTATATTATTATCATTATTATCAATACTAATATCTATATTATTATTTATATTATCTATATTATATCATTATTATCTATATTAATATTTATATTATTATCAATACTAGTATCTATATTATTATCTATATTATTATGCTATTCTTGTAATTATTAGCAATTAAATGTCTTATACCACAGTCAGACATAAAACAAGTATTTCAGTTATATCGCACTGTGTCAGTATAACGCATCTTCCCGAGGCAAGGAAGTTAACTGACAATAAAAGTCCAGTTTTCATCCTTGCTGAACTAGCCTGGAATTTCTGGGCTCGATCGTAGCGCTACCAGTGGCTATTACCAGTTATGTCCTTCCTATGCCCCTCCTATAGCTATTAACCAATCAGATTCTACCTCTCATATCAATTGCAGTTCCTTCCAACAAAATGGGGGCGCCCAGTCATCACGCTTAGATCAATGATCAAGATCTATAATGTAATAAAACAGGTCTTATATCATGAAGTGCATCAAATAACGTCAGCAACTTGATTAAAATCATGAACAGATTTGGAAAATATCCGTCGACACCAAGTTGATGGTACACATACTTTGCAAATCCCGCAGTCGACAGAAATACGGACGTTGAAATCCATGTTGTATGCGAACTGGTTGATTTTGCTAAGCAATTTTGATTGGACTATGCATAGACTCGTCCAGCCAAAATTTAACTCCATAATTCCAGGCTAGTTCGGCAAGGGTGGAAACTGAACCTTTAGAGTCAGTTTACTCCCTTGCCTCAGGAAGATGGTATAACATGGAAAGCTCAATCTGACGCAGGTCGTAGATGTTTTCAATGTTTGTGAAACCGCTACTTTGGGCAGCTGTTAACACTATGCATGGGTACTGGGGGCTGCCATTAGTCTCACGTGAGCCTGTACAGGGAAATGATTCATTCAATATTGATGGGCACTTTTCTGTATGACTGGTCATCAGTAATTCATGGACAATGGCTGGAGTAAGCTGCAGTCACAGCTGTTGATGAATTGATGGAAGAAACTACAGTCACTCTGAAACATTCATTCATTCATTCATTCATTCATTCATTCATTCATTCATTCATTCATTCATTCATTCATTCATTCATTCATTCATTCATAAAAATGTTGTGAGGCAGGTGGTTTGGCATCTTTCCAAGGCAAGGGAGTTAACTGACTGTAAAAGTCCAGTTTCCACCATATTACAGACAGCATAGGTTGCTGGGGACCTATTCTAACCCAGAATCCCCATATTGCAGACAGCATAGGTTGCTTGGGACCTATTCTAACCCAGAATCCCCATATTGCAGACAGCATAGGTTGCTGGGGACCTATTCTAACCCAGAATCTCCATATTACAGACAGCATAGGTTGCTAGGGACCTCTTCTAACCCAGAATCTCCATATTGCAGACAGCATAGGTTGCTAGGGACCTATTCTAACCCAGAATCTCAATATTGCAGACAGCATAGGTTGCTAGGGACCTATTCTAACCCAGAATCTCCATATTGCAGACAGCATAGGTTGCTGGGGACCTATTCTAACCCAGAATCTCCATATTGCAGACAGCATAGGTTGCTAAGGAGCTATTCTAACCCAGAATCTCCATATTACAGACAGCATAGGTTGCTGGGGACCTATTCTAACCCAGAATCTCCATATTGCAGACAGCATAGGTTGCTGGGACCTATTCTAACCCAGAATCTCCATATTGCAGACAGCATAGGTTGCTAGGGACCTATTCTAACCCAGAATCTCCATATTGCAGACAGCATAGGTTGCTGGGGACCTATTCTAACCCAGAATCTCCATATTGCAGACAGCATAGGTTGCTAGGGACCTATTCTAACCCAGAATCTCCATATTACAGACAGCATAGGTTGCTAGGGACCTATTCTAACCCAGAATCTCCATATTGCAGACAGCATAGGTTGCTAGGGACCTATTCTAACCCAGAATCTCCATATTGCAGACAGCATAGGTTGCTAGGGACCTATTCTAACCCAGAATCTCCATATTGCAGACTGCATAGGTTGCTGGGGACCTATTCTAACCCAGAATCTCCATATTACAGACAGCATAGGTTGCTGGGGACCTATTCTAACCCAGAATCTCCATATTGCAGACAGCATAGGTTGCTGGGGACCTATTCTAACCCAGAATCTCCATATTGCAGACAGCATAGGTTGCTAGGGACCTATTCTAACCCAGAATCTCCATATTGCAGACAGCATAGGTTGCTGGGGACCTATTCTAACCCAGAATCTCCATATTACAGACAGCATAGGTTGCTGGGGACCTATTCTAACCCAGAATCTCCATATTGCAGACAGCATAGGTTGCTGGGGACCTATTCTAACCCTGAATCCCCATATTACAGACAGCATAGGTTGCTGGGGACCTATTCTAACCCAGAATCTCCATATTGCAGACAGCATAGGTTGCTGGGGACCTATTCTAACCCAGAATCTCCATATTGCAGACAGCATAGGTTGCTAGGGACCTATTCTAACCCAGAATCCCCATATTGCAGACGCATAGGTTGCTGGGGACCTATTCTAACCCTGAATCCCCATATTACAGACAGCATAGGTTGCTGGGGACCCTTCTAACCAAGAATCCCCATATTACAGACAGCATAGGTTGCTGGGGACCTATTCTAAACCAGAATCCCCAACAGAATTCAGCAAGAACAAACTGTATTTCAGAGGTACAGCCATTAGAGACTCGTCGTTCACACCAATACATTATATTGTATTTAGCTGCAAAGTAGATGACATTACATTCTCATCATTCAAGTTACAAAATATCAGAACTAACAAAATAATTCATTCTGATATTGCTGCTGATACAAGGAGATGATTGCTTCGTGGAGCAAGTTTTATCTCATCGCTCAATCACATCGTTCACACAAAACTGTAATAAAAACACCATTATAGTGAATTACAATCCAGGAATTTGGTTTTTGTGATATCTGCTACTGTCTCCATTGGCAACAGGGTTACATAAAGAAAGCACTACCCCTTATGGCCAATCACTGGATCACCAGCTCAAGGCTGCTGTGTGGACGTTAAATGGAATGAAATCGATCATTTATGCTGCTCAGAGGGGTGATAGTTTGAAATATGAAACGGTTTTCTATTGGATATCATAAAAACTGTTGAAAATCTGATTGAATTTTATAAAGCAAGTCACATACAAGACAGAAACACAATCTATTAAATCACTTCTTATGACCTGAGCATTAGAGAGAAGACTGGTGTATAAACCAGTCTAGTGACTGATCCACACTGGCTGATCCACACTGGCTGATCCACACTGGCTGATCCACACTGGCTGATCCACACTGGCTGAAAATGGTGAGATTATTACTGCCACATTTCTTCACTGCAAATTAATACACATACCGTATTTGACCTAATAAGCGCCCAGCTCTAATAAGCGCCCACAGGAATATTTGCTAATTTATTGGCTAGTGAACAATCTCAGTTAGCACCCCTTCCGATTGATCAATGTACACAAGACTTATTCATTCCTGTATGATACACACTCATGTGTTATATGCACCCTTAATTATGGGCAATTAAATCCTGGAAAAATATATTTGTCATATATAAACATTTCAGGCTGTCAGCAAAAACCACGAAATTTACGATCTTTCAACCCTGTTTTTTTCACCAAAATAATATTCTAATAAAAGCCCCCTATTTCTAATTTTGAGAGCGCCGTGGGCGCTTATTAGGTTGAATACAGTAATATATATTTCTGAATGAATAAAGTGATGATTGAACCATTGAGCATCCTTTCTCCAAGGGAGCTCTGTATCTATAAATCAGGAATCTATGATATGCTGTTTATGATAAAAAAAGGTTGGATAAAAAGAATTGGAGATAAGTAGGTTCTTTTGTTCCTCCACTTGCCTGCAACTGGAAGGTTTGCTGAACAATGCTTAAAGACATGTCACATATTCGACGTAATAATTTCACATTTTATTTTGTTATATTTCTTTGTTTGTTTGTTGTTTAATGCCACACTCAGCAATATTCCAGCTACATGTATATGACTGCGGTCTGTACATAATCTGGACCAGACAAACCAGGGATTGATATCATGAGCATCGATCTACGCAACTGAGATACGATGACATGCATCAACCAAGTCATCCTGACCATCTGATCCCATTAGTCACCTCTTAGGACAAGCATGAGTTGCTGAAGACCTATTCTCCACCTGGATCTTCACAGGTCTATTTTGTTACAGTAGTATGGAGATAAACATGTGTGTTGATTTCATAATTCAATTTAGTGTGATTAATTCTACAAGTAACCAAGTCAAAATTGAAAACACAGTATGTTTATCTCCTAAATGAACAAACAGAGTCAGCAAATAGTGGAAGGGAGATAATCCTGTGACTTGGCAATCTCCAAACAGTTTTTCTCTCATTTTCTGTTTTTCTGACTGGCACTTATTTTCTTATTTTAAGGGATCACTTATTACAAAGAAAACATCGACAAAGTTGCATCCCTTAGCCATGCAAGGATCTGCTACGCCTCTATTATATATCAGTTTCTAGTTTATTCTTACCACACCTGTGCTTCTACCATGACAAATTAATCATCAGATTTTGAAAATGTAAGGTGGTAGATATCTTAGGTATATTTTTGTGTTTGAGTATTTTTAAACACACTGGTCAAGGCATCAATGAACATTTAATTACTGAATTCATGCACATCTAGTTTGGCTGTTTGAAACTAGCTGTCTCTCTCCCAGACCCAAGAGAATAAAATTGAAAAGGGAGCTCAACTCAAGTCTAGAACGATTTGGCAAGTCTAGACTGCTTAGGATTGTTCTGGGCTCCATTTGGATTTTATTTTTACTTTGTAGATTTATATTTTTAAATAAGAGAACTTTATTTCAGGAACAAAATGTCCATCTAGAAACCAGCCTCCACTTTGGGACATCATGCAACAAATAAAACAAATATAAAAAAACAAATATGGGGACATCTTCCAGGAGTGAGTGAGTGAGTATGTTTTTACGCCGCTTTTAGCAATATTCCAGCAATATCACGGCGGGGGACACCAGAAATGGGCTTCACACATTGTACCCAAGTCGGGAATCAAACCCGGGTCTTCGGCGTGACGAGCGAACGCTTTAACCACTAGGCTACCCGACCGCCCACATCTTCCAGGAGTGAGGATTGTGTTGACATATTCAACTTGTGTTGATATACTTGATATCAAAAGACACTCTGGTGAGATTCTCTATTTCACAATGAACTACATAATAAGCAGTTTTAATTCAGAAGGTTTGCCCAATACCTACTCATTGAGATTGCGTCTTCCCGAGGCAACTGAGTAAACTGATTGTAAAGGTCCAGTTTCCACCATTGCCAGACTAGGATGCAATTTCTGGGCTTGATCATAAGGTGAAGGTGAAGGTGAAATTGAGTCTAACGTCACGTCCAAGATTATTGCACTTATATAGCGACGTGCATGCAAGCGTGTGTGTGTGGCTGCTTGTACTAGTCCGGACTCATGCTGATTTATAGTGCTAGCCCACTGAGATACCATGCCGCAGTTTAACATGAATACCCCACTCAGACACAGTATACTGACTCCGAGCCGACCAGTCCTTGTTTTAGCCCCTTAATGCTGAGCCCCAGACAGGATAACTACAAGTACCATCTTTTAACGTTTTTTGGTATGACGCAGCCGGGGATCGAACCCCGGACCTTCCGCTTTACAGGTGGGCTTGATCATAGTGCCACCAGGGGCTATTATGAGCGATATCCCTTCTATGCCCTTCCTATTGACAATCTGATTCCACCTCTCATATGACTTGCATTTGCTTGAAATAAAATGGCGGCGACCAGTGAAGACGATCTAATCGATAATCAACATCTATGTTGTTATACAATGGGTACTTACTGATTTAACAAAGTGCATCAAATCATGTGAGCACCTTGATTAAAAACATGAAAATATTTGGAAAATATATGTTGACGCTAAGTTGACAGTGCACATGCTTTCCTGCAATTGACCGAAATCTGCACAGCAGTTTACGAGCCGTGACAGATGATAAATAATAAACAATTATAGCTATCATTGTTAATAATTCAAATAATACAACCTATATTACATTTGTGCAATAACTCCTGTATTTTAAATCTTTAGATTTTCAACAGAAGTCCTGTTCAGTGTCAACTATCCATAACAAGTTCAGATACGAATAGTATCTCCCTTTCTAAGCCTCTTGTGTATGCCCAAGTTGAAAAAACTCACTTCTTTCCAAAATCATCAACCAGATTGTTATATGTTTTATACAAATAAAAGCGATAAAACCCTTTCCATATTCATAAAAGTAATAGAGTTGATTGTACATATCTGACTATATCATTATCAATGGTACCAGGTGTTTTCTAAAAAGGTGAGCATATCCTGCTCCACCCATCACAAACACATGCAAAGGCAAGCCGATTGTAACAGTACATCTCCCAAACCCATGTAACACATGCAATCAGTATAAAAAGCAAGATCATCTTTTTAAGAAGTAGTCATGAATAATAAATAAACTAAAACATTTATGGATGTCAAGTTGCATTAAGCAGTACATTCACTCATAAAGAACCCTCCCAGAAACTGGAGCTTATTTCAACTAGAATCACCATCAATAGTGTACATACCGACAATGCAAGTGTTGTCTATGGAGCTCCAGTGCGAGAGTATGAGGGCTATTTTGGGGGTACTCTGCCGTCTTCCAGGGGGAACTGGACTGTTGGAATCCCTCCCAGGGCGTGGGGCACTCCCACTGGCTGCTAGGGCCAGTGACATACTGACCACTGCTGTTTGTCAGTTAAGTCAATCAAGCCTAAGCCTTCAATATAGTTCTGATATTGAGTACAGCAAGGGTATATATGACGCTAGGTCGTATATCTATCACATAAGAAAGTTTTAAATCAATATTGCTGTTGTCCTTCCTGAGGATGATGCTCATCAAATAATCTTTAGGAAAGAAAGTATGTTATGTATTTCTGACGTGTTGATCATGGAGTCTTTCATGTGCCTGCCACAACGTCGAGAATCGCTTCCAGGTCATTTCAGCTGGTTGACATTTCAAGAAGAGACACTTTTTGTGACGAATGAAAGTTAGCAACAAAGCGAGTGCTGAGCTTCTAAACACCTCTGAACACTGACAGACATCTTTGTGAACTTCAAACAATCTGTCAAAACACATGGATTCTTAAAACAGGTTTTGAGCACAAGCAGATTATGAATTGTGTATCTTCTCTTCTGCTTAGGAAAGTAGTATATTTTTGCAGAATCTTGCACTCATGATACTGATGACCGATCCAGCATGTTCAGGAAAGTAGTATGTTCAGGAAAGTAGTATGTTCAGGAAAGTAGTATGTTCAGGAAAGTAGCACAATGCTCCAAAATCTATCATTCACAAACACTGTTGTGCTGCTCAGTCTATCTCCGATTTCCAACACAAAAAGGCGATACTTATCCCTGTTGTAACGTTAGGAATATAGTATGTTCCTTCAAAATCTAACAGTCATATACTCAACAAGCTATCACTGATTGTCCAACACAAGAGCAATGCTCCTTCCGATCTAACTTTAGGATAATAGTACAATTCATATTAGATATCCCACACTGATACATGACAATTTATTGCAACTTGTCTGAAGCGAAAACTATAAAAGAGTTTGATGGGTGACCCTCTGAGGAAACTTCCGTCCCTCACCAGGCAAACATGGCTGTTCAAGTGTAAGCAGAAATAACAGAAATAAAATTGATTACAACAGCCAAGTCCCAAACATTATTATGGAAACAGTTTTTAGTAAGTTACAACACAACATCTGCCAATGCAGTTCAACAATTAAATTGTACCCAACGTTTCTCAACAATGTAAGGACATGGGTCGCTGTTGCCAAGTTTCAACATTCCCTGAGGATATGATATGCTTTACGGAAAGTAGTATCAGACAATTCTCTGCTACGCTAGTTTATCCAATTGAACACACAATGACCTGTAATGTAGGTTTATGATGTCTCCGCGATGTTCATTTCAAGTCATTTGTCAGAAATATGTAACTGAAACGTCACTATCGATTAAAAAATGTGATTTACTGAAACTCTTTAACATTTAATTATATTTGACAATATTAAAGAAAGATGATGTCTCAGAGACGTTCTTTTCAAGTCATTTGTCAGAAATATTTAGCTCAAACATTAATATTGATAAAAAGAAAAAAATGGCCTTGCTTTTTCATTTGTACCCGTACTATCACAATGTGTGATTTAATGAAACACTTCAGCGCTTAATTATTGTTGACAATACAGAAATAATATTTTACATATACCAGTAACATAGATGTTCGCCTCTTCCAGCATGTATAACACTTCTTATCTTCCCCTAGAGTGGTGTGTGGTAAATGTTTATGGTATTGACTTTGACACATTGGATAGCTACTTAGAGATGATCTAGTATCCCTAAATGGAATATCAATATACACAAAGCGCGTTTACTCTTGGTGCACTGGTCGTCAAAAGTCACAGCAGGGCAAACATATCAGGTCATATTCCAGTAACATTTGGCTATATTTGGCTTCTGAGTCGGTAGATTCCTTCACAAAAGTTGCATTTTCAATGACACTTCTGTACACTTGTTTCCGCTAATAACACGAAGAAGTCACATGCCTCACACATCAAACACGGCCTAACAGGTAGGTCAGTTTCTTCCACAAATATCCTTTTTCAAAGATGCCACACGTTTATCTGTTCATAACAAGGTAGACACAAAGATGCACAAATTGGCCCTACAGATTGGTCAATTTCTTCCACGAATGTCCTTGTTTTAAAGATGCTACACTTGCACCTGTTAATAACATAAAGTTAGACACATCCCCAAATTGGCCCTAACAGATAGTTCAATTTTTTCCACAAATAGCCATGTTCAAAGACAATTCAGGCTTTCGTAAGCCTGTATCCTATTCTGTTTGTCGAAGTAGGTGAAGAATCGTCTCAAACAAGAATCTCAAAAATGTGTAAAATGACCTTTGTTCACCAAAGCATTATTAAAACATCCTTAAGCAAGACAGGACTGAATCTGTAAACAGCGGCTGTGTTTCCTGTGTTGTAACAACCATAAATTCACTGACACTAATTGCTGCAACAGCTTCGAAATATGCGGAATCTGTAAATCAGATGCTGACAATCCTTGTGGTGAAAGATCTGATAATTATCACCTCAGCTGATGTAAAGATTACAAGCTGAAACTTGTGATTCCCTCAATGAAAATTCTTGTTCCAGTCTCTTGTTGACTGAAACATGTCAGAATCTATCGACTCTGGAGGATTGTCAAATTCCACTTCTTGAACCCAACTTGGAGAGGTTAACAGGAAAGTGGGTACCACTTTTCAAGGTTTGGCAACCCCCGATCTAGTTATGTACCATGTAATCCACTGAGTTCAATCAAGACAACAGGTCAGAGGTACTGATATTGCAATGCTTCAGAATCTTTGTCCAGTGACAACCAGCTGGGATCTTCAAAACTGCAATTTTCATGAACTGGTTATTCCCTAACTTTGATAGGTCGCTGTTTTGGAAATCCAGGTCCTCCCGCAACCAGTACAGATCTTTCACTTGCAATTTTCACAAAATTCTCAGCCATATGTCATAAAACTCTGAAGCAACAGCCGATGCTTCCATCACATTTCTCATACCATGTCTCCCCTAAAATGCCCAATCACAAGAAATGGTGTTTCCACTGCTATGTTTGTGAACAATTTCAGTTATAAAACTTCAAGGAGAGGAATAACTGATAAACACAGCTGTTGAATACATGACCAGTATCATTGACTGTTGGTGAAAGTTAAGTGTTATAGATGGAACATGCAATAAAATGTCATAACACCTTGCCTCGCAGCAAACACTTGTTGCACATAGTGATGATGACTGACCACAGATGTTCTATATAGTATACCACAGTTCAGCATCTGCAGCCAATATTTCATTCCATGCCATCTCTGATGCTGTGAAGTAATATTAACCACAGTCTTGGCCACAATCTTGACCCAAAAATTGACCACAGTCTTGAACAAGAATTCCTCAGTATCACACTGAGTCGGATACGACAAACTTCATTCACAAATGTCCTGGGGAGAGTGCATTGTTATTGAGATGATATGAGTATAAATACAAATATACCCCAAACAACAACAGGTTATAAATACTGACTGCTTCCGACACAGCTGCTGAGAGTGATGACCTTGGAAACGAGAACACTTCAACAACGACCTCCAGCAGCTTCTGTTCAAACCTCCAAGCTGTTACATGCCATAACAGGCTCTATAACAATGTTGCAATTGTAGTCAAAGGATAATACCAGATGATTATGGTCAATTAACATACATCCTAATTGTAAAATGTTTCTGGCATTTAACCTTGGGTGAGGGCAGGGCATCAACATGATGTAGCTCCCCACAGTCGACCATGGCATTAATATAGTCAAAAGGGAATACCTCGAATACCTCTGGAATAATCGGGTGATACGGATTAGGACCAGTTTCCAAGATGAGGACCTGATTAGTCATTCCAGGGCATGAAGTCGTCAGTCAAAGACCATGCATACTTCATGAAAGTACCCAAGAGACTGGAAGCATCCATGTCCAACTTGAGCATAACACTGGCATTGATGGCCAAGACTAACTGGGAGTATTGCATATTCTGCAGTCTCCCATGTAAATAGTTCTGCATGGCTAAGTCCAATCTACACCAACGGCGCCATAACTGACCAATAGAGCCACAGACAAATTATAGTAGGTCCATTGAGTTCTACATGGTAAATTGTTTGCTTAACCTTGTATAGGGGCTTTGGGTTTTACTTTTGCATTTCAGTCTTAGTATAAACTAGAGCTGTTGTGAGGTATCCATGCTTCTGTAACAGAATCACTGATAGACAGTTTATAAATATCCTTCTGCTTGAATGAAGCCTTGGTATACCATCTTCCTGAGGCCAGGGAATTAACTGACTGTAAAAGTCCAGTTTCCGCCCTTGCCAATCTAGGCTAGAATTTCTTGGCTCAATCAGAGCGCCACCAGTGACTATTATGAGTTATGTCCCTTCTATGTCCCTCCTATTGACCAATTAGATTGCACCTCTCATATCATTTGCATTTACTTCACACAAACATGGCGTTGCCCAGTCAAGATGATCTGATCAATGATCAAGATATAAATCGTAATAAAACGGGTCTTACCTCGCGAAGTGCATCAAATCACGTGAGCACCGAGATTAAAAAGGAAAAGACTTGGGAAATATCTGTCAACACATCTTATGCAGCCGACCAAAACCTGCACGGTGAAATCCATGTTGTGTAGGTGAGGTGAGGTGAGGTGAAATTGGGTTTAACGTCGCGTCCAAGATTATTGCACTTATATAGCGACGTGCATGCACGTGTGTGTGTGTGTGGCTGCTTGTACTAGTCCGGACTGATGCCGATTTATAGTGCTAGTTCACTGAGATACCATGCCGCAGTTTAACATGAATACCCCACTCAGACACAGTATACTGACTCCGAGCCGACCAGTCCTTGTTTTAGCCCCTTAATGCCGAGCGCCAGACAGGGTAACAACAAGTACCATCTTTTAACGTCTTTTTGTATAACGCGGCCCGGGATCGAACCCTGGACCTTCCGCTCTCCGGGCGGACGCTCTACCACAAGACCACAGAGGCGGTCCATGTTGTGTAGGAACCGGATGTCGATTTCGTTACGCGATTTTGATTGGACTATGCATAGACTCAGTAGTCCAGCCAAAATATATCTCCATAATTGCAGACTAGTTCAGCAAGGGTGGAAACTGGACTTTTAGACAGTGATGAATTGCCTGAACTAGTGACATATTGTGATTTGAAACCTCTAACTGACCAATCAGATCCAAGTATTATACAAAGTCATGACGTCAGATTGTTGTTTAGACCCAAAATAAGCATGGATGACATTACTAAAACGCATGTCATACCTGAAGTCAAAAGGTATACGACAGGCACAAGTGCAATTATCTGTTTCTTATTTCTCATTTTAGCACCAATTTAGCATCAAATCCTATGCATATTTCATCTATTCTCAAGACTGCAGTTGGGCATCAATACACAACACAACTGTGTTGAGTGGCATCAACAGGCATACTTCTTTATAACTACTCACACCTAGTGTGACCGCCTCCGTGGTCTAGTGGTAGAGCGTCCGCCTAGAGAGCAGAAGGTCCGGGGTTCGATCCCTGGCTGCCTCATACTAAAAGATGTTAAAAGATGGTACTTGTTGTTACCCTGTCTGGCGCTCGCCATTAAGGGGCTAAAACAAGGACATGTCGCTCGGAGTCAGTATACAGTGTCTGAGTAGGTTATTCATGTTAAACTGTGGCATGGTATCTCAGTGAGCTAGCACTATAAATTGGCATCAGTCCGGACTAGTACAAGCAGCCACACACACACGTGCATGCACTTTAAGTGTAATAATTATGGATGCGACGTTAAACCCCATTTCATTTCACCTCACCTCATACCTAGTGTGGACCCGTGAAGATTCTGGGGTAACTATGCTTGTCGTAAGAGGCGACTAACAGGATCGGGTGGTCAGGCTTGCTGACTTGGTTGAAGCATATCATCGATCCAAATTGCGTGAATCGATGCTTATGATATTAACAACTGGATTGTCTGGTCCAGACTCCATTATTTACAGACCGCCATCGTATAGCTGGAATATTGCTGAGTGCGGCGTAAAACAACAAACCAACCATACCTGGTGTGAACTCCATAAAATAGTTTCAGCCATATCTGTGTATTGTCAAGGCGATGATGATAAAGCAAACTAGATAAGATCAAAGAACATTTATAAAACACTCTAAAACCATCAGGTATGTTAGATACCTGGTATCTCAAAGGAGTTTTCACTCACATATGTGCAGTAAAAGATACAAACCCTTTCCATATTCATAAGAAATCTCTGCCAAAAGCAGAGTCAATTGTACGATTCAAAAATTTTTGAATATCTACAGAAAGAACCCTTTAACAAGGGTTTATAGATTATGAATATTTAAAGCTCAAATTTTATCATCATATTTTCAAGATACTGATGTCAAATTTTGCAGTGCTGTTGATTATCACGCCGAGTGTTATGAAATAATCACATTGGTTGTGTTTAAGATCAAGGCTATTTACGTCACCATTGATCCAACATGGTGGGCACATTGTCATAACCGGCACCATCCATCAATTGACATGTCCAAACATTCATACCGTAGTGACTCTGTTAATGTGTGTTTGATGGTTAAAACCACACTCCAAAATATTCAAGCTATATGACGGTGGCTTGTAAATAATTGAGTCTGAACCAGATAATCCAGTGATTGACATTGTGAGCAAAGATACATACCGTCAGAGTACAAGGACATGCTTTCAAACAAATCAGTGAGTTAATATTTAGTAATTTTTAAAATATTTTAACAAGACATGGGCAAAATACTCATCCATCAGAAACAATAATTTCTCTGTAAGTGTTCGCATTTTAGAGTAAATCTATAAAAAAATGTGTGTATTTACATATTTCCCTCATTTTTATATGTGTAGCGACATTCCATCGTTGACATCATACAGTGCTACATGAATCAGAAAAGAAGGTTACGATGCATTTAAAAAAAGTTTTATTCACTTTTTTGCCAATGATTTGCCGATTAAGCAAAGCACTCTTTTTTTAATGTAATCAGTACAGTCAGTATAGTATGGCTATCCGTGGCCCTGTGAATTAAGCTGTGACTCTAGGGTCCCTCATTTCTTGTGGGCGAGAGGATGGTTTAGAGTTTAACTGTTGGCTTCCCTTGTTAAGTTTCCACCTTTGTTATCTTATCACTTTTCGGTCCTTACAGGTACATATATATGATCTCTGATTCATAGCATTTATTTACCTCATGAAGGAGTAACTATATACTCCGAAACGTTGTGTTCCTCAATAAAGAAGTTGACATCCATATATTCTCTTCCTTATGTGTATCACTTCAAAATGCCATTCAAAGACTTGGTTTAAAGTACCGTATTCGACGTTATAAGCGCCCAGGGCGCTCTCAAAATTAGAAATAAGGGGCTCTTATTAGAACGTTATTTTGGTGAAAAAAACAGAGTTGAAAGATAAATTTCGTGGTTTATGCTGACAGCCTGAAATGTTTATGTACGACAGATATATTTTTCCAGAATTAATTGCCCATAATTAAGGGTGCATATAACACAAGAGTGCGTACTATACGTGAATAAATAAGTCTTGTGTACATTGATCAATCGGAAAGGGTGCTAATTGGGATTGTTCACTAGCCAATATCTTAGCAAAGGTCGCCGTGGGCGCTTATTAGAGCGGGGCGCTTATTACGTTGAATACGGTAAGTTGTTCAATGATTCCCGATACAGGACAGTTGGAGCACCAGACATACCAGCAGACATCCTGAACAGGAACTAGGAAATCTCTACACATTCATCGGGTAGTTGGATAGCCTAGTGGTCAAAGCGTTTGCTGATCATGCAAAAGCCCCGGTTTAATTCTCCACAGAGATTCAATGTCTGAATATCTAAAGCCAAATTGTGATATTGTTGGAATAAAAGGTATGTAAAAACACACTCATATTTCTAAAATAAATAAGTTACAACTATTTGAATCAAACTATACAACACTATAACTACCTCAGTTGGTAATGTTTTAACAAAATTAAATGACTACCTAACACGAAATGCCAAATCACAAAACACACCATCCTTTTTTAAAAAGCTGTGAGTGAGCGAGTGAGTGTGGTTTTACGCTGCTTTTAGCAATATTCCAGCAATATCACGGCGGGGACACCAGAAATGGGCTTCACACATTGTACCAATGTCGGGAATCGAACTTGGATCTTCGGCGTGATGAGCGAACGCTTTAACCACTAGGCTACCCGACCGCCCCTTTAAGAAGCTGTGTCCTGTGAAGGCACATCAGATGACTAAGCATGGTAATCCATATAGGAAGGAGGTGAGACGCTGGTGTAATAATTCAATACAAACACAGTATCAAACTGAATCAAAGGTGTTGATTTCTGTCTCGCTATGGCGGCACTGCTAATGATCTATGGTGCGATACAGTGACATTGAACACACACAGGTAGGGCTTAATTACAGCATTTCAACACTTGGATGAGGATAGTTGCAGAACTAATGATAAACAAATTAACTTAATTAAGAAACAATTTTTAAACTATTCTCTTCAGGATCATGCTGTGTTGCAGGTAAGTTTACATATCATATCTACCTGAATATACTGATTTTACTTTGATGTTTGTTAAATCTGTTGATGATGGTGGTTGGGAAGATTTTAAAAATATGTTATAAATATATTATGAAGGACAAATTGAAAATATGCATATAACATTCAAATCTGAAAGAAAATCATGATCGCTGGTTAGAATTAGCATATTAGAAAATGTTACGACATATCTTTGTCCATATATATTAATTGTTTTGATTGACATATAGTACATAAATGCCTTACAGAATATATTGCTCTTTGCACCACAGTTACCTAATAATGGAACCATGTAAATTCGCGACAACATTAATACATTTAACTGGAGCACAATCTACATACCATAGCCATTCTCAAAGACGTGCTGATATTTTTGCTGCAAGTATCTCAAGCTACCCCTTTTCCTCCTTTGACCCTGGGTCCTCATGACAGTGTTGTGAAGTGTTCTGATCGGCACCATACTAAACCACTAGCACACCTTATGCTGTGTTTGTGTGACGTGTTCTCAAACCAGGACCGGAAACAACAGCCACTATAAACAGTTTAATGTAAATCCAGGTGCTCCCCATCTGTTCCGGTGCTTGATTTAACAGCTCTGTTCTTGACATGCCTCCCACGAAAGTCAGCACTGTTATCAAAACAGATTCAATTCTGATTTGGGATGTTGAGATTTTAAAGAGCACTGCCCCAAACTCACCTAACCAATACATTATCAAGCATGCAGCATTTCCTGCATGTTGTCCCATGAGGGTGCTGGGCATTGCATCTCCCAGCCATTTGTTTGCCTCGTCCCTTCATGCAATATTCACCCTCACTTGGCCTGATGCAGGAGCTATTGTCTCATAGTAGCCATTACTGATTCCCCTCACTTGCAGCACAAAGCCACAGCTGCCGTTGCATAACTCTTGTATACACCAGAGACGCTGCTCTTATAATGAAGCACCAGGAATGCCTTTCAATCAGAGTAATAAAAATAGGATATGTTGCTGTGTCGTTATTCTGCCTGTATTGATCTTTGCATACAACAAATAGTTTCATGCGTGACCGTAATTTGTGCTGCCTATTAATTCATGGTTGATGCCATCACTGAAATATGCTGGTGTTAAACAGATACTGGATAGAACATTTAAACCTTAAAGTTTAACGCTACACCAATTTTTGGTTACTTTTACTTTTATTGGATGCTGGCCAATAAGATTGAAAATATGGTATTTTCAATTTTTGTTTACTTATTTATATTTTTTCTCTATTTTTATTCTGAAATTATTCTTGAACTATTGCACATACAGTCAACTACGGTTATAACGAACTCGCTTATAACGAACTGACGGATATAACGAACTTACTTTTTGGTCCCGACTATTTGCTGTTGTTATGCTGAATATATGTTTATAACGAACTACGGCTATAACAAACTAAAATTAGAAGTCCCTTTGAGTTCGTTATAACCGAGGTTTACTGTATATACGTAGACTAACATCTAGTCTCTGAAATGAACATATCGTATATAAAAAAACAGTTGTTCAGTTATCTTAATAAAAATATAATAAAAAGGAGCCAAGTGACTCTCTTCATTTTCATCTATTTTGAGTAGCATGTATAGGGAGAAAGTTCAAATGTCAACGATTTTCCACTCCCGGTTGGAGAGCAAAACAACACATCTTTACCGTTTAAATACCTTTCAATGACTGCCTTTTGATTTGGACGTATGCTCTGTTTGCATTAATCAGTGATGAAGCAATAAGCTCATCCATGTTCATATTCATTCTTACAAGCAGAAATGAAGAATGGCAATTCTTACACAGCAATGTAAAACCTTTAGAAATCCTCCTCTCTCCGCACCAGGGTAACAATGAAACAAGTTAAGAAACTAGAATTTATATATGTACTAAGTCTCCAATATAATCCCACATGTTGTCTGGCCAGAGTGAGTTGGCAGGGCCGGAGCGGGAGTGGGAGGTCTTGTCTCAGTCAGGGGTCTTAGGGAGTGGGGGTGAGGTTCGCCACATCCTAATACTAAACACTAATGACAGCTAGAGATTTACTGATAATTACAAGCTCTGTGCTCGCTTGTGAATTCAGCAGATTTGTACAGACCCTGATACTGCAGTGATCTAGACTTGCCAAACATTATAGACTTGCATGGGCTGTATTTGATATATATTTGTATTAGGGTCTGTAAGACAGACTGATATATAGGCTACCCTGCTACTTCTTGTATGCTGAAGTGACAAAAATACCAGGTGAAATCGTGTTTAATGTCACGTTCAAGATTATTGCAAATATGTAGGAACGTGCATGCATGTGTGTGCATGTGGCCGTTTGTACTGGTCCGGACGTATGCCGGTGTAACAAGACCAGCCCACCGAGATACCATGCCGCAGTTTAACATGAATACCCACTAAACGCAGTGTCCTGACTCCGAGCCAACCGCTGCTTGTTTTATCTCCTTAAAGGGCAAGTTCACACGGAAATGAACCAATTTTTCTTGTACTTTTTCCACATTAAAAGTGTTAACATAGAAGTGTCATAGACAAAAATATAAAAAACATCATATTTAATTAACATATTTTTTGCATTAAAACGATTTATATTTTTCACATTTACCAAGTGTTCTATTTCCATAACAAAAACACCATGGCTTATGCCCCTTGAAAATATGACGTCATTGGTGCCAATTGATAAACATTATGACGTCATCATGCTTTGTTAGAGCCGCTTCACGTGGTGTAGGTACAGGTGTGTGATTTTAGCGTCTCAGATGCCAGCCAGAATTGTGTTATACTGAGTCACCACTGCGCCGGAGTGTGTCATAGACCATGTTGTTTTACCGCAAACTGGTCCTTGATATCTTTTGCGTTGAGAATAGACAGGGACCCAGTTGAATTAGCACCAATTACGTCATAATCTAAGGGGGATAACTCAGGCCTATTTCGCTCGTAAAACGAAGGCCTCATAACGGCATATCATTTTAACACTATTGTGAGCTTCCTACTTTCACTGTGAAAAAAAATGAGTGTATATTTTCAAACACAGGTACTAACTAATTCTAAAATTGCGTTTTGTTTAGAAAAAGAAAGAAAGTGATTTTTGTGTGTACACTTCCCCTTTAATGCTGAGGACTGCCATCTTTTAATGAATTTTGGTATGACGTGACCAGGGGATGGAACTTCGGACCTTCCACTCTCCAGGCAAACACTCTATCCACTACACCATGGAGGTGGTCAGTTATACAAAGAACTGCTTGCTGTGTTTGATTAAAAATATACTTATTCTGAACCTTGTTTCGTTTACTGTTTTCATGTTTATATCAAGAGCTACATGTATATTTCTTAATCTTGTGTCACGTTTTTTTTTCCTGATCTGAAAACTAACACCTGTTGCTGAATTAACATACTATCAATAACAACTATTAATTAACATACTCTGAACAACATAAATTATTTAACATACTCTGAATATTAAACATTTATTAATGTTTGATCAAAACATTGATGCAATAAAATTATTAAAACATTTATTTTTCTCCACAATTCATAATTCTGTAACAAACTAGATGTGAATGTTGACTACTTCCGGCAATTTGACAACTATTTTGCAAGTGTTAGGGAATTCCTGTGATGAAAGGGCAAGTCATAATATGTCCCTGTTTAACCTCCATTGAAAGCAACTATAACATCTTGTTTCTTGTTTAGAAATTTTATTTATGACTTTATGAAAAATCAATCTACCGGGTACCTCTATTTATGATAAAACTGTTAGGAACCATTAACCAAATGTTTAATATCTGACTTCAGGTAAATAGTTTGATATGAACCTTAATTCAAGGATAGACTGCCTCCGTGGTCTAGTGGTAGAGCGTCTGCCCAGAGAGTTGAAGGTCCAGGGTTTGATCCCCGGCTGCCTCATACCAAAAGATGATAAATGATGGTACTTGTTGTTACCCTGTCTGGCACTCGGCATTAAGGGGCTAAAACAAGGACTGGTTTTAAACTGTGGCATGGTATCTCAGTATATCTCACTATAAATCATCATCAGTCCCGACTAGTACAAGCAGCCACACACACACACACACATGCACGTCGCTATATAAGTTTAATAATCTTGGATGCGACGTTAAACCCCATTTCACCTCACCTCACCTAATTCAAGGATAAAATAAAAGAATTATTCTTAAAATCAACTTATGCAAAGGGCTTCAGATAACATTTTGTGACAATGAGTATTCACAAGTATTCACATTTTAGTATTCACAAGTATTCACAAGTTATCATTCACATTGAGTATTGATATAGTTTTCATTGGGTATTCAATTTTATTTTTACCTCCTAGGTCATTCAATATATTTTTACCTCCTAGGTAAATTCACTCTTCTGCATGGAATAATGCATGAAAAACGGCTTATTGTTAATTAGACATGCATTTCACCACATGCAGTTTATGCAATATGTTACACAACAGTCTATTGTGTAACATGCTGCATAAACTACATGTGGTGATATGCATGTCTAATTAACAATAAGCCGTTTTTCATGCATTATTCCATGCAGAAGAGTGAATTGTGCATAATACCTGCAATCGATCAGTAAACAGGGATCTTTAAGGATATAACGATACAAGTTAAAAAGGATATAAGGTAATTAAAACACGGTGTTGTCCTACTTTTAATTTTTTTATAAATAAATGAATAAATAAATGAATAATGGTAATATATTTTGCATATTTATGCAAATACAAATCATTTCTAGAGCCCTGGATGCAGTTTTAAAACACTTAATTCAGAGCTCATTAACTTAACCTTCATTTTAATCATTTTAATTAATTCAGTCATGGCCATATGTTTTACTGCATCTTGGGAAAAAAACTATAAAAAAACCAAAATAGTCTTTGGCTCAGATAAAACAAAAAAAGCCACGTATATGATTGAACCTCTAGTAGACATACACATGACTTATCATGTGTATGAACGAATCTATATCTCTGACATAAAGACTGAGCAGACATTGATCTGCCGTAGATGATATGTCAAACAGGATGTGAAGAATGAAACAAGCTGTCTTCCTAACTACTGCTTGTTGTGAACTGCACAAACTTGAAAACATCAGACAGTGAATATGTCATATGGATGTGTAAATTATCATCCGAAGTCAAAATGATGAATTTAGGATGAAGAACACATATAGCTAAATAACATGAATGAGTATCAGATATTTGGGCAGCCAAATAAACAAGTCATTGATAGAAGTACCGTAAGAAAGTCTAGATCTGCATAAATAAACAAATGAAAGTTTGAATGAATGAAAGTATGAATGAATAAAAGAATGAATAAATGATTAAATGAGAAAGTATGAGAAATGCCTGAAAGTATGAATGAATTAATGAAAGTACAAATGAATGAAAATATGGAAGTATGAATGAATGAATAAATGAAAGAATAAATGGATGAATGAAATTTTGATTGACTGACTGAATGTTTGAATGATTGAATGAAAGTTGGAATGAATGAATGAAAGTATGAATGAATGAAAGTGTGAATGAATGAAAGTATGAATTGATGAATGAAAGTGTGAATGAATGAATGAAAGTATGAATTGATGAATGAAAGTGTGAATGAATGAAAGTATGAATTGATGCATGAAAGTTTGAGTGAGCCACTGAATGAATAAATGAATGAAAGTTTGATTGAATGAATGAATAAATGAAAAAAACAAATGAACAAACAAGGAAAGAATGAGCAAGAGACCTAACCATGAAAGAATAATTAAGACAAATAATATTTTGTTTATACCCCAAAATCATTCCAGGGGAATGAAGGAAGTAGCAGGGAAATGAAAGACAGAAACCAGTGCATCTACCCGTGTCACATCACCTACCAGGCACGACGGTCTGATCTATAGAGTCCCAGTGTGAAAGGACCAGGGATATTCGTTTAGGCCTCTGTCTCAGCAGCGGGGATCCTGACGGCGCCATATCGCTTGTCTTTATCGGATTCACAGTGGGACCCATTTCCTGGGTCCGGGATGGGTCAACGACTGTTCCCATCCTGCTCCTCCACGAGTCCGCAAGTCGGACAGATTAGCAGCGTCTTGTCCGACTCGGACTAACAGGATGAGACCCACTCAACCAATTAAGTCCTACCAATTGCTCACAACACACTGTCCAACTTGGTAAATGATCTTATCTTGTAACAATGTTATTCATGGGCCTCTGACCATGTAAACTGGTGGAATAAAAGATATTGTATTCTTACCTCCGAATGTTATCTGAATTTCACGATTTTTAACAATGGTTAGCAAATTGCATATAAGACGTAATCTTTACACTGACTATGATATAATCAGTGAGGTATTATACATATGGAATGGCTTCATGTGATCGAAATTAAACCCTCAGAGGTATTAAACATTTTGTTCAAAGACCTCCCATGTTCGTGTCCCGAGGTCTGCGTTCAGGTAATGTTTTATTAATACCCGTACTCGCCATGAAATCTGCTTACATCAAACCTGGGGTTCCCAAACATTAGAATGATGCACCCTGGGAAGACTAAAGAGCGCCAGTCACAGAATGATCACAGAACGATCACGTAAGCCTCACAGACATGGAGTATTCACTTGACTGCCTCCGACCTTCAAGGCAACCAGCCATATGATCGAAGTACAAGTTCTCCACGATAACTTGATTCTGATTGTTAATGCCAGCTACCTACTCAAGCTTGGATAATAATTGGCTGGAAAGATGGCAGAGGAATGGATTCAGTAGGATGGAAGAATCAACAATGTATAAGTCAGCCACAAATCTGTTTTGATCTTCATTCTACAGTGTATCCAGTTGAACAGATTCTGTTTATGTTCATTTAATATTACAAAGGAAGCACCAGGAAAGTAACTACATTACTGGTGTTTACTGTTTACTCCTCGGTATTATAAATTGTAAATTTCCACATTTGATTTTCGGTTCTGGAATCAGAAGATGTGGATGTTTCAGGAGTTCTATTACGGAAGATTCCTTGAAACACCAATTGATTATTTCCTTCGATCTGACATCAATGTGTTTTCGGGATTCAGATGTTTCCCAGTCTAATATGTCTTTTTTCACTGGATCCAATGAATGTACAGGACAAACAGGAGCGGTTCAATCACCTCCTATACACACGGCTCAATGGCTCCAGGCACAGGTCAAAGGTCAATTGCATACTTCTTTTTCCACTGGTTCGTAATCAACCAATCATTGTCATTTCTGTGACTACAAGACTTCCAGGAATAACAAAACGGTTATTTAAATACGGTTCATCCTGAGGGTAGGTAACCTGTTTGTGTCACAATCACATCCACGGACTGCACGTTGTTCCGGCACACAATCAAGAAGCTGTCATTTATTGAAATCAAACTACTCTCAGCGACAAGTCATTGGAGAGTCATTGATGGCCATTAACGTCAAGATGTGACCTGCAGTCTTGAAGCTCAGTGATCACTCTTTAAGCCTGGAGGAAGTGGTGACACATTATGGAGAAATTATTGTGCTTCCCACCATGTACGTGTTGATGAGTTCTGATACGTCAACACAATCAATGATCCAAACTCTGATCCCGAGTCTTGATTAGTGAAGAATATACATCCAGATACTCTCTGATATATCAGTGAAGAATATATCTAGATACTCTCTGATACATCAATGAAGAATATATCCTGATACTCTCTGATATATCAATGAAGAATATATCCAGAAGCTTTCTGATATATCAGTGAAGAATATATCCAGATAATCTCTGATATATCAGTGAAGAATATATCCAGATACTCTCTGATATATCAGTGAAGAATATATCCAGATGCTCTCTGATATATCAATGAAGAATATATCCAGATACCCTCTGATATATCAGTGAAGAATATATCTAGATACTCTCTGATATATCAGTGAAGAATATATCCAGATACTCTCTGATATATCAGTGAAGAATATATCCAGATACTCTCTGATATATCAATGAAGAATATATCCAGATACTCTCTGATATATCAGTGAAGAATATATTTAGATACTCTCTGATATATCAATGAAGAATATATCCAGATACTCTCTGATATATCAGTGAATATATCCAGATACTCTCTGATATATCAATGAAGAATATATCCAAATACTCTCTGATATATCAATGAAGAATATATCCAGATACTCTCTGATATATCAGTGAAGAATATATCCAGATACTCTCTGATATATCAATGAAGAATATATCCAGATACTCTCTGATATATCAACGAAGAATATATCCAGATACTCTCTGATATATCAGGGAATATATCCAGATACTCTCTGATATATCAATGAAGAATATATCCAGATGCTCTCTGATATATCAATGAAGAACATATATCCAAATACTCTTTGATATATCAATAGAGAAAACATCTAGATACACACCACCAATGTTTGCAACAATGATAAACAGAGCTGTGTCTGTCATGTACTGTTACAGCTGTCTCGTATCACATGCTTGGTATATATACCGTCAGAATCCTCCAGTTCCAATGCTTCAAGATGACTCTTAAGATGTCAACACGATCAGTAAACCCAAACTCCAGAGTCTTCGTCAGCAATAATGTCTGACAGATCAATGCAAGGATGTAGCTGTCCTGTACTGATATAACTATTCGTATCACATGCTTGGTATATAAACTGTTGGAATCCTCCAGTTCTAATGCTTCCCAGATACCCACTGCTTCACATGGCTAATTTCACTGTGCAATCATCTGGACCATTCCCATTGTGACTCTATTCATGAACATTCGCATCTGTCTGGATAGAACCAGCTGGACAGAATACAAGCAAGACACCCACACACAACAGGGTTTTTACAAAAAATAATTCAAAATTATTATCAGAATATATCAGAAGTCTGTGTGCCTTAAGTACACATATGTACAAAAAACTTTTGTCCAAGCATTCAGCCTTGCTGTTTAAATCTCACTATGAGATGATCTCCATGGATACATATCACTCTTTGTTCCTCGTCTCAGGGGGCTCTAAGGTGAGTTCAGTTCAAGTATGCCTTTACAAGAAACAGTAACTTGAATCATTCAGATATAGTTCCAGTTGTCTTGAATGAACTGATTTCCAAACAAGAATCCCAATTTACTCAACGTCTCAGTTCAAGGACACATTTTTCAGGAATGCTGTGGAATGGCTAAGAAGTGCAGATCATTTTGCTGCAGAGTCTTGGTCTCTGTACATCTGTACTTATAAGTTCCCCCTATGAACTCGCAGTTGAGAAAGTCTGACAGACCTGGGGAAACCTTCCCCACGTGATCATTACAACACACACTTGTGGCTGTCACATCTTCCGTACATACCCACCTAGTAGTTATTCCCCATGAATCCAGCAGCCAAGAGAGTTCTAGTCACTGATGAGGTCAAGTAATAAACTATTCCCTATGAATCCAGCTCCGTGATGGTCTTAGGTGTTGACAAGATATGAAAGATTCCCATGAATCCAGCAGCCAAGAGAGTTCTATGTGTTGATGAGGTCAAATAATAAACTATTCCCTATGAATCCAGCTCCGTGATGGTCTTAGGTGTTGACAAGATATGAAAGATTCCCATGAATCCAGCAGCCAAGAGAGTTCTATGTGTTGATGAGGTCAAATAATAAACTATTCCCTATGAATCCAGCTCTGTGATGGTCTTAAGTGTTGACAAGATATGAAAGATTCCCATGAATCCAGCAGCCAAGAGAGTTCTAGTCATTGATGAGGTCAAATAATAAACTATTCCCTATGAATCCAGCTCTGTGATGGTCTTGTTATGAAAGATTCCCCATGAACCTAACACTGAGAGTTTTAGATCTTGGTGACATCAAGTTATGAAAGATTCCCTACGAATCTAACACTGAGAGTTTTAGATCTTGGTGACATCAAGTTATGAAAGATTCCCAACGAATCTAACACTGAGAGTTTTAGATCTTGGTGACATCAAGTTATGGAAGATTCCCAACGAATCTAACACTGAGAGTTTTAGATCTTGGTGACATCAAGTTATGAAAGATTCCCAATGAATCTAACACTGAGAGTTTTAGATCTTGGTGACATCAAGTTATGAAAGATTCCCAACGAATCTAACACTGAGAGTTTTAGATCTTGGTGACATCAAGTTATAAAAGATTCCCAACGAATCTAACACTGAGAGTTTTAGATCTTGGTGACATCAAGTTATGGAAGATTCCCAACGAATCTAACACTGAGAGTTTTAGATCTTGGTGACATCAAGTTATGAAAGATTCCCAACGAATCTAACACTGAGAGTTTTAGATCTTGGTGACATCAAGTTATGAAAGATTCCCAACGAATCTAACACTGAGAGTTTTAGATCTTGGTGACATCAAGTTATGGAAGATTCCCAACGAATCTAACACTGAGAGTTTTAGATCTTGGTGACATCAAGTTATGGAAGATTCCCAACGAATCTAACACTGAGAGTTTTAGATCTTGGTGACATCAAGTTATGAAAGATTCCCAATGAATCTAACACTGAGAGTTTTAGATCTTGGTGACATCAAGTTATTGAAGATTCCCAACGAACCTAACACAGCGAGTTTTAGATCTTGGTGACATCAAGTTATGGAAGATTCCCAACGAACCTAACACTGAGAGTTTTAGATCTTGGTGACATCAAGTTATAAAAGATTCCCAACGAATCTAACACTGAGAGTTTTAGATCTTGGTGACATCAAGTTATGGAAGATTCCCAACGAACCTAACACTGAGAGTTTTAGATCTTGGAGACATCAAGTTATTGAAGATTCCCCATGAATCTCTTGAAGATGTCACATCCAACCATCAGTGCTAATTCCAACACTGGACTGAACACACTGAGCTGAGCGCTCCACATCCATTCATCTCAACCTGACTGGAACTTGAACTATAGTGGCAGTGTATAACTGCCTATATGCCCTGTGAATATAGCACATATATCAAGTAGCACCAGCTCTGGCACCAGGAATATGAATTAGTCGTCTGAGTGTGGACACTGGAACCTACAGACAAAGGTTTTGTTGACTTGCAACAATTGTTGTAATGCACTGTCAGGGCCCAGGAGGTTTGGTGGAGGCACCATGGGATACGATGCTTATATCACATGTCCGTATCAAGCAGGAGGCCCTAACAGTGTCACTCATCCAATATTGTTGTAGCGTTGAGTTATGTCGGGACATGTAATTGCTGGCACCAAACTAATCAGTAATCATCAATGTTTAAAACAACACACTCCCAGTAATTTGGGATGGGTCTGAGTCATGATGGGTGCCGCACTGGTGTCAAGATCCTGCACCGAAGAGGATGGATCCACACTGCGCAGATGACAATATATCAGGTACACTGCTAACTGTATGCAGATCATGCTCAGAATTATTAATCCTATATCCTTGAATATTTAAACATGGCTGTACATTTACTCTGCTTGTTAAATAATTACTTTTCATCCACGGAATAAATTTCTGTTAATCAATTGCAGCAAACACGGTTGCTTAAATCATCGGATTGGTGTTTCCTGTAGCATGTTAAAACACACCCATCAATAAATTCAATAATATTCATCAATAAAACACTTTCCGTAAATTGATTTGTAATATAAGATATGACAAAGTCTGCTGTGATCTGACATTTTGGGAATTGTATTTTGTGACCAGCGCGATACAGTTTGAAATAATATATTGATAAAGTTTAAGTCCTTGGCTCAAATGTTGTGGGTAAAGCATCAAGTTGACATGTAAAAACAGTGTTTTGATTATTGTTTGTGAGACTGGTGGATGATTAATTCCGTGTTGGGGCCGTCAAGCCATCGTCAGTATTTACACTGCTGAATGTCAGCGCTGCTGAACGTCACCCACCATGACGTGCTCCAGTCACGCGATGGGGAATTGATAGTACAGACACTTCCATCGTGAGGGTGTCCCATTGTCATGATTTGTTTGTTTGTTGTTTAACGCCGCACTCAGCAATATTCCATTTACATGATGGCGGTCTGTAAATGATAGAGTCTGGACCTGACAATCCACTGATTGACATCATGAGCATCGATCTACGCAATTAATTGGGAAACGATGACATGCATCAACCAAGTCAGCGAGCCTGATCACCTGATCCTGTTAGTCATCTCTTACGACAAGCATAGTTGCCTTTTACGACAAGCATAGTCACCTTTTACGGCAAGCCAGGATTGCTAGAGATCTATTCTATCCCGGATATTCATGGTACCGTTGTCATGAACAGGTTCGTCATTAACACACAAGTGCTACCATCATACCACAGGTGAGGGGAGGTGAGAAGGGGTTTAACATCACATTCAAGATTGTTCTACTTATAGAGCGATGTGTGCATGGATGTGTTTTTGTGTTTGTGTGTGTGTGGCTGCTTGTACTAGTCAGGACTAATGCCGACTTTATTGTGCTAGACCATCATCATCATCATTATCATCATCATCATCATCATCTGTTAAAACTATGTTCTTTGTTCACATCCTCTATTGTCAGGGGTATTTTATAGTAATGCTATGTAGGTACTGCTGAAGCCAAGCTATATTATCACCATCCCCTTAGTTTGTGTAATATTCCAGCTATATTATAGAGGTATGTAAATAAGTCTGGACCAGACAATGCCACAACACATCACTGACACAGGTAGACACTAGGGCTGAGATGATACACCAACTGTGCGATCCGATACGTATCACAATACCTTGTTCACAATTCATATATATGTGCTCTAATCTGTGGTCCCTAAGCAATATTTTTCATAGAGAGCATAGTCAAATACTTGGCACACTGACAATTTACAGTATGGCGCAATGTATTAACATATTTACTTTTTGAATACTAAATTTCACTACTAATTAGTTTTTAGTGGAACAGCCATTAAAGTAAACATTTTAAGTATGAATCGATATTTTTTACTTAGTGTGCGACTGTGATGGATACTGGTATCGGGAAGTAAAATATCGCGATCCACCAATGCATTAGTGTATAGTCCCAGCACTAGTCGACACAAACGGTTTCTGACTGTGAGGAACAAGGATGTGACCCCTCACATCCAATGGGGGCAGGGTTGCACATCCCCTTGAACTCCTTTTCTGGACCCAGCATGACTAGACGTTGTTTGACCAGATCAGTGTGCATGACGACATGCAGTGCATGACGTCATGCAGTACAAGGTCACCAGGCCACTCCCCAGTAGTGACACGGGTGGCCCCTATCAATTAGTTTCACCCCCAGGAACGTCCATCATGCATCACCTGGGACGTCGTCCTGATTACTTGACAATATGTCAACACGAGGACCTAAACATAATTTCCCTCATGTCTCTTGAAAATATTTTTTGTAGCCAATCAAAAAGTTATACTTTGGCTGGGGGTCATGCAAAAAAGGGGCGCTTGACAGGTTGACATCAATCAGCCGTGAGTGTGCAACTCCCTGAAGTGAAATGTGCATTAGAGCATCGAGATGCATTGCACAAGGTCAAAGGTCAGGAACAGTGGGTGGCAGATTTACACAGGGACACAATCAGAGGCGTGCATGGTTTAATTCCATTTCCGCTTGGGTCATTCTGCTCCTACAATAATTATAATCTTCTAATGGAATATTAATTATTTTCTGATCAACAACATATTTTCCGTATTAATATGGCACATGCAATAATTTTACTGCTAATGCAAATTGATTGTTATTAAATTTGTATGGAAAGAAAATGATAGCCTGCCCTTGTGAAAAGCACTTCAAAGTTTGACTTAGCTATTTATTCCATATGGCATCCTACCCTTGTGTTAAACAAATTGATGTTGGACTGAACTGATTACACCAAATGATATCCTAATTAATTGAAGCACTTCGAGCCTTGCTTGACAACGGTATGAGGATCTATACCGAAACGTCACTTTTTCAGTATGATAGAAGTTGTTATCCATAAAATTGTGTCTACCTTGTCATTTCGAGTTGACTTTACCAAGCTAACTCCAAATGATATCCTGAATAATTGGAGCACTTCGAGTTTGACTTTACCAAGCTGACTCCAAATGATATCCCGATTAATTGGAGCACTTCGAGTTGGACCTTACCAGACTGACTCCAAATGATATCCCAAGTAATTGAAGCACTTCGAGTTGGACCTTACCAAACTGACTCCAAATGATATCCTGAATAATTGGAGCACTTCCAGTTGGACTTTACCAAACTGACTCCAAATGATATCCTAATTAATTGAAGCACTCCAAGTTCGACTTTACCGAACTGACTCCAAATGATATTCCAATTAATTGGAGCACTTCGAGTTGGACTTTACCGAACTGACTCCAAATGATATCCTGAATAATTGGAGTACTTCCAGTTGGACTTAACCAAACTGACTCCAAATGATATCCCAAGTAATTGAAGCACTTTGAGTTGGACTTTACCAAACTAATTTCAAAGGATATCCCATTTAATTGGAGCACTTCGAGTTAGACCTTACCAGACTGACTCCAAATGATATCCTGATTAATTGGAACACTTCGAGTTGGACCTTACCAAACTGACTCCAAATGATATCCTAATTAATTGAAGCAGTCCGACTTGCTCCTCAGGTATGGAGCATTTCGGTGTTGGATGATGTAGTCACGCTACTTTCCAAACTAATACAGTGGTAATATTTCCTGTCTGTTTGCATAATATGCACCCCTCCACCACAGCAGTATTGTCTGGACAGGAAGTGTGCACAATACACAAGAAAATAGATGATTCTGGAAACCACTTCGAGAAGCTGCGTGATGACATCCTCCTCCTGATACAACATGGGGGGGCACAGGTGGCCCAGTCGTCTAAGGTGCTGCGATTCGCTGTGCAGAGTTGCGTCCCTTGGGCACGCCAGAAAACTATGATTGTGGGTTCGAATCCCGGTTCGCCCCGATTATGTTTCTAGGTTTGTCAGCACCATACCCGTGCTCGTGGGTATCACTGAAGTGGTAAATGTCTGAGACCAGCATCACTTCGGGCTTTCCTCCCACATTAAGCTGACATGCCGTGATATAACTGGAATACTGTTAAAAGCGGCGTTAAACCCAACTCACTCACTCACTGATACAACATGGACTTACAGACACACTCAACCTCCGACAGCAAGCCTTGGAGGATTTGCTTGTTTGTTTGTTTGTTTGTTTGTTTGTTTGTTGTTTAATACAATATTCCAGCTATATGACGGCGGTCTGTAAATAATCAAGTCTGGACCAGACAATCAAGTGATTGACATCATGAGCATCGATCAACACAATTGGAATAGGATGACGTGCATCAACCAGGTCAGTGAGCCTGACCACCTAATCCTGTTAGTCGCCTTTTATGATGAGCATTGATTGTTAAAGATCAGGTATTTCTAAAACAGATCTTCACAGAGATTGGAGCATTTGATGAAGACTAGCATGTAGACTCTGAAACAAGGTTTTATTACTAAAAAATATATATCTAGAAAACTAAAACTAAAATCCCATTTGAGTCAAGAACAATGCTCATTTTCAGGATGTAGAGCTGAGGCAATCTAGACTTGCCAAATCATTCTAGACCTGAGTTGGATTCATTTTTTGATTTATTCTCTCAGAAAGGAGATGACATCGGAGGCTACCCTACTACCGTATTCGACGTAATAAGCGCCCCGCTCTACGGCGATATTTGTTAATATATTGGCTAGTGAACAATCCCAATTAGCACCCCTTCCGATTGATCAGTGTACACAAGACTTATTCATTCGTGCATAATATGCACTCGTGTGTTACATGCACCCTTAATTATGGGCAATTAAATTCTGGAAAAATATATCTGTCGTATATAAACATTTCAGGCTGTCAGCATAAACCACGACATTTATCTTTCAACTCTGATTTTTTTACCAAAATACCATTCTAATAAGAGACCCCTATTTCTAATTTTGCGAGCGCCCTCGGCGCTTATTACGGTGAATACGGTATTTATCATTTCCTATTTGACGTTTAGCGTTGTGTTCAAGATTATTAAACTGACACAGTGATATGTGTGTGTGTGACGCTGCTCGTAAAAGTCACAGACTCATGAGGCTTATGCTGCTACGTCGGAGGCTGTGGGTCAAGTCTAGATCGAGGTGATGCTTTATTACCAAAAGAATACATTCGGCACATCAATGAAGTCCAGCAAAACATAAATCAAGCGCTGTGTATGATTTTGTAAGTGCTAATATTGATCAGCGTTGGGTGAGATACAGATATGTTTTGTTTAATCTCGTCAATCACTGGCATAATGTCGCGTGATGCATCGCCGCATAGCCGCATCAAAGAATGTCAACAAACATCTCGACCAGCAAGAACTCATTTCGTCATCGCACGAAGTCCTAAAGCTGGGAAATGTATGAGGTGAATACTCCACCTTGACACTGAGAATGTTCAATCACAACTATTCTGTGATGCGTGGGTCCACTAAACATGAGTAATTGATAGTATTTACTGTCGGTAGGGCACATCTCCTTGTCTGAAGGCTCTTCCTTGTGTGAAGGCTTTGAGAAATTCCTAAAAAATGTCAGTGTAAATGTTAGTGTTTGTGTTGACCCTGTTGCTGAGTGAGTGAGTGAGTGAGTGAGTGAGTGAGTGAGTGAGTGAGTGAGTGAGTGAGAGTGTGAGTGAGTGAGTGAGTGAGTGAGTGAGTGAGTGAGTGAGTGAGTGAGGGTAACAGTGTGTGTTTGACCGTGTGGTCGGAGTATTTATGAGTGTCAGTGAGACATGGGGGTCATATTAGACTAAGTATTCAGGTTATCAGTTACATCCCTTGTGTAGGAGGTTGGTTGTGTTTATAATTCATTATTCATAAACATACATTAACCAACTTCTACATGACACACATATACATACAGTGTTTCAGCAGGACCAGATCGCCCACTCGTTCTCTCAGATAACGAAGGATCAGTGTGATTGTTCCTCTGAGTGAGTTGTTCTGGATCAAACTGTTCCATAGGGCAATGGTGGAGCAGTGTTGGTGTATCGCATACACTGTCACACAGGCCCAATTACATTTGCCAATGCAGGCTGGTCATTTAGAGTCCAGCTTAAATACTGTCCGAGTTACATAAAAATACTTTTGCAGATGTTACTAAATTTGAAATGAGCTGAGGTTATTTGCCGAGTGAGTGAGTGAGTGAGTGAGTGAGTGAGTGAGCGAATAAGCGAATGAGAGTAAGTGAGTGAGTGAGTGAGTGGGAGTGAGTGAGTGAGTGAGTGACACATGTAGGGGCTTAACACCAATTCTTCAGGTCATTCACTATCCATTTGCTGTCATATTTGAATGAACTTAACAACTGTTTACAATTTATCATCAATCAATCAACAATCATATATACTGAGAATGAATGACCCTGTATCTCCAGTATAAAACAGTCCATATCCCATCCCACAAAAGACAGTGGTGATAAGAGCCATAACTGTCCGCCTCCGTGGGATATCATACAATACGTGCATGAGATTACACCAGGTTGTAGCCAGCACATTCCATTAACTTTGACTTTCTTTTGTCACATTTCATGCACATATGAAACTAAATCTCCCCAAGAAACTAATTCTTCCCCGCACAGAATTCTTATCCCCCAAAGTCATTAACTTCCATTTATTATCAATGGTGCTGTGAAGACTCAGTAGAGTACATCATGTGTTTACTCAAAGGACTGCCCTTGTTTCCTGGGTCAGGCTATTCTTGTATTACTTGAACCTAGGGGAGTAACGATGTATCAAACTCATCGATGTATTGCAATTGTTGGCACTACGATTGTACTGTATGGATAGGAAGACATGTTGGTTAATTATAGAACTGTTCTCCAAAATGCACCCTGAGACTATAGATCGCACTTCATGTGCTGTCATAAACTGTTCTGAAGACATGTTGGTTAATTATAGAACTGTTCTCCAAAATGCACCCTGAGACTATAGATCGCACTTCACGTGCTGTCATAAACTGTTCTGAAGACATGTTGGTTAATTATAGAACTGTTCTCCAAAATGCACCCTGAGACTATAGATTGCACTTCACGTGCTGTCATAAACTTTTCTGAAGACATGTTGGTTAGTTATAGAACTGTTCTCCAAAATGCACCCTGAGACTATAGATCGCACTTCATGTGCTGTCATAAACTGTTCTGAAGACATGTTGGTTAATTATAGAACTGTTTTCCAAAATGCACCCTGAGATTATAGATCGCACTTCACATGCTGTCATAAACTGTTCTGAAGACATGTTGGTTAATTATAGAACTGTTCTCCAAAATGCACCCTGAGACTATAGATCGCACTTCATGTGCTGTCATAAACTGTTCTGAAGACTTGTTGGTTAATTATAGAACTGTTCTCCAAAATGCACCCGATGCATAAAGATCACATCGCATGAACACACCAACGTATGGTTGCGACTGCACATGAAATGCGAGGGTTGTGGACAGATATAAGAAAGTAGCGAGCATCAATCAGTTAGTTAGCGTTAGACTTAAAGTAACCGTAGGGTTGACATATCCAAACCCATACTCTCAGCCAATTAGAATTAGATATTTAGTTTCTTTCATTTGAAGTTTATTCATCTTTTTGTCACATACTTAAGAGAATCACGTTTAGTTCCTTGTAGATCTTCCATAGTTTATCAACAGGTTCTCACGTACAGTTCATTGAATAATTAAGAGGTTAGGTTTTGTTCCTGGTCATTTTAACAGGGAAGTCATTCAAATTTAGATTAGTTTTCATTTTAAGTTAAACCAGCTCTAAAATATTTAGTTCCACTGCGCAACAATATGTATGGCATTGTCAATAACATGCATAACCATCAATGGTTTAAAATATGTCAGTGCTCAATGTTCTGCCTTGAAATTGGAGCAAGTTGATAAAATGTTTATTCTTAAAAAAGGACTTGAGAGCTGAATCGCTGCTTGTTGTTTTTAAACATGTTCAAGTTGTATATTTCAATATTCATCTTTGTGTTGAAACAAATCAAGAAATATATAATTATTCATTTCTATTTCATTGATTAATATCATTATCAGGCCTGAAAGTTGGATTAATCCAATTACAATACCATTGCAAAACTATCACAATAGTATTCCCAGCGCTGTTGTATCGGAACCATCCAAGTCAGATGAAGTGAGGTGAAATGGAGTTTCACGCAGCTTCCAAGATTATTTGGACACAGCAACATGCACTGCCGATTCTACTAGTCTGGCCTGATGCCGATTTACACTGCTAGCCCACTGAGATACCATGCAGCAGTTTAACATGAATACCCCACTCAGACACAGTAAAATGACTCTGAGCCGACCAGTCCTTGATACAGCCCCTTCATGCTGAATGCCAGGCAGGGTAACAACAAGTACCATCTTTTAACGTTGTAAAAGGTGACTATGCTTGTCGTAAGAGGCTCGCTGACTTGGTTGATGCATGCTATCGTATCCCATTTGCGTGGATCGATGCTCATGATGTCAATCACTGGATTGTCTGGTCCAGATTCGATTATATTTACTGACCGCCACCATATAGCTGGAATATTGCTGAGTGCGGCATTAAACAAACAAACAAATCTTTGAGAGTATGAACTTTCTAATCAGCCTTCTGAATTCTTGGTATGACTGGATGAAGCATGCAGACCAGAATATCTTATTTCTGTATCTCAAACAAAAATAATTGGAGAGTTCTGAATACAAAATAATAAAGCCGTATTATTATATTGTTGTCAAAATTTTATACATTCAATTGTTTCTAAACAGCATGGCATCTAAACCCAAAGGGGTGTGCTATCAAGGGCATATTCGTATTCTTTGTGGGTATTCTTTGGCCAAGATTGAGAATATGTAGATAAAAAGGTCGCACATTATATTATGGATATTTTATACATCCTGGTATATTTTGAAGGAATATTTGTGTTCTGTGGCAGTTTTATTTGTACAAATCAAAATGTCCAAATCTAGATAGTAAAGAAATGATGCCTAATCATTTTGGAAAGGGGTAATCTGATTGGCTGAGAACCCATAAAGCCTTCACAAAAGATTGGTGGTCAACTGATATGACCTCCTAGGTACATGATGTAAGTGTACTCAGATCTTCACACAGAGGGGTTAAAAATCGTGTCTTAATGAGACGGAAGTTCAGTCAGTTGCAAACTCACCAAAACAGAGCTATAGCATTCTGGGAACACTTTTTCAAAGGGGTACATGTGTTACAGATTCAACAGTGTCAGAGACAGAAAGTTTTCCTGTATACTTTGTGCCACAGGGCATTCATTTAGATATGTATGTGTGCCCTTTGGAAATAAAGTGGGCCAACTTATCCTTCTCAGTGTCATCTTGATCTGACTGCCAGCCCTCTTCTTATCATAGTCACGATCGATGTCGACCAAAAAGTGCCATAACCCAATACTGGCAAAAGTTAAAAGCATCCATTACACACAATCCCCGGGCAAGACTACAGAGAATAACATGCTCCAGCGCAATGGTCAATCTTCAATTCTGTATTTGTCTACAACATACATACCCTACGCTTGTATATATTTATTTCAACCCCGATGAAACGTCACCTCTTTGCATCACAGTCATAGTCGACCAAATAGTGGGTGCCTACTATCCAATAGTGAAAAGCATCGATATCAACACACATCATCCCCCAGCAAAACTACAGTGAATACCTTGCTCCAGCGCAATGGTCAATCTTCACTTCTGTACCTTGTCCACTATGTACATACCCTACCCTAACAGTCTCTGTGGACCGTCAGCTCTTCGTATCATAGTCATGATCACAGTCGACCAACAAAGTGGACCCTCTAACCCAACAGTGAAAAGCATCGATATCAACACACATCATCCCCGGGCAAGACTACAGTGAATACCTTGCTCCAGCGCAATGGTCACTCTTCACTTCTGTACCTTGTCCACTATGTACATACCCTACCCTAACAGTCTCTGTGGACCGTCAGCTCTTCGTATCATAGTCATGATCACAGTCGACCAACAAAGTGGACCCTCTAACCCAACAGTGAAAAGCATCAATATCAACACATCATCCCTTGGCCAAACAGCATTGAAGGATCAACCAGCATCCGATCTTATGGATGAGAGATGTAACTTTACTCAGTCAAAGAAACGCTACCGTCTTAAACAAACAGTTTTAAAAGAAAAGAAAAGAAAAGAAACTTAACTGCCTCGGAGCCATTTTCGGTCGTAATAATCCTCCAGTGAAATGCAAACATTGGAAAACTGTGTTTTGTAGGTGTCCGTCAGATATCCAGTAAATTAGCTTGTGGCAGGATGCACCCAGAAATATCTTAGTTGGACATATTTATTGCAATCAATACCATCAACCGTCTAAATTCCATACATCACCGAGCATCGGAACCACACAATGCATCATCAATGTTTAGGGTCTGTCAGTGGTTCATCAGATTCATCGTCAATAGGAATCATATTTTCATGCTAATTTCCTGAATCTTACTTCACGGCATGTTCCCGGAAAGTATGAGTTTCTTTACCATGAATGTTTAAAGCCACATGATGGCTGAAATACCGCCGATCTGACATAATATTTAGGTCACTCACTCTTGTACTATGCAGAAATCACTGTATAAGTGTGATGAATGCACACAGCTCTTAGCGCTAAGATTACAGCACATCCCTCATCCTTTAACAGACCTTATTCCACAAAGTGGTCTTAGCGCTAAGATAATATCATATCCCTCACACTTTAACATAATCTGACAACAGTCCTTATTCCACAAAGTGGTCTTAGCGCTAAGATTACATCATATCCCTCATACTTGAACATAAACTGACAACAGTCCTTATTCCACAAAGTGATCTTAGTGCTAAGATTATATCATATCCCTTATCCCTTAACATAAACTGACAACAGTCCTTATTCCACAAAGTGGTCTTAGCGCTTAGATTATGTCACATCCCTCACACTTTAGCATAAACTGACAACAGTCCTTATTCCACAAAGTGGTCTTAGCGCTAAGATTGTATCATATCCCTCATACTTGAACATAAACTGACAACAGTCCTTATTCCACAAAGTGGTCTTAGCGCTAAGATAATATCATATCCCTCACACTTTAGCATAAACTGACAACAGTCCTTATTCCACAAAGTGGTCTTAGGGCTAAGACTATCTCAACTCCCATATTAAATCAGACTTACGACAGTCCACGACTCCACAAGTTTGATGTTTTTGGTGATGACCGAAGGCATTTTCAAATTCTGCCTTTACTCAGAAATCATGGCGAAACACCTAAGAAATTCTATATGTGCAATTTTTAAAATTTCAAACCTATGTTCAATACCTCTAAATTGAACTTGTTGATCTATCTCTCCATGAAAGCAATACACAACTTTGCAATTCAGAATCCATTAAAGACGGGAAAGTTCAACTTTTTCATGCACATTGTGTGAACGGCGGGTGTTCAACCAGTACAGGTCAGCACCATACCCGTGCTCGTGGGTTTCACCGAAGTGGTAAACGCCTGAGACCTGCATCACTTCGGGCTTTCCTCCCACATTAAGCTGACACGCCGTGATGTAACTGGAATACTGTTAAAAGCGGCGTTAAATCCAACTCACCCACTCACTCAACCAGTACAGGACACTTTTCATGAACACCCGGTGTCATCACCGATATGTCATCCATTGATATAATTGTCATCACTATTTTGCCTTTTATGCCCAATGAAATCTGTTTGGGCCGAGAATTGAGGCTGATGAGTCTCTGGTATTGATGTTTAATAGTGGATATCAATGGCTGCCATCACATCACGGCAGTGGGACATTCTCATGCTACCACCCAATACTCATTTGAATCACCTCTTACAGCACTGGACTCGTGAATATATGGGTTAGAATAGATCTTCGGCAACCCATGTTTGCCGTAAGAGGCGACTTGCTTGTCGTAAGACTTGCTTGTCAGGCTCGCTGACTTGGTTAATGCACGTTATCAGATCTCAACTGTGTGGATCGATGCTCATGATGTCAATCACTGGATTGTCTGGTCCAGACTCGATTATTTACAGACCACCCTCATATAGCTGGAATATTGCTGAATGTGGCGTTAAACAACAAACGAACAAACTAACAAGCGGCCACTCATGTGCATGCACGTCGCTATACAAGTAACAAACACGCGCATTGTGTAAAGTGGTGACATCAGACTGGATAAAAAAAAAGGCTTGATACAAACTCATTCAAACCACAATAATGATGTCAAAACACAATCAGTGAAGCAGCCAAACAGACATGTACTCAAATCCCAGCATTTTAACATCTTACCTTTTATACCACTAGAGCAGGAATCAATGAACCATAATTACTCTGATTTCAGAAAGAAATTTTCTGTTTTTTTGTTGTTGTTGGGGGCACTTGCTTTCTTAACATTGATCACATGACCTTTCTTAGTGTCACATGACCTTTCTCAGTGTAAACATATTTAAACACTGGATCAGCTTAACACCCTCAAAATAAACTAGAAAACTTCAAGGCCCTAGGCGTATTCCTAATCAAAACAGACGCGCATCTAAAAACTAATTTATCTACCAATCCAAAATCCAATAAACATACAAACACCCACCTCACCCGGCTCCCTTAGTTCCCTCCTCCACCCATCTCGGCATTTATTCCAAATTTAAAAATTCCAAAAATTCAATATAAGCAACCCCTGAAAGCCCCCTCTTGGGTTGCACAAACCACTTTCACCCTTTTCGGAATACACTAAATGGTCCGGCCAGGCCCGTGTGAAATAAGCTACAGTCGGAAAGCGCACGTTAAATCTCCTATATCGGTCAGTCAGTTAACAATTTGACCAAACAACCCTCTGACTTGTATGACTTGTTTCATGCTGGTAATGGTGGGTATTGTCGGCCTGTACGACGCCATGAATGTAGCTTAATGATGGACAATGGATGGTTCATATTTAATGATCGACATATGAGAATCTGCCAAATTAAAGTCAGCCAGAGGTTATATCACATTGAAGACCTATTTAGCTGGATCTTCGCAAGAATAATTACAAATCTGAATCGTAATATATGTTTGATATGTTGAATTAACCCCCTCTGTGGATGTTAAAAGATTGTACTTCTTCTTACCCTGCCTGGCGTTCGGCATTAAGGGGCTAAAACAAGGACTGGTCAGCTTGGAGTCAGTATACTGTGTCTGGGTGGGGTATTCATGTTAAACTGTATCTAAGTGGGCTAGCATAATAAAATTGGCATTAGTCCAGACTAGTACAAGCAGCTACACACACACATGTACATGCATGTCGCTATATAAGTGCAATAATCTTGGACGCAAAGTGAAACTCAATTTCACCTCACCTCATGGTGAATTAGGTAGAAGATGGTAAATATGTGCAGGTGAAGTCCAATTTTTAGGGGAATAACTGTTCAATATTTGCTTATTTGTTTTTTAGTGACAGCTGACTGGCTTATTGAAACGACACTACACTGCTGCATTGTTGAGAATGTAGCAGCCGTAACATTTCTGAGTATTGTAAAGGGATTCGAACCACAGAACTTCTGATCTAAGGTTGGATGCTTTGTCCACATGACCAAAGAGGTTAACCCCGTCAGAACTGACATGGTAAGGATGTCATCGTTTGGATGACTCGACGCCCTGTCAACAGAAGGAATGTCCCAGGCAGTATAGTAAGGTGTTGAGATTTATTTTGTTCAAATTTAACGTGGACAATTTCATGTGAGGCGCAATGAGGCAATAAAATGTCAGAGTCCCACGATTGGATTCAAACCACAGACTTTGTGATCTGAGGTGGGTCACCTTGTCCACATGGCCAAAGAGGTTAATCCCGTCAGCAAGCTGACAAAGTAAGGATGTCATGCATGGAATGCAATGACATTTATATTTGTACATCGTCATTGCTCATATTTATGGGTTTTCTCAAAGGAGGCTCATATTTTCTTCTGAATGAATCATGTGTGACAGGAATCAGTTCTTGACATATACATTTCCACATCATACTTCCAATAACAAGTTCATGATACAAGACGTAACAGCATGAAAACAGTCCTTGGAGAGTTATCTCCCTGTAGAGGCTAAATTTTAAGGAGAGTTATCTCCCTTATAGAGGCTTAATTCTCCACTAGCAAATGAAGGGAGAGGTGAGATGTGATGAAATAGGGTTTATAATGTCGCATCCAGGATTATTGCACTTACCAGTACATTCAAGACGTGCATGTGAGTGTGTGTTTGTGTGTGTGTGTGTGTGTGTGTGTGTGTGTGTGTGTGTGTGTGTGTGTGTGTTTGTGTGTGTGTGTGTGTGTGTGTGTGTGTTTGTGTGTGTGCATGCATGCATTTGTGCATGTGAATCTGCTTGCACTGGTGACTAAACTTGATTTATAGAGCTAGACCACTGAAAAACCGTCCTGCAGTTTAACATGAATACCCCACTCCGACACAATTTTAGACCCTTAATACCGAGCGTCATGGAAGGTAATAACAAGTATCATCTTTAACATCTATAGGTATGACACAGCAGGGAATTGAACCACCAACCTTCCCTTCTATATCAACTAGGCCACAGATGTGGTCGAGGAGATTGGGTCTCAATTATCAGATGAAGCTATTTGTGGAGAGCGGCATAGTCACATACTCCTGCCATACACCGCCAATGGCAATACACTCACTGGACAACTCATTCTCCCCGGGAATCCCCGTAGGGGCACTCTTGATATAATGTAGTTGTCAGGAAGATAGTGTGTGTTCCCAATATGCCCATTCTCATCATGACTACTCGAGAGATAAAATCTAGTTTATTCCAAGTGTGTCACAGCCCTCATAAACATGTTTGGGTGTGTACTTTGGATTGAAGTGTGCCATCAATATTAACACAGAATAGAGTGTTTGTCCAGTTTGCCTATTCAAAATCAGGTTCCGATAGGGGTGTGTCAGTGGAGGGGTGTGTCAATGGAGGGGTGTGTCAGTGGAGGGGTGTGTCAGTGGAGGGGTGTGTCAGTGGAGGGGTGAGTCAGTGGAGGGGTGTGTCAGTGGAGGGGTATGTCAGTGGAGGGGTGTGTCGGAGGAGGGGTGTGTCAGTGGAGGGGTGTGTCAGTGGAGGGGTATGTCAGTGGAGGGGTATGTCAGAGGAGAGGTGTGTCAGTGGAAGGGTGTGTCAGTGGAGGGGTGTGTCAGAGGAGGGGGGTGTCAGTGGAGGGCTGTGTCAGTGGAGGGGTGTGTCATTGGAGGGATGTGTCAGTGGAGGGGTGTGTCAGTGGAAGGGGTATGTCCGTGGAGGGGTGTGTCAGTGGAAGGGGTATGTCAGTGGAGGGGTATGTCAGTGGAGGGGTATGTCAGTGGAGGGGTGTGTCAGTGGAGGGGCTGCTGTCATACAGCTGGAACATTGTTGAGTGTGATGTCATACAAACAAACAAACAAACTGTACTCCCTTGATGTCTAATACAGGCAACCTTGATATTAAGTTTGTTATAGTGTTGTTCATTCACCTGATGTGATACGTTGTAGTTTTTTCCAACAGAAAAAAGAGTTTGATGAAAGTGTAACCACTACAAAAGCGGACCCCTTTCTACAGAATCTTTTTTCTCGTCCTCAAGATTTGGCTTTTCTATGGTCATATACGGTAGCTGTGATAATTCCAATGGAATCATGAAGGAACAATTTGTCCCTGACTCTTCTAAACATCACTTTCAGGCTATCGTAGCAAGAAAAGCGTTTTTTTAATGAATGTACTCAGCTTCAAACAGATCTATGGCCTGGAGATGAAACTGATCGCAAACTTCCTCTTGTCTCTGTTGATGCATGGTTCAACTCATCAAGCTCGCCACTCACAGACACGATATTGATCGCGGTCATTCATCTCTGAAACTTTCCTAATTCCTTTATATCAGGTCTGATGAATTAACTTCCTTGTTTCGTGGACTCCAACTCCTTGGTCTAGTGAAGGGAGCGACGGCCCGGAGGGTGGAAGGTTGGTGGTTCGATCCCCGGTCGTAACATACCATCCCTTCCTATGTTCAGCATATCTGAAATTGGGAGGGGAGGATCTGGCCTTGGCTGAGCCATTCCCTTCCTCTGTTCAGCATATCTGAGATTGGGAGGGGTAGGATCTGGCCTTGGCTGAGCCATTCCCTTCCTCTGTTCAGCATATCTGAGATTGGGAGGGGTAGGATCTGGCCTTGGCTGAGCCATTCCCTTCCTCTGTTCAGCATATCTGAAATCCAGAGTGGGGAGGATCTGGCCTTGGCTGAGCCATTCCCTTCCTCTGTTCAGCATATCTGAGATTGGGAGGGGTAGGATCTGGCCTTGGCTGAGCCATTCCCTTCCTCTGTTCAGCCTTCCCCGCCTATGGTAAGTTTAAAATTTGAGAGGGGAAGATCTGGCCAGAGGTAGGGAAGTACTGGCCAAGGCCAAACCTTCCCTGGGGAGGAAATGTCCAGGGGAAGGTATAGCCTGGTACACCCGTACTCAAAAGTTTGCAAAAGTCAAAATAGCCATGAATGTGAACATTGGTTTGCTTATATTTTTGCTAAAACTTCATTGGATTATATCAAGAAATTAAACTCAAATCCAACCTGACAACATTCTTTTTCATATTTTGCCTTATGACTCAAATAAATTTGTGTTGCCAATCATCTTCAATCTATTTTTAGGGAACTATTATGAGTTAAAAGGAACATAAAATATTCAATTAATTAATCAGGCTCATCCGGTCACTGTCTCAAGAGTCAGAAACAGATTAGTTTTATCTCACATTGATAAATTCTGAATCTGCAGAGAATTCGCTAAATTACTATGTGGAATATTAAAAGGAACCTGAGCTTAAAATATCTAAGATAAGTCTTTGCCACTAATGTGTCTTAGTTCCCCAGCGGCTAACAGGATGAAATAATTTGTGAGGAGGATAGTATTTCATCTGCACCGCAACTCTCAAGTCATTTTCACTGGACATTATATTTGGAGGTTGTGAAGTAACAACTCTTCTCTGCAACACACAACACCAATCCTGTACAAGTACTTCTGCTGAAGCCAGTATTGATACTTGAGTATTATTCCTGACACCAAATACTGACTCAAGTACTGATATTGGCACACATCAATCATCAATCTCGGAAGAATTTGTTTCAATTTCAGCATCGTAATTATAATTGTTCCAACTGATTATTTATTGATCTTAAAGTTTTGTGCATTTTCCAAAATGTATTCCTACAGTTTAATACCTTCATTTTCACAATGTCATTTTATGAGGTTGGGGATGTTGAGAGTTTTCAATATTTGTTAGTGAAACTAGTTCCTGCAGCGCTTAGCACACCCTTGGTATTAAACACTGTGTAATACCAGCTTATTGTCATTAAACAGTGGTATCTTCAGTTGGTGAATAATAATACACTTTCGTCGAAAAGTACAAAATCTTGTCATTATTGGGCGGAGTCCCATCCGTGATTCAAACATACAGTTGGCTCGGTCTCGGACTTTGTGTGGTGGCGATTACGTGCCTCCCTCACCATTTAATATATAATATTTGGGAGGGGGAGAATGTTTGTTAGATATTACAATATCATAGAATGTAGAGCTGGGACGAGTCCAAATTTACTACCCGGACACCCACACCCCTATTACCTGATGCTACCCAGGTACACACTGTAGGTCTCAAGAGATACAAAATGTCTGATTGGATTTTTTTTACCACAGCACTTGCAAAACATATTTAGATACATGTATTAAACGATCTGGTCATGCATACACTGAAGTTGGCTTAAGTTATAACTTTATTCCACCATATGAAAAGTCAGGAGGAATGGGTGCATAGTCAGAAAGAAATGCGAACATTAGTGACTTGTAGTGCAACCATAGAGTTCTAGATAATTTTTGTCATTGAACAATATATCACGTGACTAAACACGGGTCTGGGTAGTCCTGTGGGTACCTGGGTCCTACTCAATCCCCACTCGACCTGGGTACCCGAGATACCCGTCCCACCCCTAATAGAATGATGGACCAGTTTTCCCTAAACCAGAAATGTGCTCAAATTTTCTTATATGTAGCCTCCTGCACACACAGGAAGGAAGTGAGGTTTTTCTGCCCTGCACACGTGCAAGGAGTCGGAGTGGCAAGATGCTACTATTGACACAACAGGTTTTACATATAGTTGACAGTGAAGAAGACTGAAAATCAGAAGGCAAAGTTATAGTGTGAAGGCAGCCAGCGTATATACAGGATTGTGGCAACGATGTCACCAAAGTTTTGTATTCACAGGAATTATGTTTGCTGGACATGAAGATGCCAGGCGACTAACAGGATTGGGTGGTCAAGCTCGCTGAACTGGTTAATGCATGTCATCGTATCCCAATAGTGTGGATCAATGCTCGTCTATCACTGGATTGTCTTAATTATTTACAGACCGCCATCATATAGCTGGAATATTGCTGTGTGTGATGTTAAACAACAAATTAACAAACAAATGATAATAAAAAAAATTCATTGAAAGAAGGCACAAAATCTTTATGCAGCGAAAAGTTTATATATTTCGTAAAACCCGTGGACAATTTCTTTTTTTTCTGGAAGAATATTTTTTTCAAGACCCCCTTGCCCTAGTAACTCTCCCACCCCTGAATATCAAATGGTCAGCCCCCAATCAGAACATCACTGTTGGAATTAATGACACTTCAATGTCGCTACTCCTATACTAATCCCATTTTTCATTCCTTATTTTGTCTCAAGCAGTTCTATATATATTCTATATATAAGAAACATGAATCTTTCACACTAACTTGGATCATGTTTCCACTCGGAATCAAGTACACAGACATATTAGGCAGATGAGTGTTTGGGGAATACGACCGAGACAGTTTTTCGTCGCCACAGATATCGTACTATTGATATCTGTAATCACCCTAAAGATTTGAACTCAGTCAAGAGGGAAATCATGTTTTTCTTGGCTAGACAGGTGATGAGCATATTTGTTCCCTGTGAAATTTTATCCTAATGAAGTTGAGACTGTCTGGACTGAACATATGAGTGATATAAATATAAATGTTTACAACAGTCATCAACTTGGTAGGAATGCTTTTCAATGGCTACTTCGGCCATTTTTGCAGTGATGTGCAGAGGCTCCTTACTAAGTAATAGTTTCTATATTTTCAGCTGCCATTTTATGCACCTAGCTAAATCAAAGGTTAGGGGATAGTCTAAGCTATTTATTGTTTTCATAAGTAATTATTATTTTCAGTTATCAAAGTTGATGAAAATTACAAAATATTGATATGTTGCCCAGATGGATGTCAATGACGAGATTGCCGTACGCCATTCTGGGACTTCTATTTTCATGTAATTTTTCAGTTTAGATCTTGGTTTGAGATCAGCATATTTTTTTAATGTTTAGCAGCATCAATCAGTTTTTTCAAAAACATGAACAGGTTATCAATCAACATTAAAAAAAAAAAATTTAAATACAGAACTGCATTGTTTGGACACTTGTTTATTTCCTACAATGTGATGTGTGTGTAACTTAGTTTAAGTAAGGCCACACGTTTTATGTTTGTGGTTTCACAGGCCCACCACCCCTACTGAAAAGCAGACAGTTTAAGACGTAAATTAAACATAAAATATTTATTTCTATTAAGTCTCTCGCTTGTAATATAGACTCTCTTCTACAATATCAAATGTTATAGATAGATAGATAGATAGATAGATAGATAGATAGATAGATAGATAGATAGATAGATAGATCAGTTTAAGACATAAATTAAACATAAAATATTTATTTTTATTAAGTCTCTCGCTTGTAATATAGACTCTCTTATACAAAATCAAATGTTATATATAAATTCTGTAAATAAATAAATAAATAAATAAATAAATAAATAAATAAATGAATGAATGAATGAATGAATGAATGAATGAATGAATGAATAAATAAATAAATAAATACATAAATAAATAAATACATAAATAAATAAATAAATAAATAAATAAATAAATAAATAAATAAATAAATAAATAAATAAATAAAGCTTTACTTTTATTTCAACAGACCTTATTAGGAAAAGCTGGAATAAATCCGTGAAACATAAAAATAAGAAGTGTGTTGTAAGACAGGGGCTAGATTATTTTCAAACAAAAATCCAAGTCCCCCCTTGAAATCAAATGGTTGCTCCCTTATAATTATACGAAATCCATTCAATGAAACGTTAAATGCTATAGGTCAACTGATCCTCCTTGACACATTGTATCAATGATAATGACAGCAATACATTTTCCATACAAAACCATCTGCTAATATTCACATAAATCTCAATCATTTCCCGGCAAGTCTTAAGATCATATCATCTACCGCTTTACACCTTTCCACAACAAAACCAGACAAAAGATCCGACACTTAAAAGCCAGGTTTACAAATTAAAGTCTAGGTAGATTCCCAGCCCTTTGATGACTATCGTTACTTTCTCCACTGGTCCACCAGTGTCAGCAGTAGGAGGCATATCACTGACTGGATGAGAGATCCATTCATCGAACTGACTCCTTCTATAGCTCAGAGTCTGTGAGTGTCTGGACACGCGTCTCGGTCTTGAGATCGGCTTGTTGTGCATGTTTTCCAGTTGATGGGCATTATCAGTGTCGGAACATGAAGGTAAACAAATTAACAAGAGAAAGAACAAACATGGCTGATGCAGGCCTGGGGTGGCGCTGCTGACAGCTACTTCCATCCTGGCTGAGATAATTACGATCACTTGAGGAGCAAAGAGTTGTCTCCCCTGTTTGTTTGTCGTTTAACACTAAACTCAGCAATATTCCAGCAGACTGCAAATAGTTGGGTCCAGACCAGACAATCCAGTGATCGATATTGTGAGCAGCGATCTACACCCTTGGGATACGATGACATGCATCAACCAAGTCAGTGAGGACCACCCGATCCCGTTTGTCGCCTCTTACGACAAGCATAGTCACCTTTTACAGCAAGCATGGGTTGCTGAAGATCTGCCCTACCCCGGATCTTAACTCTATCAAACAAATCAGCGAGCTTGACTACCCGATCCATTTGGTCACCTCTTACAGACCTATTCTAATACGGGGTATTGTCTCCCTTGACAGAAACTGTAGAGTCTTATGGAACAGCAATGAGTGGTCGATAGTATGAGCATCGATATATCCTATTCAGGTATGATGAGGTGCTTGATCAACCAGTAGAGAGTTATCTTCCCTAGTCATACTCAACTAATGAAGAGATGAGGTGAAACGGGGTTTAATGTTGCCGCCAAGATTATTGCACTTATGGAGCAATGTGCATGCACGTGTATGTGTGTGTGTGTGTGTGTGGCTGCTTGTACTAGTCCGGAGGATTTTATAGTGCTAGCCCACTGAGATACCATGCCACAGTTTAACATGAATACCCCACTCAGACACAGTATGCTGAATCCTAGCTGATCAGTCCTTGTCTTTTACCCTAATGCCGAGTGCCAAGGAGGGTAACAACAAGTACCATCTTTTAACATCTTTTGGTATGAAGTGGCTGCGGATCGAACCCCGGACCTTCCGCTCTCCAGCTGGATGCTCTACAACTGGACCACAGAGCAGGTCCAACAAATGAAGAATGAAGACACATCTGACTTAGGTATTTCAGCTATGTTTATTTATTTAATGTGATGTTTCTGCTCGCTTGATAAACGTTCCAGCATCTGTGCTGAAGTGTTTTATAGAAAGAATAGAAGAAGTTGGAATCTTTATGCCAACTCTGTCTTCATTGGGGGCGGTCGGGTAGCCTAGTGGTTAAAGCGTTCGCTCATCACGCCAAAGACCCGGGTTTGATTCCCGACATGGGTGCAATGTGTGAAGCCCATTTCTGGTGTCCCCTGCTGTGATATTGCTGGAATATTGCTAAAAGCGGCGTAAAACCATACTCACTCACTCACTGTCTTCAATGTTATAACAGCTGCCAAAATGTCACTAAAAGATACAAGTCCTGTGTCACATCACACAACATTCCTGTTTTAGAAAGTTGACAGTTTCACAAGGTAGAACATGTGTGTGTGAACGTTCCTGTATGACCGGAACAAATTTCAGGAACCACAACTTGACGCGATATGCACCTCCAAATGACCAAATGTTGGTAGTAAAAGTTACGCAGGAACTTATATACGCATGAACCAAATCTTCACATATCACGGTGCATATGAAACAACCCCTCGTAGATACAATTATGACATCATCGGTTACCATGACGTCACAATCAAATGACAATACTAATATCTCTGCCACTGAAGCTAGGCAGCTGTACTTTTTGCAAACAAGGCACTGATCGTTGCTCTTAATAAACTAAAAAAGTTGGAAGAATCATTTTAAAGCATAATATCACCCTTATGTCTTAAAAAATTGACATCAAATATATCAACACTCCTCAATTTAAGCTAAAAACTCCTTGGCAAGCCTCAGCATTTTAAACTTTTATCAACCAGTGTTAAGATATTGGATTTTAAAAGACACTCGGGTGAGATTTTCTGCAGATCAGTGAACAATTAAGTCAGCCACTTTTAAAAACTAAAGAAAAATATGTGAATTTAAATTAATATTTGACCATCATCACACACTATCAGTCTATTCCAAAACACAAGAAAATCTGAGGCTACAAGAGTAGTCTCCCCTTACATGATGGATTCTGAGACAAGAGAGGAGCAAGCAGGGGCTGATCTTGACGTGCTGACAGACTTATATTCAGTCCAAAGTCTACAGCAAATAACAGTAAAACTTCCAAATTTGAATTAATTATGACTAAATACTTGTCAAATGACCTTGGGATATAAGCCTTGGTCCAGAGATGAAAAACAGGAGAGAGAAGGTCTTTGCTTTAGCCTTGCTAGGGTCAGGATAGGTGCACAGGGGCACCAACACTATCACTATACTATGTGCTGACCTGGCACATAGTGCTTCTTGTCTATATACCTACCTGGATAAAGTATATACCACAAGCCATGGACTTGATGTTACCACTTCCTACCCAGAACCGTACTCCGACCTAGTGCATGTGTGTGCAAATAATCATTTGCAAGGTGACGTGTGTCTCCAATACACATGCTGACCTGGCACATAGTATACTTGTCTATATATCTACCTGGATAAAGTATATACCACAAGCCATGGACTTGATGTTACCACTTCCTACCCAGAACTGTACACTGACCTAGTGCATGTGTGAGTGTGCAAATAATCATTAGCAAGGTGACGTGTCTCTCCAATACACATGCTGACCTGGCACATGGTGCTTCTTGTATATATATCTACCTGTATAAGTATATACATGTATCAGCCATGGACTTGATGTTACCACTTCCTACCCAGAACCGTACTCCGACCTAGTGCATGTGTGTGTGTGCAAATAATCATTTGCAAGGTGACATGTCTCTCCAATACACATGCTGACCTGGCACATAGTATACTTGTCTATATACCTACCTGGATAAAGTATATACCACAAGCCATGGACTTGATGTTACCACTTCCTACCCAGAACCGTACTCCGACCTAGTGCATGTGTGTGTGTGCAAATAATCATTTGCAAGGTGACGTGTCTCTCCAATACACATGCTGACCTGGCACATGGTGCTTCTTGTCTATATATCTACCTGTATAAGTATATACATGTATCAGCCATGGACTTGATGTTACCACTTCCTACCCAGAACCGTACTCCGACCTAGTGCATGTGTGTGTGTGCAAATAATCATTTGCAAGGTGACGTGTCTCTCCAATACACATGCTGACCTGGCACATGGTGCTTCTTGTATATATATCTACCTGTATAAGTATATACATGTATCAGCCATGGACTTGATGTTACCACTTCCTACCCAGAACTGTACACCGACCTAGTGCATGTGTGTGTGTGCAAATAATCATTTGCAAGGTGACGTGTCTCTCCAATACACATGCTGACCTGGCACATAGTGCTTCTTGTCTATATATCTACCTGTATAAGTATATACATGTATCAGCCATGGACTTGATGTTACCACTTCCTACCCAGAACCGTACACCGACCTAGTGCATGTGTGCGCAAATAATCATTAGCAAGGAAACGTGTCTCTCCAATACACATGAAACTAACACATTGTTATATCACTGTAAAACAGACATTTGTTCAGACTAGTACAAGTGTAAGAGTGAAAATTATCCTACCCTATTTTTTATCCCGGGGATGAAATTCTCTAGTGTCAGGATGATTCTCCCAAGTGAATTTGAACCCAGTGTGTTTAATCCTACCCTATAACTATACTCTGGAGTAAAACTTCCCCCGGGATAATATTTAGGTAGGATATAATCCTTGCTTACACATGCAGCCACACACACAGACACATTCATATACCGTATTCGACGTAATAAGCGCCCAGGCGCTCTCAAAATTAGAAATAGGGGGCTCTAATTAGAATATTACTTTGGTGGAAAAAACAGAGTTGAAAGATAAATTTACTGGTTTATGCTGACAGTCTGAACTGTTTATATACGACAGATACATTTTTCCAGAATTTAATTGCCCATAATTAAGGGTGCATATAACACATGAGTGCGTATTATACACGAATAAATAAGTCTTGTGTACATTGATAAATCGGAAGGGGGGCTAATTAGGATTGTTCACTAGCCAATACATTAGCAAATATCGCCGTGGGCGCTTATTAGAGCGGGGACTTATTACGTCGAATACGGTAAGTGTAATAATCTTGAACACAAAGTTCAACCCCATTTCACCGCCACCCTTCCCCTCACTGCTGATTGAAGTATAACTCCTGGTTGTTTAAACTTTATAGACAAAATGGTGAATATTTAACCTTCCTCGTGTGTTGGACATGAAAACAGATGACTAAACATGTGAATGATCAACATGGCAGAATAACAAACCACACTTACATTCCTCATTATAAGCTTACATCTCTTCAACTCACGACTGAAATTGTCAACTGTGTCTTTCTCATTCCATTTGAATTTCATCATGTTGACAGTGAGAGCGAACAATTTGAATAAAAATGTTCAAGTTTAGCTTGATGTTTGGAAACTTTGAGCTTTAAACATACACAAGCTCCTCTTTAAGAAGAAGCAATGTTGGAAAATGAGCACAGATGAAAATAGTCCCGTTCTTAAAGTGGAATTACTACACTGAGTGAGATGGCCTATGGGAGGTTAAATGACAGTCAAGCTTCGATATGTGGAATTACTTTGTCATCACTGTCCAAAGATTAATACCAACATCTACATGCAAATGTCGTAAACCTAGATGGCACTGTTACTGGGAGCTGGAGGTGATAACCTCGGTGACTGCAGGATTGATAAGGACATCAGGAAGTGACATTTTAGAAGCTGTAGTTTCAATGATGACAGAGCCGATGCGTAGATTTCAACGTCTTTCTTTCTAAGTCAACTCAGCCTGCGTTATTAAAGATGTCTGCTGGTTTGTATTATGAGATTTGACTTGTCCTGAGATTGTTTTTTTAGTTGAGTTGTGATTAGAAATTGGGTCTAATGTTGTGTTGAAGATTATTGCACTTATAAACAGATGTGTTTGTGTGTGTTATGCTAATTGTCTGGCAGTACCATCTTGTGAGGTTGCTTCACGGCTGGCCAGGGATCAAAACATCGACCTTGGCTCTCCGAACAGACACAGTCTATCTACGAGAGGCGGTTGATTGGTATTTTACAATGTAGATGAGTTACATAACTTTTCAATGGAAGAAACGTAGCAGTATGGTGTGCATTGTATTGCGCAGGCACACTAATTAACCGTAAATTTCACACTATACTATAGAAGTGTATCCAGAAATGCTCCATCATCTTAACAGTTTGGCATAGAGAGCAATTAACAGTATTTAACTTTTGAAAATATTTTAACAATAAGGTTTATCTAGAAGAAAAGATATTAACTCCTATATGTTAGCTTTTGAGAAAATGCATAACAAAGTTGACATGTAAAACTTGCCCTCAATTCCTAACATGCAGCAACGTCATTCTAGGGCTACTCCCACTCACTTTTGTTATAGACAATCGTGAAAAGGGAATTAATTAGAAGATTTTCATTTATTCCCTTTTATTAGGTTTTAAATTACATTGAGCAGTGTTTAATCCACAATGAACCACCTCAAAATTTGAAAACAGATAAGGTTTATCTCCATTCTACCATGACTAAAATGTGTTTTTAAAAATGGATCTATTTTTTGCACACATATTCAGTGCTGTGATGCATCCAAAAGATAACTATTTCAAGTTTAAAAAAATTAACCAGTGAAATTAGATCCTCCTTCAATGCCATGGTAGGACTTACTATTTTTGAATATTTTTTAAAACATAAATGACACTGTTTCATTGACTGTTTGACTTAGTCCATTATTATCAGCTGCATCGCGTCAGTTTCGACTTACTATCCATGTATGTTATTGGACTGCCTACACATATTTGGAGTGTGCACCTGATCCATGAAGATCCGGGTAGAATAGGTCTTCAGCAACCATTGCTTGCCGTAAAAGGTGACTATGCTTGTCGTAAGAGATAACTAACGAGATCGGGTGATCAGGCTCGCTGACTTGGTTGATGCATGTCATCGTATCTCAATTGCATGGAACGATGCTCGTGATATCAATCACTTGATTGTCTGGTCCAGACTCGATTATTTACAGACCACCCTCATATGGCTGGAATATTGCTGAGTGTGGTGTAGACAACAAATAAACAAAAACTTTACGACTACAGCCAGTCTGTTCATATTATCCTCCGTTTAGACGAAATATTTAGTGGCTTGGTCACATTTGCTGGACCGTTTTGGTGCTGGTCCATTTTGACGTTATTCATACAAAGAGTTAACTCCCCTTCAGGAAATACATCCAAATTATCTCCCTTTCCCCATCGACATTTGCACCTGTGAAGCAACTCAGCAGAAATTGTTGTGGATCCATAACCAATAACTTCTTGCGTCATGAACCAATAGCTGCTTGTTTCTTATGACAAAACATGCAAAACATTGTAAACAGAATCAATCGTCAACATGGGCTAATAAGTCCTTCCACCAGCTGCTGGTGTCATCTGGCAAGATAAACAATATCGCTTCACCCTCGAGCATTTCATAACAGCAGGATGTATTGACAATTTGTGGCCAGACTGCTTGAAATTATTGAGTTATGCAGCAGTATATATAATCTGTAGTGTTCACAGCACTGTGACTGCCATTATAATCTCATGTACACCTACGACAGTCACGATTTTGTTGCTTAACATACACCTACGACAGTCGTACTTCTGTACTTTAACATACACCTACGACAGTCGTACTTCTGTACTTTAACATACACCTACGACTGTCGTACTTCTGCACTTTAACATACACCTACGACTGTCTTACCTCTGTACTTGAACATACACCTACGACAGTTGTACCTCTGCACGTTAACATACACCTACGACAGTCGTACCTCTCATCTTTAACATACACCTACGACTGTCTTACTTCTGCACTTTAACATACACCTACGACAGTCTTACCTCTGTACTTTAACATACACCTACGACAGTCGTACTTCTGCACTTTAACATACACCTACGACTGTCTTACCTCTGTACTTGAACATACACCTACGACAGTCGTACTTCTGTACTTTAACATACACCTACGACAGTCTTACCTCTGTACTTTAACATACACCTACGACAGTCTTACCTCTGTACTTTAACATACACCTACGACAGTCGTACTTCTGCACTTTAACATACACCTACGACTGTCTTACCTCTGTACTTTAACATACACCTACGACAGTCATACCTCTGCACTTTAACATACACCTACGACTGTCTTACCTCTGTACTTTAACATACATCTACGACAGTCTTACCTCTGTACTTTAACATACACCTACGACAGTCGTACTTCTGCACTTTAACATACACCTACGACTGTCTTACCTCTGTACTTTAACATACACCTACAACAGTCGTACCTCTGCACTTTAACAAACACATACGACAGTGGTACTTCTGCACTAACATACACCTACGACTGCCTTACCTCTGTACTTTAACATACACCTACGACAGTCTTACCTCTGCACTTTAACATACACCTAAGACTGTCTTACCTCTGCACTTTAACATACACCTACGACAGTCGTACTTCTGTACTTTAACATACACCTAAGACAGTCTTACCTCTGTACTTTAACATACACCTACGACAGTCTTACTTCTGCACTAACATACACCTACGACTGTCGTACGTCTGTACTTTAACATACACCTACGACAGTCGTACTTCTGTACTTTAACATACACCTACGACAGTCGTACCTCTCATCTTTAACATACACCTACAACAGTCGTACTTCTGTACTTTAACATACACCTACGACAGTCGTACTTCTGTACTTTAACATACACCTACGACTGTCGTACTTCTGCACTTTAACATAAACCTACGACTGTCTTACCTCTGTACTTGAACATACACCTACGACAGTTGTACCTCTGCACTTTAACATACACCTACGACAGTCGTACCTCTCATCTTTAACATACACCTACGACTGTCTTACTTCTGCACTTTAACATACACCTACGACAGTCGTACTTCTGTACTTTAACATACACCTACGACAGTCTTACTTCTGTACTTTAACATACACCTACGACAGTCATACCTCTGCACTTTAACATACACCCACGACTGTCTTACCTCTGTACTTTAACATACACCTACGACAGTCTTACCTCTGTACTTTAACATACACCTACGACAGTCGTACTTCTGCACTTTAACATACACCTACGACTGTCTTACCTCTGTACTTTAACATACACCTACGACAGTCGTACCTCTGCACTTTAACATACACTTACGACTGTCTTACCTCTGTACTTTAACATACACCTACGACAGTCTTACCTCTGTACTTTAACATACACCTACGACAGTCTTACCTCTGTACTTTAACATACACCTACGACAGTCTGACCTCTGTACTTTAACATACACTCACGACTGTCTTACCTCTGTACTTTAACATACACCTACGACTGCCTTACCTCTGTACTTTAACATACACCTACGACAGTCTTACCTCTGCACTTTAACATACACCTAAGACTGTCTTACCTCTGCACTTTAACATACACCTACGACAGTCGTACTTCTGTACTTTAACATACACCTAAGACAGTCTTACCTCTGTACTTTAACATACACTTACGACTGTCTTACCTCTGTACTTTAACATACACCCACGACTGTCTTACCTCTGTACTTTAACATACACCTACGACTGCCTTACCTCTGTACTTTAACATACACCTACGACAGTCTTACCTCTGCACTTTAACATACACCTAAGACTGTCTTACCTCTGCACTTTAACATACACCTACGACAGTCGTACTTCTGTACTTTAACATACACCTAAGACAGTCTTACCTCTGTACTTTAGCATACACCTACGACAGTCGTACTTCTGCACTTACATACACCTACGACTGTCGTACTTCTGCACTTTAACATACACCTACGACTGTCTTACCTCTGTACTTTAACATACACCTACGACAGTCGTACTTCTGTACTTTAACATACACCTACGACAGTCGTACTTCTGTACTTTAACATACACCTACGACAGTCGTACTTCTGCACTTTAACATACACCTACGACTGTCTTACCTCTGTACTTTAACATACACCTACGACAGTCGTACTTCTGTACTTTAACATACACCTACGACAGTCGTACCTCTGTACTTTAACATACACCTACGACAGTCATACTTCTGTACTTTAACATACACCTACGACAGTCGTACCTCTGTACTTTAACATACACCTACGACAGTCGTACTTCTGTACTTTAACATACACCTACGACAGTCGTACTTCTGTACTTTAACATACACCTATGACAGTCGTACTTCTGCACTTTAACATACACCTACGACTGTCTTACCTCTGTACTTTAACATACACCTACGACAGTCGTACTTCTGTACTTTAACATACACCTACGACAGTCGTACTTCTGTACTTTAACATACACCTACGACAGTCGTACTTCTGCACTTTAACATACACCTACGACTGTCTTACCTCTGTACTTTAACATACACCTACGACAGTCGTACTTCTGTACTTTAACATACACCTACGACAGTCGTACCTCTGTACTTTAACATACACTTATGACAGTCATACTTCTGTACTTTAACATACACCTACGACTGTCCTACCTCTGTAATTTAACACAGACCTACGACTATCCTACCTCTACAGTTTAACATGGACCTATGACTGTCTTACCTCTGTAGTTTAACATACACCTACGACTGTCCTACCTCTGTAGTTTAACACAGACCTAAGGCTATCCTACCACTGTAGTTTAACACAGACCTATGGCTATCCTACCTCTGTAGTTTAACATGGACCTACGGCTGTCATCACCCTATAGTTTAACGTGGGCCTGCAGCTGTCATTCACCTATAGTTTAACGTGGGCCTACAGCTGTCATTCACCTATAGTTTAACATGGGCCTACAGCTGTCATCACCCTATAGTTTAACATGGGCCTACAGCTGTCATTCCCCTATAGTTTAACATGGACCTATGGCTGTCATTCCCCTATAGTTTAACATGGACCTATGACTGTCATTCCCCTATAGTTTAACATGGACCTACAGCAGTCATTCCCCTATAGTTTAACATGGACGTATGGCTGTCATTCCCCTTTAGTTTAACATGGACCTACGGCTGTCATTCCCCTTTAGTTTAACATGGGCCTACAGCTGTCATTCCCCTATAGTTTAACATGGACCTACGGCTGTCATTCCCCTATAGTTTAACATGGACCTACAGCTGTCATTCCCCTATAGTTTAACATACACCTACGACTGTCTTACCTCTGTACTTGAACATACACCTACGACAGTTGTACCTCTGCACTTTAACAAACACCTACGACAGTCGTACCTCTCATCTTTAACATACACCTACGACAGTCTTACTTCTATACTTTAACATACACCTACGACAGTCGTACTTCTGTACTTTAACATACACCTATGACAGTCTTACTTCTGTACTTTAACATACACCTACGACAGTCTTACCTCTGTACTTTAACATACACCTACGACAGTCGTACTTCTGCACTTTAACATACACCTACGACTGTCTTACCTCTGTACTTTAACATACACCTACGACAGTCATACCTCTGCACTTTAACATACACCTACGACTGTCTTACCTCTGTACTTTAACATACACCTACGACAGTCTTACCTCTGTACTTTAACATACACCTACGACAGTCGTACTTCTGCACTTTAACATACACCTACGACTGTCTTACCTCTGTACTTTAACATACACCTACGACAGTCGTACCTCTGCACTTTAACATACACTTACGACTGTCTTACCTCTGTACTTTAACATACACCTACGACAGTCTTACCTCTGTACTTTAACATACACCTACGACAGTCTTACCTCTGTACTTTAACATACACCTACGACAGTCTTACCTCTGTACTTTAACATACACCTACGACTGCCTTACCTCTGTACTTTAACATACACCTACGACAGTCTTACCTCTGCACTTTAACATACACCTAAGACTGTCTTACCTCTGCACTTTAACATACACCTACGACAGTCGTACTTCTGTACTTTAACATACACCTAAGACAGTCTTACCTCTGTACCTTAACATACACCTACGACAGTCGTACTTCTGCACTAACATACACCTACGACTGTCGTACGTCTGTACTTTAACATACACCTACGACAGTCGTACCTCTGTACTTTAACATACACCTACGACAGTCGTACCTCTGCACTTTAACATACACCTACGACAGTCGTACCTCTGTACTTTAACATACACCTACGACAGTCGTACCTCTGCACTTTAACATACACCTACGACAGTCTTACCTCTGTACTTTAACATACACCTACGACAGTCGTACTTCTGTACTTTAACATACACCTACGACAGTCGTACTTCTGTACTTTAACATACACCTACGACAGTCATACTTCTGCACTTTAACATAAACCTACGACTGTCTTACCTCTGTACTTTAACATACACCTACGACAGTCGTACTTCTGTACTTTAACATACACCTACGACAGTCGTACTTCTGTACTTTAACATACACCTACGACAGTCGTACTTCTGCACTTTAACATACACCTACGACTGTCTTACCTCTGTACTTTAACATACACCTACGACAGTCGTACTTCTGTACTTTAACATACACCTACGACAGTCGTACCTCTGTACTTTAACATACACCTACGACAGTCATACTTCTGTACTTTAACATACACCTACGACTGTCCTACCTCTGTAATTTAACACAGACCTACGACTATCCTACCTCTACAGTTTAACATGGACCTATGACTGTCTTACCTCTGTAGTTTAACATACACCTACGACTGTCCTACCTCTGTAGTTTAACACAGACCTAAGGCTATCCTACCACTGTAGTTTAACACAGACCTATGGCTATCCTACTTCTGTAGTTTAACATGGACCTACGGCTGTCATCACCCTATAGTTTAACGTGGGCCTGCAGCTGTCATTCACCTATAGTTTAACGTGGGCCTACAGCTGTCATTCACCTATAGTTTAACATGGGCCTACAGCTGTCATCACCCTATAGTTTAACATGGGCCTACAGCTGTCATTCCCCTATAGTTTAACATGGACGTATGGCTGTCATTCCCCTATAGTTTAACATGGACCTATGACTGTCATTCCCCTATAGTTTAACATGGACCTACAGCAGTCATTCCCCTATAGTTTAACATGGACGTATGGCTGTCATTCCCCTTTAGTTTAACATGGACCTACGGCTGTCATTCCCCTTTAGTTTAACATGGGCCTACAGCTGTCATTCCCCTATAGTTTAACATGGACCTATGGCTGTCATTCCCCTATAGTTTAACATGGACCTACAGCTGTCATTCCCCTATAGTTTAACATGGACCTACAGCTGTCATTCCCCTATAGTTTAACATGGACCTATGACTGTCATTCCCCTATAGTTTAACATTGACCTATGACTGTCATTCCCCTATAGTTTAACATGGACCTACGGCTGTCATTCACCTATAGTTTAACATGGACCTACAGCTGTCATTCCCCTATAGTTTAACATGGACCTACAGCTGTCATTCACCTATAGTTTAACGTGGGCCTACAGCTGTCATTCACCTATAGTTTAACATGGACCTACAGCTGTCATCACCCTATAGTATAACATGGACCTACAGCTGTCATTCCCCTATAGTTTAACATGGACCTACAGCTGTCATTCACCTATAGTTTAACGTGGGCCTACAGCTGTCATTCACCTATAGTTTAACATGGACCTACAGCTGTCATCACCCTATAGTTTAACATGGACCTACAGCTGTCATTCACCTATAGTTTAACATGGACCTACGGCTGTCATCACCCTATAGTTTAACATGGATGTATGGCTGTCATTCCCCTATAGTTTAACATGGACCTACAGCTGTCATTCACCTATAGTTTAACGTGGGCCTACAGCTGTCATTCACCTATAGTTTAACATGGACCTACAGCTGTCATCACCCTATAGTTTAACATGGACCTACAGCTGTCATTCCCCTATAGTTTAACATGGACCTACAGCTGTCATCACCCTATAGTTTAACATGGACCTACAGCTGTCATTCACCTATAGTTTAACATGGACCTACAGCTGTCATCACCCTATAGTTTAACATGGACCTACAGCTGTCATCACCCTATAGTTTAACATGGGCCTACAGCTGTCATTCCCCTATAGTTTAACATGGACCTACAGCTGTCATCACCCTATAGTTTAACATGGACCTATGGCTGTCATTCCCCTATAGTTTAACATGGACCTACGGCTGTCATCACCCTATAGTTTAACATGGACCTATGACTGTCATTCCCCTATAGTTTAACATGGGCCTACGACTGTCATTCCCCTATAGTTTAACATGGACCTACAGCTGTCATTCACCTATAGTTTAACATGGACCTACGGCTGTCATCACCCTATAGTTTAACATGGGCCTACGGCTGTCATCACCCTATAGTTTAACATGGGCCTACGGCTGTCATCACCCTATAGTTTAACATGGACCTACAGCTGTCATCACCCTATAGTTTAACATGGACCTACAGCTGTCATTCACCTATAGTTTAACGTGGGCCTACAGCTGTCATTCACCTATAGTTTAACATGGACCTACAGCTGTCATCCCCCTATAGTTTAACATGGACCTACAGCTGTCATCACCCTATAGTTTAACATGGGCCTACAGCTGTCATTCCCCTATAGTTTAACATGGACCTACAGCTGTCATCACCCTATAGTTTAACATGGACCTACGGCTGTCATTCCCCTATAGTTTAACATGGGCCTACGACTGTCATTCCCCTATAGTTTAACATGGACCTATGACTGTCATTCCCCTATAGTTTAACATGGGCCTGCAGCTGTCATTCCCCTTTAATTTAACATGGGCCTACAGCTGTCATTCCCCTATAGTTTAACATGGACGTATGACTGTCATTCCCCTATAGTCTAATATGGCCCTTCAGCTGTCATCACCCTATAGTTTAACATGGACCTACGGCTGTCATCACCCTATAGTTTAACATGGACCTACAGCTGTCATTCCCCTATAGTTTAACATGGACCTACAGCTGTCATCACCCTATAGTTTAACATGGACGTATGGCTGTCATTCCCCTATAGTTTAACATGGACCTACGGCTGTCATCACCCTATAGTTTAACATGGACCTACGGCTGTCATTCCCCTATAGCTTAACATGGGCCTACGACTGTCATTCCCCTATAGTTTAACATGGACCTACAGCTGTCATTCACCTATAGTTTAACATGGACCTACGGCTGTCATCACCCTATAGTTTAACATGGGCCTACGGCTGTCATCACCCTATAGTTTAACATGGGCCTACGGCTGTCATCACCCTATAGTTTAACATGGACCTACAGCTGTCATCACCCTATAGTTTAACATGGACCTACAGCTGTCATTCACCTATAGTTTAACGTGGGCCTACAGCTGTCATTCACCTATAGTTTAACATGGACCTACAGCTGTCATCCCCCTATAGTTTAACATGGACCTACAGCTGTCATCACCCTATAGTTTAACATGGGCCTACAGCTGTCATTCACCTATAGTTTAACATGGACCTACAGCTGTCATCACCCTATAGTTTAACATGGACCTACGGCTGTCATTCCCCTATAGTTTAACATGGGCCTACGACTGTCATTCCCCTATAGTTTAACATGGACCTATGACTGTCATTCCCCTATAGTTTAACATGGGCCTGCAGCTGTCATTCCCCTTTAGTTTAACATGGGCCTACAGCTGTCATTCCCCTATAGTTTAACATGGACGTATGACTGTCATTCCCCTATAGTCTAATATGGCCCTTCAGCTGTCATCACCCTATAGTTTAACATGGACCTACGGCTGTCATCACCCTATAGTTTAACATGGACCTACAGCTGTCATTCCCCTATAGTTTAACATGGACCTACAGCTGTCATTCCCCTATAGTTTAACATGGACCTATGACTGTCATTCCCCTTTAGTTTAACATGGACCTATGACTGTCATTCCCCTATAGTTTAACATGGGCCTACAGCAGTCATTCCCCTATAGTTTAACATGGACCTATGACTGTCATTCCCCTATAGTTTAACATGGGCCTACAGCAGTCATTCCCCTATAGTTTAACATGGACCTATGGCTGTCATTCCCCTTTAGTTTAACATGGGCCTACAGCTGTCATTCCCCTATAGTTTAACATGGGCTTACAGCTGTCATTCCCCTATAGTTTAACATGGACCTACAGCTGTCATCACCCTATAGTTTAACATGGGCCTACAGCTGTCATTCCCCTATAGTTTAACATGGACCTACAGCTGTCATCACCCTATAGTTTGACATGGACCTATGGCTGTCATTCCCCTTTAGTTTAACATGGGCCTACAGCTGTCATTCCCCTATAGTTTAACATGGGCCTACAGCTGTCATTCCCCTATAGTTTAACATGGACCTACAGCTGTCATCACCCTATAGTTTAACATGGGCCTACAGCTGTCATTCCCCTTTAGTTTAACATGGGCCTACAGCTGTCATCACCCTATAGTTTAACATGGACCTACAGCTGTCATCACCCTATAGTTTAACATGGACCTACGGCTGTCATCACCCTATAGTTTAACATGAACCTACAGCTGTCATCACCCTATAGTTTAACATGGACCTACAGCTGTCATCACCCTATAGTTTAACATGGACCTATAGCTGTCATTCACCTATAGTTTAACGTGGACCTACAGCTGTCATCACCCTATAGTTTAACATGGACCTACAGCTGTCATTCCCCTATAGTTTAACATGGACCTACAGCAGTCATTCCCCTATAGTTTAACATGGACGTATGGCTGTCATTCCCCTATAGTTTAACATGGGCCTACAGCTGTCATCACCCTATAGTTTAACATGGACCTACAGCTGTCATCACCCTATAGTTTAACATGGACCTATGGCTGTCATCACCCTATAGTTTAACATGGACCTACAGCTGTCATTCCCCTATAGTTTAACATGGACCTATGACTGTCATTCACCTATAGTTTAACATGGACCTACAGCTGTCATCACCCTATAGTTTAACATGGACCTACAGCTGTCATCACCCTATAGTTTAACATGGACGTATGGCTGTCATTCCCCTTTAGTTTAACATGGACCTACAGCTGTCATTCACCTATAGTTTAACGTGGGCCTACAGCTGTCATTCACCTATAGTTTAACATGGACCTATGACTGTCATTCCCCTATAGTTTAACATGGACCTATGGCTGTCATTCCCCTATAGTTTAACATGGACCTACAGCTGTCATCACCCTATAGTTTAACATGGACGTATGGCTGTCATTCCCCTTTAGTTTAACATGGACCTACAGCTGTCATTCACCTATAGTTTAACGTGGGCCTACAGCTGTCATTCACCTATAGTTTAACATGGACCTATGACTGTCATTCCCCTATAGTTTAACATGGACCTACAGCTGTCATCACCCTATAGTTTAACATGGACCTGCAGCTGTCATCACCCTATAGTTTAACATGGACCTACGGCTGTCATCACCCTATAGTTTAACATGGACGTATGGCTGTCATTCCCCTATAGTTTAACATGGACGTATGGCTGTCATTCCCCTTTAGTTTAACATGGACGTATGGCTGTCATTCCCCTTTAGTTTAACATGGGCCTACAGCTGTCATTCCCCTTTAGTTTAACATGGACCTATGGCTGTCATCACCCTATAGTTTAACATGGACCTACAGCAGTCATTCCCCTATAGTTTAACATGGACCTACAGCTGTCATCACCCTATAGTTTAACGTGGGCCTACAGCTGTCATTCCCCTATAGTTTAACATGGACCTACAGCAGTCATTCCCCTATAGTTTAACATGGACGTATGGCTGTCATTCCCCTTTAGTTTAACATGGACCTACAGCTGTCATCACCCTATAGTTTAACATGGACCTACAGCTGTCATCACCCTATAGTTTAACATGGACCTACAGCTGTCATCACCCTATAGTTTAACATGGACCTACAGCTGTCATCACCCTATAGTTTAACATGGACCTACAGCAGTCATTCCCCTATAGTTTAACATGGACGTATGGCTGTCATTCCCCTTTAGTTTAACATGGACCTACAGCTGTCATCACCCTATAGTTTAACATGGACCTACCGCAGTCATTCCCCTATAGTTTAACATGGACCTACAGCTGTCATCACCCTATAGTTTAACGTGGGCCTACAGCTGTCATTCCCCTATAGTTTAACATGGACCTACAGCAGTCATTCCCCTATAGTTTAACATGGACGTATGGCTGTCATTCCCCTTTAGTTTAACATGGACGTATGGCTGTCATTCCCCTTTAGTTTAACATGGACCTATGACTGTCATCACCCTATAGTTTAACATGGACCTACAGCTGTCATCACCCTATAGTTTAACATGGACCTACAGCTGTCATCACCCTATAGTTTAACATGGACCTATGACTGTCATTCACCTATAGTTTAACATGGACCTACAGCTGTCATCACCCTATAGTTTAACATGGACCTACAGCTGTCATCACCCTATAGTTTAACATGGACCTACAGCTGTCATCACCCTATAGTTTAACATGGACCTACAGCTGTCATCACCCTATAGTTTAACATGGACCTACAGCAGTCATCACCCTATAGTTTAACATGGACCTACAGCAGTCATTCCCCTATAGTTTAACATGGACGTATGGCTGTCATTCCCCTTTAGTTTAACATGGACCTACAGCTGTCATTCCCCTATAGTTTAACATGGACCTACAGCTGTCATCACCCTATACTTTAACATGGACCTTTGGTGTCATTTGGACTTTGCTCTCCAAAACTGTTACAATGGAACAAGGTGAGGTGAGGTGAAATGGGGTTTAACGTCACGTCAAAGATTATTGCACTTATATAGCGATGTGCATGCACGTGTATGTGTGTGTGTGTGGCTGCTTGTACTAGTCCGGACTGATGCCGAATTTATAGTGCTAGCACACTGAGATACCATGCCGCAGTTTAACATGAATACCCCACTCAGACACAGTATAGTGACTCCGAGCTGACCAGTCCTTGTTTTAGCCCCATAATGTCGAGCGCCAGACAGGGTAACAACAAGTACCATCTTTTAAAGTCTTTTGGTATGACACAGCTGGTGATCGAACCCCGGACCTTCCGCTCTCCGGGCGGACGCTCTACCTCTAGACCACGGAGGCGGTCTACAATGGAACAAGTTATTTTGAACACATTTATTCTCTCTGACATACTGCATATTACTTTTAATTCCATTTCAAGATAAAAGGAGGTGTGAGAAAGGAAAGGTTTGATGGGAAAGTAATTTCATTACTACTTTGCAAGTACAACTCACTGCACTAACTTCAGTCCTTGACATCAGTGTTAATCTGCACTAGTCACTGCAAACACTATCAATAACTCTCCTCAATCAATATTTGCTAATTTATACAAATCAAAGCCATGTATTTAACAAACAATGGGCATTAATAGGACAATAATGGTTCCACTATCATGCAATCTGTTTCACCTAGAGTTTAGCGGTAACTTTATCACAAAGTCAATAAGCACCTCTCTATCGTTTAAACACGCTTCACTCTGATGGCAATGATTTTTACTCACATCTCGGTAACAGCATTTTGTCGCGTGATTGGTCAGCCTTCAGCTGTTATCAGATCGGAGAATTTGCTGATCTGAGATAAGCATGGGAGACAATCGATAGACATCATATCTGATGTGGTCAATGAAATTATTAACCACCTTTGTAATAATTCATGTCAATTTTTTAGTGGATGGGTTGGTTAGAGTATTAGAGTTGTCTCCCTGGATCAATGTTATTAGTACTGGGTGAACGCATTCCATTGTAATTCATTGGGTACAGAATTTATTGAGGGTGTTCTTAATATGATAGAACTTTATTAGATTATTGCATTGATTTTTTTCAAAGTACATAACAAATATAAAATGAGCCGTTCTGTAATATGTTCCTGCGTGTTGTTTAATGCTGCACTCTGCAATATTCCGGCTATATGATGGCGGTCTGCAACTAATCAAGTGACACTGTAATGAAAATATTAATTCTGATCATTTCCTAGCAATTGCTTTGACTAATGAGGGAAAAAATGTTTGAGAGGCATTTAACATTTGGAGTACTAAGTAAGGATAAGATATATGGATGAAAAACTTCTTTATTACAATTAGGAGCATCGTTTCGGTGTAGGTTCTAACACTTTTAGAACTTGCTTGATAACAGTGTCAGAACCTACACCGAAACGTCGCTTGTACTTGTAACAAAAAAGTTGTTCATCAATATATTTATATTCTTACTTGACGTGGGAAAGGAAGGCCGACACTCATTTAATGTTTATTTACCATATCAACCCTCATATTACGAGATTAGGCAACAATAACTTAACTATTTGTTTACCCATCCGTCCGCCACTTTTTAGCGATTTTACCCAAATAATTCTAAAATTCTGAAACAGAAAAGCATCAAGTTAAGTCCCCTTTTTTATCATCCAAAACTTCCACAGGAGACATCGCTTGGAAAACATTATGACCTCATCAGTTACCATGACATCACAATCAAATGACATCATTTATCTTTCTGCCACTGGAACTGGTTTACTAAGCTGTATGTTTCACACACAAGACACTGCTTGTTACTGATTATATAGTGAGTGAGTTTGGTTTAATGCCGCTTTTAACAGTTTTCCAGTTATATCACAGCGTGTCAGCTTAATGTCGGGAGGAAAGCCCGAAGTGATGCAGGTCTCAGACGTTTACCACTTCGGTGAAAGCTACGAGCACGGGTTTGGTGCTGACAAACCTAGAAACATAATCAGGGCGAACCAGGATTCGAACCCACAATCATAGGTTTCTGGTGTGCCCAAGGGATGCAACTCTGCACAGCGAATCGCGGCGCCTTAGACGACTGGGCCACCCGTGCCCCCTAATGATCATATAAACAAGTTGGAGGAATGATGCTGGATGATAAATAGATTCTAACCCTTTTGTTGTTTGATATGAAATATATCAACACTCATTAATAAATGATTATAACACCCTGACTAGCCTAGGAGTTAAAAATGTTTATCGACCTATCTTGATATATTTGACATAAGTAAATTAGGGTGAGATACTGTATTGTACTGTATTCAGTAGGACCCGGATACCCACAGGACTACCCAGATACCCACAGGACTACCCGGATACCCACAGGACTACCCGGACACCCACAGAACTACCCAGACCCGTGGTTAGTCATGTGATATATTGTTTGATGACAAAACTTATCAAGAACTCTATGGTTTCAGAACAAGTCACTCATCTTTGTATTTCTTCCTGACTATGCACACATTCCTCCTGACTTTATATATTTGAATTAGAAAAAGCTTCAGTCAACTTCAGTGTATGCATGACAATATTGTTTTATATATGTATCTAAATACTTTTTGCCAGGGCTTGAATAAAACCATTCCACGGACATTTCACCCAACTCTTGAGTGAGTGAGTATGGCCGCTTTTAGCAATATTCCAGCAATATCACGGCGGGGGACACCAGAAATGGGCTTCACATATTGTACCCATGTCGGGAATCGAACCCGGGTCTTCCGCGTGACAGGCGAACGCTTTAACCACTAGGCTACCCGACCGCCCCTTCCCAACTCTTGAGACCAACAGTGCATACCCGGGTAGGATAGGGTAATAGGGTTGTCGGGTACCCGCGTAGTAAATGTGGACTCGTCCCAGCCCAAGTATAAATCGTGATGAAAAGATTCCACTTGGCCGGACTGCTGTGATTTCAGAATATACATGTTTGTTTACATTTAAGAGAAAAATCAAGTCACGTGATATGCAAATTAGCCTGTGCCAGTGGTAAAATACTGACTCCTCACTGTGAGGAAAAATCAGTAAAGCAACGAAGGCCACACTTTTTTAAATTTATGTTTTACAGTAGTCAGTCATACAGACCCTGAAACAAATATATCCAATACAGCCCATGCAGGGCTATAATGTTTGGCAAGTCTAGATTACTGCAGTATCAATATGAAGAACATCTTTAGGCTCCTTTTCATTATATTTTATTACTATACTTAAACAACTGTTTTTTCTGTAAAATATGTTCATTTTAGAGACTAGATGTTAGTTTAGTTTTACAGATTTAATCCAGCTTTTCCACACAAGGTCAGTCAAAATGAAAATGAAAATAAAAATTTATTTATTTATTTATTTATTTATTTATTTATTTATTTATTTATTTATTTATTTATTTATTTATTTATTTATTTATTTATTTATTTATTTATTTATTTATTTATTTATTTATTTATTGTTATATATAACATTTTACATTGTATAGGGTCTATATTACTAGTGGAAGACAGAAATAAATATTTTTATGTTTAATTTATTTTTTAGATTTGCTGCTTTTCAGTAGGGCCCGTAAAGCGAAATATAAAAAGTTTTGGCCTAAGAAATGAAAGTGGCCTAAATATGAATCTGTGTTTTGTGTTACCCCAAATCATCAATTGTGTTCTCATTTACTACAGCTAAATGGTTAATTATGGCTTAATTGTTAATTCCTTAAAGTGACGGTAATACAATTATCCCACATATGTCAACATGTCATAATTGGACTGTATGACATGATGACGAAGGTGGCATTTGTTGTGTTGCGTCGACTTTCCCCTGCAGAGATAATTAGTGAAGTTAATCTGCATAACTGGCATGTTGATGGAAGTTGGCACAGCAGTAGTTACCTAAGACCTTTTACTTGTTTCATAAGATTAAAAAAAATATCCAAAATTCTCTGTTGACAATTTCTATTAACAATATGAGTCTAGGCCAATTTAATTTTTCATTTTACAGATGATTGAAATTTTCATTTCAAGGCAACTTAATTTTTTATTTTGCTTATGTTTCCCCTATATTTTTAAAGCAATATAAAAAAACAAAAAATGAGATGAGACACATTTAATTTCTTGTTTAATGGTAATTGTAGTGTTTTGGTTTACACCCTAATACTGTTGTCAAGCCAGACTGAATAATGGACATGGCATAGGGTTATATTTGGTAGGTGGAGGATTAATAGTTACATGCTCTGCCATGCCACTCAGACAATTTGAATAAAAAATCCACTGTTCGTTTGTTGCCTGCACCGCAGGGCAAAACTCCTGCCATGCCACGGCAACCTGTAAACAAACCAGACAATCAAGTGATGGACCAGAAAATCCTCGGTGGCTGAGTGGGTTAGATCGCTGACTTTGTGTGCTAGCCATTAGGTGCCTCACTCTGGAAAGTGTGGGTTCAAATCCAAGATGGGACTAAACCCCCAAAAGTACTAGAATTTGTACTTTAATAAGAAAGTGTTATCCCAAATATAAAATTTGTAACATTTGACCACTTTCTAAATGGCATTGTGTGTTCATTAAAATTTATGTTTTGTTTAAATATTCCAGTAGTTGTATAATAATAAGTACCTATTAACTATTTTTATTTTATTTGTTCAGCTCTTGTCAATTGCTCAGAGAACCAAATATTTGAAAAAAAGTATTTTACATTTGGACATAAAACCTCAATGCCGGAGAAGAATTAGTCTTAACTATCTGCTGAAACAGATTCAATTGAGCGTAAATTGTAATTTAAAAAAAAAAATTTAGTAATTTTTTTATTGTTCCCAGAGTTGGAGATTAATACAGTATTCCATCAAAAACATATATCGGATAGCATAGAATGGCACAATACACTCATTAAAAAATGAACGGGTTGGAAACAAACATAAAAGGTAAAATAGCAGTGATAATGATACGAATGGATCACTCAAAGTCTGCAATGACACCAGGTGTTCGTGAAAAGGGTGAGCATGGCTTGCCCTACCTGGACAAAGATTCTTTTGATAACTGAACACAGAATGGACAGCATCTGTACCAAAATGTAGACCCGTAAAGATCCGGGGTAGAATTGGTCTTCAGCAACCCATGCTTGTCGTAAGAGGCGACTGACAGGATCGGGTGGTCAGGCTCGCTGACTTGGTTGATGCATGTCATCGTATCAAAATGTAGACCCGTAAAGATCCGTGGTAGAATAGGTCTTCAGCAACCCATGCTTGTCGTAAGAGGCGACTGACAGGATCAGGTGGTCAGGCTGGCTGACTTGGTTGATGCATGTCATCGTATCCCAATTGCGTGGATCAATGCTCATAATGTCAATCACTTGATTGTCTTGTCCTGACTCAATTATTTACAAACCGCCGTCATATAGCTGGAATATTGCTGAGTGCGGCGTTAAACAACAAACAAACAAACAAACCAAAATGTCACAAAGTAATGAGTAAGGAATAAAGTCCAACTGTCTTCAGTATTACTACAGATTCAAAAATGCCACTTAAGTATATCTTTTACTCAATCAGAATTTGTTTCTCCAAAGCCTGCATAATATTCAACAACACAACCCCTTAACCCCTTATGTACTCTACACTGTGTGTATGCCTCATACCATCCCACGGGGTGATATAAACAGTTAACACGAACGTACAAACATTTCATATAAACCATAGTCAAGTGTTTGTCAATACTGGATAGTGCTTACCCATCACTACTGAGTATCTCATCATATTGATCTGAATGGTTTATTGAGATATGTCAACTTCTACCACTAAACACACACTCCACAGTAATCAATACTTCTAATTAACCACACAAAATAATCTCGGTTCAATTTTCGTTACCTTTCCTCCTGCGCAGAAACTCAAGCCACGTCTCATCTATGAAACGAAGATGTCCAAACCGATCCTCGGCCATTGGTCAAGCAAATTGGTTAAAACCGACGACAACATTTGGAATCAGCTGTTTGCCCACATGAGTGTCCTCAAAGTGGTCGTCACCACTGATATAGTTAAGTTGGGCTGGATCGCGTAAGCCTGAACCGCTGTCACATAGCGGACAGTTGACCAACTTGACGCTGTCCGACAATGCGGACTTGATTAGATGTAAGGCTGCGTGGCGGTCTCTAGATCTGTCCCGATGAGATTATCACTGCGGACACTATGGATAGTCTCCATTGTACTAAAACCCATGTTAAACTGTGTAATTGTAGCCAAGATAATTTTATGCAGGTTCTGGGCTGCACAGAGCCACTATACATGATGTTGACTGTGTAAATAATGCCACAATGCTGAAGGGAATATTCAAACCACTCTGGATCATGAATTGCTGGCTATTTCATAGCATTAAAATTATCGTGCTTTGCCTCATCAGCATCGTTATGAACCACAGATTGTACACTGAAGTACAGATCCATGGCTGCACTCAAATTGTCTATGCATCTATGCGAACAGTTGGATAATGATTAAAGAATGAGTGTTTTTTATATTGATCTGTTTTGAAAGAAGAGCTCAGAATGACGGCCATATGAACAGTGGGGAAAGACAATTGACACATAGCATCATCGTGCAGCAACTGAATTGATATTGATGAAGATGTTGTCTCAGGGAGTGGCTGCAATGTTATTTTCTCGCGGGTGTGTTTAGATTATGAAACATTTATTACTATTTAATCAAAAAGCACTCAAATGAATATAATTTGTCAATTGAATGCCAAAGTTCTCCCTTGGAATAAATGCCATGACACTTTCAGTGTTAAATCAATTTAGGATTAGACCAGCATGCAACGTTCGTTTGCTGTGTAGATTAACTTCCTCTAGAATTATATTGAATAATAAACCAATAAATCATGGCTATAAAATAACTGTGTTTGAGAAGAGATTATATTTTCAATAATAAATGATTTTTGTAACATGAAATTTTGTGATGTTTTTGCTTCAAAACTTACACATTTCATTATATTCAAAAACAGATAAATAATCTATAATAATTGTTGTATATGTACCAGCATTTTGTGTTTGTATTTTGTATTAGTGACTTATATCAGTATTTTGTGTCAGAATTTTGTATTATATAGCATCTTGTATCAGCATTTTGTATCAGTTACTCTAATTAGCAACTTGTGTCTGTATTTGTATCAGAATTTTGCATTAGTATCTTGTATCATCTATTTGTGTCAGTATTTTGTATTAGTATCTTGTGTCAAGCAACAATTAACAGAGTACACTAAGTAGCTATTTCGGCTCGGCAATAATTCCACTGAGCTGAACAAACAGAGAGCTAAACAACATGCCCTCCCCGTGCTGTACCGTCAGTGAAGAGATGTCCATTCATCCCAAGCTCCCAACCCAATACAAACAGCCACTATCAAGTGCGACCTCAGAAAAGAAAAAAAAAACTAAGTTATCTTCTTTCTCCAAACAAAAAGCAAAGATCACGGCCAATTATTGAATGACTTTTTTATCCATTAACTCTGAACAAACATCTATAAGGCAATTTAACATTATTATCTTGTCCATGGACGAGGCAATTTGGTGAAGATGTTGTAGGCTCAGCATTAATCTAATGTGGAGGAGTCTACGGGGAACATGTAGCAAGCCCCACGATTAGAAGAAGTTTTCAAGAAACATGTACCCAGAGGGCTGTTTGATGGCAGATTACGGAGGTTTTCATCTGGGTCAAGGATAATACCGGCAGATGAAATAATTGACCAGAACATTTTCTTCTTACTCAATGGGAAATAATGTACATGTGAAAAAGTATTTACAAGAGTAAATTGGTTAGGTTCAGTTCCTGAAACATTCAGTTGCTATAATTGACTGAAGGAACGTTATTGTTCCACACAGTGGGAAATAATGTGTTCTTGAAAATAAGTTACAAGATTATCCTTGGTTTGATTTTTCACATCATGGTATTGTTTTTAGGATCGTTATTAGGTTATATAATCACATGCCGTTATATATATCGGTATCTCAAGGTTTTACAGAATGCTAAATACTGTGTCTAATACATATACAACTTGAGGAGAACGACAAATAATACACGCTGTAAGTCTCTAGGGATGCAAACATGTGTAGCTGATCTGACCATAACAATCTGGGGACTTTTGACATCATATACTACTCAGCTTTTGATAGGCATACTGAGTGAGTGAGTGAGTTGGGTTTAATGCCGCTTTTAATAGTATTACAGCTATATCACGGCGTGTCAGCTTAATGTGGGAGGAAAGCCCGAAGTGATGCAGGTCCCAGACGTTTACCACTTCGGTTAAACCCACGAGCACGGGTATGGTGCTGACAAACCTAGAAAAATAATTGGAGCGAACTGGGATTCGAACCCACAATCATAGGTTTCTGGCCAAGGGATGCAACTATGCACAGCGAATTGCGTCTCCTTAGACGACTGGGCCACCCATGCCCCAATACGGATACTGAGATATTTAAGGGAATGTTATATAAATTACTGAATATTTGTTGTGCTGAAATTGAATCAGTTCCAAGGCAATATTGGATACTATTTGTATGACGACTACTCCCAGCGATCGGTCACACGCAACCCTGCCTAAGCTTGGCACTCACAATATCCCTATCAAAAGTTGAACAGTATATAAAACATCAGATGCTGCTGACATGTTTAATTACCTAAATGTAAAATGAATAAGAGCATTTGCTACATTTTGATTGGTTGAAAAATTATGTCAAAAGTTGAACAGTATATAAAACATCAGATGCTGCTGACATGTTTAATTACCTAAATGTAAAATGAATGAGGGAATTTGCTACATTTTGATTGGTTGAAAAATTATGTCAAAAGTTGAACTATATATAAAACACCAGATGCTGCTGCCATGTTTGATTACCTAAATGTAAAATGAATGAGAGCATTTGCTACATTTTGATTGGTTGAAAAAATATGTTAAACGCGATAAGATCCTGGAAATCTTTCAGACTTTTCACTGAGTGCAAATGATTTTCTTGATTATCTCTTTTTTCTCAATCACAAATTTGAAAAGGAAAACATAAACCAATCAGATGTGTGAAGTGGACACTAAAGCATTATCAGGTTTTAGGGTTGGGAATTGGACCAAAAAGTGTATTGCGATATATTGCAATATTTCAAAAACATATTGCAATATTATTGCAATATATTGGGAAATAATTTCTACCAAGAGAAAAGCTTTTTTCATATCCCTTTGACAAATATTAATTTGAAAGCTGCAATGTGAACAATTTGGTCAAAATTATGAACCAATTTTAATAAATTGTACTATTATTTTTATCTACAGAGTATGAAGCATTTGTTTTGTCTTTGTTTTAATTGAATAAGGTAAGACTATACATCATGGCATATACATGTCAGTCACAATTTGAATAATGAGGGAAAAACCAATACGCCAAAAACGCAACGAGATACGTATCGTGATGAATTTGTATTGCAATATAGCGGTATACCAAAGAAAACGCACATCCCTATTAGGTTTGATCAATACTGATCAGAACCATTTGGATTTAGTTGCCTACATTCTACTAATGTGATGTCACATCATTCTCTTCAAAACCTGGAATTTGAAATAGATCACATTTAACCTGACTGAGGTTTTACATTTCAGTTGTAATACATAGGTTTTACAATTAATGTTTTGTAAACTTGTGAACACAATTCTGTTTGATGATTGGTTAAAAGTCACAATTTGTTTTTACACAAAAATTCCGTGACTTGCATTGAGCCTGCGACCTCACATATCACGTTTAGTTTTGTATCTCATGGTCACTGTTTCCCCACTGAGCTACCGAGGCAGGTGATGAGCATTTATTAAATTTATCATGTCATGACTCCAGCTAGTCCATGCTGCACATGGTTTCTCTCTCGCACGCTTTGAGCAAATTCCTTCCATACTGCGATACACAGTATTGTTTCACTATAAGATATGTCAACGTTTTTTAAAAATTTTTTTTAGTATTTCTTGGATTTAGATGGTTCATAAGTTGTAAGGCTTTTCCCTCTCTCACGGTTTTTAGATTTTCAACCAAAACCTCGGAGGCGTGTTTAATCCTAAACATAACACCTGCAAATCTAAAAACATACATAATGTTTTCTCCTAAATAAAAGCACTATAACGGTACTTTGTCAAGTATAGATGTGTTTTAAATGGTCCTGGAGGTCAGGTTATTAAGGAATGGTTGGATTAAAAAACAAACGTGCAACAATTGACACAATGTGTAGAATGACGCGTTATCAACAATATCAAAGCCTGACCACCAAACCCACATTGTGGTCAGCGTAATGGACAAACAGGAGCTATGGAGAACCTACCCCGGCCTTGGTTCCACGTTGAGGCTGATCTGTTTACAGGGTTATTGATTGCTTATTGCTGACATGACATTCCATTTGGAATAACTGCTCACCAGTTCACTCTCACTCAAATAATGATCCTGAGTCAGCTGAAATTCATTATTCCAGATGAGTTTGATTTGAATGGATCTGTGGGATTAATGGGGTTTTAGTGTAGAGAGTAATGGATGCTGCGCCACTCTGCAGAAGCTGTTGTTGTAGTTATATTAAATGCACTCTCAGTTGCAGACAATCAATCATTGGGGCAAATGCATGGGGCAAATGCATGATGCATGTTCAAGGGCACAGACAGCCCATGCAGTTTTTGGTGGAAAATCTGAAGGTTCACATTACACAAAGTAGACTGAATGATGAAGGCACAGTGAGTGAGTGAGTGAGTGAGTGAGTGAGTGAGTGAGTGAGTGAGTGAGTGAGTGAGTGAGTGAGTGAGTGAGTGAGTGAGTGAGCGAGCGAGTGAGTTGGGTTTAACACCCCTTTTAACAGTATTCCAGTTATATCACGGCGTGTCATCTTAATGTGGGAGGAAAGCCAAGTGATGCAGGTCTCAGACGTTTACCACTTCGGTGAAACCTACGAGCACGGGTCTGGTGCTGACAAACCGGGATTCGAACCCACAATCATAGGTTTCTGGCGTGCCCAAGGGATGCAACTCTGCACAGCGAATCGTGGTGCCTTAGACGACTGGGCCACCCGTGCTCGCCAGTTTTGGGTGGAAAATCTGAAGATTCACAATACACAAAGTAGACACAATTTATGGATAACAACTTCATTAATAACTATGCAGGCAATGTTTCGGTGTAGATCCTTATACCGCTGTCAAGCAAGACTTGATGATAGAACATATATACCTAGTATATATATACTTGCTTGACAGCGGTATAAGGATCTATACCAAAACTTGCCTTCACAGTTATTAAAGAAGTTGTTGTCCATAAATTGTGTCTACTTTTTCATCCGTCAACATCCAAGTAATGCCTATGAAACATGTTCACAATACACAATATTTAAAACTGCAAATCCTATTTTGATATCTTAAACCAAGTCTGTTGCTTATGATTTAATTTTATGGTTGAAATGTAAATAAATATTTTATTTTTTTTAGTAGCTGAACAGTTCTTTTAGTCATTTGCCATAACGTTTTATACATTGGTCGTTTAATTGAAAAAAATAAATACTCAGTCTGTTTAAAGTGCATGATGATAAATAACACGCAATCTGCAAAGTCCCATTTTTGTGGGAACAGACAATTTGGGTGTTGGTGGGATCTCTTGGAAACAGAACACCTACTGCGTCAGTGAAACCTGACCTTTAATTTAAAGATATGAATTCAAATTCTCACAGCAAGTTAAAATTTTATGTGTTAACATCCATTAGTCAAGTCCAAAATGTACCAGAACTGTTCAAAATATTCCTTGTCCAAAGAGGAGAATAAATATTGCAGACTCGGCAGAAACAGCAACGAGCTATTAAAGGTGGATGGATTCACATGTTGGCACATCCTCTGGGACAGGGGTGGATAGATTCACATGTTGGCACATCCTCTGGGACAGAGGTGGATGGATTCACATGTTGGCACATCGTCTGGGACAGAGGTGGATGGATTCACATGTTGGCACATAATCTGGGACAGAGGTTGATGGATTCACATGTTGGCACATCCTCTGGGACAGAGGTGGATGGATTCACATGTTGGCACATCGTCTGGGACAGGGGTGGATGGATTCACATGTTGGAGCATCCTCTGGGACAGAGGTGGATGGATTCACATGTTGGCACATCCTCTGGGACAGAGGTGGATGGATTCACATGTTGGCACATCCTCTGGGACAGAGGTGGATGGATTCACATGTTGGTGCATCCTCTTGGACAGAGGTGGATGGATTCACATGTTGCCACATCCTCTGGGACAGAGGTGGATGGATTCACATGTTGCCACATCCTCTGGGACAGAGGTGGATGGATTCACATGTTGCCACATCTTCTGGGACAGAGGTGGATGGATTCACATGTTGGCACATCCTCTGGGACAGAGGTGGATGGATTCACATGTTGGCACATCCTCTGGGACAGAGGTGGATGGATTCACATGTTAGCGCATCCTCTGGGACAGAGGTGGATGGATTCACATGTTGGTGCATCCTCTTGGACAGAGGTGGATGGATTCACATGTTGCCACATCCTCTGGGACAGAGGTGGATGGATTCACATGTTGTCGCATCCTCTGGGACAGAGGTGGATGGATTCACATGTTGGCACATCCTCTGGGACAGAGGTGGATGGATTCACATGTTGGCACATCGTCTGGGACAGATGTGGATGGATTCACATGTTGGCACATCCTCTGGGACAGAGGTGGATGGATTCACATGTTGGCGCATCCTCTGGGACAGAGGTGGATGGATTCACATGTTGGCACATCCTCTGGGACAGAGGTGGATGGATTCACATTTTGGCACATCCTCTGGGACAGCGGTGAAATGGATGAACAGAATGAGGAGATAAAACAATCCCAACAGAGGATAAAACTTGCCAGAGTTGCATAATGCTGTTGAACAAACAAACAGTCTGTAAGCAGATTCAACACCTCCAGTTATAATAGTGTACTTTGAAATTGCCTGGCAAAGAATGGTGTTAGCCTGTGTCAGCAAGTGTTGGCTCAAAACATCAACTGTTTTACTGCCAGTAAAGTGACCAGAGCCTCCTTCAACAAGTGATCAGAGCCTCCTTCAGCAAGTGATCAGAGCCACCTTCAACAAATGATCAGAGCCTCCTTCAACAAGTGATCAGAGCCTCCTTCAACAGGTGATCAGAGCCTCCTTCAACAATTGACCAGAGCCTCCTTCAACAAGTGATCAGAGCCTCCTTCAACAAGTGATCAGAGCCTCCTTCAACAAGTGATCAGAGCCACCTTCAACAATTGATCAAAGCCTCCTTCAACAAGTGATTAGAGCCTCCTTCAACAAGTGATCAGAGCCTCCTTCAACAAGTGATCAGAGCCACCTTCAACAAGTGATTAGAGCCTCCTTCATCAAGTGATCAGTGCTTCCTTCAACAAGTGATCAGAGCCACCTTCAACAAGTGATCAGAGCCTCCTTCAACAAGTGATCAGAGCAAGTGATCAGAGCCTCCTTCAACAAGTGATCAGAGCCTCCTTCAACAAGTGATCAGAGCAAGTGATCAGAGCCTCCTTCAACAAGTGATTAGAACCTCCTTCAACAAGTGATCAGTGCCTCCTTCAACAAGTGATCAGAGCCACCTTCAACAAGTGATCAGAGCCTCCTTCAACAAGTGATCAGAGCAAGTGACCAGAGCCTCCTTCAACAAGTGATCAGAGCCTCCTTCAACAAGTGATCAGAGCCACCTTCAACAAATGATCAGAGCCTCCTTCAACAAGTGATCAGAGCCTCCTTCAACAGGTGATCAGAGCCTCCTTCAACAATTGACCAGAGCCTCCTTCAACAAGTGATCAGAGCCTCCTTTAACAAGTGATCAGAGCCTCCTTCAACAAGTGATCAGAGCCACCTTCAACAATTGATCAAAGCCTCCTTCAACAAGTGATTAGAGACTCCTTCAACAAGTGATCAGAGCCTCCTTCAACAAGTGATCAGAGCCTCCTTCAACAAGTGATCAGAGCAAGTGATCAGAGCCTCCTTCAACAAGTGATTAGAACCTCCTTCAACAAGTGATCAGTGCCTCCTTCAACAAGTGATCAGAGCCACCTTCAACAAGTGATCAGAGCCTCCTTCAACAAGTGATCAGAGCAAGTGATCAGAGCCTCCTTCAACAAGTGATCAGAGCCTCCTTCAACAAGTGATCAGAGCCTCCTTCAACAAGTGATCAGAGCCTCCTTCAACAAGTGATCAGAGCCTCCTTCAACAAGTGATCAGAGACTCCTTCAACAAGTGATCAGAGCCTCCTTCAACAAGTGATCAGAGCCTCCTTCAACGAGTGATCAGAGCCTCCTTCAACAAGTGATTAGAGCCTCCTTCAACAAGTGATCAGAGCCTCCTTCAACAAGTGATCAGAGCCTCCTTCAACAAGTGATTAGAGCCTCCTTCAACAAGTGATCAGAGCCTCCTTCAACAAGTGATCAGAGCCTCCTTCAACAAGTGATCAGAGCCACCTTCAACAAGTGATCAGAGCCTCCTTCAACAAGTGATCAGAGACTCCTTTAACAAGTGATCAGAGCCTCCTTCAACAAGTGATCAGAGCCACCCTTAACACTGGGATTGTTTTTAAAAAAAATATCTTAAAACTTCCCCCGAGCTTGCTGGATGTCTCCTCCTTCCACAGAATAAAATGAATGTTTTGAAGCAGTGACTTAATATCCAGGAGCTTGTAAAAAGCGATCTTAGCGTTAAGGTGATAGTAAATCCTATACCTAACAAGATGCCGTTTTTTTGTCTGTGAGATTGAATCTTTATTCAAATTTCCCTCTCTTGATGAAAAACAGTGCAAGTATTTGGAGGTAAGTGATTTGTTGTGTAGATTTTAAAAATAGCCTAATATTCGTATCCTACAGTGCACATCAATCTTCTAGTAAATTGCAAGATATTCTGTGGCATTTGATTGACTAACTAAGCAAGTATTTCCCCACTTATGTTTCTAGAAACCAAAACAAAATGGGCCATGTCCACTAAGCGACTACTGTTTCTTGATTGGCTGATAAAAGATTGGCCTGGGCTTTTGTAAGATTATTGCACTGTGACACTTCATTTATTTCGTATTTTTGTCTACAGTTTTTAACGTTATTGATTAAAAAAGCAATTATTATTTTTTTGACAGATTTGAATCAATACTAAAGTAAGCCCCATTCCACAAAGCGATCGAAGCATTAAGATGAACATAATTCCCATTCCTTAACGTATGCTTATGTCAGTCGTAGTGGTACAATCACTTTGTGGAACCCATTCCGCATCATGATTGTACCGCTACAACCATTCAGAAAAATGGATACCAAACGATGAAGAGATGTGGACCTACAGCCAGTGTCCGCTGTGGCCATCCCAATACAGACATAGCACAACTGTGACTGTTACAAACAAAGCACTTCATAATCCCGACTCGTGTTGTGACTCAAACTGCCACATCAAGTTAAAACCACATCACAGCCATGCTAATGAGTCTCTGCTGGGTTCCTGCAAGACAGAGGATCAACTAGCTTCTGACTGCTGTCTATAAGTTGATCAGTCTATTGTTTGTCATCAGTCTATCTGCAGCAGCTCATTAACAAGACACACAGAAGTCTTTGCTTAACTGACCAGCCCCACCACTCAAAACTCCTTGACCAGGTTCGCCTTTGAGCACTATTTTGGAAACAATGGTATATAAATGTCAAATTAATTATTCATTTTTAATAAATGTTATTGTTCTGTTGAATATAAACTTCAGACATCATGGCCTGATTTTGCAGGCTCTGAGTTTGTTATAGAATTTTATACTGAAAGTATTCCTGGTATTGTCTTTAATTTACAGCATTTTCCTTCAACTATTGGTACACACAATACATCTTTATGTCAACTTATAATATAACACTGGTCTACAGCGAATCTGGTTAATACCAGGGTATGAAACTCCCCAAAATTTCAGCCAGACCACAGGACTGGCTAGCTGAAATACTTGCCAGCCCTGACCAAAACCTGCCTGCCCACTATAATCATATGTTTCTTAGGATAATTTAATTAAAACTTTTAAATCGAATTCATTGAACATGAAGTAATGCAAGAAAAGAAATAGCAAACACTTTTTAGGTCAGATTTGTATTTAATATCCTAGAATACATCATGTAACTATCCTTATTCCTAAATAGGGCCTAAATTTTAGGTTGTCTAAAAGCTAACGGGGTTTCTGTTTGGTTACATTTTATCATTTATCTTTACATGTGAATAATGCTTATCATCGGGAAATATTTAGAATGTTTTCACATATGAAATATAACCCGACCGTCGGGCAGGGGGATTTGAAAATCTGGCAACCCGAGTTGAAATCAACCCTTCTCGGACGCTCAGGCAGGCAGGTATTTCGAACGCTGTTAATACTTATGATAATGAATACATACACTGAGCAACTGATCTTTGCACAGAGTGCTTCAAGGTACCCTTTATACTTCCAGGTACTATTTATACAACAGGAGGGACTAATTTTAACCTGGATGTTCATAGGGGAGGCAAGCATGGGTTGTTGAAGACCTATTCTAACCCGGATCTTCATAGGGGAGGCAAGCATGGGTTGTTGAAGACCTATTCTAACCCGGATCTTCATAGGGGAGGCAAGCATGGGTTGTTGAAGACCTATTCTAACCCGGATCTTCATAGGGGAGGCAAGCATGGGTTGTTGAAGACCTATTCTCACCCGGATCTTCTTAGCGGAGGCAAGCATTGGTTGTTGAAGACCGATTCTAACCCGGATCTTCATAGGGGAGGCAAGCATGGGTTGTTGAAGACCTATTCTAACCCGGATCTTCATAGGGGAGGCAAGCATGGGTTGTTGAAGACCTATTCTAAACCCAGATCTTCATAGGGAAGGCAAGCATGGGTTGTTGAAGACCTATTCTAACCTGGATCTTCACGGGTATGAAGTTACCAGTGACAAACAAGTCACTTGTTCAGGCCATCGCATTAGTTATATCTGTATCAACTTGGGTGTGACGAGTGAATGCCTTAACCACAAAAACAGTAACAATAATAATAATAATGAGCATATGGCGTCAAATCCATATCCTAATGCATGCTCAAAGTGCTCCATTATTACCCTGGTCAATGGATCAGTGAGCACTCAACTCAGCTCCCTGGGGACAGATAACCCACGTTGCCTGCTAGAAGGTTAACGGTCACATTACCATCTCATCCTACTGGTTACAAAGAATAAAAAAAAGTTGTTACCCATTATAAAGTATCATGTATTCATGTTCTTACTCCTAAATGCCTATCGACTGCCTCCGTGGTCTAGTGGTAGAGCGTCCGCCCAGAGAGCGGAAGGTCCGGGGTTCGATCCCCAGCCGCGTCATACCAAAAGACGTTAAAAGATGGTACTTGTTGTTACTACCCTGTCTGGCGCTCGGCATTAAGGGGTTAAAACAAGGACTGGTCGGCTCGGAGTCAGGATACTGTGTCTGAGTGGGGTTTTCATGTTAAACTGCGGCATGGTTTTCTCAGTGGGCTAGCACTATAAATCGGCATCAGTCCAAACTAGTACAAGCAGCCACACACACACACACACACACACAAACACGTGCATGTAATAATCTTGGACACGACGTTAAACCAAATTTCACCTCACCTCACCTACATGCCTATCAAAGACATCTACCGGGTACCCATTACCTGCTGGATTGACAGAAGCATATTTTGAAAAGTCGCTTTCATAAGGAGAAACCACATTTATAATGTGGGGCAGGACAAAACACAATAATAATAGGCCATTTGAATTGCGCATATTTCCACACCACTCAGGGGCGTGCTAAAAGCATTATTACTATCAGTCACAGGATCAGTGTGCACTAAAGAATCATTCTCAGCTCCCTGGGGAGTATACAACCCAAGCTGCCTGTTAGGCTCTAGAAGGTTAGCAACCACATTGTCATCTCATCCTACTAGGTACCCATTCACTGCTGGCACATTTCAAACAAAGTCACTTGCTCAAGGAGACGTCACATGGTCACTTATCCATAAAACATACATGCGAGTGGATGAGCTTTTTAAAGCTGCACAGTCAGCAATTTCCCAGCTTTATCACTGCAGCCTGTAAATTCTCAAATCTGTCCCAGTCATACTAGTGACTGAAAACATGCACTTGGGGCACAATGATACAATGTCATCTGACAAAACAATTCCATCGCCTCTTACAACAAGCAAAGGGCTGCTGGACAAGCATGGATTACATAGTTTGTTTGTTGTTTAACGCCGCACTCAGCAAAATATTGCAGCTATATGACATCATGAGCATCGATCCACACAATTGGGATACAATGACATGCATCAACCAAGTCAGCGAGCCTGACCACCTGATCCCTTTAGTCGCCTCTTACGACAAGCATAGTTGCCTTTTATGGCATGCATGGGTTGCTGAAGACCTATTCTACCCCGGACCTTCACGGGTCCTTAGACACATTAGACCTTTCCTATTCCAACTATGTGAGCAAGCCTGAAACCCAAATCCTGTTAGTCGCCTCTTATGACAAGCATGGGTTTGCTTAAGACCAGTACTTACGCCGATCATGGTGATGGATTACATTGAAAAATTAAAGACTGAAGACTTTTGAAGCATGCATTTTGACATCACCTTTCCAGTGTCTGTACATTTCGTCTTCCGAGTCGCCAACAGCATCATGATGGACCATCGCCCGTGTGAAGATCCTCCTCCTCGATCTGCTGTCCACTGACCCCATGGAGCTGGCTGAAGTCTGACGCGGTCCTGCACCCGACCGGCCGGAGTGTCTCAGGGCGGCACAGTCCCGAGGGGTCTGGTTCTGAGACACATGATCCCTTGACATGACAGGATCTCTGGATATATTGTGATCCCTTGATCTGTGGGAATCTGGGTGAGCTGGAGTTCTCTTGGATGTGCGAGGATCTGTGTGAGAAATGTGATCTTGTGATGTGTGTGACCCTTTCAGTTGATCTTTTGTACTAACAGGATTTCGTGTTGAAGGAGTATTCCTCACATCACCTCTGGGTTCTCTGTGATCAATTTCTGAATGTCTATTAGTCTGATAATCCCCAGGATCTCCAGCAGCTCTACAAATCTGAGTATCTCTGCGAGTTTCTCTCAAATTCTTGGAATCCCTCAAAGCTCCTGAATCTTTAGAAACCTGAGAATCCCTGTCAGTTTCTCTTGACATATGAGAATCTCTGTGTCTAGAAGCCTGAGAATCTCTGCAACCTCCTGAATCTCTCGATGTGTGAGAGTCTTGAAGACTTAGGGATTCTCTTGACATCATAGAATCGTTCATAGCATAATCCCTTGACATCTGAGAATCTCTGCGACCTCCAGAATCTCTTGATGTGTGAGAGTCTTGATGACCTAGAGCATCCCTTGACATCTGAGAATCTCTGTGTCCTGCATCTCTAGAAGCCTGAGAACTGTGACCTCCAGAATCTCTTGATGTGTGAGAGTCTTGATGACCTAGAGCTTCCCTTGACATCTGAGAATCTCTGTGTCCTGCATCTCTAGAAGCCTGAGAATCTCTGCGACCTCCAGATTCTCTTGATGTGTGAGAGTCTTGATGACCTAGAGCATCCCTTGACATATGAGAATCTCTGTGTCCTGCATCTCTAGAAGCCAGAGAATCTGTGCGACCTCCGGAATCTCTAGATGTGTGAGAGTCTTGATGACCTAGAGCATCCCTTGACATATGAGAATCTCTGTGTCCTGCATCTCTAGAAGCCAGAGAATCTCTGCGACCTCCGGAATCTCTAGATGTGTGAGAGTCTTGATGACCTAGAGCATCTCTTGACGTCTGAGAATCTCTCAAGGAATCTCTCATTGCCTGGGAGTTCCTCAAAGTGTCCCTAGAAGTGTGAGCATCTCCGGTTGCCCCACCACCAAGTGAGGGCACCTGCTTCAGGTCATCCCTGGAGTCTCCCGAAGGCTGACTGAGAGTCATGGATCCTCTCGAGACTGTGGAGGATTGCTTTGTGCTTGTGGATCCAATGGAGTTAGCGGAGCCTTGGTTGGGGCTCAAGGAGCTTATGGATTCTTGTCGCTGGGTCGGTGATCCATGACTGACGGATCCCGAGCAGTTCACGGCTGATTGGTTGATATCCATTTTCAGTATCTGCCTGTGCTGACAACAAAATAAATATTCTTGACACCACACTGTGTATGTTACCTGCTGAAATGCCAAGCTTAATCTGTTGTCTGAATTTATCCAGAAACAAACAAGACGTAGTTTTGAAAATGACAGTCACTTGTTTCCCAGCCAGAGGGAGTCAGCACCTCACATCTAAACAGTAACCTTTGTACACTGTCTTTAAAATATAATCTCAGCAAATATCAGCTACTGGATTGATTCCAGTGTCCCAATTGTGTTTAATTCAGTTTCAGCTGTGGTCCATACTTCAGCAGAAACAAGATGTACCTGTGGTTTTGAAAATGACAATAGTCACTAGTTTACAAACCAGGGCAAACCAGTATTCACATTTAAACAGTTACCTTTGTACACTGTCTTTAAAATATAATGTCAGCAAATATCAAATCCTGGATCAGTTTTAATGTCCAATTGTTTTAATCCATTTACTGCTGTAGATAGACATCTATATTCAGTTAACATAAGGTTAACAGTATCAATGTAATTGTTCTTCAGTCAGTGTAGCTGAAGGGTTATCAGTGCAACTGTTGCCAATGATTCTTGTACATCAGGGGTTAATGAACACAACTTTCATCCTCAGAGCCTTATATGCATGGTGTGTATTTGTCAGTGATTTCCATTCCTCTGTTGTACAGCAGGACAAAGTATTTCCAGCTTGTTCCTCCAGGGCACAGCAGATTGTCAGGTTGACACAATTTACACAAATTATCTGATGTTTCTGGGATCACGAAAGAAGCACCTGAGGTCACAGGCAGATGGACCAGTTCTTCTCAAACCCATTCAGTTGAGTCAATTATTCCTGTCACAAGTACTCACAGAGGTAATCGGTTGACTGTCCAGGCAGGTTCACGGAGGAGTCTTCTATTCAGATATGAGGTCTTGGGGCATATATCATTATGTCAAGTTGTTGTTAGGATAGTAGTATGTGTTGTATCACATTGAATGCATCTGTGTCACTTATCCTTGTTTCTACAGGGACAATGAATGAGCAAGCTATAGTGGGATAGGTTTAAATATTCCAGTCAATTGTTCTTGTCACAAGTAATCATCACTGATTCTGTTGCCCTGGGCAACTTATGGTCGGTGGAGGTCTAAATGGTAAAATATCCATCCATACATCAATTTGTGAGTTCAGAGGCCACATGCTGTGAGAAACACTTCTACAAGTCTTCACAAATTCCAAAGAAATAACAACACTGAGACATCTTTGATAAGGCCAAGCATTTCAAGAAAATAACCTGAAAGTCGTTTTCACAATCACAAATGTCAAGCGAAGACTCTCATCACACAAGCCGTCGTGACAGAAAACAGTATTGGATAATGACGAATTATTTTTTTCCCATTTTCACATTCGAAGCTCATAAGGTCATCCAACAGTGTCCACACTGAACCATCTGTGACTCTGTGATCACCAAAAGTGGTTAATCCATTTTTGTGAGTTTATCTCAAACAAGTCATTCATAACTGACTGATCCTGGTCCTGAGTTGGAATACTCAGCAGCAGAACAAGCATCACTTGTTGACTGTCCTCAACCCGACTCCGTAACAGCTAACACAGCATCATTCCTCCCACACAACGTTTTTCATCACCAACATACACACGATCTGGATAGCACTGAGATTACTTCAGTGCCATAATCAGATAGGATGCACAAAGGCAGGGAAGCACTTCTAGGCCAGTTATCATTAATCACGTTAAACATCCCGTGTTGGCTCCGTCAATTCCTAGTCGGGACAGTAGACCAGAACCGTCACGCAAAATGTCCACAAATTGTCCGCAATACGAACCAATCGTGCACACATCTGATACGCCGTCACACGGATCTCGAGTCATCACTCATTATCTAGCCGTTTGTTGAGGTTGGCATTTAGCGTCAGAAAGTTAACATGAAAACTGTCTTTCTATATATCCTCTTCACAGTCACTCCACGGTAACACTTGCTCATCACGGAAACACAGCACTCTGTAATCAATACATTGGTGAGAAGACATTAGCCCACTTGGACGGTAAATACACTGACATGACTGTACTTAGCCGAACGTGGGATAATAGGATATATATCATTCATAAACTGATTAGATGAATATTTAAAATAATATTTAACTGAAATAGACTTTTATCATAGTTTGGGACATAGAAGTTTGAAAGAAATTTGATGAAAATAAAATCTATTAAAATATTATTTTTTTTTATTGGATATAACTTCACTTTATGTATGAAAATGATAGCTTCATTCCTGAACAAACATTTACATTTTGTATATAGACTGATGGCTTCTTAAATAACATTTGAGTTTGGTGATTCAATTTTGCTGAATTCAAATGTAAATGTTTCTTTAACAGAAAGCAAGAAAAAGATCAAGAAGAAAGCAAATCTATTTTGCAATTTCAGTCATCTTTTAAGATATATTACATAAACTTCGCCAATCTTATGTCAAACCTGTTCTGGTAACGATATATATTTATAGGCTTTTACTTTTTAAATTAAAAAAAAAATAATTCAATAATGCAGAACATTTTACAAACCTATTGCAGAAGATGTCAGAAGAAAACACCAGATCAATTGACTTTTCTGTTTTTGACAATTTAATATGCCAAGAATTTTAAAGTTTAAATAAAAGAGAAAAGAAAAGAGAAAATATTAATTTTTAAAGAATTCCTTTTTTAATTACAATCAGTCAACCATGACAATATTTCAAGTTTCATTTGAGATACCTTACTATATCCCCCAAAATAAAAAAGATAATAAAACAAACTGATCAGTTATGACAAATGTGAGTAACATGCGACAGCAAGTCACCCCTTCGCAATGAAACAGTACGGTGTCAGAGGGCTGTTGGTGAAAGTGTGAAGGTCACAGGCAACGCTTCCTCCGCAAGTATGTACAAATACCATCCCTCTGTCAGCTATAGTCCTTCACATTCAACTGATAATCATAAATCAATCACTATTACACACACCAAATTCTTCTCCTTTTATGCCATAAAAACCTCTCTCTGAAACTGTACCGATAGATGAAGGCAATCATGCTGTTAGCCTCTGTTCAATAATTGAATCGTGCTCCCACAATGGGCAATATGGCTTGGCAAGGAGAGGGGCCGAAGAACACCGGTGTCTTGTCGTACCAGATGTTGGCAATCTCACTCAAAGTGGGTCATCGTAAATCAGCTGATTGGTCTGGTTTTCAAGCCACGTCTTTGATATTTTCACTTTCTCGCTAGAAATCACGTGCACACACAATTGAGCAATTTTCTCCAGTTCAGTAATGTTGGCGATATCCCATTGAAGCAGGTGCTTGAGGTTGCGTATAGGTGGCTGCATGCATCACACTGGTCACTGGTCATCTTATGTCCAATGGTGACTGGGAGAAGTATACATTCCAGATGTAAAGTTGATTGGTCAATGAGATTTGTGGACATATTAACGCATCAGTAACAAAAATGATGTCTGATGCAATTCCCTATTTTGACTTGTGGTATATGTTCCCGTGTCTTTTTTAGATGATCGTTGACTTGCCTTTGCATGTATTTGTGATAGGTGACATCAGTGAGGTGAAAACCTGGTAGCATCACTACATGTACTAAGATCCTTGTGTCTACTATGGCTGAATCTTCTTAAAGGCAACTCCTCTTGTAAAAATTAAACAAGGGTGTATAAACTCAAGAAGACATATTGCAAATCGAACAGGTTGGTTTGTATTGAACTTCCAAAACACTCCACAAACATCCCTGTTTCTACCTTCCTTTAAAGGGGAGTTCCCCTTGTATCAACCACGACATATCGGTATATCATAGGGCCACATGCACAGCTGGTTTGTGTTAATCTTCCTCCATGCTCCATTTAGTTCCACTTGTATCATTAAAGTGGAACTAGGTAAAACTCAATGTTTAATTTTCCAACATACATGAAGACATTCCTTAAAGGGGATTTCCTCTTGTGTCAACTCACAACTCTTGTGTACGACACAAATGAAAGAGTCAGCTACATGTGGAGTTGGTTTCTCTTTCTGACACACTCCATTAAGATCCCTGTTTCTTTATCCTGGTCATTCAAAGGGGAATAATTCTGTTTAAGACTATGCAGTCAGCCTAGACTCCTTACATAATATCATACCATTTGTTTTAATTTTTCAAGAAGCAATCCTTGCATTTGTATGTAGAAACAGACCATGGCCACAGGTCACAACATACCATAACGCCTTAAAGAAGCAATCCTATGTAGAAACATACAATGGCCACAGGTCACAGCATACCATAACGCCTTAAAGAAGCAATCCTATGTAGAAACACACATTTTGGCCACAGGTCACAGCATACCATAACGCCTTAAAGAAGCAATCCTATGTAGAAACACACATTTTGGCCACAGGTCACAGCATACCATAACGCCTTAATGAAGCAATCCTATGTAGAAACACAACATGGCCACAGGTCACAACATACCATAACGCCTTAAAGAAGCAATCCTATGTAGAAATGGCCCCAGGTCACAGCATACCATAACGCCTTAAAAAAGCAATCCTATGTAGAAATGGCCCCAGGTCACAACATACCATAACGGCTTAAAGAAGAAATCCTATGTAGAAACACAACATGGACACAGGTCACAGCATACCATAACGCCTTAAAGAAGCAATCCTATGTAGAAACACACAACATGGCCACAGGTCACAGCATACCATAACGCCTTAAAGAAGAAATCCTATGAAGAAACACAACATGGACACAGGTCACAGCATACCATAACGCCTTAAAGAAGAAATCCTATGAAGAAACACACCATGGCCACAGGTCACAGCATACCATAACGCCTTAAAGAAGCAATCCTATGTAGAAACACAACATGGACACAGGTCACAGCATACCATAACGCCTTAATGAAGCAATCCTATGTAGAAACACACCATGGCCACAGTCACAGCATACCATAACGCCTTAAAGAAGCAATCCTATGTAGAAACACAACATGGACACAGGTCACAGCATACCATAACGCCTTAAAAGAGCAATCCTATGTAGAAACACACCATGGCCACAGTCACAGCATACCATAACGCCTTAAAGAAGCAATCCTATGTAGAAACACAACATGGCCACAGGTCACAGCATACCATGACGGCTTAAAGAAGCAATTCTATGTAGAAACACAACATGGCCACAGGTCACAGCATACCATAACGCCTTAAAGAAGCAATCCTATGAAGAAACACAACATGGCCACAGGTCACAGCATACCATAACGCCTTAAAGAAGCAATCCTATGAAGAAACACACCATGGCCACAGGTCACAGCATACCATAACGCCTTAAAGAAGCAATCCTATGTAGAAACACAACATGGACACAGGTCACAGCATACCATAACGCCTTAAAGAAGCAATCCTATGTAGAAACACAACATGGACACAGGTCACAGCATACCATAACGCCTTAAAGAAGCAATCCTATGTAGAAACACAACATGGACACAGGTCACAGCATACCATAACGCCTTAAAGAAGCAATCCTATGTAGAAACACAACATGGACACAGGTCACAGCATACCATAACGCCTTAAAGAAGCAATCCTATGTAGAAACACAACATGGCCACAGGTCACAGCATACCATAACGCCTTAAAGAAGCAATCCTATGTAGAAACACAACATGGACACAGGTCACAGCATACCATAACGCCTTAAAGAAGCAATCCTATGTAGAAACACAACATGGCCACAGGTCACAGCAGACCATAACGCCTTAAAGAAGCAATCCTATGTAGAAACACACCATGGCCACAGGTCACAGCATACCATAACGCCTTAAAGAAGCAATCCTATGTAGAAACACAACATGGCCACAGGTCACAGCATACCATAACGCCTTAAAGAAGCAATCCTATGTAGAAACACAATATGATTTGAATTGCAATACCTCCTGAGCTGGGCAGTAAACATAGTAACCAATCAAATCCAAGATGATAAATCCTCATCCGGCGTTCTTCATGAAGAATTAAGGCACATAAATGATGGTCTAGCCTCTTTAAATGAGTCTGAAGGTAGACAAGAGCGACTCTTTGATCAAATTAAACAAACTGAACCATTTATAAATTCCTTGATGGCGATGTTTTAGATGTGCTAGTGCCACACAGGTTTGGAGCCAAGTCTCAAGTGTTGTTGAAGACGTTCCAGCAATCAGCGACAGGTAGGCTGTTTACTGTACCTTGTCAGCAGGCCCTCACTCAGATCTCCCCCGCACACAAGTTGAGGGAGTGCACAAAGGGCTTTCATCACTGATAAATTACTTTCCGTTGGAATTACGTTTCTGAATTCTACAATTGGTGGGTCTGGGTTATCCCCAGTAATACTGTTAAGTCACTTTGTAATTGCTTTGCATGTTAAGAACTGATGTCTCATCACGTCTTTTTCAATATTCTTTGACTGCTTCCTCCGTGTTTCCACATTCCATTTCCATGATGCAATGGTAAACAGGTCTTCAGAATTCAAATTAAACTTATTACAACAACAAAAAAACAAAAAAAAATTTTTTTAATAAAACGTTTTTGTTAAACAAAAGAAAAAAGTTAAAACCATAAAGAATTTGAATAAATCAATTTGATATTAATACACTTTTACATTTAAAAAAAAGATTCTTCTTGAACTAAATAATCCTTAAGCTCCCATGAAATCTCACAAGAGCACTGAAGTGAGTCAATCTGGATATACAACACTTTTACCTTTTTTCAAATGTCTTCTTGAACCAAAAAGTCCTTAAGCTCCCATCAATTCTGACAAGAGCACTGAGGTTAGTCATTTGACATAACATTCCAATCCTCCCACACTCACCTAGGCTATAATGTTAGTATTCCACCCAGTTAACCATGTGATACAGCGTTTACAGCATACTTTTCTTGTATGGCCCTTTCCAGATGGTTAGCTTCCAGCAAGGACGTAATCAGCCGTACACAAAGTCCTCAACCAGTTATAGCCTTCACATCATTAATCTGGGATTCACACACTCTCAGTGAAATGTTGGACAACGACAGCATCCTGAGTCAACAGCTCCATCTCGCCGCTCACCACATCGTGGACGTCTCTTCACTTTGATATTTGTCACAGCAAATAACTTTCCCAGGGAGTATCAGCCTGGCAGTAAATCCACCTCTCCTGGGATATATTTGATTTCACGAACACGTTGTTCTGTCCATTGAGGCCGATGTGTTGATGGGCTTTACACGCGCCTGTCAAGGTGGTTTCACCTTGCCAGCTTTAGTCAGGCTTGTGATAAAGTACACTGTCATACAAACAGCGACAGAAGAGAAACATGGCTTTTGCTAAGTTAGTTTATATAGTACCATCAGGGATAATTCTAGGGTGGGACCTTGTGCTTTTAGCCCCTAAATTTGAAAAAAAGGCCCACATTTTCAAATACATTGGGACATTTTAACATTGTGCTGTATGGGCGTACCTCTGCAATATTTGAAATTTTCACATAAAGGGCACTCATCAGAAGGTTCCTAGCATGAACCCTGTACGATGTCACCAAGAATAAACAAACATGGTACAAAAATACTCCATAATGGTGATTTTCAGAAAAATATGCTTTTTTTCATAGTTTCTCCCTGCAAACCTTTTTTCAAAAAATGTATTCAGTTATATGATCAACCAATGGTTGGAGGAAAACCAAATTGATATGAATAATTATTTTTACCTGTCCGAAAATATCATCTGCTTTAGAGTTGTCACCTACCTTATGGCAAAGTGGTAGTGTCACATTGTAACCCGTCTCCGACTAGTGTACGTTTGTTAATTGTGTATAGTGAGGCAGGTTGTTGGTGAAAACAAGGAAGGATGGGGTGCTGCCAGACTTAGGACCAAATACATAATTGGGGTGAATCTGGGATTCAAATTAACAAATATTGGCTCCTGGTACAACTAAGAGACATAACTCTGTTTTGCAAACTTTTAGCATCTTTGATCACTTGCCCAGAAGTGCCCCCACAAACTGTTACAGATTATGCCATTTCTGGATATTTTGTTAATAATGGGTTGTTCACACGACACTTCATTGATTAATAGGTTCAGGGGAGTGATAATAGCATTTCGAGAAATACTGCGATACATCATTATTCTGAAAGCAACAACACACACAATCAATGGAAACCTGATTTCACATGTCCGTTGAAATAGATACCCTCAACCTGTATCATGGAATAACTTGACTTGCATATTTTAAACTTAGAACTGCAATCGCCAAAGATTTCAAGTCTTGTTATTAATGGAAATCTTTCTCCAACAACAAGCGGCTGCCAGCATGACATTCTTTATACACCTCATGTCTTGAATTCCTCATTTCTCAGAAACACTGCTATTCCAGTCAATATTGCAGCCGGCTAGATTTGTGAGAGTTCTTGTGTCAGCATGCAGTAACACATTATCTTGCAACTGGTTGGGAACATGGTTTGATCTTGACAACAAATCTGTAGGTTGATAACATACGCTTTGAAGTGTTGGGAGAATATACTGACCACATCCATGGCATCGTGAATGGCATCGTCAATCATCATCATCATCATCATCATCATCATCATCATCATCATCGTTTTCCTCCTCCTCCTTTACTTTGTATCATCATCATCATCATCATCATCATCATCATCATCGTCATCATCATCATCGTTTTCCTCCTCCTCCTTTACTTTGTATCATCATCATCATCATCATCATCATCATCATCATCATCGTCATCATCATCATCGTTTTCCTCCTCCTCCTTTACTTTGTATCATCATCATCATCATCATCATCGTCGTCGTCGTCACATCATCATCATTATCATCGTTTTCCTCCTCCTCATTTACTTTGTATCATCATCATCATCATCATCATCATGGTCGTCGTAGTCACATCATCATCATCATCATCGTTTTCCTCCTCCTCCTCTACTTTGTATCATAATCATCATCATCATCATCATCATCATCATCAGTGCACTCTTGCCATCATTTCTGATTCTCTCCTCTTCCCACTCAGTTCTGCAATCTCGACCAAATGAGTAGTTATTTTTTCACAATTTTCAATAATATCCAAATATTTGAGAATCCATTTCTCCGACAAGGAAGCAGACAATGAAGCCTTCGACCCCCTGCGATGATTCCACAAACACGGTGGGTGGAGTGTCCTGTGTTAATAGAGCTGTGGCCACTGATCCATGGTGGGATAGCCTGTAAATATTGACATACTACCGTCCTTACAACTCATTACAAACATTGACATACTGACGTCATTACAACTCATTAAATCTGCTCCACAGTTTGCTGCTAGAAGCAAATATTGTTCAGATGATTGGTTCAATTTCAAAATTCAGTCCTCACAAGGGACTGAATTGTTCCTGAGAAATTGTACAACCTTGTGTTTGAAGAATGAACAAATGTGTGCAGAATAGCTGATCATTTAGGAAAATCTCTGCCATTGACAGAAACAAGATATGGTCAAACCATTTGGAATCAATTTGAAAATTACACACACTTAAAGAAACATGGCTCTTTCAATTGTTCGGAATCAATCCAGGTCCTCTCGAGACATTAGGAGTGGCCTTGGTGTGTCGGCCAATCAGAACACTTATTTCAAATGACTCTTGCTCAAAAGTATTTTGATCAGGGTTACAGCATTCAAGGCCTGAGTAAAGCTTTCAAAAAGTTTGATGATAGAAATGTGGAAGATATTTCCAAATTTTACACATCAGTGACAAAAATTATGTCTGATGCAATTTCCCATTTTGACTTGCATCACATTATTTTTCAGGTGAACAGTTGACTTGACTTTGCATGTATTTGTGATGGGTGCCACTGGTAGGACAAGATATGCTCGCCTATTTGCGAACACCTGGTATCATCACTATTTGATAGTGGCTCATAAACACGTACTTATGATAGAGTCAGAAGCATACAATAGACTCTACTTTTAGTAGAAATTTTTATATGATTATGGAATTTGATTTTTGCAACTTTTATTTACATGGAGTAGTCAAGAAACCGTGCAAGCTGTATTGTTTCTTTCTTGACTGTTTGTCCTGAACTCCAAATAACTCAACAATGTGACTGGTCACAGTGGATCTCCTAAAGACACATCCAGCAACACAGATCTCCTGTCAGCAATGACAAGCACTGCATGTGTACCTGTAGTCTTCACAGTACAAGAAAAGAGAGGCTTCAGGAAGTGATTGGTCCAAAATGAATGGATGGTCTCCAGTGAAAGTTGTCCTTTGGTAATCCCCATTGTTCGAAGTGAGAGATGTTTTTTTGCTGACCAATTGAAGTCTTGTGTGTAAAACTGTTGTTTATCTGTGGCCCATAATAATCTTGTGCTCATGTTGGTTAGATCTTGGGTGTCTCCTGTTGGTTACAATGCTATCAAACATGTTGTCATTGGTTACCTCTTTTGGTCTTCCAAGTTGGTCTTAATAAGAAATTCTTGGGTGTCTCTTGTTAGTTATAATTCTATCAAACATGTTGTCGTTAGTTACCTCTTGGTCTTCCAAGTTGGTCCTCTGAAAGTATTTCTTAGGTGTCTCCTGGTGGTTACAATGCTATCAAACATGTTGTCGTTAGTTACTCTTGGTCTTCCAAGCTTGTCTTTGAAAGTATTTCTTGGGTGTCTCTCGTTGGTCTGTTGTGAAACCTGTCTGAGTCTTCAGTTACCCTTTTTGGTCGACCGTTAAAGTTGGTCTTTGAAAGATGGTCTTTGGTACACATGATCGTCTTGTGTGTAAATTATTTTCTTCTGTGACCCATGATAATCTTGTGCTAAGGTTGGTCACCGGTTCTCTCGTTAAGTCTTTATCGACTTCTGTTTGCAGTTCATGAACCATGTTTGAATCTTTTGTGACCCTTGTTGGTCTTTTGAGAAAGGTAGTCTCATCGACCCCTGTTGGTTGTGCATGAAACATGTCGGTCCTCAGTGACACCTGTTGGTCAGTATTTGTCCTTGAAGCTTTCTCCTCCTAAAGCTTCCTCTGCGGGGGCACGGGTGGCCCAGTCATCTAAGGCGCCGCAACTCCCTGTGCAGAGTTGCATCCCTTGGGCATGCCAGAAACCTATGATTGTGGGTTCGAATCCCAGTTTGCCCCGATTATGTATCTAGGTTTGTCAGCACCATACCCGTGCTCGTGGGTTTCACCGAAGTGGTAAACGACTGAGACCTGCATCACTTCAGGCTTTCCTCCCACATTAAGCTGACACGCCGTGAAATAACTGGAATACTGTTAAAAGCGGCGTTAAACCCAACTCACTCACTCACTCAATTCCTCTGCCTCTGATTTAACCTGCCCAGTTCCCCGGGGTTATTATCCTGCTGACAGCCATCACATTCCACTCGACAATCACACTCCGCCTCCATGACCTTGTATCGCTGTGCATGTTCCCTGGGGACTGTCTTTAATCAGCTTAACACGACATTAATGACTTATTGCAGATTCCACAACATCAAAGAATTTCATTTTTCAAGCAAATGCATTTTTAATATTTTAATAAGTTATATGAATTTTAAAGTTTTGTTGTTATTTTTTAGCATAGGAATGCTGTATTATTTAGGCTCCCTGACGTAAAGGCATATCAAACACATACACGCACACATATATACAGACTGATTTGATTAGGGTCTTAAAGATTCTTTGTTCCAATACAATATGTTTAGCTATCAAAAGATTTTGATAGAATATCTGAAAACTGAGTATTACAGAAAACGCTGTACAGAAACCGCAAAATAGTAAAACCGAGTCAGTTAAACTGAAAATGGATTCAGACCTGTCATACGTCATTTTTGAAACATTTGTACCTAAAACAGACATCATTATTAATACATTTATCACTTGTACTTATTCATGGCCTCATGATGAAAGTATTGCATCATGGTTCAAAGTACAAGTATTGCAATGCACTAATACTTCATTGACACAGACAAATTCTGTAGTTAGTATTTAAGGGAAGTATTCGAAACTCATGCCTACTCAAATAAGGAAAACTGTCATTAGTAAGGAAAAAATGAATTAAAAAAACCCTAAAATTAAGGAATATGAATTCGTTAAAGGAAAACAATGTGTTTTTTTGTGGCATAATGCTCCAAAAAAAAGGTTTTTAGTATTTTCTGTATTGCCTGGAGGGGGTGTGCATTAATTTTGGGTTTGCACTATACTCAAGAAAATATGGTACATATCGTATGGGAAAGTCATTCTGTGATGTGCATTAACCTATCGCCAGAGCCGTGACAAACAATCAGCTGAGAAATAGTCATCCACATATGTATTTTTAGTTTAATACGTCCAATAAATGACATAATGCATTTGTGGAGATTTTGATGTTTTCCATAATGAGTGACCTGATCTGACAAGTATCCCCAATTACTGTAGACATCAACAGTTTAAGATTAAATATTCAATTTTTCTTCAATCTTTCATGTTTATTAATGGCTTGAATTTTTAAATCTACACATTATAAGCATCATGTATTGAAAATATATTAAAAAATAACATTTTCCTGAAAGTTTACAATAATATTCATTAGTTTGATAAAAATGTGACAGGACAAAATGGTGGCTTCTGAATCTCTTTAAGGACTTTCTGATTGGTCAATTATGTTGTTTGAATGACAATTAGTGATAGGTTAATTGTATCACATGACCACTGTATCATTACACCAGTTGTCCGATCACATGTGAACAGACGAAACAATATATTTTTCAGAAAGAGCTCCCAGTTCTACTGACAGATTAGGTTTGATTTCAAATAACAACAAATCAGAACCTTATAATTTCCTCAAGGATATTTGGCTCATCACCACTATCAATGTCATCAGTCTTAATGTATCACAGAAACTTCTTTAGAAATATTCAAAACTAATTTGAATACATGAACGAATATCTGCCCTTTGAAGTTGAAAACTTAAAAGTTATCAAACAAGCTCAAAACTTTTGAAAACCCCTTGAAGAGGCCCCCAACAGGTTTTGTTGACACTTACCACTCTGCCACCTAGTGGCAAACCCTGCAACTAGAGATGTGTTAATATTGGATGTCAACACTGCATTCAAGAACCAACATCCCAGCATTTGATGAGCACCGCTGCACCAGTTGCACAAACATCAGTAAACACTGCACAGATGGGCAACACGCCAGGGAGGATGAGGTGCGTCAAGCTCCCGGCCGTGTCCAGAGTCCCCTCTGGGCGTCCTGTCTCCACCATGCAATCAATGACCAGTCGACCATATGCTGCTGCACACCCACCACGCAGACAGATGATCGAATTAAACCTTGCACCAGATGCACCTCGTCTTGCATACAAGTGCACAATGCGTGCAGTTGGCGACCTCTTCCTGCTGTTGTGGATTCTTATCTGATGTTATCTCACGGGATGGAGGGACTCTTTTTATAAACTTGCCGTCAATAATTGTTTGGTGTTGTCTTCTAATCAAAAGCACACAACGCTGGAGGGAGCTTGTTATATAGGGCCCCTGTAGTCTTTGAATAATGAGGGTATACAATGGTATAAACACATCAGCTAGGTATGCAAAAGTATACAATGGTAAGTAACGGAATGCAATAGGAGGCAGGGGTATCATCAGTACCAGATTGGTGATCCTGTTGAAGTGAAGTACTCACATAAACACCTCTAATACATTTTTGGTGTTATTTTACAGACACGTGATGGCTAATTTCAGTCCTAAAATATTCATCAATCTTTCAGTGAGTAATATCACACTAATTCTTCAGCAGACAGTTGTCCACAAAACATCAGTCCTAAAATGTTCGCATATCTTTTAGTGAGTGACATCACACTAATTCTTCAGCAGACAGTTGTCCACAAAACAACAGTCCTAAAATGTTCGCATATCTTTTAGTGAGTGACATCACACTAATTCTTCAGCAAATAGTTGTCCATAAAACATCAGTCCTAAAATGTTCACATATCTTTCAGTGAGTGACATCACACTAATTCTTCAGCAAATAGTTGTCCACAAAACATCAGTCCTAAAATATTCATCAATCTTTCAGTGAGTGACATCACACTAATTCTTCAGCCGACAGTTGTCCACAAAACATCAGTCCTAAAATGTTCACACATCTTTCAATGAGTGATATCACACTAATTCTTCAGCAGACAGATGTCTACAATACTTTAGCCCTAAATGTTCACATATCTTTAAGTGTGTAATATTAGATGGCGAGCAACAGCTAGTATTATTCAAGTCATGAATGGCCATTTAATCAATATTGATCAATTCCTCCATAGACATCAAATGACGGCGATAACAAATGTCTGAGGTAAAATCTCAAACAAAACAGTGGAAAGATACCATCATTTTTCTCTCACAAATGAGAACTTGCATTCATTCATCTCTCAAAGTGTCCAAAGAATCTTGGTTATCTCCCCTTTGACTCGTCTAAAGGACAGGTATATTCCTTGACAAGCATCCTTTATGTGCTCAACAAGTATCACTTTCCAAGGACAGGTATATTCCTTGACAAGCATCCAGCAACTTATCAACAAGCACCACCCTCTTTCAAGGACAGGTATATTCCTTGACAAGCATCCTTCATGTGCTTAACAAGCATCCTTCATGTGCTTAACAAGTATCACTTTCCAAGGACAGGTATATTCCTTGACAAGCATCCAGCAACTTATCAACAAGCACCACCCTCTTTCAAGGACAGGTATATTCCTTGACAAGCATCCTTCATGTGCTTAACAAGCATCCTTCATGTGCTTAACAAGCATCACCTTCCAAGGACAGGCATATTCCCTCACGAACATCTAGCATATAAGCTCAACAAGCCTCACCCTCTTTCAAGGACAGGCATATTCCCTCACGAACATCTAGCATATATGCTCAACAAGCCTCACCCTCTTCCAAGGACAGGCACCCATTACATCCAGCATATGCTCCTTCTATCATCGCACACATTGGTCCATTATCTCAGAGCCAAAACAGTCAGTTTTCCCTATCTTCTCTGTACAACGCCTGGGAACACCTGGATCTGAGCCGCCCTTGCACTACTTCAAGGTAAATTATTAGGGCATCATAAACACAGGGAGCAATCAGCAGCTCCCATAAAGCCGTCTTCATGTATGGAAGGGTTCCACACACAGCCAACTTACGTTATTGAAAGTCATGCAAAAATCAATAAGGAATTAATAAGTCCATATAAGCTTTTTTCCAAATCCTTGAAATGCTCATTTCTTGTTAAAAAATGGAAGGTTGGGATGGTGGGCAAGATGTGATATAGTCCTTATCACTATGCTTGAATATCTAATCCAGTTCTATTGATGTCAATAACGGCAGGAACGTCTACAGATTGTTAATTGGAACACCCACAGCAAACATCTCCAGTGATTTGATGAAATTGGCTGAAAATTTCATATTTTTGTGACCTACTTGGGAACAATGTTGGAGGAGAGCTGTGAGTCTAGCCCATAATAACAGCTAATTCCCAGGAGAATTCCTCCAGTTGGTGTCCAGTGTGATGAAGTGCAACACTGTGTACTTCAGATGGTCAATAACTAATAACCAGCTCTGGAGCCAGTTTCACCTACAGCTGGCTAAATGGACAAGTTAGGCCAGGTTGCTTTCCAGTACAGAAGCCAGTCTCTGAGAAGCCTAATTCCCTCCCTTGATGCACATATTCCCCGAGCAGCCAGGTGTAAGTCCCGCCCCCAGCCACGCTGCACACTTCCTCAACACATTAGTTTTTAGAGCCCACACAAACATTACTCTCCACTCTCACTAATTGGCCAGCTTCGTTATCACATTCCCCATCAGGCTCGGAAAACAAAGGAGTGAGAGACATTACAGTGGTGGTGATTGTGATGAAATTGAAACAGTATCTCATCTGCCGGGCTGACAAGGGTTATACCACGCCTGCAATACGCTGGCTCTACCATGTGTGTGATACAGCGGTTATACACCATATGGAGAAGGGTGCGGCCTGTCATGCAATCCCTATGTCTGCAGTAGGGTACATGGAACGGGCTGGAGACGGACTTGTCAGGGAACACTGCCTCTCCTTTGGGGCTTTATTGTGGGAACAATAGCATCAAGCATCATGCAATCTCCATGCACACACAGTTGGAGATCGGACATAAAGTTTCTACCATTGAAGGCCGGTTTGTGCATGGTTGATAAAAATGAAGATGGAAAATCCATTTATTCAAAGTTTATGTCAAACAGTAGCTCCGGGATTCAATCATGTAACAAAACTTTCATAGAAGCCAACTTTCCTGATTCAATTATGAGATTATAGCTCTGATCAAAGGTATGTGGATGTGCTCCAAGCAAGTGCTGACGCAGGTCAGATACTGATGAAGTCAGGAAAAATACTATCCCACCAACAAACTCTCTGTAACTAGGGCAGGACGAAACTCAAATCAAAGACTTGTAGGGTCGATATCTGATTTCCAGCTGTCAGGGTAACGTCAGCAAAGGGGATAGAACGTTTAACTTGAGCAGGTTTAGAAACATTTCAATAAATTCAAATGTTGTTGTGAAGCAGTGTTACTTGTAGAAAAGTAGTGAGTGAGTGGGTACGATTTTACGCCACCTTTAGCAATATTCCAGCAATATCACGGTCAGGGCCACAAGAAATGGGCTTCATACATTGTACCCATGTCAGGAATCGAACCTGGATCTTTGGTGTGACGAGCTAACGCTTTAACCACTAGGCTACCCGACCACCCCTGTAGAAAAGTAACGCTTGACAATCTATAATAAACTTGTGAAATAACCTGTGTACGACAAGGATGCTACTTGCCAAAGGCTATATTAATAACAGTAACATGTCCACCACAACCTTGTCTCCAAGCCAAAAGGACAAACATATTTAAAAAAAAAGGAAAATATGTCATCTATAAATCCAAAGTTAATCATAGACAAACTGAAGTAATAATATAATTATAATAACAAGAGATTAAATGCTCATTGCATTAAATTATTTTTACTTGGATCCATGGATTGACTTTCATTCTCAGCTCCCTAAGGAGTATACAACGCAAGCTGCCTGTCAGGCGCTAGAAGGTTACCAGTCACAATACAACTCATCCTACTGGACATCCATTCACTGCTTGGATGAAATCTTATCATCTCCAAATCTGAGCACTACTGGGCTAGTTTTAAGGCAGGTAATAAGAGAGTGAGTGAGTGAGTTGTGTTTAACGCCGCTTTTAACAATATTCCAGTTATATCGCGGCGTGTCAGCTTAATGTGGGAGGAAAGCCCGAAGTGATGCAGGTCTCAGACGTTTACCACTTCGGTGAAACCCACAAGCATGGGTATGGTGCTGACAAACTTAGAAACAAAATCGGGGCAAACCGGGATTCGAACCCACAATCATAGGTTTCTGGCGTGCCCAAGGGACGCAACTCTGCACAGCGAATCGCGGCGCCCTAGACGACTGGGCCACCTGTGCCCCGGCAGGTAATAAACAGGCGGCGGCAGGTGCTACGGATGGAGCAGAACACGCTTACCTGGTGGCATCACTTATTTTCACCTCTATTTTGCCTTTTATGCCCAATAGAAACTGTTTCAGCAGATCATCGAGACTGATTATTCTCTGGCATCGATGCTTCATAGTGTTATCCCCATGCCAAGAAACTAGCATGATAACACCCAATAACTCCTTCTTCCTATCCTTGATATCAGTGTTATCTCACAGAGACTTTTGGGGGACACACTACCATCAGTATCTCAACCCACATCCGTACCTTGATTATATTAGTGTGCTAATTCTCCATGCTGTAAGCCATCTGGTAGAGTTAGGGAAATATCAGCAATATCATTCGCTTGCTTCAAGTGATTGTAGTCAATAATTCCCAAAGGCTTGGAACTTAAATTCACTTGTCAAAGATAATCCGTAGGTCCTCGTAACTCGTGGAACAGTCTGTATAATTCTATAGTCTTTTTTTTCAAAGAAATGTAGAAAAATGTAGGTATCTCAAGTGCAGACATCAGGTCATCTTCCCGAGGCAAGAGAGTTAACTGACTATAAAAGTCCAGTTTCCACCCTTGCCGAACTAGGCTGCAATTATGGAGTTACAATTTGGCTAGACTAACAAGTCAATGCATAGTCCAATCAAAATCACGTAACTAACTAGACATCAGGTTCGTAAACAACATTGATTTCAACATGCAGATTTTGGCCGACTGCAGGATTTGTAAAGCATGTGTACCGCCAACTGGGCATCGACAGTAATTTTGCAAATTCTTTCTTGTTTTTAATCAAGGTGCTCAAGTGCCCATTTTATTACAATATAAACGTTGATAATCGAGCAGATTGTTTTGACTGGGTGCCGCCATTTTGTTTGAGGCAAATGCAAGTGGTATGAGACGTGGAATCTGATTGGTCAATAGGAGGAACATTGAAGGGACATAACTCGTAATAGCCAATGGTGGCGCTACGATCGCGCCTGGTAATTTCAGCCTAGTTCGGCAAGGGTGGAAACTGGACTTTTAGAGTCAGTTAACTCCTTTGCCTCGGTAAAATGACATCAGGTCAGTTGACCTACACTTGGAACATCAGAAAAACATTGTTTATGATGTCTTGAATAATGGATAATATCATCTTCGATTATTTGCAACAATGTGCTCCTTTGATGTCACGTTGTTATGGGCCTCTTTGCAAAAAAAGGAAACAATGAAACAATTGGAAAGAACTAGCCAGCTAACATAATGATGCTCAGTAAGAAATACTATAATTAATTTGACCTCTACCCTTGGTGCCCCTCTGTGTAAAATTAGTCAATAATTCCCACTTGACTACAGAATCAATGGTCCTGTTTATCGGCAGTTACCATTTTTACCAGAAAAATTAGGCTTGGAACAGTAATTCCTGTGACTGTCAGTGACCCTGTGGACCGGCAAATAAAGTAGCGTATATTGTACTTATATTGCTTATTATGTTGAATACGGTACCTTATAAATCTTTGTTGTTGAACAAAACATGGGCGATATTTATATAAGTATATTTTTCAAATGAAGTCAGCTTGTCTGTTACCATCGGGGTTTCCCCTTGTCTATTTTTAGTGCAGGAAATAACATTTCGCCTGTCTTCGAGGTTAAATATATATTTGTAGTGACTTAGTCATGAAATATTAAAAAAAAGAAAGATTTGTGAGTGAACTTTGTGTGAATGACGTGTAGATCTCACTAAGTTACTTCCGAGATGACGTCATTGCATTGAACATGATATTGAAAGAATTACAACCAAGTAATTTTCACACATTATTTTAATTGTCGAAAGTTGGGACTGATAAAAATTAGTGGAGACTTGTAATTTTAGAGTTGAAGTCCACCAGGACTGGCAGTTTCAAAAGCCAGGGGGAACACTGCAGAATACAAAATTGACAAAAACATAGCAACAAGATTTCAGTTTGAATGCTGGAATTGTTTTCAAAGACACTGAAAGTATATGATTTGCATGAGCACATTCTGGAGATTCTCTTAAACCGTACATAATGATGGAAACGATTTGATTTTTCTATGCTGGACACACTCATCAAAGGGTATCGTGGGAAACGGGACTATAGTAAACTGAACTTCAAAGCAACATTGATCTCCGGGATCTAAATGCAAGAAGTGCGGACAATAAAGGTTTAATCTGAATATTCCTGAAAATTATTCTGATGAAATTAAAAGCAGTGGTACGTCGTTGTGCACGTCGTTTGCTCCATCAACCTTCCAGATGATTACTACAGGGAACAATTCATCTCATGAAAGTACTTCATGTTAACTTAACTTGAAACCCATTTATCCAGACCACAGCAACAAATCTGTCTGGCTTAATGAGTTTACATTGTAATTTAAATTATTACTGAGCTTCCAATCTCATTGTTATTTTCATCATTATCGGAAGTGGCTTAAAATGACAGAAAAGTCCATGCAACACGCAATAAATCTATGGATAGTGATTTCATTGTTAACATTATCTTTTTTGGCCGATTCAGCAAATTTGTCAGAACAGCCTTTTTTAAAACCCTTTTATGTTCAATAATTAGGTCAAAACTTGATGTGATTTGTGAAAGCAGGCGAAATGCCAATTCCTGGCGTTGGCGCCGATGGCACACATCCGGGCAATACGGGCAGTAACACATGGGAAGTCCCATCACTGATTGGACCACATGGGGTCATATTGTCTGATGAGGGAACGAGCCTTTGCTGTCTTCCATCAAACTCCTCTGTAACTGTTACTGTACAACCTGGCTGCAACTGACTTAGATTCAAAGATGATCTGTACACGCACCAGTCACCATGAACATCAGACTAAACTATGAATTGCGTGGTTGAGCGAGTGGTTGAGCGAGTGGTTGAGTGAGTGAGTGGGTGAATGGGTGACTGAATGGTTGAGTGAGTGGTTGAGTGGTTGAGTGGTTGAGTAAGTGAGTGGGTGGGTGAATGGTTGAGTGAGTGAGTGAGTGAGTGAGTGAGTGTGTGAGTGCAATGGTGGCCAAGCCGTCTAAGGTGTTGTATTTCAGTCCAGAGTGAGTGAGTGAGTGAGTGAGTGAGTGAGTGAGTGTGTGCAATGGTGGCCAAGCCGTCTAAGGTGTTGTATTTCAGTCCAGAGTGAGTGAGTGAGTGAGTGAGTGAGTGAGTGAGTGAGTGAGTGAGTGAGTGAGTCAAAAAGCAAGCCAACAAGTGAGGTTAAATGATGATTTGTGCAATGTTCCAGTTATACTACAAGCCCTGTAAGGTGCAGTGGGGTAGCCTGGTGGTCAATGCGTTTCCTCGTCACGCCGAAGACCTGGGTCGATTCCCCACATGGGTACAATGAGTGAAAATTATATCTGGTGTCGTGTGATATTCCTGGAATATTGCTATCACTCACTCACTCACTCACTCACTCACTCACTCACTCACTCACTCACTCACTCACTCTGGACTGAAATACAACACCTTAGATGGCTGGGCCACCATTGCACTCACTCACTCACTCACTCACTCACTCTGGACTGAAATACAGCACTTTAGACGACTGGGCCACCATTGCACTCACTCACTCACTCACTCACTCACTCACTCACTCACTCACTGGGACACCATTGCCCTGACTTGGATCATCAGCTGTACTGGCCCTTGTTCCAGGCACAACACTGACAGGCAAACGGCAATGGCTTTGACCACTTTAGTTAATCCTCAGAATAAAGAACCTTCCTGCAACATCTACAGCAGATGATCATACGTTATTGTCAGGGCAGGACAAGCTGAACACTTGAGTGACATTAATTATAATGAGCGAGGATTAAGTGACTTAATGAACTGTCAGCTGCTGGACCGTAATAGATGCTTATGCTCATCCCGACTACACTCAGGCCGTTGTACAGATTAAGTCTGCACGTTGTGCTGGGAAGGCGCCAATGTCCTCGCGACTCCAGAGAGGGGTTGGATATTGGTCACAAGAGTTGCCTTGCTACAGACTGACCAAATACCAGCGCTCACTGGTTGCCATGCAACTGGACATACTTCTACCTTCCCAGGGGCTGGGGACATTTGCTGGCTGTCATTTTAGATTTTCAGATTTCAATTATCCTCAACAAGCGAGAACACAACTTTTTGGTAAGGGGTCGTGTGCACAGGTTTTTGGAAAAGAGGGATAGTGCACATAGAGTAAATATGAACAAATAAAATAATTCGGGAGACTATTTGAATTTATCAGCCAAACTTTTGTCATTGGTGATTTAGTCATGTATTTTCACTCAATGTTTGGAATGGTGGTCTAGTGGTAGAGTTCGGGGGTTCAATATCCGCCTGTGTCTTTTCTTACCAAAAGATGGTTCTTGTTTTTTCCATACCCGGCGCTGGGCAATAAGGAGCTAAACAAGGACTGGTCGGCTCAGAGTCAGTATACTGTGTCTGAGTGGGGTATTCATGTTAAACTGCATCATGGTATCTCAGTGTGCTAGCACTATAAAATCCGAATTAGTCCTGAACAATAAGCAATCCTGTTAAGGAGTAATCCTGAGCAATCCTGAGCAATCCTGACGATGAGTCATCCTGACCAATCATGGACACTGAGAAATCATGGACAAGGAGCAATCATTAGCAATCATGAACATGTGTACCGTAATACTGAGAAATCATGAACACTGAGAAGTCCTGACGATGAGTAATCCAGAGCAATCACAGTCAAGGCGCAATGATGAGCAATAATGAGCATTCATGAGCAATCATGGACAATGAGAAATACTGAGCACTCCTGAACACAGCAGTCCCGACTCCTGAGTAATCCTGAATAAAGAGCAGTCCTGAGAAACCCTGACAATATGCAATCCTCAGCAAGTCTGAAAAGTAAGCAATCTTAAGCAACCCTGAGCATTGTGACTGCTGTCCTAGAGCTAGAATATTGTTGAGTCGTGGTGTCAACCAACAAACATACTCAGAACTAGCAGTCACTCCACACATAATCAAACAATTGTTTTCGGACGCAAACTTATATTGTGGAATGTGCACACAATGTTTCAGAGTACTGTGAAATGTGCCTTGTCACAATAAAATGACATAAAAAAACGAGTTTTGTTGGTATACATATCCTACAATCCTACCAAAAAGTTACCTAACAGAAAATTTGACCAAGTGTAAGTATGCCCGGAGAGTTACGATAATCAAATACGTATTCGACGTAATAAGTGCCCAGGTCGATCTCAAAATTAGAAATAGGGGGCTCTTATTAGAATATAATTTTGGTGAGAAAAATAACCGAGTTGAAAGATTGTAAATTTTGTGGTTTATGCTGACAGCCTGAAAAAATACAAAAGAAAAGTCTGTGAGTATTATACACGACAGATATATTTTCAAGAATTTTATTGCCCATAATTAAGGGTGCATATAGCACATGAGTGCGTATTATACACAAATAGATAAGTCTTGTGTACATTGATCAATTTGGAAGGGGTGCTAATTGGGATTGTCAACATATCAGCAAATATCGCTGTGGGTGCTTATTAGAGCGGGGCGCTTATTATGTTGAATACGGTATGTCATTTTATCATCTGTTAACCAGCGGTACATGCATGGTGAGTTTCTCAAATACAATGGCAAAATCTTCTGTATATGAAAAAAACAATGGGTTTTTTATATAAAAAAGCACACGGTAAAATATTGTAATTTTGCAATTCAGTTACAAGATAATAAATATATAATAAAATATAAAAAGGCAAAAAACCTTTAGAAAGACAAACATGTACAAGACATATTTACCTTCACCTCTTTCGCATTGCTCCATGTTAAGACAATGTATTAAAATAAAAAACACATGGTAAAATCTTGTAATCTTGCAATTCATTTTCAAGGTAATAAATATATAATAATATATAAAAAGGAAAAAAACCTCTAGAAAGACAAATATGTACAAGACCTTCATCTCTATTGCATTGCTCCATGTTGAGAGACTGCCCCCAGTCGTGCCGTGTGTGTGAGTAATGTTTCCAGTAGGAGCAACACTAGCACATGTGCTCTCACGGCAAGGACTATCAGTTGCTGGACAACACTCTGTATAACAGTGCCAGGTACACTTGTGTGTCCAGCAGTGAGGAAGTGATCCACAGAAAAACCACAACGCCATCTAGCTAATCAGATATCAATCTGTTTCTCTTGACCCCCAAATAAACAGACCTTGTAGGTCCAGTGTTCCCGTTTACTGGTAATTACCTGTTTTTTACGGGTTAAATGAGGCGTGGAGCGGTAATTCACGTGATTGTCAGTCCCTGTGGACCAGCAAATAAAGTGCCTCATGAATATTTGTTCTTGAAATAAACATTGGCAATATTCATATAAGTATATTTTCATCATAAGGGTTTCTCCTTGTCTATTTTTAGTGCAAGGAAATAACATTTCAGTTGCGTCGTGGAAAAATATATATCTCAAAATATTTTTTAAGAAAAAGAGAAAATTGTCACTGAACTTTGTGTGATTGACATGTAGATGTGACAAAGTTGCTTCATAGATGACGTCATTGCATTGAACATATGTTGAAAGAATTAAAAGCAGGTAATTTTCATAAGTTTTTTCAGTTGTTGAAAGTTGGGACTGACAAAAAATAGGCGAGAGTGGTAATTTTTAGAGTTGACTGGCAGTTTCAAAAGCAAGCAGGAATACTGCAGAATACAAAAAAATTACAAAAAAAATGAGGTAGCCCTGACATTAGTCTGTCTTACAGACCCTGATACAAATATATATCAAATACAGCCCATTCAAGTCTATAATGTTTGGCAAGTCTAGATCACTGCAGTCATTAAATGCCACACACAGCAAGATTCCTGCTATATGACGGTAGTCTGTAAATAATCGAGTCTGGCCCAGACAATCCAGTGATTGGTATCATGAACATCGATCCACGCAATCGGGATACGATGACATGCATCAACCAAGTCAGCGAGCCTGTCCACCCGAATCCGTTAGTCGCCTCTTACGACAAGAATGGGCTGCTGAAGACCAATTCTAACCCTGAAACTTCACAGGGAAATGGGGCACATAGCTTACAGGTCCACGTGGACATCAGAGACCTGAACCACTGACACGTGTCACAAAATCTACAGGCCTAGGGAGACCTTATTGACCTAAACCATGGATTCTCAAGTCAGCACTCCTGTCGAGAACACTTTCCAATTCCTCACTGCTGACTGTGTGCGATCTCATGACCTCCAAATTTCAGCAGTACTCCAGAGCCCTCCAAGTTTAATAAAAATGGTACCTCTTTTACACCAAACTAATCACTCCTTCTGAAAACCACTCCTGAAACTACTTACATTGTATTAGCACCAAGAAGATGGATGTGGCACAGTCGAGCCTGAAATCTGTTCTCAAGAGGCTGGTAATGTAAGTCTTGATTCTCATGCATGGGCAGCTACAGTAAATGCTTGCCTAGAATACAGAATTCGTATACCTACATATTGGTGAGGAACGTGCACAAGCTCCTTCCTTAATAACGGTTTCTAATTATTTTCGCCACCTGGTAGCCTGCCTCAGTAGTAACAGAGGGTTTGGGGACCTGCCTGTAACACAACGACTTGAAAGAAATGATATCATGAGTAAATGTCTTTTTCAGTTTCCAAAGCTAATGGAAAACCCGACATGTTCGTTGTGTCCCTGATGGATGTCATTGATGAGCTGGCTGTCCGCCATTACATACGAGTAATATTTCGATGTAAATGTCCAATTTTCAATGTTTACGAATGGCTTTGATATTCAGTTTTGTGGTTTAATCATATTAAACTATACAAATGAAAGCAGAGTCTTTTCTGCTTATTTTGAGCTTCATCGCCCTATTTTAAAAAGGGGGGCACGGGTGTCCTAGTCGTCTTAATTTCCGCAATTCGCTGTTCAGAGTTGCATCCCTTGGGCATGCCAGAAACCTATGATTGTGGGTTTGAATCCCAGTTCACCCAAATTATATTTCAAGGTTTGTCAGCACCATACAAGTGCTCGTCGGTTTCACCGAAGTGGTAAACGTCTATGACCTTTACCACTTCGGGCTTTCCTCCCACATTCAACTGACACGCCATGATATAACTGGAATACTGTTAAAAGCGGCGTTAAACCCAACTCACTCACTTTTTTAAAAAGAGTCACGCTTTTGCCTGCTACTGTTCTAGTAACATCAAATAGACATGTATGTCCCTTTATTCTATAGATGTAGCAAATGCTGGACTGGTGGAGTAGGAAACATCGACGTTCTATATGTCTGTTTGTTGTTTAATGCCGCACTCAGCAATATTCCAGCTATATGATTGCACTCTGTAAATAATCGAGTCTGGACCAGACAGTCCAGTGATTTACAGACAACTGTCTATGGTATGCTCAAGTTTCATTCTAGTTTCATAAGTCATATATCCTGTTTTCCAAAAACTGCTTGACACAAATTGTCACCTATCCTATCCTTTCCAAATGCCTAACACAAATCATCACATTTCGTATACTCTTCAGACTGCCTAACACAAATTGTCACCTATCCTATCCTTTCCAAATGCCTAACACAAATCATCACATTTCGTATACTCTTCCAACTGCCTAACACAAATTGTCACCTATCCTATCCTTTCCAAATGCCTAACACAAATCATCACATTTCGTATACTCTTCAGACTGCCTAACACAAATCATCACATTTCGTATACTCTTCAGATTGCCTAACACAATTCATCACATATCGTATACTCTTCCAACTGCCTAACACAAATCATCACATCTCATATACTCTTCCAACTGCCTAACACAAATCATCACATATCGTATACTCTTCCAACTGCCTAACACAATTCATCACATATCGTATACTCTTCCAACTGCCTAACACAAATCATCACATATCGTATACTCTTCCAACTGCCTAACACAATTCATCACATATCGTATACTCTTCCAACTGCCTAACACAATTCATCACATATCGTATACTCTTCCAACTGCCTAACACAATTCATCACATATCGCATACTCTTCCAACTGCCTAACACAATTCATCACATATCGTATACTCTTCCAACTGCCTAACACAAATCATCACATTTCGTATACTCTTCCAACTGCCTAACACAAATCGTCACATTTCGTATACTCTTCCAACTGCCTATCATAAATCGTCACAAATCCTGTTTCACCTTGGAGGATGCAATATTTACTGACAGTGACAAATCAAAAGAAAACCGAATTAGTTGGGAAGTTGAGTGTCTCTACTACAATGGAATAATCAATAATAGTCTCATCGCACTCATAGAGGGCGCTTCGTCAAGTCATAAATGGCACATAAAAGCCGCAGAATCGATGTTGATTCATAAGTATTGAGGAGGCCTTGATCAGGCCGCTGGGACGGCAAGAGGGATGTGATCTCCACTTGAAATATAGCCGATCAATGATAATGTCAACATTGGTCACATGACCTTGTAGAACTGGGTGTCGGAACGATGGAGATATAGTAATTCAGAAAAAAATTCTTTTTAAATATTTTACATTTTGTTTGGGAAGTCTGAAGTGTTCCAATTAATTTCAAAATCCTAAATATCCCATTGGCACTATTGGACATGGGAGAGAAGGAATGCTGGACCATAGAAATGTTTGAACATCACCTATTTCAGCTTTAAAGGTGGCATATACCTTTAAGGCTTATTAATATCAGCTGGCGTAAACAGTTAGGCATCTGTAATGACTTAACAAGACGCTGCATCAATAAAGAATCAGTTGATGTGACTATATCATAAGTATGTGTTAATGAATGACTATCACATAGTGATGACACCAAGTGTTCAGAATTTGTTCCGGTCCTGGCAAAAGGTCACTAGAATGGTATATTATGGCAGTTGCTATCTATAAATTGTGTCTACTTTCTCACTCTCAATAACCTGGCATTTTTTTCAATCCTGGCAAACTTATGTCACTGTCATAGTATATTGAAAAACTTGTTATCCACAAATTGTGTCTTTGGCTCTATCTATAAACCAGCAATTATTCCAGTCCTGGCAAAAATTACAGAAACATCTGTATAATAGTATATTAAAGAAGTTGTTTTCCCAAAATTCTGTCTATACTGTCAACCGGCAACTTTTAAGGCCTGTCAAACAATCTGGCAAAACAAATGTTGTTGCTTCAAGTGTTTAAGAGGTCGCCTTCTGCCTTAGCAATTTCAGTTGACCCGTCCCTCTCTGGGACTCGTGTGTGAGTAGGGTACACATATCTATGCAAGTTTTGGTAGTCATAGATTTCTGTTTTTGTATTGATATGACTTCTTTATTCGTATATTTACATAATTTCATTTTTATCTTTGTCTGCTCTGTTTATATATACGTTCGAGTAACTGTCCAGCTCTCACAAATAGAGTTAGTTTTGCCTTCGCTATTGCATCTCTTGGCCAAAGGAGATCTAGGAGATAGCGGATCTAACTGCAATTCATGTTTTAACCGAGCCCGGACTGGGGCGTGGTCTGACATTCCAGTAACAAATGAGCAATGGATTCAGTTTGATTGCAAGGTATTGTGTTTGGGTATGGGTATGGGTATGGGTATGGGTATGGGTATGGGTATTGAGTATGGGTATGGGTATGGGTAAGGGTAAGGGTATGGGTATGGGTATGGGTATGGGTATTGGTATTGCAGATGAGTATTGGTATGGGTATTGAGTATGGGTATAGGTATGGGTATAAATATGGGTATGGGTATGGGTATAGGTATTGAGTATTGAGTATTGAATATTGAGTATGGGTATAGGTACAGGTATGGGTATGGGTATTGAGTATGGGTATGAGTATGGGTATGGGTATGGGTATTGAGTATGGGTATGGGTATGAGTATGGGTATGGGTATGGGTATGGGTATGGAGTATGGGTATGGGTATGGGTATTGAGTATGGGTATGGGTATTGTGTTTGGGTATGGGTATGGGTATGGGTATTGAGTATTGAGTATGGGTATAGGTATGGGTATAAATATGGGTATGGGTATTGAGTATTGAGTATTGTGTATGGGTATAGGTACAGGTATGAGTATCGGTATGGGTATTGAGCATGGGTATGGGTATGGGTATTGAGTATTGAGTATGGGTATAGGTATGGGTATAAATATGGGTATAGGTATGGGTATAAATATGGGTATGGGTATTGAGTATTGAGTATTGAGAATGGGTAGAGGTACAGGTATTGGTATGGGTATTGAGTATGGGTATGGGTATAAATATGGGTATGGGTATGGGTATGGGTATGGGTATGGGTATTAAGTGACTGAGTATGGGTATTGTGTTTGGGTATGGGTATGGGTATGGGTATGGGTATGGGTATTAAGTATGGGTACGGGTATGGGTATGGGTATGGGTATGGGTATGGGTATGGGTACGGGTATGGGTATAAATATGGGTATGGGTATGGGTATTGGTATTGAGTATGGGTATTGTGTTTGGGTATGGGTATTGAGTATGGATATGGATATGGGTAAGGGTATGGGTATGGGTATGGGTATGGGTATGGGTATTGAGTATGGGTATGTGTAAGGGTATGGATATGGGTATGGGTATGGGTATGGGTATGGGTATGGGTATTAAGAATGGGTATGGGTATTGAGTATGGGTATGGGTATGGGTATTGTGTTTGGGTATGGGTATGGGTATGGGTATGGGTAAGGGTATGGGTATTGGTATGGGTATGGGTATGGGTATTGAGTTTGGGTATGGGTATTAAGAATGGGTATGAGAATGGGTATTATTACTTGCCCGTGAAGAGATCACCCGTTTAATAAACATACAGCTTTATTACACATGGTGTAATACCAAAACGCGTGCTTATGTACTCTCGGAACACGTTTCACGAACAAATATTGAAAGCTCTCAACATCCCTTGGCGTATTCAACGACATTGTGTGTGGAGATGATAGATCACTGAGAGGAGCTTATGCACACTCGATGACCCCAGCAACCTTGTTGCTAGGCTGACGTCACATGGCATTGTTTCGCCGATGGATCTTGCAACAAAATTCAACAAATTACGTCATCGGGTATTGTGACGTGATTGTAAACTTTGAGGTGCAAGGCCCCATCCACAAGGCGATCGTACTCTAGCGCAACGACAGTCGTTAGTCTATGTTAAATTATGTGAGTTGTGATAGCCTTAGCACTACGATCATTTTGTGGGACGAACGCCTGAATTCTAAAGGTGGACCATTGTATGATATTAAATTCATACGTTTCAACTTTTGATTGTTTGAAGTATTATTCTGTTAAACTCAATTGGATTATGCCATGGATCGTGTAGGTGTCAGCCTATTTACACTCAACAGTATAATTCTAAAAACATTATAAATGACAAGTAATAAATAAAATACTAAACTCGCTCTCGTGTAAAACCAATTTTATGAAACTCGTGAATAGTTGTGGTATCTGACTCGCTTTCGCTCGTCAGATACCAGAACTATTCACTCGTTTCATAAAATTGGTATTACACGGGAGCTCGTTTAGTATTCTATATTTAAAGTATGGGTATGGGTAAAGGTAAGGGTATTGGTATGGGTATGGGTATGGGTATGGGTATGGGTATGGATATGGGTATTGAGTATGGGTATGGGTATGGGTATGGGTATGGGTATGGGTATTAAGAATGGGCATGGGTATGGGTATGGGCATCGGTATTGTGTTTGGATATGAATATGGGTACGGGTATGGGTATGGGTATTGAGTATCGGTATGAGTATGGGTATGGGTATGGGTATGGGTATGGGTAAAGGTAGGGGTATTAGTATGGGTATGGGTATGGGTATGGGTATGGGTATGGGTATGAGTATGGGTATGGGTATGGGTATGAGTATGGGTATGGGTATGGGTATGGGTATTGGGTATGGGTATGGGTATGGGTATGGGTATGGGTAAGGGTATGGGTATGGGTATGGGTAAGGCTATGGGTATGGGTATGGGTATGGGTAAGGGTATGGGTAAGGGTATGGGTATGGGTATGGGTAAGGGTATGGGTATGGGTATGGGTATGGGTATTGAGTATGGGTATTGAGTATGGGTATGGGTATGGGTATGGGTATTGAGTTTGGGTATTGGGTATGGGTATGGGTATTGAGTATTGGTATTGGGTATGGGTATTGAGTATGGGTATCGAGTATGGGTATTGAGTATGGGTATGGGTATGGGTATGGGTAAGGGTATGGGTATGGGTATGGGTATGGGTATGGGTAAAGGTAGGGGTATTGGTATGGGTATGGGTATGGGTATTGAGTATGGGTATGGGTATGGGTATGGGTATGGGTATTGAGTATGGGTATGGGTATGGGTATGGGTATTGGGTATTGGTATGGGTATGGGTAAGGGTATGGGTATGGGTAAGGGTATGGGTATGGGTATGGGTATGGGTATGGGTATGGGTATGGGTATGGGTAAGGGTATGGGTAAGGATATGGGTAAGGGTATGGGTATGGGTATGGGTATGGGTATGGGTATGGGTATTGAGTATGGGTATTGAGTATGGGTATGGGTATGGGTATGGGTATTGAGTATGGGTATGGGTATGGGTATGGGTATTGAGTATGGGTATGGGTATGGGTATGGGTATTGAGTATGGGTATTGGGTATGGGTATGGGTATTGAGTATTGGTATTGGGTATGGGTATTGAGTATGGGTATCGAGTATGGGTATTGAGTATGGGTATGGGTATTGAGTATGGGTATTGGGTATTGGTATGGGTATGGGTATTGAGTATGGATATGGGTAAGGGTATGGGTATGGGTATGGGTATGGGTATGGGTATGGGTATGGGTATTGAGTATGGGTATTGGGTATTGGTATGGGTATGGGTATTGAGTATGGGTAAGGGTAAGGGTAAGGGTAAGGGTAAGGGTATTGAGTATGGATATGGGTAAGGGTATGGGTATGGGTATGGGTATGGGTATGGGTATGGGTATGGGTATTGGTATTGAGTATGGGTATGGGTATGGGTATGGGTATGGGCATGGGTATTAAGAATGGGTATTGGTATGGGTATGGGTATGGGTATTGTGTTTGGGTATGGGTATGGGTATGGGTATGGGTAAGGGTATGGGTATGGGTATGGGTATGGGTATTGAGTTTGGGTATGGGTATTAAGAATGGGTATGGGAATGGGTATTAAAGTATGGGTATGGGAAAGGGTAAAGGTATGGGTATGGGTATTGAGTATGGGTATGGGTATGGGTATGGGTATTAAGAATGGGCATGGGTATGGGTATGGGCATGGGTATTGTGTTTGGATATGAATATGGGTATGGGTATAGGTATGGGTGTTGAGTATGGGTATGGATAAGGGAATGGGTATGGGTATGGGTATGGGTATGGGTATGGGTATGGGTATGGGTATTGAGTATGGATATGGGTAAGGGTATGGGTATGGGTATTGAGTATGGGTATTGGGTATGGGAATTGAGTATGGGTATTGAGTATGGGTATGGGTATGGGTATTGTGTTTGGATATGAATATGGGTATGGGTATGGGTATGGGTATGGGTAAGGGTATGGGTATGGGTATGGGTATGGGTATTGAGTATGGGTATTGAGTATGGGTATGGGTATGGGTATGGATATGGGTATTGAGTATGGGTATTGGGTATTGGGTATGGGTATGGGTATGGGTAAGGGTATGGGTATGGGTAAGGGTATGGGTATGGGTATGGGTATTGAGTATGGGTATTGAGTATGGGTATTGAGTATGGGTATCGGTATGGGTATTGAGTATGGGTATTGGGTATTGGGTATGGGTATGGGTATGGGTATGGGTATGGGTATGGGTATTGAGTATGGGTATTGGGTATGGGTATTGAGTATGGGTATTGAGTATGGGTATTGGGTATGGGTATGGGTATGGGTATGGGTATTGAGTATGGATATGGGTAAGGGTATGGGTATGGGTATGGGTATGGGTATGGGTATGGGTATTGAGTATGGGTATGGGTACGGGTACGGGTATGGGTATGGGTATTGAGTATGGGTACGGGTACGGGTACGGGTAAAGGTATGGGTATGGGTATGGGTAAGGGTAAGGGTAAGGGTATGGGTATGGGTATTGAGTATGGGTATGGGTATGGGTATTGAGTATGGGTATTGGGTATGGGTATTGAGTATGGGTATTGGGTATTGGGTATGGGTATTGAGTATGGGTATTGAGTATGGGTAAGGGTATAGTTATGGGTATGGGTATGGGTATTGAGTATGGGTATTGGGTATGGGTATGGGTATTGAGTATGGGTATTGGGTATGGGTATGGGTATTGAGTATGGGTATTGGGTATGGGTATTGAGTATGGGTATTGGGTATTGGGTATGGGTATTGAGTATGGGTATTGAGTATGGGTAAGGGTATAGTTATGGGTATGGGTATGGGTATTGAGTATGGGTATTGGGTATGGGTATGGGTATTGGGTATGGGTATGGGTATGGGTATGGGTATAGGTAAGGGTATGGGTATGGGTATGGCTATGGGTATTAAGAATGGGTATGGGTATGGGTATTAAAAATGGGTATGGGTATTGGTATTGGGTATGGGTACTGAGTAAGGGTTTTGAGTATGGGTATTGAGTATGGGTATGGGTATTAAGAATGGGTATGGGTATGGGTATGGGTATTAAGAATGGGTATGGGTATGGGTATTAAGAATGGGTATGGGTATGGGTATGGGTATTAAGAATGGGTATGGGTATGGGTATTAAGAATGGGTATGGGTATTGGTACTGGGTATGGGTACTGAGTAAGGGTTTTGAGTATGGGTATTCATTTTGGGTAAGGGTAAGGGTATGGGTATGGGTATGGGTATGGGTAAGGATAAGGGTATGGGTATGGGTATGGGTATGGGTAAGGGTATGGGTATGGGTATGGGTATGGGTATGGGTGTGGGTATTAAGGATGGGTGTGGGTATGGGTATTAAAAATGGGTATGGGTATTGGTATTGGGTATGGGTACTGAGTAATGGTTTTTGAGTATGGGTATTGAGTATGGGTATGGGTATTAAGAATGGGTATGGGTATGGGTATTAAGAATGGGTATGGGTATGGGTTTGGGTATGGGTATGGGTATGGGTATTAAGAATGGGTATGGGTATTAAGAATGGGTATGGGTATGGGTATTAAGAATGGGTATGGGTATTGCTACTGGGTATGGGTACTGAGTAAGGGTTTTGAGTATGGGTATTCATTTTGGGTAAGGGTATGGGTATGGGTATGGGTATGGGTATGGGTATCGGTATTGAGTATGGATATGGGTATGGTTATGGTTATGGGTATTGAGTAAGGGTATTGAGTATGGGTATGGGTATGGGTATGGATATTGGTATTGAGTATGGATATGGGTATGGGTATTGAGTATGGGTATTGAGTATGGGTATGGGTATGGGTATGGGTATGGGTATGGGTATTGCTTTTGGTGGATCTTTGGTTGAATTGCATAGCCCTCTGCAAACCTTAGTTTAAAAATTATTATTCAAACTCTGAGTAATCTGGCATCTGTCTCGTCCAGATACCACCACTGAGTATTAGTACAAGTCACTAATTTCCCCTCAAGATACTGGCATATTTTTCTATAGAGACGATAGCAGGCTCGAGAAGATTACTGAGACAATAGCTGTGGGCAAACATCTTAACATGGCTTAGCATGCTTGCAATGATTGTGTTTACCGAGCGAGTGAATTAGCACTGCTAATTAGAAACACCAGGTAATTGGTGAGTGAGTCATGTCAATCTGTGACAATCGGCTGGAGCAGGGGTATCGGCAAATGCGTTGAGATGCAAAGTGTTATTTCCTTTGATGTTTTCGTCAGAATTGACTAGTACTGAGTCGTCCGGGACACTGTCTGGACCTGCACTTTTTGTTGGTCCCACTTGATGCACAGTCTTCTTAATTTTTCCAGCTCTTATGTATATTAATCTATTTTTTTAACATGTCGGTGTTTCTCTGAAGGCACTGATTACATTGTCTAGACATACACTCTAAATGGAACCATGGAATGTAATGCCTCCTTAAGTAACAAAACGTCTTACATTTCCCACCGAAAAAAAAAGCGATTTTTTTTCTGAATGGCAATGCAATTTTAGTGAGTTGAGTGATGGGTGATTTAGCATAGACAAATCTCTAGAGTGAGTGAGTGAGTGAGTGAGTGAGGTTTTACATCGCTTTTAGCAATATTCCAGCAACATCAGGGCAGGGGGGACACTACAAATGGACTTGACACATTGCACCCCAAAAACTATAATATCCGTCTCAAGACACACCTGTTTGGCGCCACTGTTGTGGTTAAGTCCCCAAACGCAAACAGGATACCGTATTCACCGCATTAAGCACCCTTCTCCAATAAGCACACCGTGATCAACCGCTAGATCAATCTGTTCAAGCAATAGCGATGGATATTTTATTGCAATATTGATTCATGTATTGTGATATGTACCACAATATATTGCATGCTTTCTTTCATCTGTAATTTGTTAGGAACCCAAATAACAAATAACCCTCATTTTTGACAACTTCGTAGTCCTTTTTTTGGAGTTGCTATGGTCACATGCATGGTGTATAAATCCCATTATATACAGGCAGCTGGTCGGGAACAGTTTTGCTTTTTTGATCATAGGAATCAAATGCTTATTTCTGAATTTTTTAATTTCAATTTGACTTGTCACTTATGTAAACTTTGCAAACAAGATGAAATATGCATGATTTTGAAAAACGCAGCATACCAGTATTTTCCAAATGTATCGTGATACATATTCATCAGCATACCATGCACTTCTAATACATAATCTTTAAAAAGCCCTACAAGCCCTAATAAGCCCTACATGACAGTCCTTATGTACTTATATATATAACAGATTCTTTTACAGAAAGGGGGCACGGGTGACCCTGTCGTCTAAGGCGCCGCGATTCGCTATGCAGAGTTGCATCCCTTGGGCACGTCAGAAACCTATGATTGTGGGTTCGGTTCGCCCCGATTATGTTTCTAGGTTTGTCAGCACAATACCGGTGCTCGTGGGTTTCACCGAAGTGGTAAACGACTGAGACCTGCATCACTTCGGGCTTTCCTCCCACATTAAGCTGACATGCCGTGATAAAACTGGAATACTGTTAAAAGCGGCGGTAAACCCAACTCACTCACTCACTCACTTTTACAGAAAATACAATGGGGATAAGACCAGTGTATGAAATAAGCACCTGCCTGTAGGCCGGCGGCAGGTAGATCTCATGTTGGGCTCGTAGTTTCAGATTTGAATGGGTCCTCATGGCCTGCAGTAAAGTTACTTTTCGATTTATTTACCACAACAAGCAGCAGTTTTTTTTAAAAAGAGGGCCTGAAGAGTTTAGTCTGGGGCGGCAGCTTCTTCATCTGTGGGCCATGATGGCAGCCTGGTAACAATTATTAACAAAGTTATAGTTTTGTGGATGTTTAAACTAAGTCTGTTGTCTGATGTGACCCGCTTGACAACAAATATACCTTGTGTATGGCTTTAATATGCATCCCTTTTGTCAATGTTCTCAGCACCAGGTCCGCCTATTATGGCGAATAGGCCCGACAGTGGAACTCCCACTGTGTTCAGCGAACAATTGTTTTCAGAACATCCACTATGTCCAACAAACAATTGTTTTCAGAACATCCACTATGTACAGTGAACAATTGTTTTCAGAACATCCACTATGTACAGCGAACAATTGTTTTCAGAACATCCACTTTGTCCAACAAACAATTGTTTTCAGAACATCCACAATGTCCAACAAACAATTGTTTTCAGAACATCCACAATGTCCAACAAACAATTGTTTTCAGAACATCCACAATGTCCAATGAACAATTGTTTTCAGAACATCCACAATGTCCAACAAACAATTGTTTTCAGAACATCCACTATGTACAGCGAACAATTGTTTTCAGAACATCCACTATGTACAGCGAACAATTGTTTTCAGAACATCCACTTTGTCCAACAAACAATTGTTTTCAGAACATCCACAATGTCCAACAAACAATTGTTTTCAGAACATCCACTATGTCCAACAAACAATTGTTTTCAGAACATCCACAATGTCCAATGAACAATCGTTTTCAGAACATCCACTATGTCCAACAAACAATTGTTTTCAGAACATCCACTATGTACAGTGAACAATTGTTTTCAGAACATCCAGTATGTACAGCGAACAATTGTTTTCAGAACATCCACTTTGTCCAACAAACAATTGTTTTCAGAACATCCACAATGTCCAACAAACAATTGTTTTCAGAACATCCACAATGTCCAACAAACAATTGTTTTCAGAACATCCATAATGTCCAATGAACAATCTTTTTCAGAACATCCACTATGTCCAACAAACAATTGTTTTCAGAACATCCACTATGTACAGCGAGCAATTGTTTTCAGAACATCCACTATGTCCAACAAACAATTGTTTTCAGAACATCCACAATGTCGAACAAACAATTGTTTTCAGAACATCCACTATGTACAGCGAGCAATTGTTTTCAGAACATCCACAATGTCAAACTAAAAATTGTTTTCAGAACATCCACCATGTCCAATGAACAATCGTTTTCAGAACATCCACTATGTCCAACAAACAATCGTTTTTAGAACATCCACTATGTCCAGCAAACAATTGTTTTCAGAACATCCACTATGTACAGCGAACAATTGTTTTCAGAACATCCACTATGTCCAACAAACAATTGTTTTCAGAACATCCACTTTGTCCAACAAACAATTGTTTTCAGAACATCCACTATGAACAGCGAACATTTGTTTTCAGAACATCCACTATGTACAGCGAACAATTGTTTTCAGAACATCCACTATGTACAGTGAACAATTGTTTTCAGAACATCCACTATGTATAGCGAACAATTGTTTTCAGAACATCCACTTTGTCCAACAAACAATTGTTTTCAGAACATCCACTATGTACAGCGAGCAATTGTTTTCAGAACATCCACAATGTCCAACAAACAATTGTTTTCAGAACATCCACAATGTCGAACAAACAATTGTTTTCAGAACATCCACTATGTACAGCGAGCAATTGTTTTCAGAACATCCACTATGTACAGCGAGCAATTGTTTTCAGAACATCCACTATGTACAGCGAGCAATTGTTTTCAGAACATCCACAATGTCAAACAAACAATTTTTTTCAGAACATCCACAATGTCCAATGAACAATCGTTTTCAGAACATCCACTATGTCCAACAAACAACTGTTTTCAGAACATCCACTATGTCCAACAAACAATTGTTTTCAGAACATCCACAATGTCGAACAAACAATTGTTTTCAGAACATCCACTATGTACAGCGAGCAATTGTTTTCAGAACATCCACAATGTCAAACAAACAATTGTTTTCAGAACATCCACAATGTCAAACAAACAATTGTTTTCAGAACATCCACAATGTCCAATGAACAATCGTTTTCAGAACATCCACTATGTCCAACAAACAATTGTTTTCAGAACATCCACTATGTACAGCGAGCAATTGTTTTCAGAACATCCACAATGTCCAACAAACAATTGTTTTCAGAACATCCACAATGTCCAACAAACAATTGTTTTCAGAACATCCACTATGTACAGCGAACAATTGTTTTCACAACATGCACTGTGTACAGCGAAAAATAGTTTTCAGAACATCCACTATGTCCAACAAACAATTGTTTTCAGAACATCCACTATGTACAGTGAACAATTGTTTTCAGAACATCCACTATGTATAGCGAACAATTGTTTTCAGAACATCCACTTTGTCCAACAAACAATTGTTTTCAGAACATCCACTATGTACAGCGAGCAATTGTTTTCAGAACATCCACAATGTCCAACAAACAATTGTTTTCAGAACATCCACAATGTCCAACAAACAATTGTTTTCAGAACATCCACTATGTACAGCGAACAATTGTTTTCACAACATGCACTGTGTACAGCGAAAAATAGTTTTTAGAACATCCACCATGTCTTATGAATAGCGAACAATTACTTTTGGTGCGTAAAAACTGGTAAAACCTGCTGCCAAAATATATTTTTTCAGATTTTTCTGAACCAATTTTATTCAAGGAAACCCAAGGAACCCCTAGAATATCAATTATAGGTCAATTAATAAACATGCATGTAGAAACAATTGTTTTAAGAACATCCACCATGTCTTATGAATAGCGAACAATTACTTTTGGTGCGTAAAAACTGGTAAAACCTGCTGCCAAATTATATTTTTTCAGATTTTTCTGAACCAATTTTATTCAAGGAAACCCAAGGAACCCCTAGAATATCAATTATAGGTCAGTTAATAAACATACATGTAGAAACTAATTATAGCTTGGAAGATCAGCAAATTCCACAGCGTAAAAAAACCCTTCAAAATCATCAGACAAATAAAGTAGTTCCTCAATTGCAGCAATGATTGCCTGCACTTGCTCAACTCTCAAGTCTCCAAAACCCATTGATTTGGCCAGACCCTTTCACTCCACAGAATGTACTGTTGCCACAATTCCTGCAGCCTTCAATAACAACATCACACTGGAACTGCATCCGAAGCCCGATAAATCTGATATGGAAACAGATATTACATCTTAACCTAAAAAGTGGACAGAAATGTTCTATCTCCACAGCAAGCAAGGCTTCAAGTGCAGGTGGTAATCCTTCTCTCTTTCATAACACTTCAGGAAAAGCCACGGAAATCGGTGGAAGTGTTTGTAATCATGGTTCAGGTATTGACGACTTGAGGAGCCTGCCAGTTGGGTTCTTTACAAACCTTGACTGTCATGATCACACACACAATCAGTCTTCTGTTTCAACAGTAATTGTCTCTTAAGGGGGATGACTATCTCACAACTGTAACCCCCTGTTCTGAATGAAGGACCCCCTGGGAGATCTAGGTGAGGTGAAATGGGACGACTTATTGTGGCGTTCACGATTATTGCACTTATGTTTGTGTGTGTGTGTGTGTGTGTGTGTGTGTGTGTGTGTGTGTGTGTGTGTGTGTGTGTGTGTGTGTGTGTGTGTGTGTGTATTTGTGTGTGTGTGTATATGTGTGTGTGTGTGTGTGTATATATATGTGTATGTGTATGTATGTGCATGTGTGTATATGTGTGTGTATGTGTCTGTCTGTCTGTGTGTGTATGCCTGTGTGAGTGTATGTGTCTGAGTCGGTGTGTGGGTGAATGTGTGTGTCACTCCCTTCCACACCCCAGACACACCTTTTGATTTCCAACAACGAACACTCACACTGGATTTCCTCTCCACCCAAAACTCCTCCATCCCCACCCACCCACCATATATATACCACAATACCACCCTCACATCTTCCAGTTGCAATTCTCCTGACCCTACAGCCAGTCAGTGTTGCTGTTAGTCAGCGGAAAGCCGATACCTCTTTTTCCAAGCACTGCCTCAGTTGGCCAGTTGATAAAGCATCTGCCCAGAGAGTGGAAGGCCGAAGGTGTTCATTTCCAAAAACAGATGGTACTTGTTTTTACCATGCCTGCCCAGAGAGTGGAAGACCGGAGGTGTCCATTTCCAAAAACAGATGGTACTTGTTTTTACCATGCCTGCCCAGAGAGTGGAAGGCCGGAGGTGTCCATTTCCAAATAGATTGTACTTGTTTTTACCATGCCTGCCCAGAGAGTAGAAGACCGGAGGTGTCCATTTCCAAATAGATTGTACTTGTTTTTACCATGCCTGCCCAGAGAGTGGAAGGCCGAAGGTGTTCATTTCCAAAAACAGATGGTACTTGTTTTTACCATGCCTGCCCAGAGAGTAGAAGACTGGAGGTGTCCATTTCCAAATAGATTGTACTTGTTTTTACCATGCCTGCCCAGAGAGTGGAAGGCCGGAGGTGTTCATTTCCAAAAACAGATGGTACTTGTTTTTACCATGCCTGCCCAGAGAGTAGAAGACTGGAGGTGTCCATTTCCAAATAGATTGTACTTGTTTTTACCATGCCTGCCCAGAGAGTAGAAGACCGGAGGTGTCCATTTCCAAAAACAGATGGTACTTGTTTTTACCATGCCTGCCCAGAGAGTAGAAGACCGGAGGTGTTCATTTCCAAAAACAGATGGTACTTGTTTTTACCATGCCTGCCCAGAGAGTGGAAGGCCGGAGGTGTTCATTTCCAAAAACAGATGGTACTTGTTTTTACCATGCCTGACACTCAGCATTTCACGCTTAGTTGACTGCAAGGGGATTTCATGTTTAGTTGATTACAAGGAGATTTCACGTTTAGTTGATTACATTCAGGGGATTCATGTTTAGTTGATTACAAGGGGATTTCACAGTTAGTTGATTACAAGGGGAATTCGCGTTCAGTTGATTACATTAAGAGGATTTAGTTGATTACAAGGGGTTTTCATGTTTAGTTGACTGCAAGGGGATTTCACGTTTCACTGCATGGGGATTTCATGTTTAGTTGATAACAAAGAGATTTCATGTTTAGTTGATTACAAGGGGATTTCACATTTAGTTGATTGCAAGGTAAGTTCATGTTTTGTTAATTGAGTTTCCACTGCAAACCAACACCTATGAAAACGAGTCCCATACAGAGTACTTAGTTATCCACTCATGCATATGCAGAGAAACAGAATAGAAAGGAGAGAATATCTCCCGCAGTTCGTATTGATCAGTCACACTACACACGGCATCTTGTAACTCCATATGATAGCCTAACACTTTAGACAGTAGGTGTTGTTTTTTTACAATTAATTCAGTTTCATGTGAAAGAACCTCATAAATGTCAGATCGGAGAGGTGAAATACTGTACAAGTCAGGCTGACATCTTGACTTGTATTGATCGATCACCTTTGGAAGAAAATTATAATCTTCATCTCTTTGGTCTTGATCACCCAGTGAGTGAGTGAGTGAGTGAGTGAGTGAGTGAGTGAGTGAGTGAGTGAGTGAGTGAGTGAGTGTGGATGAGTGTGGATGAGTGAGTGAGTGAGTGAGTGAGTGAGTGGATGGATGAATGGGTGGGTGGGTGAGTGAGTGAGTGGGTGGGTGGATGGGTGGGTGAGTGATTGAGTGGGTGGGTGGGTTGGGTGGATGGGTGGGTGGCTGAGTGAGTGAGTGAGTGAGTGAGTGGATGGGTGTGTGGGTGGGTGAGTTAGTGAGTGAGTGAGTGAGTGAGTGAGTGAGTGAGTGAGTGAGTGAGGGCATTGGGAATGTTATGCTATTTCTAGGCAACTGGGAAATACAAGGGATTTAGCATAGAGAATAGCATAGTGAGTGAGTGAGAGGGTGAGTGAGAGGGTGAGTGAGAGGGTGAGTGAGTGAGTGAGTGAGTGAGTGAGTGACAATATTCCAGCAATATCATGGCAGGTGACACCAGGAAGGTGTTTCACACATTGTACCCATGTGAGGAATCGAAACAGGGTCTTTGGCGTGACGAGCGAACGCTTTAACCACTAGGCTACCCCTGCCCCAGTGACTGAGTGAGTGAGTCATTGGTAGACATCAAGTAAGGCTTCATTCGATTACAGGTGTTTACAGGAGGGCACTGTGAATGTTATTCTATTTCTAGCCAACTGGGAAATACAAGGGAATCTGTGCAAGCGGGTGGTTGAACAGTTCCTGTTATCATTCACATGTTTCTACACCAATATAACCTGTGATGTATCTTATGTATCAGGATACAGGGGTCGTATACAGATGTATTGTATCATGGGCCTCGTATCGGGATACAATACTGTATCACCGTATCGTTACATACTTGGTATAATATTTTCTCAATCATAATTCCACAACAAATTTAACGCAGTTAAACAGTTCTTATTATATTTTAAAAGTACAGTATTTTGGGAACACAAAGATACAATTCACAATTCAGCATTAATTTATATTTATTACAGAAATACATGGCATCATTTTCTGCAAAGTCTTATTTTCAGACTTATAACTATTTTTGTAATTATAGCAGTTTTTAGATATAGTGTTAGACTAACTGAAGGTAGACATGTATGCTGAAATGTTTTGAAATAATTATTTTAGATATAATGTTAAGACTAATTGAAGGTAGACATGTACAGTCAAGTCTCGTTAATCCGACATCGTTGGTTGCACATGATTGTGTCGGATTAACGAGTATGTCGGATTAACGAAATTAAGTGATTTGTGATCGAAAATCGGACGTCTTCACGATAGATAATAACCGTGTGTACCTTGTAATTAAATCATTAAAAACGAATTATTAATATTGTTATGTTGTTTACTCATTCATTCCTTAATTTATAATTAATGACTATGCAAAAATAATAATAATTTTCCCATTTATACATAACAATAGAGACATTACTCACTGAATTTATCACATGATCAACGACACACGTTTCCTCGTGTAAATGCAAGTGCTACTGTCTTAACAACTTGCTTCATCTACTTAAAATAGTCTGTCAGTGCGTGTCAAAACACAGGGTTGTGTACTCGCGGTCAGATGACCACGGAGTACGCTGATCACTGTGTCGGATTAACGAGACTGATTAGTGAGTTATTTCAGCAATTCGTTGCAAATTAGGTGTGTCGGAGTCAGAGTGCGATAATGTCGGATTAACGGGACTAAATAGCACTGAATCAATCGGTTCCCATCATTTGTGTCGGATAAAGCCGAGTGTCGGATTAACGAGTGTCGGATTAACGAGACTTGACTGTAAGCTGAAATGTTTTGAAATAATTATTTTTGATATAATGTTAGACTAATTGAAGGTAGACAAAATAAGGGGTGAAAAATAAGATATTTTTGTACAGTCCACACACATGATGATTTTTACAGAAGTAAGTTGACGTCAAACGTCTTTTTTATGATGTCACAGCACCACTGTATCCACGAACCCATGATGTCATGTCTCCTGACGGGCCACAAATACTGAACAGTTTATCAGTTATGCTCAGCAAAATAAAACCATCACCTGAACTTTAAGCCTTAGAAAGTCATAAACATTTGAAAATCACTGAATGGCAAAAGTTCAGTACTTGACTGATGTGCAGACAAATATTTTCACAACCAAGTGAGAAACAGTTCATGTGTTATGATCCGGAAAATCCCTTAAACCTAAATCTAATGTGTTGCCTTGCAAATGCATAAAAAAATAATTAAAAAAATTCCTGAATAGCAAAAGGCACAAGTTACAGTGCATGCCTGATGAGTATACAAAACTTCATGAAGAAATATTGAACGGTTTCTGAGTTAGGCGACAGAAACGAGACGTGATAGACAAATCCCATTTCTTTATCCCGTGGAAAACATTTTTTTGGCAAGCGATAAAAATACATACTGAACTGTGTATGAGTGATGATGTCTTTGAACGTATAATGTTGTCATGTCATAATTGGAGATGTTGCATGGGCTTCACAAATATACCACATCCTTGAGAACCACGCTCTATTGAGGATATATTCTGTGAGCACTGTAAACCTCTCTATTGCCAATCTGACCTGGTTACATGGATGCCAACCTATAAATAGATTGCGAGTGATCCCGTGGCATTTGATTGGCTAACCGAATAATATTTTTTGCATTTATTTTTCAATAAACCGAAAAAAATAAGCCACGCCCACTTAAAAAAATACTGTTTTCTGATTGGCTGATAAAAGAATGGGCGGGGCTTGTATTGCATCATTGCTTGACTGATGTCACTGATTTTGTCCTGTTGTCTACAGTTTTGTGTGTGTTAATCATTAAATAAGCTGTTTGTGAAGTAATTATTGTTCACCATCAATTATCTATAAGAATTGACTTCAATAATTTTTGCGTTTATGGCGATATAAACATGAAAAATGGTGTGCACACTTTGTGTAAATCTGCTGTGCATATTTAGACACTTTGCACACCAGTTTTTACATTTAAATGTGCATAAATTAAACAGTATATAATATATATACTGTTTATATCAGTCAATTCTTAACTATCGCCAATCTACCCTGGCTTCACATGGATACCACATCCTATTGATACCATGGGGTGGAAATATCACTATAATCAGATGGGTGTGATAACATGGGGTGGATATATCACTCTAATCAGATGGGTGTGATAACATGGGGTGGATATATCACTATAATCAGATGTGTACAATAACATGGGGTGGATATATCACTATAATCAGATGGGTGTGATAACATGGGGTGGATATATCACTATAATCAGATGGGTGTGATAACATGGGGTGGATATATCACTATAGTCAGATGGGTGTGATAACACGGGGTGGATATATCACTCTAATCAGATGTGTACAATAACATGGGATGGATATATCACTATAATCAGATGGGTGTGATAACACGGGGTGGATATATCACTATAATCAGATGTGTACAATAACATGGGGTGGATATATCACTATAATCAGATGGGTGTGATAACATGGGGTGGATATATCACTATAATCAGATGGGTGTGATAACATGGGGTGGATATATCACTATAATCAGATGGGTGTGATAACATGGGGTGGATATATCACTATAATCAGATGGGTGTGATAACATGGGGTGGATATATCACTATAATCAGATGGGTGTGATAACATGGGGTGGATATATCACTATAATCAGATGTGTACAATAACATGGGGTGGATATATCACCCTTATCAGATGGGTGTGATAACATGGGGTGGATATATCACTATAATCAGATGGGTGTGATAACACGGGGTGGATATATCACTATAATCAGATGTGTACAATAACATGGGATGGATATATCACTATAATCAGATGGGTGTGATAACATGGGGTGGATATATCACTATAATCAGATCGGTGTGATAACATGGGGTGGATATATCACTATAATCAGATCGGTGTGATAACATGGGGTGGATATATCACTATAATCAGATGTGTACAATAACATGGGGTGGATATATCACTATAATCAGATGGGTGTGATAACATGGGGTGGATATATCACTATAATCAGATGGGTGTGATAACACGGGGTGGATATATCACTATAATCAGATGTGTACAATAACATGGGATGGATATATCACTATAATCAGATGGGTGTGATAACATGGGGTGGATATATCACTATAATCAGATCGGTGTGATAACATGGGGTGGATATATCACTATAATCAGATCGGTGTGATAACATGGGGTGGATATATCACTATAATCAGATGTGTACAATAACATGGGGTGGATATATCACTATAATCAGATGGGTGTGATAACATGGGGTGGATATATCACTATAATCAGATGGGTGTGATAACACGGGATGGATATATCACTATAATCAGATGTGTACAATAACATGGGATGGATATATCACTATAATCAGATGGGTGTGATAACATGGGGTGGATATATCACTATAATCAGATCGGTGTGATAACATGGGGTGGATATATCACTATAATCAGATCGGTGTGATAACACGGGATGGATATATATCTATAATCAGATGGGTGTGATAACATGGGGTGGATATATCACTATAATCAGTTGTGTACAATAACATGGGATGGATATATCACTATAATCAGATGTGTACAATAACATGGGGTGGATATATCACTATAATCAGATGGGTGTGATAACATGGGGTGGATATATCACTATAATCAGATGTGTACAATAACATGGGGTGGATATATCACTATAATCAGATGGGTGTGATAACATGGGGTGGATATATCACTATAATCAGATGGGTGTGATAACACGGGGTGGATATATCACTATAATCAGATGTGTACAATAACATGGGATGGATATATCACTATAATCAGATGTGTACAATAACATGGGGTGGATATATCACTATAATCAGATGGGTGTGATAACATGGGGTGGATATATCACTATAATCAGATGGGTGTGATAACACGGGGTGGATATATCACTATAATCAGATGTGTACAATAACATGGGATGGATATATCACTATAATCAGATGGGTGTGATAACATGGGGTGGATATATCACTATAATCAGATGTGTACAATAACATGGGGTGGATATATCACTATAATCAGATGGGTGTGATAACATGGGGTGGATATATCACTATAATCAGATGGGTGTGATAACACGGGGTGGATATATCACTATAATCAGATGTGTACAATAACATGGGATGGATATATCACTATAATCAGATGTGTACAATAACATGGGGTGGATATATCACTATAATCAGATGGGTGTGATAACATGGGGTGGATATATCACTATAATCAGATCGGTGTGATAACATGGGGTGGATATATCACTATTATCAGATGGGTGTAATTACAATGGGTGGATATATCACCCTTATCAGATGGGTGTGATACCATGGGGTGGATATATCACCCTTATCAGATGGGTGTGATAACATGGGGTGGATATATCACTCTTTTCAGATGGGTGTGATAACATGGGGGATATCACTCTAAGGGATGAGTGACAGTGAGTTTGTTTTAATACCACTTTGAACATATGTCACTCTAATCATATGGGTGTGATAACTTAAACTAGATGTGAGATATTGCTCTCGCTGGAGGCAATGGTGATGGAGACAATCCCTTCCTGTGTTTTGGTTGCCAAGATTCTCCATGACATAAAAGCTATAACTGTAATATGAAGCTTTCTTGTGTGGTGTCAGTACGCATGTGGCCACAAAAACAACAACCAAGAATACTTTTTATTATTAAAAATCATTCGTGATTAGTCCGTGAATATTGCAGTTCCTCACGCTATAACAGAGGATGTAGCATCACACAGACATTGAAATACTCAGATGTTGCCTTGTTTTGAAGAGAGAGTTGTCTTTTGTAAGTGAATGAGACGTTTTACAGTTGTTCATGTGATCAGTGAGAAAACTACAAATGTTTCTTAAGCATCCAAAAACCCATAACACTGGGATACCAGAATATAGTGCATTCGATGTTTCATTAAAATACAACAAAGAACAAAGAAAATCCTGCACAAATTCTTGACAGGTACTTCACCTTGAAACTCTCAATCTGAGTTTGAATGATGAACATACAGGATCCTGTATATACAACATCTCAATACTCTTCCATCAATCTGAAATTAAGATTTCCCCACATTCAGCCTCCAGGTTCATTCAAGGGCTCCCTGATCCTGCAGTACAACATGTCAGGAAAGAACCCATGTTTCTCACAAACCTGTTCCTTCCACCAGGAAAGTGGAAGCTACAAAATCGCCTGGTTATTTTATTGATTAGGTTCTGGGTTTTTATCATGTAATGATAAGAAATCAATTTTCTCGTCTCCGCACGTGAAAAAAGTCAACAAGAGTAGGCAGCAGGATCAGCGACACTTATTACTCAGGGCTGTGTTTGACCGGTCCCACTGACAAAACCACTGTCATAGGCGTGGAGAAAAATAACAGTTGTACGTACCTCTCAAATACACCGGCATCCTTCTCCCTGAACATCGGTAATCCTCCGCTACAAAACCAACGATTAACTCAGCAGCTCTTTAACTCAATCAGCCTCAGTCTGAGATGACACTGTTAGGAGATTTGTCCTTGAAAGGGTCCAGTGCTATAAGAAGCATGCAGGATGCTTGAGTCGTATCCCCGACAAACTACAGTATATGCAATCCCACGTGTGTAATACGATTGATATACAATCCTGTCTCAGTACTGCGAGCAGCGTCAATTACTGGAATAGACCAACTTCACATGCCCGTTCCTGGGCTGGTTTGAAGTGATCTCACATATCATTGACTTTTTTCTCATCAGAGCTGGCAATAAAGAGAAGAATGACAGTGCCCAGCATTGATGTTCGCAGCTAAATATTTTTCACAGAATGGGAATCACTTATCATTTAATACACTGAAGCAAACACGCCGTCACCTTCACAAATACAGAATTAGACGTCAATCGAATTTATCATTTCTAAATCTCTGAAGTTTAAGGGTGGAATGAATATTGTTTTTGCCACATCAGCAAGTTTCTAGCTATTTAAGGGTCGCGAGCTTCATCAAGGGGATAAAATAAAGAAGATGTTAAGTTGCCTTGGCCAAAAGAGACTTACGATCTACCTGTCAAGAGTTATTTCTTACTGAACCAGGAAGTTACGTACTCGATATGTTTCAGATTGTTTTTTGCCATGTCTGTCCATTTATGTTACGAGAAGATTTTGGGGCTGGATGTTTTACAAACCAGATCTTTACTCCCATACGATACCTCACTACATGAAGAGCTGAGGACACACCTAAGTAACCTCAGGTCAACTTTCAAGCCAGCCAATCACGTCGAGGATTCTAAATTCTAAAAACGAGTGAGTGAAGCATTCAGACAAGCATATCTGTATCTTGAAAACAAATTATTGGTCCATTCCGAAAGAAAAATGATAAAGCTGCTCTATTATATTGCTATTTTATATATCCTGTTGTTTTTTAACACTTGTGATATGTGTAATATGTAAAGGGACAGTACATCAACTGTTCTGAATCATTGTTTGTAAACAATAGCCGATAACCCCGCCTTATTCTTTAAGAGAAGTTTCTACTCAAGTGACGACACTGCCCATGTAGGCTTCTCACGTGACCAGATTTTTCTCTTATCCTGATAAAAGAACGCGCAGAACAACTGCGACAGTAAGGTGCATGACAACATAGCATTACACACCAAAGTGACTGTATCGCTAGCGCTCCATAGGACTTCGATGACAGGATGCAGAGGATAAATACCCAAATGGAAATAGCATTTCACGTTTTGGGATATTTTCTCGAAGAAAGTTTAACATTTCATGACATGTTTATCTAAATGTATCGACTCGTCCAATATGAAACATGAAAACACATGAATGGACTGTTTAAGATGTGACGATGTGAGTGATTGAGTATGGTTTTACGCCGCTTTTAGCAATATTCCAGCAATATCACGGCGGGGGACACCAGAAATGGGCTTCACTCATTGTACCCATGTCGGGAATCGAACCCGGGGCTTCGGCGTGACGAGCGAACGCTTTAACCACTAGGCTACCCGACCGCCCCTGTGACGATGTGACAGAGCTACTGAGCTGGTGATTGGCTCCATACAACCAAAGCATATTTATATGGTAATTTAGGCTTTGATAAATACTGGCTTCTAATCTAATCAAGCCGGAAATTAGTATTTTGTAACTCATCTGAAGGAAGAAACACACAAGCTTTGTTTTCAATTTGCCTCTAATAAAAAACATGACAGAAGCCAGTTTCCTTTGCACAGCACTTGGGTTGTCAGCTTTGCCATGCAGAGCTCTATTGTTTTGCTTTGAGAATTAGATAGGGCAGGAGTGAGTGAGTGAGTGAGTTGGGTTTAACGCCGCTTTTAACAGTATTCCAGTTATATCATGGCGTGTCAGTTTAATGTGGGAGGAAAGCCCCAAGTGATGCAGGTCTTAGACGTTTACCACTTCGGTGAAACCCACGAGCAGGGGTATGGTGCTGACAAACCTAGAAACATAATCGGGGCGAACCGGGAATCGAACCCACAATCATAGGTTTCTGGCATGCCCAAGGGGCGCAACTCTGCACAGCGACGACCAGGCCACATGTGCCCCCAAATAGGGCAGGAACTAAAGGTGTGATGTCACACTCGGAAAGTATTTTCATGCATGACTAAAAAGGACACAGAACTGTAGACATTCTGACCCTTCAAACAGCTCACATCTGAATGGCTCAAGAACACACACATCTTAAATTTAGATCAGGCAGTCACAGTTCGCTACATGTTCACCTGATAGGTGTTGTAAATTCTGGAGGCAGCACACTGGGGCTGTGTTTTACAACAGACTGGAAGTAGGACACTGGGGCTGTGTTTTACAAGAGACAGGAGGCAGCACACTGGGGCTGTGTTTTACAACAGACTGGAGGTAGCACACTGCGGCTGTGTTTTACAACAGACAGGAGGCAGCACACTGCGGTTGTGTTTTACAACAGTCTGGAGGCAGCACACTGGGGCTGTGTTTTACAACAGACTGGAGGCAGCACACTGGGACTGTGTTTTACAACAGACAGGAGGCAGCACACTGCGGTTGTGTTTTACAACAGTCTGGAGGTAGCACACTGGGGCTGTGTTTTACAACAGACAGGAGGCAGCACACTGGGGCTGTGTTTTACAACAGACAGGAGGCAGCACACTAGGGCTGTGTTTTACAACAGTCCGGAGGTAGCACGCTGGGGCTGTGTTTTACAACAGTCTGGAGGTAGCACACTCGGGCTGTGTTTTACAACAGACTGGAGGTAGCACACTGGGGCTGTGTTTTACAACAGACAGGAGGCAGCACACTGGGGCTGTGTTTTACAAGAGACAGGAGGCAGCACACTGGGACTGTGTTTTACAACAGACTGGAGGTAGCACACTGGGGCTGTGTTTTACAACAGACAGGAGGTAGCACACTGGGGCTGTGTTTTACAAGAGACAGGAGGCAGCACACTGGGGCTGTGTTTTACAACAGACAGGAGGTAGCACACTGGGGCTGTGTTTTACAACAGACAGGAGGCAGCACACTGGGGCTGTGTTGTACAATAGACAGGAGGTAGCACACTGGGGCTGTGTTTTACAACAGACAGGAGGTAGCACACTGGGGCTGTGTTGTACAACAGACAGGAGGTAGCACACTGGGGCTGTGTTTTACAACAGACAGGAGGTAGCACACTGGGGCTGTGTTTTACAACAGACTGGAGGTAGCACACTGGGGCTGTGTTTTACAACAGACAGGAGGTAGCACACTGGGGCTGTGTTTTACAACAGACTGGAGGTAGCACACTGGGGCTGTGTTGTACAATAGACAGGAGGTAGCACACTGGGGCTGTGTTTTACAACAGACAGGAGGTAGCACACTGGGGCTGTGTTGTACAACAGACAGGAGGTAGCACACTGGGGCTGTGTTTTACAACAGACAGGAGGTAGCACACTGGGGCTGTGTTTTACAACAGACTGGAGGTAGCACACTGGGGCTGTGTTTTACAACAGACAGGAGGTAGCACACTGGGGTTGTGTTTTACAACAGACTGGAGGTAGCACACTGGGGCTGTGTTTTACAACAGACTGGAGGTAGCACACTCGGGCTGTGTTTTACAACAGACTGGAGGTAGCACACTGGGGCTGTGTTTTACAACAGACAGGAGGTAGCACACTGGGGTTGTGTTTTACAACAGACTGGAGGCAGCACACTGGGGCTGTGTTTTACAACAGACAGGAGGCAGCACATTGGGGCTGTGTTTTACAACAGACTGGAGGCAGCACACTGGGGCTGTGTTTTACAACAGACTGGAGGCAGCACACTGGGGCTGTGTTTTACAACAGACAGGAGGTAGCACACTGGGGCTGTGTTTTACAACAGACTGGAGGCAGCACACTGCGGCTGTGTTTTACAACAGACAGGAGGCAGCACACTGGGGCTGTGTTTTACAACAGACAGGAGGCAGCACACTGCGGCTGTGTTTTACAACAGACAGGAGGCAGCACACTGGGGCTGTGTTTTACAACAGACAGGAGGTAGCACACTGGGGTTGTGTCTTACAACAGACAGGAGGCAGCACACTGGGGCTGTGTTTTACAACAGTCTGGAGGTAGCACACTGGGGCTGTGTTTTACAACAGACTGGAGGTAGCACACTGGGGCTGTGTTGTACAACAGACAGGAGGTAGCACACTGGGGCTGTGTTTTACAACAGACAGGAGGTAGCACACTGGGGCTGTGTTTTACAACAGACTGGAGGTAGCACACTGGGGCTGTGTTTTACAACAGACAGGAGGTAGCACACTGGGGTTGTGTTTTACAACAGACTGGAGGTAGCACACTGGGGCTGTGTTTTACAACAGACTGGAGGTAGCACACTCGGGCTGTGTTTTACAACAGACTGGAGGTAGCACACTGGGGCTGTGTTTTACAACAGACAGGAGGTAGCACACTGGGGTTGTGTTTTACAACAGACTGGAGGCAGCACACTGGGGCTGTGTTTTACAACAGACAGGAGGCAGCACATTGGGGCTGTGTTTTACAACAGACTGGAGGCAGCACACTGGGGCTGTGTTTTACAACAGACTGGAGGCAGCACACTGGGGCTGTGTTTTACAACAGACAGGAGGTAGCACACTGGGGCTGTGTTTTACAACAGACTGGAGGCAGCACACTGCGGCTGTGTTTTACAACAGACAGGAGGCAGCACACTGGGGCTGTGTTTTACAACAGACAGGAGGCAGCACACTGCGGCTGTGTTTTACAACAGACAGGAGGCAGCACACTGGGGCTGTGTTTTACAACAGACAGGAGGTAGCACACTGGGGTTGTGTCTTACAACAGACAGGAGGCAGCACACTGGGGCTGTGTTTTACAACAGTCTGGAGGTAGCACACTGGGGCTGTGTTTTACAACAGACTGGAGGTAGCACACTGGGGCTGTGTTTTACAACAGACTGGAGGTAGCACACTGGGGCTGTGTTTTACAACAGACTGGAGGTAGCACACTGGGGCTGTGTTTTACAACAGACTGGAGGCAGCACACTGGGGCTGTGTTTTACAACAGACAGGAGGTAGCACACTGCGGCCGTGTTTTACAACAGACAGGAGGTAGCACACTGGGGCTGTGTTGTACAATAGACAGGAGGTAGCACACTGGGGCTGTGTTGTACAACAGACAGGAGGTAGCACACTGCGGCCGTGTTTTACAACAGACAGGAGGTAGCACACTGGGGCTGTGTTGTACAACAGACAGGAGGTAGCACACTGCGGCCGTGTTTTACAACAGACAGGAGGCAGCACACTGGGGCTGTGTTGTACAACAGACTGGTGGTAGCACACTGCGGCCGTGTTTTACAACAGACAGGAGGTAGCACACTGGGGCTGTGTTGTACAACAGACAGGAGGTAGCACGCTGGGGCTGTGTTTTACAACAGACAGGAGGCAGCACACTGGGGCTGTGTTTTACAACAGTCTGGAGGTAGCACACTGGGGCTGTGTTTTACAACAGACTGGAGGTAGCACACTGGGGCTGTGTTTTACAACAGACTGGAGGTAGCACACTGGGGCTGTGTTTTACAACAGACAGGAGGTAGCACACTGGGGCTGTGTTTTACAACAGACAGGAGGCAGCACACTGGGGCTGTGTTTTACAACAGACAGGAGGCAGCACACTGGGGCTGTGTTTTACAACAGACTGGAGGCAGCACACTGGGGCTGTGTTTTACAACAGACAGGAGGCAGCACACTCGGGCTGTGTTTTACAACAGTCTGGAGGTAGCACACTGGGGCTGTGTTTTACAACAGACTGGAGGCAGCACACTGGGACTGTGTTTTACAACAGACTGGAGGTAGCACACTGGGGCTGTGTTTTACAACAGACTGGAGGTAGCACACTGGGGCTGTGTTTTACAACAGACAGGAGGTAGCACACTGGGGCTGTGTTTTACAACAGACTGGAGGCAGCACACTGGGGCTGTGTTTTACAACAGACTGGAGGCAGCACACTGGGGCTGTGTTTTACAACAGACAGGAGGCAGCACACTCGGGCTGTGTTTTACAACAGTCTGGAGGTAGCACACTGGGGCTGTGTTTTACAACAGACAGGAGGTAGCACACTGGGGCTGTGTTTTACAACAGACAGGAGGCAGCACACTGCGGCTGTGTTTTACAACAGACAGGAGGCAGCACACTGGGGCTGTGTTTTACAACAGACTGGAGGCAGCACATTGGGGCTGTGTTTTACAACAGACTGGAGGTAGCACACTCGGGCTGTGTTTTACAACAGACTGGAGGTAGCACACTGGGGCTGTGTTTTACAACAGACAGGAGGTAGCACACTGCGGCCGTGTTTTACAACAGACAGGAGGCAGCACACTGGGGCTGTGTTTTACAACAGACAGGAGGTAGCACGCTGGGGCTGTGTTTTACAACAGACAGGAGGCAGCACATTGGGGCCGTGTTTTACAACAGACAGGAGGCAGCACACTGGGGCTGTGTTTTACAACAGACTGGAGGCAGCACACTGGGGCTGTGTTTTACAACAGTCTGGAGGTAGCACACTGGGGCTGTGTTTTACAATAGACAGGAGGTAGCACGCTGGGGCTGTGTTTTACAACAGACAGGAGGCAGCACATTGGGGCTGTGTTTTACAACAGACAGGTGGTAGCACATTGGGGCTGTGTTTTACAACAGACAGGAGGTAGCACACTGGGGCTGTGTTTTACAACAGACAGGTGGTAGCACACTCGGGCTGTGTTTTACAACAGACTGGAGGCAGCACACTGGGGCTGTGTTTTACAACAGACTGGAGGTAGCACACTGGGGCTGTGTTTTACAACAGACTGGAGGCAGCACACTGGGGCTGTGTTTTACAACAGACTGGAGGTAGCACACTGGGGCTGTGTTTTACAACAGACAGGAGGTAGCACACTGCGGCTGTGTCTTACAACAGACTGGAGGTAGCACACTGGGGCTGTGTCTTACAACAGACTGGAGGTGGCACACTGGGGTTGTGTTTTACAACAGACTGGAGGTGGCACACTGGGGTTGTGTTTTACAACAGACTGGAGGTGGCACACTGGGGTTGTGTTTTACAACAGACTGGAGGTAGCACACTAGGGCTGTGTTTTACAACAGACTGGAGGTAGCACACTGGGGCTCTGTTTTACAACAGACTGGAGGCAGCACACTGGGGCTGTGTTTTACAATAGACTGGAGGTAGCACACTGGGGCTGTGTTTTACAACAGACTGGAGGCAGCACACTGGGGCTGTGTTTTACAACAGACAGGAGGTAGCACACTGGGGCTGTGTTTTACAACAGACTGGAGGTAGCACACTGGGGTTGTGTTTTACAACAGACAGGAGGTAGCACACTGGGGCTGTGTTTTACAACAGACTGGAGGCAGCACACTGGGGCTGTGTTTTACAACAGACTGGAGGTAGCACACTGGGGCTGTGTTTTACAACAGACAGGAGGTAGCACACTTGGGCTGTGTTTTACAACAGACTGGAGGTAGCACACTGGGGCTGTGTTTTACAACAGACAGGAGGTAGCACACTGGGGCTGTGTTTTACAACAGACAGGAGGCAGCACACTGGGGCTGTGTTTTACAACAGACAGGAGGTAGCACACTGGGGCTGTGTTTTACAACAGACAGGAGGTAGCACACTGCGGCCGTGTTTTACAACAGACTGGAGGCAGCACACTGGGGCTGTGTTTTACAACAGACTGGAGGTAGCACACTGGGGCTGTGTTTCCAATACTTCTCCAACTGGCTGGCTGTCAGTGTCAGACCCTGCCATCATTACAGACTGACAGGCAATCCCCTCGTCAGGGCTATAGTAAAATCAATTCATTATCCATCCCTGGTCCTGTAACGCTGGACTGCATCACCTTCCATACTTTGTCTGGAACATGTATGCGAATTATCGGGCCGGCTTGCTACCAAGTATTTTGATTTTGTCTGCACTTTATGGGACATTTTGGAGAAAAATAACACAATGTGGATGAAGTTTTCATAAACTTTAGCAATTCTGTCCATTCAAACAAGTTAAGTTTGTTGTACATCTGTGGAAAGATTATATTGAAAATACAAGTTGTGGCCATGGTTATGTAGTGGCCATAAAATGTCCTAGTCCCATAATGGGATGCAAACCATGGACCTTCTGATCAGAGGTCAGACACCTTGTCCCTATGACCAAAGAGGTTAACCCAGTCAGACACCTTCGTTACCCTCCCTGTATCGCTGTGACAAGCTCCTTCCCAGTGTGTGACACCTTCGTTACCCTCCCTGTATCATCGCGACAAGCTCCTTCCCAGTGTGTGACACCTTCGTTACCCTCCCTGTATCACTGCGACAAGCGCCTTCCCAGTGCGTGACACCTTCGTTACCTTCACTGTATCATTGCGACAAGCTCCTTCCCAGTGTGTGACACCTTCGTTACCCTCCCTGTATCACTGCGACAAGCTCCTTCCCAGTGTGTGACACCTTCGTTACTCTCCCTGTGTCATCAAGACAAGCTCCTCCCCAGTGCGTGACACCTTCGTTACCCTCCCTGTATCGCTGCGACAAGCTCCTTCCCAGTGTGTGACACCTTTGTTACCCTCCCTGTATCACTGTGACAAGCTCCTTCCCAATGCATGACACCTTTGTTACCCTCCCTGTATCATCACGACAAGCTCCTTCCCAGTGTGTGACACCTTCGTTACCCTCCCTGTATCACTGCGACAAGCTCCTTCCCAGTGCGTGACACCTTCGTTACCCTCCCTCTATCATCGCGACATGCTCCTTCCCAGTGCGTGACACCTTCGTTACCCTCCCTGTATCACTGAGACAAGCTCCTTCCCAGTGCGTGACACCTTCCTTACCCTCCCTGTATCATCACGACAAGCTCCTTCCCAGTGCGTGACACCTTCTTCATTTTTCTGTTTTAAGGTGTTTTTTTCCGAAATCAAGTCATCAATCGGGAATTGAGAAATAATGTCATCAGTCTCCAATCCCCCATTCTTGCAAAATAGGGTAGTCAGGATACACCTTCCATACAGTGTCCAAAATAACTGTCTGTCTGCCTGCCTGCCCATGGTAGGTAACTTCTGTCAGGCTGCATAAAAGTTTCCTCTAACTGCCTGACTGTCTGGCACATAGTTTTAAGACTAATTACATATAAGTTTTATCATAACGGCTTGTAGATTCTCAAGTAACTGTTTGCATTATTTCAACAGCGTTAGAAATTGGCACTAGTCCTATAGTCCTTACCAAACTGCCCAGTAGTAAAGGCATCCTAAGGACTAGTAGAAATTGGCCCATATTAAGGGTTTTGCTATATGTTATTATTATAAGGACTAGTGGACAAAAACTGTTAGTTTCTAACCCTGTTTATGATAGTCGTAACTCCCACACCTCAATATAGCTTTACGATAGTCGTAACTCCCACACCTCAATATAGCTTTACGATAGTCGTAACTCCCACACCTCAATATAGCTTTACGATAGTTGTAACGCCCACACCTCAATATAGCTTTATGACAGTCGTAACTCCCACACCTCAATATAAATTTATAATCAGCATATAACTCCCTCACCTTAACACAGCTTTACAATAGTCGTAACTTCCCCACCTTCATATAGATTAACGATAGTCATGAAACTCCCACACCTCAATGTAGCTTTATGATAGTTGTAACTCCCACACCTCAATATAGCTTTATGATAGTTGTAACTCCCACACCTCAATATAGCTTTATGATAGTCGTAACTCCCACACCTTAATATAAATTTATGATCAGCGTAACTCCCTCACCTTAACACAGCTTTACAATAGTCGTAACTTCCCCACCTTAAAGTCATGATTTGTCTCTTAGTTTTTGCGTTTTCTTTTAATACTGATAATGTCTGAATGCGGGCAGGTAATTTTGAAGATGGGCAGGCAACACTTTGAGTCACCTACACGACTGTCTTGTTGGGTTTTAAAATTATTTCAAACTGTGTGGAGGCCATGTTTTGTTAATGTGACTGGGAGAAAAACATCTTTTTTTGTATTTACTGAACAAAACAGTTGGGAATCATTAATAATTTTGGGGATATTTTGTCAAGTAAGTAAAAAAACCAGAAAATTAGACTGATGGCAGGTGGACATGTTTGTTTGTTTGTTTATTGCTTAACGCCGCACTCAGCAATATTCCACCTATATGACGGCAGTCTTTAAATAATCAAGTCTGGACCAGACAATCCAGTTATTGACATCATGAGCATCAATCAACGCAATAAGGATACAATGACATGCATCAACCAAGTCAGCGAGCATGACCACCCAATTCCGTAGGTCGCCTCTTACGACAAGCATAGTTGCCTTTTACGGCAAGCATGGGTCGCTAAAGACCTATTCTACTCCGGACCTTCAGTGAGTGAGTGAGTGAGTGAGTGAGTGAGTGAGTGAGTGAGTGAGTGAGTGAGTGAGTGAGTGAGTGAGTGAGTGAGTGAGTGAGTGAGTGAGTGAGTGAGTGAGTGAGTGAGTGAGTGAGTGAGTGAGTGAGTGAGTGAGTGAGTGAGTGAGTGAGTGAGTGAGTGAGTGAGTGAGTGAGTGAGTGAGTGAGTGAGTGAGTGAGTGAGTGAGTGAGTGAGTGAGTGAGTGAGTGAGTGAGTGAGTGAGTGAGTGAGTGAGTGAGTGAGTGAGTGAGTGAGTGAGTGAGTGAGTGAGTGAGTGAGTGAGTGAGTGAGTGAGTGAGTGAGTGAGTGAGTGAGTGAGTGAGTGAGTGAGTGAGTGAGTGAGTGAGTGAGTGAGTGAGTGAGTGAGTGAGTGAGTGAGTGAGTGAGTGAGTGAGTGAGTGAGTGAGTGAGTGAGTGAGTGAGTGAGTGAGTGAGTGAGTGAGTGAGTGAGTGAGTGAGTGAGTGAGTGAGTGAGTGAGTGAGTGAGTGAGTGAGTGAGTGAGTGAGTGAGTGAGTGAGTGAGTGAGTGAGTGAGTGAGTGAGTGAGTGAGTGAGTGAGTGAGTGAGTGAGTGAGTGAGTGAGTGAGTGAGTGAGTGAGTGAGTGAGTGAGTGAGTGAGAAACCATGAAAACAAACAAAAAGAAAAAGAAAAAAAATCCCAAATCATCAAAAGGCAACAGTTGCCCACTAGGTTCATCTACATAGAAAGTTTCAACAAGAAATATTTAACGATTTTGGAGTTCTTCTGGAAACGGAAAACTGACGACTGATGGACGCACGGATGGACAGACATGCTGATTGCTATAGCCCCCACCTTTCAATGGACAGTTCAAGATACCTACTTAACCACCTCTTTCGATCAATAAGATTGGTGTACACACACTTGTGTTACCCTGCAGTGCTCTGGATGTCTATGAAGAAGTTAGCAGTTCAAAAGTTTGTGAGGGGATACAAATCTATATATGGCGGTAGTGAACATGGTCTTTTCTGGGATTTACAGCAAAAGTTTCAACTTGATATGGAAAGGACAATCCAAAGACATGATATCAATTTTCTTTACCCGTGCAGTGCAGACACAAAAGTTTAATAAAAGGGCATCCCCCAAACAGGTAGTATCTAAAAATAGATTCATTGGAATGGATGGTGAAAGGAATCTACACATTGTGAAGTTGTGATGAAAAGAGAGCATGGGTCTATTGCAGCATGTTATTTGATTCACTCTCAGGAAGGAACAAGCCTCTGAGCCCTGGGAGTTCTGTGTACACACAAAATGGTGTGGCATGTGCCAATGAATGAGGCCGAACATGATCGGCAATAAATCAAAATTACTTGCCATGATAAAAATCTCATAACGTTGAGTATGAAGGCAAACTATTTTGATCAGCATTTGAAAATATAGACACAATGAATATATATACACACATTCTGTTAAAAACATACCTTGAAATGTATTTTTTTCAGACGAGACTCAACATACTTTTTCTCCATGTGTATTCTTAAAAAAATTCAAACTAGAAAATCTCAATGAAAAGGAAAGAGGCCAACTTTACAAATTACCGTATTTGACGTAATAAGCGCCCAGGGCGCTCTCAAAATTAGAAATAGGGGGCTCTTATTAGAATATTATTTTGGTGGAAAAAACAGAGTTGAAAGATAAATTTCGTGGTTTATGCTGACGGCCTGACTGTTTATATACGACAGATATATTTTTCCAGAATTTAATTGCCAATAATTAAGGGTGCATATAACACACGAGTGCGTATTATACACGAATAAATAAGTCTTGCGTACATTGATCAATCGGAAGGGGTGCTAACTGGGATTGTTCACTAGCCAAATATATTAGCAAATATCGCCTGTAGCTTATTAGAACGGGGGGCTTATTACGTCAAATACGGTACATTTTCTAGCACAGTGTGAAATGACATTCCCCCAGTTATCAGATGAATCAAAAGTATGCCTGTTGTTAGCCCACTCGAATGCCAAAGAGCACACCTACATATCTTTAAGATTTGTATGTTTGTTTATTTGTTGTTTAACAGTGCACTTGGCAATATTCCAGCTATATGTGGCAATCTGTAAATAATCAAGTCTGTACCAGACAACCCAGTGATTAACATCATGATGCAAATAGAACACAATGAGATGCAACAGCCACGTCAGCGAGCCTGACCACAGTCACCTCTTACAACAAGCATGGTCACCTTATACGGCAAGCATGGGTTGATGAAGACCTATTCTAACCACCAGTGCCCTGTGTGCCCCCTGTGCCCTGTGCCCTGTGTGCCTTGTGCGCCCTGTGTGCCCCGTGTGCCCCCTGCGCCCTGTGTGCCTTGTGCGCCCTGTGTGCCCTGTGTGCCCCCTGTGTGCCCTGTGCCCTGTGCCCTGTGCGCCCTGTGTGCCCTGTGCACGCTGTGTGCCCTGTGTGCCCTGTGGCACATATGTATAATTCAAATTCACTCGTCACGCCGAAGACCCAGGTTCGATTCCCGACATGGGTACAACGTGTGTAGCCCATTTCTGGTGTCCCCCGCCATTATATTGCTGGAATATTGCTAAAAGCAGCGTAAAATCATACTCAATCACTCACTATAATTCAAAATATTTTCAGTGGTGAGTGAGTGAGTTGAACATTTACATCGCATCGGCAATATTGGAGCCATATAGTGATGATACAATAATAAAAAATATACTTAGAAATAGAAAATCTGTCAACAAAGGACAGTATAGCAACTTGTAAATCACAGTTCTGTTTCAAAGCTAGTATTAGAGCATTAAAAGATGACTGTTATTTGACATTATGACATAGAAACGTGCTATTGATCACCAGAGCTAAAGTTAGGCCACTGTACGAGAGACCATAGGGAGTTAGGCTACACCTTTTTATTTTATTCTTCACAGATTTATTCTAGCTTTTATACATTGACATAAAGCTCATTCTGCCGTGGAGTTAAAACTGCAGCTGGCTTTTGAATCACTGATAGCGATGTAGACCTGGAATTTATATGTAATAAATCTTATTGAATAAGGCGGCTTATACTAGCGGGAGACAAAATAAAAATAAACATTGTTATGCTTAATTTACTTCTTGGAATGGCTGGCTCTCAGTAGGGGCGGCGCGCCCTGGGAACGAAAAATAAAAAATACCGTATTCTGATGTAATTAGCTCTAATAAGCGCCCACGGCGATATTTGCTTATATATTGGCGAGTGAACAATCCCAATTAGCACCCTTTCCGATTGATCAATGTACAAATGACTTACTTATTCGCATACAATACGCATAATTATGGGCAATTAAATTCTGGAAAAATATATCTGTCTTTATAAACGTTTCAGGCTGTCAGCATAAACCATGGAATTTATCTTTTCTTTTTTTTCACCAAAATACTATCCTAATAAGAGCCCCCTATTTCTAATTTTGAGAGCGCCCTGGGCGCTTATTACGTCGAATATGGTATGTGGCTTTACAGTACCTACGCTGCCTACAATGCATCCCAGCACGGGATTTTCTGCAGGTTAAGCCAAATATACTCATACAAATATTCTTAGATTAAAAACAGTGACAGACATAAACATTCTTTGAATGACATGCTCCTACGATTTCCGCGGTGTAAATATGCTCTATATCTCCCCCCGGTGTCGTATCATCAGTACTTTAACACTATTGATCTGCCAATAACTACCACTCTTCACCTGGGGAAATTATCATAATGTAGACGGTAGTAGGCAATTAGTATCTCTGATAATGGTTTCTGGAGGACAGGGCATTCCATACAACTAATAATCTATATGGAAATTAGGTCAGATTGGGAAAAGAAAGAAAAGGTATAATCAATGGTTGTGGGGGAGATTGTCAGGTACAAGAACCATTGTTGTAAATTACATGCAATAAAAGCTTTTTTTTCAAAGTAAAAGTACAAAGCAGAATCCAGCTTTGCTACGGACACTGGGATACAATTCCTGGCCTCTCTGGTGGAAATGGGGTGCTTGTTTCATTGCTATCCTCCACAATGGTCATCACCGACCCTTCTGCCGCCGATTACAAGCTTACAAGATTACTGTATTAAGCTCTCAAACAACCATGAAGGTTTTGTTTCAATCGATTGATTTGTCATGGTTCATTGCTATGGAGTTCAGCTGGAACAATGGCTGCACTAGTCTCTACTAGTTCGACACTGTTTGCCTGAGAACCAATCACTATGCACTCAAGCATAACGGTCCTACAGTGCTTTATTGTAACACTTATTACTAGAGAATGGTGTTGTGTACTAAATCTGTTTATTGCTGATGTGGCTTCTTTTCCAATCATTCTTAGGCAAATCGTTTTTTCCATTCTGCTTGGTGGTGGGGTAGCCTAGTGGTTAAAGTACTTTGAGTGCATGGTACTACGCCTCTTCCAATATTTTATCTGCTAACCTAATATGACACTGTATACAGCAACTAAATACACCATTACTAATAATATGTATCACATTACTGATACCAAGCTGTATCGCAAACTTCAAAGCTCTAACAAGTACACCATATGCTTTCTTCCTGTAAATTAATTTAACTACTACTAAATTTGTGAAACTATGAATTGCGGAATGGTTTGGTTGGTTGGTTTGTTGTTTTACACCGCACTCAGCAATATTCCAGCTATATGACGGTGGTCTCTAATAATTGAGTCTGAACCAGACAATCCAGTGATTGACATAATGAGCATCGATCCACGCAATTGGGATCGATGGCATGCCTCAACCAAGTCCGCGAGTCTGACCACCTGATCCCGTTAGTCGCCTCTTATGACAAGCATAGTCACCTTTAACGGCAAGCATGGGTTGCTAAAGACCTATTCTACCCCCGATGTTCACAGGTCGCTATCTCCACAGGTAAGATTGATGATTTCAGGGTATGTTGATGTAATACTTAATCAGCGGTAGAAATTGCCACTAGTCCTGTAGTCCTTGCCAAACTGCCCAATAGTTAAGGTATCATAAGAATTAGTAGAAATTTGCCATTTTTAAGGTTCGGCTATATGTTATCATTATCAGGACAAGTGGGCTAAAAATGTTAGTTTCTATCACTGATAATCATGTCTGCTGACAAGGTAAGGCTGTCATCCATGTTATGAATCACCAGGAGAGAAGAAAGTATCCTTCAGATTCACTTTCTTGGCTGGTTTCTCATTCTAATTACGCATACCGGTAGTCACTTGTTGTATAAACACGATAAAGCATCTGCTATTTAAAACCTGATTTGGTCAACACCATCGTGTCTAGTAGAAATCCAACAGGACCAGTAGAGTTTTCCATGTGCAGGTCCTTTGGACCACTGACAAATATTGGTCAGTGTCAAACAGTATTCCACATACACAATGCCTGTAAGATGGTGTTGTTGTTTGTTGTTTAACGTCGCACTCAAGCAATTTTGACTGACTGAGTATGTTTTTACGCCGCTTTTAGCAATATTCCAGCAATATCACGGCGGGGGACACCAGAAATGGGCTTCACACATTGTACCCATGTCGGGAATCGAACCTGGGTCTTCGGCGAACGCTTTAACCACAAGGCTACCCGACCCCCCCCTCAAGCAATAGTCCGGGGCCCTATTACACAAAATGGTCTTAGCGCTAAGATGATTGTAACAACTATACTTTAACATAGACTTATGACAATCGTGGCTCTACGATCGCTTTGTGGAATGTGGCCCAGCTATATAATGGTGGCCTGTAAATAATCGACCAGACAATCCAGTGATCAATATTGTGAGCAACGATCCACGTTACCAGGGACGATGACACACTATCGTGAGAACAACTGTTGTCACAACTAAGAGGGTCCTGATGGGTTTTAATGCTTAACGTAAAACACCCTTCAAAAACTATCGTAGACATAAAATTCATCTTTGTTTATCGTAAATGCTTATCGTAAAATACCAAAAAATAACTGCTTAACGTAAATAAATAATTTACTGCTTATCGTAAAATGATTATAATGGTCAAAAACAGTCTGTCTTCAAGACCCAAATGCTTCGCCACAGAAAGCAGGCTGCGCAACTGATGCAGGGGACCAGGCTAGAATGTTTAGCGATGTGAGATTTTACCCGTATTAAAAATATGAATTGTCAGGATGAAATGAAAGCAGAATTAAAAGTCCCATGTCCCACCATGGCCGATTTAGGAATTTTTCGCGACGATTTTATTGAAAAAGAAGAAAAATTACTGCTTAATGAAAAAGTACCCTAAATTTTACAGCTTACTGCTAATGGGACCCACCCATCAGGACCCTCAACTAAGTCACAGTGCCTCACCATCCGATCCACTTGGTCACTTCTTACAGCCAGCATATGTTGCTGCATCTCCTCGAGGCAAGAGTGTCCACGAGCCTTTTTATCGCAGTCTTGTTTCTACCCTTGCCACATCAAGCCCTCTTTCCAGTGCTAAATATGATCGGACTATCACACATATCGAAAGTCCAATCAGAGAACGTTTCACAAAATCAACATACACGACTAGTACACCTTCGTATGAAAGTGATTTACTGCTGGAGTATGTCTTTTTCATCTTTTAAACCCCCCAATGATTGCCTATGTTTTTGTTTCAGGGATGAAATCACAAATGTTTTCATTGTCTGATCGACTTGGTCGTCGCCTATGGCAGTGGCCATCTTTGAAAATCTATACGAGATAAGAACAGTGATCTGATTGGATATCGCTTTTCATTACAAGGGGCACAACTACGCGAGGTGGTGACAGGGTCGAGCTAAGAAAAGTGGTAGAAACTAGGCTTTGATATAGGCTTGTGGACGCGCTTGCCTCGAGAAGATGATGTTGCTGGACACCGGCTCTTACTTGAAATCCCCTCAGGGACTGTGCCATGATGAAACACTGGCAGCATATTACAGTGCTATAATCTCCCAGTAGTAGGCTCGTTCATTAAAAACATGCCTGAAAATCAAGTGTGTCGTTTCCAAACATTACAAACACATATGGCCAAAATATGGCCAACTATAATGTTATTCATGATATTTGTCAGTATTTACATAAAGTTAATAAAAACAGAACTGCACTCTTAAAGGATGAACGATATTTATAGTTCATTCAAACATACTATTTATAATGTTAAACAACTGTTGGCAATATTTGAAACATGTACCACATTTTCTTGCAAAAGTATTAGGTCATCACATAATTATGTTATTCATGATACTTGTCAGTATTTACATAAAGTTTATAAACACAGAACTGCACTTTTAAAGGATGTGTGATATTTATAGTTCATTCAAACACACTATTTATAATGTTAAACAACATGTACCACCATTTCTTGCAAAAGTATTAGGTCATCAGATAATTATGTTATTCATGATACTTGTCAGTATTTACATAAAGTTTATAAACACGGAACTGCACTCTTAAATGATCAGTGATATTTATAGTTCAATAAAACACAATGTCTCAATGTTAAACAACTATTGTCAACATTTGAAACATGTACCACACTTTCTTGCATATGATTGTACATCTGCCTTTATATTAGCGTAAGCGCAGTACATGTTAATAAAATCAAGCATGTATTATGGGCCTTTGGCCTTTATACTGTAATAAAAAATCTGAATCTGAAAAGTCATGTGTGTAGCAGCCATAGAGCTTGGCAGGGATTCAAACTGAGGACCTGATCCAAAGTCAGACACCTTGTCCATATGACCAATGAGACTAACCCTGTCAGCAAGCTGTAAGATAAATATGTCATCTGTGGGATGACTCCACGCCCTGTGTGAAGGCTTTTATATCACTTCTAAACTCAAGTGACAGTAATATAAATAATATCAACCATAAGCAATGAATGTTGTCTTTTAACTGAAAGAGAAAGAGACCAACACATACTCCAATGGCTCAATGGAGTGTCTGTCTTAATCAACGTGAGAACTGGTTGGTTGGTTGGTTTGTTGTTTAAGGCCGCACTCAGCAATATTCCAGCTATATGACGGCGGTCTGTAAATAATCGAGTCAGGACCAGACAATCCAGTGATTAATTTCATGAGCATCGATCCACCCAATTGGGATCGATGACATGCATCAACCAAGTCAGTGAGCCTGACCACCCGATCCCGTTAGTCGCCTTTTATGACAAGCATAGTCACCTTTTACGGCAAGCATGGGTTGCTGAAGACCTATTCTACACCGGAATATGTGAGAACTGAAAATAGTCCTGCATATTCATGATGCTTGACATGAAGACTCCTTCTTTCTGCTTATTAGAAGATTGTTTCTTGTTGTTTAACGCCACACTCAGCAATATTCCAGCTATATGACGGCGGTCTGTAAAACAATCGAGTCTTGACCAGATAATCCAGTGATTGATATTATGAGCATCGATCCATGTCATCTGGGTACGATGACACACAATGAACAAAGGCATCAATCCATTAGCTGCCTTTTACAACCAACGTATGACCCGTGAAGATCTGGGGTAGAACAGGTCTTCAGCAACCAATGCTTGCCATAAAAGGCGACTATGCTTGTTGTAAGAGGTGATTAACGGGATCGGGTGGTCAGGCTTGCTGACTTTGTTGATGCATGGCATTGATCCCCATTACGTCGATCGATGCTCATGATGTCAATCACTGGACTGTCTGGTCGAGACTCGATTATTTACAAATTGCCATCATATAGCTTGAATATTGCTGAGTGCAGCGTTAAACAACAAGCAAACCAAACCAAACAAACAACCAACATTGCCGGGGACAAATTGAACCCAGAATACCTGGGGGTCATTAGCATGTATAGGTTACAACATGTCACAACTAAACATTCAAGAAAAGTTATAAAATCCTTCCAACTTTAGGTCCCTACTCTAAACAGGAAAAATGCACACCCTATATATATAAGCAAATATAATATGCACTGAAACGTCACAGATCAGCTGTGGTACACAAGGTTACTTGAATGTTTCGGATACAAATGTATCCAAATCTAGGTGGGGGTGGGTTAAATCATTCTCATCCCACCGAAGACCAGGGTTCGATTCCCCACATGTGTGAAGCCCATTTCTAGTATTCCCGAGGTGATATTGCTGGAATATTGTTAAAAGTTGGGCAAAACCACACTCAATCACTCCAAAACTATGTCAATGACAGAAAACAGATGGGGTTATATTTATTCACTGACACAACTTTTTTTTCTATTTCCATTGTTTTAAAAAAATGCACCACTCAGACATTTATTTGGTGTCATTCTACTCAACTGAGTTCGAGGTACAGACATGTGGACGTTGTTTACCCGAGCCTTTATGTATAGTGTATCCAATCAAGGACTCGGAATGAAAGTGTCACTTGCGTTAACGACCAATCAAAACGACACTGATTTTAGACACCGGTGTCCCTGTCAATGTGTCACGAACGCGGACGTTACGACGATGTTCTCGCGTGGGACTCACAGTAAATTTGTCTGTTATTGGAAGGATTTTACAAATTTCCTGCAAACAAGCAGACAACAGTACTCACAGATAGACTCAGACCGGCCTTGCTGCGTAGATGCGTATAACACTCCTTCCGCCCCACCTCATATGATTCGACGGAGACTCTTATTTCGTTTCAGTCGAAGAATTCTGACTTGATTGTTTTTAAAAACAGCAACAAAATACTGCCGCTTAGAACACGGACAAAAACAAAATGACCCCTAAAAGTCAATTGTTTGATGCAAGTGGATTTGGAGTTATGGAAATATGAGATAAATCGATTCTTGTTTTTGTAAAAACGTGTAGGATTACTTCTTCTGCGTTGTACGATAATCTTTCGTGATATATGCTACCGGTGTTCGATCAATTTGTTTCCCGGTACAAATATCCCGGCAGGTTCGCTAAATAGCTAGACATCCATCACTGTTCTGAAAAAAACCAAACTTCGTTGTTTGAATCAGTTGATATTAAAGTGAATTAATATATTAGAGGATCCCAAGGTGATATCATTTCAAAACCCTATATACATAAAGTTTCTTATGTTGTGATTTTAATAGCTGCATGTCCAACCCAAAATGGTTCAATGTGATTTGTCGGAGCAAAGATCCAGGGGCAGCTAGCAGGCACCGGTCAGGTCCAGGGCATTGTGAGCAGTCATTTGGAAGCCTTTGGTTGAAAGTTTATTTTGAATTGTCTTAACAGAAAGATGTAGACGTAATGACAAAGATAACGAAGCAATGATGATCTATATATTGAAGAATAGTTTGGACCCCTCACTTTTGAAAATGCTGGATGCTATAGGACGGCGGTCTGTGAATAATCGAGTTTCTACCAGACAATCCAGTGATTGACATCATGAGCATCGATCTACGCAATTTGGATACAACATGCATCAACCATTTTTTTACGTCCGCGAGCCTGACAACGCGATCCCGTAGCCTTGTGGTTAAAGCGTTCGCTCGTCACGCCGAAGACCCGGGTTCGATTCCCGACATGGGTACAATGTGTGAAGCCCATTTCTGGTGTCCCCCGCCGTGATATTGCTGGAATATTGCTAAAAGCGGCGTAAAACCATACTCACTCACTCACTCATTCAAGGGGCGATGGGGTAGCGTAGTGCTTAAAGCGTTCGCTTGTCACACCGAGGGCCCGGGTTCGATTCCCGACATGGGTACAATGTGTGAAGCCCATTTCTGGTGTCCCGGGCTGTGATACTGCTGGTATAGTGTAAAAGCGGTGTAAAACCTCATCACTCACTCACTCTTACGACAAGCATTACGGTAAGCAACGATGAAGACACTGATTTTATGGTACAGTGCATAGTACATAGTACTTGGTATTGCCGACCCGTGAAGATCAGGGGTAGAATAGGTCTTCAGCAACCCATGCTTGCCGTAAAAGGCGACTATGCTTGTCGTAAGAGGCGACTAACGGGATCGGGTGGCCAGGCTCGCTGACTAGGTTGATGCATGCCATCGATCCCAATTGCGTGGATCGATGCTCATGATGAATATCCCAATCAAACACAATATACTGACTCCGAGCCCACCAGTCCTTGTTTTAGCCCTTAATGCCGAGCGCCAGGCAGGGTAACAACAAGTACCATCTTTTACCGTATTTTGGTATGACCGGATTTCTTTCCCGGCAGACACTCTAGCTACCACTAGGCAACGAAGGCGGTCGTGTGCACTTGAAGTGATGTTTACTGTCTCGATCGGAAATAATGTATGGATAAGTTTTCGTCAAAGCTGAACTGATTTTCTAATCAAACTTAGCTGCACTTCGATAAACACACCTACACGTTGGTGAGGGTTTAACGCCGCGTTTAACAGTATTCCAGTTATATCACGGCGTGTCAGCTTGATGTGGGAGGGAAGCCCGAAGTGATGCAGGTCTCAGAGGTTTACCACATTGGGGAAATTGGTATGGTGCTGGCAAATCTAGAAACATTCCAGCCTACGATCACATAGGTTTCCGGTGTGTCCAAGGCACGCACTTCTGCACGGCGAATTGCTGCAGCTGATAAAAGACGGCTGGGCCACGTGTGCCCCCTTCATAACACGAAGAACTGACGACGAGTATAGAAATACCCCGTACCGTCTTTGATTAATAACTTATTCAAGAAAAACCAAGGCGAGTGAGTGTTATGGAGGGTTTGTTCAGTGAAACAAGTGTTGTTCCCTTGTCTCAGCAAAAAACGCCTCTGTGGTACAGTGGATAGAGTGTCTGCACCGAGAGCGGTTGTTCGGAGGTTCGATCCCGAGGCCGCGTCATCCAAAGACGTTTGAAGACGGTATTTAAAAACGACTTACTGCATTAATGTGAGAAAACAAGGACTGCTCGCTGTATAAATGAAATAATCTTGAACGCGACGTTCACCCAGTTTTTAAACCACCATCTCGTCTCAGAAATCGGTTAATGATGATACACACGTGTATATAACTATGAACCTATTAAAGAAATTTGGAATACAAGTGGCTTCAAGGTAAATTCTGTGTGCATCAATGCTTCTCCAATCTGGGCATGAATATATTATCGGAGGACAATGTGTATCGATGTATCGATTTATAATGACACGTGTAGTACACCCATGAACACAATAGGGATCGACCTGCAGGCAACAAAAACGACCCTGTCTAATGTGACGTATTCCTTTCCCCTCTGTCTCAATCACTCACATATTATGTCATGCACGCGCACATTAGAACACAACACATTGATTTCTTTTCTAAATAATCTCTTTTTTTTCTACAGCGAGGAAACGGAACATGATTTTTGTTCATCACTGCCAACTTTTAACCATTTGTTTGTTGTCTAACGCCACACACAGCAATATTCCAGCTGTAGAACGGCGATGTTTAAATAATTGAGCCTGAGCCAGACAATAAAGTGACTGATCTCACAATCCACGCCTTCAATGCCGACGGAGGGCCTATATTCTTGAGAACAAAACAATGTTATATTTGTGTCGTTTATTTCAACTTCAATATATTCGTAAAGCAGTTTGCTGTTGTGTCCTTCTCCAGTGACGTGATCTACGGTCGTTGGTTCGAATGTCACGTCCGATTATGATGTGCACCAAATCCTTGCTTCAGTGATATTAGCAGCGTGGTGTGTAATCTATCTGGTAGATGCTACCCCAATCAGTATCTACCACCACCATGAGTGTGTACCACCACCATCAGTATCTATTACTATCATCAGTATCTACCACCACCATCAGTATCTACCACCACCATCAGTATCTACCACCACCATCAGTATCTACCACCACCATTAGTATCTACCACCACCACCATCAGTATCTACCACCACCATCAGTATCTACAACCACCATCAGTATCTACCACCACCATGAGCATCTACCACCACCATCAGTATCTACCACCACCATCAGTATCTAACACCATCATGAGTGTCTACCACCACCAACCCTATCTACCACAACTATCAGTATCTACCACAACCACCAGTATCTACAACCACCATTAGTATCTACCACCACCATCAGTATCTACAACCACCATCAGTATCTACCACCACCATCAGTATCTACCACAACCATCAGTATCTACCACCACCATCAGTATCTACCACAACAATGAGTAATTACCACCACCATCAGTATCTACCACCACCATCAGTATCTAGCACCACCATCAGTATCTACCACAACCATCAGTATCTACCACCACCATCAGTATCTACCACAACAATGAGTATCTACCACCACCATCAGTATCTAGCACCGCCATCAGTATCTAGCACCACCATCAGTATCTACCACCACCATCAGTATCTACCACCACCATGTTTAACTACCCCCACCACCAGTATGTACCACCACCATCAGTATCTAGCACCACCATCAGTATCTAGCACCACCATCAGTATCTAGCACCACCATCAGTATCTACCACCACCACCATCAGTATCTACCACCACCATCAGTATCTACAACCACCATCAGTATCTACCACAACCATCAGTATCTACCACCACCATGTTTAACTACCCCCACCACCAGTATGTACCACCACCATCAGTATCTAGCACCACCATCAGTATCTAGCACCACCATCAGTATCTACCACCACAATCAGTATCTACCACAACCATCAGTATCTACCACCAACATCAGTATCTACCACCACCATTAGTATCTACCACCACCACCATCAGTATCTACCACCACCATCAGTATCTACAACCACCATCAGTATCTACCACAACCATCAGTATCTACCACCACCATCAGTATCTACCACCACCATCAGTATCTACAACCACAATCAGTATCTACCACCACCATCAGTATCTAACACCACCATCATTATCTACCACCACCACCACCATCAGTATCTACTATCACCATCAGTATCTACCACCACCATCAGTATCTACGATCACCATAAGTATCTACCTCCACCATCAGTATCTACCACCACCATCAGTATCTAACACCACCATCATTATATACCACCACCACCATAAGTATCTACCACCACCATCAGTATCTACCCCCACCATTAGTATCTACCATCACCATCAGTATCTACAACCACCACCAGTATCTACCATCACCATCAGCATCTACGATCACCATAAGTATCTACAACCACCATCAGTATCTACCACCACCATCAGTATCTACCTCCACAACCAGTATCTACCACCACCACCAGTATCTACTACCACCATCAGTATCTACAACCATCATCAGTATCTACCACAACCATCAGTATCTACCACCACCATCAGTATCTACCACCACCATCAGTATCTACAACCACAATCAGTATCTACCACCACCATCAGTATCTAACACCACCATCATTATCTACCACCACCACCACCATCAGTATCTACTATCACCATCAGTATCTACCACCACCATCAGTATCTACGATCACCATAAGTATCTACCTCCACCATCAGTATCTACCACCACCATCAGTATCTAACACCACCATCATTATATACCACCACCACCATCAGTATCTACAAACACCACCAGTATCTACCCCCACCATTAGTATCTACCATCACCATCAGTATCTACAACCACCACCAGTATCTACCATCACCATCAGCATCTACGATCACCATAAGTATCTACAACCACCATCAGTATCTACCACCACCATCAGTATCTACCTCCACAACCAGTATCTACCATCACCATCAGTATCTACCACCACCACCAGTATCTACTATCACCATCAGTATCTACGATCACCATAAGTATCTACCTCCACCATCAGTATCTAACACCACCATCAGTATCTACCACCACCATCAGTATCTAACACCACCATCATTATCTACAACCACCACCATCAGTATCTACTATCACCATCAGTATCTACCACCACCATCAGTATCTACCACCACCATCAGTATATACAAACACCATCAGTATCTACAACCACCATCAGTATCTACCACCACCATCAGTATCTATCCCCACCATCAGTATCTACCACCACCATCAGTATCTAGCAACACCATCAGTATCTACTTTTACCAACAGTATCTACCACCACCATCCGTATCTACCACCACCACCATCAGTATCTACCACCACCATCAGTATCTACCACTACCATCAGTATCTAGCACCACCATCAGTTATTTACAAACATCATCAGCATCTACCACCATCATGCCTATCTACCATCACCATCAGTATCTACAAACACCATCAGTATCTACCACCACCATCAGTATCTACAAACACCATCAGTATCTACAACCACCATCTGTATCTACCACCACCATCAGTATCTACCACCAACATCAGTATCACCAACACCATCAGTATATACAAACAGCATCAGTATCTACAAACACCATCAGTATCTACCACCACCATCAGTATCTACAAACACCATCAGTATCTACCACCACCATCAGTATCTACAAACACCATCAGTATCTACAACCACCATCTGTATCTACCACCACCATCAGTATCTACCACCAACATCAGTATCACCAACACCATCAGTATATACAAACAGCATCAGTATCTACAAACACCATCAGTATCTACCACAACTATCTGTATCTACCACCACCATCAGTATCTACCACCACTACCATAAGTATCTACCACCACCATCAGTATCTACCACCATCATTAGTATATACCATCACCATCTGTCTCTACAACCACCACCAGTATCTACCATCACCATCAACATCTACGATCACCATAAGTATCTACAACCACCATCAGTATCTACCACCACCATCAGTATCTACCACAACTATCAGTATCTAACACCACCATCAGTATCTACCACCATCAGTATCTAACACCATCATCAGTATCTACAACCACAATCAGTATCTACCACCACTTTCAGTATCTAACACCGTCATCAGTATCTAACACCACCATCAGTATCTACCACCACCATGCCTATCTACCACCACCATCAGTATCTACCACCACCATCAGTATCTACAAACACCATCAGTATCTACCACCACCATCAGTATCTACAAACACCATCAGTATCTACAACCACCATCTGTATCTACCACCACCATCAGTATCTACCACCACCATCAGTATCACCAACACCATCAGTATATACAAACAGCATCAGTATCTACAAACACCATCAGTATCTACCACCACTATCTGTATCTACCACCACCATCAGTATCTACCACCACCACCATAAGTATCTACCACCACTATCAGTATCTACCACCACGATTAGTATATACCATCACCATCAGTATCTACAACCACCACCAGTATCTACCATCACCATCAGCATCTACGATCACCATAAGTATCTACAACCACCATCAGTATCTACCACCACCATCAGTATCTACCTCCACAACCAGTATCTACCATCACCATCAGTATCTACCACCACCACCAGTATCTACTATCACCATCAGTATCTACGATCACCATAAGTATCTACCTCCACCATCAGTATCTACCTCCACCATGCCTATCTACCACCACCATCAGTATCTAACACCACCATCATTATCTACCACCACCACCATCAGTATCTACTATCACCATCAGTATCTACCACCACCATCAGTATCTACCACCACCATCAGTATATACAAACACCATCAGTATCTACCACCACCATCAGTATCTACCACCACCATCCGTATCTACCACCACCACCATCAGTATCTACCACCATCATGAGTATCTACCACTACCATCAGTATCTAGCACCACCATCAGTTATTTTCAATCATCATCGGTATCTACCACCACCATGCCTATCTACCACCACCATCAGTATCTACCACAACTATCAGTATCTAACACCACCATCAGTATCTACCACAACTATCAGTATCACCAACACCATCATCAGTATCTACCACCACAATCAGTATCTACCACAACTATCAGTATCTAACACCGTCATCAGTATCTACCACAACTATCAGTATCTAACACCGTCATCAGTATCTACCACAACTATCAGTATCTAACACCACCATCAGTATCTACCACAACTATCAGTATCTAACACCGTCATCAGTATCTACCACCACCATCAGTATCTACCACCACCATCAGTATCTACTTTTTTCCATCAGTATCTACCACCACCATGCCTATCTACCACCACCATCAGTATCTACCACAACTATCAGTATCTAACACCACCATCAGTATCTACCACAACTATCAGTATCTAACACCATCATCAGTATCTACCACCACAATCAGTATCTACCACCACCATTAGTATCTACCACAACTATCAGTATCTAACACCGTCATCAGTATCTACCACCACCATGCCTATCTACCACCACCATCAGTATCTACCACCACCATCAGTATCTACAAACACCATCAGTATCTACCACCACCATCAGTATCTACAAACACCATCAGTATCTACCACCACCATCTGTATCTACCACCACCATCAGTATCTACCACCACCATCAGTATCACCAACACCATCAGTATATACAAACAGCATCAGTATCTACAAACACCATCAGTATCTACCACCACTATCTGTATCTACCACCACCATCAGTATCTACCACCACCATCAGTATCTAGCAACACCATCAGTATCTACCACCACCATCAGTATCTAGCAACACCATCAGTATCTACCACCACTATCTGTATCTACCACCACCATCAGTATCTACCACCACCATCAGTATCTACCACCACCATCAGTATCTAGCAACACCATCAGTTTCTACCACCACCATCAGTATCTAGCAACACCATCAGTATCTACCACCACTATCTGTATCTACCACCACCATCAGTATCTACCACCACCATCAGTATCTACCACCACCATCAGTATCACCAACACCATCAGTATATACAAACAGCATCAGTATCTACAAACAGCATCAGTATCTACAAACAGCATCAGTATCTACAAACAGCATCAGTTTCTACAAACAGCATCAGTATATACAAACACCATCAGTATCTACAAACACCATCAGTATCTACAACCACCATCAGTATCTACCACCACCATCAGTATCTACAAACAGCATCAGTATCTACCACCACCATCAGTATCTACAAACAGCATCAGTATCTACCACCACCATCAGTATCTGCGGCGGCACGTCAGCGAGCCTGACCCACCCGATCCCGTCAGTCGCCTCTTACGCGAGCATAGTCGCCTTTTACGGCAAGCATGGGTTGCTGAAGACCTATTCTTCCCAGATCATTTTCATTTAAACATTCCAAGACATAACCAGATTCTGTGGTGGACTAGTAAAATCACTGTTTATTCACACAGGTCTGGTGTTGTTGTGTGAGTTGGTCGCGTACAGTGGTACCTCTGCTAAAACTCGCGCGTTATGTAGTATTCAAAGGGACACAACTCCCCACAGAGAATCTGGCTTCAGGGTCACCTGAGCCTCCAATTAATCATGGATGTGCCTATATCATGTGTAGTCCCGACCAGAATAGCCCGGCTTCACAGGCCAGGTATTAGCACCAGGGACATTGTGTCTGGATTTGATGAAAATGTTCTTTTGGAGACATTCCCGTTAATTGATGTTCGGGAACGGCCCCTCACTCCATCAATTATACGGGGACGGTAAAGTCTTATGTACATTGGTTGCCGCGATAGTCGTCAATAATAACTTCTTAACTGACTCTGATGCAAGGGGGAACATGGTGCTGTATTTCAAGGCAAAAGTAATTGTGTCCTTATTTATCATGTGATGATGTATAAATCACTAAACCATCCTGTCATTTTGTGTAAAGATTTAAGGAGCATTGATGTTTATTTGTGATGGAAAGGATCTCTACATAGGCTTTCAAGTTCTATTTTTTTCACAATTCTTCATACGCAATGCTGATTTTACTTATTGTTTAACTCAGCAATATTCCAGCTATGTGACGGCGGTCTGTAAATTGTCGAGTCTGGCCTAGAAAATCCAGTGATTAATATCATGAGCATCGATCTACGCCATTAGTATACGATGACATGCATCAACTAAGTCCGCGAGCCTGACCACCTGATTCCGTTAGTCGCCTTTTATGACAAGCATGGGTTGTTGAAGACCAATTCTAATCGGATCCTCACGGCTAGGTCCGTAGATAATCAACTTCGGAGCAAACAAACCAGTGATCAATATTAAGTCCCACGATCTCGGGATGCGATGACACACAATCAGATTTCTTTCCTAGGTGAATGAACTCAAACGAATCGTCCTCGCAGATGCAGTGTATCATAGGATCCAGTGTATGCAGTGTATCATAGGATCCAGGGTATGCAGTGTATCATAGGATCCAGGGTATGCAGTGCATCATAGGACCCAGGGTATGCAGTGTATCATAGGATCAAGGGTATGCAGTGTATGATAGGATCCAGGGTATACAGTATACCATAGGATCCAGTGTATCATGGGATCCAGGGTATGTAGTATATCATAGCATCTGGGGTATGCAGTATATCATGGGATCCAGGGTATGCAGTGTATCATAGGATCCAGGGCATGCAGTGTATCATAGGATCCAGGGTATGCAGTGTATCATAGGATCCAGTGTGTCATGGGATCCAGGGTATGCAGTATATTATAGGATCCAGTGTATCATAGGATCCAGGGTATGCAGTATATCATAGTATCCAGGGTATGCAGTATATCATAGGATCCAGGGTATGCAGTGTATCATAGGATCCAGGGTATGCAGTGTATCATAGGATCCAGGGTATGCAGTGTATCATATGATCCAGTGTATGCAGTGTATCATAGGATCCAGGGTATGCAGTGTATCATATGATCCAGTGTATGCAGTGTATCATAGGATCCAGGGTATGCAGTGTATCATAGGATCCAGGGTATGCAGTGTATCATAGGATCCAGGGTGTGCAGTATATCATAGAATCCAGGGTATGCAGTGTATCATGGGATCCAGGGTATGCAGCGTATCAGAGGATCAAGTGTATGCAGTGTATCATAGGATCCAGTGTATCATGGGATCCAGGGTATGCAGTGTATCATATGATCCAGTGTATCATAGGATCCAGGGTATGCAGTATATCATAGGATCCAGGGTATGCAGTATATCATGGGATCCAGGGTATGCAGTGTATCATAGGATCCAGAGAATGCAGTGTATCATAGGATCCTGGGTATGCAGTGTATCATAGGATCCAGGGTACGCAGTGTATCATAGGATCCAGGGTATGCAGTGTATGATAGGATCCAGGTAATGCAGTATATCATAGGATCCAGTGTATTATGGGATCCAACGTATGCAGTATATCATAGTTACCAGGGTATGCAGTATATCATTGGATCCAGGGTATGCAGTGTATCATAGGATCCAGGGTATACAGTATATCATATGATCCAGGGCATGCAGTGCATCATAGGATCCAGGGTATGCAGCATATCATACGATCCAGGGTATGCAGTGCATCATAGGATCCAGGGTATGCAACATATCAGAGGATCCAGGGTATGCAGTGTATCATAGGATCCAGTGTGTCATGGGATCCAGGGTATGCAGTGTATCATATGATCCAGTGTATCATAAGATCCAGGGTATGCAGTATATCATAGGATCCAGGGTATGCAGTATATCATGGGATCCAGGGTATGCAGTGTATCATAGGATCCAGAGAATGCAGTGTATCATAGGATCAAGGGTATGCAGTGTATCATAGAATCCAGGGTATGCAGTGTATCATAGGATCCAGGGTATGCAGTGTATGATATGATCCAGGTAATGCAGTATATCATAGGATCCAGTGTATTATGGGATCCAACGTATGCAGTATATCATAGTTACCAGGGTATGCAGTATATCATTGGATCCAGGGTATGCAGTGTATCATAGGATCCAGGGTATACAGTATATCATAGGATCCAGGGCATGCAGTGCATCATAGGATCCAGGGTATGCAGCATATCATACGATCCAGGGTATGCAGTGCATCATAGGATCCAGGGTATGCAACATATCAGAGGATCCAGGGTATGCAGTGTATCATAGGATCCAGTGTGTCATGGGATCCAGGGTATGCAGTGTATCATATGATCCAGTGTATCATAAGATCCAGGGTATGCAGTATATCATAGGATCCAGGGTATGCAGTATATCATGGGATCCAGGGTATGCAGTGTATCATAGGATCCAGAGAATGCAGTGTATCATAGGATCCAGGGTATGCAGTGTATCATAGAATCCAGGGTACGCAGTGTATCATAGGATCCAGGGTATGCAGTGTATGATATGATCCAGGTAATGCAGTATATCATAGGATCCAGTGTATTATGGGATCCAACGTATGCAGTATATCATAGTTACCAGGGTATGCAGTATATCATTGGATCCAGGGTATGCAGTGTATCATAGGATCCAGGGTATACAGTATATCATAGGATCCAGGGCATGCAGTGCATCATAGGATCCAGGGTATGCAGCATATCATACGATCCAGGGTATGCAGTGCATCATAGGATCCAGGGTATGCAACATATCAGAGGATCCAGGGTATGCAGTGTATCATAGGATCCAGTGTGTCATGGGATCCAGGGTATGCAGTATATTATAGGATCCAGTGTATCATAGGATCCAGGGTATGCATTATATCATAGGATCCAGGGTATGCAGTGTATCATAGGAACAAGGGTATGCAGTGAATCATAGGATCCAGGGTATGCAGTGTATCATAGGATCCTGGGTATGCAGTGTATCATAGGATCCAGGGTATGCAGTGTATCATAGGATCCAGGGTATGCAGTGTATTATAGGATCCAGGGTATGCATTATTTCATAGCATCCAGGGTATGCAGCGTATCATAGGATCCAGTGTATCATGGGATCCAGGGTATGCAGTGTATAATAGGATCCAGGGTATGCAGTATATCATAGGATCCAGGGTATGCCCCTTAAACTACCTAATTTTGCTGCACTCGCCCTAATCCAAGTCATATTGCACGTACAGTCGCCTGACCATCAGCGCACATGTTGAATGGACTCATGAAGATCCGGGGTGGAATAGGTCTTCAGCAACCCAAGTAAGAGGCGACTAACGGGATCGGGTGGTCAGGCTCGCTGACTTGGTTGATGCATAACATCGATCCCAATTGCGAAGATCGATGCTCTTGGTGTCTATCACCGGATTGTCTGGTCCAGACTTCATTATTTACAGACCCCCGTCATATAGCTAGAATATTGCGGAGTGCGGCGTTAAACAACAAACAAACACACAACATGTGGATTGTTAAAGGGCGGGCTAAAACCATGTTTAGATACCATTTACATTTTAAATAGCTTTGTCCGAAAGGAATGGAAACGTCATCTTCAGCGTCCTCCGCTCGGCCTTTACTTTACGTAACAAAAGCGATAGATAACACGATAAGCAAGTTTCTTGTCAAGCTAATGTGATTAAACAATAGTTTCTAACCAAACTATAAAAAATAAAACAATAAAACAGACAGCAATAGCAAGAGACGAGACAGCAATAGCAAGAGACGAGACAGCAATAGCAAGAGACGAGACAGCAATAGCAAGAGACGAGAAAGCAATAGCAGGAGACGAGAAAGCAATAGCAAGAGACAAGAAAGCAATAGCAAGAGACGAGATAGCAATAGCAAGAGACGAGACAGCAATATCAAGAGACGAGACAGCAATAGCAAGAGATAAGACAGCAATAGCAAGAGACGAGAAAGCAATAGCAAGAGACGAGACAGCAATAGCAAGAGACGAGAGAGCGATAATATGAGACGAGAAAGCAATAGCAAGAGACGAGAAAGCAATAGCAAGAGACGAGAGAGCGATAGCAAGAGACGAGAGAGCGATAATATGAGACGAGACAGCAATAGCAAGAGACGAGAGAGCGATAATATGAGACGAGAAAGCAATAGCAAGAGACGAGAAAGCAATAGCAAGAGACGAGAAAGCAATAGCAAGAGACGAGAGAGCGATAATATGAGATGAGAAAGTAATAGCAAGAGACGAGAGAGCGATAATATGAGACGAGAAAGCAATAGCAAGAGACGAGAAAGCAATAGCAAGAGACGAGAGAGCGATAATATGAGACGAGAAAGCAATAGCAAGAGACGAGAAAGCAATAGCAAGAGACAAGACAGCAATAGCAAGAGAGGAGAAAGCAATAGCAAGAAACGAGAGAGCGATAATATGAGACGAGAAAGCAATAGCAAGAGACGAGAAAGCAATAGCAAGAGACGAGAAAGCAATAGCAAGAGACGAGAGAGCGATAATATGAGACGAGACAGCAATAGCAAGAAACGAGAGAGCGATAGCAAGAGACGAGAAAGCAATAGCAAGAGACGAGAAAGCAATAGCAAGAGACGAGACAGCAAAAGCAAGAGACGAGAAAGCAATAGCAAGAGACGAGACAGCAACAGCAAGAGACGAGAAAGCAATAGCAAGAGACGAGACAGCAATAGCAAGAAACGAGAGAGCGATAATATGAGACGAGACAGCAATAGCAGGAGACGAGAAAGCAATAGCAAGAAACGAGAGAGCGATTATATGTGACGAGACAGCAATAGCAGGAGACGAGACAGCAATAGCAAGAGACGAGACAGCAATAGCAAGAGACGAGAAAGCAATAGCAAGAGACGAGACAGCAATAGCAAGAGACGAGACAGCAATAGCAAGAGACGAGAAAGGAATAGCAAGAGACGAGAAAGAAATAGCAAGAGACGAGAGAGCGATAATATGAGACGAGACAGCAGTAGCAAGAGACGAGACAGCAATAGCAAGGGACGAGAAAGCAAGAGATAAGACAGCAATAGCAAGGGACGAGACAGCAATAGCAAGAGACGAGACAGCAATAGCAAGAGATGAGACAGCAATAGCAAGAGACGAGACAGCAATATCAAGAGAAGAGACAGCAATAGCAATAGAGGAGAAAGCAATAGCAAGAGACGAGAAAGCAATAGCAGGAGACGAGAAAGCAATAGCAAGAAACGAGAAAGCAATAGCAAGAAACGAGAGAGCGATAATATGAGACGAGACAGCAATAGCAAGAGACGAGACAGCAATAGCAAGAGACGAGAAAGCAATAGCAAGAGACGAGAAAGTAATAGCAAGAGACGAGAAAGCAATAGCAAGAAACGAGAGACAATAATATGTGACGAGACAGCAATAGCAAGAGACGAGACAGCAATAGCAAGAGACGAGACAGCAATAGCAGGAGATAAGACAGCAATAGCAAGGGACGAGAAAGCAATAGCAAGAGACGAGACAGCAATAGCAAGAGACGAGACAGCAATAGCAAGAGACGAGAAAGCAATAGCAGGAGACGAGACAGCAATAGCAAGAGACGAGACAGCAATAGCAAGAGACGAGAAAGCAATAGCAGGAGATAAGACAGCAATAGCAAGGGACGAGAAAGCAATAGCAAGAGACGAGACAGCAATAGCAAGAGACGAGACAGCAATAGCAAGAGACGAGAAAGCAATAGCAGGAGACGAGACAGCAATAGCAAGAGACGAGAAAGCAATAGCAAGAGACGAGACAGCAATAGCAAGAGACGAGACAGCAATAGCAAGAGACGAGACAGCAATAGCAAGAGACGAGACAGCAATAGAAATAGACGAGACAGCAATAGCAAGAGAGGAGACAGCAATAGCAAGAGAGGAGACAGCAGTAGCAAGGGACGAGACAGCAATAGCAAGAGACGAGACAGCAATAGCAAGAGACGAGAAAGCAATAGGAAGAGACGAGACAGCAATAGCAAGAGACGAGACAGCAATAGCAAGAGACAAGAAAGCGATAAAACGACTGTGATAACACCATTGTCACAGCGAAGGGGACGGTGAGGGAACACCGTGGTTAAAGCGTTCGCTCATCACGCCGGAGACCCAGGTTCGATTCCTCACAAGGGTACATTGTGAAGAGCCCATTTCTGGTGTCCGCCATCGTGGTATTACTGGAATATTGCCCAAGCGGCGTAAAATCATACTTACAGTGGTCTTGGTGAAATTACGATCTGCAAGTATATAGACAAGACAATAAACAATGTTCATAAACCAAATGTCAAAAGTATACTTAAAGACACTTGAAGGGCAAATATGAATATTTTATGAACGCTTCTATCACCTTAATTCAATAAGTGCAGTTTGTTTGGGATTTGGTAAAACGTTCGATTTCGATAAAGATATTGGGTACACGATAGTGTTACCCATACATTGCTTGTTTGTTGTTTAACATCGCACTCAGCAATATTTAAACTATATGACGGCGGTCTGTAAATAATACAGTGTGGACCTGACAATCCAGTGATTGACATCAAGGGCATCGATCTTCGCAATTGGAACACGATGACATGCATCAACCAAGTCAGCGAGCCTGACCACCCGATCCCGTTAGTCGCTTCTTACGCCAAGCATAGTCGCCTGTTACAGCAACAAATCCGTATCTAAAATACACTTGACTGAAATAGAGAATTTCTCCATTTTAACTAGTATTAATTTACGAAAACCTAATGATGTCACTTTGGTAGCATAAGTACAGAAATTAAGTAGAGAAAATTTTGAATTAACGAGAAAAAGCACGCAATTTAGAGAACGTAATTGAAATAATTAGAAATTTTGATTTATGGAAAATAGAATTATGCAACTAAAGTGGCACAGTTAGGCGTTCGTATTACATGAGCGCATAACCAAACAACTTTTTTTATCTTTTTTTTATCTGAAACAAACATTCGGCTATGATGGTATACACTAGGCTTCCATAGCAGATGCATTTTTGTGACTTGATTCCATACATGTACTACAATGTTGAAAACCAAACTTTACTTGTTTGAAGAATACACAAAAATATTGGTGTCACAGGAACTTTTGTTGTTGAGTGTATATATATATTTTTTTATCCGTTACACAAAAATATGCAAGAGACATTTATACGCTGTATCATTACATCATGAGAGACGTGAGTGATGCTGAGCTCTCGAGAGATGTTCTGAGTCAGTCCTGACCACGGAGTGAGAGATGTGAGGGCGACATGAGCGATAGTTAAATGAATGCCACAGTGTTATCCGATGAAGGGGGAATAACCGCCAATATGATCTCAGATGTGATGGAATTCATAGCGTGTTTCAACGAAAAGATGAAGGACCTTACAGATCGGCTTGACAACATGGAACATACCAAAGACAAATAAATTGATTCATTAGGAAGTGTGCTGAAGTCTAAGATCACTGATCATGAGACTACTGCCTTGACTGACCAAATGTAGTGTGCATCCCCAACGAAACTAAATTAAGGGCAGAATTAAAGATATTAAGAAGTGAGAATATAGAGTTGGTGCAACAAATTACTAGCTATGAAACGGATGCCAAGGAAATGCAAGATCCTTCAAAAAGGATAGATGTGTTGACTAGTAAAGTAGATTCATTGTTACAGAGATCAAAACCATCCTACTCATCAGTGCAGCAAGTGTCACCTCACAAAGAGAACTTTGGGTATTAAGGGGAAAGAAGTGTTTCGCTGAGCGAAGACAATCCTACATCAAGAATGAACGAATCTGTTCTCTCAAACGATGTTTCAATTGGACCTGAAACGACCCTACAGTCACCTACACGCACATCAGAAGAGATCTCCCAGCCAACAATAAACAGTGTCTCAGTATCTAGAATCAACGCTCTGAAATTAAAAGACTATAATACAAATTCCTACAATCAGAACCAAGCCTCCTTCCAAACCAAGAAACATAACCAGCAAAACTAACAGTAGTACGGGTGTTAACTTAATGTTCACTGGAATTAAGAGGAAAAAAGTTCTCAAACTAGTTCTATCATGAATTGACGCGGCCTCTCCATGCGACACTGTTGAAAGAGCTATTGGTAATTACGCCTCAGATAATCATGTGAGTGTTACTCATATTCATCTCATGAAAATATGGCGTGACAACCGCGGCAACAACACATCCTACACAATACAAGTAATTATTGATGCTGAAGATGCTGATAAAATAACTGATGACTTCTGGCCTGAGGATGTACTCTGCAGACAATATGTACCCAGATCCGAGATGAACCGTTCTGATAACTGCAGGCCACGTAAGCATGTTGAAGACTATTCACGTGAACGTGATGAAGATTGGCCACGTAATCACGATGATGACTGGTCACGTGGTCGTGACGAAGTATAGTCACGCGATCCCGTAAGACAACGTAAACGATATTGGAAAAAGTGACCACTAGGATATAACATATATTCACCATGAACATAAACTACATTTGTATCCTACACATTTTAATGTGCACCCTTCGAATATCGACCTGGAATGTCAGAGGAGTTATGTATGGAACACCACGGCTCATCTCGCTCCTTTATAACAACGATGTGGTTGTTATTACCGAACACTGGCTAAAAGCAGACAATCTCAACTATCTTCATTGATTGGATAATAAATGTAAGCGCAGTGATCTGCGATGATACCTGTGCCAGTAATCGTGGATCTGGAGGTATTGCTATTTTACTCAGGACATCAACAGAATATACAGCGAAGCAAGTACCATCTGAAGATAATCACGTTGTGATAACAAAGATTGGTAAGCCTACCTTTGAAGATCTATATGTAATTGGGACAAGGCTATCTTCAACTAATCTGAACACTAGACAGTATAAAGACGGCTTGGATGCACTATGTAACACTTGTGACAAATATTCTTGTATCGAAACATGTGTAATAGCTGGTGACCTCAACGCTGATATTAATCACTATCCAACTAGCCAAAGGACAAAGCTTCTACCGGAACGCCGATTCAACGAAAGGAATGAAATAACAACATCCATTATCTGCCCTGAAGCGCCCAAAGCTACCTTTCACTCCAAGGACAATACGAGGAAGTCAACTGTGGACAACATATGCGTTCCTGAATATATGCGAGGCTACATAGATAGCTACAGTGTCCATGCTGACGTGTCATATGATGTATCTGATCACCATCCGGTATGTAGCATGCTTCGTATACAACGTTGCTCGTCCTTCAACTATCGCTCCTCTAAGATCCCAGTCAAATGGTCAAAAGCTGATGATACAGATATTAAACTGTACAGCAGCGAAGTTGATAAGCTCCTGAACTTCACAATGGACAGTAACCAGCAGACATACATGGTATCTATGATAGAGAGATACAACTCACGTATAAACAAACAGTCTCCTCTCAGCCTCGGTAACAACAATCCCTAATGGTGTATATCGACATTACCTGAGACCTTACTGGAAGTCGGATAAACTGGATGCCTACCATTATGATATGAGATGTCACCGCAGAGAGTGGAAACGCGCAGGTAGACCACGTGGTGAGCAGTCAATACTATATAAAAACTACAAAAATGCGAAAATAAACTTTCGCAGGAATAAACTCAAGCCGAATGTAGACTTGCAGAAGAGCTATACAGAGATATTGAACAGAGTTGTGATGTAGATGTGGGCTACTTTTACAGGAGAATCAAAAGTATCAGAAGGAAACAGTCAACAATAAACTCTTTGAAGTACAACGACAAAGTAGCAATTGATCCTATCAGTATTGTTAACACTTGGAGAGACTATTTCAGGGATTTAGCAACTCCTGACTATTCAAACAGAAATAATAAATTCAATGTATCTGACGAAGAGATACAAGTATTGAACAGAGAGTCCCTTGGACAAGGGGGCACGGGTGGCCCAGTCGTCTAAGGCGCTGCGATTCGCTGTGCAGAGTTGCGTCCCTTGGGCACGCCAGAAACCTATGATTGTGGGTTCGAATCCCGGTTCGCCCCGATTATGTTTCTAGGTTTGTCAGCACCATACCCGTGCTCGTGGGTTACCACCGAAGTGGTAAACGTCTGAGACCTGCATCACTTCGGGCTTTCCTCCCACATTAAGCTGACAAGCCGTGATATAACTGGAATAATGTTAAAAGCGGCGTTAAACCCAACTCACCCACTCATCACCCTTGGACAAGATGACTCTATCCTGAAAGATCCATTTACATCAGACGACGTGTGGTAAAGACACTCAAAAATGGGAAGTTCTCTGGTCCTGATGGAGTGACTAATGAACATATAAGGCATGCTGAAGATAGATTACCACATCATCTTGTGATTCTCTTTGTATTCTCCGTTACCTTACAGAACTGGGTTCCCGACTGCACTTCATAAACAAAATGGTAAAGATAAATGTGACCCCAAACACTACCGTGGTATAACCATTGCATCAGCCATCTGAAAACTGCTAGAGAAAGTAATCATGGAGAAAATACAGAGATGGATCAACTGTAACATTATATTCCCCGATGACTTACAGTTTGGATTTCGGAAGAGTAGTGGGGCTCAGTTTGCAGCACTAACTCTGCAAGAATGTATTGCATATTTCAAACAATGCCAATCAGTACTGCACTTTTCTCGATAACGAAAAGGCGTTTGATAAGATTTGGCACAATGGACTGCTGAAAGAACTTTTCACACTTGGAATAAATGGAAAGTATTGGCCATTTATCAAACATTCTTATACCACAGCAAGATCTTATATTACATTTCAAGGTCAGCAATCAGAATATTTTGCAATACATTGAGGTGTTGGACAAGGAAGAGTCCTATCAGCATGGCTTTTTCTGGTTCACATTGATGTACTTATTAAAGAACTGAAACTTACAGGCGTTAAAAGCCCATTGTCATTTAACCTCACCCCAGGCGGAGAAACAATTAATAGAGTGGAGCAGATGCGATGTGCAGGAGTTATCTTCTTCCATAACACTATGTCTAAACGACGAATTGAATCAGTATGTCACAAAGCATTGAAAACTCTAAAATCTCTATATACATCCGGATTAAATGCCCATGGGTTTAATCCTATCATAAGTGCAAAGATTTGGCGAACTGTTATCTGGCCAAATGCTCTCTACTCATGTGAGTTGTTCACCAACATAACTGATGCTTCACACACAAAACTGGAAACCACCCAGAGAAAGTTTGCCCGACGTGCACAAGGATTCCCTTGTAGATCAGCATGCGAGCCCACCATAACAGCAGTTGGACTGTGGTCAATGCACACACATATATAGACAAATGTAAACTGTTGTTCTTTGGTCGACTATGAAGACAGAATAATTCCTTCATATCGAAGACATTTTCTTATGGTTGTTAGACAACTGTATAGCAGGTTTCAATATTAACATCAGTTTTATACAAGAGACAGTTTTTAGAAAATATAATATATAAGAAATACTGCTTGCTTATCTTAAATGTGTCACGTTTATGGACAAACAGAGATGGTGCTCTGTGGTCAAGAAGATACTTTATCAATATGAACAGGCATTTAACTCCAGCGTGCCTCACAAAAAACCAGGACTACAACCTTTTGTGAAATTCGCCCGACAGTGCGTATGCATCATTTGTGGAAAATAGCATACGTTCATCCATCACACAAACTGTACATATCATGCATGATATATCTGGCATCAGTAGAACCTGGTGATGTTACGTGTACACTATGCCACACCATCGCACCGGACTGTAGAAAACATGTCATCATTGACTGTGAAGGACTCATACAACAGAGAAATCAGATGTGCGATAAACTTTCTTCACTGCTGCATATAAACGATTTTATTAACTTTTGTGACCAGGATGACAATGCAATGTTGAACTGTTTGCTCGGAGGAGATCACAACACTTTATGTCGTGTTGATTTTAGCACTTGGATACAATTTGTGTTGGTTGTCTCAAAGTTTGTACATATTTGCAGGCTACACATCAAACAAAACTTCTTATAACCGTTACTGTTCACAAGCATCTACCTAGAAGGACATTGTATGTGTTTTTTGTTATCTGCGTTTGGTTAATTACAGGTCATCTATAAGTTGACGTAACTTACTTTCATATGTACATTTCAATTATTGGAGGAAAAAAAGAATATCTGTCTGTGAGTAAAATGGTAAACTCACAATATACATTGTAATTATAAACGTTGATTTTACAGGTCACTATGTCGCCATATCACACGTTCGAGTACAATGGTAAACTCACAATATACATTGTAATTATAAACGTTGATTTTATAGGTCACTATGTCGCCATATCACACGTTCGAGTACAATGGTAAACTCACAATATACATTGTAATATATAAACGTTGATTGCCTATGTGTAGATAATACATAGGTTTCGTGAGTAACATGTTGTAAACAACTCAACTTAGTCAGTTCCGATGAGTATTTTTACACCCTGACATCCTGCCACGCACACACACATATATAGAGTCCCTATGTCGTGAGTTCAGGCAGTTACTTCCAATGACTGAAATAGTCATTGTTTGCGAAGATTCCATGTACATTAGCCAATTTTGATTTTGATAACAGATATTTATACTTGAAAATGGAACGAGTTTGATTTGACGACAAGCAATTACATCATAGCATCATCATCATAGTCGTCGTCGTCGGCATCGGTGTAGTATTCCGGTGGTCCTGTGTTTCCCTGTGTGAGTTTGAACCGCCTTTTAAGTTTGAGTGACTGGGTTAGCTTATTGAGCTGTGACCTGGTGATTAGGACTACTTTATCGTCAAGTTTCTTCACAAATATCACTCCGTCACGAACCCATGTTCCAGATAAGCGTTTGTCAGCTACAAGCTTATGGATTTCTGCAGATAATCTCGCTCGCTCGTGGGTTAGATCATCATTAATAAAAACCTTTGGTTGGCGACCCTTCGGTTTAGATAGGTTTTGCATGACCTCGCGTTTTGTCCTATAAGAGACAAACTTTACCAAGATAGGGTGGGGCTTTTCGGGGAATTTGGCAGGGTCACCAGTTCTATGAGAACGGTCGATGTCTCGAAGTTCAACTTTAACACCGAAATCTTTTGATACGTTTGGCACTATAGTTTCTGTATTTTCACCAGGGGCGGTCGGGTAGCCTAGTGGTTAAAGCGTTCGCTCGTCACCCCGAAGACCCGGGTTCGATTCCCGACATGGGTACAATGTGTGAAGCCCATTTCTGGTGTCCCCCGCCATGATATTGCTGGAATATTTCTAAAAGCGGCGTAAAACCATACTCACTCACTCATTGTATTTTCACCATACTTCTGTGGTATGCCAGACACTCTAATATTGTCACGTTGGCCATATTGGTACAGCTCATCAATTTGAGCGTCTTTCGATGCCATCCTGTGGGTCAGATCAAGATCTGTAACTTCGATTTCACTCTGAACGTATTTCTCACACATTGATTGAAATTTGTCATCAAGACTGGTGTTGATCTCCGGTAGCAGTATGGTGACTAAAGCTTGACCCCGCTTTGATAATAGTTCAGGTGAGCTTAAACCTTCAATACTGCGAGGCGTGAGGTCACCTGACACCACTGGAGTGTCCAGGTCGGGAACGTTACACAGGAAAACACAACTGTGGCAAATGTTTTTGAGAAAACGAAACTTTCAGACAATGATCTGGCACGTTTACAGAATGAATCTGTCGCTTCCATTTGGAGGGAATCGGGCGAACTACGTCGACGTTTTGTTGGGCGTGGGGAGTCTGAAATCAATGTTATTATTCACACGTTTTCATGGGGTCACGGGTGGCCCAGTCGTCTAAGGCGCCGTGATTCGCAGTGCAGAGTCCCTATGATTGTGGGTTCGAATCCCGGTTCGCCCCGATTATGTTTCTAGGTTTGTCAGCATAGTGCGCGTGGGCTTCACCGAAGTGGTAAACGTCGGAGACCTGCACCCCTTCGGGCTTTCCTCCCACATTAAGCTGACACGCCGTGATATATAACCTGAATAATGTTAAAAGCGGCGTTAAACCCACCTCACTCACTCACTCACACGTTTTCACAGTAACGTAGTGACGTAGATATGATATTTAGTCTGATAATACCATTAGAATAATGATCAGTGTATATGATCAAATAGTAATCACTTAGACGTATTCAATACGAATGTCAAACACAATCCAGTTTCTTATCCGAATACAGAATGCCTTCCAAGGGATAATCCACCTTTCATCCAATATTTATAGCAATATTGTCATAACTGTGGAATTATTGATTCGCTCCTCTCAGTATTTGGAGGTTGTACTTCTATTGTTCACATTCTCTTGTGAGTGAGTGAGTGATTATGGTTTTACGCCGCTTTTAGCAATATTCCAGCAATATCACGGCGGGGACACCAGAAATGGGCTTCACACATTGTACCCATGTCGGGAATCGAACCCGGGTCTTCGGGGTGACGAGCGAACGCTTTAACCACTAGGCTGCCCGACCGCCCCATTCTCTTATGACAGCTCAGAAAGCCACGTTATTCCGTTTTCAGTCTAAGATCCCAATAACAGAAGCATAAGCTTCATAAGCACATCAAACCGAAAGGTATTTTGATAACCTTAATCTTGAATGCTAAGTGAAACAAAGACTGTGATGGCCGCTGTTAACACTCAGCATTTCAGGCATTTACGGACGAACGCAAGTCCTTAGTGTGTATTAATCAGAGGACCAAAATTGAAGTGAATCTAGAAAGACAAAATCAGTGTATTCAGGCACCACTGGGAATTGCGATCTCATTCACTACTCCCCTTTCCGTAGACCACTGATAACTCATACAAATGAGCTACGCATATTAGCGAATATAAACATTTGTCTATGAATTTCTTATTGATTAATATAGAATAGGTGTTGCACCCTTGCGGATCAATACACTTTTTAAGAACATGTCCATGTAAAGCTTTGGACTGTTAATGGACAATATATATATGGTCGGCATTAAGAAAAGATGACTGTTTACCTTTAATTCTTCAAAATAATATTTCATACTGGTAAGACACCAGAAGAATGGTTGGTTAAATGGGGTGTAATTAAGCCAATTTATAAGAAAGGTAAGCCTTTGTTACCAAACAACTACAAACCACTTCCATTAACACTTGCAAGATGCTTGGGTAAATTTTTTACTTTTCTTGTTGACAATATATTCACTACTTTCATTGAAGTAAATGGATATTATTTTATCTGAAGTCTGAACTGGTTTCAGAAAGAACTACTTTGCAACTCTGAGAGTACTGGCGCCAGCCTACAGGATGTCAACAACAACCACACCAAATCAGAATCAGTCGTTCGGCCAGCAGCTTTCATAGAGTAAGATGAAATGTGGATTGAGAGATCTGGCAGCTGTGTCCGGATGATCTTGTGTGAGAATTGACGATTTTGTCAAATGTACATCTATTGAGTAAATTAAAAGTGTCCAAGTTTTTCCAATATTTAGTGTTGTCTTTTTGAACAGGATGATATATACTATTTACTTTTCACTGATCATGTTTCTAAACTGTTACTGTTTCTGAAACTGGTAAGCACAAACTACCAATAGAAACAGGCCGATGGGAAATTATATCACGAGAACAGGAGATATGAATATTGAGTGACTGCCAAGTAATTGGTGACGAGTTCCATTATGTATTCAACTGTAATTCTTCTTTAACCTTACGCGCTGAATGAGTTAATGAACGGGTCAAAGGGAGACTACTCTTTAAATCTTAGAGACCAAACGGTGTTGACTTTTTACTATATTTCTTTATTAATAATGTCACGAACGTGATTTAAAAAAGAAAAATTAATGTCCTTGCACGTTAGAGATTATTTTTTAAAAGGACAACGCTGTGATATAAAAGCACAAAGCTGTGTAGAGTTTTCATGTTAAATGTGTGAGATGGGTGTCGCAAAATACATGAGTGCTGTTTCTGACGGTATGCCGTCTCATATGGGGTTAGTGGTTCTTCTCTCTGATTGGTCACTCTGTGGCATAATAAAGTCCATTATTTTTGTTGTATTATCATCTAATAGATGTATATTTATTGCTCGTCTACAAGTTAATGTAGAGAATATCTTTTGTGCGGAACTACCACCTTCACGAAAGACAATCTCTGATTCATTTTGCTAGTTCGCGAAATATACTATCTTGTTTGAAGTTTATGTGATGTTATTTTAGATGGGCTGTGCTTGTGAGAATATTATAAAGGACTTATAAAAAAATCGTTTTCCAGACTATACTAGTATACGCCTTCTACGTGTACCGTCCTCCAAAATATGGTGACTACTTCTATCCTGAATGGGCAACTGTGATTGGCTGGCTTATATCTGTAGCCATAGTTCTACCCACTCCAGGCTGGATGGTCTACTCTGTCTTGAAGTCAGATGGGACATCAGTCAAGCAGGTAACATTTTCAAGTTATCGTGGAAAAAACTCATTTCAGTAGCGATAAAACAACAACCCAAAGTTGGCCAAAAGAGAAAGAGGGGCAACAAACTTACTCTTTTATGTTTTCCAAGACACAAAGTGCTGAAAGGATCTGTTCTATATTTCGACTATTTCGACTATATGTCCGGCTGTATACTATTAAAAAGAACATCTCGGGTTAGACTTGGTCTTCAGCAACCTATGCTTGTAGTAAGAGGCGACTAAGGGGATTGGGTGGTCAGGCTCGCTGATTTGGTTGATGCATGTCATCGTATCCCGATTGCATGGATCGATACTCATGTTGGCAATCACTGGATTGTCTGGTCCAGACTTGATTATTTACAGACCGCCGTCATATAGCTAGAATATTTTTGAGTGCGGCGTTAAACAACAAACTCCCTGTGTTTTGTGTTTTGTAGTTGGTATTTTGTGTCTGAATGCTGATTTTGCGATGTTCAATGTCTTCTAATGTTTAATGTTACACCCTCCAAAACAACGAATACCTTATACGTGAGAAAATTCAATACTTGAACTACACTTGCAACAAAATCATGCATGCACATATTGAATTACGAACTTTTTGTTTACCAACTTTTATCCAGAGATTGGCCAGAGCATTCATTCCACAAGACAACAAAGATGATCTAGCAATGGACGACAGAGAGCAGGAAACCCTGACTCAGGCGTTATAGACAATATTAACTGTACTAAAAGAGTGCCATGTCACTCTCGCTCCAAGAGCAGAGTTACAACACTCAAGGCCTTAGTAACGCTTTCAAAAAGCTGTGTATGATATAGTCGGAATCGTACAATGGACTATTCTTTTTTCTATTTGCATTTTTGGTGGATTTTTGGAACGTTTTAATATGTAGTATTTTCCTTCTATCAACATATGGGATCCTGGTTCAGAATATGCAGATTGGTTTCTTAACACAAGGGAGTTTCTGAGTACGAACTGATCAAATATGCTGAAGCTGTGATTTTGTCGCGTGATGAAGCTGTGATTTTGTCACGTGATGAAGCTGTGATTTTGTCACGTAATGAAGCTGTGATTTTGTCACGTGATGAAGCTGTGATTTTGTCACGTGATGAAGCTGTGATTTTGTCCCATAATATAGCTGTGATTTTGTCACGTGATGAAGCTGTGATTTTGTCCCATAATGTAGCTGTGATTTTGTCACGTGATGAAGCTGTGATTTTGTCACGTGATGAAGCTGTGATTTTGTCACGTGATGAAGCTGTGATTTTGTCACGTGATGAAGCTGTGATGTTTTTCACGTGATGAAGGTGTGATTTTGTACGAACTGATCAAATAGGTGATGTGTCCCATAACATAGCTTTGATTTTGTCAATTGTTGAATGTGTGATTTTATCATGTGATAATGCTGTAGTGTTTGAAGGAGCTGTAATATTGTAAATATGATAAAGCTGTAATTTTGCTGACGTGACGAAGCTGTAATATTGCTGATACGATGAAGGTGTAATAATGTAAATATGATAAAGCTGTAATTTTGCTGACATGACGAAGCTGAAATATTGCTGATACGATGAAACCGTAATATTGTAATTATGATAATGCTGTAATTTTGTTTTGTTTTGTTTATTTCTTAATTGCAAATATTCCTGTTGATATGCTAGTTGATTAGTTTCAGATTTTTTTAAAACGTGTGAGGGAAATGTCTAATTCTGGCCTCAACAACTGCCAGGGAGAAGACAAAAGTCGACAAGGAGAGATAATATCTAAATCTATATCAGCAGTAATAACATAAAATTCCAAGTGGGGGAGCCAGCTTTTGTTTTCTCTGAAACGGTTCTTCATATAGGGGATGAAAAACGGAGTTATAGGCAGGATATGAAGGGTTGGAGTGTAATTTAGTGATATATTGAAGAGATAACTTAATACGGCGTTGTTTCAAAGAGGGTTCATCAACCTTGACATAGAGGCTGTCAACAGGAAAAGCACCAAGGCACAGTCTAAGTCCTTGATGGTGGATTACATCTGGCTTTTTTAAATTACTCATGCAAGCTCCAGCATACACAATGGATCCATCGTCCAACTTAGAGCGGATTAATGATCTATATAAGAGAAGGAGAGTTGTCTGATCCCCTCCCCACTTAGAATTCGAGACGACTTTCAACAAATATAGGGCCTTCAGGGTAATTTTCTTTAAATATTAAATATGTGGCAAAAAAAAGTCAAATGATGGTCGAAGATCAAACCCAAACAAACATTTGGCTTCTTTTACAACCTTAAATGGAGTGCCATCTGAAAAGAGCTCTGGGTCTGTATGGGGTTTATATTTCCGACAGAAATGTATACAATTTGTCTTTGTCTGTGAAAATTTATATCCATTCTCAAGACACCATTTATGAATTTTATGAAGACACAACTGGAATTGTCTTTCAATGGTACGCACATTTTTACCACGACATGAAATATTAACGTCATCCACAAACACTGATCCATCAATTGAGTCATTTAATACTTTAAATAAACTATTTATTTTTATACTAAACAATGTGAGACAAAATACTGCCCTGTGGAACCTCCTGATTCTGATTATAGTGATTAGACAGGGTTGATCCAACACGAATTTGAAATTGTCTGTCTGTTAAAAACTGCGCTACAAATTGAGGCAAGCAGCCTCTTAAACCAAAGTCATGTAAATCTTTTAAAATATTATGCTTCAAAGTGGTATCATAAGCTTTTTCAAGATTAAAAAAAGATAGATACAACATGCTGTTTATTTACAAAAGCATTTTTAATAAATGATTCTAAACGAACCAAATGGTCAATTGTACTTCGGTTTTTACGAAAACCGCATTGGATATCACTGATTAGATTGTTGGTTTCTAAAAACCAAACTAATCGATTGTTGATCAGAGAACAATTGAATTGAGTCATGAACATCCGGCAAAGGTTTTGTTGCAATTTGTCAGTACTGATGGCCTGAAACAATAGCTAATTGGCCTTGGAAATATTCCATCGTGTTTTAGGTGGATCACCGGCGGGATTAATAGCTGTCATTACTGTCGGAAAATGGTCACTGCCACAAAGGTCATCATGAACTGACCATTCAAATTCATTGTATATATTAAAATCTGTGATTGACAGATATAATGCAGAGTATGTTAAGGTTGCAGGATGGAAATAAGTGTTCGAGCCATCGTTGAATATGCATAAAGTACTATTTTACTATTTGAAATGAAGTCTTCAAGACGTTTCCATTATTGTTGGTAATGGAACTTCCCCATAGAGGGTTATGTCCATTATGATCACCCATGATGATACACGGCCTAGGGAGCTGGTCAAATAAATCCTGAAGATTTGAAGATGGAGAAATATGCAAGGAACAAAGTGTGATGGTTATTTGTAAAGTGAGACGAACAGCAACAGCCCAATGGCTGCTCCAGAGGGTCAAAGAAGTTACGAACCTCTACAGTAGAGGGGATTTGAGATTGTTGTCGCCGATTTTGACGCCTTTTTTTTTGTTTTTTTGACAATTCAACATATGTATAATCATCAACAGCTGGTTGAATAACTTCAGGTTGTAACTTTGAAGATGATAGATGTGCACCATCGCAATTTGCGCATTTAGGATCTTTACTGCATTCGGAGCCTTGGTGATCCTCACTACAACGGTGACAATGTGGAGCATTATGGCAAGATTTGGAACCATGTCCAAACTTTTGACAGGTATAACACCTCCACTCCAATATAAAAAAGCAGCTTTTATCGATTTTGGCACAGTACATGAAGCAAAACTAAGCAAGTACCTGTTGCTTGGTTCTATTCTACCATCTTGTTTCTTGAAAGTGAAGCACTTGACAGAAGTAACATCTTGATCTACAAGTACAAGTAAAGCAACTAAATTTTAAAAGAACATTTTATTATGACCCTGATACACAGCTTGTGCACAAATTGCAACATAACAATATTCATGTTATGGGTGAAATGCATGAAAGACGCCGCCATTTTGGCAGCATGGGCGATAATTAACACTAGTCAACCAGAAGATTTTACTGCTGTGACACCGAGTTCCCAGAGACTCTTGTGTGATAGATGAAGACCAACATTTATCAAGGAAATTATCTGCTTGTTAAACATCTTTGCTACTACATGTTTGGCTATACACCATTTGAAGGGTCTAATTAATCCTACTGTTTATGAATATGAAAGTTATGTCATTATTTAAAGAATTTATATACAATTTAATTAAATTTTAAAAAGATGTAAGCTAACACACTCATAACGTCCAGATTAAGGACCAAGTTAGCGAAAATTTAACGATTTTCGGGAAATGTAAGATTTAATAAAATCAACTTTATTGTTTTCGTATTCGGAAAATTATTTAAAAAAGAATTACAAATAGTATCTGTCATCACCCATTTTGGAGATAATCCTACTGTGTTTTGAAATTTGATGTAGTCCCACTGTAGAGTAGATACCTCTTTATTATAATTTGGAGTGGGACTACATCAAATTTCAAGACACAGTAGGTTTATATCCATTCTACCATGATGGCAACAACGCTTTGAAAACGGTGCTCTCTTGCAACGCGTAACAACACAGGTACACAAGTCCGCAATCTTAGAACATTCCAAAAAGTGGTCACAGGTAGTTATATATGAAATAATTATTACTAAAGTTCAAGATAGACGTGAGTAGTTCAAAATAAGTTGACAAATAACACTCCAAAATTAGTCCAAAAACAGATGTTTTAATTTCTACCAACCTGTTGTACACTGTTGTACACTGTGGACTGACTGTCAACTTTGGAATTTTGCGAGAGAGGTAATTATTTGGAAATCGAACATGCCATCATTTCTATTGTAGGGGTGACAGGTTGTAGAAAGGTTTTAAAATGCTAAACGAATATATTTCTACAACAAACTGTGTGTAAGTGTTATTTGTTAGTTTGCAATTACCCCCAGTAAACAATAATAACATCAAAATAAATGGCTCTCCACCCCGAACTTGGATGTGGCAGAACTTGACCTACATCAAGATTACTCACATCTCGCAGCTGTCAATGGCTGACAATCTTGTGTTTACATTCTCCATTGCTAGTTAAATGAGGCAAGATGACAACCCCAATCTATGATGTGGTTCAACACTAACCTGTAGATTTACTGGGAATGATCGAGCCTGCTGGTACAATATGATTACCATTGGAACTGAGTAGCGATCTGCGAATTTAGGATACAATAACATGTATCAACCAAGACAGCGAGCCTGACCACCTGATCCCATTAGTCGCCTCTTACGACAAGTATGGGTTGCTGAAGACCAATTCTGACTCAGAATCTTCATGGGACACCTATCACAGCTGATATTCACGTGTGTGATTCTCCTGAATATGGAACAGGTGCATATGTCAATTCAATTTATTCTACCCCAGTTCTCATCTCAATAAATTAGTGTTTCATGACAGCTCGAATATTCATGCTGACCAGCCATCATCACAACCAGTACTGTTCTAACATAAAATAGGAACAAAAAAGGGAGCTAATGAAATGACAGCGAAGGTGTAATGACAAAAATATCAATTTGGTCATAATTACAAAGTAAAGTATTAAATTAAAATCAATTTCGGGCGTGTAGATCAGTCAATATCTGGTGGAAGATCAACATCTGGTTTGTACACCATGATGGGCGATACATGCATGACACCCTAATGTCATACTGTTAATTAACTTGCGTAACTATGGTGCCCTTGGTATTGCCCGGCATTCTCCCTGAAGAGCAAGCCCAACCTTGGCCACGTTGACAGGGCCTGGCTTGTACACACTCCACTTGAAAACACCCGACAGATGCTCTATTGGCGAAATCAGTGGCCCGTTTAAAGTCCGTATGCCTTCTGATCGGAGATAATCGGTGACGACCTTGCCACAATATGGTCTGACATTGTCATCTTGAAGTTCAAAATTGCTGCCGATAATTCCAGCGAATGGAACAAGGACAGGGCGCAAACTTTCGTCAACATGTGGCTGGCAGTCAAATGTCCAATTAAAAAATACAAATCAGCGGTCATGTGTGACACTACGGCCCCAATACGAACAACGTTTTTTGCCATCTGTGAATCCTCGGCAAAACCCTGATTCGTCTGTAAACATGGCGTGACACCCTTGACGTACAGCCCGTCCCTGGTATTGCCTAGCCCACCACAATCAGTGTCGCCTATGGACAGCTGTTAAGTCACACCCTTCCTGAATGCCTTGCGTTCAGACGGTGTCCGTAGAGCCGGTTTTTAACGGTAGATGGGATATTGACGAACAAATCAGCGAATGCCTTGCGTTCAGCCGGCCTCCGTAGAGCCGGTTTTTAACAGTAGATGTTGAAATTCTTGAAACGATATCTTGAGTCGGTGTTGTTTTTTTAGGCCTGCCACGCCCATGTCTCATTGCAACCCCATCCGTTTAACGGTACTTGTCCCCTTTTTTTGGTGAGAAATTACACTTTTTGATTTGGGATATTGACGACCCCCTCCCGACCCCCGTCCCCGTTCCCGTCCCCGTCCCCTATATCGTACCCATAATTCATCATTTTGTCAGTTCACTGAGAGGTAATGCGTGAAGTGAGTTTCCCTTGAGGCGCACACACTTTGGCGTTTGTGTGCACGTGTATCACGTGTTGGTCATGCCTTCTAAATGAAATTTCATTGTGATTAGAAGTTCAGATGCAAAGCCAAGACATTGTAAATATACACCTCAACGCTAGCTACATTCAAATCATTAGTTCCCTTATTTTATGTGGGTAGTATATATTGTGGTTATTTTTTTATTCGGCATTAACGTACGTTGTTAGTTACACAAGACTGATCAAACCTATTTTCGGACTTGCAAAGTTAGCACCAAAGATTCATTTTTCTGTCACGGCGACATAGCAGAATTTCTGCTCAACTCACGATTCAATATATTCTCCTTAACAGGTAGCACAAAACCAGGCTGAGGTGAGGTGAGATGATATGGGGTTTAACCTCGCGTCCATGATTATTGCACTTATGTAGCGACGTGCATGCACGAGTGTGTCTGCTTGTACTAGTCCGGGCTAATGCAGATTTTAGTGCTGAGATACCGCTGTTTAACATGAACACCCAACTGAGACGCAGTATACTGACTCCACGACGGACAGTCCCTGTTAAGCTTCTCAATGCCGAGCGCCAGGCAGGATAACAACAAGTACCATATTTTAACGTATTTTGGTATAACGTTGGCAGGGATCTAACCGCGGACCTTCCGCAATTCAGGCGGACGCTGTGCTACAAGGAGGCGGTCGTCACATATGAAAAGTCAGGGACGGAAAACGACAAAAGATCCATCATGAGAACTACAATGGTCAAGTACCACCGAATACCTGCTCGTGGACACAACGACAGTATAGATCACACGGTGGGAAATGTTAGGCCTCTCGACCTTCGTCCCGTTAAGATCCAGGATGGAATATAGGACTTCAGCAACCCATGCTTGCGACGATGCTTGTCGTAAGAGCTTACTAACGGGATCGGGTGGTCAGACTCGCTGACTTGATTGATGCATGTCATCGTATCCCAATTGAGTGGATCGATGCTCATGATGTTAATCCCTGGATTGTCTGACCCAGACTCGATTCTTTACAGACTGCCGTCACATAGTTAGCATAGTGCGGCGTTAACAACAAACAAACATGAAAAAAGTTAAACAGTACCCAGCCGTTCAGAGATCAAACAATAATATTTTGATAAGTTCTCCAAGGCAGTATTATACATGCTCCATTGCAATCAAAATGTACTTATTAACCCATTCTTTGAACATGACAATATTCAGTAAAAACAAGTGTGGCATAACTTTGTCTTACCGGTTCACTGGTGCGGTAAGTAGATATACGGTAGACATACGGTACAATTTCAAGCATGCGTGAGTTTATTCCTATCTGATCATCAACTCATGACCAAGTAGACACATTTAATGGATCATTTTTAAGAACTGCAAAGGCGACGTTTCGGTACGAGAGAGAGAGAGAGAGAGCGAGAGAGAGAGAGAGAGAGAGAGAGAGAGCAAGAGAGAGAGAGAGAGAGAGAGAGAGAGAGAGAGAGAGAGAGAGAGAGATGCCACTACTCACTACAAAGGTACCAAATTATGTAACATTTTGAACGATAATGATTGAATTATGGCCAAAAATATACGATTCGAATAATGCAGGGGGACCATGGATCAAACAAGACTGGAAAGCTACTATGTTTCAATGTTTAAAAAACAACATTAACTTTTTCGAAAAGAACTAACATCTCGCATGCATTAGAACTTACTTCGCGCCAATACGGATAACGCATTACGATCGGACAACGCACACATGGAGTCTAAGCTATAGTTCAAGTTTTTTTGTTCGTTGTTTAACGCCGCTCTCGGCAATATTCCAGCCACATGACGGCGGTCTGTAACTTATCGAGTCTGGACCAGACAATCAGACAAGCATCGATCCACGCAAATTGGGATACGCTGACATGCATCATCCATGTCAGCAAGCTGAAAACCTATTCTACCCGGGTCTAAAGCTTAATCTTCAACACTTGTTAGTATTTAAGCATTAGATGGGACACCAAAGCTGAGATCATTCCTGCAAAGTTTCAGTGAGTGAGTGAGTGAGTGAGTGAGTGAGCTTTTAGCAATATTCCAGCAATATCACGACGGGGGACCCCAGAAAAGGGCTTCACACATTGTACCCATGTCGGGAATCGAACCCGGGTCTTCGGAGTGACGAGCGAACGTTTAAAACCACTAGGCTACCCGACTGTTCCCCATAGTTTCAGAGGAGATGGGGAAGATTAAAATAAAATAGTGACAGATGGACAACGCGCCAGGACACAGTTGTAAAAGTACCAAACTGTGGTACCATGATTGGGAATAGATGTCTCTTGAGCATTTTCTAAATGCTGACAAACGTGTTCTTATCACCAACATATTGGAATAACCACACATACGCATGCTTAAAGAGCTTTAGACCATATTTACTGTGCGGAGAACACAATTCCAAGATATTTATGGTAGTTACAATCTTTATGTTCACATTATCCATGTTTCCTACGAAGTTATTACCCCTCCATTTCTAAATACAACATTTGATTTATCAAGATTTACACACTATCCCCATTTTAAACGATACATATGTAAAACATCTAGCTGTCCCTGCAAACCACGAACAGGATATGAGAAAAGTACAATGTCATCGGCAAATGAGATCATTAAAGAGTCATAAAGCCTGGTTTCTATTATACTTCGTCAGTCTTGACATGGCGCTAGTCTCGATACGAGAATACCGGATTCACGAATCGGGTTGCTGTTTGTCAGAAAAGGCACAAGGAAACGCAAGTGAATTTTGAAAGCATTCGGGACTTTGAACCCTGGTCGATTGTAAAGCTGCGTTTTCGCGACCCATTATATCTATATTTGTGTCACCTTTTGGCCGTTAACATTAATTTTGGATACAGACTAACGTTACAAAACGAGATGACTTTTGAATTGAACATTGAATTGAACGAAAATACGGATAGACGCCGTATTGATTATGCGGTTGATAATACAGTTACTTGATTGACAGTGCGAAATAAGAAATGAAAGCGCTTGATAGCGTTCTCTTCTCACATTAATTTCCCGTTTCAAGCTTCTACACTTTTTCGGCGTAAAATCGACGCTTAGAAAGTGCCCCAAAAGTACCCCAAATTCGTCCATTTTCGTATAAATTTGCCAGGTGTGGTTTGCTCAAACTTTGGTTCGGATTTCGCGTTTTTTAGTATTTGTTATGATATGAGTCATTATTTATGGCGTTTGTATTTATTAATGTACAACGACAATTGGGAAATATCGTACATAGATCACATTTTAGTTTCAAATTTCGAGGATTTGATACATGAGAGAGTTTGCAGTTGACCTTTTCTGCCCAGTGTCAGGGCTATTTAAATGGTATCAGTCGGTGCTGCCTGCTGTGTTTTGAATCAAACAATAAAAAATAGCTGGTTATTGTAACAGCTTGTATAGACTGGGACATCCAAGTGAGAAGATGTATGCCATTTACCCAGCGCAATGTTCTCATTGGATAGTACACATAGTGGCAGCGCGAGGGACTTACTGGGGATGTGGAAGTCCTTATGTGAATAAATAGGCACTTGGTCTTCAAGTGCAAGGTGACATTTCAGACTTCTGAGGAACGGTGATGAAACAGTGTTATATACGTTTGGGAAATAATACATTGATACAACACTAGGAGGGAGAAACGTCTGCTGCTACGCGCTGAGTGATTTGTAAGTATTGTACCCCACAGGCGGGTCCACAGACCTTAAACAATAGCCTAATTATCACTGCAAAACAAATGAAAATAACTTTGTAGATATGTCTTGTAATATGTAAGACTCGGGTCGCCCTCAACTTTTTGAATAGTAAACCGAGGGACAAAAGAAAATATATTGATGTATTATGTATTTGAAAATTAGAATTGTCCATTCAAAAATACAATTCAGAGGTCATGTGTGACACTACCGCCCCAATACGAACAACATTTTCTGCCATCTGTGAATCCTCAGCAAAACCCTGATTCGTCTGTAAACATGGCGTGACACCCTTGACGTACAGCCCGTCCCTGGTATTGCCTAGCCCACCACAATCAGAGCCGCCTATGGATAGCAGTAAAGTCACACCCTTTCCGGATGCCTTGAGTTTAGCCGGCCTCCGTAGAGCCGGGTTTTAACGGTAGCTGTTAAAATTCTTGAAACGATATCTTGTGTAGGTGTTGTTTTTGAGGCCTGCCATGCCCATATCTCATTGCAACCCCACCCGTTTGACGGTACTTGTCCCTCTTGTTTTGGGGAAATTACACTTTTTGATTTGGGATATTGAAGACCCCCTCCCCTACCCCCGTCCCCAATATCGTAGCCACAATTCGCTATTTTGTCAGTTCATTGAGATACTGTCACGGAGGCATTTTTAAGCACGTGTCAGCTCAACGCCAAGACATTGCAAATATACACGTCAACGATAGCTACACTCAAATCATTAGTTCCCTTACTTTATGTGGGTAGTATATATTGTGGTTACGCCCTGACCTCAATTTCTTTATTCGGCATTAATGTAAGTTGTTAGTTACACAGACTGATCGAACATTCTTTTTGGACATGCAAAGTAAGCACCAAAGATTCATTTTTCTGTCACGGCGACATAGCAGAATTTCTGCTCAACTCACGATTTAATATATTCTCCTTAACAGGTAGCACAAAACCAGGCTGAGGTGAGGTGAGATGATATGGGGTTTAACCTCGCGTCCATGATTATTGCACTTATGTAGCGACGTGCATGCACGAGTGTGTCTGCTTGTACTGTCTGAAATGTTAGGCCTCTCGACCTTCGTCCCGTTAAGATCCAGGATGGAATATAGGACTTCAGCAACCCATGCTTGTGACGATGCTTGTCGTAAGAGCTTATGAACGGGATCGGGTGGTCAGACTCGCCGACTTGATTGATGCATGTCATCGTATCCCAATTGAGTGGATCGATGCTCATGATGTTAATCCCTGGATTGTCTGACCCAGACTCGATTCTTTACAGACTGCCGTCACATAGTTAGCATAGTGCGGCGTTAACAACAAACAAACATGAAAAAAGTTAAACAGTACCCAGCCGTTCAGAGATCAAACAATAATATTTTGATAAGTTCTCCAAGGCAGTATTATACATGCTCCATTGCAATCAAAATGTACTTATTAACCCATTCTTTGAACATGACAATATTCAGTAAAAACAAGTGTGGCATAACTTTGTCTTACCGGTTCACTGGTGCGGTAAGTAGATATACGGTAGACATACGGTACAATTTCAAGCATGCGTGAGTTTATTCCTATCTGATCATCAACTCATGACCAAGAAGACACATTTAATGGATCATTTTTAAGTACTGCAAAGGCGACGTTTCGGTACGAGAGAGAGAGAGAGAGCGAGAGAGAGAGAGAGAGAGAGAGAGAGAGAGAGCAAGAGAGAGAGAGAGAGAGAGAGAGAGAGAGAGAGAGAGATGCCACTACTCACTACAAAGGTACCAAATTATGTAACATTTTGAACGATAATGATTGAATTATGGCCAAAAATATAAGATTCGAATAATGCAGGGGGACCATGGATCAAACAAGACTGGAAAGCTACTATGTTTCAATGTTTAAAAAACAACATTAACTTTTTCGAAAAGAACTAACATCTCGCATGCATTAGAACTTACTTCGCGCCAATACGGATAACGCATTACGATCGGACAACGCACACATGGAGTCTAAGCTATAGTTCAAGTTTTTTTGTTCGTTGTTTAACGCCGCTCTCGGCAATATTCCAGCCACATGACGGCGGTCTGTAACTTATCGAGTCTGGACCAGACAATCAGACAAGCATCGATCCACGCAAATTGGGATACGCTGACATGCATCATCCATGTCAGCAAGCTGAAAACCTATTCTACCCGGGTCTAAAGCTTAATCGTCAACACTTGTTAGTATTTAAGCATTAGATGGGACACCAAAGCTGAGATCATTCCTGCAAAGTTTCAGTGATTGAGTGAGTGAGTGAGCGAGCTTTTAGCAATATTCCAGCAATATCACGACGGGGGACCCCAGAAAAGGGCTTCACACATTGTACCCATGTCGGGAATCGAACCCGGGTCTTCGGCGTGACGAGCGAACGGTTAAACCACTAGGCTACCCGACTGTTCCCCATAGTTTCAGAGGAGATGGGGAAGATTAAAATAAAATAGTGACAGATGGTCAACTCGCCAGGACACAGCTATAAAAGTACCAAACTGTGGTACCATGATTGGGAATAGATGTCTCTTGAGCATTTTCTAAATGCTGACAAAACGTGTTCTTATCACCAACATATTGGAATAACCACACATACGCATGCTTAGAGAGCTTTAGACCATATTTACTGTGCGGAGAACACAATTACAAGATATGTATGGTAGTTACAATCTTTATCTTCACATTATCCATGTTTCCTACGAAGTTATTATCCCTCCATTTCTAAATACAACATTTGATTTATCAAGATTTACACACAATCCCCATTTTAAACGATACATATGTAAAACATCTAGCTGTCCCTGCAAACCACGAACAGGATATGAGAAAAGTACAATGTCATCGGCAAATGAGATCATTAAAGAGTCATAAAGCCTGGTTTCTATTATACTTCGTCAGTCTTAACATGGCGCCTAGTCTCGATACGAGAATACCGGATTCACCAATCGGGTTGCTGTTTGTCAGAAAAGGCACAAGGAAACGCAATTGAATTTTGAAAGCATTCGGGACTTTGAACCCTGGTCGATTGTAAAGCTGCGTTTTTGCGACCCATTATATCTATATTTGTGTCATCTTTTGGCCGTTAACATTAATTTTGGATACAGACTAACGTTACAAAACGAGATGACTTTTGAATTGAACATTGAATTGAACGAAAATACGGATAGACGCCGTATTGATTATGCGGTTGATAATACAGTTACTTGATTGACAGTGCGAAATAAGAAATGAAAGCGCTTGATAGCGTTCTCTTCTCACATTAATTTCCCGTTTCAAGCTTCTACGCTTTTTCGGCGTAAAATCGACGCTTAGAAAGTGCCCCAAAAGTACCCCAAATTCGTCCATTTTCGTATAAATTTGCCAGGTGTGGTTTGCTCAAACTTTGGTTCGGATTTCGCGTTTTTTAGTATTTGTTATGATATGAGTCATTATTTATGGCGTTTGTATTTATTAATGTAAAACGACAATTGGGAAATATCGTACATAGATCAAATTTTAGTTTCAAATTTCGAGGATTTGATACATGCGAGAGTTTGCAGTTGACCTTTTCTGCCCAGTGTCAGGGCTATTTAAATCGTACCAGTCGGTGCTGCCTGCTGTGTTATGAATCAAACAATAAAAAGTAGCTGGTTATTGTAACAGCTTGTATAGACTGGGACATCCAAGTGAGAAGATGTATGCCATTTACCCAGCGCAATGTTCTCATTGGATAGTACACATAGTGGCAGCGCGAGGGACTTACTGGGGATGTGGAAGTCCTTATGTGAATAAATAGGCACTTGGTCTTCAAGTGCAAGGTGACATTTCAGACTTCTGAGGAACGGTGATGAAACAGTGTTATATACGTTTGGGAAATAATACATTGATACAACACTAGGAGGGAGAAACGTCTGCTGCTACGCGCTGAGTGATTTGTAAGTATTGTACCCCACAGGCGGGTCCACAGACCTTAAACAATAGCCTAATTATCACTGCAAAACAAATGAAAATAACTTTGTAGATATGTCTTGTAATATGTAAGACTCGGGTCGCCCTCAACTTTTTGAATAGTAAACCGAGGGACAAAAGAAAATATATTGATGTATTATGTATTTGAAAATTGGAATTGTCCATTCAAAAATACAATTCAGAGGTCATGTGTGACACTACCGCCCCAATACGAACAACATTTTCTGCCATCTGTGAATCCTCAGCAAAACCCTGATTTGTCTGTAAACATGGCGTGACGTCATTGAGTCCGTCCCTGGTATTGCCTAGCCCACCACAATCAGAGCCGCCTATGGATAGCAGTAAAGTCACACCCTTACCGGATGCCTTGAGTTTAGCCGGCCTCCGTAGAGCCGGTTTTTAACGGTAGCTGTTAAAATTCTTGAAACGATATCTTGTGTAGGTGTTGTTTTTGAGGCCCCCACCCCACTCATTGCAACCCCACCCGTTTGACGGTACTTGTCCCTCTTGTTTTGGGGAAATTACACTTTTTGATTTGGGATATTGAAGACCCCCTCCCCTACCCCCGTCCCCAATATCGTAGCCACAATTCGCCATTTTGTCAGTTCATTGAGATACTGTCACGGAGGCATTTTTAAGCACGTGTCAGCTCAACGCCAAGACATTGCAAATATACACGTCAACGATAGCTACACTCAAATCATTAGTTCCCTTACTTTATGTGGGTAGTATATATAGTGGTTACGCCCTGCCCCCAATTTCTTTATTCGTCATTAACGTAAGTTGTTAGTTACGCAGACTGATCGAACATTCTTTTTGGACATGCAAAGTAAGCACCAAAGATTCATTTTTCTGACACGGCGACATGGTGGAATTTCTGCTCAACTAACGATTTAATATATTCTCCTTAAGAGGTAGCACATAACCAGGCTGAGGTGAGGTGAGGTGAGGTGAGGTGAGGTGAGGTGAGGTGAGGTGAGGTGAGGTGAGATGAGATGATATGGGGTTTAACCTCGCGTCCATGATTATTGCAGTTTTATAGCGATGTGCATGCACGAGTGTGTGTGTGTGTGTGTGTGTGTGTGTGTGTGTGTGTCTGCTTGTACCAGTCCGGGCTAATGCAGATTTTAGTGCTAGCCCACTGAGATACCATGCGCAGTTTAACATGAATACTCAACTGAGACACAGTATGCTGACTCCACCACGAACAGTCCTTGTTAAGCTCCTTAATGCCGAGTAACAACAAGTACTATATTTTAACGAATTTTGGTATAATGCGGGCGGGGATCTAACCGCGGACCTTCCGCAATCCAGGCTCAATAAGTTAACTTTAAACACAAAATTTAAACCTTAAACCTTCAATCAGACAATACGTGAATGATCACTGGCAACAAATTGGAATACCAAGGTTTTGAATAAGCTCCATGCCATCAAGCCACTTATTGGAGGTCACACCAATTCTGTTCTATAAAGACATGATGACGTTGTATTACAGCGGGCCGCATTGGCCATAGTTATTATACACATTCATTTCTATTGAAGGGTGAAGATCCACCTTTTTGTATCCCCTGCAATAGTCCAATTACTATCAAGCACATTTTGCTTGATTGTGTTGATTTTGCACTCATCAGACAGCGCTTTGATGAAAATGTTAATACCGTATCTGAACTTTTTATCACAGTTTCTAATCACTTGATATATTTAGCATATTTAAAAGAAATCAAACTGTATGACAAAATCTAGATTTTTATCTAAACAAGCAGTTTTTACCTTTGAATGTGATATTGACTGAGGTTTAAGTGATTTTTAGCATCACTTTTATTTGATTCCATATGGCCAGATAAGACATTTTCTCGCCGCGAATAGCTGCAAGATTGTTGATGCGGCCTTAAGCAAACATTACTCACCCACTCACTCCGCAATCTAGGCGGATTCAGGATTCAGGGACGGAAAACGACAAAAGATCCATCATGAGAACTACAATGGTGAAGTACCACCGAACGACTCCTGCTCGTGGACACAAGGACAGTATAGATCACACGTTGGTAAATGTTAGACCACTCGACCTTCGTCCCATTAAGATCCAGGATGGAATATAGATCTTCAGCAACCCATGTTTGCCGTAAAAGGCAACTATGCTTGTAAGAGGTGACTAAATGGATCGGGTGGTCAGACTCACTGACTTGGTTGATGCATGTCATCGTAACCCAATTGAGTGGATCGATGTTCATTATGTTAATCACTGGATTTTCTGGTCTGGACTCGATTATTTACAGACCGCCGTCACAAAGTTGGCACAGTGCGGCGTTAAACAACCAACAAACAAACAAACTAAAAAAGCATACTTATTGCGGTCTATTTCGAAGATCATCTGCAGGTTTAGGACTTGTTCGCAATAGCATACGCGTAGCTGGAATATTGCTGAGTGCGGCGTTAAACAACAAAAAACAAACAACGTCGCAATGGCATGGGGACGTAAAGTATACACATACATACATACATACATACATACATACATACACACACACACACACACACACACACACACACACACACACACACACACACACACACACACACACACACACACACACACATACATACATACATACATACATACATACATGTTCTCATTGGATAGTACACGTTGTGGCAGCGCAAGGGACGTACTGGGGATGTGGCATTCCTGATGTGGATAAATAGGCATTTAAACAGTGTTATTCACGTTTGGGAAATCATACATTGACACAACAATAGGAGGGAGAAACGTCTGCTGCTACGCGCTGAGTGATTTGTAAGTATTGTACCTCACAGGCGGGTCCACAGACCTTAGAAATTAGCCTGATTTTGTCACTGCAAATAACTTTGCAGATATGTCTTGTCGCAAGGCACTTAATATACCACGAAAAAGGTTAAGAACCCCACGATTATTGCCTATTACTACAGCATGACAAACCATAGTAATATGTAAGACTCGGGTAGTCCTCAACCTTTTTAGTAGTAAACCGAGAGACCAAAGAAAATATATTGATGTATTATGTATTTGAAAATTGAAAGAACTGTATTTTTTGTTTGATTATACCTATTTGACCATCACTCATTCCTGCAACAGTCTGTAAAACGTTACCTGTTTGTGGGTGATTTTGTGTTAAAATAAATTGGTTCAACAAAGAGTGGATAAGAAATGAATTTTTAACCACGTGATCAGCATTTGTGTATTTTGCGAAAAATAGTGAAATTTATCATTTTTTGAAAGTCTTAAATCAAATTACATTTTCAAAAAAATAGTGGAGTCAGTTAGGAAAACTAGTTTCACGTCTCATCTGACAAATGCGAACGCTGAGGGTTGCATCTGCATGATGTATGCACGGCATCAATCCTTTGTGTTCACTAGTTTACACAAGCGGTTGCAATATCAACGCCTAATGTTTCAGTGGCACTTGTGAACAGTTGCAGATGCAACGCTCAGTGCTCACATGTTTACAATAGGGGTTGCAGTTGCAACCCTAAGTATTCATAGTTTCACTAAGGGTTAGGTGTCCACTTGGGGTTGGAACAAAACATTATCTATGTGTATCCGTAAAGAAACTGGGATCTGTTTCAAAGCCTTCTTGGGGCCAAAAGGTGACACAAATATAGATACAATGTATAATGGGTCGCGAAAACGCAGCTTTACAATCGACCAGGGTTCAAAGTCCCGAATGCTTTCAAAATTCACTTGCGTTTCCCTGTGCCTTTTCTGACAAACAGCAACCCGATTGGTGAATCCGGTATTCTCGTATCGAGACTAGGCGCCATGTCAAGACTGACGAAGTATAATAGAAACCAGGCTTTATGACTCTTTAATGATCTCATTTGCCGATGACATTGTACTTTTCTCATATCCTGTTCGTGGTTTGCAGGGACAGCTAGATGTTTTACATATGTATCGTTAAAAAAGGGGCGATAGTGTGTAAATCTTGATAAATCAAATGTTTTATTTAGAAATGGAGGGGTAATAACTTCGTAGGAAACATGGATAATGTGAAGATAAAGACGGTAACTACCATAAATATCTTGGAATTGTGTTCTCCGCACAGTAAATATGGTCTAAAGCTATTTAAGCATGCGTATGTGTGGTTTGTCAGCATTTAGAAAATGCTCAAAAGACATCTATTCCCAATCATGGTACCAAAGTTTGGTACTTTTATAACTGTGCCCTGGCGCGTTGTCCATCTGTCACTATTTTTTTTAAATCTTCCCCATCTCCTCTGAAACTATGGGGAACAGTCGGGTAGCCTAGTGGTTTAAACGTTCGCTCGTCACGCCGAAGACCCGGGTTCGATTCCCGACATGGGTACAATGTGTGAAGCCCATTTCTGGTGTCCCCACTGTGATATTGCTGGAATATTGCTTAAAGCGGCATAAAACCACACTCACTCAAATCCTTCTTATTTTGATCAGCTGTTTCCAGGTCAGCTATCATTACACCCAGCTACACTCTAGTCTCACTTTGCGTTGGGCATGTGCAACTCGAACGTTAGTTAATTTGAATCCATCGTGGATAACTCTGTTTCTAAAGCTAACTGTTGTGCACGTGTTCTCGTTCTCTCTCGGAACAAGCACTAGAGTATGGGTCTGCCCAATACGCTGATGCTTGTTGAGAACCCTTCGTCTTCGTCAGATCCAAACTGTGTATGTGATTCCAGCCCGGATAATACCTAAATACGTAAATGACACACTTCCTCACGTTTATAGACCCGTGAAGATCCGGGGTAGAATAACCTTCAGCAACCCATGCTTGCCGTAAAAGTCAACTATGCTTGTCGTAAGAGGCGACTGGGTCGTCACGCTCGTTGACTTGGTTGATGCATGTTATCGTATCCCAATTGCATGGATCGATGCTCATGATGTCGTGATATGTGTTAAAATATTTCCTATAATTGTTAAATAATACATTTGGTGTCTGAAGTATGTTTTTTAAATATTTCATTCTAGAAGACATTTTTTTAACACATACCTCGACCAAATCATCGAGCCTGACCACCTGATTCCGCTTGTCACCTGTTACGGTAAGCATGTGTTGCTGAAGACCTTTTCTACCCCGGATCTTCACGTGCCACCGGTTGGGCGGGATACGCTCACCTTTTCACGAACACCTGGTATCATTGCAAATTTTCTATGAGTATGGGAAGAGTTTTGCAGCTTTATTAATTTAGTTATGGGCTCCGTGAGGATTCTTGGTTAGAAGACTTCCACAATAAACTTTGCGTGCCGTAAGAGGAGATTAGTGAGTGAGTGAGTGAGTGAGTGAGTGAGTGAGTGAGATAGGTTTAACGCCGCTTTTAACAGTATTCCAGTTATACCACGGCGTGTCAGCTTAATGTGGGAGGAAAGCCCGAAGTGATGCAAGTCTCAGACCTTTACCATTTCGTTGCAACCCACGAGCACGGGTATGGTGCTGACAAACCTAGGAACAGAATCGGTGTGAACTGGGATTCGAAACCACAATCATAGGTGGCGTGCCCAAGGGACGCAACTCTGCACAGCGAATAGCGGCGCCTTAGACGACTAGGCCACACGTGCCCCCAAGAGGAGATTAAATGATCGGGAATATCGGTTCAATGTCTTCGTGGATTGCATGTTACCGTTCCCTGACGGAGGTGACGTTGCTCAAAAAATCAAACGTTGACTTGTATTGTCCAGACCTTATTATTATCCGGTCGCAGTCATATAGCTTGATCAATGCTCACTCCGGCGTTAAGCTATGTATATATCTGGAAAGTAGTGTCCTCCTTCATATGACGTATGAATACCATTGTGAACTAATATATCGTGACAAATTATTCTACAGGCAAAATCCACAAGACCAACCACAGATTCCAGCATGTCCAACAGAGACCAAGAAAAGGTGACTGTTGTCAAAGGTATGTGAACTAGAACTGAAGTCAATACCTTGTATATGACCTCTGTGAAACTTGTTATATTGGGCTGATTATTCTGAGTATTCCTACCGTACGAAACACTTTGGCGCCTATTTATTAAGGGGTTGTGCTCACATTATGTAGAAGTTTACGGTAGGGCGACACACATTATGGTAGTTTGAGTACTCATTTCCAAATTGATCACTACTTTATTCTTTGAGCAGTGGGCTAGCCTTGTGATTAACGATCTGGGCCATCACCATGAATAGAAGGGTTCGATTCCTGCGAATGAGGTCAGTCTTGTTGTTAAACGTGATCCTGCCCCACATCATCACAGATCCCCAACCATATCTGTCATGCTGTTTTGTCATTCTGTAGTCTACCACAGAAAAAAACGACTGTTGAGACCCGCCAATTGGAGGCGATAACGGACTCTTCGGTCAGTAGGTTTGAAGTTTGTGCTTGCTCATATGGGAACAAAGTCAAAATTGGTAATGTCACCGGACATCGTTTTGGTCACTGATCCGTAAAATTTGAAAATGACCTACACATGTCTACCATAACACATTTTGAAAGCTTTTCTAGTACCTTGAATTTTGTAACCCTGAATTCAACACTTTTTGAGCAAGAGTATGACTTTCTTAGAAAGAGAAAGAAAGAGCCTGGTCCATTGTACCTCAATACTCGTGAAACGTAGACATCAAAGGCTGGAACGGCTTGAATATGGCTCCTTAAGCCCAATGTCATCCAGAATGAACTCTGTAAGAGGATATCCCTTCGCTGCAGGATACATGTCTTACTCTCTGTGAGAGAGACTACAGGTTCTCCTGGGAGGGAAATTCAGCTGATCAAACCAGAGTGCAAGGTGTCGACTTTGCTGACAAGAACTCACTGATCAGAATGATAGAGCCTGGTGAGTGTGGAGAGATTTCTCAAACTAGAACTCCTCACATCCAACATGGCTATCAACTTCCATCAGCTTATGCCCTTCCCACCCTCTGCTCCACACAGGACGTGAAGTACGACTACTACGACCAGCTCCAGTCACGAACAGCTGCTACTGCCCATAAAATGACTCTTCCGAGGGATTTTAGGGGCTGGACATGAGGCTGGAAAGTGGGATGAAGTCGCCACTGACCACGGGTCATGGAAGCATGAGCTCAGCAGAGGACTCATGAGAGGTGTAGCGAAACTCCAGGAAGTCGCCAAGGAAACACAAAGAAAAGCCAGAGTACGACTACATCTATTAGTGCAGCAACTGCAACACGGATTGCTATTCCCGAGTTAGCCTGTACAGCTATAACTGCTGTGTCAGTGCCACCTGAATTTCCAGAACCAGAAGTGCAGATCCATGACCCCTGACATCGACGGATGTCTACTGAAAGCAAATGACAAATCATCCGAAGAGTACATTAAAGAGTAAAAAGAATTCAGTTCATTACTTTTATTCTTCTAAAATAATGATCACGTTTATTTTGCAAAACATGAGAGAGCTCCTAAACATTGAGAAAACAAAAGTTGATCACATACCCAAATCCTTTCCTGAAAATGAAATGGTTGCTCCCTCACAGTCTTGTGAATACTTCGTCACTCTGAATCTGTAAGCATATCACTAAATTTTAATTATGAAACTGATGAGGCGGTTCCAATGGTCTCTTTTATTTCAAGTTCAGTTGCCTAAGTCAGTGGAAGGGACTATGCTACTTAATAATTTTTGAAAGATATCAGTCTTTTATATACCTGGAGCATGAATTGAGCCTCACAGGTTTTCATTTTGCCAATCCGAGCAGACATTCCGATTCATATGCATAAGGAAACAGATCAAACGAAACTCAGTGACACCACACGAGACAAAGAAGCAAGTGCTCTCTAAAGATGTGATGCATATGATGCTTGCAGACAAAAGAGAGACGTGGGGCCATCGAGTGGATGGCATCATCACCATGTTGGGATACAGTGTAGGGGAGGGAACTCTGCTCAAGTTCCCTTATCTTTGTGCAAGGAATGGCGGAGGTACGTATACAGGATCAATACGCATGCATGTGTCACAGGATGAATGACAACACCAACAGGATAGACACCTTAGATTTTTAAGGGGGAACCGTGCATCCACAGAAAACAAAGGCAAAACGTTCAAAGCTTATTGGAGTCCTGTGAAAGCTGTATTGTGTGACGAATATTTGTCAGAAATATCTCAGGAGTAAGCTGAAAGTAACATCCATTTTCATAATTTCCGAGACGAATATAAACAAGAAATATACAATCATGCTTTTGAAAGACGACATCGGTACTATATCCTTATTCAAATTACTTTACAAATCTCTTGTGGTTTAAATTGCAAGATGGAAAAATTTGAAATGAAACTTGCATATAGCCTACTTGAATGAAACCTGCATATATACAGTAAACTACGTTTACATCAAGCTGAAGGATGTAACGAACTAAAATCAGTGGTCCCTTTTAGTTCGTTTTACCGTCGTTAACTGTATTCTGAATACTCTAGTTATCAAATGAGACATTTGGTGGCTTATAAGATAAAGTTTCGCTCATCACTCCCAATTTGGAGGTTCAATTCCCCACACAGAGTAATCCTTAAAAGCGTGGGAAAGTCCTACTCACACACAGATGAATGTGGTCCTTTTCTCAGGAGCCTTCCTGATTCCCTACCTGGTGTTTGTGGGTCTCTGTTCTCTCCCGCTATACTTCCTGGAGGTCGTCATCGGGCAGTACTACCAGAGGGGTCCTGTTGAGGTGTGGAAATTTTGTCCAGCAATGAAAGGTATTTACATTGTGATGATTTTATATAAATTTATTTCGAGTAAATTAAGATGCACTCATTAGTTTTATTTTCACTATTTCTATGTTACTGATTTTTTTGTCTGCGAGAAGGAAGTAATAGGTGAACATCGTGAAGCGTTTTTGGTGGGAAAATGAGCATTTTGTGTTTGTGTATGTTGTTGTTGGAAAGGACTTGAGGTAGATGGCCTTAAGTAATAATTATATTACTTTTCTGTTTCGAAGTTTTGCATGACATATCCTCTAAACTTGTTACGTTTTCGACTTGTAAACATAACGGGTGTGCACAGATCTTTGTGTAGCGTTAGTGCGCACTGAGATTTGAATGTAATGTGATTTGATTGACATGACATTTTGTATTGGTGTTGTAGTCCAATAAGGGTTTCATGTGTGTTCCAGGTATCAAAAATAAGCCATATGTAATTTTAATTACGAAACAAATTTACAAATTTGTTCTCACCACTTGGGATCGACAACTACACTTCACTGCACGGAAATGTTAAGCTTTTCAGTCAGTCTCACAATTGTGTCACATCGTATGGTGAATAGAGGTGATAAGAGTAAAACATGTACAGTTGGTCCAAAAGTATTCTAATTTAGTAGTGGCGGTCGGGTAGTGGTTAAAGCATTCGCTCGCCACGCCGAAGACTCGGGTTCGATTCCCGATATGGGTACAAAGTGTGTAGCCCATTTTTTGTGTCCTCCGCCGTGATATTGCCGGAATATTGCTAAAAGCGGCGTTAAACCATACTCACTCTCTCACTCTTATTGAGTAACGTAAATTTTGTAAATACCAGGTCTTGAGTATGAACAATCTTTGCATCTAATTTCTGCCTTAATGATGATCATACTTGATGAAACACAGAATAAGACCTGTGACGATCCGGGGTAGAACAGGACTTCAGCAACCCATGCTTGTCGTAAAAGGCGACTATGCTTGTAAGAGGCGACTGACGGGAACGGGTGGTCAGGATCGCTAAATTGGTGGATTGTCTGGTGCAGATTACATTATTTACAGACAGCTGGAATATTGCTAAGCGTGGCGTTGAACAACAAGCATGAAATAAAATAAACACAGAATGGACAGCTTCAAGGTGCATTTGTATCAAATTCAGCTTGACTTTTGTTCAATCAGTCATTACAGCACATTATAAGGGGCCTATAGTTTTTGAAAAAAAATTATTCTGTTTCCTCAAATGCTCGAAAAGTTCTTTCTCGGGTTTTACCCCGCAAAATAATTTGTTTCCTTTATGTTTTAAAAGGTACATTGTGGGTTCAAAAATATGTTTAAATGCTTTTTTGGAATACGTATTGCAAACCTATTCTGTCTCAATTTCGCAGATGAAAATTAATTTGTCGACTCATCATCGATAATCTGTGTCATTCGATCAGGTCTGGGCTTTGGGTCGGCGTTGGTGTCGTGGGTGTACGCCATGTACACGTCCATGTACTTCTCCTGGTATCTCTACTACTTCTTCAACTCCTTCTTCAACCCCCTGCCCTGGTCCACCTGTGGCAACCCCTGGAACACGCCCAGCTGCGTGGAGTCGACGCTGTATGGGCACCAAGGGATGAACACCACAGTGAATGGCACGGTTCCACTGCGAGCTGCCATTAACACGACACAGTCGGGTCACCTGAATGGATCCACCGATGGCGTCAGTGTTGCGAGTGCCACTGAAGAATTCTGGAGGCAGGTTACGCACAATAGTTGAGCCTTGGTGATATCCCGCGCTGCACCAAACGCACTCTCTGATTTTTACAAACAATTTGCATATCTTTCGGCAAAAATACTCAACCAGTTATTTTTGAACTGGTGGTATGCAATATCCACTTAACTTTTAAGATAACAAAATTGTTTGTAAGATAGATTGCGTGGGTAAGGAAATAATCATTTTTTGTCACATAGCAAATCTGGTTTATATACTAGTATAATATTTTGCTATGGGTGGTTAAAAATGATCCACTTATTCGCCTAGGTTGCTAATGTTGTATTCCAACTCTGAATCCCTACTGGCCTGTAACAACTGCAGTTAGCTGTTCCTGATCAAATACGTTTTGTTAAATATTATTGAACATATTCGTTACAGGTTTAAGGCACTGGACATGTCGATATTGAACATATCTGTTACAGGTTTAATGCACTGGACATGTCGATATTGAACATATCTGTTACATATTTAATGCACTGAACATGTTGATATTGAACATATCTGTTACAGGTTTAATGCACTGGACATGTTGATATTGAACATATCTGTTACAGGTTTAATGCACTGGACGTGTCGATATTGAACATATCTGTTACAGGTTTAATGCACTAGACGTGTCGATATTGAACATATCTGTTACAGATTTAATGCACTGGAAATCTCGAATGGTCTCGACCATGCAGGTTCCATTCGGTGGCCATTGTTTGGATGTCTGGTCTTGACCTATGTAGCCATGTATTTCATGCTGCTCAGAGGAATTCGAGTGACGGGGAAGGTACTGTTAAACAATTGATCGGAAATACACCGTATTCATTTTCCATTCATTCTTAACCTTCATTGGTGTTTTTAAGAAAGGATATTTTTCAATACATAATTGACGTTAATTTGAATTCAGTTTATTTGTTAATTAATCACTTTCCTTGAAATGGTTTGCCATAGATTAATGTTTCCAGGATTAGGCTAATGACACCTGATGTAGTAAATGGCTTTCGCATGATTTATTAGAAAGTTGGGAGATGTCGCTTCTAATAGTGATCAAGGGAACTACATGCGGATATGTAGAAAGGAAAATTAGGAAAATGCATCGTTTGGCTCCTGCAGACTTACAGAAACAGATAGTATCACACAAGCCTGCACGTTCTCCAATCAAAATCTCCTAGTGGTGCCAAAGTCACGTACAAAAACATATGGCGATAGGTCATTTCAACATGCTGGCCCATTGCTATGGAACAATCTGCCACAAAATATCAGAGAGACAGAAAATCTGACAATTTCAAAAAGACACTCGACATCTGTCTCTTTAAGAGAGCCTTTGACAAGATCAGTCATGATCCAAGGGCATTTAAGCAGGAGTTAATTGGAAAATGCGATATACAAATTCTTAATTAAATTTAGACCCGTGAAGATTCCGGGGTAGAAAAGGTCTTCAGCAACCCATACTTGCCGTAAAAGGTGACTATGCTTGTCGTAAAAGGCGACTAACGGGCTCGGGTGGTCAGGCTCGCTGACTTGGTTGATGCATGTCATCGATCCCAATTGCGTGGAACGATGCTCATGATATTATTACTGGATTGTCTGGTCCAGACTAGATTATTTAAAGACCGCCGTCATATAGCTGGAATATTGCTGAGTGCGGCGTTAAACAATAAACCAACCAATAATTTAATGTACTTAAAAAAAGCTATATTTCACTTTCAGATTGTGTACGTGACATTTATGTTACCCCTCATCCTGTGTACCGTCATACTCATCCGTGGGTCCTTGTTGCCAGGGGCACTAGACGGACTTCTGTACATGATCAAACCAGACTTTGGAAAGCTGAAAAGTCCCACAGTAGGTTCAGAACTTTATTTTCAACAACGATGGAATAAGTTACTAGTTTCAACATGTTTAGATATGTGAGACGTTTTCAGTGTTCTTTGTTGTTGTTAGTGTCTTGTTGAACCACAAACTTAGCAATGTTACAGATATATCAGGACGTATGTTGTATGCATTGTGCTTCATCTTCTCCACAGATGTGGATCGAGGCCTGTGGTTACGCTCTTCATTCCATGGGGACCAGTAAGGGGATTGCGAATACAGTGTCCAGTCACAACCAGCCAAACAGCAACTGCTACAGGTGAGTATTTAAATAGACCTGTGTGATATTTGTTATATTTGACCCGCACTCGCAATATTTATATCACCGGGTTACCTGGACCAGTATCTGTTGTTTACATAAAGAATATTCTTTGGGATCCTCTCTCTCTCTCTCTCTCTCTCTCTCTCTCTCTCTCTCTCTCTCTCTCTCTCTCTCTCTCTCTCTCTCTCTCTCTCTCCCTCTCTCTCTCTCTCTGTGTGTGTGTGTTGTTTAACGACAACCAAGAGTCACCTAGGATGAACTCCCGATCCACTTAGACGCATCTTACGACGCCTCCACTGGGACCAATTTCTAACCGAAGTCGACACGTCTTTGAGTTGGGTTGAGGGGTCCGATTGCTCAGAGCGGCATAAAACAAGAAACAAAGACACATTCCATTATAGTGTTAGTTTATTTATGTATTTATATATTTGTATATATAAGTTTTAAAATGTCTTAATTTGATATTTTAAGCTGTTGACTACATGTCCAGGTGAACTACAGTGCCGTAGTTACTACTGTCGGAAATTAAGCAGAGTGACAAAAGAGCTGATTCATGTCACAGTATACCGACATCTTTTCACCAGACTGGCTCTGATCGCCTGCGTCGTGGACCCTCTGATCACCATCTTCTGTGGACTGTCTATCTTCACGGTGTTAGGGCACATGGCTTACGTGACCGGGATCGACATGGACGACTTCCAGTCATCAGGTTTGTTTGTGTTAATTATATAGCATTTTGTTTGTTTGTTTTTCTGTTTATCGACGCACTCTAAAATATTCCACCCATGTGACGGTGGTTGGTATATAATGAAATCTGGACTAGACAATCCAGTGATTGATATCGCTGATCATCGATCAGTGCAACTGGATTACAATGACATGCATCAAGGATGTCAGCGAACCTGACCACCCGATCCCGTTATTCGCCTCTTACAACAAGCACGCATGGGTTGTTGAAGATCAATACTAACCCAGATGTTCACGAGACAGCACTTATACTAAAACCTGTTTACATAGTGTATTGAATGTCAGTGTAGGAGGATTACAATATGATAATACAACCAACTCATTCTCTCAACTCGTTTCAGGTCTGAATCTGGCATTCTCAGTGTTACCGGAAGCAGTGACTTATCTCCCTTTGCCCCAGTTGTGGTCGGTGCTGGTCTTTGTGATGATGATGACGTTGGGCCTTGATACAACGGTAAAAAGAACTATTATAAATTATATTGTTTTGGCCCTGATCCATACAGATATACCTTGATACAGAAATATATAAATATAAGAACATTTTCAAGAAAGAGATTACAAAGAAAACAAATCAATTTAGTGAGTGAGTGAGTTAAAATATATCGTCACATCGGCAATATTTCGGTCATTTTGTGACGAGGCAAAATTATACAGTAATAACATATAGAGTTAGATTTACTAAATCCTGTCATCGAAGGACAGTACAATAACTAGATTATCGAATATGTTATTTAGAACTAGTTTGAGACCATGTAAAAGTATAAGATATCATTTAACAGCACAATACAGAAATGGGCTATAGATCGCCAGTAACCAAACTGCGCAACCATACTAGGGACGGTGGGACTTCTGCTTCCTGCTCCGTGCCCTAGCATGATTTATACCATCACTCCAGTTGTTGGCGATTGCACGCAATGTTAGTCATCAATCTAAAATGCGATTTAAAACGGTGGTAAACATAAATATTCTTTGAATGACTTGAGCTTACATTCCCCCTCAGGGAAATGAATATAAAATAGAAGTAAATGAATAATGATAAATTATTTAGCTGCTGGCAGGGAACAGGAAACAGTGAACAGGGAACAATCTATATATTTATATATTTGTTGCGTATTTACAGTTATGAAACGGTCAGTTGTCGAGGTTCTTGTTGTTTCACAGATGCCGAGTTTGGAGATACTGTCGGAGACACTTTCTGACCAGTTCCCTAAGCTGACCAGACACCGGTGGCTGCTTCTCCTTCTCGTCTTTATTCCCTCTTTCCTTCTGACTCTCCCGTACACTACACAGGTATTCCTATTCACTCGTCACTTATAATAAGGCCATGATAATGCGCATAATGTATATGAGCTATTTTTAGCACAACCCATTAAGGGTGATCACCCACATGACATGACATCTTCAGCAGCAAACGTGTAAAGCCAATTTGATCATACCAACAGCAAATTTCGATTCTCATGAAATTTATTGCCACAGTGGTTCGGATAATCTATGCATTTTTAAAGTTCTTTAAGAAGTCGGTCTTTTTCATAAACCGTGAATATTGTTTAAATAACATGCGACTAGCGTAGTTGACATTTCTTTAAAAAATATGTTATATATTTATCTATCCAATGTGTTTATATTCCTATTTACCTTACTGTTGTCGCTTTGTGGCTGTTAAACGGAGCATCAAATTTGGACTCGCTCGCCCACTTCTAAACCAGTCCATGTTAAGTACATATGTGTATGAAGTGTGTGTTCTCTCATTACCACAAATCTCGAAGGGTTACCCACATTACATAGTATCTTGTGCAACAAATGCGTATGGGCAACTTGTATCATCTTTTACCAACGTTGAATTTTGTTAGTGTATTGTTACATAATAACCAATTACGTTTAATTAATTAAACAAAAGTGACAACACCTTTCTATAATGCTAAGTAGACGAGTCTGTTGTACAATTCTGACATATAATATGCAATTCTTAATCCCTATCAAATAGTGATGACACCAGGTGAGCGTATTCTGTCTAGCCGGTGGCACCCGCCGCACACACATGCAAAGGCACTTCAAGTCTTCACACGGGAATTGCATCGGACATTTTGGTCACGGATGCGTCAGATTTCGAAATGTTCTCCAAATGTCTTGAATGAAACATTTTAAAAGCTTTACCAAGGCCTTGAATTGTAACCCTGATCAAACGTTTGTAACTTAATCTCTTATTCAGCTGAAATATATCTTGCGTGTACACATGACTACCTTCATCTTCAACGTTCTCCATTGGTATCGTGTATACGTTCTCCTCGCAGGGTGGTATCTATCTCTTGACCCTCGTAGACTGGTACTCCGCTGTCCCTCCCGTGATGTTGTTTGGGGTGGTGGAGTGTCTGGTACTGGCCTGGGTGGTTGGTAAGACCTCCTTGAAATCAATCACTAATTTTTCCAGAAATGATAGATGAAAAGAGTTTCGTAAAATTCATATTTCAAAACACATTTCAAAACACATTTCAAAACTTCAAGAATGTCATTAAAGGAAGCAATGGTGCGATACCGATAGGCTGGCAGACCTAAAGTAACACGTGACCAAAATATGTTACAGAGGACATCAGCGGCATAACTACTATATGTTTATAATAAAACAAACGTCTGCCAAATCTTGCACCTTTATGTAACTGATGGTATCTGAAACAGAAAAGAAACAACAACCTAATGACGACACCTGTCACCCGGCACACTCGTTGAATCCATGTGCACATTGTCGTGTCTATAACATTGTCTACGTCTTCGTTACAGGTGTGATCAGACTTGACATGTGCACAGTGGAGATGTATGGTAAAACAATTCCCAGATGGTTGACGTTCCTCATAAAGTACATCACTCCTGGCCTGCTGATGGTGAGGCGTTACAACTATTTCCTTCTTGACCGAGTGTCATGACTTTCCAATAATAACCCACCTTAGAGATTCCTGATTGTGAATGGTCAGTTGAAGGTTCCTCCAATACGATCAGTGTCTATGATGTCACAAAGAAAACACATTACATCATCAGATTAGTTGCTTGACAACAATGTCGTTCCACGTTCAAGTAACTCCTTTCCCATCTTGGTGTTTCCCAATGCTGACTGGTCAGTAGAAATATGACGTCGCCTGGACCCATTACGATTGTGTTACACAATTACTGTTCTTGACGTCACAAGTGAAAACATTAGGCCATCAGAACAGTAGGTTGACAACAAAATGGGAGTTCAAATGTAACGTTGCGACTATATGTCTTCATTGAATTGACCTTGTAGAGATAACATGTGTACGTTTTTTCTTTCTTATCCTATACAGAAATTACAAGCATGTTGTTAGATGTTACATCAGAGATCTAAGACAAACAAAGAGGGCACCCAAATAGATTTTATTACAATTCCTAAAATGAGTGAGTGAGTGAGTATGGATTTACGCTGCTTTAAGCAATATTCCAGCAATATCACGGCGGGGGACAGCAGAAATGGGCTTCACACATCGTACCCATGTCAGTCCTGAAATTAAACCAACAATTGGTTTCACCTACTTAGGTTTTCAGTCCAGATTTGAGAAGCCCATTCTACGATTGAACATTCTCGTAATCCACATGACCAATTGTTGAAAGGTGAGGATCATCCATGTCTATCCCTTGTGATGACACAAGACATGCATTTTGTACTTGACTGTGTTGTGTTTTACAACACAGGGGCTAAATATGTCAACGCAACATCACTTACGGATCTTTTAACCGCTGCAAACATTCATGCAGATACATGATATTTCAAAGCAATTTGAATGAGAGTGTAAATTGCTGTGCCCTCGTAGGGTATTGTCCATTGAGAGTGTTCCACGCCTTTTCAGTTATGTTTGTGCTTACCTATCATGCTAGTGTATTTGTCCGTTTTAATCTATGGTCATTCTTGCCAAAAATCGCCAGCAGTTAGAGGGATGATATGTACCGTGCAGGTGGAAGAGTGACTGTACGTCCCCACGGTCTCTGGTACGACAGCATTACTTTAGTTGCTGGCGATATATGATTAATTATGGTGTCTTAAGTTACAGTATACAGTGTCATATTAGGTGTGCAGACAAATATCCTGTTAACCTAATATGACACAGTTTACGACAACTAAAGATACCACAACGAATTTATTATGCCGACGAGTTTACACTACTTTTATCATGTCAAAGTCAAAACTTGACACTAACAATCGTTGACGTTACGGGTCAAAGGGAGACTACTCTTCAAACCTTAGAGACCAAACGGTGTTGACATTTAACTATACTTCTTTATAAATAATGTCCTTGCACGTTACAGTTAATGATTTAAAAGCACAAAGCTGTGTAGAATTTTCATGGGAAATTTGTGAGATGGGTGTTGGAAACAAGAGTGCTGTTACTGACGGTATGCGGTCTCAAAGGGGGTTAGTAGTTCTTCTCTCTGATTGGTCAAACTCACTCTGTGGCATAATACAGTCCATTATCTTTATTGTATCATCGTGCAATAGATGTATACATATTGCTCGTCAACAAGTTAATGTAGAGAATAACTTTTGCGAGGAACTACAACCTTCACGAACGACAATCTCTGAATCATTTAGCTCGTTCGCGAAATATCCCATCTTGTTCGGCATTTATTGAAGTTTATGTGATGGGCTGTGCTTGTGAGAATAGTATAAAGGACTTATTAAAAAATCGTTTCCAGACTATACTAGTATACGCCTTCTACGTGTACCGTCCTCCAAAATATGGTGACTACTTCTATCCTGAATGGGCAACTGTGAATGGCTGGCTTATGTCTGTAGCCATAGTTCTACCGACCCCAGGTTGGATGGTCTACTCTGTTTGGAAGTCAGATGGGACATCAGTCAAGCAGGTAACATTTTCAAGTTACCGCACCCCCCCCCCCCCCCCCCCCTCTGTATCCGCCCATTTAAAGTACTGAAGGAATCTGTTCTATATTTCGACTATTTCGACTATATGTCCAGTTGTATACTATTAAAAAGAACATCTCGGGTAAGACTTGGTCTTGAGCAACCCATGCTTGTAGTAAGAGGCGACTAACGGGATCGGGTGGTCAGGCTCGCTGATTTGGTTGATGCATGTCATCGTATCCCGATTGCATGGATCGATGCTCATGTTGTCAATCACTGGATTGTCTGGTCCAGACTTGATTATTTACAGACCGCCGTCATATAGCTAGAATATTTTTGAGTGCAGCGTTAAACAACAAACTCCCTTTGTTTTGTATTTTGTATTTTGTGGCTGAATGCTGATTTTGCGATGTTCAATGTCTTCTAATGTTTAATGTTACACCCTCCAAAACAACGAATACCTTATATGTGAGAAAGTTCAATACTTGAACTATACTTGCAATAAAATCATGCATGCACATATTGAATTACGAACTTTTTGTTTACCAACTTTTATCCAGAGATTGGCCAGAGCATTCATTCCACAAGACAACAAAGATGATCTAGCAATGGACGACAGAGAGCAAGAAACCCTGACGCAGGCGTTATAGACAATATTAACTGTACTAAAAGAGTGTCATGCCTCTCTCGCTCAACGAGCAGAGTTACAACACTCAAGGCCTTAGTAACGCTTTCAAAAAGCTGTGTATGATATAGTCGGAATCGTACAATGGACTATTCTTTCTTCTATTTGCATTTTGCGTGGATTTTGGGAACGTTTTAATATGTAGTATTTTCCTTCTATCCACATATGGGATCCTGGTTCAGAATATGCAGATTGGTTTCTTAAAGGGGAAGTGTACACGCAAAAATCACTTTCTTTCTTTTTCTAAACAAAACGCAATTTTAGAATTAGTTAGTATCTGTGTTTGAAAATATAAACTTATTTTTTTCACAGTAAAAGTAGGAAGCTCACAATAGTGTGAAAATGCTATGCCGTTATGAGGCCTTCGTTTTTCGAGCTAAACAGGCCAGAGTTATCCCCCTTAGATTATGACGTAATTGGTGCCAATTCAACTGGGTCCCTGTCTATTCTCAACGCAAAAGATATCAAGTACCAGTTTGCGGTAAAACAACATGGCCTACGACACACTCCGGCGCAGTGGTGACTCAGCATAACACTATGCTGGCTGGCATCTGAGACGCTAGAATCACACACCTGTACCTACACCACGTGAAGCGGCTCTAACAAAGCATGATGACGTCATAATGTTTATCAATTGGCACCAATGACGTCATATTGCAAGGGGCATAAGCCATGTAGTTTTTGTTCTGGAAATAGAACACTTGGTAAATGTGAAAAATATAAATCGTTTTAATGCAAAAAATATGTTAATTAATTGTGATATTTTTATATTTTTGTCTATGACACTACTAGGTTAACACTTTTAATGTGGAAAAAGTACACGAAAAATAGGTTCATTTCCTGGGAACTTGCCCTTTAACACAAGGGAAGTTTCTGAGTACGTGATGAAGCCGTGATTTTGTCCCATAATGTAGCTGTGATTTTGTCACGTGATGAAGCTGTGATTTTTTTCACGTGATGAAGGTGTGATTTTGTCACATGATAATGCTGTAGTGTTTGAAGGAGCTGTAATATTGTAAATATGATAAAGCTGTAATTTTGCTGACATGACGAAGCTGTAATATTGCTGATACGATGAAGCTGTAATATTGTAAATATGATAAAGCTGTAATTTTGCTGACATGACGAAGCTGAAATATTGCTGATACGATGAAACCGTAATATTGTTTATATGATAAAGCTGTAATTTTGCTGACATGATGAAGCTGAAATACTAATATTGCTGATATGTTGAAGCTGTAATATTGTAATTATGATAATGCTATAATTTTGTCACATGATGAAGCTGTGATTTTGTCACATGATTAAGCTGTGATTTTGTCACATGATTAAGCTGTGATTTTGTCACATGATTAAGCTGTGATTTTTGTCACATGATGTAACTGTAATTTTGTCACGACGAAGCTGTAATATTGTAAATATGATAACGCTCTAATTTTGATGACATGACGAAGCTTTAATATCGCTGATACAATGAAGGTCTAAAATATATTGCTGTGATTTTGCTGACAGGATGAGGCTCTAATATTGTAAATATATTGCTGTGAATGATTTGGTCTTATGACACCCTCTCAGGAGGACAATGATTTTATGCCAATTCAACCCCCCTCGAGGACACAGCCAGAAACAATCTAGGTTAATAAATGATACAACCATTTCGTAAAAAATATCTATGTACATCAACATTTATCAATTAATTCTATTTCTTTTAAAAAACCTATGATTAAAAAAGAACTTAGATCAATAAAAAGAATCCTTTATGGATGAAACTTTGAAATATTGATCCCTTGTAATGGCAAAATCAATTTAGTCAAGCAGTATGTGCTTGACTGATTCTCTCATCAAAAGGGATACAAAACGGAGGATCTTCACCTTTCAATAGATATGTGTGTGTATATCTTGAATGTCAATACGACATTGTCGTAAAATAACCTCTTCAAATCTGGACTGACAACCCATGCAGGTGTAACCGACAGTTGGCTTAATTTGATGTAATCTATTGATACCTACTTGGGTGTCCCACTTCTTGTGCATAAGATCTCAGATGTAACATCTGGTCACAGGTTTATAATCACTGTATGGAATTAGAAGTGACGTCTCAGATTTGTTGAGAGCTGCTTTAGAAGCCATTGTTTTGCCTTTTATGCCCACATGACTGGGCAATCAACAAAAGATGATGTCGTATTGGCCAGTTGAAAGATCATTTTAAAGTTTTAAAATACCTAAAATATTTTTTTTTGTGATTTATAAACAAGATAAAGAATAAGAAAAGATGATAAATTGTTTATATGTTTAAAAAAAAATTATACTAAGGCTGTGAGGATAGCATTGGCGTCCGCTGTAAAAATAGAGTGAGTGAGTTGGGTTTAACGCCACTTTTAGCAGTATTCCAGTTATACCATGGCGTGTCAGCTTAATGTGGGAGGAAAGCCCGAAGTGATGCAAGTCTCAGACGTTTACCACTTCGGTGAAACCTACGAGCACGGGTATGGTGATGACAAACCTAGAAACATAATCGGGGCGAACCGGGATTCAATCACAATCATAGGTTTCTGGCGTGCCCAAGGGAGGCAACTCTGCACAGCGAATCGCAGCGCCTTAGACGACCAGGCCACCCGTGCCCCCTGTAAAAATAGAGCGTCCTTGGATCCATCAGTAATGATTGAACGGTGAGGGTCGTATTTATTTCTAAATTGCAACTATTCCTGTTGATATACCAGTTGATTAGTTTCAAATTTTATAAAACGTGTGAGGGAAATGTCTACTTCTGGCCTCACCAACTGCCAGGGAGAAGACAAAAGTCGGCAAGGAGAGATAATATCTAAATCTATATCAGCAGTAATAACATAAAATTCCAAGTGAGGGAGCTTTGGTTTTCTCTGAAACGGTTCTTCATATAGGGGATGAAAAACGGAGTTATAGGCAGGATATGAAGGGTTTGAGTGTAATTTAGTGATATATTGAAGAGATAACTTAATACCGCGTTGTTTCAAAGAGGGTTCATCAACCTTGACATAGAGGCTGTCAACAGGAAAAGCACCAAGGTACATTCTAAGTCCTTGATGGTGGATTACATCTAGCTTTTGTAAGCTCCAGCATACACAATGGAGCCATAGTCCAACTTAGAGCGGATTAATGATCTGTATAAGTGAAGGAGAGTTGTCTGATCCCCTCCCCACTTAGAATCTGAGACGACTTTCAACAAATATAGGGCCTTCAGGCATTTTGTCTTTAAATATTTAATATGTGGCAAAAAATGTCAATTGGTGGTCGAAGATCAAACCCAAACAAAAATTTGGCTTCTTTATTGGAGTGCCATCTGAAAAGAGCTCTGGGTCTGTATGGGGTTTATATTTCCGACAGAAATGTATACAATTTGTCTTTGTCTGTGAAAAGTTGTATCCATTCTCAAGACACCATTTATGAATTTTATGAAGACACAACTGGAATTGTCTTTCAATGGTACGCATATTTTTACCACGACATGAAATATTAACGTCATCCACAAACAATGATCCATCAATTGAGTCATTTAATACTTTAAATAAACTATTTATTTTTAAACTAAACAATGTTACACAAAATACCGCCCTGTGGAACCTCCTGGGCCTAGATTTTCGAAACGATCGTAGCTAAGATAAATCTTAACAACTTACGTTCAAAGATAAGATATCTTAAGGTTAAGATAAGATAGATTTTCGAAACTATCGTAAACCTGTCGCAGATCGTTCAGAGTTACGATACCTGTCGTAACTCTGACAGAGAACTCATTTGTGTTAGAGATTGAAAAAGCGGGGTGTTTCCCAGTGACGTCACGGGGATTCCCCAGCTGCATATGCGTTCAGCATTTAACATGCGTGTTCAAGTCTGATGTTAAGTGATGTACACTGTATGTTTATGTCAAAAGTCAAGTTTATATTAGTGTAAACACCAACATTATACGTGGAAACACTCAAAACAAAAATTGTTCAGGAAGCAGCGCACCCACAAGCAAGTTTATATGACAATCTAAGCTTGTTAAGTTTGTTTTGTTACTTATGTATCCAATATATTTCACGAATAAACCAAGGACTTAAATACAATATCAAGCTATAAGTATTTAGATGATGAAATTATTTTTTTATCTATCTAGATCCATAATTATTTTCAAAATTTAAAAGTGACACTAATTTTCGTTCGCAAAGAGAGATAATTTAGGAATGTCAAGTTATGTTGTCTCATGGAACACGCCACAAGTTAACGTGAACATACATATAATGTAGTCATTTTCTATCCTTTTAAATTAAGTAGAGCTAATAAACTGATTTGTCTGATTTCATTTAAATCTGGCTGAGGAGCGAAATACTTTGTAATGTGTCAAATCTATTCCAGAACGTAGTTCAATGATGTTTGGCTTGTCTGACAGAATTGCTGAGGATCATTTACTAGTATTTGTCCGTTGACCCTATACGTTACAACGATTTTATTGTCTGAATGGTCTCAACGATATCTATATTTTTTTAAAACATAAAACGGGAAGATGTAGACTTAAATATTAAAAAGACCAAAATATTTTAAAACCGGTTTATTGAATGCAAAGATTATTGTGTTGAAAATGTGTATTTTATGTTGATCAGTAAATTTCATTCAATAAACTTTTTTCCTGCGAACATATATTTGAATGTGAATTTTGGACAATGTGCAATCTATGCTACATTTTGACGAGAACCAGAACGAGCATGGGAACTCATTTTTTATTTGATTTGTCGATACAAAAATCTGTGCTTAACTTTTGCTGTCAAAATTTCAGTAAATTGTTATATTTATTAGGGAATACATCTATATGCCGTTAATCACCTGTTTTTAAAGAATGCAATTGTTCAACAGACAGTTTTTAATCACTTTTTATCAAATATTTGTCTTTCAAGAGGATATAGATAACGTACATGTAGGTATTGAATTTAAAACGAAACAAATTACAATTACTTTTGCAAGAAAAATATTAGATATTGTATACAAATATTTGATCACATGTATTTCCTCGTTAAGTCAATAAATACTACACTGTATAGTCAAAATTCAATTATTAAAACCACCCGCCCCACACGATTTTAGATGTAAAAACTTATGCGAAACCTTTATGGTTGTTTTTACACATATAGATTGATATAATTTTATAAAATGCGAAAATAAAGACTAAAGCATTGACCCAAATGCGACTCAGAAAATATAACAGCGGAACTCTGCGCTTTATGAAAACTGTATCATTGAGCAAGGTGTCCCGGGCGAATACAAAGGGAAACCACTCTCAACTAGAGTTTGAACTAAGATTAGCTCCCCCTAAACTATCAATAAGGTCACGGTCATTACTGTAGCCTGCCGATACCTTCCGTTTTTATCCTTCCCAAATTATCGAAAAGGTATGTTGTTTCACACTTCTTCAGCATGGACTCTGATAGAAAAGTAATGTAAGCTATCGACTCCACAGTTATGTGTATCGCTGTCGCGATTAAGAACATTTTTGACGTGAAATCCTTGATGCGTTCTTCGTGTTTTCGAAGTTTCAATTTGAATCACTCAGTTTTACAAAATGAAATGTCAATGTTTGAACGTAAAGCGGACTAATTGTTTGGCAAAATATCTATGGAAAAGTATGCCGCCATCTTGGACAAATAAACTTACGACAGGTATAGGGCTATCTTAGATTTACGACAAACTTAGAGCTACGATAGTTTCGAAAATAGGCTACGATAACCTACGATTTCCTTACGATAACTTTACGATAATCTTAGGGCTAAGATCGTTTCGAAAATCTAGGCCCTGATTCTGATTATAGTAATTAGACAGGGTTGATCCAACACGAATTTGAAATTGTCTGTCTGTTAAAAACTGCGCTACAAATTGAGGCAAGCAGCCTCTTAAACCAAAGTCATGTAAATCTTTTAAAATATTATGCTTCAAAGTGGTATCATAAGCTTTTTCAAGATTAAAAAAAGATAGATACAACATGCTGTTTATTTACAAAAGCTTTTTTAATAAATGATTCTAAACGAACCAAATGGTCAATTGGTCTTTGGTTTTTACGATAAACGCATTCTAAAGACCAAACTAATCGATTGTTGATCGGAGAACAATTGAATTGAGTCATGAACATCCAGCCAAAGGTCTTGTTGCAATTTGTCAGTACTGATGGCCTGAAACAATAGCCAATTGGCCTTGGAAATATTCCATCGTGTTTTAGGTGGATCACCGGTGGGATTAATAGCTGTAATTACTGTCGGAAAATGGTCACTGCCACAAAGGTCATCATGAACTGACCATTCAAATTCATTGTATATATTAAAATCTGTGATTGACAGATATAATGCAGAGTATGTTAAGGTTGCAGGATGGAAATAAGTGTTCGAGCCATCGTTGAATATGCATAAATTACTATTTGAAATGAAATCTTCAAGAAGTTTCCCTTTATTGTTGGTAACGGAACTTCCCCATAGAGGGTTATTTCCATTAAGATCACCCATGATGATATAGGTCTCAGGGAGCTGCTCAAATAAATCCTGAAGATTTGAAGATGGAGAAATTTACAAGGAACTTTATTTGTAAAGTGAGACGAACAGCAACAGCCCAGTGGCTGCAGTTTAGAGGAACAGGGTGGTTGATAATGCCCAGTGGCTTTAGCACCGGTTGTGAAAAAGAATGATAAGAAATATTCTGATGCATTTCAAATTTATCATTTTGTTTAAGATATGAGTCTTGTAAATTAAAGCCTCACAGTTGAAAATCTTGGGCTAATAATTGTACTGTAAAATTGTTCCTAAGTCCTCTGCAGTTCCACTGACTTAAATTTGGAGATTGGCTCATGGAGGTTCTATAGGGGATCTTTCACGTGTACGTGAGGAGGATGGACTCCTATTTCTGAGTTCTGAAGATGACGTCACTTCCATCTCCAGAGGGTCAAAGAAGTTACGAACCTCTACAGCAGAGGGGATTTGAGATTGTTGTCGCCGATTTTGACGCCTTTTCTGTTTTTTTTTGACAATTCAACATATGTATCATCATCAACAGCTGGTTGGATAACTTAAGGTTGTGCCTTTGAAGATGATAGATGTGCACCATCGCAATTTGCGCATTTAGGATCTTTACTGCATTCGGAGCCTTGGTGATCCTCACTACAACGGTGACAATGTGGAGCATTATGGCAACTTCTGACAGGTATAACACCTCCACTCCAATATTAAAATAACCAGCTTTTATCGATTTTGGCACAGTACATGAAGCAAAACTAAGCAAGTACCTGTTGCTTGGTTCTATTCTACCATCTTGTTTCTTGAAAGTGAAGCGCTTGACAGAAGTAACATTTTGACCTGCAACTACAAGTAAAGCAACTTAATCTTAAAAGAACATTTTATTATAACCCTGATACACAGCTTGTGCACAAATTGTTATGGGTCAAAAGCATGAAAGACGCCGCCATTTTGGCAGCATGGGCGTTAATTAACACCAGTCAACCAGAAGATTTTAATGCTGTGACACCGAGTTCCCAGAGACGCTTGTGTGATACACGAAGACCAACATTTATCAAGGAAATTAACTGCTTGTTAAACATCTTTGCTACTACATGTTTGGCTATACACCATTTGAAGGGTCTAATTAATCCTACTGTTTATGAATATGAAAGTTATGTCATTATTTAAAGAATTTATTTACAACTTAATTAAATTTTAAAAAGATGTAAGCTAACTCATTCATAACGTCCAGAGGAAGCACAGTTAGCAAAAATTTAACGATTTTCGGGAAATGTAAGATTTCATAAAATCAACTTTATTGTTTTCGTATTTGGAAAATTATTTCAAAAAGAATTACAAATAGTATCTGTCATCACCCATTTTGGAGATACAACTACTGTGTTTTGAAATTTGATGTAGTCCTACTGAAGAGTAGATACCACTTTATTATCATTTGAAGTGGGACTACATCAAATTTCAAGACACAGTAGGTTTATATTCATTCTACCATGATGGCAACAACGCTTTGAAAACGGTGCTCTCTTGCAACGCCTAACAACACAGGTTCACAAGTCCGCAATCTTAGAACATTTCAAAAAGTGGTCACAGGTAGTCATATATGAAACAAGTATTACTAAAATTCAAGATTTAAACACCATAGACGTGAGTAGTTCAAAATAAGAGCTAAAAAAACCATAGTATTTAAAAAAGAGTTGACAAATAACACTCAAAACTTAGTACAAAAACAGATGTTTTAATTTCTACCAACCCGTTGTACAATGTTGTACACTGTGGACTGACTGTCAACTTTGGAATTTTGCGAGAGAGGTAATTATTTGGAAATCGAACATGCCATCATTTCTATTGTAGGGGTGACAGGTTGTAGAAAGGTTTTAAAATGCTAAACGAATATATTTCTACAACAAACTTTTTGAATTAACATTCAGTGTGTAAGTGTTATTAGTTAGTTTGCAATTACCCCAAGTAAACAATAATAACATCAAAATAAATGGCTCTCCACCCCGAACTTGGATGTGGCAGAACTTGACCTACATCACGGTTACCCAAACCATGCAGCTGTCAATGGCTGACAATCGTGTGTTTACATTCTCCATTGCTAGTTAAATGAGGCAAGATGACAACCCCGATCTATGATGTGGTTCAACATTAACCTGTAGATTTACTGGGAATGATCGAGCCTGCTGGTACAATATGATTACCATTGGAACTGAGTATGACTGAACAGCCACTTTTCAGCCTGCAGACGAGTCGGACATTTTGACACGAGGTAGGGCCTTTCTCAGTATCTGCATGGTGTTTTCCTGGACTTTCGAAGGGGAGTGTTTTCTGATGGACTTTCAAATCCCCTTCTGCCAAATTCTTACTGTGGTGGTTGACGGAGATTGCAACGAATATCGATCACAAAAAGGTTTTTAAACAACATGTCGTCATGAATAAAGTTTTTTCAAACAATTTGTATAATGTTATATTTTACTTTCATTGTCGTTTGTTTCAATGAACAAATAGCTTAAATTGTTCCGATTCTGGTCACCATAGAACATTTCCCTAACAGTTTCACGAACATTTAATTTGTATGCAAAAGATATGCCTTCGTTAAATCTTTGAATGTCATCATCGAAGCAGTCAGGGTTGCAGCCTAGAACGCCCAAAACATCCGATATCAAACTACCGTATTTGACGCTATGCCGTCTATTAATTTCGCGAGGGCCCTTGACTTGACTTCTATAGAACGCACTCATCAATATCATGGTCGAATTCCCGATAAAAGTGGCTGTCCGCTCACTAACATGAGGAAAAACCTCCGTTTTCCGAGCTTCGTATGAATGACAAGCTTATTCTTCCCAGCCCATAAGGCGGGGAAGTATACGGGAGAGGTTAATTTTGGAGCATGTAAGTCGACATGTTGGTTTCTTTGAAATTTCAAGCCACACAGTTACCGAAACGAAACATACAAATCATGTGAAATGTGCGTGAAATGTTGATGTTTATCTTTTCCAGCAATAAGAGATACTTCAAAATCGTCTTGCTATTCTGAGACTTAGTCACTTTTCGTAATGCTGATAACCAATGAAATTTGTTCATTTTGTTTTTAAAAGAGCTAAAAATGATCCCATTTCGCTAAAGTTAACCGGTCTATATTTTGTAAGAATAAACTATTGCGCATTGAGCGATTATCTCCTTTTATTTAGCTATAGGCGTAGTATAGAAGTGATAAATTCACGCACTGACCTTGCATTGCTGTACATCGTATCTTATTCAAGCTGTATCACTGAGACTGAGTGATTATCTCCCTTACCCAAACAGTTTAATTGCGCACTACCTTTGCAATGTATCGGATGTTATTCAGGCAGCCATCGAGAAACGTTCCAGGAAGGAATTTAGGCCAAGCCTGACACGCGCACTCAATTTTCACACTGCTATTGCAACATATTGTTCAACACGATTAAATAACAGGCTTCTATAAAGTATGACTTTCTTCAATAAACAACACATGTAAAACAACGGGTTTGATATGAGAAATTTATTAATAGTTGTCTTCATAATCACATGTATGGCGCTTGCTGTGCATAGTTGAGCACAGCATTGTTTTAAATACTTCACTGTATGTAATGTATGGTACATACCGTTTCATGCGGCGGTTTACGTTTCTGCATGGTTTATTGCTTTGACAAAAAAAAATTAACTTCCAGCAGACATCATACACACGTATATGTTCTTTGCTTCTGGATACATAGGAAATCAACAGGTTGGTCTGTAGTTTGCAATTATTTTCCAAAAAGATAATACGGTTGCATGATATCTTCACGATGTTTGGGTTGAACATAGTAACATTCTTCTAAACAAATTTCCAATCTAAGCCGGAAGCAATCACAACACAAACCCAGTTAACCAAACGGAACCATACACAAGAGTGAGTGAGGTAGTTGGGTTTAAAGCCGTCTTGAATAGTATTCCGTGTCAGCTTGAAGTGGGAGGAAAGTCTGAAGTGATGCAGCTCTTAGACGTTCACCACTTTGGTGAAACCAACGAGCAAGGGTTTTGTGCTGACATCAAAATCGGGGCGAACCGAGATTCAAACACATTGTCATAGGTTTCTGGCGTGCCCAAGGGACACAACTCTGCATAGCGAATTGCAGCGCCTTCGGCGACTGGGCCAACCATGCCCCCGTAAACAACTGTAAGAAACTATTATACAACAAAGATGTTTTAGATGAGATATGTATTGCGGAACATTCCATGAAGAAACAGTGCCAATATTGCACAATCACAAACTACAAAATACATGCACAATAAACGACAATTAAAAAACACAGGAACATTCAACATTCAAAAGAGGTAGAATTTAATTTCTAAAACAAGTGTTTTATAATGATATGGAAACAATATGAGAATTGAGCAAAACTATGGTAATGTAGTACATACATGTACAAGGAATTTGTTTGTAATTGTTGATATGTTAACAGATCTTGGAAGTTGTTTCTGGATAACTGTTGGTAAACTTATTAAGAATCTGCTCCTTTTAACAGAGTGTACCAAATTCTTATCATGATTGGGGATTATTTGTGATTCTCTTTCTTGGTTGTATTATGTAAGACAGTGCGTAATGTTGTTCATCTTCTGAGACATCACATGTTTCACAGAGACGTTGTTCAAATGGGGTTGGTGTTTTTGTATATCTACAATTTTTTCAATTTTTAGTTTGTGATTACTTAAACGAAGTTTTGAGAAAAGTGACCTATGGCCTTTGTTTTTACACTATGTAAGATAATTCTCAATATTTATAGATAACGTGACCAAACTGCATGTTCCTAACTTGCTGCTAGATAAATGGGAATCCATTAATGAATGCGTGAATTTTTACATTTGAACTGAAGTATATTTAGAGTGTATTCATTACATTTTTTGTGTTTACTATTTTAAAAGTTTGCTTTATTTAAACCAAACAACATTTTGACCAGAAATATTGATATTTGCTGCAAAAGCATGCTTTAGAGTGACATTTGTTGTGTTATCTACATAGGCATTTTTTTATTGGTACTAATAGTGGTTATACATCAAGTTTTGCCTGACAGGCCCAGTTTTCTTGCCTGGGTTTTCTTTGTGCTGACCAATTAAAGACACTGTTTCTTTTATTGTGCTTTCCAAAGATAAGTACATTAATAACAACCAATTTGTACTTAACACAAATTCTCTCCTCCCATAGCTTACACTTCCTTCCTCTGCGCATAACATTATATTGCGGGGAGCTATTGATGCTCTGCAGCAATCTCTACTTGTGTGACCTTATAGTGGCATAGCCAATATTGATATGCTTCAAGCCCGATTCATCTTTATGTATGAGATAAGACAGTATATATCAGTGGAGCAATGCGTAAGTAGATATTGATAACGAGCGTATTACGTATAGGTCGAGCTTAGGATTCCGTACCTTGTAATAAATATCACACTCGATCCTCACTCACCAGTATCCACGCACTTCAACACCTATTTAAAGAGTATGTATTCAGGTGCAGATGTACCGACTCTCTATTTATATAACAGAGCCTGGAGGGTATTAAACAATGAGCCAATCGGAGAAGACGTGTGGTGTATACCCTACAGCTCACATTTGCAGACCGAACTATAGTGACATATAGAACAATGAAACGAAGAATGGATAAGGGGCTACGGTAACACACCTAGCTCCAAGCATACAGGTGTGTATTTGTCCACAGTAATATCACAACGGAGTTAAATCATGGGCCTAAATAATTATTTGGGTCCGTGGTTAAATATGCTGATAGATATTTATCAGAATATCCGTCTGAATATAAATTTGTCCAGCTATTACAGCCTAAATCAAAGATGGCTTTACTTCATATATCCAGACATATAAATGTTCAACATAATAAATCTCGAGTTACTTGTTCGTTCAAGTCCAGCCTCTATGCTTTGATATGAATATGTAAAATATTATACTGGAGACAAGGGGTTCAATGAGCGAGTCTATTCCTTGAATATATTCCGTGAAGATCCGGGATAGAATAGGCCTTCAGTAAACCATGCCTGCCGTAAAACGTGACTATGCCTGTCGTAAGAGGCGACTAACGGAATCGGGTGGTCAGGCTCGCTGACTTGGTTGATGCATGTCATCGATCCCAATTGGATCGATGCTCATGATGTAAATCACTGGATTATCTGGTCCAGACTCGATTATGTACAGACCGCCGTCATATAGCTGGAATATTGCTGAGTGCGGCGTTAAACAACAAACATTGAATATACTCATGTTTTGGGGAACAATGTGTGTGAATCACAATCGATATCGATTATCTATGCAAGAACAGTTTGATATGATCCCTTTCTTGAAACTGGCTTAATATGTAAAAGTGGCTATTTCTCTTTGAAATGTTGTTAAAATTTCAGATTAACCCGAACATGTAACTCCTGTATATGGGCCGGATGCCTTAAATGCAATAAATGTATTTGATTTTGATGTTTTATTTCAGCCTGTTTTATTTCGCTTATGCTATCAACTTTTGATTTTCTGTTCCAGATATGATTACATACCCACCGCCGTGCCGTAGCTGGAAAAGTAATGCCCGTGGCGTCAAGTAAGATTCGATCCGTGAAGATTCCGGGTAGAATAGGTCTTCAGCACCATTGCTTGCCGTAAGAGGCGGCTCACAGGATCGGGTGGTCAGGCTCGCTGACTTGGTTGATGCATGTCATCAATCACACACATTTGGTTATTTACAGACCGCCGTCACATAGCTGGAATATTGCTGAGTGCAGCGTTAAACAATAAATAAATAAACAAACATCAAATAAGATTCATTTCATTCACTTGTAAGGAGGAAGGGGGAGGTTATTAGTGGGGGGACCGCTCTACCTAACCCATGCGTTAACGGGATCTTGTTTTCCTATACTATAACAACGCGTAAGTACGTACCGTAAATCCTCATAAGCGCCCGCCCAAAATAACACCAGGACAACCAACTCACCGAAAGAAATAAACGCCAATCTGTATTAATTTCAAGACGCTGTTTATGTTGGCTTTCTTCACCGAGACCATATTTAGCTTTGTTTTATAAAATAAATGAACTTTGGTCTCTTCCGTGCTTAAATCTTGTGAAACACCGACAGGAGACAGTTGAAACAGAAAAAGAACTCGATGTCGATGCCTCATTGGATATATAGAAATACATTATATAGTAAAACCAGAAGCTCGTATCTGAGGTATTTCAACCTATATTTATACCCCAACATTACTAAATAAGGTTATTTCACGGACATCATATATATTTTTTATCGGTGTATTTCTTTGTTTTTCGCTGACGATATCGCCTACGACCTTGCATCATTTGTGTACCGGTAACGAGCTGTGAGGTCACGTTCTTCAGCTAGCGGATACCGCTCCGATCTGGTTACAACGGGTGACAGTATTTGCTAGTTTTCACTTTTGTGTAGATATATCACATGATTAAGACAAAGATCTTCATTCAGCATTAAAGTAACCATGAAATGCCACATGTTACTACTGTTTGTGCCAAATATCAACTCTGCAGGCGGCTGATCATTGAGGAAAACCCTTTCTAACCTTCCAAAGCTATTTATAAATACTTCAGGAAATTCGTGACGAAATTATCCATCTGCGCATGCGCGGACTTAAGCCATACGAAATAAATAACAAGAGGTTCCTCTCAGTGTAATCGTGATCGCATAAGCATCAGTCTTTGGTAAATATATTGACAGAGAAGAAGAATATATAATTCGCGAACAAGACAGAACGAACAATGTCAGCCATTCGAGTTATTATGAAAGGACATCTCCAAGCAAGTCAGTGTTTGAAAAGTCTTTGGACCCAAAGTCTTCTCGGTACCAATGGCACCGTTCCAAAAACAACAACTTCTGGCAGGAACTTCGGTAAGTAAGAGAAATTCTTTTCTGGACATTTGGCCAGTCCAGTTAGAATAGCGCCCTGCATCCTTCATAGAGTTCTGTGTTGACGTTAATTCTGTGTTAATTCTGTGTTAATTCTGCGGTAATCCGTTAATCCGAATTTTCCGTCCCCTCAGGATATGATTTCTTTTTATTTTATTACGTGTAATTATTATTATGTGTAATTATTATTATTATTATTATTATGATGATGATGATGATGATGATGATGATGATGATGATGATGATGTTGTGTAATTATTATCCCCCCGCCCCAACGAAGTTGGCGGGGGATATAGAAATGGGTTTCGTCCGTGTGTGTGTGCGTGCGTGTGTGTGTGTGTGCCTGTGTGCGTCCCGAAATCGTTTCCGGAGCATAACTCAGAAACCGTTAAATATTTCTCTACGAAACTTTGCATGTCTATCAGACTCATGCTGAACTGGTGCCTTTTGCTATTTAGAAATTTTATAATTTTTTATTTTTTACGTTTCCATGGCAATAAGTTGGACTTAGGTTCCATAGGGTAGAGTTTGTTTTCGGAGCATAACTCAAAACCCATTCAATACTTTCTAACAAAAACTTTGCATGTTTACCAGACACATACTGGACTGGTGCCTCTTGCTATTTAGGAATTTTAGAAATTTTTATTTTTCACGTTTCCATGGCAATAAGTTGGACTTCTACAGGGGTGGTGTTCGTTTCCAGAGCGTAACTCAAAAACCGTTAAATACTTTCTTACAAAACTTTGCATGTCTACCAGGCACATACTGAACTGGTTCCTTTTGATATATAGCACTTTTAGAAATTTTTATTGTTTATGTTTCCATGACAACAAGTTGGATTTAAGTTTTGATATAGGATTGGTTTACTTAAGGAGTATAACAAATAAACTGTTAAATATTTCCTTGCCAAACATTGCATGTCTATATATAAAGCGCATACTAAACTAGTGCCATTTGATATTAAGGAGTTTTAGAAATGTTTATTTTAGAATTTCCATTGCAGCTATTTTGACATGGGCTGAGAGAAATGTTGGGTCAGTTACCTGGTTTGGGACCATAATGTGTTAAAATGGGCGGGGGATATAGATGACTTTGTCAACTATACGCTTGTATTGTTTCACCGACATAATGATAATAGTAACATCAACTGGAGGCTTTTCGTAGCTGTAACAGGCGTTTTCATTGGATAAAAATTGGTTTCTAGTGATGCTTTCTTGCCGAAACCTGCTACAAGGTTCGTGATTGGTCAAAGTTAAGCACGTGACCTAATGCAGCCAATCAAATTACAGCATTGGTACCGTCCTCGTGTATGATAATTAGACAGTCTACCGACCTGCGGTGTTGAAAGAGTGAAACTGGTCACCACTGCGCTTTGCCTTCATGCGCTTATACGAAATTAGAGAAGGATCATAGCGAGAAATATCAGAGTGATTTTCCTTTGCTTTACACTCGCGGAGGAAATGAATTTTATTTTTTGTTTGAACATTTTTATGCATTTTTTAAAGTAAAGATATACGGTAATAAAAAAATGAATATTTTAAAAAAGATTTTTTTTCAACATTTGGATTTTGAAAGAGCGGCCCATTTGTAAACCAAGTTATTAACAAAATGTCGCCTAAATGTTCATGAATAAAAGTTTCAGTGGATCCATGGATTATACATGTGTCTTCCTGAAGTTCAGCAATGGTTATACATCTATCTGTCAGTCTTTGGTTTCTGTGTCCTTGATAGCTAAAAATGTGAATGACACACTTCCTCACGTATATAGACCCAATCCGGGGTGGAATAGGTCTTCAGCAACCCATGCTTGCCGTAAAAGGTGACTATGCTTGTCGTAAGAGGCAACTAACGGGATCGGGTGGTCAGGTTCGCCGACTTGGTTGATGCATGTCATCGAACCCAATTGCGTGGGTCGATGATCATGATATTAATCACTGGATTGTCTGGTCCAGACTCGATTATTTACAGACCGTCGTCATATAGCTTGAATATTGCTGAGAGCGGCGTTAAACAACAAACCAACCAACCAACCTCACGTATGTATGAATCTCGCAAAAATATATTTTACAAATCACTTACTTATTTAACTCTTTTGGGTGGAATGTGCTTTATTTCCTTATCTTTATCTTTAAAACAATCAGAATGTGATGCTACATTGTTGCTCACTCATTTATTATAGTTTTGAGACGCACAACTACAATCGTGTGTTAATAAGTTAAGAACTGTAAAGCAAATGGCGTTTGATAAAAATAAAACAGGTTTTCGATCTCAAGGTATTATTTTATATACAGGTACAGTTGAACAAAATGAATAAGTTAACATCTAACGTCGCGTCAGCAATATCCCAGCCATGTAGCGATGGAAGCATATTGTATGTCATCAAAAGTAGAATACATCTTCAGCAACCTATGCTTGCCGTAAGAGGCGACTAACGGAATCGGGTGGTCAGGCTCGCTGACTTGGTTGATGCATGTCATCGATCCCAATTGCATGGATCGATGCGCAAGATGTCAACCACTGGATTGTCTGGTACAGACTCAAATATTTACCGACCGCCGTCGTATAGCTTGAATATTGCTGAGTGCGGCGTTAAACAACAAACAAACAAACATCAAAACATACAGTGAAGTTGTAGAGTACAATCACAGATGCGACATATCTAGACAACCACCTAACTTCAATAACAGCATGGTATTTGAACACATATTCATGATATCTAGTCGACACAGGTGGTCCAGACTCAAATATTTACCGACCGCCGTCATGTAGCTTGAATATTGCTGAGTGCGGCGGAATTATGGAATTATGACAATGGAATATATATTAAACTACATTGTACGTCCTGATCTATACATGTGTCTTTTACGTGTGTCAGGTTACATTTTCACAATGACATTGTTACGATCTGATTGAGAAAAGAAGCATACGTTTGTGGCAAGATGTTACTGTGGCAAGAGTGCTTCGGTGCAAATGTACGAAAGGCAACGGTCTGTGGATAGGACACATCCTTCATTGACATCATGAGCAGCGATCTGCGTATTTTGGTTACAATAACATGTATCAACCAAGACAGCGAGCCTGACCACCTCATCCCATTAGTCGCCTCTTACGACAAGTATGGGTTGCTGTAGACCAATTCTGACTCAGAATCTTCACGGGACACCTATCAACAACAACTGATATTCACGTGTGTGATTCTCCTGAATATGGAACAGGTGTATATGTCAATTCAATTTATTCTACCACAGTTCTCATCTCAATAAATTAGTGTTTCATGACAGCTCGAATATTTATGCTTACCAGCCAGCATCACAACCAGTACTTTGCTAACATAAAATAGGAACAAAAACAGGGAGCTAATGAAATGACAGCGAAGGTGTAATGACAAAAAATATCAATTTGATTATAATTTCAAAGTAAAGTATTAATTTAAAATTAATTTCGGGCGTGTAGATCAGTCAATATCTGGTGGAAGATCAACATCTGGTTTGTACACCATGTTGGGCGATACATGCACGACACCCGAATGGCATACTGTTAATTAACTAGCGTATGGTGCCCTTGGTATTGCCCGGCATTCTCCCTGAAGAGCAAGCCCAACCTTGGCCACGTTGACAGGGCCTGGCTTGTACACACTCCACTTGAGAACACCCGACAGATGCTCTATTGGCGACATCAGTGGCCCGTCCAATGTCCGTATGCCTTCTGATCGGAGATAATCGGTGACGACCTTGGCACATTATGGTCTGGCATTGTCATATTGAAGTTCAAAATTGCTGCCGATAATTCCAGCGAATGGAACAAGGACAGGGCGCAAACTTTTTCGTCAACATGTGGCTGGCAGTCAAATGTCCAATTAAAAAATACAAATCAGCGGTCATGTGTGACACTACGGCCCCAATATGAACAACGTTTTTTGCCATCTGTGAATCCTCGGCAAAACCCTGATTCGTCTGTAAACATGGCGTGACACCCTTGACGTACAGCCCGTCCCTGGTATTGCCTAGCCCACCACAATCAGTGTCGCCTATGGACAGCTGTTAAGTCACACCCTTCCCGAATGCCTTGCGTTCAGACGGTGTCCGTAGAGCCGGTTTTTAACGGTAGATGGGATATTGACGACCTCCTCCCCTACCCCCGTCGCCCTGCCCTATATCGTACCCACAATTCGCCATTTTGTCAGTTCATTGAGATACTGTCACGGAGGCATTTTACAGCATGTGTCAGCTCAACTGCATTAGTAATTGTGAGTTTCCCTTCAGGCGCACACACTTTGGCGTTTGTGTGCACGTGTATCACGTGTTGTTCGTGCTTGTTATTAGAAGTTGCGTTCAGATGCAACGCCAAGACATTGCAAATATACACGTCAACGATAGCTAAACTCAAATCATTAGTTCCCTTACTTTATGTGGGTAGTATATATTGTTGTTACGCCCTGACCTCAATTTCTTTATTCGGCATTAATGTAAGTTGTTAGTTACACAGACTGATCGAACATTTTTTTCGGACTTGAAAAGTAAGCACCAAAGATTCATTTTTCTGACACGGCGACATGGTAGATTTTCTGCTCCACTGACGATTCAATATATTCTCCTTAAGAGGTAGCACATGGCCAGGGTGAGGTGAGGTGAAGCGAGGCCAGACGAGACGAATCGAGACAAGACGAGACGTGCATGCACGAGTGTGTGTGCACGTGTGTCAATGTACCAGTCCGGGCTGATGCAGATTTTAGTGCTAGTCCACTGAGATACCATGCCGCAGTTTAACATGAATACCCTATTCAGACACAGTATACTGACTCCAAGACAAACAGTCCTTGTTAAGCTCCTTAATGCCGAGCGCCAGGAAGGGCAACAACAAGTACCATTTTTTAACGTATTTTGGTATAATGCGGGCGGGGATCTTATCGCGGACCTTCCGCAATCCAGGCTCAATAAGTTAACTTTAAACACAAAATTTAAACCTTAAACCTTCCATCAGACAATACGTGAATGATCACTGGCAACAAATTGGAATACCAAGATTTTGAATAAGCTCCATGCAATCATGCAACTTCTTTGAGGTCCCACCAATTCTGTTCTTTATCGACATGATGACGTTGTATTACAGCCGTGCCGTATTGGCCACAGTTATTATACACATTCATTTTTATTGGAGGGTGAAGATCCACCTTTTTGTATCCCCTGCAATAGTCCAATTACTATCAAGCACATTTTGCTTGATTGTGTTGATTTTGCACTCATCAGACAACGCTTTTATGAAAATGTTCATACCTTATCTGAACTTTTTATTTACAGTTTCTAATCAGTTGATATTAGCATATTTAAAAGAAATCAAACTGTATGTCAAAATCTAGATTTTTATCTGAACAATCAGTTTTTACCCTTGAATGTGATATTAACTGAGGTTTTAGTGATTTTCAGCATCAAGACTTCAAGACTTCAAGACTCTTTTATTCTGTAATAAAGGCCTCCAGCCCAGAGTACATGTGTATATAATTAAGTCACAACAATTTCAAGTTACAAACAACAATTACAATCATTAAGAAGAGATCCCTTTAACCTATGAGATAAACCTGCCTTGCCTGCGTGCATTTAACAATATAAAGTGCTAAGGATTCTGACAAAGAATTATCTGTCATAACTTTCTCAAATTTGTCGAGAGTACAAAGATTACTAGTACAAATACTTGGCAAAAGCATATTTCTGAATTTGTTATACAAGTAACATGATGTAATAAAATGAACTTCATCCTCCACAATTGATACACTCATATTATCAAAACAATATTTACATACTCTATCCTCTCTAGCAACTCCTCCCCACCGCCCAATTTCAACAGCCAGTTTGTGGTTACCACACCTGAATCGACTAAGAACAATTCTTAAATTTTTACTCTTCATATTGTGCAAATACCTTTCAGGCTCCAACACTGATTTGATAATAGAATAATTATAAAGCTTACTTGTTTCACTTATAGATAGTGCCCATGTTTGTTTCCAACAATCCTGCAACCTTTCCCTACAAATTCTAAGGAAATGGGTTATGTCACCAACACCCTGTTCAAACCAAACTAGACCAAATCCAAGTCTGTTCAACAGATATTTTATTCTAGTTGCCCATGTGGCTCTACCAGCCCCATCTAACTGATATAACATCAGATAGCAAGCCTTAGGATACCTATTTGTGGACATGTTTAATATTTTCAGCCAATACTTAATTGAATTGAACATGGTTGTTACATGTAATGGATACCGTCCTAGCTCCCCATACAAGACTGCTGCTGGAGTGTTTGAATTAACATGGAGAACTTTTCTAAGAAATTTGCAGTGCACATTTTCTATAACTTGGACACTTTCAAATCCCCAAACACATGATGCATAACATAAGACTGGAGAAACCATCCTATCAAATAGAAACAAGGACTCTTTAATGTTAAGCTTAGACTTTTTCAAGAATCCAAACAAAATAAACAGTGCTTTTTCTCCTTGTTGTGCCAGGGTACTTCTTGCCATTGGTCCATGTGGTCAGATAAGACATTTTCTCGCCGCGAATAGCTGCAAGATTGCTGATGCGGCGTTAAGCAAAAATTACTCACCCACTCACTCCGCAATCCAGGCTCTACTACAAGACCAAGGAGGTGATCGTCACATGTGAAGAGTCAGGAACCGAAAACGACAAAAGATCCATCATGAGAACCACAATGGTCAAGTACCACCGAACGACTCCTGCTCGTGGACACAAGGACAGTATAGATTACACGTTGGTAAATGTTAGACCACTCGACCTTCGTCCCATTAAGATCCAGGATGGAATATAGATCTTCAGCAACCCATGTTTGCCTTAAAAGGCATCTATGCTTGTAAGAGGTGACTAAATGGATCGGGTGGTCAGACTCGCTGACTTGGTTGATGCATGTCATCGTATCCCATTTGCGTGGATCGATGTTCATTATGTTAATCACTGGATTGTCTGGTCCGGACTCGATTATTTACAGACCGCCGTCACAAAGTTGGCATAGTGCGGCGTTAAAAAACAAACAAACAAACAAACAAACTAAAAAAGCATACTTATTGCGGTCTATTTCGAAGATCATCTGCAGGTTTAGGACTTCATTGCAATAGCAAACGCATAGCTTGAGTGCGGCGTTAAACAACAGACAAAAAACAACATCGCAATGGCATGGTAACGTAAAGTTGCCTTGCTGCCACCACCATCTGTCGACCTCACGTAAGCATTTGGCGGCAAGACGTTCATGGAGGCGTCGGTACAGACGTCTTGGTCATTCCAGGTTAAAACTGGAAGTTGATGAAAATCGTCTGAGACCTCCCATTTCGGGCTGACACGACGTCATAAAAATGGAATAATATTCAAAAGCAACGTTATGTACCATCTCTAAAAGACCCGTTAATATCCGGGTAGAATAGGTCTTCAGCAACCCATGCTTGCCATAAAAGGCGACTATGCTTGTAAGAGGAGACTAACGGGTTCGTGTGGTCAGAAACGCTGACTTGGTTGATGTATGTCATCGTTTCCCAATATAGTGGATCGATGCTTAGGATGTCAATCACTGGATTGTCTGGTCTGGACTCGATTATTTACAGACCGCCGTCATATAGCTGGAATATTGCTGTGTGCGGCGTTTAACAACAAACGTGAACAACGTTAAACAGTACTCACCTGTTCAATGATCAAACAATAATATTTTAAAAAGCTCAATTAACTGCCGAAGGCATTATTACACACGCTCCATTGCAATCATAATGTACTAATTAACGCATTCTTTGAATATGTCAATATGCAGTAAAACACGTGTGGCATAAATTTGTCTTACCGGTTCACTGGTGCGGTAAGTAGATGTACGGTAGACATACGGTACAATTTCAGTCATGCGTGACTTTATTTATCCCTATCTGATCATCAACTCATGACCAAGTAGACACATTTTATTGATGTACTGTACTGTAAAGGCGACGTTTCGGTACGTTACGATACGTTTACAGTAATTAAATTGTGTCTACTTTGTCATCTGTCAACTTCTAAGTAATGCCTATCAAACAATTTAATCTCGAGAGGGGGAGAGAGAGAGAGCATTGGTTTTAACGTCCAATCGGGACCAACAGGGATTCGAACCCACGATCATTGGTTGCTGGCAAGCCTAATGGGCGGCGCCTTAAACGATTGGGCCATCTGTACATTGTCCCCGCATTGTCAGGAGATCTAAGGAGTATTGTAAAAGTGTAACGGTAAAAAATAACGCGAAAAACTGGATATGGTTTACTGTCTGGATTTACTAAATTTCATTACATTTTGTTCCAAAATGGTCAAGTAATTGCCAAATTTGACTGTTGTGGTGCCACTACTTACTACACATTTACCAAATTTTGTAACATTTTGAACGACAAAGATTGAATTATGGCCAAAAATATAAGATTCGAACAATGCAGGTGTCAACCTCTGTCGAAACAAGCATAGCCAGTTTCAGCTTCATTTGACCTGTGGTTTCTGAAGACAAATGGAATGGGATTTAACTGACTATAAAGTTGAGTTTCCACCCTTAACGAACTTGGCGGGAATTTCTGAGTTATGTTTTGGCTGGCCTGACGAGTCCATGCATGGTCCAATCAAAATTCGTGTAACGAAATCGACATTTGGTATGCACGCAACATGGCGACTGTCGTGCAATTTTCGGTCGATTGCAGGATGTGCAAATCTTGTTAACTGTCAACTAGGCATCGACAGGTATTTTCAAAATCTTTTCATGTTTTCATAAGTTTGCTCAAGCGACTTGATACACTTTGCGAGGTAAAACCCGCTTTGGTTCGGTCTTATTACCTTGATTATCGATCATATTTTCATCACTCGGCGACGCCATTTTGAGTGTAACAAATGCAAGTGATATGAGAGTTGGAATCTGATTGGTCAATAGGCGGCACATGGAAGGGACATAACTCGTAATAGCCGCTGGTGTCGCTGCAATCGAGCAACGAATTTCCAGCCCAGTTGGGAGAGCCTAGACTCTTACAGTCTATTAACTCTCTTGCCTGCGGAAGATGAATTGACAAAGAAATCCAAATACTTCATGTATGAAATTTCATGTGATACAATATACAAGATACAAGATACAAATGAGATCAGGCCTAAAGACCCGCAGTACAAATATAGTTGAAATGTTGTCTAATGAGAGCTACAAAGAGTTTACAATTCTTCCCGTATTTTAAATACACATATGATATATATGCATGTTTAATAAGAGAAATTGAATTACAAATTGAACAAATAGATCTAATGTTGTGATACATATTGTCCTTTATCATAATGGGTAGGCCAAGGCTCGCTAAATACAATGTTTATTCCTAATGCAGGATATTTACCATCCCCAAACACACTCGCGTGATAACCTCTATATCTTTTTGGGAGTAACACATTCCTTATGCGGTTATATAAGACACAGTGATACAAAATATGATTTTCATCTTCGGGCAGTTTACATATTTTACATAAAGCATCATTATTATTTAACTCTCAAAGTCCTTTACTAACTTACATTTATGGTACTTGTAGCAATGACCGAGTAAAGCTAAGATTCCATGTGGCTGTAGCCCATGATGCGTAGTCCTTGATGCGTACAGAATACCTTTTACTTAATTTAAAGAAATGTTTCCATGTGCCCGTAATGCGTAATGCGTAGTGCATAATACGTAGTGCTTAATGTCAATAACGCTCAAGCGAGCATTCCAAAACGATGATGCGTAGTCCGTGATGCGTACAGAATACCTTTTACTTAATTTAAAGAAATGTTTCCTTGTGCCCGTAATGCGTAATGCGTAATGCGTAGTGCATAATACGTAGTGCGTAATATGTAGTGCGTAATGTCAAGAACCCTCAAGCGAGCATTCCAAAACGATGATGCGTAGTCCGTGATGCGTACAGAATACCTTTTACTTAATTTAAAGTAATGTTTCCTTGTGCCCGTAATGCGTAATGCGTAATGCGTAATGCGTAGTGCATAATACGTAGTGCGTAATATGTAGTGCGTAATGTCAAGAACCCTCAAGCGAGCATTCCAAAACGATGATGCGTAGTCCGTGATGCGTACAGAATACCTTTTACCTAATTTAAAGTAATGTTTCCTTGTGCCCGTAATGCGTAATGCGTAGTGCATAATACGTAGTGCGTAATATGTAGTGCATAATGTCAAGAACGCTCAAGCGAGCATTCCAAAACGATGATGCATAGCCCGTGATGCGTACAGAATACCTTTTATTAATTTAAAGAAATGTTTCCATGTTTCCGTAATGCGTAATGCGTAATGCGTAGAGCATAATACGTAGTGCTTAATGTCAATAACGCTCAAGCGAGCATTCCAAAACGATGATGCGTAGTCCGTGATGAGTACAGAATACCTTTTATTAATTTAAAGAAATGTTTCCATGTTTCCGTAATGCGTAATGCGTAGTGCATAATACGTAGTGCTTAATGTCAAGATATTTATGGTACGTTACCGTCTTTATCTTCACATTATCCAGTGTCCATAATTCATACTAAGTTATTATCACTCCATTTCTAAATACGTGCAACATCTGATTTATCAAGATTTACCCACAATCCCCATGTCAAACCCCATGTTTCTATTATTCTTCGTCAGTCTTGTCATGGCGCTAGTTTCGATTCAAGAATGCTGGATTCACGAATTCGGTTGCTGTTTGTCAGAAAAGGCACAAGGAAACGCAAGTGAATTTTGAAAGCATTCGGGACTTTGAACCATGGTCGATTGTTAAGCTGCGTCTTCGCGACCCATTATACCTATACTGAACAACAACAGTTCCTGTGACATTGAATAAGATTAAATGCAAAGTTATGTCTTTTACCAAATTTCGGTTTGCAACAGATAAAAGACTCCTGTAAATGTTCAAATGGTTGAATTTGCCATACTGACTTCAGAAAATGCGTGATTTAATAAAAAAACCATGAACATGCCAAAATGTCAATTTACAAATCAATAGCGTGTGTGTCCACCTCTGGTTGCGATGCAAGCAACACATCTTCATCTCATGGAATGGACCAGGCGTCGCACAAAGTCCTGTGGGATATCTGTCCATATCTGCTGGAGCATGTTTCGAAGTTCCTGGAGTGTCTGTGGAACACGTGGTTGGCGTCGAAGGCGCCGATCCAGCTCATCCCACATGTGCTCGATTGCTGAGAGATCAGGGGTGCGAGCCGGCCAGGGGATGACATTCACGTTTTTTTGTTGAAAAGGAATCCTGAACAAGTCGAGCAATTTGAGGCCGGGAGTTGTCATGTTGAAAGGTAATGCCTGGGCCAGGACGACGCAAAAACAGTAGAACAATAGGGCCGACGATCACGTCGCGGTAGCACTGTCCATTGAGATTTCCCTCTACCACTATCAAATGGGTCCTCTGTCTTGCTGTAATCCCACCCCATACCATAACGCTGCCGCCCCCAAACCGATCTTCTTCCATGACACAATGATTGACGTAACGTTCACCTCGACGTCGGTACACTCGAATCCGTCCATCGCTGTGGCTTAGGTGAAAACGAGACTCGTCAGTGAATAGAACTTGTCCCCACTGCTTGGCCGTCAAGCGTAGACGCTGTCTGCACCACTGTAGACGTACTTGAAGGTGGTTTCCTGTCGAAAATGGGACGTCTGGTGGGTCTTCTGGCGACAATCCCTGAAAATCTGAGGCGGCGACGTACGGTTTATGAAGATATTCGTCAAAGGCCAGGGATGCTTCTTGCAGGCACTGTTGCTGGCTGGAGTCGATTTTGTAGGTGTGTTGTTCGAATCCAGTTGTCTTGTCGATTATTGGTTACGCGTGGCCTGCCATTCCGAGGATGGCCTCTGACTACATTCGTCTGTTGCCAACGTTGCCATAAACACGAAATGGTGTTTCTGTGGACGTTAAATTATCTTGCAACGTTGACTCGATCCTGCTTCGAGCATACGCAGACGCTCATTTTCGCACAGGCGTGGCATTTCTTAATGTTGAAAAATTGCGTACTTTTGTTGTTTTTCTGAGTGGTTGTCAGCACGAAGCTAAACAATGCAATGGAATCCCGTTAACGAACATGTTTTTATACCCATTCTTGGGTAGTGAAATGCATGGAGCGTGCATAAAAGTCAACTTTGGCATGGAATGCATGCTTTTCTGTAGCAGTTGCGTTTTTGTGACTTGATTCCATACATGTACTACAATATTGAAAACCAAACTTTACTTGTTTGAAAAATACACTAAGATATTGGCGTCACAGGAACTTGGTTGTTGAGTATATATTTGTGTCACCTTTTGGCCGTTAACATTAAATTTGGATACAGACTAACGTTACAAAACGATTGACAGTGCGAAATAAGAAATGAAAGCGCTTGATAACGTTGTCTTATCACATATATTTCCGGTTTCGAACTTCGACGCTTAGAAAGTGTCCCAAAAGTACCCAAAGATTCTTCCATTTTCGTATAAATTTGCCAGGTGTGGTTTGCTCAAACTTTGGTTTGGATTTCGCGTTTTTTAGTATTTGTTATGATATGAGTCATTATTTATGGCGTTTGTATTTATTAATGTACAACGACAATTGGGAAATATCTTACATAGATTAAATTTTAGTTTCAAATTTCGATAATTTGATACATGCGAGTGTTTGCAGTTGAGCTTTTCTGCCCAGTGTCGGCTATTTAAATGGTACCAGTCGGTGCTACCTGCTGTGTTATGAATCAAACAATAAAAATAGCTGGTTATTGTAACAGCTTGAATAGACTAGGACATCCACGAGAGAAGATGTATGCCATTTACCCAGCGCAATGTTCTCATTGGATAGTACACATAGTGGCAGCGCGAGGGACTTACTGGGGATGTGGAAGTGAATAAATAGGCATTTGGTCTTCAAGTGCAAGGTGACATTTCAGACTTCTGAGGAACGGTGATGAAACAGTGTTTTTCACGTTTGGGAAATAATACATTGACACAACAATAGGAGGGAGAAACGTCTGCTGCTACGCGCTGAGTGATTTGTAAGTATTGCACCTCACAGGCGGGTCCACAGACCTTAAACAATAGCCTAATTATCACTGCAAAACAAATAACTACAACTTTGTAGATATGTCTTGTCGCAAGGCACTTAATATGCCACTAAAAAGGTTAAGGACCCCCCGATTATTGCCTATTACTACAGCATGACAAACCATAGTGATATGTATGAATCGAGTAGTCCTAAACCGAGAGCCAAAAGAAAATATATTGATGTATTATGTATTTGAAAATTCAAAGAACTGTGTTGTTTTGTTTGATTATACCTATTTAACCATCACTCATTCCTGCAACAGTCTGTGAAACGTAACCTGTTTTTGGTTAATTTTGTGTAAAAATAAATTGGTTCAACAAAGAATGGATAAGAAATGGATTTTCAACCACGTGACCCCCACCATGTTTCAATGTTGTAAATTCGTGCTGGTGAAAAGCAATTATTTTTTATTTACAAAGATAAGATGTCTAAGATACCCATCAGCATTTGTGTATTATGCGAAAAATAATGACATTTATAATTTTTTGAAAGTCTTAAATCAAATTACATTTTTTTAAAAATAGTGGAGTCAGTTAGGAAAACTAGTTTCACGTCTCATCTGACAAATGCGAACGCTGAGGGTTGCAGCTGCACGATGTATGCACAGCATCAGTCCTTTGTGTTCACTAGTTAACACAAGCGGTTGCAATATCAACCCCTAGTGTTTCAGTGGCACTAGTGAACAGTTGCGGATGCAAGGCTCAGTGTTCACCTGTTTACAATATGGGTTGCAGTTGCAACCCTATGTATTCATAGTTTCATTAAGGGTTAGGTGACAACTTGTTGGTGTTGTAACAAGACATTGTGTGTATGCGTAAAGAAACCGGGATTGTTTCAAAGCCTTCTTGGGGCGGTCGGGTAGCCTAGTTAAAAGTCACGCCGAAGATCCGGGTTCGATTCCCGACATGGGTACAATGTGTGAAATCTATTTCTGGTATCCGCCACCGTGATATTGCTGGAATATTGCTAAAAGCGACGTAAAAACACACTCACTCAAATCCTTCTTATTTCCATCAGCTGTTTCCAGGTCAGGTATGATTGTACCCAGCTACACTTCAGTCTCACTTTGCGTTGGGCATGTGCAACTCGAACGTCAGTTAATTTGAATCCATCTGTAATGTACGTGTTCTCGTTCTCTCTCGGAACAAGCACTAGAGTATTGGTCTGCCCAATACGCTGATGCCGGTTGAGAACCCTTCATCTTCATCAGATCCATTCTGGGGGGCACGGGTGGCCCAGTCGTCTAAGGCGCCGCGATTCGCTGTGCAGAGTTGCGTCCCTTGGGCACGCCAGAAACCTATGATTGTGGGTTCGAATCCCGGTTCGCCCCAATTATGTTTCTAGGGTTGTCAGCACCATACTCGTGCTCGTTGGTTTCACCGAAGTGGTAAACGTCTGAGACCTGCATCACTTCGGGCTTTCCTCCCACATTAAGCTGACACGCCGTGATATAACTGGAATAATGTTAAAAGCGGCGTTAAACCCAACTCACTCACTCACTCACTCAGATCCATTCTGTCGTGATACCAGCCCGGATAATACCCCGCCGTCTCAAATCGCGTTGTGTACCATCTCTAAAAGACCCGTGAAGATCCGGGGTCGAATAGGTCTTCAGCAACCCATGCTTGCTGTAAAAGGCGACTATGCTTGTCGTAAGAGGCGACTAACGGGATCGGGTGGTCAGGCTCGCTGACTTGGTTGATGTATGTCATCGATCCCAATTGCGTGGATCGATACTCATGATATCAATCACTGGATTGTCTGGTCCCGATTGGATTATTTACAGACCGCCGTCATATAGCTGGAATATTGCTGAGTGCGGCGTTAAACAAAAGACAAAGAAAAAAAGAAATCATCTCTAAACAGAAACATCATTCATTGGTGTGACTGCAATGCCGCTGTTGACGACCACCAAACTTATGTGCCACCGTCTGACGCACGTTTGTATGTACTAATGTACAACAACAATTGGGAAATATCGTACATAGGTCTTAATATAGTTAGAATTTCGAGGATTTGATATATGAGATTTTATTTGTGCCATGTGCAACTTTGACGCGAGTTTGCTGTCCGCGTTCAGTAGCTGTATCTCGTGCAACAAATCTCGTCATTGCAAACCAGTAGATGAAATGACATGGTTCCTTAAACTATTGTTCATCGTATGTAAATATTTATAAATGAGTGAGTGAGTGAAATGGGTTTGACGCCGCTTTAATAGTATTCCAGTTATATCACGGCGTGTCAGCTTAATGTGGGAGGAAAGCCCGAAGTGATGCAGGTCTCAGACGTTTACCACTTCGGTGAAACCAACGAGCACGGGTATGGTGCTGACAACCCTAGAAACATAATTGGGGCGAACCGGGATTCGAACCCACAATCATAGGTTTCTCTGGCGTGCCCAAGGGACGCAACTCTGCACAGCGAATCGCGGCGCCTTAGATGACTGGGCCACCCGTGCCCCCATTTTTTAATGCTTAATGCCTACCTACAATGACTAATATAGAGGTATGTTTCTATTAACATGCGGCCGTCAAATCCGCTGTCTGAATCAGAGGTGGTTATTGTAATTTTATACCTCTGATTGACCAATCAGAATCGAGTTATTTCAAAATTCATGGTAGAATATGTGTTAGAAACCTATGCACAATAGATTTATGAACTAAATGATTTTAAAAAAAGTTTACAGTGCAGTAGAATGCATATATTCCTTATTGGGCGTGCTTCGTTAAGAATTGTAATGTATGTTTTTGTTGATTCACTCCCAAATTCAGAGATGTCACCCTCTTTTTAGCTCACCCGACTCAGCTTGAGTGAGCTGGTGGCATGCTCTTCCGTCGTTCCGCATTAATGATGACGGCTGTTGAAGAGGTTGTATTCCTATTTTAAAGACGACCGCCAGATTAGTCATATTGTATTTTAGTTTTATACGGACCTTGATCAATCTGATTAAAATCAGATCCTTTACTCTACACGTAGAGTTGTCATAATTAAGAGATCTCTAGTTACAAAGGGGCGGTGGGGTAGCCAAGTGGTTACAGCGTTCGCTCGTCACATCGAAGACACTGGTTCAATTCCCTACATAGGTACGGGGCGGTCGGGTAGCCTGGTGGTTAAAGCGTTCGCTCGTCACGCCGAAGACCCGGGTTCGATTCCCGACATGGGTACAATGTGTGAAGCCCATTTCTGGTGTCCTCCGCCGTGATATTGCTGGAATATTGCTAAAAGCGGCGTAAAACCATACTCACTCACTCCCTACATAGGTACACTGTGTGAAGCTCATTTCTGTTGTCCCTCGTGGGGATATTGTTGGAATATTGCTTAAAGCGGCGCAAAGCCGCACTCACACCCTAAAGCAATGCTATTTGTGACAGTGCTCTGAAAAGTAAACCAAGTTATGGATATATTGGTAATTGAATAGAAACTACATGCATTCTTATGCAAATTAGATGTTAGCGCTGGTTTCTGCTTCACAACAGTCTATTACAAGCACTGAAATATATAGCCAGACAATTAGGCAAATTATGAACATGAGCGTGCAAAGTCTAATATAATCAAAAACTGATATCAGTATTCATGACATTAACATAACACGTCAGCAATACCGTCCACCTGTTGAATGCTAGTTTATGTTTCACCAGGAAGCTGGGGCCGTGTTCATATAGATTCTATTTCTTTTTCTTCATTTGCCTAAATTACTTCTTAGCTCAGAATGTTGCTTGACATGTATCCTCCTTAGTCCTGAGAGTAACTGTAGGCGGGGCTCGTTGGGGGATTTTCCGATCTCGACCATCCGACGTAACAAATTCCATTGGGGGTCAGAGGCAAACAACCGGTGCAAATATTATCGGAATGGAAAACTGACAAATAGGTTGTGGTACCAGGGGTCTGCAAAAGGGTAAGCATGATCCTCTGCTAAGTATTCGTACTTATTGAATTTCGAGATATTTTATGCCATGCGATTCAAAAACAAACATCTGTTGGACATAAAATGAGTAATATCATTTCTTTCGTTTGAGGAACGAAATTATTTTATCCTAACGTCGGGAAGACATGGTATGTTTTACAGAGACACATCTTGATGATTCTGTTAACGCAAATGACCTGAAAATAGACCTTTATCATTCTCCTTATAGGAGGGATAGAATTGTTTTGGTGGTGGTATTATTGTATATTTCTCGGCATTGTTTTACGTTTAACTTAGGGAAGATTTAAAATCATGCAATTATGAAAATATGTTTTTCGAAGTTTTCTTGCCTCAGAAGAGATTACTATTATGTGCGTGACAGACCACCTGACATCCCTGTGTTGTATTGGGATCAACTAGAACACTCACTTGAAACTGCTCTTGCTTATACGCCTTACGTTGTTCTACTCGGTGATTTTAACGAAGATTTACTCAACAGTAACCTTAACCATATTTTAGTTAGGAAGAGTTTAGGTAATGTAATTAAAGAGCCGACACGCGTCACTCAGCATTCAGAAACTCGGCCTGACCCTAGTGTTATCAGTAACGATTGTAATTGTATAGAGTCGAGTGTTGTCGACTTCAGCACGGATATGTGACCACAAGGAACTGCATTGCCATGAAAAAATCCGATGTGAGAGAGATTCTAATTTATAAAGACGGTGACTATGCTAAGTTAAATGAATTGATTGAATCATCTGATTGGATGTGCATGTTTAATAGCTACGAGCCTGTTGATGTAATATGTGATATTTTCCTGTCCACATTTAAAAACGATATAAGCCTATGCATACCAAGCCGTGCTGTTACAATAAAGCCAAAATATATACCATGGTTTGATAGTGAACTTACGTCGAGAAGTAAGAATAAGAAATCGACTGAGAAAAAGGCTAGACGAACATGCAATGAACGCGATTTATCTAAATATAGAAAACAAAGAAATAAAGTAAATAGCTGCCAAGGAAAACTTTTATCTAAACTTAGATGAATTATTATCTAGACAAATCAAAGAAAACAGTTCTAAGTATTGGTAACTTCTATGTCACTTGATCAAAGAGTCTGGAGCCAGCACCGTAATCCCACCTCTGGTCACTAATAACAGCACTGTACCTGAAGCATCTTCTGATTTTGATAAAGCTGAAACTCTCAACGATTATTTAACGTCAGTTTCCAATGTTGATGATGAAATTAAATTATGTGAACATGAATTGGATTACACCGTTATTGAAAATCAAGCAATAACAGATCTCATAAGTCACAGATTACTAAAAAAATATATCACTGTCCATAGCCAATCCTTTACGCTTGTTATTTACTTCATCTCTTGAACAAAGCACATTCCCATCACAGTGGAAACTAGCTAATGTAATGCCTTTGTACGAAAAGGGAGATAAATCCCATCCTTCCAACTACAGTCCTATTTCACTGTTATCTTATATTGGGAAATTATTTGAAAGACTTATTTTTAAAAGAATGTACAATCATTTTCTGGAGAATAAACTACTTTCCAAATATCAATTGGGATTCATACCAAACAATTGTACTACATATCAACTAATTGAAATTTACCATCACATTTGTAATTCGCTTGATGATCATAAATACTTTTGTATGATATTCTGTGATATTTCTAAGGCATTCGAAAGGTATATTTCATAAACTTCAACAATATGGTATAACTAGTAAAGTATTAGCTTGGTGTCGTAGTTATCTGTCAAATCGTTGCCAAAAAGAATTTATTAAAGGTATTTTATCAAGCTATGAATTCACTGAAGCAGGGATCCCACAGGGCTCTGTACTGGGGCCGTTCCTATTTCTAGTGTACATAATTGATATTACTGATCAGCTTCAAAATATTACTAAGTTATTCGCCGACGATACATGTATAGGAACTTTATCCACGTTATCTCAAGACACGAAATGGACTGCACATGTTTCAATTGTTGCTAGGTCAACTGCGAAAATGGTTTCAGCTATGCGTAAGCTTAAATATAAATTAAATCGATATAATCTGTCGAAAATCTAGCTGGCATTTATAAGAGTGAGTGAGTGAGTATTGTTTTACGCCGCTTTTAGCAATATTCCAGCAATATCACGGCTTCACACATTGTACCCATGTCAGGAGTGGAACCCGGGTCTTCGGCGTGACGAGCGAACGCTTTACCACTAGGCTACCCGACCGCCCCGGCATTTATAAGACCTACTCTGGAATACTCATCGGAAGTATGGGACATCTGTTCTGCTTATAACGAAAATAAACTTGAATTAATACAACTTGACGCTGCCAGAGTTGTTACAGGTTTGACCAAATTTGCCTCGAGAGAAAGTTAATATTTCGAAACCCGTTGGCTACCACTAAAAGAAAGACGAAAAATTAAAAAAAAACTTACGACAGTGCACACAATAATAATAAATAAATGTCCCTCATATCTAAATTATTTGTTACCCCACAATAGATCAGCTGCTTCAAATTCTAACCTACGTAACAAACAGAACATGACCGTACCTTTTGCCAGAACAAGTACATTTCAGAAATCATTTATAATTGATTCTTTAAAACAATGGAATTCACAAAACGAAAATATTATAAAATAGTGTCTCTGTAGCTGAATTAAAAACAAAAAAATATCCAAATGTTATTAAATCTCCACATTATTTCAGTTATGGAAAGCGTCAAATTAATATTATCCACACAAGACTTAGACATAGATGTAGCAATCTAAATGATGACTTATTTAGGGTTAATTTGTCAGACACTATTTCTTGCTCTTGTGGTTCCCCATGCGAAAATGCTGTTCACTATTTTCTCGAATGTAATAAATAGAGGTTATCACGCGAGTGTGTTTGGTGATGGTAAATATCCTGCATTAGGAATAAACATTGTATTTAGCGAGCCTTGGCGAGCTAAATACATAGTGTTTATTCCTAATGCAGGATATTTACCATCCCCAAACACACGAGCGTGATAACCTCTTTATCATATAATGTCATTCTTAACTTTTACCGTTGAAAAAAGTATTCTCATCTCCCACAAACATTGTAAGTTTTCCTGAAATGTGCGCATTGATATATTACGTCACACAGTAAGTGATAAGTCACTTAGACTGGTTCCCGTTCGTTCAACCGGACATAGACAACAGACAATATAGTTCCATCAGAAACTTGTATTTTTAGACACTGATTATTGGCATCTGAGACTAATTATTTGATAATGAAAACAAAAACGCGTTATGAAGGGAGAATGTGCTTCAATGAACGTTTTAAAATAACTACAAAGGTTTGTTTTGGTTCAAATTTCTGCACGTGGGCAGTGTAACGGGTCATCAAGTTAGGAGGCGAAACAACGACATCAGTCAAGAGTTTCCTGGCTACTGTCTGAGTCAATTATTGCCAGACGCCGGTATTTTCGCGGTGGTGAGGGTTTCTGCTCAGGAACAACATTCACAGTGATGTTTCCCCCCATGACAGGACCTGCGAACAAAGTGTTGACACCGCCTGACACATTCACAGTCATTTCGTTTTGTGACCGAGTTGTGGAAGTCGCACATGGCGCGGCCAAGCCAAAGGTGCCGATCGGTGGGACAGGATAGCACAAGGCAGGATTGAAGGAACTGAAACTGGGTCTAGTTGTATCTGGCAGAACTCGGGAGATGTCACGATGTTGCTGTTCATTTAGTTTACTGTAATTGTTTATTGATTGCATGTTTTTGTGCCCCGAAAGCTGCATTATTTGATTGGGAGGGACGTTGCAGTCTGACAGTTTTTGAATCAGATATTTCCTTGCGCTGTGGTTTGTAAGGCGTTTGGATGTTTCGAGTGCTGCCGACTCATTCATGGATTTCATAAGTGAACACAGTTTTCTATCTCCAATTGGTTGGCGACGAAACCATGTGTTGGAATCACCATATTGTGCGTTTGGACCAAGAGTGTTTGTCGAAATGTAAAAAGGATCATTTGGTTCATTATAATCAAGCGGACGTTTTGCTGCATACACCTTGTAGATTTTAACAACACACCTATCAGGATCCTCAAGATTTTCCAACATTTTGGGAGTAACATCCCGGATATCCTTTGGATTTGTACCTGGACGTGTCTTGGTTTGTTTTTCATTGAAAGTGAGAAACTCCAACGTTTCCAACGAATCACGTTTCAACAACACATCTCCCCAACACACCCCTGAGGCCAAAGTGGACTGTGTTGTGAAACCACAATGTGTTTATGATTGCATGGGGAGAGTGTGCGCCAAACTGACCCGTTTCCCAAAGTTTATTCACTTCTTCGTCGGATAACGGATCTGATCTGTTGGGTAAGTTGCCTTTCCCTTTCTTTTTGAGAGCTATTTGTCGACATTTCAGAACTTCCCGTACTTTGCCAAACTCTGGGGAGTGGGAAAGTGTACATCCATATTCTTTTCGCTTCAAATATCTGTCAATGCTCGATATGTATGACCGAAGGGCGAACGAGCGAACTTTTTAACCACGAGGCTACCTGACCGCCCCGCTAAATATCTAATTAAATGTAATAATCGATGAGATTAACACTGTTGGTGTTGTATTTATCAATTAGTACTTTTCATTTTCTAAAACTGATTTTTTCGTTACATACATTTGATGGATTGGGTGTGTTTCTTCTCATGTATTGATGTTCATTGGCAAATTTGCATTTCCATTACCAGGCTTTGTTTTGCAACATATACAACGAATAACATTATCTGTTCTTGTTGAATCCTAATTTCATTACCATTGTCAAAAAAGCAGTGTGTTATAGATATGGATTCTATTGAAACACGCACTTCCGGCACTGGCCAAGCATTCATTATCAATTCGGTGCTTTTAATAGGTTTTACCACGCTAGAATATACTGTCTGCGATATGTGTTTATTACATACATAATACCTCTGGTCAGTCGAGTCAGAAGTCAAATTGTTATTTTAAAATATAATTCAAAGATGGTTGGCAGCTTCACACATCAGCATTTTATCAGGTCAGTCAATAATACACTCTTTTAAATAGAACTTTGTTTTCCTCGCTCATTTGTGCATATATCAACTTTTATCATATAATGAGTAGGTTTCTCGGCAGGATAAAGCCAACGGATAAAAACGATATCCGTTGGGGTCATATGCGGATAGAGATGCAAATATCAAAGGTCAAGTAGGGACTACTTTCACTGTTTATAAACAAACATGGCGTCGCCCTCGTCATTTGGCGATCGAGTCAGAATTAACCATCGGGAATCTGGATAAACTACAGGGATAATTGCTATCATTATCAAAAGAACAATCTAATATACTGAAAATCAGTGTCTAACTGTGACATAGCTAAGGCATTTTATAAGTTTTGGCAACTTTGGAGATATAAATTTCGAAACAATTTTGTGAGGGCACGAGGCCTAGCCAAGCGTGATCAGTAGCCATATCTGTGCTTGTAGACCTCTGCGGCTTGAAACCTTCTCCACAAATTAAAATAGTTGGATTTGGAACCAAATATGTTTGAATTGTTACCTTGTTTCGTTTTGTCGCTGTGTGTACATCTGACTACAGTTCTTAACGTTATGACAGACCGACGGTCAACAACGTCTTACCGTGGCCGTGACGTCTCATAGACTAGGGTAAGAGTAGCTTCCCTTTGACAAAGGGCAGTTACTCTAGCGGACAGACCGATGGATTGCCGCGAAAGGCAAATAAAAACAATTGTTGTTTTGCGTTTATGTTCCTTCGCAACTGTATAAGAAACATATTTCAGTTGGAACTATATTGGCTACTGTCACTGTCCGACTGACCCATCACTTACCCTATGACGTATTATATATTAATGCGCGCATTCCAGGAAAACTCGCAATGTTTAGGTAATGTTTGTGAGAGAGGGAAAGCAATTTTGAAGCACAGAATTAAAGAATGACATTATATGATAAAGAGGTTATCACGCTTGTGTGTTTGGGGATGGTAAATATCCTGTATTAGGAATAAACACTATGTATTTAGCTCGCCAAGGCTCGCTAAATACAATGTTTATTACTAATGCAGGATATGTACCATCCCCAAACACACTCGCGTGATAACCTCTATGTACTCGTCGCTATATGCCTGAAATAATGCCGATGCGACGTTAACGTTTAACTAACTCACTCACTCACTCACTCAATAATACACTCAAACCTCCATTAAGTTGAATGACATGCTAGTTAGCACCCTTCGGAGTGATGCTGTTAAAACTTTGACTGCAACCAAACTTAATATGTTCGTCTAAGATCTAAGAAATGAATGCTTCTTTCAACTTTTGAGCTTGATGTAACTGGTTCCTGTGTGACAGTTTGTCTTCATAAGCAGTATCCTTTTTGTTTCTTGTTTTAAGGCCTCAATAAAGCTTTCAATTTATTTGGTGGTAGACATGTGGAAAACATGTAAACATTTGGCGCATCAGCGCAAACATGATGTCAAATGGAATTACCTGTTATGACTTGTACCAGCTGTACCTGTGTTGTTTCGAGTGAAGTTGACTTGCCGTTGCATGTGTTTGTGACGTGTGCCACCGGTGGGACAGGATACGCTCACCTCTTCGATATACGCTACACCTGGTGTCATCACTACTTGATAGTTATTCATAAACACCTACACATGGATCGTACAATAGACTCTGCTTTCAGAAGAGATTTCAAATAATTTTGGAATGGGTTTTGTCGGATTTATTCACTTAAGCCATACGTAAGTGTTATGCCAAATTTCAAAATGTTTAAGATATCTAGCTGCACATCGTTGGTGTCATTTCCATTTCATCAATGACCAAGTGAAATGGTGAAACATGGGGACGGTCGGGTGGCCTTGTGGCAAAAGCGTTCGCCCGCCATGCCGAAGTCACGGGTTCGACTCCCCACATGGGTACAAAGTGTGAAGGACATTCACGGTGTCCCCGACCATTATATTCCTAGAACACTGGCGTAGAATCAATACAATCTCTCACTCAGTCTTATGAATATGACAATTCTTAAAGTGTTCCCTTGCTAAGGAACTTTTCACCTCCTTGATAATCTGATCACGCAGGTATGTTGATTCTGTATGAACGTCATTTTCCCAAACTCTGACTTCAACATGCATTTTAAACACGCTCACATCAATATATGTGTAGTCTGTACTTTCCTTTCAGCATCCATCCATAGTCAGTCTTAGTCTGATCTTTCACAGTCAGACTTCCACTTGTCTAGCACCTTCTCCTGGTCCCTTATCATTCATAGTCAGACTTCCACTTGTCTAGCACCTTCTCCTGGTCCCTTATCATTCATAGTCAGACTTCCACTTGTCTAGCACTTTCTGCTGGTCTCTGATCATTCATAGTCAGACTTCCACTTATCTTGCACTTTCTCCTTGTCTCCGATAATTCATAGTCAGACTTCCACTTGTCTAGCACCTTCTGTTGTTTTCTGTACATTGTTCAATCTTCTAATACCATTTTCACTGGAAAAAACATTTTAGCGCTCCAATTTTTCCTACATACTTTCCAAAAAACGTACGGATCCTGGCCACACATAGTTTCGGTTCTGAACTAGTTTGCTTGAATGAATCTTTATCTATAACCTGTTTTATTTATTATATTATATGTTCTGTATTGCCCTCGTTAATTTTTAAGATAACAGTAGATACCATGCAACCTCACCTTTGTTAAGGCGACAATGTGGATCGGGTAGTCTTGGGTGGCTTCATTGGTTGTAGGTCATTGGTACGACGTTAATCACAATATCAGTCGTTCTGTGAAGATCCGGGTTAGATCCGAGTCTTCATGCATCAGCAAGCCGTGCTGGTTGTAAGAGACAGTTGACAGGATCGGATGGTCAGGCTCGCTGACTCGGTTAATACATGTCATCATATCCCAATTTCGTATAAAGATGCTCATGATCTCAATCGCTGTATTGTCTGATCCAGAATTGATAAGTTACCGACCACCGTCTAAGCTTGAATATTGGTGCCTGCGACGTTAACCAACAGACGTGATATCGGTCGATGGTTTGTTTGGTCAGGATTCGATCTTTTACAGCAAGTCAGGACTTAGTAACGCGTCAAGAGCTACTTCTTTAATCTGCTTGAATCAACAATATGAAAACCAATCGCCACTCAATGTTGGGTGGGACTGTCGCACTTTATTAATGTCAGAGAAAGCTTTTCACTAAATTCCAGGACAGATGTTTTCCTCGAAGAATTTAAATTATATTCTTCCTCTTCCTCTTATGCCTCTGCTAGATCCTAGAACGTATCTGTAGCTAGTTCGATCGGAAATTGTGGTTGAAATATTCTTGCTTGGGCAGGTGTTTATTCTCTGACGGTGACGTTTCATATTAGAAATATTTTAGATACTGCTGCACATATATCTTACATTTTGGTTTAAACATGAAATGCAACAGATGTTCGAATGGAAATTTGTTAAACCTATTCACATCACGTTTACTTGCCAGTAATTACATTAGATATGATACAACCATAAAAAGGAAACTAATACGATATTGACATGCACACATGGTGCATGTGTATGAAAACCTAATTTGGCCAAAATATATTTTCGCTTTGTTGGTGATACATATTAGATAAAGGCAAATTACAAGAAACATGGTGTTCGTGCTGACACTCGAATTATAAGAGGCAAACCTCAATAACAGATTGGAGAAAAAAGAGGAACGGATGCAGATCTACAGGAAGTGGACGTGACGTGGTAAGTTACTGGGTGCTATTTATTGTTGTTTAGATCTGTGGCATCGCCATCAAATAACGCTCGTTTAAAGTCTAGGTGCTTGCTCAGCATCTTCCAGGACAATCTGAAGTTGAGGTGCTTGTTTAGCATCTTGCAGGACACCTTGAAGGTGAGGTGCTTGTTTAGCATCTTCCAGGACACCTTGAAGGTGAGGTGCTTCCTTAGGATCTTCCAGGACACCTTGAAGTTGAGGTGCTTGTTTAGCATCTTCCAGGGCACATTGAAGTTGAGGTTCTTGTTTACCGTCTTCCAGGACACCTTGAAGTTGAGGTGCTTGTTTAGCATCTTCTAGGACACATTGAAGTTGAGGTTCTTGTTTACCGTCTTCCAGGACACCTTGAAGTTGAGGTGCCTGCTTACCGTCTTCCAGGACACCTTGAAGTTGAGGTGCTTGCTGACCGTCTTCCAGGACACCTTGAAGTTGAGGTGCCTGCTTAGCATCTATCAGGGCACCTTGAAGATGAGGTGCTTGCTTAGCATCTTCCAGGACACCTTGAAGTTGAGGTGCCTGCTTAGCATCTTCCTGGACACCTTGAAGTTGAGTAGCTTGCTTAGCGTCTTTCAGGACACCTTCAAGTTGAGGTGCTTGCTTAGCATCTTTCACGACACCTTGAAGTTTAGGTGCTTGCTAAGCATCTTCAACGACACCTTGAAGTTGGGTGCTTGCTTAGCATCTTCCAGGACACCTTGAAGTTGAGGTGCTTGCTTAGCATCTTCCAGGACACCTTCAAGTTGAGGTGCTTGCTTAGCATCTTCCAGAACACCTTGAAGTTGAGGTGCTTGTTTACCGTCTCCCACGACACCTTGATATGAGGTCTTTGGTTAGCGTCTTCCAGGACACCTTGAAGTTGAGGTGCTTGCTTAACATCTTCCAGGACACCTTGAAGTTGAGGTGCTTGTTTACCGTCTTCCACGACACCTTGATATGAGGTCTTTGCTTAGCGTGTTCCAGGACACCTTGAAGTTGAGGTGCTTGCTTAGCATCTTCCAGGACACCTTCAAGTTGAGGTGTTTGCTTAGCATCTTCCAGGACACCTTGAAGTTGAGGTGCTTGCTTAGCATCTTCCAGGACACCTTGAAGTTTAGGTGCTTGTTTAGCATCTTCCAGAACACCTTGAAGTTGAGGTGCTTGTTTACCGTCTTCCACGACACCTTGATATGAGGTCTTTGCTTAGCGTCTTCCAGGACACTTTGAAGTTGAGGTGCTTGCTTAACATCTCCCAGGACACCTTGAAGTTGAGGTGCTTGTTTACCGTCTTCCACGACACCTTGATATGAGGTCTTTGCTTAGCGTGTTCCAGGACACCTTGAAGTTGAGGTGCTTGCTTAGCATCTTCCAGGACACTTTCAAGTTGAGGTGTTTGCTTAGCATCTTCCAGGACACCTTGAAGTTGAGGTGCTTGCTTAGCATCTTCCAGGACACCTTGAAGTTTAGGTGCTTGTTTAGCATCTTCCAGAACACCTTGAAGTTGAGGTGCTTGTTTAGCATCTTCCACGATACCTTGAAGTTGAGGTGCTTGTTTACCGTCTTCCACGACACCTTGAAGTTGAGGTCTTTGCTTAGCGTGTTCCAGGACACCTTGAAGTTGAGGTGCTTGCTTCGCATCTTCCAGGACACCTTGAGGTTGAGGTTCTTGCTTAGCGTCTTCCAGGACACATTGAAGTTGAGGTGCCTGCTTCGCATCTTCCAGGACACCTTGAAGTTGAGGTGTTTGCTTAGCGTCTTCCAGGACACCTTGAAGTTTAGGTGTTTGCTTAGCGTCTTCCAGGATACCTTGAAGTTGAGGTGCTTGCTTAGGATCTTCCAGGACACCTTGAATTTGAGGTCCTTGATTAGCATCTTCCAGGGTACCTTGAATTTGAGGAGCTTACTTAGCATCTTCCAGGACACCTTGAAGTTAAGGTGCTTGCTTAGCATCTTCCAGGACACCTTGAAGTCAAGGTGCTTGCTTAGCGTCTTACAGGACACCTTGAAGTTGAGGTGCTTGCTTAGCGTGTTCCAGGACACCTTGAAGTTGAGGTGCTTGCTCAGCATCTTCCAGGACACCTTGAAGTTGAGGTGCTTGCTTAGCATCTTCCAGAACACCTTGAGGTTGAGGTGCTTGCTTAGCGTCTTCCAGGACACCTTGAAGTTGAGGTGCTTGCTTAGCATCTTCCAGGACACCTTGAAGTTGAGGTGCTTGCTTAGCATCTTCCAGGACACCTTGAAGTTGAGGTTCTTGTTTACCGTGTTGCAGGACACCTTGAAGTTGAGGTGCTTGCTTAGCATCTTCCTGGACAACTTGAAGTTGAGGTTCTTGTTTAGCGTCTTCCGGGTCACCTTGAAGTTGAGGTGCTTGCTGACCGTCTTCCAGGACACCTTGAAGTTGAGGTGCCTGCTTAGCATCTATCAGGGCACCTTGAAGATGAGGTGCTTGCTTAGCATCTTCCAGGACACCTTGAAGTTGAGGTGCCTGCTTAGCATCTTCCTGGACACCTTGAAGTTGAGTAGCTTGCTTAGCGTCTTTCAGGACACCTTCAAGTTGAGGTGCTTGCTTAGCATCTTTCACGACACCTTGAAGTTTAGGTGCTTGCTTAGCATCTTCAACGACACCTTGAAGTTGGGTGCTTGCTTAGCATCTTCCAGGACACCTTGAAGTTGAGGTGCTTGCTTAGCATCTTCCAGGACACCTTCAAGTTGAGGTGCTTGCTTAGCATCTTCCAGAACACCTTGAAGTTGAGGTGCTTGTTTACCGTCTCCCACGACACCTTGATATGAGGTCTTTGGTTAGCGTCTTCCAGGACACCTTGAAGTTGAGGTGCTTGCTTAACATCTTCCAGGACACCTTGAAGTTGAGGTGCTTGTTTACCGTCTTCCACGACACCTTGATATGAGGTCTTTGCTTAGCGTGTTCCAGGACACCTTGAAGTTGAGGTGCTTGCTTAGCATCTTCCAGGACACCTTCAAGTTGAGGTGTTTGCTTAGCATCTTCCAGGACACCTTGAAGTTGAGGTGCTTGCTTAGCATCTTCCAGGACACCTTGAAGTTTAGGTGCTTGTTTAGCATCTTCCAGAACACCTTGAAGTTGAGGTGCTTGTTTACCGTCTTCCACGACACCTTGATATGAGGTCTTTGCTTAGCGTCTTCCAGGACACTTTGAAGTTGAGGTGCTTGCTTAACATCTCCCAGGACACCTTGAAGTTGAGGTGCTTGTTTACCGTCTTCCACGACACCTTGATATGAGGTCTTTGCTTAGCGTGTTCCAGGACACCTTGAAGTTGAGGTGCTTGCTTAGCATCTTCCAGGACACTTTCAAGTTGAGGTGTTTGCTTAGCATCTTCCAGGACACCTTGAAGTTGAGGTGCTTGCTTAGCATCTTCCAGGACACCTTGAAGTTTAGGTGCTTGTTTAGCATCTTCCAGAACACCTTGAAGTTGAGGTGCTTGTTTAGCATCTTCCACGATACCTTGAAGTTGAGGTGCTTGTTTACCGTCTTCCACGACACCTTGAAGTTGAGGTCTTTGCTTAGCGTGTTCCAGGACACCTTGAAGTTGAGGTGCTTGCTTCGCATCTTCCAGGACACCTTGAGGTTGAGGTTCTTGCTTAGCGTCTTCCAGGACACATTGAAGTTGAGGTGCCTGCTTCGCATCTTCCAGGACACCTTGAAGTTGAGGTGTTTGCTTAGCGTCTTCCAGGACACCTTGAAGTTTAGGTGTTTGCTTAGCGTCTTCCAGGATACCTTGAAGTTTAGGTGCTTGTTTAGCATCTTCCAGAACACCTTGAAGTTGAGGTGCTTGTTTACCGTCTTCCACGACACCTTGATATGAGGTCTTTGCTTAGCGTCTTCCAGGACACTTTGAAGTTGAGGTGCTTGCTTAACATCTCCCAGGACACCTTGAAGTTGAGGTGCTTGTTTACCGTCTTCCACGACACCTTGATATGAGGTCTTTGCTTAGCGTGTTCCAGGACACCTTGAAGTTGAGGTGCTTGCTTAGCATCTTCCAGGACACTTTCAAGTTGAGGTGTTTGCTTAGCATCTTCCAGGACACCTTGAAGTTGAGGTGCTTGCTTAGCATCTTCCAGGACACCTTGAAGTTTAGGTGCTTGTTTAGCATCTTCCAGAACACCTTGAAGTTGAGGTGCTTGTTTAGCATCTTCCACGATACCTTGAAGTTGAGGTGCTTGTTTACCGTCTTCCACGACACCTTGAAGTTGAGGTCTTTGCTTAGCGTGTTCCAGGACACCTTGAAGTTGAGGTGCTTGCTTCGCATCTTCCAGGACACCTTGAGGTTGAGGTTCTTGCTTAGCGTCTTCCAGGACACATTGAAGTTGAGGTGCCTGCTTCGCATCTTCCAGGACACCTTGAAGTTGAGGTGTTTGCTTAGCGTCTTCCAGGACACCTTGAAGTTTAGGTGTTTGCTTAGCGTCTTCCAGGATACCTTGAAGTTGAGGTGCTTGCTTAGGATCTTCCAGGACACCTTGAATTTGAGGTCCTTGATTAGCATCTTCCAGGGTACCTTGAATTTGAGGAGCTTACTTAGCATCTTCCAGGACACCTTGAAGTTAAGGTGCTTGCTTAGCATCTTCCAGGACACCTTGAAGTCAAGGTGCTTGCTTAGCGTCTTACAGGACACCTTGAAGTTGAGGTGCTTGCTTAGCGTGTTCCAGGACACCTTGAAGTTGAGGTGCTTGCTCAGCATCTTCCAGGACACCTTGAAGTTGAGGTGCTTGCTTAGCATCTTCCAGAACACCTTGAGGTTGAGGTGCTTGCTTAGCGTCTTCCAGGACACCTTGAAGTTGAGGTGCTTGCTTAGCATCTTCCAGGACACCTTGAAGTTGAGGTGCTTGCTTAGCATCTTCCAGGACACCTTGAAGTTGAGGTTCTTGTTTACCGTGTTGCAGGACACCTTGAAGTTGAGGTGCTTGCTTAGCATCTTCCTGGACAACTTGAAGTTGAGGTTCTTGTTTAGCGTCTTCCGGGTCACCTTGAAGTTGAGGTGCTTGCTTAGCGTCTTCCAGGTCACCTTGAAGTTGAAGTGCTTGCTTAGCATCTTCCTGGACACCTTGAAGTTGAGATTCTTGTTTAGCGTCTTCCAGGACACCTTGAATTTGAGGTTCTTGTTTACCGTCTTCCAGGACACCTTGAAGTTGAGGTGCTTGCTTAGCGTTTTCTAGGACACCTTGAAGTTGAGGTGCTTGCTTAGCATCTTCCAGGACACCTTGAAGTTGGGGTGCTTGCTTAGCATCTTCCAGGACACCTTGAAGTTGAGGTGCTTGCTTAGCATCATCAAAGGCACCTTTAAGTTGAGGAGGTTGCTCCGCGTCTCCAAAATAAGGTTGTGGAATTAATATCTTCAGTTATCATTGAAGTTTAAGTTTCTTGTGAAGAAAAGGTGTCCCTAGTTTTGATGGAGATGGACAATTTAGTTCAAAATCCTCGAATAACCGTTTTGTTCCATGGGCACGGATCACCACGTGGCCGACTTTGTTATGTGATGCTACAAGAAACTCACAGAGTTTTTATTAAACGCCAAACTCAACAGTATTCCATCTACTGGACAACAAATGTATTCTGGAGCCCACTTGGATGTTCCTGAATTAACGATGTTTTCGTCAAATGAAATATGATCGCTGAGACTGACAAGGTCTCCATGCCTTGAAAATACTTTGAAGCCCTAAGAACTTTCTGCAATCTGGAATTGGAAATTATCTGGTGACAATTTAGTACCTTGATGACAATGCACAAACTGAATTTAAAATTAATTGTAAACTAAATAACCGACGAAAACCGACGAGATTTATGCCAATGGCACAGCTTAATTTCAGAACGTGTGTTTTTCTTGAGGACTGAAACGCCTTTCGTCCCCTGACACATCTGCCAAATACTACGATGTGACTGGAGCAAGTACCAGGAGCAGAGCGGCCAATCGTACACAATAATGTCTTGTTGAGGCTACTCCTCAATGCCTTGTTCCTGTATGATGATGAAATATCTTCCATTTTGGAATGAAGACCTCACCTGTGGCGCCAGCGTTTTGGTGATCGCATCTCAAATCAAGCACCTGTCTCAGCTACATTCCAGTTGTATGATCAACGTTTTACAACAATCAAGGCCCCAGGAAAGCTTTCATAAAGTTATATACAATTGGGATCGATGACATGCATCAACCAAGTCAGCGAGCCTGAGAACCCGCTCTCGCGAGTCGCCTCTTCTCGCAACGTCAAAATATGTTCTGTTATGTTATGTAGAATGCAATGCCTGGAAATATTAATATCAGGTATATACATGAAACAAAGTATCAATATTCAGAGTTGCGTCTCTGTACGTACATCTGTCTACATACCTATCTCCTATGGAAATGATACACTGAATAATATGATACAGAATATGCTGCAGCTTCGTGTTTGTTTGTTTGTTGTTTAACGCCGCACTCAGCAATATTCCAGCTATATGACGGCGGTCTGTAAATAGCCGAATTTAGATCAGACAGTCCGGTGATTGACATCAAGAGCAACGATTTAAGAATTTTAGGATACGATGACATGCTTCAACCAAGTCAGCGAACCTAACCACACGATCCCGTCGGTCGCCTATTACGACAAGCATTGGTTGCTGAAGAGCTATTCTAACCCGGATCTTCACGGGTCCTGCAGCTTTTTGGTGGAGGTTACATGAGACTGTATGTGACAATATCACTGGGAGGTGTGCGTGTGCGTGCGTGCGTGCGTGTTTGAGAATGCGTTTTGTCCGTCCTTCACGTTGCATTTCCGGAGCATAAATCTATAGACCGTTCAATATTTCTTGACTAAACTTTGCACACACATATAGAGGCGTTTCGAACTTTATTAATTGTAATCAGCTCTTGATTCTGCGTCATATACTCTTTGGGACAAGACCCAGGCGAGTTTTTGTGGACAAGGGCTTGAGTCTTGCTCTCAATGGTTTTTGGTTTTGGTTTGGTTTGTTGTTTTACGCCGCACTCAGCAATATTCCAGCTATATGACGGCGGTCTGTAAAAATAATCAAGTTTTGACCAGACAGTCCAGTGATTGATATCATGAGCATCGATCCACGCAATTGGGATCGATGACATACATCAACCAAGTCAGCGAGCCTGACCACCCGATCCCGTTAGTCGCCTTTTACGACAAGCATAGTCGCCTTTTACGGCAAGTATGGGTTGCTGAAGACCTATTCTACCCTGGAATCTTCACGGGTCTAAACACATGGTATTGATATTGAATCATATTAAGGGTTCGATGTTGAGCATAGATATCTTACGAATACGGTTAGGTGAGGTGAAATGGGGATTAACGTCGCGTCCAAGATTATTGCACTTATATAGCGACGTGCATGCACGTGTGTGTATTTGTGTGGCTGCTTGTACTAGTCGGACTGATGCCGATTTATAGTGCTAGCACACTGAGATACCATGCCGCAGTTTAACATGAATACCCCCTTCAGACACATTTTACTGACTCCGAGCCGACCAGTCCTTGTTTAAGCCCCTTAATGCCGAGCGCCAGACTGGATAACAACAAGTACCATCTTTTTACGTCTTTTGGTAGGACGCAGCCGGGGATCGAACCCCAGACTTTCCGCTCTCCGGGCGGACGCTCTACCACTAGACCACGGAGGCGGTCCCTTACGAATATGGAAAGGGTTTTGTCGTTATTATTATTTTGAAACATTTTATGTTTGTTTACTTTACAGGTGTGAATAAGCTTTAGTACTCCCTCCTCAGTGAAACTTCCAACCTAACCCAGGGGTGACTACACAACAATGACAAAGCAAGGGAAACCGCACACTGACAAAACAGGTACACCAGGTCTCTCAATGTTTTAAAGAGCTGTCGACGAGTGGGAATTACGTGTTAGCGCCGGTCCCTACCAACATAGGGTTGTCGTAAGAAGCGATTAAATGGATAGGGTAGTTAGGCTTCGTGATAAGGTTCGTTGCATGTCATCGTTGCCAATTGCTTATAGTCGCTATATGGCTTAAAATAATGCCGATGCTATGTTAAATTTTAACTCACTCACTCATATCGATACTCATAATGTCATCACTGGATTGGGGGCGGTCGGGTAGCCCAGTGGTTAAAGCGTTCGCTCGTCACGCCAAAGACCCGGGTTCGATTCCCGACATGGGTACAATGTGTGAAGCCCATTTCCGGTGTTCCCCGCCGTGGCATTGCTGGAATATTGCTAAAAGCGGCGAAAAACCATACTCACTCACTCATCACTGGATTGTCTGGTGCGGCATTTAAAACAAGCACACACATGAACAATCTGTATTTCGCTGCTCTTACGGTGGGGTATCTGAGTGGTTCAAGCGTTCGCTCGTCACGCTGACGACCGGTTTCGATGCACTACATTGGTCCAATGTGAACATGTAAAGCCCAATTTTGTTATCCTTGACAAAAAAACCTGAAATAATTATACAACGATATTACTGGGATATTGCTGAAAGCAACGGAAGCCATACTCACGTACCATTCCTATGTTTCACAATCTCGATTCGGCTGTTCTTATCCCAGATACTGATTATTTGGTGAATTCGATAGAACCTCCGCCGGGAGAGTGGGAGATCAGTTGTTCGATCCCTAACTTTATCTCTACCTGGCAGGGGGCACGGGTGGCCCAGTCGTCTAAGGCGCCGCGATTCGCTATTCAGAGTTGCGTCCCTTCGGCACGCCAGAAACCTATGATTGTGGGTTCGAATCCCGGTTCGCCCCGATTATGTTTCTAGGTTTGTCAGCGCCATGCCCGTGCTCGTGGGTTTCACCGAAGTGGTAATCGTCTGAGACCTGCATCACTTCGGGGTTTCCTCCCACATTAAGCTGACACGCCGTGATATAACTGGAATACTGTTAAAAGCGGAAAGAGAGAGAGTCTGGTTTGGTCTTGATTATTTACAGACCGTCGTCATATAGCTGGAACATTATTGAGTGCGGCTTTAAACAACAAACAAACAAACCTGGCTTGGCACTCGGCATTAAGGGGATAAAACCCTTCCTGCAATTACCAGAAAGCAAGGATTTTAAATCAGTTACTGGCTGGTTCGGAGTCTCCACACACACACACACACACACACACACACACACACACACACACGCACACGAGCACCCACGTCGCTATATACATGATTACACATCAATACGTGATTTTAAACCTCATTTCCCCTCGCCTCGCCTCGCCTCAACTCCGATTGGCTTTGCTAGTTGGTGTTTTACTTATAACATCCTCTAACGCCAGAGCTGGGACGTATATCATACCACTGGTTCTTTATTTTCAGAAACAAGAGAAACATGGGGTCATCGAGTGGATGGCATCGTCACGTTGTTGGGATACAGTGTCGGGGAGGGAACTCTGCTCAAGTTTCCTTACCTATGCGCAAGGAATGGCGGAGGTACGGTTGGTTGGTTTGTTGTTGAACGCCGCAATCAGCAATATTCCAGCTAAATGACGGCGGTCTGTAAATAATCGAGTCTGGACCAGATGATCCAGTGATTGACATGATGAGCATCGATCAACGCAGTTGGGATCGATGACATGCATCAACCAAGTCTGACCGCCCGATCCCGTTAGTCGCCTTTTACGACAAGCATAGTCGCCTTTTACGGCAAGCATGGGTTGCTGAAGATCTATTCTAACCCGGATCTTCACGGGTCCTTACATATAAAATGTCATCTTCCCGAGGCAAGGGAGTTAACAGACTATAAAAGTTCAGAGAAAACTGGACCTTAAAGTCAGTTGATTCCCTTGTCTCGGGAAGATGCTAAAATGTATATTTACCACACAAGATAATATATGAAACCGCAATATTAATTACATTTTTCTCTACATAAGGTCACCGAACATTGACTGTGTATATCTGCTTCAAGAGAATTTGTGAAATAGCAACACCACCATTTTTTTTACAAATGTATACGCAGTCTGTTTGTCTGCAACAAATTATGCATTATATATATTAACCGATTTTGAACCTTAAAACAACATTTATCAACATTTTTATGTTTCGAACATACTTTCCACGAACCTTAGGAAACGGGCGTAAAATATCTGTTGCTGGCGTACGGATCTTAAAAAGGACATTCTTAAAAGCAGTGAAGCTTATCTACACCTCTGTAGCCTTGTCGTACGCTCACTGGGCTACAGATAAGGTTGCGATTTCGATCCTCGGGAATATATAGAAAATATTTGTCATTTAATTTTACATTTCATTACATGTTACAATCTGAACGGAAGTTATATTAATAAAATACCCAGGACATTATATAAAATCCCTGGGATATTATAACACATTATATAGCAAATATGACTTGAATATCCTGTAAAATCTGTTTATGTCCCTGTTTATGAGATTTACCCCGACTGGAGAATAATAGGATGACGTCACCGGAGGTTTATAAGTCTCAGAAATCTCTCACCGACTCTGTGTACTCTTTTCAGGAGCATTCTTGATCCCTTACCTGGTGTTTGTGGGTCTTTGTGCCGTGCCGCTGTACTTCCTGGAGGTCGTCATTGGACAATACTACCAGAAAGGGCCTGTTGAGGTGTGGAAGTTTTGTCCAGCCATGAAAGGTGATATGTACAATAAATGTATCCGTCAGAGATTTATCTAGAAGTTCATATTAAATACCCTTGGCAGGCAAATTGTGGAAAAACATTATTTTGTGGTAAATACAATTTATTTATTTATTTTTTTATTTTCATAAATTCAATACAATATGTAACGTCTCTTCCGCTTTGTTGATACTGGTGTATCAGTGCAATACCAGTGACCTCCACAAAGTCATTTTATTGGTAATAACTATATCAAAATGCTTTTGTAAATTTCACTGACATTCGGTGTGACTATCGGCATCCTGTTTGTTTGTTTGTTGTTTAACGCCGTACTCAGCAATATTACAGCTATACGACAGCGGTCTGAAAATAATCGAGTCTAGACCAGAAAATCCAGTGATTGGCATCATGAGCATCGATCCACGCAATTGGGATACTATGATATGCATCAACAAAGTCAGAGAGCCTTATCACCCGATCCCGTTAGTCGCCGCTTACGACAAGCATAGTCGCCTTTTACGGCAAGCATGGGTTGCTGAAGACCTATTCTACCCCGGATCTTCACGGGTAGATAAATCTGATTGTGCAGACATTTCCCCTACATTTGTGCTGAAGAAACAGAAGTCTCATATATCTTTTTAAGCCAATGGCAATGGAAAATACTTTTAACTGAATATACTGAATTTGATCGAGAGAAAAACCGTTGATGGAAGCAATAGAATTGCGTATAATGTTATCCGTAAGATCCGGGGTAGAATACGTCTTCAGCAACCAATGCTTGCTGTAAACGGCGACTATGCTTGTTGTTAGAGGCGACTAACGGGATCGGCATGTCAGACTCGCTGACTTGTTTGATGCATGTCATCGTATTTTAATTGCGTGGATGGATGCGCATGATGTCATTTACTTGATTGTCTGGTCCAGACGCGATTATTTACAGAGCGCCGTCATGTAGCTGGAATTGTAGCTGAAGCTTTTATTAACGTTTCGCTAACCCTAGAGTTGCGCCCCTTAACCCAGAGACGATGTTGATTGAGTGACTGAATATGGAGTTAACTCCCCTTTGTAACTCTTTTTGTGTAAAAAGATTCATTAGTGTTACGAACGAACGAAAAAACGCTGTGCTGACCTACCGAAACTTTGTAAGAAAAACGATGTTAATGTCTTGTGTAACGAATGAATGTAGGGAAGCACAGTTGTTTTTTTACGAAGCTGTGAAGCGAAGCGAGGTTTAATTGAGGCTATGAAATTTGAAAGTTTGCGATGTTTTAATATGCTTCTGTATTTCACAAAACACCTCAACATTAAAAGTTTGAACTTTGACCTTTATTCCACGTGTTTTCAATGGAAGGAAAATATTGAAAAATAACGAACATTATAGTAAAAATACCTAACTCCGGGTAATATCCATGACCTTTATTAACATTTGAAAGATATTTGAAGATTGAACTTTTGAATTTGATAACTGCAGTGCATTTCCAAAATGCACGGAAGTCAGTTACTTCACATTTATCTACTCGCTCAAATGTGTCAAGTAGATCAAGTTGATACGGCCGCTGAGATAGCAGCTTTGAAGGTTAAATTGCAATATGTGCAATAAGAGGCAGCAAAACGTGCTGAATGAGAGTGAGTGAGTGAGTGAGTTGGGATTTACGCCCCTTTTAACAGTATTCCAGTTATATCACGGCGTATCAGCTTAATCAGGGAGGAAAGACCGAAGTGATGTTTACCACTTCGGTGAAACCCACGAGCACGGGTATGGTGCTGACAAACCTAGAAACATAATCGGGGCGAACCAGGTTCGAACCCACAATCATAGGTTTCTGGCGTGCCCAAGGGACGTAACTCTGCACAGCGAATCGCGGCGCCTTAGACGACTGGGCCACCCGTGCCCCCGCTGAATTAGAGACGCTTTCTACAAAACGTGAACTTGAAATGGCCGAGGCTAGATTAGGTGTGTTAGAACAATCTGAAGATTTTGACATTAAAGAAAGCACATATGAGTATGGTAACAATTCTGTTGCTAAGGAACGTGTTGATAAATATCTGAATAGTTTAGAAAATCAGTGTGAAAGCCTTGATCAATCTGAAACAAATTTAAAAACTAGTTTCATCAGTTGAAAGTTGGTTGGTTGGTTGGTTTGCTGTTTAACGCCGCACTCAGCAATATTTCAGCTATATGACGGCGGTCTGTAAATAATCGAGTCTGGACCAGACAACCCAGTGGTTGATATCATGAGCATCGATCCACGCAATTGGGATCGATGACATGCATCAACCAAGTCAGCGAGCCTGACCACCCGATCCCGTAAGTCGCCTTTTACGACAAGCATAGTCGCCTTTTACGGCAAGCATGGGTTGCTGAAGACCTATTCTACCCCGGATCTTCACGGGTCCATCAGTTGAAAGGTTACCTACAGCAACTCTGGTTTATTGAAGCACCAGTATTTACACCAAAACAAACATGCTCAGGACAAGTTTCCATGACTGATTTATTTAAAATCTTTGCTGAACAAATGAACATTAGCAGATTGCCCCCACCTCAGCCAGGTAGGTTTGATGGAGATCCATTGACATATCCCTCATGGATTAGTGCTTTCGATATTCTCATAGAGAAGAGAAATATTCACCCTTGGGGATAACTATATGATAACTGGCACTGGACGAGAAACGGACGAATATGACCCTGTTGGTGTAAGTCATAGAATGTTGACTTACGAAGTACAAGGGAACATTTCTACGTCAATATCAATAAAGATGTACATTTCCTCATCGATTAAGGAATCTCAGTTAACACAAAGTGTTATAAGATCTCTGGAATATGATTTCCCAGAACAGGAGCGTAAAGATGGGATATCGAATGATGATACTTCTTTCCTGAAACAGATGAAAGAGGGCATAGGACAACAAGACAATGGACATTACGAAATGCCCCTTCCATTTCGAGGTAAGGTGGCACCTAAGTTGCCTAACAATATCAGTCAAGCTCAGAAACGACTGAGACAACTATAGGCTCAATTCGAGAAGAGACCATCCTTCTTCAAGGACTATCAGACTTTCATGCGAGACATGATTGATAATGGTTACGCTGAAAAATTACAAAGTGATGACTCGCGTTAACCAGCGTGGTATGTTCCACATCATGGCATGTACCGTGCATGGAAACCAGACAGGATCGATTGTAGCGCCAAGTTTCAAGGTGAATCTCTTAACGACCATCTGTCACAAGGGCCTGAACGAATGCGCTTATTGGTGTTGGGTGTAGATTACGTGAAGAGCAGTTTGCCTTCCTGTGTGACATCAAACCGATGGTTTTTTTTCCAATTTCAAGTTACAGAACCTCATAGAGACTATCTGAGAATTCTGTGGTACACAGATAGAGATTTCACTATGGAGCCGACTGAATATCGACTAAAGGTCCATCTGTTTGGTGCATCTTCCTCCCCGGGATGCGCTCATTATGGCTTGAAACAAATTCCAAATGACTTCGAATCGGAAGTTGGAGTAGAAGCTGCAGACTTTCTCAGAACAAACTTCTATGTGGATGACGGCCTAAAGCCGGTCTCGTCAGTTGCTGAAGCTGTCGAGCCTATCCAGAACACAAGGAAACTGTGCTCAAAAGTAGGCTGCATTTACACAAGTTTGTGTCGAACTCACGTGAAGTAATCACAACAGATCCTAAGGAGGATCGGTTTAAGGAACTAAAAGACTTCAGTCTAGTTCATGATGCATTACCAATCATTACCAATGGAACATTGAATCGGACGCGTTTCAGTTCAGAATTGTGCTGAACGATGTACCCCTGACTCGACGAGGAATCTTGTCAATGATCAGCTCGATCCGTGATCCCCTCGGGTTCATAGCACCCGTTGTGTTGGTTCGAAAGGAAGTTCTGCAACAGATGTGCAGAGAAGGATCAAATTGGGACGATCCCTTCCCTGATGAACTGCGATCTAACTGAGAACGTAGCGAACTGTCTCTCCTACAGTCGCTACATGTGAATCGAATTCATTTTGGAGAATTGTAAAGTGTAGAATTGCATCACTTGTCCGATGCAAGCAGCTGTGGATATGGACAATGCAGTTACATCAGACTTGTTGACCAATGCGATCAAGTGCACTGCTTCTTCGTAATTGGAAAATTACGTGACGCCCCATTGCGACAGATGGCCATTCCCAGATTAGAATTGACGGCAGCTCTTGTGTCGGTTATAATAATGCAACGTCCTAAAAGAAGAACTCCAGTCTGGAAACATTTCAGAATTCTTCTGGACGGAGAGCAAGCTGGTGCTAGGCTACATCAATAATGACTCTAAGCGCTTTTATATCTTTGTAGCTAACCATGTATCGCAGATAAGGGAGTCAACATACCCTAGTCAATGGCGATATATCCAAACTGAAAATAACCCTGCTGACGATGCGTCAAGAGGACTGTCAGCAAGACAGCTGGTAAAGTCCAAATGGTTGACAGGAACCTCATTTCTATGGGAAAAGTCAATACTAGCGATGCTTTATATGCTTCTGTAATAAGCAAAACACCAGGGCCCCGTTCCTAAAAGCGAACGTAGCGCTGCGACTGTCGTAAGCTAATGTTAAAATATGGGAGTTACGATCACCTTAGCACTGCGCTGCGACTGTCGTAAGCTAATGTTAAAATATGGGAGTTACGATCACCTTAGCGCTGCGACTGTCATAAGCTAATGTTAAAATCTGTGAGTTACGATCACCTTAGCGCTGCGACTGTCGTAAGCTAATGTTAAAATATGGGAGTTACGATCACCTTAGCGCTGCGCTGTGACTGTCTTAAGCTAATGTTATAATCTGTGAGTTACGATCACCTTAGCACTGCGACTGTCGTAAGCTAATGTTAAAATCTGTGAGTTACGATAACCTTAGCGCTGCGACTGTCTTAAGCTAATGTTAAAATCTGTGAGTTACGATCACCTTAGCACTGCGACTGTCGTAAGCTAATGTTAAAATATGGGAGTTACGATAACCTTAGCGCTGCGACTGTCGTAAGCTAATGTTAAAATCTGTGAGTTATGATCAACTTAGCGCGGCGACTGTCTTAAGCTAATGTTAAAATATGGGAGTTACGATCACCTTAGCGCTGCGACTGTCGTAAGCTAATGTTAAAATATGGGAGTTTCGATCACCTTAGCACTGCGACTGTCGTAAGCTAATGTTAAAATCTGTGAGTTACGATCACCTTAGCGCTGCGACTGTCTTAAGCTAATGTTAAAATATGGGAGTCACGATCACCTTAGCGCTGCGACTGTCGTAAGCTAATGTTAAAATATGGGAGTCACGATCACCTTAGCGCTGCGACTGTCGTAAGCTAATGTTAAAATATGGGAGTCACGATCACCTTAGCGCTGCGACTGTCGTTAGCTAATGTTAAAATATGGGAGTTACGATAAACTTAGCGCTGCGACTGTCTTAAGCTAATGTTAAAATCTGTGAGTTACGATCACCTTAGCACTGCGACTGTCGTAAGCTAATGTTAAAATATGGGAGTTACGATCACCTTAGCACTGCGACTGTCGTAAGCTAATGTTAAAATATGGGAGTTACGATCACCTTAGCGCTGCGACTGTCTTAAGCTAATGTTAAAATATGGGAGTTACGATAACCTTAGCGCTGCGACTGTCGTAAGCTAATGTTAAAATATGGGAGTTACGATCACCTTAGCGCTGCGATGTGACTGTCTTAAGCTAATGTTATAATCTGTGAGTTACGATCACCTTAGCACTGCGACTGTCGTAAGCTAATGTTAAAATATGGGACTTACGATAACCTTAGCGCTGCGACTGTCTTAAGCTAATGTTAAAATCTGTGAGTTACGATCACCTTAGCACTGCAACTGTCGTAAGCTAATGTTAAAATATGGGAGTTACGATAACCTTAGCGCTGCGACTGTCGTAAGCTAATGTTAAAATATGGGAGTTACGATCACCTTAGCGCTGCGCTGTGACTGTCTTAAGCTAATGTTATAATCTGTGAGTTACGATCACCTTAGCACTGCGACTGTCGTAAGCTAATGTTAAAATATGGGAGTTACGATAACCTTAGCGCTGCGACTGTCTTAAGCTAATGTTAAAATCTGTGAGTTACGATCACCTTAGCACTGCGACTGTCGTAAGCTAATGTTAAAATATGGGAGTTATGATAACCTTAGCGCTGCGACTGTCTTAAGCTAATGTTAAAATCTGTGAGTTACGATCAACTTAGCGCGGCGACTGTCTTAAGCTAATGTTAAAATATGGGAGTTACGATCACCTTAGCGCTGCGACTGTCGTAAGCTAATGTTAAAATATGGGAGTTACGATCACCTTAGTGCTGCGACTGTCTTAAGCTAATGTTAAAATATGGGAGTCACGATCACCTTAGCGCTGCGACTGTCGTAAGCTAATGTTAAAATATGGGAGTCACGATCACCTTAGCGCTGCGACTGTCGTAAGCTAATGTTAAAATATGGGAGTCACGATCACCTTAGCGCTGCGACTGTCGTAAGCTAATGTTAAAATATGGGAGTCACGATCACCTTAGCGCTGCGACTGTCGTAAGCTAATGTTAAAATATGGGAGTTACGATAAACTTAGCGCTGCGACTGTCGTAAGCTAATGTTAAAATCTGTGAGTTACGATCACCTTAGCACTGCGACTGTCGTAAGCTAATGTTAAAATATGGGAGTTACGATCACCTTAGCGCTGCGACTGTCGTAAGCTAATGTTAAAATATGGGAGTTACGATCACCTTAGCGCTGCGACTGTCTTAAGCTAATGTTAAAATATGGGAGTTACGATAACCTTAGCGCTGCAAATGTCGTAAGCTAATGTTAAAAAATGGGAGTTACGATAACCTTAGCACTGCGACTGTCTTAAGCTAATGTTAAAATATGGAGTTACGATCACCTTAGCGCTGCGACTGTCTTAAGCTAATGTTAAAATCTGTGAGTTATGATAACCTTAGCTCTGCGACTGTCGTAAGCTTATGTTAAAATATGGGAGTTACGATCACCTTAGCGCTGCGATCGCTTTGTGGAACGGGGCCCTGAACATTAAAAGTTTGAACTTTGATCTTTATTCCACGTGCTTTCAATGGATGGAAAATATTGAAAAATATCGAACATTTCAGGAATTTTGCTGAGTGCGGCGTTAAAGAACAAATGAAAAGCGTATAATGTATGTTACCTTAATTGTATTCAATACATGACACGTGTGTATTTTGAACAGGCCTTGGCCTGGGCACGGCGTTGGTGTCGTGGGTGTACGCCATGTACACGTCCATGTACTTCTCCTGGTATCTCTACTACTTCTTCAACTCCTTCTTCAACCCCCTGCCCTGGTCTACCTGTGGCAACCCCTGGAACACGCCCAGCTGCGTGGAGTCGACGCTGTATGGGCACCAAGGGATGAACACCACAGTGAATGGCACGGTTCCACTGCGAGCTGCCATTAACACGACACAGTCGGGTCACCTGAATGGATCCACTGCGAATGTTGCTAGTGCCTCAGAAGAATTCTGGAGGCAAGTATTTAACTATGATCTAACACATCTCTGTATAAGTAAATGTTATTTAAAACCGAAATTACAGTAACATTGTAAAGGTGCTTATTATTTCTTAAATCATGTCAGGTAAAAGTAGATATCCATAATGATCATTAACCTAAGGCATGCAGAAACAGACCCGTGAAGATCCGGAGTAGATAGGTCTTCAGGAACCAATGCCTGCCGTAGAAGGCGACTAACGGGATCGGATGGGCAGGCTAACTGACTTGGTTGATGCCTGTCATCGTATCACAATTACGTGGATCGATGCTCATGATGTCAAGCAATGGTTTTAGACTCGATTATTTACAGGCCGCCGTCATATAGCTGGTGTATGCGGCGTTGAACAACAAACAAACCAAGACCTTGTTAACAAGGAAACTCATCTGTTTCAGATATAATACACTGGACATCTCGAGTGGCCTCGATGACACAGGGTCCATTCGGTGGCCTTTGTTTGGATGTCTCACCTTCACCTATGTCACCATGTACATCATGCTGTTTAAGGGTATCCGTGTTACGGGCAAGGTAATGGCGAATTTAGGCATAGGTCAGTACATATAAAACGCCAGAGAATAACCATACTCGATTATCTAACGAACTATTGGGCGTCAAGAACAATAGCGGTGAAAATTATATGAATTGATCACTGACAAATCAGGACCCGTGAAGATCCTGTGTAGAATAGGTCTTCAGCAACCAATGTTTTTAGTAAAAGGCGAAAATGATTGTCGTAAGAGGCGACTAACGGGATCGGATGGTCAGGCTCGCTGACTTGGTTGATGCATATCATCAATTCCAATTGCGTGGATCGATGCTCATGGAATCAATTAATGGATTGTCTGGTCCAGACTCGATTACTTACAGACCGCCGCTATAAAGGTAGAATATTGCTGAGTGCGCCGTTAAACTACAAACAAACAAACAAACAAACAATATAACAATCATTTTCAGATCGTGTACGTAACCTTCATGTGCCCCGTGCTTGTGTGTGCGGTCTTCCTAATACGGGGCTCCTTGTTGCCAGGGGCGACAGATGGAATATTTTATCTCATGAGACCAGACTTTGGACAGCTAAAAAGCCCTAACGTAAGTGCCATGGCAAAGTTCGCCACATCAGCTGCTACATCATAAACTATTCATGTAGCATGTGGGAAAAATGTTCTTTCTTATGCAACCTCTGGAGGTTGTGTGGTATTGGAATGAGGGTTTAACTTCAGACATTGACATGACTCATATGAGCAATAATGTCATTACGGAGGACAGGGTAATTCCATGATCTGTTATCTTCATGTGTTGTAGATATGGATCGAGGCGTGTGGCTATGCCCTTCACTCGATGGGAACCAGTACAGGGATCGCCAACACAATTTCCAGTCACAATCAGCGAAGCAGTAACTGCTACAGGTAAGGGGAGCGGGGTATTAAAAATTCCAGAGGGCCTGTATGTTTACATTATCTGTTCCAGAAAATAATGGAAATATTAGATTCCATACACATTTTTTACACACTAAAAATAATTGTTCGCTTGACACAGGATATCCTGAAAGACGCTTTTGAAACAAATGTTCGGGTTTTTATGTTTGGAAGCAGTGATTGAAGAACTATTCTGTCTCATTGAAATACTACACACTTCGAAATCCCATTAGGACCATATTAGTATTTTGTTTTATCTCTTTTAAAAGTCGTAATTACGATAAGAAGTCGTAATTAGGACTTTTACAATGATGATGAAAATCACTGTGATATAATGACAAAGTATTAAATAGAATCTTATTATAAACTATATTTTCTCGTAGTTACAAGTTTTGAAAAGTCGTAAGTATGACTTTTCTCTTGAAATTACGACTTTGAAGAGAGAAAAAAACAAAACCAATATGGTCCTAATGGGCTTTCGTATTATACAGTCTATTAAGTTGTACCATTTGTTCTTGGGGTTTAGACGGTAACCGTTTCTTTTCTCTAAGTAAACATGTTATTGTTTACCAATTCGTGTTCCACCGCGCTTCACCATCTTGGTTTCAATGTCAGTTCTTACTCAAACATGTGTCACACGTCAGTCCTTCCTAACACATGTATTACACGTCAGTCCTTCCTAACACATGTATTACACGTCAGTTCTTCCTAACACATGTATTACACGTCAGTCCTTCCTAACACATGTATTACACGTCAGTTCTTCCTAACACATGTATTTCACGTCAGTCCTTCCTAACACATGTATTACACGTCAGTCCTTCCTAACACATGTATTACACGTCAGTCCTTCCTAACACATGTATTACACGTCAGTCCTTCCTAACACATGTATTTCACGTCAGTCCTTCCTAACACATGTATTCCACGACTTACACAATGATAACGATCTATTTCTGAATTACGATCAGAGAGGTATCATCGCCCATGTTTTTCTGGTCTATTCCATTTAAAACACATCACACGGTATACAAAGATATTGAAATAATTGTGCATCGCAATATGAGAGGTTGCATCACCTGTGTTTGGTTGCTCATGTGTGTTCCCTGACTTATACCATAATGGGGATATAAATATGAATCACGATCTGAGGGGGTTGCATCCCCTATCATTGGCTGATAAGTTCATATTAACATATGTGTTCCCCGACTTATACCATAAGGGGATATGAATATGAATCACGATCTGAGAGGTTTCATTGACTGTGTTTTTCCGGTCATTTCCTTTTTACACGTATGTTCCAAGGTGAATGTCATAATGGCAACGATAAATTATTAATATATTAATTAATATATATTAATTACGATGCATAAGAGGCATATAACTTATGTGTACATATATGCACATGTGTGGTTTTCTTGTTTTAAGAAGAATAACAACAAAAAATAAACACATTGACAGAAACACTGACGAAGGAAGCACTCTTAAATTCTTTCCTTGAAACAATGATGATATTGGGCAGAGAAATCATTATAATAAACAAAGGTTTTAAAAATCTCGCCCTAAATCTTCATTTTACATTTGTTTGCACACTGAGAAAGCTCACTTGACCCGTGAAGATCCGGGATAGAACAGGTCTTCAGCAACCCATGCTTGCTGTAAAAAGCGACTATGCTTGTCGTAAGAGGCGACTAACGGAATCGTGCGGTCAGGCTCGCTGACCTGGTTGATGCATGTCATCGTATCCCAACTGCGTGGATCGATGTTCATGATATCAATCACTGGATTATCTGGTCCAGACTCGATTATTTTCAGACCGCCGTCATATAGCTGGAATAAACAACAAAGAAACAAAGAAACGAGAAAGCGCACTGCCTAATGATGTATATTGGCGTTGCTCTCTTGAGTCATAACAGAAGTGGTCATTGAATATTGCTATTGCCAGGGTTGCGCTAATTCTATGCATCGTGGACCCTCTGATCACCATCTTCTGTGGACTGTCTATCTTCACGGTGTTGGGGCACATGGCTTACGTGACCGGGGTCGACATGGACGACTTCAAGTCATCAGGTACACCAAATTAACGCATAATAACAGAAAACTGCACATGCACGTCGTGATATTAGTGCCTTAATCTGGAACTTTAAACTCTGTTTCACCGACCATCCGCTTTGGGCATCTACATGTACATTAGTCTGATGTTGTTCTACAAATACGTTTGTCAGGTTTGTTTGTTTGTTAATAATGTAGCCCATGTACGTATAAAGAATCTCACTCTCGGGTCTTTTGTTATATTTTGTTTTATTAAAAAATCGAGGTTTGCGAGGAGTTAAACTTGTATCGCCTAGCGTTGATATATTTCATATCAAAAGACACGAGGGTGATATGTTGTTTAGCATCCCACATCATTCTTGTCAGTTTGTAAACAGTAATAAACAGGGTCTTCAGTGTATATGAACAGCTAACTAGCTTCTGTGACGGAGAGATTAGTGATGTAATGTCAGTAACCAACGAGAGATCGCGTGTTCTCACGCAAGCGATATCTCCCGTGGAAGTCAGTTTGGGATTATAAATGACTCTCTCTATAGTATGTATAATTTCAGTGTAAGATGCATACACATATGCTAATGCAACCAATTCACTTCCGCCTTCAGGTCTTAATCTGGCGTTCTCAGTGTTACCGGAAGCAGTGACTTATCTCCCTTTGTCCCAGTTGTGGTCGGTGCTGGTCTTCCTGATGATGATGACGTTGGGCCTTGATACAACGGTATATGAAGCTAGTTTATCACAATCATACTAGACTAGGGGATTCATGGTTAAAATTGGTCCTCAGCAACTTATGCTTGTCGTTCGGAGCGTGAGTGAGTGAGTGAAAATTCGTCCCACAAGCAGTGCTCAGCCACCCTTGTTTGTGTGTTGTTTAACGTCGCACTCAGCAATATTCCAGCTATATGACTGCGGTCTGTAAATAATCGAGTCTGGACCAAACAATCCAGTGATTGACATCATGAACATCGTTCTACGCCATTGGGATACGATGACATGCATCAACCTTGTCAGCGAGCCTGACCACCCGATGCCGTTAGTCGTCTCTTACGACAAGCATGGGTTGCTGAAGACCAATTCTAACCCGGGTCTTCACGAGTGGTTTCATCCTTATATAGTGTAAACCGATGTCGGTACTATTCCGACGATAATAGTACCAGTGGTACTAGTTGACACTATTGTGAGTCAGTTAATTTGGCAAAGGTAAGTGAAAGGCCATGAAAGACGTGTACTTACATGTACTTTGCTTGCTGTGAACTCGACTGACTCACACATGGGATCCCGGCTCGCCGATTGGCTGGCAGATTTTCGGGTTCTGCGACTTCCCTGGCACGGGCTGCGGCTCTCGGGAATCTTCGGCTGTACCGGCGGACATGGCCGACCACCACACTTATATCGACGAGAACAAATTATGAACTAAGGAGATGAAATGTTTTGCATCAATAAGTCAACCATAATGTACACTTGTGATGATGAATATGCGTTGTAATGATGTATGCTTTGTTATTTGTTAACGTATCATTAGACCCGTGAAGATCCGGGGTAGAATAGGTCTTCAGCAACCCATAAAAGGCGACTACGCTTGTCGTAAAGGGCGACTAACGGGATCGGGTGGTCACGCTCGCTGACTTGGTTGATGCTGTCATCGATCCCAATTGCATGGATCGATGCTCAAGATATTTATCACTGGATTGTCTGGTCCTCGACTCTTTACAGACCGCCGTCAGATAGCTGGAATATTGCTGAGTGCGGCGTTAAACAACAAACCAACCAATCCAATGTTAACGTATTAATGCAAACCATTACAAAACAAACCCTTCGTTGCAGGTACCGAGTTTAGAGATAACACAGGAGACCCTAGCTGACCAGTTCCCTTCACTGGCCAAACGGCGGTGGCTTCTCCTCCTGATCGTGTTTCTTCCTTGCTTCCTTCTAGCTCTTCCCTATACCACACAGGTAGGACGAAATAACCACGATTCCACTGTAGATACAAGGCAAATTAGCGATTGGATCTCCACACAATACTCCTGCGAAACGATGTGTGACCCCTGAAGATCCGAGGTAGAATAGGTCTTCAGAAACCCATACTTGCCGTAAAAGGCGACTATGCCTGTCGCAAGAGGCGACTAACGGGATAGTTTAACTCCCAATCTGAATAATAATATTCCTTGAACTTACAAATAAGAGTTTGTGAGGAAGTGAGTGAGTTGGGTTTTACGCCGCTTTTAACATTATTCCAGTTATATCGCGGCGTGTCAGCTTAATGTGGGAGGAAAGCCCGAAGTGATGCAGGTCTCAGACGTTTACCACTTCGGTGAAACCCACGAGCACGGGTATGGTGCTGACAAACCTAAAAACATAATCGGGGCAAACCGGGATTCGAACCCATAATCATTATTTTCTGGCGTGCCCAAGGGACGCAACTCTGCACAGCGAATCGCGGCGCCTTGGGCGGCTGAGCTACCCTTGCCCCCTCCATAAGAACTACATGATATCATTATTAATCATGTGATATTTGCAGCTTATTCTCTGATCTTCCATCATAAACATTTTCATTGGTTTTAAAACACGTCTCTTGTTTACATGGTCTCGCTGCAGAGTGGCATCTACGTCCTGACTCTCGTAGACTGGTACTCCTCGGTGCCGCCTGTGATGCTGTTTGGGGTGGTGGAGTGTATAGTGCTGGCCTGGGTGTTTGGTAAATATGTTCGTCATAGCATGGGTATTCGGCAAGAAGGTAGGTCCCGAGCAACCAATGCTTGCCGTAAAAGGCGACTATGCTTGTCGTAAGAGGCGACTAACGGGATCGGGTGGTCAGGCTCGCTGACTTGGTTGATGCATGTCATCAATCCCAATTGTATTCATTTGATTGATTTCATGATACCAATCACTGGATTGTCTGGTCCAGACTCGATTATTTACAGACCCCCGTCATATAGCTGGAATATTGCTGAGTGCGGCGTTAAACAACAAACCAACCAACCAACCAACCCAAGAAATGTTTGTCGTATTAGGCGACTAAATGGATAAGGTGGTCCGTGTCGGTGACTTGGTGGATTGGACGTCAGAGTTCCCAATTGCGTAGATCGATGCTCATGATGTCCATCACTGGATTGTCTTATTATGTACCGAGCGCCGTCATCTACCCGAGATATTGCTGAGTGCGGCGCTAAACAACAAACACAACACGTGCCATCGCGCAGCATTTGGCTTTCCAAATTCTTGGTCTCCGACAGCCTGATCTTATCGTAAGAGGAGAATAAATGGATCTGGTGGTCAGGCACGCAGTTATTTAATAATTTAAAAATTAGTCAAATAATTGTGTCTAGGACATATAAACCTATGGTTGATATTATCAGCAGCGCCCTACGCCGTACGATGTCGCGCGATCAACCTAGTCACACAGTCTGATGGGCCCGTGAAGATCCGGGGTAGAATAGGTGTTCAGCAACCCATGTTTGTCTCCCACCGTGAAGATCCGGGGTAGAATAGGTCTTCAGCAACCCATGCTTGCCGTAAAAGGCGACTATGCTTGTCGACTAATAAGATCGGGGGTCAGGGTTGCTGACTTGGTTGATGCATATCATCGTATCCCAGGGCGGTCGGGTAGCCTAGTGGTTAAAGCGTATGCTCGTCACGACGAAGACCCGGGTTCGATTCTCGATGTGGGTAAAATATGTGTAGCCCATTTCTGGTGCCCCCGCTGATATTGCTGGAATATTGCTAAAAGCGGCGTAAAACCCTACTCACTCACTTATCGTTTTCAACTGCGTGGATCCGATGATCATGATGTCAATCACTGTACTGTGTGGTCCACATTCGATTATTTAAAGACCGCCGTCATACAGCTTGAATACGGCGTTAAACAACAAACAAACAAGCACACCAAGTCTGATCATCCGATCCATGCGACAAGCATAGTTTGTTGGGGGCCTATTCCAACCCGGAAAATGAGAACCTTCAAGTTTCTGAACAATAGCAGAAAAAGAAAACGATTGAAAGCATCTGTGAATAACAAGACGTTTACTTTACAGGTGTATGGAGACTGGACAAGTGTACGATGGAGATGTATGGACAGACCGTCCCAAGGTGGCTGGCTTTCCTCATGAAATACATCACACCAGGACTTCTCATGGTAGGACGTTCAGCCATGTTTAATCTTGAGTGAGTGAGTGAGTGAGTGAGTGAGTGAGTGAGTGAGTGAGTGAGCGAGCGAGCGAGGATAAACCTCATAACGTCGCTTTCAGTTTGTCAGTTGGTCTCATGATCACGGTGGTGTGGCAGGAAATGTCTTAGATACCAACTGAAACCCACGAGCCAGAATTCTGCCACCCTTAAGGTACACAACTCCCTTATTATTATTATTATTATTATTATTATTATTGAAGCTCTTCAGCAACAAATGCTTGTCGTAAGAGGCGACTAACGTGATCGGGCGGTAAGGCTCGCTGACTTGGTTGATGCTTGTCATCGTATCCCAATTGCGAAGATCGATGCTCATGATGTCAATCACTGGATTGTCTGACCCATACTCGATTATTTCCAGCCGCCGTCATATAGCTGGAATATCGCTGAGTGCGGCGTTAAACAACAAACAAACAAAATTCTTATCTTAAAATTATTGCATGTTCACATGCCACAGTTGTACGTACATGTATGTATTCACTATTTCCAGATTATTTTTGTGTACGCCTTCTACGAGTACCGTCCTCCAAAATATGGTGACTACTTCTATCCTGAATGGGCAACTGTGATTGGCTGGCTTATATCTCTGTTCATGATTGTACCAACGCCTTGCTGGATGGTGTACTGTGTATGGAAGTCGGAAGGGGACACATTTAAACAGGTAACTGAAGCTGATTGCACTGGTCCTGAGTACATGGAGACGATGTACGATGGAGATGTATGGACAGAGTGGCTGGCTTTCCTCATGAAATACATCACATCAGTTTGGGCGGTTGGTTTGTTGTTTAACGCCGCACTCAGCAATATTCCGGCTATATGACGGCGGTCTGTAAATAATCACGTCTGGTCCAGACAATCCGGTGATTAATATCATCAGCATCGATCCACGCAATTGCGATCGATGACATGCATCAACCAAGTCAGCGAGTCTGACCACCCGATCCCGTTAGTCGCCTCTTACGACAAGCATAGTCGCCTTTTACGGCAAGCATGGGTTGCTGAAGACCTATTCTACACCGGAATCTTCACGGGTCAGATCACACCAGGACTACTCATGGTAGGACGTTCAACCATGTATAATGTGAGTGAGTGAGTGAGTGAGTGAGTGAGTGAGTGAGTAGATTTTGTTTGTGATGTTAACTCAAAATAAGACATTTTGCTTACAAGTAGATTAGAGACACAAACCTCAGTCCTGCAAACCTATATCAAAACATACATGTGTTATAATATAACAGTGTACCCTATTTCACCCAAAACAGATAAGCAGGACATGGTGCCCTTTTCGGGAACACCTGGTGTCATATTGGATGTTCATAATCCTTTTATAAACTCGTAATTTCACCTATGCTCTTTTACGACCAATGGAATACATTTCGACAAATAATCTAGACTGGTTATTCCCAGGCTTCGACGTTCAAAATTAATAAATTTTAATTAATATCAAGTTCTCATTTAATAAATAAAAAAGTACTCTGAATTGTTTATTCTTTCCCCAGAAATTGGTGAACGCATTCATTCCGCAAGATGTACCATCGGATATACCAATGGAAAACAGACGTGAAGAGCAAGAAGCACTCAACGTAGCCATATAATCGACAGTTCCATGTCAACCCATCCTCTATAATCCAGTGTGATATATCTCAATTCTGTAATAATCAATATCCTGGACCCATTCGCTACCATAACTTCGTTTAGCAAGGGACGGCACTATACCTCTTATTGGTAACTTCGTTTAGCAAGTGACGGCACTATACCTCTTATTGGTAACTTCGTTCAGCAAGTGACGGCACTATACCTCTTATTGGTAACTTCGTTTAGCAAGTGACGGCACTATACCTCTTATTGGTAACTTCGTTTAGCAAGTGACGGCACTATACCTCTTATTGGTAACTTCGTTTAGCAAGTGACGGCACTATACCTCTTATTGGTAACTTCGTTCAGCAAGTGACGGCACTATACCTCTTATTGGTAACTTCGTTTAGCAAGTGACGGCACTATACCTCTTATTGGTAACTTCGTTTAGCAAGTGACGGCACTATACCTCTTATTGGTAACTTCGTTCAGCAAGTGACGGCACTATACCTCTTATTGGTAACTTCGTTTAGCAAGTGACGGCACTATACCTCTTATTGGTAACTTCGTTTAGCAAGTGACGGCACTATACCTCTTATTGGTAACTTCGTTTAGCAAGTGACAGCACTATACCTCTTATTGGTAACTTCGTTCAGCAAGTGACAGCACTATACCTCTTATTGGTAACTTCGTTTAGCAAGTGACGGCACTATACCTCTTATTGGTAACTTCGTTTAGCAAGTGACGGCACTATACCTCTTATTGGTAACTTCGTTCAGAATGCCTCTCGGTCATGCGTGTAATTTCATTGGGCGGCTATTTTTAGCAACGCCTCTTACTCTGACACATAACGAAGTGAATTGGCGAAAGGGTTCAGGAGATTGATCGTAATAGATTTCAAATTTATTAGCGTCATTATTGAATGGTCACCTAGGTATGTCGGGGAGCAAACCATGAACATATGCTAACTCGTAAATGCGAAAAAAAATTGAATGAGTGAGTGAGTTTATGCTTTACGTCACATCGGCAATATTTCAGCTATATCGTGACGAGAAATTATTCATTTTTAATATATATGTTTAAACTTAATAAAAACCAAAATTACTAGAATATCACAGATTAATATTTAAAACTAGCATACAACTATAGAAAGGATATCACTATAAGCAACGGTACAATATAAACACGGGCTACAGATCGCCAGTAGCTGAAGGTAGATCACCATGCTAGTGTCCATGGGGACTTACAATACTTCTGCCACCTGCATGGACCCCAGCCGGATTTACATTATCCCTTCAGCTGTTGGCGATTATTGACAAGTTTAGCCAAAGTTAAACGAACATAAATACTACGAATAAAAACGTGGCTGAAATAAATATACTTTGAGAGACGTGGTCTTACATATCCTCTCAGGGGGACAATAATTTTACACTACTTTAACCCCCTTCGAGGATATAGCCACTAACAATCTCAGTTATTGATTTATTCAACCAATTATAAAAGGAATTTATTTATTTACAAAACATGACAATCAAAATTTATGAATTAAGTCAATTTCTTTTAAAAAGCAAGAATTAAATGAGAACTTACCGGATAAAAAAAATCCTTGAGCGATGAAACTTTGAAATATTTATCCCTTGTGATGGAAAAATCAATGCAGTCAAGCAGGACATCCTTGACCGTGATTCTTTCATCACAAGGGATACAAAATGGAGGATCCTCACCTTTCAATAAATATTCATGAGTTAACGAGAATGACCAATACGACATCGTCTTAATACGACCTCTTCAAATCTGGACTGACAACCCAAGTAGTTATAACCGATATTTGCTTTTATTGCATGTAATTTATAATTTTTATAGCCACTTGGGTGTCCCACTTCTTCTGCATTAGATCGCTGATGTAACATCTAATGACAGGTTTATAATCAATGTATGGTATAAGAAGTGGTGTCACAGATTTGTTGAGTGCTGCTTTTGCAGCAGCATCAGACAGTGTATTACCAACAATTCCAACATGGCTCGGTAACCAACAAAAGACGATGTCGTATTGGCCAGTAGCAAGTTTGTTATGTAGTTCTATGATGTCGAGTAAAATTGGATGCTGACACGAGGTATTTTTAAAAGCCTGAAGACAGGAGAGAGAGTCTGAAAATAGTATGAATCCCTAATGTTTAGTCATTTTATCAATATATTCTAAAGCAGTTAAAATAGCCTTTGATTCAACTGTGAAAATGGATGAGTTGAGTCGGGTTGATAAAGTTCTGGATCAAATGATATCTCAGCGGGGGAATAAATCTCTTATACCCCGCCACGAGCACTACAAGCTGCACGTGCATTTCTGAGAGGAAGAATAAATCTTTTATACCCCGCTTCAAAGCGAAAAGCTGCGCACTTTTCCTGACTCAAAGGAATTAACATGACAGCGCAAGTTTACCTCAGCTAAATCGAACTTCTGCTTTCTATCAATTTGGAATTTATTTGTAGTATTTTACATATAATAATCAAGTTTTAAAATTTGCGTATGAACAACAAATATATTGTCTTATGTTTTGTCACTGAAAACGATATCAGCCATTCCAGAATGTTCTTTTGTTCAGGTTTCAATTTTTTTATCGAGAATCTGTCAAAATATGTTTCGAAGCGTAGTCGCCAATTTGAAATTAGTGCCGTAAGGCACGAGAAAGCTGCCTTCTGATTGGCTAATGTCGACTTGTTGTCAGTCATTCCATTGGTCGGTCAAAGTTCGCGCAAGGTCGGTCTGACGTGACCCGTAATTGGGTGTCCTCAGATCTTTGTTTAGCGGGAGCGAGAACTAAGATCTGATTTTAATGAGATTGGTTGTAAGAGGCGACTAACGGGATCGGGTGGTCAGGCTTGCTGACTAAGTTGATGCATGTCATCGTATCCCAATTGTGTGGATTGATGCTCATAATATCAACCACTGTATTGTCTGGTCCAGACTCGATTATTAGCTCACGGGGTCCATCCGTCGTCCGTACGTCAACATTTTTTTCAAACGACTTCTTCTGAACCAGTCATTAGAAATTAACGAAATGTGACTGGAAGCATCCCAAGGTGGTGGGGATTTAAATTTGTGCAAATGGTGGGGCTGATCCCCAAGGGGCTGAGGGGCGGGCCAAATAGGGGTTATTTGGCTATATTGCTTTAAACGACTTCTTCTCTGGAACTAAGAGATAGATATCAACCATATTTGGTAGGAAGCATTTTCCGGTGGTGACCATTTATAATTGTACAAATGGTTGGGTTGACCCCCTAAGGGACTGAGGCCCGGGGCCAATTAAGGGTAATTGGCTATATTGCTTAATATGACTTCTTTTCTGGAACTAAGAGATAGATATCAACCATATTAAATTTTGGTTGGAAGCATTTCCCGGATGTGACGATTCAAAGTTATACAAATGGAGGGGCTGAGGGGCGTGGCCGAAAGGAGTTTATAACTTGGACACCGTTAAGATCCCCACCCTATAACCGTATGTACAATTGCTGAGTATAATGAGAGGATTGCACATATGCTACCAGGACTGGCCCTTCTCTTCATCTGTCCGGCACTCCGAAAGGAGTTACAACCTTGACCATAACATGCAAACCGATATCATCCCCACCCTATAATAAATAGATACATTGTATACATTTGTTTGTTTTGAAGAGAATAATCCATTTGTGCCAATAGGATGGGGTCAAGCTTTGCCTCTGGAAACGCAGATCCCGGATCATAACATGGAAACGGTTCAGATCGTTATGCAACATTTGTATCTAGAGAAGACACACTCATGCTGTCAGATTTGCCATCCACCCCTTATAAATGCTGACAGAGTCAAAATTACGAAATATTTGCAGTATTATATACATGTACAATGCAAATGTTTATTTTGTCATGATTGCGTAAATATCCAGATGAGCGATACAGGCCCTATGGGCCTCTTGTTTACAGACCGCCGTCATTTAGCTGGAATATTGCTAAGTGCGGCGTTAAAGAACAGACAAACGTCCAATCATTTACTCCTATACAATACCCTATTGCCTACAGAACTGAGGACGCTCAGCCAGTCAGAGTGGAATATTCTAAATTATCTGGAGTGAGCGAAAAATTCAGAAAGGCATATTTGATTTCCATATCTCGAACATGAATATAATCGAAGCATTCCGAATGCAAAAATATAAAGCTAGGCTCTTGACATGTACAGATCGAGCGCCGTGGGATCTACATCCAAACGGGCGTACTATTTAACGAGGGTGTATTTGTGTTCTGCGTCGGCTTTCTTTTGCTACGATCGAAATTTCCGAATCGAGGCATTAAAATTGTTTGGGTAGTTTGATGTTCAACGCCGCACGCAGCAATATTCCAGCTACATGACGGCGATCTGTAAATAATCGAGTCAGGACCAGACATTCCAGTCATTAATATCATGAGCATCCATCCACGCAATTGGAATCGATGACATGCATCAACCAAGTCAGCGAGCCTGACCACCCGATCCCGTTAGTCACCTTTTGCGACAAGCATAGTCGCCTTTTACGGCAAGCATGGGTTACCGAAGACCTATTCTACCCCGGAATCTTCACGAGTCTCATTTACTTTGGGTATATGCTTTGGGTATTCATGTCTACAAACATAATTGATCGACATTCCGATTAAGACCATCCAGATTTTACAAATAACGTTTCCTTAAGCAAAATAAAAATGTGGACCATGTACACTTTAAAACATTTCTATATTTTTGTTTAACGCCTCACTCTGGAATATTCCAACCACATGACCTGTAAATATTATGGGCGTCGGTCCATGTCGTCGTGTATAAAATTGGGGGCACGGGTAGCCCAGTCGTCTAAGGCGCCGCGATTCGCTGTGCAGAGTTGCGCCCCTTTGGCACGCCAGAAACCTATGATTGTGGGTTTTGAATCCCGGTTCTCCCAGATTATGTTTCTAGGTTTGTCAGCACCATACCCGTGCTCGTGGGTTTCACCGAAGTGGTAAACGTCTGAGACCTGCATCACTTCGGGCTTTCCTCCCACATTAAGCTGACACGCCGCGATATAACTAGAATACTGTTAAAAGCGGCGTTAAACCCAACTCACTCACTCACTCACTCGTGTATAATGATAAGTAACCAATCACGTCACCGACCCTGATCACCCGATTCCTTTAGTCGTCTCTAACGTCCAGCATAGGAGTGAGTGAGTGAATATGGTTTTACGCCGCTTTTAGCAATATTCCAGCAATATCACGGCGGGGGACACCAGAAATGGGCTTCACACATTGTACCCATGACGGGAATCGAACCAGGGTCTTCGGCGTGACGAGCGAACGCTTTAACCACTAGGCTACCCGACCGCCCCTTCCAGCATAGGATGGATTATGCTAGGAAAAGATACCATGCCGCAGTTTAACATGAATACCCCACTCAGACACAGTATACTGACTCCGAGCCGACCAGTCCTTGTTTTAGCCCCTTAATGGCGAGCGCCAGACAGGGTAACAACAAGTACCATCTTTTAACGTCTTTTGGTATGACGCGGCCGGGGATCGAACCCCGCTCTCCGGGCGGACGCTCTACCACTAGACCACGGAGGCGGTCTGTCAATCTGAGTGAAACTCGTGGAGATCCGGGGTAGAATAGGTCTTCAGCAACCCATGTTTACAGTAAATGGCGACTATGCTTGTCGTAAGAGGCGACTTGGTTGATGCATGTCATCGTATCCCAATTGCGTGGATCGATGCTCATGATGTCAATCACAGACCGCCGTCATATAGTTGGAATATTGCTGAGTGCGGCGTTAAACAACAAACAAACAAACAAACCATACAAATTGACTGTTAGTGTTAGTAGTAGTAGTAGAAGTTGAATCGAAGTGAGCGAATGTATCATTACTCCTATTTTCCCTGCCATTGCACAAAGAATTTGCTTCAAACGCGGGAGTGCCGTGAAGATTCCGGGTCAGAATGGGTCTTAAAAACCAATGCTTGTCATATGTAATACGTAAACCGGGTTTTCCTGATTAACGAGGTCTCCGGAGTATTGAGGTTACACCTTATTGTAAAGATTCATTCGGACAGCCTTTGTAATTCGATATATTGTTAAAATGTTGTCACCTCATGTTATATCAAGGTATCTCGTAAGATACATAGTATTTCTAGCTCGTTGGAACTGCTTACCGTGAATTCGATTCCCGATTACGTTCCCGACTTTAACAGCAGCAAAATTGGGTCGTGAAAATCCGGGTCAGGACTGGTTTTCAGCAACCCATGCTTGTCGTTAGAGGCGACGAACGGGATCGGTTGGTCCAGATCCCTGACATGGTTGATGCATGTCATCGTAATCCTATTGCGTAGATCGTTGCTCATGATGTCAACCACTGGATTGTCTGGTCCAGACTCGATTATTTACAGACCGCCGTCGTATATCTGGAATAATGATGCGTGCGGCGTTAAACAACTAACATAAAAATAAACTATGGGAAAAAAATGTTTGGTATGGTGAGTAAAAGCATTAATCACAAGGCTACACGTCACACTTGATATACATGTATATGTGAATGAGTGCGTTTGACTTATGGCCGCTTTGAACGGTATTTGTTCTATCAAGGTGTTTGGACATCATGCTCGAATAGATGCAGATCTTAGAAATTTACCAATTAAGTGAAAATCACAAGCACGGTTATGATTCTGACAAATCCGGATACATAATCAGGCGAACCACGGATTCGAACCTACGTTCATTAAACCCTGGCACGCACAGGGGACGCAACTCTGAACAGCGAATTGCGGCGCCTTGTAATTAGGCGTCTGAACCATATGTGTCCCTGATATATAATGGAATACTGAAGCGTTACTACGTCCTTTAAAATGACAAAAAGCACACAAATACATTTCATACAAAGACATAAACGTGTTTGTACAAGTTACAAGTTGCAACGTCAGGAAACGAACAGTAACTACCGTATTTCCTCTATTAGAAGCCGTCTTACAGTACGTGACAGCCTTTAATTGACGCGGGGTCATGTGCTCTGTCCCCAAAATACTAGCAGAAGGTGGGCCTCCATTAGAGGCCTGGTGATAAATTGACACTGTTTCCTGCAAATGAACCCTTGTATGACTCTACAATTTGGGTCCAGTGAAGATCCGGGGTAGAATAGGTCTTCAGCAACCCATGCTTGCCGTAAAAGGCGACTAAGCTTGTCGTAAAAGGCGACTAACGAGATTGGGTGGTCAGGCTCGGTGATTGGTTGATGCATGTCATCGATCCCAATTGCGTGGATCGATGCTCATGTTGTCAATCACTGGAGTGTCTGGTCCAGACTCGATTATTTACAGACCGCCGTCATATAGCCGAGTGTGGCGTTAAACAACAAACCAACCAAAACTCTACAATGTGGGACTCGGTAAGGTTCTGAGTTGTTACTGCCAGCTTTAAACATAATAGACGCCGGGTCAACGGATTGCGCGAAATCGATAGACTCCAGGGCATCATCTAGACGAAATACGGTAACCAGCAGCAGTTACATCTCCAGTTACAGCAAGAGTCATCTTCTGTGAGCTGATTGGTCCGTATATGCGTAGGTACTCTGATCAAACAGTGCCTGTTTACCCGAGGTTGAACAGGTACACGCTGTATATAGACGTGAGCGTCCTTGGCTGGTTGCATGCTGACATGGATATCTCATTCTTTCTGGTTGTCTGTGCACTCCTGGCTGGCTCGGAAGGTAATATTATTCTATTTGAAATAAATATGTTTTATTTCAAATAAATTTCAATTCAAATATATATATGTTGGAATGTAGCTAAACGCGACAGCTCCTAGTTCCGGATTATCAATTTTCCGCATTGACGAATCTTTGTCTAGAAAAGTATAAACAGTATATTTTACATGTGTAAACGTTCATAACATATGTCGTACGGAAAGCGGGTTTCCCTGATTACCGATAGTCCGGAGTATTAAAGTTGGACTGTATTGTAAACATTCATTCAGTCAGCCTTCGCAATTGGATATATTGTTAAGGTGTTGTCACCTCATGTAATTTGATGGTATCTCGTAAGATACATACTATTTCTAATTCGTTGGATCGATGCTCATGATCGGGATCGGGTGGTCAGGCTCGCTGACTTGGTTGATGCATGTCATCAATCCCAATTGTGTGGATTGATGCTCATGATATCAATCACTGGATTGTCTGGTCCAGACTCGATTATTTACAGACCGCCGTCATATAGCTGGAATATTGCTGAGTGCGGCGTTAAACAACAAACAAACAAACAAACAAACAAACCTTAACCCAAGTAGTCCATTCACCCCTATGAGCACAACCCCGATTCCGGGTTATAACAGTTCCCTAGCAACCTGCAGGTCTCAGACGTTTTGGTGAAACACGTGACCACACATGAACTGACATGATGAAATCCAAGAGCTGACAAACCCAGAAACATAATCGGGGCGAACCGGGATTCGAACCCAAAGGAGAGCGAATTGCATCGTCTTGGGAGAGGGGGCTATCTAAGAGTGCGGGTGCACTTAAATAAAAAATGTCTTGGTAAATTCACATAATTAATTCAGAAAACAATTTGCGTTTGAAAGTTAAAAAGTCGTCAAAGAATTTATTTTTGTTTAAATGATATTCCCAATACTTCAGTAAAATGTTCACATGAAATGATGCCGCGTATGCTATGCCCAGATACGATATTTTACAACATATACTGACCAACAAAAGTTCCTGTGACATTCAATAAGATTCAATGCAAAGTTATGTTTTTTACAAAATCTGAAACAATTTCGGTTTGCAACAGATAAAAGACTTCTGTAAGTGTTGAAATGGTTTAATTTGCCATACTGACTCCAGAAAGTGCGTGGTTTCATAAACACATGAACATGCCAAAATGTCAATTTACAAATCAATAGCGTGTGTATCCACCACTGGTTGCGATGCAAGCAACACATCTTCGTCTCATGGAATGGACCAGGCGTCGCACAAAGTCCTGTGGGGTATCATGTTTCGAAGTTCCTGGAGTGTCTGTGGAACACGTGGTTGTTGTCGAAGGCGCCGATCCATCTCATCCCACATGTGCTCGATTGGTGAGAGTTCAGGGAAGCGAGCCGGCCAGGGGATGAAATTCACGTTGTTTTGTTGAACAAGTCGAGCAATATGAGACCGGGCGTTGTCAGGTTGAAAGATAATGCCTGGGCCCATCACGACGCAAAAACGGTGGAACAACAGGGCCGATGATTTTGTCGCGGTAGCGCTGTCCATTGAGATTTCCCTCTACCACTATCAAACGGGTGCTCTGTCTCTCTGTAATCCCACCCCATACCATAACGCTGCGCCCCCGAACCGATCTTCTTCCATGACACAATGATTGACGTAACGTTCACCTCGACGTTGGTAAAACTCGAATCCGTCCATCGCTGTGGCTGAGGTGAAAACGTGACTCGTCAGTGAATAGAACTTCACTGCATGGCCGTCCAGCGTAGACGCTGTCTGCACCACTGTCGACGTGGTGGGTGGTTTCCTGTCAAAATGGGACGTCTGGCGGGTCTTCTGGTGACAATCCGTGCACATCTGAGGCGGTGTCTTGTTCGAATCCAGTTGTCTTGTCGCATATTGGTTACGCGTGGCCTGTCACTCCGGGGATGGTCTCTGACTGCTTCGTCTGTTGTCAACGTTGCCATAAACACCAAATGGTGTTTCTGTGGCCGATAAATTGTCTTGCAACATCACGTTGATTCGATCCTGCTTTAAGCATACCAATGGCTCGCAGACTCTCATTTTCGGACAGGCGTGGCATTTCGTAATGTTGAAAAATTGCGTAATTTTGTTGTTTTTCTGAGTGGTTGTGGTCAGCACGATGCTAAACAATGCATATGGAATCCCGTAAACGCACATGTTGTTATACCCATTCTTGGGTAGTGAAATGCATGGGGCTTGCATAAAAGTCAACTTTTGCATGGAATGCATGCTATTCTGTAGCAGTTGCGTTTTTGTGACTTGATTCCATACATGCACTACAATATTGAAAACCAAACTTTATTTGTTTGAAAAATACACTAAAATATTGGTGTCACAGGAACTTTTGTTGTTGAGTATATTTTATAAAACAGGAACATTGCTGTCTGCGGCAATTACAAAGAAACAAAAACAAATTGGGTTGGTTGGTTGTTTGTTTGGTTTGTTGTTTAACGCCGCACTCAGCAGTATTCCAGCTATATGACGGCGGTCTGTAAATAATCGATTCTGGACCAGACAATCCAGTGATTAATATCATCAGCATCGATCCACGCAATTGGGATCGATGACATGCATCAACCAAGTTAGCGAGCCTGAACAATCCGAACCCGTTAGTCACCTTTTTACGACAAGCATAGTCACCTTTTACGGCAAGCATGGGTTGCTGAAGACCTATTCTACCCCGGATCTTCACGGGTCCAAATTAGGTTGAATGACAAGATAATGTTTGAGTGGCGGATGCTACCGGTAGAGCAGGACATGCTTATGCTTTTCGCGAACACCTGGTTTCATCGCTGAGTTGCTGTGATCCATTATTACGCATTTTCACCGCTATTTTGCCTTTAACGCCCAAAACCATCGAGATTGGTTACTCTCTGGAGCCATGCCTCAGTTTTATATTTATTTGCCCCCAGCAACGTCCGAGCCATGCAGGCTGTGTTCGGAGATATGTCAATGCGCAAGTGAAACGGAATGCTGGCCATGCCGGTGCATCAGCTGCCCATGTGAGTATGTTTCCGAATGCTGCACTATTATATTCAATCTCATTAAAATAAGATCTTAGTTCTTGCAACCACTAAACAAAGATCTGAGGACATCCAATTACGGGTCACGTCAGACCAAACTTTCGCGAACTTTGACCGACCAGTTGAATTACTAACAAGAAGTCGGCAATACCTATTCATTTTATTGTGGTAGTCATATTTTTGTCGTGCCGTTATACAAATCGATGTATGAACACGCCTAAAAAATAGACAGTAAATAAAAGTTGATTCTTTCCCACACTTCAGTACCAACACGACCACCCAACTTGTGTCCGTCGTTACCACAATGCGCGGCACAATCGGAACTGGATTGTAAACAGGTAGGCGGATGTAATATCTGCACATGCGTCTCTCAGCACCTTAGTAGATCAACACCGACGATTTGCCCACAACTGAAATGTCCACCTTGTGAACACGGACAAAAGATTGTTGACGGTTGCCCGACATGCGAATGCAATCCTGGGTGCCCTTTGCGGAAGTGCCTACCATGCAAGTATGGATACCAGATTAAAGATGGATGCCGGTCCTGCGAGTGCAAGCGTTCTCCTATCTGCCCTGCCATACGATGCGCCAGGCCATGTCAATACGGTCAAAGGGAAATAAATGGATGTCCGTCTTGTGAATGCAACCCTCCATCAGTTTGTCCACTCGTTAAATGTATACCGTGTGAAAATGGTTACAAGGTAATAAACGGTTGTCAGTCTTGTGAGTGCAAGGCGGAACCACAGTGCCCTGCCATTCGATGCGCCAGACACTGTCAATACGGTCAAAGGAAAATAGATGGATGTCCATCTTGTGAATGCCAGCGGGCGCCATGCCGCAAACTGAGGTGTCGTAGACGATGTCACTTTGGATATGCAAGCAACAAGAGAGGGTGTACCACCTGTCGCTGCAGGAGAGGTGAGTGTGTTGTTTATCATGCTTCACTTCCGGTCTTGATGCTTTAGTTCCGTTTGTTAAACCGTATCTGATTCACAAATCACAATTATGTTTGTTTGTTGTTTAACGCCGCACTAACCAACGGTCCAGCTATATGACTGCGGTCTGAAAAATAATCATGTCTGGACTAGACAATCAAGTGATTGACATCATGAGCATCGATCCACGTAATTGGGATACGATGACATGCATCAGCCAAGTCAGCGAGTCCGACCACCCGGGGCGGTTGGGTAGCCTAGTGGTTAAAGCGTTCGCTCGTCACGCTGAAGACCCGGGTTGGATTCCCGACAAGGGTACAATGTGTGAAGCCAATTACTTGCAGTAAAAAGCGAATATACGCTTGTCGTAAGAGGCGACTATCGTGATCGGGTGGTCAAGGCTCGCAGACTTGGTCGATGCATGTCATCAGATCCCAACTGCGTGGATCGATGCCCATGTCAGTCACTGGATTGTCTGGATTGACGTACGAACAAGCTTAAATATATAGAGTAAATACAATATTATTCTTTCCCACACTACAGTACCAACACGACCACCCAATTTGTGTCCGTCGTTACCACAATGCGCGGCACAATCGGAACTGGATTGTAAACAGGTAGGCGGATGTAATCTCTGCACATGCGTCTCTCAGCGGTGTATCCCTCGGCTGTGTCACCTTTTTCTGAGATGTCAGTTCGGAGTAGCGGAGGACAGTAATGGCTGCCCAACCTGCGGATGTAGATCAACACCTCCGACGATTTGCCCACAACTGAAATGTCCACCTTGTGAACACGGACAAAAGATGGTTGACGGTTGCCCGACATGTGAATGCAATCCTGGGTGCCCTTTGAGGAAGTGCCTACCATGCAAGTATGGATACCAGATTAAAGATCGATGCCGGTCCTGCGAGTGCAAGCGTTCTCCTATCTGTCCTTCGATACGATGCGCCCGACTGTGTCAGTACGGTCAGAGGGAAATAGATGGGTGTCCATCCTGTGAATGCAATCCTCCATCAGTTTGTCCTCTCGTTAAATGTAGACCGTGTGAAAATGGTTACAAGGTAATAAACGGTTGTCAGTCCTGTGAATGCAAGGCGGAACCACAGTGCCCTGCCATACGATGCGCCAGCCCATGTCGGTACGGTCAAAGGGAAATAGATGGGTGTCCATCCTGTGAATGCAACCCTTCATCAGTTTGTCCACTCCTTAAATGTATACCGTGTGAAAATGGTTACAAGATAATAAACGGTTGTCAGTCATGTGCGTGCAAGGCGGAACCACAGTGCCCTGCCATACGATGCGCCAGGCCATGTCAGTACGGTCAAAGGGAAATAGATGGATGTCCATCTTGTGAATGCCAGCGGGCGCCATGCCGCAAACTGAGGTGTCGTAGACGATGTCTCTTTGGATATGCAAGCAACAAGAGAGGGTGTACCACCTGTCGATGCAGGGGAGGTGAGTGTGTTGTTTATTATGCTTCATTTCCGGTCTTGTGGCATTAGTTTCGTTTGTTAAACCGTATCTGATTCACAATTCACAATTATGTTTGTTTGTTGTTTAACGCCGCACTCAGCAATGGTCCAGCTATATGAAGGCGGTCTGAAAAATAATCATGTGTGGTCCAGATAATCAAGTGATTGACATGAGCATCGATCCACGCAATTGGGATCGATGACATGCATCAACCAAGTCAGCGAGCCCGACCACCCAATCCCGTTAGTCGCCTCTTAGGACTAGCATAGTCGCCTTTTAAGGCAAGCATGGGTTGCTGAAGACCTATTCTACCCCGGACCTGCACGGGTCTCCATGTAATTGGGATACCATTGCATGCATTAACCAAGTCAGCGAGTCTGACCACCCAGGGCGGTAGCCTTTTGGTGAAAGCGTTCGCTCGTCACGTTGAAGACCAGGGTTCGATTCCCGACATGGGTACAATGCGTGAAGCCCATTTCTGGTGTCCCCCGTCGTGATATTGTTGTAGTATAAGACCAAACTCACTCACTCACTGACCATCCGATCCCGTCAGTCGCATCTTACAAGCATAGGTTGCTGAGGAACTATTCTACCCCAGATCGTCACGGGTTCAATTCACAATTAAACACCTTCAGTTTTCTTTTTTTAAATATTTTAGCAATATTTACAAAAATATTTCGAATTCGTTACAACCACAAACGGGAATTAAGAGTCAAAAGTCAAAGTCAAGTGAATGGGTAGAAATGATTTCTTAGTCTATAGAGAACGAATTATTTTCAGTTTTTCGGTGATCCTTAGAAGAGTAACACTGATCCATTGGGGAACGGTGAGGTAGCTTAATGTCACAGCGTTCGTTCGTCACGCAGAAGAATCGGATATAGAATAGGGGAAGTAGTTTGAGTCTGATATAAAAGAACCGGATATAGAATAGGGGGAGTAGTTTGAGTCTGATATAAAAGAATCGGATATAGAATAGGGGGAGTAGTTTGAGTCTGATATAAAAGAACCGGATATAGAATAGGGGGAGTAGTTTGAGTCTGATATAAAAGAATCGGATATAGAATAGGGGGAGTAGTTTGAGTCTGATATAAAAGAATCGGATATAGAATAGGGGGAGTAGTTTGAGTCTGATATAAAAGAATCGGATATAGAATAGGGGAAGTAGTTTGAGTCTGATATAAAAGAATCGGATATAGAATAGGGGAAGTAGTTTGAGTCTGATATAAAAGAATTGGATATAGAATAGGGGGAGTAGTTTGAGTCTGATATAAAAGAATCGGATATAGAAAAGGGGGAGTAGTTTGAGTCTGATATAAAAGAATCGGATATAGAATAGGGGAAGTAGTTTGAGTCTGATATCAAAGAATAGGATATAGAATAGGGGGAGTAGTTTGAGCCTGATACTCACGAATTGGATATAGAATAGGGGGAGTAGTTTGAGTCTGATATCAAAGAATTGGATATAGAATAGGGGGAGCAGTTTAAGTCTGATCTCAAAGAATTGGATATAGAATAGGGGGAGTAGTTTGAGTCTGATACTCAAGAATCGGATATAGAATAGGGGGAGTAAATGAGCCTGATATTAAAGAATCGGATATAGAATACGGGAAGAAGTATGAGCCTGATACTCAAGAATTGGATGTAGGACACAGGGGGTATTCTGAAAATAAATTACAGGTTAAGAAAAGTATAGTGATTTAAGATAGGCACCTTGAGTTTTTCCAAATACAGTTAAAATAAAACTGTAAAATAATAACTGGTACTAAAACATCTGACACAATATTTGGGATCGTTCTTAACCTGACATTTCAGAATAGAAAATGAGGAAGAGGGGTTGAAAACCTTTATAATACAAGATATGTTTGATCTTTTCTGTAATCATTTTATTTCAAAACAAGGGGAGCCATTTGGGCCCACGAGGGGAGTTAGCTGAGCCTAGAGGGAGTGTTTTGAGCCTGGCTAGGGTAGTCATGTGAGCCTAGGCCCATATGACTCTAGAATCAAATTTAGGGGGAGTCGCTTGAGCCTGCTACACCGGGTTTCAACTCATCACATGTGTACAATGTCTGAAGCCCATTTCTGACGTGCCCTGCTGTGACATTGCTGACTGATAAAATCGGCGTAAAACCACCAATTTCCACCCTTCCAACCACCCACCCACTCATGTATGTTGAAGGGGTTTTGACACTCACTCACTCACTCGGAACAAAATGATCGATGTTTTAGAATAGTTAGCTTCCATTCCTCCCGTAACAAATCTAAGCAAAACACAAATTCCCATGCATATAGAACTGAGCAGATTACGGACACATTTTTAAAACGTATCTTATTTTTTCCAGGCTTCAGGGGCTAGGGGATCCAGCGAGAACAGTGACAGAAGGGCGATCCTGCTTTTGAAATTAAAATCGTGTGACATCAAGTATTGATTATATTTTTTTGTAGAACGAATATGGCGTGTTGTGACAGTTTTCTAAGGAAGTGAAAAGCAGTTGCTGGCTTCTGTGAAAACTGGTCCCAAGTGTTCCGTGATTGTAAGATTATTTGTTTGTGTGTTGATTAACACCGCACACAGCAATATTCCAGCTATATGACGGCGGTCTGTAAATAGTCGAGTCTGGACCAGGCCATCCAATGGTGAACACGAGCATCGATCCACAAAATTGGGATACGATGATATGCAGGAAACCAAGTCGCCGGGTCTGACCACCCGATCCCCTTAGTCGCCTCTTACTACGACCATGCGTTGCTGGGGGCAAATTATGACCCGGGTATTCACGTGTGTCCGTGTGTGTGTGTGTGTGTGTGTGTGTGGAGGGACAGGTACAGAGAACTAGTGTGGCTCGGTGACTTGGTTGCTTGCGTGTCACCGGTGCTCAAGCTGCTACCCGTGAAGATCCGGGTTAGAATAGGTCTTCAGCAACCCATGCTTGCCGTAAAAGGCGACTATGCTTGTCGTAAGAGGCGACTATGCTTGTCGTAAGAGGCGACTAATGGGATCGGGTGGTCAGGCTCGCTGACTTGGTTGATGCATGTCATCGATCCCAATTGCGTGGATCGATGCTCATGTCAATCACTGGATTATCTGGTCCAGACTCAATTATTTACAGACCGCCGTCATATAGCTGGAATATTGCTGGGTGCGGCGTAAAACAACAAACCAAACCAAATCAAGCTGCAAGTCACTGGTTCGTCTGGTCCAACCTCGAGTATTTATTGTTTGTTGTTGGACGCCTCTCTGCAATATTCCAGCTATGTGACGGCGGTCTGTAAATTATTGAGTATTGACCAGACAATCCTGTGATTGACATCATGTGCATCGATCCACGCAAGGCAACAAGCCTGACCACACAACCCCGTTAGTCGCCTCTTACGGCAAGCACAGTAGGAACCTCCGCCCTGACTGTACGGTATGGAGGTAACCTACATAATTACGTAAACGGAGTGGGACAGAAGGATCATTGTGTATTCTTACCACTCTGAGCAAACACCGCTGATATTTACTGTGCGTGACGAGGGATTGCAGGGTAAGTGTAAGTAAATATAAAACGTCAAAGCCCAAGTTATGTGAATGGATCACTGAAAGTCAGAGATGACACAAGGTGTTGCGAACAAGGTTTCGAATGTCCTACCCTATCGGTTGGTTGGTTGGTTGGATGGTTTATTGTTTAACGCCGCACTCAGCCATATTCCAGCTATATGACGGCGGTCTGTAAATAATCGAGTCTGGACCAGACAATCCAGTAATTAATATCATGCGCATCGATCCACGCAATTGGGATCGATGACATGCATCAACCAATTCAGCGAGCCTGACCACCCGATCCCGTTAGTCGCCTTTTACGACAAGCATGGGTTGCTGAAGACCTATTCTACCCCAGATCTTCACGGCATTCCACGCAATTGGGATCGATGACATGCATCAACCAAGTCAGTAAGCCTGACCACCCAATCCCGTTATAATTAGTCGCCTTTTACGACAAGCATAGTCGCCTTTTACGGCAAGCATGGGTTGCTGAAGACCTATTCCAACCCGGATCTTCATGAGCCTCGATCCACGCAATTAGGATCGATGACATGCATCAACCAAGTCAGCGAGCCTGACCACCCGATCCCGTTAGTCGCCTTTTACGACAAGCATAGTCACCTTTTACGGCAAGCATATATGCTCGTATGTACCGATTCCCGGACCAAGTGCAAAGGCGACTATTCTTGTCGTAAGAGGCGACTAACGGGATCGAGTGGTCAGGCATGTCATCGAATCCCAGTTGCGTGGATCGATGTTCATGATATCACGGGATTGTCTGGTCAAGACTAGATTATTTTGAGTCCGCCGTCATATAGCTGGAATATTGCTAAAGAAACAAACAAGCATTCCGAGATTCCTGCATCTGTTTAAAATGATACCCTACCACGCATTTACAGGGTGTATGTGATAGCACATTAAAATTCATAAATGTGTATTGTGCCTATCCTGGGTCTGCCCATGATGCCCGAGTTTTCAAAAACATTCATTTGGCACAACAACTATCTGAGGATCCCCTACCAGAGGAATTCGACTTAAGTTGGGACTCGGCTTAGGGTATTTCAATATCACTACTCGTGCCCTTTGAACCCGTGAAGATCCGGTGTAGAATAGGTCTTCAGCAACCCATGCTTGCCGTAAAAGGCGACTATGCTTGTCGTGAAAGGCGACTAACGGGATCGGGCGGAGCGTATCCTGCCGCACTGGTGGCACCCGTCACAAACACTTGCAAAGGCAAGTCAATTCTTTACCTGATAGAAACATTGGAACATATACTACAAGTCAAAATAGGGAATTGCATCGGACATCATTTTTGTCAATGATGCGTCAAATTTAGAAATGAGCTTCATATGTCTACCGTAAAAGGGGCGGTCGGGTAGCCTAGTGGGTCGTCACACCGAAGACCCGGGTTCGATTCCCGACATGGGTACAATGTGTGAAGCCCATTTCTGGTGTTCCCCGCCGTGATGTTGCTGGAATATTGCTAAAAGCGGCGTAAAACCATACTCACTCAATCTACGATAAAACTATTGGAAAGCTTTACTGAGGCCTTGAATGTTGTAACCTTGATCAAACAGTCGTATGAGGCTCTTTGAAATCTTTGTGGATACAGCATGCTCGATTGTATCTAAAAAATTGCGAAATGTAAATACCAAAGGCTGGCGCTGATGGAATATTGCCATCTTCCCGAGGCAAGGGAGTTAACTGACTTTAAAAGTCCAGTTTCCACCCTTGCCAAATTAGGTTGGAATTTCGGGGCCCGATCGTAGCGCCACCAGTGGCTATTACGAGTTATGTCCCTCATGTATCTTGTTGATATTTTGATGTGGTTAGGCTCGCTGACATGGTTGATGCATATCATCGATCCCAATTGCCTGAATCGATGCTCATTATATTAATCACTGGATTGTCTGGGCCAAGATTTGATTACTTACAGACCTCCGCCATATAGCTGGAATATTAGTGAGTGCGGCGTTAAACAGCACACAAACAAACAAAGATAAAAACGCAAGAGGTATTCACAGAAATATATTTATGTATAGAAGACTGATTTTACTAGATAATGAACAAGACCAACCAACAAAGGGGTTGTCAATCGTCAAACCAGTTTTTAGAAAAAAGCGTGGTTTCAATGTACCCAACCATCAAGTACAGGTGACATTACAGGTGGGGTTCCAGATGATGTAACCATGGGCCCCAGAGCTACAAGAAGCAGGAACAACAATTTATCAATGACGGACAACATCATCTCACGCCCATGACGTATCCTCAATAACCGAACATCATTATCATACCTTCCGTATTGCCTTGCTGCAGATTAGAACAAACTCTACGAAATATTCAAATATTGATCTGATGAGGAAGTGATGGCCTGATCTCATCAGTTGCCTCTACATACACGTGTAACTTCCCCCCAGATGGTGTCCAGGTGCTGCTCGCCTTGGTGGATATAAAACCATCGGGATGTCCAGCTTGCCACAGTTTCAGTACGACAAAGGAAAGTGGGAATCCAGGGCACCTGTTCAAGTATCTGACGGGTTCTTCTTGACGTTGATCACCACGACCACGATGATGTCTTCATCCTTGCTGATGCTGGCTCTTGGAATGATGGTCTGCAGCATCGACGCTGTTAGCACATGTGAGTATTGTTTGGTTAGAATACACTTTCTTCAGTATGTGTTGTTTTAATGTTTGGCTACATTTGTCAGCCATCGCCAACAACTGAAGGGATGAAGTAAATCCTGCTGGGTGAGTGAGTGAGTATGGTTTTACGCCGCGTTTAGCAATATTCCAGCAATATCACGGCGGGGGACACCAGAGTGAGTGAGTGAGTATGGTTTTACGCCGTTTTTAGCAATATTCCAGGAATATCACGGCGGGGGACACTAGAAATGGGCTTCACACATTGTACCCATGTCGGGAATCGAACCTGGGTCTTCGGCGTGACGAGCGAACGCTTTAACCACTAGGCTACCCGACCGCCCCTGGGGTCCATGCAGGTAGCAAAAGTACTGTAAGTCCCGATGGTCCCCAGTGTTGTGATCTACCTTCGGTTGGTGGCGATCTATAGCCCGGTTGTGTATTGTGTTTTGTTGAATGCTAATATTTTATACATTCTCTCAAACTAGTTTTACGTAAAATTTGTGATATTTTAGTTATTATTCTGTCCTTTTCCCGACATAAGTTTATACTGTTTGTTTAAAGATATATTGACACGTGAAGATTCCGGGGTAGATTAGGTCTTCAGCAACCCATGCTTGCCGTAAAAGGCGACCATGCTTGTCGTAAGAGGCGACTAACGGGATCGGGTGGTCAGGCTCGCTGACTTGGTTGAAGCATGTCATCGTTTACCATGATGTAAATCACTAGATTGTCTGATCCAGACTCGATTATTTATGTAGACCGCTGTCATACATTGCTGTGGCGTTAAACAACAAACAAATAAACAAACAAAATTGTCAAATTGTGTCTCGTCACGATATGACTGAAGTATTGCCGATATTGCTGTGTGGAATATTGCTAGAAGCGGTGTAAAACCACTCTCACTCACTCACTCTCTATAGTCAGTATAAGTACCTGACTGACCCATGTTGTTGATGTTACAGCCAAGTGCCCTAGTCTGTCCGGCTGTGGTAATTGCGTTTGGGGCTACAAGAGCATCAACGGTTGTCCGACATGTCAGTGCTTGGGTATGTATTTTTCGTATTTTCTGAGTTGTTTTTTAGCCAAAATCTATTCTTCCTACATGTACATTATTCCATCAGTCTCTACACAACACGTTAGTCTCTGGATTCAGAAGTTTCTTGTCGTTCCGTGTCGTTTCCTACCCTCTAAACAACATAGTCTATTTATATAAGTATGTCTTTGGACATTTTTCATGATTGGTTGTTGGTTGGTTTATTGTTTAACGCCGCACTCAGCAATATTCCAGCTATATATAAATAATCGAGTCTGGACCAGACAATCCAGTGATTGACATCATGAGCATCGATCCACGCAATTTGGATACGATGACAGGCATCAACCAAGTCAGCGAGTCGGACCAACCGATCCCGTTTAGTCGCTTCTTACGACAAGATAGACGCCTGATTTTTCATTAACAGAATGCCATTTAGAAAGTGGTCAAATGTAACAAATGTTCTACTTGGGATAACGCTTTCTTAACAAAGTACAGATTCTCGTACCATGGGAGCCGTACTGAGTGCGTAAGATCGCTGACTTTATGTGCTGGTACCTCACTCTGGCAGCGTGGGTTCGAATCCCGGTCGGTACTCGACCCAAAATAGTACGAGAATCTGTACTTTACCAAGAAAGCGTTATCCGAAATATAACATTTGTTAGATTTTTCATGTTTAGTTACGGGGTAAAGTGGGGATGTGGTTGGGATTTTGTGCCCGAAAATACTGAGAAAATATACTGAAGCTAAAAAATACCCGGGGGCACGGGTGGCCCAGTCGTCTAAGGCGCCGCGATTCGCTGTGCTGAGTTGCATTTCTTGGGCACGCCAGAAACCTATGATTGTGGGTTCGAATCCCGGTTCGCCCCAATTATGTTTCTAGGTTTGTCAGCACCATACCCGTGCTCGTGGGTTTCACCGAAGTGGTAAACGTCTGAGACCTGCATCACTTCGGGCTTCCTCCCACATTAAGCTGACACGCCGTGATATAACTGGAATACTGTTAAAAGCGGCGTTAAACCCAACTCACTCACACACTCACTCAAAAATACCCAAAATATATATTGTCCGAAGAAAATGTGCTGTGGGATAATATATCGTTTCATTTCAATTGTTTATTCGTGAAGATCCGCACTCAGCAATATTCCAGCTATATGGCGGAGATCTATACATAATCGAGTCTGGACCAGACAATCCAGTGATTGACATTATGAGCATCGATCCATGTAATTGGGATACGATTACATGCATCAACCAAGTCACGCATCAACCTATTCTACCCTGGATCTTCACGGGTCCACGGGTAAGATATGTCACAGATATCACATTCCTTCACTGACCCGTGAAGATCCGGGGTAGAAAAGGCCTTCAGCAATCCATGCTTGCCGTAAAAGGCGACTATGCTTGTCGTAACGGAGCGACTAACGGGATCGGGTAGTCAGGCTCGCTGACTTGGTTGATGCATGTCATCGATCGCAATTGCGTGGATCGATGTTCATGATGTAAATCACTGGATTGTCTGGTCCAGACTCGATTATTTACAGACCACCGTCATAAAGCTGGAATACTGCTGAGTGCGGCGTTGAACAACAAACCAACCAACCAACCAACCAACCAACCTTCACGTTTCTGTATTTTTAGACCCTCCCTGTGCACCGTTGACGACCAACTGCAAACCATCAGAGACCCTCCGGTGCAAGGTAGAGCGGGGATGTGCTGTGTGCAGCTGTGTGGCTAAACCTTGTGTCAAGATAAACTGCATCAACCCCTGTCCAAATGGTCGCAAATTTGTAAATGGTTGTGAAACGTGCACATGTAAACCAAAGGTCTGTCCCAAACTTACTTGTGGGACCCCCTGTCCAAATGGCCGCCAAATTATAGCAGGATGTGAAACGTGCACCTGTAAACCAAAGGTCTGTCCCAAACTTACTTGTGGGACCCCCTGTCCAAATGGCCGCCAAATTATAGCAGGATGTGAAACGTGCACCTGTAAACCAAAGGTCTGTCCCAAACTTACTTGTGGGACCCCCTGTCCAAATGGCCGCCAAATTATAGCAGGATGTGAAACGTGCACCTGTAAACCAAAGGTCTGTCCCAAACTTACTTGTGGGACCCCCTGTCCAAATGGCCGCCAAATTATAGCAGGATGTGAAACGTGCACCTGTAAACCAAAGGTTTGTCCCAAACTTACTTGTGGGACCCCCTGTCCAAATGGCCGCCAAATTATAGCAGGATGTGAAACGTGCACCTGTAAACCAAAGGTTTGTCCCAAACTTACTTGTGGGACCCCCTGTCCAAATGGCCGCCAAATTATAGCAGGATGTGAAACGTGCACCTGTAAACCAAAGGTCTGTCCCAAACTTACTTGTGGGACCCCCTGTCCAAATGGCCGCCAAATTATAGCAGGATGTGAAACGTGCACCTGTAAACCAAAGGTTTGTCCCAAACTTACTTGTGGGACCCCCTGTCCAAATGGCCGCCAAATTATAGCAGGATGTGAAACGTGCACCTGTAAACCAAAGGTTTGTCCCAAACTTACTTGTGGGACCCCCTGTCCAAATGGCCGCCAAATTATAGCAGGATGTGAAACTTGCACCTGTAAACCAAAGGTCTGTCCCAAACTAACTTGTGGAAACCCCTGTCCAAATGGCCGCCAAATTATAGCAGGATGTGAAACGTGCACCTGTAAACCAAAGGTTTGTCCCAAACTTACTTGTGGGACCCCCTGTCCAAATGGCCGCCAAATTATAGCAGGATGTGAAACTTGCACCTGTAAACCAAAGGTCTGTCCCAAACTAACTTGTGGAAACCCCTGTCCAAATGGCCGCCAAATTATAGCAGGATGTGAAACGTGCACCTGTAAACCTAAGGTTTGTCCCAAACTTACTTGTGGAAACCCCTGCCCAAATGGCCGCCAAATAGTTAGCGGCTGTGAAACTTGCACCTGTAAACCAAAGGTCTGTCCCAAACTTACTTGTGGAAACCCCTGCCCAAATGGCCGCCAAATAGTTAGCGGCTGTGAAACTTGCACTTGTAAACCAAAGGTTTGTCCCAAACTTACTTGTGGGACCCCCTGTCCAAATGGCCGCCAAATTATAGCAGGATGTGAAACTTGCACCTGTAAACCAAAGGTATGTCCAAAGGTCCTATGTGCCAAAATGTGCCCAACTGGTTTCCTAACTATTGACGGGTGCCAGACGTGCAAATGTAAGCCAAAGATTTGCCCAAAGCGTCTTTGCCCTGTCCCCTGTGCTACAGGTCGACTGACGGTAAACGGATGCGAGACATGCGCATGTAAACCTGAACCATGTCCTGTAATTAAATGCTCTACTATTTGCCATTATGGTAGAAAATTGTCATCGAAAGGATGTCCCACGTGCGAGTGTAACAAACTCATGTGTCCATCCACAAAATGCTTCAACGAATGTCCCAACGGCAGGGAGGTCGTTAAGGGATGTCTCACTTGTAAATGTAGACCTAAAATATGCCCATCGCTGACATGTAAAAGGCATTGTCGCTATGGTAGAAAGATTGTGAACGGATGTCAAACATGTATTTGTAAGTCTAAGGCTTGTCCAAAACTGAATTGCCCACTATCTTGTGTTAATGGATCTAAGATAGTTAATGGTTGCAGGACTTGTGACTGCAAACCAAAGGCTTGTCAACCTGTTCGGTGTCGCAACTACTGTCGATACGGCCGCCAAGTCGTAAATGGCTGCCCGACGTGTCGTTGTTTACGACGCCGTCGCTGCCTGTTCCGTTGGTTCTGTCGAAGAGGGTAAAGCAGAAACGTGTGTCCGTGAAACGGGGAAACCTCTACAATCAGGACCTCCTTAATCTGTAAACTTTACTATCAAGACGATTCTTGCTAAACTGTCGTTTGAAAGAAAGTATACACCCTTGTTTGATGCTTGCTAAAAATGAAACGAAGAAGAAATGGTATTTCGTTGGTGATGTTATTTGATACGAGTATCATAGTTATGTGTTGGATCTTAAGTGTTTTGGTGAGTGTTTTAAGTCTAGTGTCGTTTGTAACATTTTGGTCAAATCCAAATTTCAAGTGTATGCTTTCTTTTGTCAAGCAGTTTAGTTACAAAATGATGACTCTATTTTACCAGAGACCATTATTTACCGTCTCTGATGTTACAGGGGCGGTCGGGTAGCCTAGTGGTTAAAGCTTTCGCTCGTCACGCCGAAGACCCGGGTTCGATTCCCGACATGGGTACAATGTGTGAAGCCCATTTCTGGGGTCCCCCGCCGTGATATTGCTGGAAAATTGCTAAAAGCGGCGTAAAACCATATTCACTCACACTCTGATGTTACCACATATTTTCGGCAATGTGATTCAGATATACAGATAGAACAGCGTCCGGATTGACGAGGGTCCCGTATCAGTGGACATTTGTTTTAGTCTGCGTTTCAAGTTACTTTTGTAATTTGAAACATAGAATATATTCTCAGTTGTAATAATGTCAATGAAATTTGTTCAATAAAGATTCTAATGCGGCGAACATAATTGTGTTTATCATGTTTGACCCTCACCCGTCTCAACGAGGAGTTGTGTAGCTGACGTAATTGGCCGAGTTGACTTGAATGCTTCTGTACGAAGCTATTTATAGTACATACTGAATGAGTCTGCCGCGTGCTGTTCTGCCGTTAGGAAAGGAGTGTTAAGAGCAAGGGAAACGGAAGATCAGTTTATGATCATGACGCCTTCATGCAGTTATACATAATGGAGGTTAGCGAGGTGTGCATTTATTTACATCGTTGTTGTCACTGTTGAAGTGTACTCGGCGCGCCATGTAGCTGAGGCTTGTCAGTTCTCGGAAATAATCCCGGACACTCCAGTGATACTGCGAAATACGACACACCGACCAAATAAATATTGTGTTAGATATATGTAACTTGTAGCGTATTAGCTCACTTGCTTCTCCATTGTGAATATACCAGTGAAGATCCGGGTTAAATTCAGTCTTCAGCAACCAATGCTTGTGAGATGCGACTAGCGGGATCGGGTTGTCTAGTTTGCTGACCTGGTTGATGCATATCATCGCATCCCAACTGCGTGAGACCCGAGAAGATCCAGGGTAGAATGCTAATGATGTCAATCACTGGATTGTCTGGTCTAGAGGCGATTATTTATACAGACTGCCGTCATAAAGTTGGAATATTGCTGAGTGTGGCGTTAAACAACAAACAAAACAGAAAAACACACTGATAGTATTGCTAATATCATCTACATTCATTGAAACAGCTATACTCGAGCTAACTTACCGTTATAGGAAGAAGAAGAAGTAGAAGTAGTTTATTTAAGTGTCACATATCGCTATACACGATGACACAGGCATAAAACCATAAAATATGCAAGCAATATCCGGCCATACAGGCCTATGAGACACTAAGTTCATTAAAATATCAAAGAATAAGGATATATAATATTGAGTATATAATGCTCGCCCATAGTTATGTTATGATATACAGTATATATATATATATATATATATATATATATATATATATATATACGTTAACTGATAAGCGTTTTCTTTCTGCATTGAAACATCACTACCGCCACCGCGGCTGGGGATTTCTGTAGAGGCATGCACTGCATCAGAAAAATTAACTGATCAACGTTTCAGAAATGTGGGAAGAGTGGGCCCAGTAGAGTAGCTTCCTTCCAAAGGTTATATCGAATATCAGAGTAAAATGAACATTTTGTCAGAAAGTAAACTTCGTCTTCTATTACTTTAGAGTTGTAATATCTACACTGTCTTTCCTCGAGGGGAGTGGGCGGACGTCTGAAACGACCTAGTTCAGTCTCTAGTGGCAATGTACCGCAACGTAACTTCGCTAGTGTTCTGCATTGATTCCGGGCGAAGTTCGACTGGACGTATTGCTCGGCGTTGAGGTCATATTTAAAGAGCCTGTATGTCCGTCGCTTGTTTCCTTTAAAAAGTCTTCGGTCATTCCACAGGTCAGTTGTCCACTTCTCGTAATATCTACGCAACCTTTATTTTTCAGGGCCTCTGCCGGTATCAAGTCTGGTCCTGCAGATTTACCACGCTTTGCTCTGGTAATAGCAGTTTCAACATCAGCTCGTGTGATTGTATAATCTGAAATACTTGTATCAAAGTTAAGTTCAGGGACAACAGAGTTACTGATTAGTTCTTCGTCCAGCTATATGACGGCGGTCTGTAAATAATCGAGTCTGGACCAGACAATCCAGCGATTAATATCATGAGCATCGACCCACGCAATTGATATTCATGACATGCATCAACCAAGTCAGCGAGCCTGACCACCCGATCCCGTTTGTCGCCTCTTACGACAAGCATAGTCACCTTTTAAGGGTTGCATGGGTTACATTTCATTTCATCTCTCATAATTTGTTCTCGTCGATAAAAGGATGAAACCACTCGTGAAGAACCGGGATAGAATTGGTCAGCTAGTCTGACCACTCGATCCCGTACGTAGCCTCTTACGACAAGCATAGTCGCCTTTTACGGCAAGCATGGGTTGCTGAAGACCTATTCTTTCCCGGAATCTTCACGCCGTTCTCGGAATTAAAAAACGAGCTATAACTTGACTTCCAGGTTTCCAAAACTACTTGTCTATCAGATGATATGCCACCCTCACAGTTAACTTCCCATGGGATCGAACTTTGTGTCATTAGCCACACTAATCTTGCCTATCGTTTTCCAAAAGTCACGAGAATCCGAGTTACCATTCTTATCAAGCAAACGCTGTTGCTCCGATACCTGATAGTTACGCTTATACTTACGTAAAGTCTTGTCAAATAACTTCCTAGAGGACCCATGAAGATTCCGGGGTAGAATAGGTCTTCAGCAACCCATGCTTGTCGTAAAAGGCGACTAATGGGATCGGATGGTCAGGCTCGCTGACTTCGTTGATGCATGGCATCGATCCCAGTTGCGTGGATCGATGCTCATGATATCAATCACTGGATTGTCTTGTCCAGACTCGATTATTTACAGACCGCCGTCATATAGCTGGAATATTGCTGAGTGCGGCGTTAAACAACAAATCCTAGCAGAAGTCATGCTTGAGTTCTCGTTTCTTTATTGACGACTTGCACTTTAACCACTGGCGCTAGGCATCACAAGAACTGTCCCACAAACACTGAAGCTGATCTGACCAGGACGGCTTAGCACACGGTTGACTCTTAGCACTGCGTGGTCTTCTGTAACTCGAACAACCTGCCACATTGTCCAGTTCGGCGTGCATAAAGCTTTCAAAGTCACTAAAAGCTGCGTTCACGTCATTATAAAACTAGAACTGATACGAAACATTTAGAAATGCCCTCCACATGTCCACCATAAAATTATTTGAAATCTTTACTGATACACTGAATGTGGTAACCTTAATCAAGCAACTTCTGGGCATGACTCTATTTGTTTCTTCCGCTTAGCGTTATTCCCTTTAACCCTGCAACTAAAATTTATAGAAGACCGCCTCCCTGGTCTAGTGGTAGAGCGTCCGCCCGGAGAGCGGAAGGTCCGGGGTTCGATCCCCGACCGCGTCATACCAAAAGACGTTAAAAGATGGTACTTGTTGTTACCCTGTCTGGCGCTCGGCATTAAGGGGCTAAAACAAGGACTGGTCGGCTCGGAGTCAGTATACTGTGTCTGAGTGGGGTATTCATGTTAAACTGCTGCATGGTATCTCAGTGAGCTAGCACTATAAATCGGCATCAGTCCGGACTAGTACAAGCAGCAACACAAACACACACACGTACATGGACGTCGCTATATAAGTGCAATAATCTTGGACTCGACGTTAAACCCCATTTCACCTCACCTCGCATTATAAAACTAACATGCAGCTAATATGCATATTCATGCCTGTGACCCCCCGAAGCGTAATAACACGGCGTGTCCCATTAATATTCGGGGTCAAAAGTCAGGTCGAGGTGTTTATCAGCGTATTTCCTTCAGGTGCGTTTCAGTGTCCGGTTTGTAAGATGGCAATAACAGTATGTTGACAAATCGTTTATAAAATGCCATTGGCGGATTCTTATCCAATCGGGTTTCATCATCAGATATTAGAACGTAGATAAGCCGACGTGCGTACATCGAATGGTATTATTTGTTGTTAGACAGTAACATGGACCGCCTTTCTCTCTGTCTGCTCCTCGGCCTGACCCTCGTCGTGTGTTCTGCGGTAACACACGTTCAAGGTAGGCCAACGACAATGTTTAAGTTTATTTGTTTGTTGTTTAACGCCGCACTTAGCAATATTTCAGCTATATGACGGCGGTCTGTAAATATTCGAGTCTGGAACAGACAATCCAGTGATTGATATCATGAGCATCGATCCGTCGGTTCGCCGTTTCAATTTCTAGGTTTGTCAGCACCATAGACGTTTTCGTGGGTTTCGCCAAAGTGGAAAACGTCTTAGACTTGCATCACTTACTGGACTTGATATCACTGAAATACTGTTCAATGCGGTATATACCCAGCTCAAGTACTCATTCTCGAATCAGTTATACAGTGAATTTAAGAAATAAACAACGAGTGTGATTTGTTTATGGTATGTTTGTGTTTTATTGTAGATAAATAACTTCCAGTCGTTTATTTTCAAATATGAGTTATCAACATTGTGTACAGCCTCTTTAAGGATGGTAATAAAATGTACCAGCTTTAAAAATATTTACCCGTATTTAAATATTGATGACTCCCTGAATACAATACGACCTCGACAATGTTGGATTAGTCCATTTTATGATCATGGGGTAAGTTTGATATTTCTCCCGGATAATCACACATTTTTCACGGCGATTATCTGTATCCCTCTCCCAATACTGATTGTCAAATCTCTCCAGCTTAAGGGTACGATCGTTCGGCCTTTGCGATTATCTACGTTGCCAGGCTACGTCTAAGGGGAACAACTCACTAGAATAACGTCGACCAATTTACAACGTCATCAAGTTGCGAGCGCATGTTCAAATCTCCCGAAATGACGTCGTGATAGAACAATGTTTTTTTCGTGAAATATACCATACTTCGTTCTTCATTGTTCATTGCAATTTATCGCGTAGCTATCTTAGATATCTACTTATAGTTACCACCAGTCATATATTACTGAACACAGTTAGTATTTTTTCATACGAAACAGGCTCCACAGGAGGTATCACCTGAGACATATCGCTGCAATGTTTTGAAGACGATTGTGACATCATCTGTTGCCATGACATCACAATCAAAAGACTTTACTAATCTCTCTGCTACGTACTGAAGCTGGTTACCTGTATTTTTCACATTCAGGACGCTTGTTATTACTGTTTACAACCTGATGTTGGAAGAACGGTTTTGGATTATAAACAGAATCTTACTCTCATGATAGGGGGCACGGGTGGCCGAGTCGTCGTAGGCGTCGTGATTCGCTGTGCAGAGTTTCGTCCCTTGGGCACTCCCGAAACCCATGATTGTGGATTCGAATCCCTGTTCGCCCCGATTATGTTTCTAGGTTTGTCAACACCATACCCGTGCTCGTATGAGACCTGTATCACTTCGGCCTTTCCTCCCACATTAAGCAGAAACGCCGCGAATAACTGGAATACTGTTAAAAGCGGCGTTAAACCCAACTCACTCACTCACTATACTCGAGATAGTACATTGAACTCTGGTTTTATCAGCGATTTCATTATGGAAGGGGTTTCGTTGCTATCGAGTAATTATTAAGATCAATCTTTTCTTCTGACTTCACAGGCAAGTCGATGTCGCCTCCATGGGAATGTGGCCCTCCCTGTGACATAGCCTGCAAATGTGGCCTGCAGACTGACCGCAGGGGATGTCTAACATGTACATGCAAACCTTGCGGTAAGTTCTTAGTGATCGAATATGGTTTTACGCCGCTCTTAGTAATATTTCGATCAATACAACGGAGGACACCAGAAATGGGCTTCCCACATTGTTACCATGTGGGAAATCGAACCCGGGCCTTCGGATTGATGAGTGAGTGAGTATGGTTTTACGCCGCTTTGAGCAAAATTCCAGCAATATCAGGGCGGGGGACTCCAGAAATGGGCTTCAAACATTTTAAGTTATTATCTCAAAACAAACCAATATGACAGAATTGTCAATGGTCTGTGTGGTGTACGTGCTACACGTGCAGTCCGTGTAACATGTGATTGTGAGTTGAGCACAAAGTACAAGACGTGATATTATCGGGAGTTATATTAAATCTTCTCTGACGTGATGTCTTGACATGCATGGATCGCACTCGACAATATTCCAGCAATGTGACGGCGGTCTGTAAATAATCGAGTCTGGACCAGACAATCCATTTTGAAATCATGAGCATCAATCAACGCAATTGGGATACGATGACATGCACCAACCAAGTCAGCGAGCCTGACCACCCGATCCCGTTAGTCGCCTCTTGCGACAAGCATAGTCGCCTTTACGGCAAGCATGGGTTGCTGAAGACCTAGTCTACCCTGGATCTTCACGGGTCCACGGGTCAGATATGTCACAGATGTGATGACCGTACTAAAATTGACTTAAAAACAATGTGTTCCCCTTTCTTACCATCTCCTTCTCTCTTCAGATGTGCCAACTGCGTGCCCGGAAATACGATGTCTACAAGAGAAAAAGTGTCGTTTCGGATACAAAACGATAAACGGGTGCCCCACGTGTGAATGTAACCGACGTGAGTAGATAACCTGCAGGGCAAAAGGGAGTTTACACTTGAAAATTGTATTTTACTAAAACATTACCATCGTTACCAAAACGTTACTTGGTGGGAACAGTGCCTGAAACACTGCAAACTTAAGGTTCAAAACACAAGTCAGTCTGTAATACCAGTATCAAATACATCACCATCGAATAACCATTTCTTGTTTGTTTAATTTTTAACCGCCATCAAACATGGGTGAGATCTTTCTTTTGCACGGCCGTTTACTTATTGATTTGATTATTTGTCTCAATTATTTTAGTGAATTATTTATATATTCAATAAGTATACAATAAAACAAGGTAACTTAATGAACGACCAGTGAAGATCCGCGTTAGAATAGGTCTTCAGCAACCCATGCTTGTCGTAAAAGGCGACTATGCTTGTCGTAAGAGGCGACTAACGGGATCGAGTGGTCAGGCTCGCTGACTTGGTTGATACATGTCATCGTATCCCAAATGCGTGGATCGATGCTCATGATGTCAATCACTGGATTGCCTGGTCCAGACTCGATTATTTTACAGACCGCCGTCATATAGCTGAGTGCGGCGTTAAACAACAAACAAACAAACACTTCTTTAGGGGAGGGCACATGCATGTTCTCATTCATTAGTAAGTGTTAGCAGGTGCCAGAGTTTTACCAATTGCTTGATGTAAACGACATCCGGGCATCTGGTACGCAGTAACTACCGGAAATCTGAAAATACATGCTATTTATCTCTTTCATAAACTCAACTGTCGCTTTACTTCGCCAGCCTACAACTGCCCCTACTATCGTCCGTGTCAAAAGTGGCTGAACTGCCCTGCTGGACTCGTCGAGATCAACGGATGCCCAACATGCATGTGCAAACCTACAATGAAAAGTAAGAATGGCCGCACGGTCACAAATCAGGAAATTTAATGATGTTTTTATGCCATCTCTATAATTGATTGATTGGTTTGATGTTTAACGCCGCTCTCAGCAATCTTCCAGTTATATGACGGCGTCATCTCTATAGTGACGGGCGACACCGCAACGGTGAGGTGAAGTGAAATTGGGTTTAACGTCGCGTCCAAGATCGTTGAACTTTTACAGCGACGTGCATGCACGTGTGCGTGTGTGCGTGTGTGCGTGTGTGCGTGTGTGTGTGCATGTGCGTGCGTGCGTGCGTGCGTGCGTGTGTGTCTGCTAGTACTAGTGCGGACTGAAGCCGATCTATAGTGCTAGCTCACTGAGATACCATGCAGCACTTTAACATGAATACCCCACTCAGACACAGTATACTGCTCCGAGCCGACCAGTCCTTGTTTTAGCCCCTTAATTCCGAGCGCCAGACAGGGTAACAACAAGTACCATTGTTTAACGTCTTTTGGTATGACACTGTTTAACGTCTTTTGGTATGACGCGGCCGGGGATCGAACCCCGAACCTTCCGCTCTCCGGGCTACCACTAGACCACGGAGGCGGTGAAACCTGAAACGGGCTTTACACATTTGGAGCCAATGTATGTCTAGTTGTGATATCATAGTACGTGGCCACATTTTATTAGTGGGGAGTGTATAACGATAACGATAACAATCAAGGATAATTCATACACTGTTCTTACAGCTGGAATATTGCTGAGTGGGGCGTTAAGAAACAAACAAACTAACACGTAGACATTGTAAACTGCCAGCATGGATGGCGTTGAAGCCCGTTAACGATGATGGTGTGGTCAAGCTGGGCGACGTCGCTGATGGACCTGATCACCAACTAAACCGAGTCTGGATTGTCTGGTCCATGCTCGATTATTTATAGACCACCGTCATATAGCTGGAATATTGCTGAGTGCGGCATAAAACAACAAACAAACAAACTCTTACCACAAGCATAGTCGCCTATTACGGCAAGCATTGGTTGCCCTAGACCTATTCTAACCCGGATCTTCACGGGCCTCAACATTATGACGTCACGTTGCTATTGGCCGTGAAGATCCGGGGTAGAATAGGTCTTCGGCAACCCAAGCCTGTCATAAAAGGCGACTAACGGGATCGGGTGGTCAGGCTCGCTGTCTTGGTTGATGCTTGTCATCGATTCCAATTGCGGAGATCGTTGCTCATGACGTCAATCATTGGATTGTCTGCTCGAGACTCGATTATTTACAGACCGCCGTCATTTTGCTGGAATATTGCTGAGTGCGGCGTTAAACAGCAAACAAACACACTTTGCAAGCCTTTGGGGCACTTGACATGAACTAGACCATATTAACTCTCAGTAATTTCACCGATATCCTTGCTCTGCGGGTAGTATTAGATCGAGACGTTTTCTAATCATTGCAGCTACCCCAAGGCCAGACTTCTGCCTCACGTGCTGTGGACCACCCCCCTGCTGTAACTACTGTGGGCTGGAGAAATGTGAGTACATTACATATTAACAATTATTGGACCATTATGATATTAACCGAGGCCATTGTTTTATTACATAATATAAAAAAACAAGAATATTTCAGTTTTAGTTTTTAATAATTGGTGCTGCATCACATCAAGTTTTCCGTTACGCGCTCGCTGATTGGCTGAAATTATTTCTTTCCTTTAAGTTCTTAAGAAAGCCATGTGACTAGGGCTGGGACGGATAACTCGAGTACTCGAGTCGGGTGGGTACTGAGTAGGACCCGGGTACCCACAGGACTACCCGGACCCGTGGTTAGTCACATGATATATATTGTTTAATAGCAACAAATATCCAGAACTCCATGGTTACACAATAAGTGACAAATGTTCATATTTCTTTCCGACTGTGCACACATTCCTTCTGACTCTGCACACATTCCTTCTGACTTTATATGTTTGCATAAAGATAAAACTGCAGTCAACTTCAGTGTATGCATGACCAGATGATTTTATACCTGTATCTAAATACATTTTGACAGGAGTGCGGTCAAACGTTTCCAAATCGGATATTTTGTACCTATCTCTTGAGACCCAGGTAGGGTCGGGTAATAGGGGGATGGGTACCCGGGTTGTAAAACTGGACTCGTCCAAGCCCTATATGTGACACTTTCCCAACCAATGAAAATATAAATCTAATTTCTAAATGTAAATGTAATACGGGCACCGCACTTCGCTGTGAAGAGTGGCGTCCTTGTTTACCTTGGTTCGAAGTCAACATTCGCCCTGGTTTTGATCCTTGGTTTGTCAGCACCATTCGCGTGCCAACGTTTCACCAAATTTCGCGACCCGTAAAGATCCGGGGAAGAATAGGTCTTCAGTGACCCATGCTTGCTGTATAAGGCGACTATGCTCTTCGTAAGAGGCGACTAACGGGATCGCCTTGGTTGATGCATGTCATCGATCGCTGTTGTGTGGATTGAAAAAAAACCGTTTTGTTGTAAATATAAACCCCAAGACTATTTAAACACACGTGTTTGTACCACTGGCCATTGCATCACGCCTTCTGATGTCATCAGAAACATCTAGAGATTTGGCTTGTCCATGTTGTTCAGTACAACGTAAATTACGAATTTCTCGTGATGGGATCATTTACTGCTATTCAACTTTATAAAATCTGACAAGTCTTTCTTTTATTTTGTGCTTAGAAGTGGCATCAATTTACATAACCCGCCAGGTAAAATTAGAATATCGAGTTTTTATCATATTTAGTCAAATTCAATGACAGATCATTTATTTTTGGGAATTCTTCAAACAACCCACCGCCAGGGGCCGTATTTTAAAAATTCGAGATTAATTGTGAATTGAAGGTGTTTTATATATGCTGCTACTTTAAATTATTGCAGACAATATGGCAAATTAAAATTGTTTAGATTTGAAACTTATGCCATGGTACTGTGATTCTGTTTGAACGACTGTCTAAATGCGAGAACCAAGTATATTTTCATATATTCTCATATATTTCTCAAAATATTTTGATGTGTGAAGACTTGCCTTCACGGGATCCGTAATGAGGCTTATATGTCGTCCTCAGCTTTAATTTCTAGAATATGCAAATAAAGGAGAAAAACTATGAGTATAAAGTAGACATCTTTAAAAGTTTTTGTGCGAGGCGACTAACGGGATCGGGTGGTCAGGCTCGCTGACTCGGTTGATGCATGTCATCGAACCCAATTGCATGGACCGATGCTCATGATATCAATCACTAGATTGTCTGGTCCAGACTCGATTATTTACAATATTAAACAACAAACAAAACAAATATATTCTGACATAATTAGGGCCACAAGACAATTGAATGGGGTGTCTTGTATCCCAACATTGAGATGTTTCTATGTTCTTCTATTTGCAGTCCTAGCTATAGCCAAGTAGGCGATGCAGCTGTTGTAATCCCATGAATATCTTTGGATCTTAATGAGGAACACCCGTGGCTGCCAGCACACACTGTTCATTAGTCAACTGTTATCATCAATGCTTTATTTACATTTTGTATTTTAATAAATATACATAAAACCGTCATGTTCCTCATCTTTGTGAGATGTCTTGGAATATGTCTTGTAAGCACATATTGATATAATACATAAAATGTATGTGAGTTGGGTTGAACGCCACTTATTTAGTAATTCATGTTTCATCAAAGCGTGTCAGCTTAATGTGGGAGGAAGACCCGAAGTGATGCAGCTCTCAGACGTTTACCACTTTGGTGAAACTCACGGGCACTGGTATGGTGCTGACAAATACATGCTTGTCATTCCAAGCCAGTATTTCTGATAATTATTCTCTAATATATTATTTAATTATATATAGGGTTAAATGTTCCGTGTTCGTATAGATGAATCAATCTACGCAGGTTCTAATGGATCTGCATCTTAGCGTTTTCGTAATTCATGTACGGTGTTATTCGTTATTGGTACGGACGAAATGGTCATGTCAAGTCGTATGGATGGTTATATATCATCACAAATCCTGTAAGGTGTGAACTTGCAATATTGTAAACCCACACCGTAAGCGTACGGTGACACGCAATCGGCCAAGTCACCGAACCTGCTCCCCTGGCCGCGTCATACCAAAGGAGAGAGATACTTGTTGTTACCCTGCCTGGTGTTCGGTATTAAGGGGCTTAAACAAGGACTGGTCGGCTCGGAGTCAGTATACTGTTTTCTGAGTGGGCTATTCATTTCAAACTGCGGCATGGTATCTAAGAACACTAGTTCTATAAAACCGGCATAAGTTCGGTCTGGTACAAGCAGCCACACGCTAGCGCGCACACACACACACACACACACACACACACACACACACACACACACACACAAACGCGCCCTCGTACGTGCGTGCACAGAACAAGTGCAATAACCTTGAACATGTTGAACGACCATAAACCGCGTTTCACCTTTTTTCACATTTAATGTTGTTTAATCAGCAAGGTTACGTAGGCCATCGGCCCATGTTACAGCAGTCTACAGCAGCCATTATTATAATTGAAATTTACATCAGCAGTTTTGTCCTTGCATAGGCTTATAAATACAAATACCCAAATTTCTTATAATATTAAATTATCACTTGACATCAAGATTGGTTGGTTGGTGTGTTGTTTAATGCCGAACTCAGCAATATTCCAGCTATATGACGGCGGTCTGTAAATAATCGAGTCTGGACCAGACAATCCACGAATCCAGACGAACCTATGATCATGACAACTGGATACGTATACTTGTCGGTGATGCAGGTGACTTTATATGGCACTTATGTATTTGTACAGTGAGATCGACCCGTGAAGATCCGGGGTAGAATAGGTCCTCAGCATCCCATGCTTGCCGTAAAAGGCGACTCTGCGTGTCGTATAAACACGACTAACATGATCGGATGGTCAGGCTCGCTGACTTGGCTGATGCATGTCATCGTATTCAAACTGCGTAGATCGATGCTCATGATGTCAGTGACCGAAATGTCATGTCCAGACTTGATTATTTACAGGCCACCGTCATATAGCTGGAATATTGCGGAGTTCGGCGTTTAACAACCAACCAACCAACAAACAAAACATGTATTTAAGGGTGTTGGGGGGTTACAGAGTATACAAAACATGCCAAGTACTGACGACTGATCAGATTGTTTCCGATAACTTGCACCAACTCATTTGGGCACGACGTCACACAAAAACGACACTGGTCACGCAGCGATTAATACACTGAGGGTCAAAAGAAACTATACCTGTCAGTTGATCTTACCATATATCGGGAAGGTAATTTAAGATACCGACGTTTACTACAATATCTGAAAAACTATTGGACCTACTCCAGTCAAAGTTGGTATGAGATTATTAAACAGTCATACATAACTGGATATTACATTTAAAGACAATCGGTGCATGAATAAAAAATCTGTCTATTTAGCTATCACTATATTTCATCAACAACCAGACCTGTTCGTCACGGGTGGAACGAGCATTCATTGAAACAGCCATCTGCATAATGCTACCCCTGCGTCACGGGGCCATATGATACAGTTGAACCAATCAACTCAACTCGAAAGGGTGCACGAGAATCACGCACACACGAATACGGTGTTAGCGTTGGGCGTCTCAACGTGCGTGATTACCGTGCACCCGGAGTAGGTCCGATAGTTTTTCAGATATTGTAGTAAACGTCGTTACCTTAAATTACCTTCCAGACTATATTTCATTATTAAATGGACATATCTAAAGGTAGCGATATTATATCCAAAACATGAACTGTACTGGCGCTATGTCAGCATTCAAAGAATACTTCGACATGGTTTATTTTACAAATCATTATTTGATTTAAAACACATATAAATGAATATTTTTTCGCATAATACACAATTACTGAAGGGCATCTTCGACATCTAATCTTTGAAAATAAATAGATTTGGATTTGGATTAAAACATTGCAAACATGATAGGGGTCAATTCATTTCTAACCCCATATTTCATTGAACCAAATTATTTTTTACACTTTTGGGTAATTTAAGTATTTCCTTTCTCAGTCAAATTGGCTGAATCATTACTCTATTAGACTAGTTTGATTTTCAGACGCTTTCGTCTATTTTACTGTGCAAGTGACATATTTAGGGACAGGCCCTCTGTTTATTTCCCGTTATTTAACCCAGCCGAGATTATTCACTCATTTGTGTGTAGAGTTAATTAACTCAGCTGTTAACTGGTCGCAGCCTACTCAATTGGCTGTATTCGCAACTTGTCAATATCTTGTCAAATTGTTGTTTCAGCTAGTGTCGATTTATTACTGTTATACAGTTGCTCAGTTAAGCCGCTTGTGTATTTGCTCTGATTTATATAGTGAGTGATCAATGTCAGTATAGATTGGGATTTGGATCCTGAGACCCGTGAAGATCCGGGGTAGAATAGGTCATCAGAAACCCATGCTTGCCGTAAAAGGTGACTATGCTTGTCGTAAAAGGCGACTAACGGGATCGAGTGGTCAGGCTCGCTGACTTGGTTGATACATGTCATCGATCCCAATTGCGTGGATCGATGCTCATGATATCAATCACTGGATTGCCTGGTCCAGACTCGATTATTTACAGACCGCCGTCATATAGCTGGGATACTGCTGAGTGCGGCGTTAAACAACAAACCAACCAACCAATTTGCAACCTTTTGATTGTCATCTATTGATACAATTAGCGGCTAGTAATAAAACTGTGAACCTGTTATCACGTTTTCATTATTACTGTAATCTTGGTCGCTATATAAGTGCAATAATCTTGAACGCGACGTTAAAACCAATTTCACCTCCCCTACTTTAATGTTGCTGAATGACACCCCTGATCACAGCTCCGTGACAGTGCTTGAGCTGGAATATTGCTGAGTGCGGCGTTAAACAACACATGTACACACAGACACTTTACTTTCTCCTCTCTGTGTACTGACACGGTGACAGTTACGGCTATATTTTACCTCCTACTGCGAGTCAGGTTAGCCTGTCAACAAGTTTAACAACGTGCCCCGAAAGAATGTAACTAGGTCAGATGACAACCCGCATGTTCTGAGTTGTATGGAATTTCGGAAGGGACATAGTCGCGTTGTTTACAATTTACCAAAGCGCGAAAACGCGATTTCTTGACCAATTGTTGCTTTGTCTCCCTTTCCTAGAAAAAAATAATATATTGATGAATAGGCGATAATGCTACTAACGGTCAAATGTCGCATTATCGCTTTGCTGCGATGCCGCATGCATTTGGTTAATTTTGTCATATTTTGCTTCCTTTTTTGAAAGTGCGACAATTTACCATTTTGAACAATTGAACAATCTTCACATTCAAATGTAAAAATTCTAGACGCGACAACTCGTCAAAATAACGCGTTGTTGTGCTTCAAATACTACGACGCTATATAAAAAAACTAGACGCGACAACTCGTCAAAATAACGCGTTGTTGCGCTTCAAATACTACGACGCGTCTTCACAATCAAATATAAAAATTATAGACGCGACAACTCGTCAAAATAACGTGTTGTTGCGCTTCAAATACTACGACGCGACAATGTCCCTTCTACGATTCCATAGAGCGGTGTCTCTTGGGCTTGTCTCGACATGGAAACACTCGCTTCATCTAAGTTATTATGTTATGTATTCCCGGATGTTTCCTGCTAACGGCTACAAGCTATTAATGATGAGGCGAAGGTGCGTTCTTCTATTCAAGCAATATGTCCTTGTCATAAACTTGTCAGCTATAAACCTAACCCTTCACTGTCCTTATTAAAGCGAAGATATCACAAACAAATATGAAAAGTATAATATTTATATTGTAATTTCATGACAAAATGAGCCGCAGCTATGCCTAGTTCATAATCAAATCCCTAGTTTCAGCATTTTCATAAGCAGTTGATTTATATTTGTTTGTTTATTTGTTGAATAACACCGCACTCAGCAATGGTCCAGCTGTATGGCAGCGGTCTGTAAATAATCGATTCTGGACAAGACGAACCAGTGATCGACATCAAGAGCAATTGGAATAGGGTGACAAACAGACAGATATTTTATTAAAGTTGTTTGTTTTGTTTGTTTGTTGTTTAACGCCGCACTCAGCAATATTCCAGCTATATGACGGCGGTCTGTAATTCATCGAGTCAGGTCCAGACAATCCAGTGATTGACATCATGAGCATCGATCCACGCAATTGGGATACGATGACATGCATCAACGAAGTCAGGGAGCCTGACCACCTGATCCCGTTAGTCGCCTCTTTTGACAAGCATGGTCCCCTTTTACGGCAAGCATTGGTTTCTGAAGACCTATTCTACCCCGGACCTTCACGGGTCTATTTTATTTAAGTCTCACCTCAGTACAAATCATATAAAAACGATACATATACACACATGAATTTGTACGAAGCCGCTCTATACGGAGTTATGAGTGCTTGAATATCTTTGTATTTACAAGATAAAGAAATATACTAGGTTGAAGTAACTATTATATGTGAATCGTAGATATTAGATATATAAATTTGTTGCAGGTTGCCGTGAAGATGCCGGGGTAGAATATGTCTTCAGCAACCCATGCTTGTCGCAAAAGGCGACTAACGGGATCGGGTGGTCAGGCTCGCTGACTTGGTTGATGCATGTCATCGTTCCCAATTGCGTGGATCGATGCTCATGATATCAATCACTGGATTGTCTGGTCCAGACTAGATTATTTACCGACCGCCGTCATATAGCTGGAATATTGCTGAGTTCGGCGTTAAACAACAAACCAAACAAAACTGTTGCAGGTTCTGGCCGTTATTATCAATAGTGACATTATACATTATACATATGTTGAACATGATAAAACATGTTTCAACCAAGTAAGCGATCCCGTTCGTCGCCACCCGCGACCAGCATGGGTTGCTGAAGATCATCCCCAACACGGATCCTCAACGCCTGGGGCTGTCGTTATAAGCGCTTGCTTTCACTCGCAGGAGTGGAGCAGAGTTGATGATGTGTGGAGTGAGGGCGTATTGAATCTGTTCCTTTCGTTGTTTGGTTTGCTTCAATATCCTGTTCAGAATCAAACTGACGAATACACCGGGGTTTGGCATTGGTTGACTCTCAACCAATCAGAGTTCTTCGTAGTTCTTTATAGAAGAAGCCCGCTGCTATGATATGTGTCAGTGTTTCTCTGACTATCGCAATGGATCGTCTAACGATGCGGCTTGTGTTTGGCCTCGCTGTCGTCACATGCCTTTCCATCACAAATACGGAAGGTGGGTACTATTTTTTCACACTAAAACAGCGATGTGATAAAAAAGTCAAGTAAATGATAACCAGTTGCACTCCTGACCCGTGAACATCGGGGTACAAAATGTCTTCAGCAACCCATGCTTGTCTCTCCCCTTGAAGATCCGGGGTAAAATAGATCTTCAGCAACCCTTGCTTGCCGTGAAAGGCGGCAATGCTTGTAAGAGGCGACTAACGGGATCGGGTGGTCAGGCTCGCTGACTTGGTTGATGCATTTCATCGTATCCCAATTAAAGATCCGGGTTGGAATAGGTCTTAAGCAACCCATGCTTGTTGTAAGAGGCGACTAACTCGATCGGGGTGTCAGGCTCCCTGACTTGGTTGATGCATGTCATCTATCCCAATTGCGTGGATCGATGCTTATGATGTCAATCACTGGGTTGTCTCGTCTAGATTTGATTATTTAAAGACCGCCGTCATATAGCTTGAATATTGCTGAATGCGGAGTTAAACATCAAACAAAACAAAGCATTGCCTTATTTTGGGTAAAAGAAACAAAGAAAATGTTAACCCACTTGTGATGTCATCTATGTCTTCTCCAGGGACCTTCAGATTCAGATGTCCAAGGTTTCGTTGTCTGCAGTGGATCAAATGTGGTAACGGCAATGTCGAGATATGGGGCTGTCCAGTATGCCTGTGTAAACCACCCCCCACAAGTAAGCGTGTACCGTGAATATGTTTACATTAAAACCTTTTGCCCAGTAGTCTAAAACATCTCTCACTAGTTTCCATATTCTGCGTATTATTTCCTGAAACACCAATACCCGTGAACATTCGGGGTAGAGTAGGTCTTCCGCAACCCATGCTTGCCTTAATTGGGATCGATGACGTGCATCAACCAAGTCAGGGAGCCTGACCATCCGATCCCGTTAGTCGCCTCTTACGACAAGCAGGGGTTGCTGAAGACCTATTCTATCCCGGATCTTCATGGGTTGCTGAAGACCGAGGTAAGGCGGCTGTGTGATGGCTGTGTTTGTCATGTCAGTGAGTGGATGTTGGTGACCTTGGCATTTGCGGTTGGCTGGTTAATAGAACGACATAACAGAACTTTTATTGCGTTTCAGGCCGCGTATAACGGCTTTTGAAGTATAATAGGATTGAATAAATTATTAGAACATGACGGTATATATGTATAGGTAGAGTTTAACAAAGTTTAGGTTTTTACAAAGGACTGAAAGGTTTTCATTATAATTGAACAAAAAACACGAAGTTTTCTCAAAACGCTGGCTTTTCTACTGTTATAATTTATAAATGTTGGACTTGTAGATACCGACATGATAATGACATTGTACAATAGTCTGTAGTTATTAAAATAGGTACGTCCCGTGAGGATTCCGGGGTAGAACAGCTCTTCAGCAACCCATGCTTGTCCTAAGATGCGACTAACGGGATCGGGTGGTCAGGCTTGTTGACTTGGTTGACCCATCTCATCGTATCCCTATCGATGAGCATGATGCCAATCACTGGATCGTCTGGTCCAGACTAGATTATTTACAGACCGTCGTCATATAGCTGTAATATTGTTGAGTGAGCCGTTAAACAATAAACTACTTCTACCACAGTGACTATGACAACATACTTATAATCAACAACCACTACGACGACTACTACTACTACTACCACAAAAATTGCTACGAATTAACATCTAGTACTACGACGACTACTGCTACAACTACTATAACTGCCGATACAACTACTGTATGACTGTTTGTAGAGATTCAACATGTCACGTCAGTATGGTTGCACGCAATATCATGACTCACAGGATAAAGGACAGCCAGTGATCGTTATATTTAGAAAGTATCTTGTCATATTCAAATATAACCCTATTAAAAGGAAAAGAAAACCGTGCTGACATTTCGACCTCGCACAAGTATCATTATTCAAAAACACAGACGTGCAGTAAGGTCTGTTGTCATGGGAGATATATGACTACAATGTTGAATTCACAAGAACTTCGATATGACCGCCTTTCTCAACACAGTATTTGTTTGTTTGTTATTTAACGCGCCGCACTCAGCAATATGGAAGCTATATAAATAATCGAGTCTTGATAAGACAATCCTGTGACTGATGTTATGAGCATCGATCCATAGAAGTGGGATGAGGTGAGGTGAAATGGGGTTTAACGTCGCGTCCAATATTATTGCACGTATATAGCGACGTGCATGCACGTGTGTGTGTGTGGCTGCTTGTACTAGTCCGGACTGATGCCGGACAGATACCATGCCGCAGTTTAACATGAATACCCCACTCAGACACAGTATTCTGACTCCGAGCCGACCAGTCCTTGGTTTAGACCCTCAATGCCGAGCGCCAGACAGGGTAACAACAACTACCATCTTTTAACGTCTCTTGGTATGACGCGGCTTGGGATCGAACCCCGGACCTTCCGCTCTACGGGCGGGCGCTCTACCATTAGACCACGGAGGCGGTCCATGCAATTGGGAGACGATGACATGCATCAACCAAGTCCGCGTGCCTGACCACCTGATCCTGTTAGTCGCTTTTTACGACAAGCCTAGTCGCCTTTTACGGCAAGCATGGGTTGCTGAAGACCTATTCCAACCCCGATCTTCACGGGGTCTTAACACAATAACGCTGGTCATAGCTCAACACAATAATGCTTGTGTCATAGCCGGGCGTGGGACACGAATTGACTGAACAACAAATCAGCTCGGAATGCCTTCTGCGTTTCAAAAAGGTAGCGTTTGAATGATTGGAATAGATTTATGGCTGACAATGATGTCTTTCCAATTGCACTTAAAATGGTTTGTCATTCGTGCATTGACCAATAATTTGATTGTATGCCTATGATCCACCTTTTAGTAAAAATGTACAGCAATACCTGGACACTGCGAGCGTACAGAAAGACATGTGTATTGGCATTTAAATTCCCTCCAAAACGAACAAACACACAATATGTAAATGTTTACTTTTAGCCCCAAAGACGCCAGATTTGTGTCTGACCTGTTGTGGCCCCCCGCCATGTTGTAACAACTGCTTACGTCATCCTACTCAGTCGCCCATTGGGTAACTTCTAACGTCGTCCTGGTAAGTCGTCCATGTTGTACAGGCCGTTGTCCTATGGCAGGATTATGGCATTCAATTAATATCATCTTCATTGTGACCCATGCTTGTCGTAAAAGGCGACTCTGCTTGTCGTAAGAGGCGACTAACGGGGTCGGGTTGTCATTGAAGACTGGCGTAAAAAATGCATTTGCAACCACATGATGCATGTCATCGATCCCAATTACGTGGATCGATACTCATGATATCAATCACTGGATTGTCTGGTCCAGACTCGATTATTTATAGACCGCCGTCATAGAGCTGGAATATTGTTGTGTGCGGCGTTAAAAAAACAAATAAACGAGCAATATTCCAGCAGCTTCAGTCACTGGATTTTACATTTCACTACGTTTGACGTACAATCGAGCATATGACTCTTGCTTCAAGGCTGCTATATCATGGTTACAGCATTCAAGGCGTCAATACAAACGCTTCCAAAACTGTTACGGTAGACATATGGAGGATATTGCTAACATTTACGCACCATGGAGAAATATGGAGTCAGATTCAATTCCCTATTTTGGCTTGGACCTTATTGTATGTTTCCGTGTGTTTGTTTTTCAGGTGAACAGTTGACTTACCTGCGTTTGTGAAGTGTGCACCCGATGTGGCAGGAAACACCCATCTTTAAGTGTTGTTGATTTATAAACACATGAACACAGTCGGGATCGTACATATTCAGTACTTACGGTAGAGTCTTCAGCAACCCATGCTTGTCAAAAGAGGCGACTAACGAGATCGGATGGTCAGGCTCGCTGACTTGGTTTGATGCATGTCATCTTATCCCAATCGCGTAGATCGATGATCATGATGTCAATTACTGGATTGTTTGGCCCAGACTCGATTATTTACAGCTGGAATATTGCTGAGTGCGGCGTTTAACAACAAATACACAAACAAACTTAAGGTAGTATTACTTCAATCCTACAGCTAGCCTGACCACCCGATCCCGTTATTCGTAAAAGGCGACTCACGGTATCGGGTTGGCTGACTTGGTTGATGCATGTCATCGTATCCCAGCTGCGTGGTCCAGACTCAATTATTTACAGACCGCCGTCATATAGCTGGAATATTGCTGAGTACGGCGTTAAACAACAAACCAGCCAACCAACCAATCTTACAGATGCCTTCACGCCATCTAGATGAATGTAGGACCATCAACAGAAGAATGTAAAAGTTTTTTGTAAACTGTTCTCTTGTTCGTTTTCTTGTATAAATAAAGTACTGTAGGACTATTTGTTTGTTTGTTTTGTTGAAAGCCGGGTAACAAATGTTCTGTTTTGCTCCGACATGAAGATCATATTGGTCATGTTAGGTTTATGCAGAACAACAGACATCATGCATGACCTTTATGTCTTGTGCACAAGGATGCCAAACACGACATATCTTTGTCAGTTGAATATTATTCCCAGAGGACACTTCACATGAACATGCAAACAAATGCCCACCATTTACCCGCTGCTTGACATCACAGTAGATAATTATGTTATTCGCGAGCTCCATCTTCTCAGAGTGACGTCACAAGGAACCAATCTTCCCGAGGCAAGATAGTTATCTGACTATGAAAGTCCAGTTTCCACCCTTGCCGAAATAGGCTGGTATAATGGAGTTACATTTTGGCTGGACTAACGAGTCTCTGCATAGTCCAATCGAAATCGCGCAACGAAATCGAAAGCCGGTTCGTCAACTTTCGTGCATATTTCGGTCGATTGCAAGATTCGCAAAGCATGTGCACCGCCAACTCGTTGCCAACGGATATTTTCGAAATCTTTTCATGTTTTTAATCAAGGTGCTCACGTGATTTGGTACACCTCACGATGTAAGACCCGTTTTATCACAATATAGATCTTGATTATCGATCAGATCGTCTTGACTGGGCGCCGCCGTGATAGGAGAGGTGGAATCTGATTGGACCATAGGAGAGGCTTAGAATTAAGGGACATAACTGTAATAACCACTGGTGGCGCTACGATCGAGCCCAGGAATTCCAGCCTAATTCGGCAAGGGTGGAAACTGAACTTTTACAGTCAGTTAACTCCCTTGCCTCGGGAAGATGCACTAGCACAGGTATGGTGCTGACAAATACATAGAGATGAACTTGTCATTCCAAGCCAGTATTTCTGATAATTATTCTCTACTTTATTATTTAATTAGGTATAGGGTTAAATGTCCCATGTTCGTATAGATGAATTAATCTTCGCAGGTTCGAATGGAGACTGCCTCTTAGCGTTTTCGTTATTCATGTATGGTTTTATTCGTTATTGGTACGGACGAAATGGTCATGTCAAGTCTGATGGATGGTTATATATCATCACAATTCTTGTAAGGTGAGAACTTGCAATATTGTTATCCCACAGCGCAAACGTGCAGTGACACGCAATCGGCTAAGTCACCGAACCTGCTCCCCTGGTCGCGTCAAACCAAAAGAGAGAGATACTTGTTGTTACCCTGCCTGGCGTTCGGTATTCACAAGGACTGGTCGGCTCGGAGTCAGTATACTGTTTTCTGAGTGGGTTGTTCATGTCAAACTGCGCGCGCACACAGTATAAGTGCAATAACCTTGAACGACGTTAAACCGCATTTCGCCTTGCTTCACATTTAATGTTGTTTTAAGCAAGGTTACGTAGGCCCTCGGTCAATGTTACAGCAATTTACAGCAGCCATTATTATATTTGAAATTTACATCAGCAGTTTTGTCCTTGCATAGGCTTATACATACACATACCCAATTTTCTTATAATATTAAATGTATCACTTGACATCAAGATTGGTTGGTTGGTTTGTTGTTTAATGCCGAACTCAGCAATATTCCAGCTATATGACGGCGGTCTGTAAATAATCGAGTCTGGACCAGACAATCCACGAATCCAGACGAACCTATGATCATGACAACTGGATACGTATACTTGTCGGTGATGCAGGTGACTTTATATGGCACTTATGTCCTCAGCAACCCATGCTTGCCGTGAAAGGCGACTCTGCGTGTCGTATGAACACGATTAACGGGACCGGGTGGTCAGTCTCGCTGACTTGGCTGATGCATGTCATCGTATCCCAACTGCGTAGATCGATGCTCATGCTGTCAGTGACCGAAATGTCATGTCCAGACTCGATTATTTACAGACCGCCGTCATATAGCTGGAATATTGCGGATTTCGGCGTTAAACAACAAACCAACAAACAGACGAAACATGTAGTTAAGGGTGTTGGATGGTTACAGAGTATACAAAACATGCCAAGAACTGACGACTGATCAGATTGCTTCCGATAACTTGCACCAACTCATTTGGGCACGACGTCACACAAAAACGACACTGGTCACGCAGCGATTAATACACTGAGTGTCAAAAGAAACTATACCTGTCAGTTGATCTTATAAATTACCATATGTTTGATTATAAAATGAACATATCTAAAGGTAGCGATATTATATCCAAAACATGAACTGTACTGGCGCTATGTCAGCATTCAAAGAATACTTCGACATGGTTTTATTTTACGAATCATTATTTGATTTAAAACTCAAAATACACAATTACTGAAGGGCATCTTCGACATCTAATCTTTGAAAATTAATAAATTTGGATTAAAACATTGCAAACATGATAGGGGTCAATTCATTTCTAACCGCATATTTCATTGAACCAAATTACTTTTTACAATTTTGGGTAATTTGAGTATTTCCTTGCTCAGTCAAATTGGCTGAACCATTAGTCTATTAGACTAGTTTGATTTTCAGACGCTGTCGTTTATTTTATTGTGCAAGTGACATATTTAGGGACAGGCCCTCTGTGTTTATTTCCCGTTTTTGAACCCAGCTTAGGTTTTTCACTCATTAGGGGGCACGGGTGGCCCAGTCGTCTAAGGCGCCGCGATTCGCTGTGCAGAGTTGCGTCCCTTGGGCACGCCAGAAATCTATGATTGTGGGTTCGAATCCCAGTTCGCCCCGATTATGTTTCTAGGTTTGTCAGCACCATACCCGTGCTCGTGGCTTTCACCGAAGTGGTAAACGTCTGAGACTCGTATCACTTCGGGCTTTCCTCCCAAATAAAGCTGACACGCCGTGATATAACTGGAATACTGTTAAAAGCGGCGTTAAACCCAACTCACTCACTCACTATTCACTCATTAGTGTTTAGAGTTAATTAACTCAGCTGTTAACTGGTCGCAGCCTACTTAATTGGCTGTATTCGCAACTTGTCAATATCTTGTGAAATTGTTGTTCAGCTACTCTCGATTTATTTCCGTAATACAGCTGCTCAGTTAAGCCGCTTGTGTATTTGCTCGGATTAATATAATCAGTGATCATTGCCAAATATGTGTCGACAGTCCAGGAAATTGAGATGATGTCAGACATGAGTGATTAACAAAGCAATTAACAACAGAGTACGAGATATGTAGTACACATTATATTAGTTTATTCGGTCAATATAACAACATACATATATATGTCTCTGTCGATACATGCTGGTTCTCGTGGAGTCAAAGAGAGGGATGTGTTTGAGAAGGGCGTCAGGAGCAGCCGTTGGGTTCTGTCTCCAGTTGCTGACTTCTTCTTGATAGATCTGGGGGATAGGCGTGATGCTGTCAGTCATTGCACGATGATGGAGCTTTGACTTGAACACATCAACTTCAGTCAGAAAAGGGTCAGGAGGGTGGTTGTGACCTTGACCGACTGCATTCAGCACGTTGTTTTGTGGCACCAGGTACGATGGGCAGTGGGCATCTGTACATCTCCAGTATGTTTTCTGAGCTCTGCGTCTGTTGACTCTGTACTTAAATCCATTGTGGTAAAGATTCTGACCTCCATAACTGTTGTCTATCAGTGAAACATGCACGATAGCATTTGCCAGTTTTCTTACTCACATTATAAGTCAAATATAGTCTTACTTTTCTTAACAATTATTTAAGAATAATATTGTCTTTAACTTAATCCCTTTACTCATTTTACCAAGAGTAGCCATCAATAATCACTAAGAAAGCATTCTCATCAGTTAATTAACACTGTCACGGTTAAGTGACCACCATGTCGACAGGCCGAGTAATTTCTTTTGTCGACGGTTAGCAAGAACATATTTTTCATGTGACGACAGATCGGGCTGACACCGTATAGATTGGGATTTTGATCCTTTTGATTGTCATCTATTGATACAATTAGCGGCTAGTAATAAAACTGTGAACTTGTTATCACGTTTTCATTATTACTGTAATCTTGGTCGCTATATTAGTGCAATAATCTTGGACGCGGCGTTAAGACCAATTTCAGCTCCCCTACTTTAATCTTGCTCAATGACACCCCTGATCACAGCTCCGTGACCATGATTAAGCTTGAATATTGCTGACTGCGGCGTTAAACAACACATGCACGCACAGACACTTTATTTCTCCTCTCTGTGTGCTAACGCGGTGACAGTTACGGCTATATTTTACCTGCTACTGCGAGTCAGATTAGCCTGTCAACAAGTTTAACAACGTGCCCCGGGAGAATGTAACTAGGTCAGATGACAACCCGCATGTTCTGAGTTGTATGGAATCTCAGAAGGGACATAGTTGCGTTGTTTACCATTTTCCAAAGCGCGACAACGCGATTTCTTGACCAATTGTTGCCTTCTCTCTCTTTCGTAGAAAAAAATAATATATTGATCAATAGGCGATAATGCGACTAACGGTTAAATGTCGCATTATCGCATTGCTGCGATGCCGCGCATTTGGTTAATTTTGTCATATTTTGCTTCCTTTTTTGAAAGTGCGACAATATGCCATTTTGAACAATTGTCGCGTCTTCACATTAAAATATAAAAATTCTAGATGCGACAACTCAAAATAACGTGTTGTTGTGGCTCAAATACTACGACGCGACAATGTCCCTTCTACGATTCCATAGAGCGGTGTCTCTTGGGCTTGTCTCGACATGGAAACACTATAATATGTACATAGTCATTTCCGGACGTTCCCTGCTAACGACGACAAACTATTAATGATGAGGTGAAGGTGCGTTCTTCTATTCAAGCAATATGTCCCAGCATTTACGTAAGCCGTTGATTTATATTTGTTTGTTTGTTGTTTAACGCCGTACTCAGCAATAGTCCAGCTGTATGGCAGCGGTCTGTAAATAATCGAGTCTGGACCAGACAATCCAGAGATTAATATCATGAGCATCGATCAACGCAATTGTTTGTTTTGTTTGTTTGTTGTTTAACGCCGCACTCAGCAATATTCCAGCTATATGACGGCGGTCTGTAAATAATCGAGTCTGGACTAGACAATCCAGTGTTTAATATCATGAGCATCGATCCGCGCAATTGGGAACAATGACATGTATCAACCAAGTCAGCGAGCCTGACCACCCGATCCCGTTAGTCGCCTTTTACGACAAGCATAGTCGCCTTTTCCGGCAAGAATGGGTTGCTGAAGACCTATTCTACCCCGGAATCTTCACAGCAACCTGCAACACAATTTAAGAATTGCTCAAACAAACATTTCCAGACCGCCGTCATATAGCTGGAATATTGCTGAGTTCGGCGTTAAACAACAAACCAAACAAAACTGTTGCAGGTTCTGGCCGTTATTATCAATAGTGACATTATACATTATACATATGTTGAATATGATAAAACATGTTTCAACCAAGTAAGCGATCCCGTTCGTCGCCACCCACGACCAGCATGGGTTGCTGAAGACCATCCCCAACTCGGATCCTCAACGCCTGGGGCTGTCGTTTTAAGTGCTTGCTTTCACTCGCAGGAGTGGAGCAGAGTTGATGATGTGTGGAGTGAGGGCGTATTGAATCTGTTCCTCTCGTTGTTTGGTTTGCTTCAATATCCTGTTCAGAGTCAAACTGACGAATACACCGGGGTGTGGCATTGGTTGACTCTCAACCAATCAGAGTTCTTCGTACACGTAAATTCATGTACGTGTATAGAAGAAGCCTGCTGCTATGATATGCGTCAGTGTTTCTCTGACTAGCGCAATGGATCGTCTAGCTGTGCGGCTTGTGTTTGGCCTCGCTGTCGTCACATGCCTTTCCATCACAAATGCGGAAGGTGGGTATTATTTTTTTACACAAAAACAGCGAGGTGATAAGAAAGTCAAGTAAATGATATCCATTTGCGCTCCTGACCCGTGAACATCGGGGTAGAATAGGTCTTTAGCAACCCATGCTTGCCGTAAAAGGCGACAATGCTTGTCGTAAGAGGCGACTAACGGGATCGGGTGGTCAGGCTCGCTGACTTGGTTGATGCATGTCATCGTATCCCAATTAAAGATCCGGGGTGGAATAGGTCTTCAGCAACCCATGCTTGCCGTAAAAGGCGACAATGCTTGTCGTAAGAGGCGACTAACGGGATCGGGTGGTCAGGCTCGCTGACTTGGTTTATGCATGTCATCGTATCGCAATTAAAGATCCGGGGTGGAATAGGTCTTCAGCAACCCATGCTTGCCGTAAAAGGCGACAATGCTTGTCGTAAGAGGCGACTAACGGGATCGGGTGGTCAGGCTCGCTGACTTGGTTTATGCATGTCATCGTATCCCAATTAAAGATCCGGGGTGGAATAGGTCTTCAGCAACCCATGCTTGTTGGAAGAGGCGACTGACTCGATCGGGGTGTCAGGCTCCCTGACTTGGTTGATGCATGTCATCTATCCCAATTGCGTGGATCGATGCTCATTATGTCAATTACTGGGTTGTCTCGTCTAGATTTGATTTTTTACAGACCGCCGCCATATAGCTTGAATATCGCTGAATGCGGCGTTAAGCATCAAACAAACCAAAGCATTGCCTTATTTTGGGTAAAAGAAACAAAGACAATGTTCACCCACTTGTGATGTCATCTATGTCTTCTCCAGGGACCTTCAGATACAGATGTCCAAGGTTTCGTTGTCTGCAGTGGATCAAATGTGGTCACGGCAATGTCGAAATATTGGGCTGTCCAATATGCAAGTGTAAACCACCCCCCACAAGTAAGCGTGAATATGTTTACATTAAAACCTTTTGTCCAGTTGTCTAACACATGATTATCACTCACTAGTTTCCATATTCTGCGTAGTATTTCCTGAAACATCAATACCTGTGAACTTTTATTGCGTTTCAGGCCGCGTAAAACGGCTTTTGAACTATAATAGGATTGAATAAGTTAATAGAACATGACGGTATATATGTATAGGTAGAGTTTAACAAAATTTAAGTTTTTACAAAGGACTTAAAGGTTTTCATTATAATTGAACAAAAACACGAAGTTTTCTCAAAACGCTGGCTTTTCTACTGTTTTAATTTATAAATGTTGGACTTGTTGCAATACCGACATGATATGACATTGTACAATAGTCAGTAGTTATTAAAATGGGTACGTTCCTTGGAGATTCCGGGGTAGAACAGCTCTTCAGCAACCCATGCTTGTCGTAAGAGGCGACTAACGGGATCGGGTGGTCAGGCTTGTTGACTTGGGATCGTATGTCATCGTATCCCAATCGATGAGCATGATGCCAATCACTGGATTGTCTGGTCCAGACTAGATTATTTACAGACCGCCTTCATAAATTTGTAATATTGTTGAGTGAGCCGTTAAACAATAAACTACTACTACCACAGTGACTATGACAACATACTAATATTCAACAACCATGACAACCACTACTACTAACTTGTTTGATAGGCATTACTTAGAAGTTGACGGATGACAAGATAGACACAATATTTTTATGGATAACAACTTCTTTAATACTGTTAAAAGCGACGTTTCGGTATAGATCCTTATACCGTTGTCAAGCAAGACTACTACTACTACTACTACTACTACTACTACTACTACTACTACTACCACAAAAATTGCTACCAATTAACATCTAGAACTACGACGACTACTGCTACAGCTATTATAACTGCCGATGCTACTACTGTATGTAGTGATTCAACTTGTCATGTCAGTATGGTTGTACGCAATATCATGACTCACAGCATAAAGGACAGCCAGTGTTCGTTATATTCAGAAAGTTTCTTGTCATATTCAAATATAACCCTATTAAAAGGGAAAAAAAACGTGCTGACATTTCGACCTCACACAAGTATCATTATTCAAAAACACAGACGTGCAGTAAGGTCTGTTGTGTGATGGGAGATATATGACTACAGTGTTGAATTCAGAAGAACGTCGATATGACCTGCTTTCTCAACACAGTATTTGTTTGTTTGTTGTTTAACGCGCCGCACTCAGCAATAGGGAAGCTATATAAATAATCGAGTCTTGACAAGACAATCCAGTGACTGATGTTATGAGCATCGATCCATGGAATTGGGGCGAGGTGAGGTGAAATGGGGTTTAACGTCGCGTCCAATACTATTGCACCTATGTAGCGACGTGTGTGTGCGTTAGTGCGTGTGTGTGTGTGTGTGTGTGTGTGTGTGTGTGTGTGTGTGTGTGTGTGTGTGTGTGTGTGTGTGTGTGTGGCTGCTTGTACTAGTCGGGTCTGATGCCGGACAGATATCATGCCGCAGTTTAACATGAATACCCAACTCAGACACAGTATACTGACTCCGAGCCGACCAGTCCTTCTTTTAGCCCATAATGCCGAGCGCCAGACAGGGTAACAACAACTACTATCTTTTAACGTCTCTTGGTACGAGGCGGCTGGGGATCGAACCCCGGACCTTCCGCTCTACGGGCGTGCGCTCTACTTCTGGACCACGGAGGCGGTCCATGCAATTGGGAGACGATGACATGCATCAACCAAGTCCGCGTGCCTGACCACCTGATCCTGTTAGTCGCTTTTTACGACAAGCATAGTCGCCTTTTACGGCAAGCATGGGTTGCTGAAGACCTATTCCAACCCCGATCTTCACGGGGTCTTAACACAATAACGCTGGTCATAGCTCTTCACAATAATGCTTGTGTCATAGCTGGGCGTGGGACACGAATTGACTGAATAACAAATCAGCTCGGAATGCCTTCTGCGTTTCAAAAGGTAGCGTTTGAATGATTGAATTAGATTTAGAACTGACAATGATGTCTTTTCAATTGCACTTAAAATGGTTTGTCATACGTGAATTGTCCCAATTTGATTGTATGTCTATTATCCACATATCAGTAAAAATGCACAGTAATACCTGAACACAGCGAGCGTACAGAAAGACATGTACATGTGTATTGACATTTAAATTCACTCAGAAAGTCTTTACCCCGACGGACTAGCTAAATGAACACACCATGCTAATTCAAATGACGGTGTACGTGTCACAACGCCCCAGTTGCCCCCTGCTGTAATGAGACATATAACCGAGTATGAGTAGCCCCCGCCACCTTCCCCCCTCCCCAAATGAGCAACGACACAATATGTAACTGTTTACTTTCAGCAACAAAGAAGCCGGAGTTGTGTCTGACCTGTTGTGGCCCTCCGCCATGTTGTAACTTCTGCTAACGTCAACCAACTTCCTAACGTCGTTCTGGTAAGTCGTCCGTGTTGTGCAGGCCGCTGTCCTATGGCAGGAGTATTGGGATACGATGACATGCCTCAACCAAGTCAGCGAGGCTGACCACCCGTTCCCGTTAGTCGCCTCTTACGACAAGCATAGTCGCCTTTTAATGCAGTGAATTAATATAATCTTTATTGTGACCAATGAAGATGTGGGGTGGAATAGGTCTTCAGCAACCCATGCTTATCGTAAGAGGCGACTAACGGGATCGGGTTGTCAGGATCGCTAACTTGGTTGATGCATGTCATCGATACCAATTGCGTGGATCGATGCGCATGATATCAATCACTGGATTGTCTGGTCCAGACTCGATTATTTACAGACTGCCTTCATATAGCTGGAATATTGTTGAGTGCGGCGTTAAAAAAACAAACAAACAAATAAACGAGAAATATTCCAGCAGCTTCAGTCACTGGATTTTACATTTTACAACGTTTGACGTACAATCGGGCATGTGACTCTTGCGTAAAGGCTGCTATATCATGGTTACAGCATTCAAGGCGTCAATACAAACGCTTCCAAAACTGTTACGGTAGACATATGGAGGATATTGCTAACATTTACGCACCATGGACAAATATGGAGTCAGATTCAATTCCCTATTTTGGCTTGGACCTTATTGTATGTTTCCGTGTGTTTGTTTTTCAGGTGAACAGTTGACTTACCTGCGTTTGTGAAGTGTGCAGCCGATGTGGCAGGAGACATCCAGCTTGAATTGTTATTGATTTATAAACACATGAACACAGTCGTTCATATGTAGTACTTACGGTAGAGTCTTCAGCAACCCATGCTTGTCTTAAAAGGAGGCGACTAACGGGATCGGGTGGTCAGGCTCGCTGACTTGGTTTGATGCATGTCATCTTATCCCAATTGCGTAGATCGATGTTTATATATGATGTCAATTACTTGATTGTTTGGTCCAAACTCGATTATTTACAGACCGCCGTCATATAGCCGGAATATTACTGAGTGCGGCGTTAAACAACAAATAAACACACAAACTTAAGGTAGTATTACTTCAATCTTACAGCTAGCCTGACCACCCGATCCCGTTATTCGTAAAAGGCGACTCACGGTATCGGGTTGGCTGACTTGGTTGATGCATGTCATCGTATCCCAACTGCGTGGTCCAGACTCGATTATTTACAGACCGCCGTCATATAGCTGGAATATTGCTGAGTACGGCGTTAAACAACAAACCAGCCAACCAACCAATCTTACAGATGCCTTCACGCCATCTAGATGAATGTAGGACCATCAACAGAAGAATGTAAAAGCTTTTTGTAAACTGTTCTCTTGTTCGTTTTCTTGTATAAATAAAGTACTGTAGGACTATTTGTTTGTTTGTTTGTTGTTGAAAGCCGGGTAACAAATGTTCTGTTTTGCTCCGACATGAAGATCATATTGGTCATGTTAGGTTTATGCAGAACATCAGACATCATGCATGACCTTTATGTCTTGTGCTCAAGGATGACAAACACGACACATCTTTGTCAATTGAATATTATTCCCAGAGGCCACTTCACATGAACATGCAAACAAAATGATGTATGGTGCCGACCATCTACCCGCTGCTTGACATCACAGTAGATAATTATGTTATTGGCGAGCTCCATCTTCTCAGAGTGACCGATCTCATTGAGAGAAACGAGCTATTAAGCTTGACGGGTCACAAGAAACCAATCTTCCCGAGGCAAGAGAGTTAAGTCCAGTTTCCACCCTTGCCGAAATAGGCTGGTATTATGGAGTTACATTTTGGCTGGACTAACGAGTCTTTGCATAGTCCAATCAAAATCGCGCAACGAAATCGAAATCCGGTTCGTAAACTTTCGTGCACATTTTGGTCGATTGCACCGCCAACTCGTTGCCAACGGATAATTTCCAAATCTTTTCATGTTTTTAATCAAGGTGCTCACGTCATTTGATACACTTCGCGATGTAAGACCCGTTTTATCACAATATAGATCTTGATTATCGATCAGATCGTTTTGACTGGGCGCCGCCATTTTGTTTGAAGCAAATGCAAGTGATACGAGAGGTGGAATCTGATTGGACCATAGGAGAGGTTTAGAAGGGACATAACTTGTAATAACCACTGGTGGCGCTACGATCGAGCCCAGGAATTCCAGCCTAGTTCGGCAAGGGTGGAAATTGGACTTTTAAAGTCAGTTAACTCCTTTGTCACGGGAAGATGAAAGAAACCGAGGAGACACCTAGTTGAGCCGATAAGCTGTGTCTACAGTTCAAGGTTCTGAAGGACAAAGAATCGAAAGTGTTAATTAATTTTTTTAAATGGACAACCCTGCCAGGTCGTGATAAGAAAACACTTCTTATCAAAGTGCCAGAACGACTTGAGGGGATTCTTGGTTCCGAGGTCTATAGTCGGTAAGCTATGGAGTACGTTCAATAAATATCACGATCTCATCACATGAGACCCGTGAAGATCCGGGGTAGAACAGGTCTTCAGCAACCCATGCTTGCCGGAAAAGGCGACAAAGCTTGTCGTAAGAGGCGACTAACGGGATCGGGTGGTCAGGCTCGCTGACTTGGTTGATGCATGTCATCGTATCCCAATTGCGTGGACCGATGGTCATGATGTCAATCACTGGATTGTCTGGTCCAGACTTGATTATTTACAGACCGCCGTCATATAGCTGGAATATTGTTGAGTGTGGCGTAAAACAACAAACAAACAAACAAGAATTGTGTAACTTCGTACAACGTTCAAAGAGTGAAACTGATAGATGGTCCCCGGATGCTGGTGAGGCGCACCTCATATGCCGCAAAAGCCTACAGAGTTGCTCCCCTTATATCATTCGCTTTAGATATTGCCATCTGATTTCCACATCATAATCCAATTGAACTTGACAGAATAAAACTTCCAAAACATTAAAAATTGACAATTTGTTTTAATATCTTACACGGCCAACCTTTAGAAGTCAGGGGTCCGTTCCACAAAGCTATATCGTGGCACTCCCATACTTTAACATAGACTTACGATTGTCGTTGCGCTACAATCGCTTTGTGGAACGGGGCCCTGCAACGCACAGTTTACAGACACGTCACAATACCCTATAACGTAATTTGTGAAATTTTGTTGCAAAATACACAGGTGAAACAATGCCATATGAAGTCAGCCTAGCAACAGGGCTGCTTGAATCATCAACTGGATTGAGAGATCTGGCAGCTGTGTTTGGATGATCTTGTGTGAGAATTGACGATTTTGTCAAATGTACATCTATTGAGTAAATTAAAAGTGTCCAAGTTTTTTCCAATAGTTAGTGTTGTCTTTTTGAACAGAATGATATATACTATTTACTTTTCACTGATCATATTTCTAAACTTTTACTGTTTCTGAAACTGGTAAGCACAAACTACCAATAGAAACAGGTCGATGGGAATTATATCACGAGAACAAAAGATATGAACATTGTGTGACAGCCAAGTAATGGGTGACGAGTTCCATTCTGTATGTAACTGTAATTCTTCTTTAACCTGGCGCACTGAATGAGTTAATGAATACTACAGACACTGGCTAAACATAAGTAGATGTCGTAAACTGTTCACAACTGGTAAAGTAGGTACTTTACAAAAAACTCTCAAAGGTCCTCAGACATTTGAATGCTATACTGTGACGTATGCTACAATATATGTCATCAAGCTGTACATCTATTACTGTAGTTTTTGTTGTTGTACAACTCATGTACCACCGATGGTTGTTGTCGAGTAAAAGAGAGAGAGAGAGAGAGAGAGAGAGAGAGAGAGAGAGAGAGAGAGAGAGAGAGAGAGAGAGAGAGAGAGAGAGAGAGAGAGAGAGAGAATAAAATAAAAATAAAAATATAAAAGGTCCCTGGGAAAACATTTCCTTTTCGCGTAACACCAAAATCCACGAGTGCGCCTGCGCCGGACAAAGACGGATTTTCGCCAGGGAGCAGCCGGCGAGGGTAACGCCGGAGAGGGTAACGTCGGCGAGGGAAACGCCGGCAAGGGGACACGCCGGCGAGGGGACACGCCGGCGAGGGACCACCCGACCCGGCTTGGGTCCAATCAGTCAGACGAGCGCCCGTCCGACAGCTAGGAACCTCGCCAAGTCGGCTTGTGTCAGCCTGAAAGCGAATGAGTTAAAATTGGACGGCACGTCGGCATTATAAGGCGAAAAGATGACTGTTTAGCTTAAATTCTTCAAAATAATATTTCATACTGGTAAGACACCAGAAGAATGGTTGGTTAAATGGCGTGTAATTAAGCCAATTTATAAGAAAGGTAAGCCTTTGTTACCAAACAACTCCAAATCACTTCCATTAACACTTGCAAGATGCTTGGGTATTTTTTTTTTACTTCTTGTTGACAATATATTCACTACTTACATTGAAGTAAATGGATATTATTTTATCTGAAGTCTGAACTGGTTTCAGAAAGAACTACTTTGCAACTCTGAGAGTGCTGGCGCCAGCCTCCAGGATGTCAACAACAACCACACCAAATCAGAATCAGTCGTTCGGCCAGCAGCTTTCATAGAGTAAGATGAAATGTGGATTGAGAGATCTGGCAGCTGTGTTTGGATGATCTTGTGTGAGAATTGACGATTTTGTCAAATGTACATCTATTGAGTAAATTAAAAGTGTCCAAGTTTTTCCAATAGTTAGTGTTGTCTTTTGGAACAGAATGATATATACTATTTACTTTTCACTGATCATATTTCTAAACTTTTACTGTTTCTGAAACTGGTAAGCACAAACTACCAATAGAAACAGGTCGATGGGAATTATATCACGAGAACAAAAGATATGAACATTGTGTGACTGCCAAGTAATGGGTGACGAGTTCCATGCTGTATTCAACTGTAATTCTTCTTTAACCTGGCGCACTGAATGAGTTAATGAATACTACACACACTGGCTAAACATAAGTAGATATCGTAAACTGTTCACAACTGGTAAAGTAGGTACTTTACAAAAAACTCTCAAAGGTCCTCAGACATTTGAATGCTATACTGTGACGTATGCTACAATATATGTCATCAAGCTGTACATCTATTACTGTAGTTTTTGTTGTTGTACAACTCATGTACCACCGATGGTTGTTGTCGAGTAATAAGAGAGAGAGAGAGAGAGAGAGAGAGAGAGAGAGAGAGAGAGAGAGAGAGAGAGAGAGAGAATAAAATAAAAATAAAAATATAAAAGGTCCCTGGGAAAACATTTGCTTTTCGCGTAACACCAAAATCCACGAGTGCGCCTGCGCCGGACAAAGACGGATTTTCGCCAGGGAGCAGCCGGCGAGGGTAACGCCGGCGAGGGAAACGCCGGCAAGGGGACACGCCGGCGAGGGGACACGCCGGCGAGGGACCACCCGACCCGGCTTGGGTCCAATCAGTCAGACGAGCGCCCGTCCGACAGCTAGGAACCTCGCCAAGTCGGCTTGTGTCAGCCTGAAAGCGAATGAGTTAAAATTGGATGGCACGTCGGCATTAGAAGGCGAAAAGATGACTGTTTAGCTTAAATTCTTCAAAATAATATTTCATACTGGTAAGACACCAGAAGAATGGTTGGTTAAATGGCGTGTAATTAAGCCAATTTATAAGAAAGGTAAGCCTTTGTTACCAAACAACTCCAAATCACTTCCATTAACACTTGCAAGATGCTTGGGTATTTTTTTTTTACTTCTTGTTGACAATATATTCACTACTTACATTGAAGTAAATGGATATTATTTTATCTGAAGTCTGAACTGGTTTCAGAAAGAACTACTTTGCAACTCCTGAGAGTGCTGGCGCCACGCCTCCAGGATGTCAACAACAACCACACCAAATCAGAATCAGTCGTTCGGCCAGCAGCTTTCATAGAGTAAGATGAAATGTGGATTGAGAGATCTGGCAGCTGTGTTTGGATGATCTTGTGTGAGAATTGGACGATTTTGTCAAATGTACATCTATTGAGTAAATTAAAAGTGTCCAAGTTTTTCCAATAGTTAGTGTTGTCTTTTGGAACAGAATGATATATACTATTTACTTTTCACTGATCATATTTCTAAACTTTTACTGTTTCTGAAACTGGTAAGCACAAACTACCAATAGAAACAGATCGATGGAATTATATCACGAGAACAAAAGATATGAACATTGTGTGACTGCCAAGTAATGGGTGACGAGTTCCATGCTGTATTCAACTGTAATTCTTCTTTAACCTGGCGCACTGAATGAGTTAATGAATACTACACCACACTGGCTAAACATAAGTAGATATCGTAAACTGTTCACAACTGGTAAAGTAGGTACTTTACAAAAAACTCTCAAAGGTCCTCAGACATTTGAATGCTATACTGTGACGTATGCTACAATATATGTCATCAAGCTGTACATCTATTACTGTAGTTTTTGTTGTTGTACAACTCATGTACCACCGATGGTTGTTGTCGAGTAATAAGAGAGAGAGAGAGAGAGAGAGAGAGAGAGACGAGAGAGAGAGAGAGAGAGAGAGAGAAGAGAGATAGAGAGAGAGAGAGAGAGAGAGAATAAAATAAAAATAAAAATATAAAAGGTCACTGGGAAAACATTTGCTTTTCGCGTAACACCAAAATCCACGAGTGCGCCTGCGCCGGACAAAGACGGATTTTCGCCAGGGAGCCAAGCCGGCGAGGGTAACGCCGGAGAGGGTAACGCCGGCGAGGGAAACGCCGGCAAGGGGACACGCCGGCGAGGGGACACGCCGGCGAGGGACCACCCGACCCGGCTTGGGTCCAATCAGTCAGACGAGCGCCCGTCCGACAGCTAGGAACCTCGCCAAGTCGGCTTGTGTCAGCCTGAAAGCGAATGAGTTAAAATTGGACGGCACGTCGGCATTATATGGCGAAAAGATGACTGTTTAGCTTAAATTCTTCAAAATAATATTTCATACTGGTAAGACACCAGAAGAATGGTTGGTTAAATGGCGTGTAATTAAGCCAATTTATAAGAAAGGTAAGCCTTTGTTACCAAACAACTCCAAATCACTTCCATTAACACTTGCAAGATGCTTGGGTATTTTTTTTTACTTCTTGTTGACAATATATTCACTACTTACATTGAAGTAAATGGATATTATTTTATCTTAAGTCTGAACTGGTTTCAGAAAGAACTACTTTGCAACTCTGAGAGTGCTGGCGCCAGCCTACAGGATGTCAACAACAACCACACCAAATCAGAATCAGTCGTTCGGCCAGCAGCTTTCATAGAGTAAGATGAAATGTGGATTGAGAGATCTGGCAGCTGTGTTTGGATGATCTTGTGTGAGAATTGACGATTTTGTCAAATGTACATCTATTGAGTAAATTAAAAGTGTCCAAGTTTTTCCAATAGTTAGTGTTGTCTTTTGAAACAGAATGATATATACTATTTACTTTTCACTGATCATATTTCTAAACTTTTACTGTTTCTGAAACTGGTAAGCACAAACTACCAATAGAAACAGGTCGATGGGAATTATATCACGAGAACAAAAGATATGAACATTGTGTGACTGCCAAGTAATGGGTGACGAGTTCCATGCTGTATTCAACTGTAATTCTTCTTTAACCTGGCGCACTGAATGAGTTAATGAATACTACACACACTGGCTAAAAATAAGTAGATATCGTAAACTGTTCACAACTGCCAAAGTAGGTACTTTACAAAAATCTCTCAAAGGTCCTCAGACATTTGAATGCTATACTGTGACGTATGCTACAATATATGTCATCAAGCTGTACATCTATTACTGTAGTTTTTGTTGTTGTACAACTCATGTACCACCGATGGTTGTTGTCGAGTAATAAGAGAGAGAGAGAGAGAGAGAGAGAGAGAGAGAGAGAGAGAGAGGAGAGAGAGAGAAGAGAGAGAGAGAGAGAGAGAGAGAGAGAGAGAGAGAGAGAGAGAGAGAGAGAATAAAATAAACATAAAAATATAAAAGGTCCCTGGGAAAACATTTGCTTTTCGCGTAAACACCAAAATCCACGAGTGCGCGCTGCGCCGGACAAAGACGGATTTTTCGCCAGGGAGCAGCCGGCGAGGGGTAACGCCGGCGAGGGAAACGCCGGCAAAGGGGACACGCCGGCGAGGGGACACGCCGGCGAGGGACCACCCGACCCGGCTTGGGTCCAATCAGTCAGACGAGCGCCCCGTCCGACAGCTAGGAACCTCGCCAAGTCGGCTTGTGTCAGCCTGGAAAGCGAATGAGTTAAAATTGGATGGCACGTCGGCATTAGAAGGCGAAAAGATGAACTGTGTTTAGCTTAAATTCTTCAAAATAATATTCATACTGGTAAGACACCAGAAGAATGGTTGGTTAAATGGCGTGTAATTAAGCCAATTTATAAGAAAAGGTAAGCCCTTTGTTACCAAACAACTCCAAATCACTTCCATTAACACTTGCAAGATGCTTTGGTGTATTTTTTTTTTACTTCTTGTTGACAATATATTCACTACTTACATTGAAGTAAATGGATATTATTTTATCTGAAGTCTGAACTGGTTTCAGAAAGAACTACTTTGCAACTCTGAGAGTGCTGGCGCCAGCCCTCCAGGATGTCAACAACAACCACAACCAAATCAGAATCAGTCGTTCGGCCAGCAGCTTTCATAGAGTAAGATGAAATGTGGATTGAGAGATCTGGCAGCTGTGTTTGGATGATCTTGTGTGAGAATTGACGATGTTTGTCAAATGTACATCTATTGAGTAAATTAAAAAGTGTCCAAGTTTTTCCAATAGTTAGTGTTGTCTTTTGGAACAGAATGATATATACTATTTACTTTCACTGATCATATTTCTAAACTTTTACTGTTTCTGAAACTGGGTAAGCACAAACTACCAATAGAAACAGATCGATGGGAATTATATCACGAGAACAAAAGATATGAACATTGTGTGGACTGCCAAAGTAATGGGTGACGAGTTCCATGCTGTATTCAACTGTAATTCTTCTTTAACCTGGCGCACTGAATGAGTTAATGAATACTACACACACTGGCCTAAACATAAGTAGATATCGTAAACTGTTCACAACTGGTAAAGTAGGTACTTTACAAAAAAACTCTCAAAGGTCCTCAGACATTTGAATGCTATACTGTGACGTATGCTACAATATATGTCATCAAGCTGTACATCTATTACTGTAGTTTTTGTTGTTGTACAACTCATGTACCACCGATGGTTGTTGTCGATGTAATAAGAGAGAGATAGAGAGAGAGAGAGAGAGAGAGAGAAGAGAGAGTGGAGAGAGAGAGAGAGAGAGAGAGAGAGAGGAGAGAGAGAGAGAGAGAGAGAGAGAGAGAGAGAGAGAGAGAGAGAGAGAGAGAGAGAGAGAGAGAGAGAGAGAGAGAATAAAATAAAAATAAAAATATAAAAGGTCCCTGGGAAAACATTTGCTTTCGTCGGCGTAACACCAAAATCCCGACGAGTGCGGCCTGCGCCGGACAAAGACGGATTTTCGCCAGGGAGCAGCCGGCGAGGGTTAACGCCGGCGAGGGAAACGCCGGCAAGGGGGACAACGCCGGCGAGGGGACACGCCGGCGAGGGACCACCCGACCCGGCTTGGGTCCAATCAGTCAGACGAGCGCGCCCGTCCGACAGCTAGGAACCTCGGCCCAAGTCGGGCTTGTGTCAGCCTGAAAGCGAATGAGTTAAAATTGGACGGCACGTCGGCATTATAAGGCGAAAAGATGACTGTTTAGCTTAAATTCTTCAAAATAATTATTTCATACTGGTAAGACAACCAGAAGAATGGTTGGTTTAAATGGCGTGTAATTAAGCCAATTTATAAGAAAAGGTAAGCCTTTGTTACCAAACAACTCCAAATCACTTCCATTAACACTTGCAAGATGCTTGGGTATTTTTTTTTTTTACTTCTTGTTGACAATATATTCACTACTTACATTGAAGTAAATGGATATTATTTTATCTGAAGTCTGAACTGGTTTCAGAAAGAACTACTTTGCAACTCTGAGAGTGCTGGCGCCAGCCTCCAGGATGTCAACAACAACCACACACCAAATCAGAATCAGTCGTTCGGCCAGCAGCTTTCAATAGAGTAAGATGAAATGTGGATTGAGAGATCTGGCAGCTGTGTTTGGATGATCTTGTGTGAGAATTGACGATTTTGTCAAATGTACATCTATTGAGTAAATTAAAAAGTGTCCCAAGTTTTTTCCAATAGTTAGTGTTGTCTTTTGGAACAGAATGAATATACTATTTACCTTTTCACTGATCATATTTCTAAAACTTTTACTGTTTCTGAAACTGGTAAGCACAAACTACCAATAGAAACAGGTCGATGGGAATTATATCACGAGAACAAAAGATATGAACATTGTGTGACTGCCAAGTAATGGGTGACGAGTTCCATGCTGTATTCAACTGTAATTCTTCTTTAACCTGGCGCACTGAATGAGTTAATGAATACTACACACACTGGCTAAACATAAGTAGATATCGTAAACTGTTCACAACTGGTAAAGTAGGTACTTTACAAAAAACTCTCAAAGGTCCTCAGACATTTGAATGCTATACTGTGACGTATGCTACAATATATGTCATCAAGCTGTACATCTATTACTGTAGTTTTTGTTGTTGTACAACTCATGTTCCACCGATGCGTTGTTTGTCGAGTAATAAGAGAGAGAGAGAGAGAGAGAGAGAGAGAGAGAGAGAGGAGAGAGAGGAAGAGGAGAGAGAGAGAGAATAAAATCAAAAATAAAAATATAAAAGGGTCCCCTGGGGGAAAACATTTGCTTTTTCGCGTAACACCAAAATCCACGAGTGCGCCTGCGCCGGACAAAGACGGAATTTCGCCAGGGAGCAGCCGGCGAGGGTAACGCCGGCGAGGGGAAACGCCGGCAAGGGGACACGCCGGGACGAGGGGGACACGCCGGGCGAGGGACCACCCGACCCCGGCTTGGGGTCCAATCAGGTCAGACGAGCGCCCGTCCGACAGCTAGGAACCTCGCCAAGTCGGGCTTGTGTCAGCCTGAAAGCGAATGAGTTAAAAATTGGGATGGCACGTCGGCATTAGAAGGCGAAAAGATGACTGTTTAGCTTAAATTCTTCAAAATAATATTTCATACTGGTAAGACACCAGAAGAATGGTTGGTTAAATGGGCGTGTAATTAAGACCAATTTATAAGAAAGGTAAGCCTTTGTTACCAAACAACTCCAAATGCACTTCCATTAACACTTGCAAGAGATGCCTTGAGGTATTTTTTTTTT